>NC_087299.1:3872566-5278816 GCF_015220805.1 Pogoniulus pusillus
ATATGGGTGGCACCAACATCTTAACTCCTTTGAAGTGGATCATCCGACAGCCCCTCCACAGGGGCCACCCCCGCCTGCTCTTCCTGCTGACTGATGGAGCCAGCAGCAACACGGGCAAGGTCCTGGAGCTACTGAGAAACCATTGCTGCTCCACCCGGTAAGGGCAGGCTGCCTCTGGAGGACGAGCACGGTGAGGGTTGAGCTTCTCCATCTCACAGACATCCCTGCTTGAAGAGAGAGAGAGAGAGAGGGAGGGAGGGAGGCAGGCAGGAGGGATTGCTGCTACGAGCCATGGGAGAACCTCAAAGGGTTTGGAACAGATCCCAGAAGTTCAGATGCTTTTTAAACAATCAAAAGCAGGATAATTGGGCTGACAACTTCACAGGCTCTCGTCTGATGCTTCCTGCTAGCAGAGATTGCCACACCAACAATCTTCCTTGCTGGGTTTCTGGGTTTGTTTTTTTTTGAAGGGGGGTGTTAATGTCTTTCTCCTCCAAAGCACATCTGGGTTTGGCCCCAGCTGCTTCCAGGATGGGGCTGGGCAGAATTGAATGTGCTGAAAGACAGCAAGGCAAAACAAAATGTGCAGCTAATTTGTGCACTGAGCTCCCAGCCTGGCTCCCCAGCCCTGCTGCCAAGCTGCTCTGCTCATCTCCTCTGTCTCTGTAAGGGGCATGAAATAAAGGGAGATGTCAGGGGGGGCAATCTCAGACCTCCTCCACCCCTCAGAGTTGAGGGCTTGTCAAGGGAGGATGCCCTAGGGGGTTGTGTTTTACTCTGTGGAGGTCTTCAACCCATTCTGTGCTCTTCTGGAGGTGTGGTGGTGAGCTGCACACAGCCATGGGTCCTGGGTGATGCTGGAAGACATCCCCAAGGTGTTTGTGTGGTCCCAGTCTCAAGATCAGAGCCTTAGTTAAGAGGGTTGTGAGGCTGACCTGAGCTTTGCAGCCAGCTGGGGATGCAAAAGCTTGGAGAGAGAAGCCCTTTGTGCAGATGCAGGCTGCTGCTGGAGGTGCTTCCTCCCTTAGCCCCTGGTGGAACACCGTATCCCACCCACCCCTGTCCCTCCTGCCTTCCCACCACATCCATCCCCACCAGGCACTGCTCACTCCTGCCCTGCCTGCCCTGGCTCCAGCTGGACTCTGGCTTTGCAGTCTTCAGCCAACCCCCCAGATCTTGACTCTCTGAGCTGGGAGTTGTGGGAGCAGCCTCCCTGGGCTGGTTCCTCATTCCTTCAGCAGAGGTTTGATTTAACTGAGCAGAGATAATTACTGGACCTTTAGTGCTGTTGACCCTCAGCAGGGAAAAGAGCTGAGCTGGCAGCCAAGCAGCTCGTTTGTGCTTGCAGAGGAGGCAAGGGCTTGGAGTCCTGCTCAGGAGCCTCAGCTGAAGGCTGCTCTTCAGGGAAGGGGTTTGAGGTCCACTCAAAGGAGGGGGGTGCCCATTCCCAGTCATCTAAATAGAGGAGCTGGATGATTTTCCTCCAGACATGCTGGATGACTGCAAAGCAGTGAGATCAGAGCCAAGGCGAGAGGGAAAGATGTCTTTTGCCTGCAGGGAATGGGTGAGCTGTGTAGGGCTGGGGTTTGGGATGGATTGAGCCCTGGATCCTGACCCACCCTGTGCTTTTCCAGGTGCTACAGCTTTGGCATTGGCCCAAATGCCTGCAGGAGGCTGGTTGGAGGCCTGGCTGCTGTGTCCAGGGGCATTGCTGAGTTCCTGGCAGAGGGCGAGAGGCTGCAGCCCAAGGTAGGGCTGCCTGCTCCCATCTTGGCATGGTGGAATGGCTGTGGGGGAAGGGACTGTTAAAGCTCATCGAATCCAACCCCCTGCAGCCAGCAGGGACATCTGCAGCTGGAGCAGGTTGCTCAGAGCCCCAGACAACCTGACCTGGACTGGGGCATCTCCTCCCTCTCTGGGCAGCCTGGGCTCAGCATCCCTCAGCCTGACCAATTTCTTCCTTCCATCTGGCCTGGTTCTCTCTCTGTTAACTTAAACCCTTCGCCCTGCTCTCTACCACAGGGCTGTGAGGATGCTCTGGTTCAGAGAGAGGGAGGCCACAGCTCCCTCCCAGGGCTTATTCCCTATCCTGCTGCTGCCTTTTCCAACTCCCACTCAGCAGCAGGTGGGTGAACAGGAGGGGGGAGGGGGGAGGGGATGAAAGAGCATCTTCATCTCCGGCTGTAGGAGGGAGTGGGAGGGTGGTGTTTACCCTCTGCGTGGGGCTGAGGCGAAGTGATAGCCACCATACAGCAGCTTTGCCTTCAAAGGGAGCTGCTGCCTCCGACACCAGCCAGGGCAGAGGAACCAGCATCAAAGCAGCCAATTAGTTTTGAAGCCAGGCTCAGCCCTGGCGTTGCCCAGGTGAGAAGAACCCAGGTCTGAGGGAGAGGAAGGTGCTTTGCCTGTTAAGCTTTGACTTGAAAGCAGCAAAAAAAAAAAAAAGGGGGGGGGGGGGGGGGGAGAGCATCTTCATTTGTGCTCTCCCCGTGAAGATGGAGCAGGCTGAAGGGCTTCAAATAGGGTGCAAGAATGGCTTTGTCCCCTGGTGAAGGCACAGAGCCCAAGCCTGTCATCTTCTGGGCGACTAAACCCAGCGAGAATCAGGTCTTTAGCTCCTAAATATCTCTAAAGAGTTGCCTCCGACGGGTCTCGGTCTCAAAAGGAGGAGTTCAGCAGGACCCTGGAGCAGACAAAGCCCCAAAGACAGGAGAGCATCAGCATTTCTGATGTAAATGAAGAGCAAAAGCAGCGAAGGGGGGAGGTTGGTTCTCTTTGACGGAGCTATTAATAAAGAGCTTTGCGGGGTGTGCAGCTCGATGCCTTCAGCAGAATGAGGCATCAATTAATGGTCTTATAAAAGCACAGCCCTGGTGTGTCTTCCTGAGCCTGGGAAAAGCAGGGAACAATAGAGAACATCTGAGCTCTTCTGCCTCTAAATCTGGTGTGTCCCTTCCCCCCTCTCCCCCCCTCCCCGCCCCGGTGTGAAGCAGAGAAGCTCTTGTAGATGACTCCCGGGTTAGGCTTCGACACGAGGTCTTCGTGGATGTTGGCTTTCTCCAGCTGTGGAGCTGGCAGAGCGTTGCTGATCTGCAGCAGAGTTTTGTGCCAGCGAGGACCTGTACCGAAGGCAGCAGCTGGGGTGTGGGGCAGGGCTGAGGCTTGGGGAGGAGAAGGTTGGCAGCTTCTCCTGGGTGCTGGTGTGGGGCAGGAGATGCTGGCTGGCACCAGAGCATGATACCTCTGGCCACAGGCTCTGAGTGTGAGCTCAGCTCCTGTGCTGCCCTTGGCAGAGCCATGCCAGAGGTTCTCCTGGGTGCTGGTGTGGGGCAGGAGATGCTGGCTGGCACCAAAGCAAGATCACACAGTATCACAGTATCACAGTATCATCAGGGTTGGAAGAGACCTCACAGATCATCAAGTCCAACCCTTTAGCACAGAGCTCAAGGCCAGACCATGGCACCAAGTGCCACGTCCAGTCCTGCCTTGAACAGCTCCAGGGACGGCGACTCCACCACCTCCCCGGGCAGCCCATTCCAGTGTCCAATGACTCTCTCAGGGAAGAACTTTCTCCTCACCTCCAGCCTAAATCTCCCCTGGCACAGCCTGAGGCTGTGTCCTCTCGTTCTGGTGCTGGCCACCTGAGAGAAGAGAGCAACCTCCTCCTGGCCACAACCTCCCCTCAGGTAGTTGTAGACAGATACCTCTGGCCACAGGCTCTGAGTTGTGAGTTCAGCCCTGTGCTGCCCGTGGCAGAGCCATGCCAAAGGGCTGGCAGAGCTGGGGTGGGTGGCACAGCATCACAGAATGGAAGTGACCTCTGGAGATCATCCAGTCCAACCCCAACCTGCCAGAACAGGATCACCCAGAGCCTGTTGTACAGGCTGGTGTCTAGGTAGGCTTTGCATGCCTGTAGAAATGACTCCACCACCTCTCTGGGCAGCCTGTTCCAGTGCTCCACCACCCTCCAAATAAACAAGATCCTGTTCATGTTTAGATGGAACTTGCCAGGTCCAAGTTCATGCAGTTTGAGAGGGAGCAGGCTCCCACCTAAGGTCGGGAGAGGACTCAGCTGATGGTGTAGCCAGGTGGGGTTGGGCTCTGCTATCAGACAACGAGGGACAGAACAAGGGGACACAGTCTCAAGCTGTGGCAGGGCAGGTCTAGGCTGGATGTTGTTAGGAAGTTGTTGTCAGAGAGAGTGATTGGCATTGGAATGGGCTGCCCAGGGAGGTGGTGGAGTCTGTGTGGCTGGAGGTGTTGCAGCCAAGGCTGGCTGGGGCACTGAGTGCCATGGTGTGGTTGGTTGGGCAGGGCTGGGTGCTAGGCTGTGCTGGCTGAGCTTGGAGCTCTCTTCCAGCCTGCCTGACTCCATGATTCCTTGATTCCCTGCGACACGTGGCCTGTGTTGGCTCCCTGCCTCAGGTGCTCAGGTCGCTGAAGAAGGCGATGGCGCCGGTCCTGAGCGATGTCTGCGTGGAGTGGCTCTTTCCTGAGAGCACCGAGGTCTTGGTTTCCCCCATCAACGCCAGCTGCCTCTTCCCTGGTGACCGCCTGGTGGCCTACAGCGTCGTCTGTGACACCTCCTCCTACATCTCCAACCCCAGATCTGTGAGTGTCCCCCCGGGCTGGCTGCTGGGGTCACAGCTGCACAGATGGCATCGGGTCGGAAGGGACCCTCAAAAGCGGGGGCGCGGGGGGAGTGCCGCCAGCCCAGCCGAGCTGAGCCGAGCCGAGCCGAGCCCCGCGGCGGGCATGGTCAGCAGCCCCTGGGCAGCCTAGGAGCTGAGCCCTGATGGGACCCGCGGCGAGCATGGTCAGCAGCCCCTGGGCAGCCTAGGAGCTGAGCTGAGCTGAGCCGGGCGATGGTGAGCAGCCCCTGGGCAGCCCTAGGAGCTGAGCCGAGCCCCGTGGCGGGCATGGTGAGCAGCCCCTGGGCAGCCTAGGAGCTGAGCTGAGCTGGGCGATGCGGCGGGCATGGTGAGCAGCCCCTGGGCAGCCCTAGGAGCTGAGCCCTGCTGGGACCCGCGGCGGGCATGGTGAGCAGCCCCATGGCAGCCTAGGAGCTGAGCCCTGCTGGGACCCGCGGCGGGCATGGTGAGCAGCCCCTGGGCAGCCCTAGGAGCTGAGCCCTGCTGGGACCCGCGGCGGGCATGGTGAGCAGCCCCTGGGCAGCCCTAGGAGCTGAGCTGAGCTGAGCTGGGCGATGCGGGGCCAGGCTGGGCGCCGCCGCCTCCGCGATGCTCCGCCGCAGCCTCAGCCGCCTGTGTGCTGGGCAAGGGAAGCGAGTCAGGACGCGCAGCTTGGTGCTCGGGCACAGCCCTGGGTCGGAAACAGCTCATCTTATCCAGCCCCCCCGCAGTCAACAGGGGCACCTCCAGCTAGAGCAGACTGCCCAGGGGCACATCGAGCCTGATCTTGAGTGTCTCCAGGGATGGGGACCTCAACCTGCTGTGTCCGTGTGGGTCTCTCATCTCTTTGCGTGTGGTCAGGAGGAGTCTGTTGCTTCTTCTGCCTGTCCTCGGGGAGGTGGTGGCTGAGGCAGGAGGGAGCAAGGAGAGCTCAGCGCGCAGGCGGCGCTGGCCGCAGCGCTGGGACCTGTCGCCTGCCTCTGCTTCCCCGCAGGACAGGAGGCGGCGTTACAGCATGATGCGCTCCCAGGAGTCGGGCAGCTCTGTTTTCTTCCACTCCCAGGAGGAGGCAGCAGGCGCGGAGAGCTGGAACCACTCCAGAGACTCGGAGAGCTGCTGCCCCACCGAGTGTGGTCCTGATCACCTGGCGGTGGGCAGAGACCCCGAGGGAGAATCGGACACGGACCCCGGTCAGGTTCTCCTCTCTGCGAGCGCGGGGGGGATGCCCCTCTCACCCTCATCCAGCTTCTGTCTCTGCTCTGCCAATTTGCTTGTCTGACAAATCAGTGTCTCCCCAAAGAGCCAGGGGGGTTTGCAGGAGGGCTGACAGATCTCCCGAGGCTTGAGTGAGGCTGCTTGGTGTGGATGCTTCATCCAAAGCTGTCAGCAAATCAAGGGGAGCGCTGCCGAGTTGGCTTCCCTGGAGGCTCCCAAAGCAGCTCCAGCTTTGGCCACACCGTTATTGACAAGCTTCCCGAGCTGCCCCTGGCTGTGTGGAGGAGAGCACAGCAAGTGGGTAGCTCAGCTGGACTGTCCCAGCAAAGCAGTCACTTGCCAGCAAGCCCTGAGGTTGAAATTCATGGTCAGGAGAGAGGCTCTGGACAGCCTGATCTAGTGTGAGGTGTCCCTGCCCATGGCGGGGGTGGGGGGGTGGAACTAGATGGTCCTTGTGGTCCTTTCCAACCCAGAGTGATTCTGTGATTCCATGATCTGAAGCTCTGGCCCCAGGTTGCCACCTCTCCCTGTCAGAGTTCAGCTCCTGTCAGTGAGCTCTGGCACGAAGCAGGCTGCACCCCGGGGCTGGCTGCATCCCCATGTGCCAAGGAATCCTAGAATGGTTTGGGTAGGAAGGGACTTCAAAGGTTATCCAGTTCCAAGCTCCCTGCCACAGGCAGGGACACCTCCCACTAGCCCAGGTTGCTCAAGGCCTCATCCAACCTGGCCTTGAACACCTCCAGAGAGAACATCCACAACCTCCCTGGGCAGCCTGTGCCGGTGTCTCCCTACCCTCACTGTCATGAATCTCACAGTCTCACAGTATTATCAGGGTTGGAAGAGACCTCACAGATCATCAAGTCCAACCCTTTAGCACAGAGCTCAAGGCCAGACCATGGCACCAAGTGCCACGTCCAGTCCTGCCTTGAACAGCTCCAGGGACGGCGACTCCACCACCTCCCCGGGCAGCCCATTCCAGTGTCCAATGACTCTCTCAGGGAAGAACTTTCTCCTCACCTCCAGCCTAAATCTCCCCTGGCACAGCCTGAGGCTGTGTCCTCTCGTTCTGGTGCTGGCCACCTGAGAGAAGAGAGCAACCTCCTCCTGGCCACAACCTCCCCTCAGGTAGTTGCAGACAGCAATAAGGTCTGCCCTGAGCCTCCTCTTCTCCAGGCTAACCAATCCCAGCTCCCTCAGCCTCTCCTCGTAGGGCTGTGCTCAAGGCCTCTCCCCAGCCTCGTTGCCCTTCTCTGGACACGCTCAAGCATCTCAATGTCCCTCCTAAACTGGGGGGCCCAGAACTGAACACAGCACTCAAGGTGTGGTCTAAGCAGTGCAGAGCACAGGGGCAGAATGACCTCCCTGCTCCTGCTGGCCACACCATTGCTGATGCAGGCCAGGATGCCACTGGCTCTCTTGGCCACCTGGGCACACTGCTGGCTCATGTTCAGGTGGGTATCAATCAGCACCCCCAGATCCCTCTCTGTTTGGCTGCTCTCAGCCACTCCCACCCCAGCCTGTATCTCTGCATGGGGTTGCTGTGGCCAAAGTGCAGCACTCTGCACTTGGAGCCATTGAAGCCATCCCCTTGGACTCTGCCCATCTGTGCAGGCAGTCAAGGTCCTGCTGCAGAGCCTTTCTGCCTTCCAACTGCCTTCCAACTCAGTCACATCCTACCCTCCAGCCTAAATCTCCCCTCCTCAAGCTCAAAACCATTCCCTGCTCATCCTAGCACCACCAGCCCTTGTCAAAAGTGCCTCCTCAGCATTCCTCCTGGGATATTCCTCCCTTACCTTCAGAGAGGAGCTATGCCAGGCATGCCTTCAACCCTGCCAGCAGCGATGAGCAATCCTGCCTTTCCAAATGAAGTTTTACTCTTGCTCTGACAGGAGAACGTCTGTGCTAATGGCATTTCATTAGTAACCTCTTTGTCTTCTCCAGGGAGCTTTGGGGAAATGCAGGCAGGCTCTTTTTTTTTTTTTTTTTCATCTGGCTGGGAGCAGCTCAGACAAAACCTCCCCAGTCTGCTCTCCTGACTACCCAAGGGGTTTGAGGGTAGACTCCTGTTTCCTTTCATGGTTTAGTTGCCTTGTTTAAAGTTATCCAGGGCTGAGCATGGCCCCCTCAGGCTTGGGAGGACCACAGGGGTGGGCTCTCCATCGTGAGCAAAGGGTAGGTGGGGCTGGCTGGTCCAGCACCTCATCAGAGCTGATCTTCTCTGCCATAATTCAAGGGTGGATGATGCTGGCCCAGCTCCAGATCAGAGCTGATCTTCTCTCCCACCATAAACCAAGGGTGGATGATGCTGGCCCAGCTCCAGATCAGAGCTGATCTTCTCTCCCACCATAAACCAAGGGTGGATGATGCTGGCCCAGCTCCAGATCAGAGCTGATCTCTCCCACCATAAACCAAGGGTGGATGATGCTGGCCCAGCTCCAGATCAGAGCTGATCTTCTCTCCTACCATAAACCAAGGGTGGATGGTGCTGGTCCAGCTCCTCATCAGAGCTGATCTTTTGGATCAGCTGCAGCAGCTCTGCTGTGAGCACAGACTGAAAGAGTTGGGGCTGTGCAGGCTGGAGCAGAGGAGGCTCCCAGGTGACCTCATTGTGGCCTGCCAGGATCTGAAGGAGGCTACGAAAAAGCTGGGGAGGGACTTTTCAGGATATCAGGGAGGGGGGTGAATGGAGGGAATGGATCAAAGGTGGAGGTGGGGAGAGTGAGGCTGGAGGTGAGGAGGAAGTTGTTGAGCAGGAGAGTGGTGAGAGGCTGGACTGGGTTGCCCAGGGAGGGGGTTGAGGCCCCATGGCTGGAGGTGTTCGAGGCCAGGCTGGCTGAGGCTGTGTGCAGCCTGCTCTAGGGTAGGGTGTCCCTGGGCATGGCAGGGGGTTGGCACTGGCTGCTCCTTGTGCTCCCTTCCAACCCTGCCTGATTCTGTGATTCTATGATCCTCTCTCCCACCATGAAGCAAGAGTGGATGGTGCTGGCTGGTCCAGCTGCAGGTGAGAGCTGATCCTCTCTCCCCCCACGCAGGAGCAGACGTGAGGGCCCCCTGCAGGAGACGTGCGTACAGCACCACCCAAATCGCCGACCATCAGCCCTGCAAGAAGGTGCCCACGGGCAGTGACCCTGGCAGCACCCTGGTGAAAAACCCCCTTCGGAAAGCCCACCTGCAGGACCTGCAGCAGATCAGCCCTGAGCCCTGGCAGGTGGATTTCCAGGTCTGTGACTCTCAGAGGAGCAGGGGAAGAGCAAGAAAAGCTGAGATGCATAAGGGACAGAGCCTGGCTCCTGCTAATCCTGAGACATAGCACCACAGAGCCACAGAACTGTTTGAGCTGGATGAGACCTCTAAGGTGGTTGAGTCCAGCACTGCCAGGACACCACCAAACCATGTCCCTCAGCACCACATCTCCATGGCTTTGTAACCCCTCCAGGGGTGGGAATTCCACCACTGCCTTGGGCAACCTGGGCAGGGCCTTGACAACCCTTTGGGGAAGAAACTGTTCCTTGTGTCCAACCTAAAGCTCCCCTGGTGCAACGTGAGGCTGTTTCCTCTCATCCTATCACTTGTTTCCTGGGAGAAGAGCTCCATCCCTGTGCCCTGTGCTGCAGCACATCACTAACAGGCAGGGCACAAGTCAAGCAGGGAGCTAAATGCTGTCCTGATGTCCCACAGCAGTGCTTCCCCTTGGGAGCCTGACTCTGCTTTGCTGAACACCTTCCCCCAGCTGACCTGTGCTCCACCTTGCTGCTGATCTGAGCCCCAGGCTGCTTCTGCTTCATCTGCCTTCTCTCCCCAGCTTGCCCGGGCAGTGCAAACTCTCCTTAGGGCTGCAGCACATCTGTGTCCTGCTAGGGAAGAGAAATCCAGTCCCAGAGCAGCTCCCCCACTGCTCTAGCTGGGCCTGCGTGGTGACACATCTGCTGAGCAAGTGTCATGTCAGCAGGTGACATTTAGGGAGGCTTTTCAGCTGCTGTGTGGAAGGGTGGGGATGGTTTTCTCCCAGCCTTGGCACAGCCGGGACGCTCAGCTCTGCAGTCAGCATCTGCAGGGCTGGGAGCACCAGCAGCAGCACTTTTGTTCCCATGGAAACTTGGAGCAGGGATGTCTGCAGGGGCTTTGGTTTCCCTTCTGCTGAGGGTTGGAAGGAAGGGCTAGAGGTGAAGGGGAAGGAAAGTGAGGGAAGAAGACCTCTGCCCTGTGGCTGCAGCAGTGAGGGTGGGGGATGGCACTGCTCGACCAAAGGTGATCAGTGGTAGGTTTTGGAGGTCCCAATGACCTTACCTGCAGTGTAAAGGTCCACAGAGCATCCTCCTGCCCATGGGATGCTCAACACGAGGGCAAGGATGGGAACAGCTCCCTTCTGGAGGGCAGTGATGGTTCTCAGCATGCATCCTGCTCAATTAATTAGTAGCAGCCTGGGTTTGTTGTCCCTCCTGCTGCAAAGGCTCCCAGCAGCACTGCCAGCTCAGGCTGCCAGGGCTTGGCAGTTTTGGGGGTGTGCATGGGAGCCTCCAGCTTGTCTCCATATGCAGCTTGCTGGGAAGGAAAGGTCAGAGCTTACAATGGGCAGCTCAAGCCCCCAGCTCCATTCCTGTTTGGATTCCTCTGGCTAGGAGAAGAACTGGGCAGGAGAATGAGAAGGTTTTGGATTGGAAGGGTCTGGCAGGGCCCTGATGTTCTGGGATTCTGGGACTGTCCTCTTGTACTTGGCTCTGCTGAGGCCACACCTCGAGTATTGTGTTCAGTTTTGGGCACCTCAATACAAGAGGGATGTGAAGGTGCTGGAGTCAGTGCAGAGGAGGGCAGGGAAGCTGGGGAAGGGCCTGGAGAGTAAACCTGATGAGGAGCAGCTGAGGGAGCTGGGGATGGGTGGTGTGAAACAGAGGAGGCTGAGGGCAGACCTCATTGCTGTCTACAGCTACCTGAAAGGACACTGTTGAGAGGCTGCTGCTGGGCTCTGCTCACAGGTCACTGAAGACAGAACAAGGGGGAATGGCCTCAAGCTGTGACTGGGTAGGATTAGACTGGACATTAGGAGGAGTTTTTACCCAGCCAGAGTGGTCAGGGACTGGAATGAGCTGCCCAGGGAGGTGGTGGAGTCACCAACCCTGGATGTGTTTAGAAGCCACTTGGATGTGGTGCTTGGGGATATGGTTTAGGGTGCACCTTGTAGAGCAGGGTTCTGGGTTGGAGTTGGTGCTCCTGAGGGGCTTTGCCAACCTGAACTTTGCTGTGGTTCTCTGTTTTAAGTATCTCAGCTCTCACTTGGTAAGCAGCTCCTGGAGCTGCCTGCCTCCTGGGTTTTTTTTTTGCTGCTGGCCTCATAAAGCACCAGAAGTGTGGTGGAGGAGGCCACATTCTTGACTTCCACCCACAGGATGCATCTTTCCATCCACCTTTGTGATGCACCACTCTGTCCCACCTCTGTCCCTCGCTGGCGTTGTGCTGAGCAGACAGAGTCTGTTTGCTCACAAGCCCTGGGGACTGGGGGAGAAACAGCCAGAGCTTGGCCCAGAGTGGGGACATCCACGTGGGGTGCAGGGCTGGAGGTGCAGGAGGGGAGATTCATACCTCTTGAAAGTGGAGAAAAAAAGCCTGGTGAAAAAAAGCTGAGATAAAAATTCCCTTCTCCCCATCCCCTGCTCCTCTCTCCCTCCGTTACTAAGCAACTGCTCCTTGATCTTTCTGTCTCTCTTCTTTCCTTTGGTTCCCAGGCAAAGTCATTAAAATGTCTGGGGGCATGGAACTCATATTTCACCTTCTGCCTGTCTGCATGGAGCCCCTGGGGCCAGGGTTCCTTGGGGACACCCAGCAGCTCTGAGGGAGGGCTCTGGCTGGGCATGGATGCCCAGATAGAGCTGAGCAGGGAGGTCCTGGTGTGGCCAATGGTGGCTTTCCACTTTGGGATGTGGCATGGAGCAGGTGGGACCAGAAGGGACAGAGCAGGTCCAAGCCATCAGCTCCAGCCCTGACATTTGCTCTGCTCCCAGCCCTTTGCAGCCTCTGCCACCAGGATCCTTGGTGCAGGAGCCCTCAGGCCATCCCTGCTCCACCACAGCTGCCTGCCCTTCTGCCACCATGGGGACATCCCACCAGTGCCAGACGGGCTGCAGGGAAGGGCTTTGGGACCGCTGGATGCCAGCATCAGCTTGAGGTCTTCCTCGGAGATCCGAAGCCCTGGAGACCTGGGTAAGAGGGCAGAGGGGGAGCCATGGGCAGCCCTGCCAGCCTGTCCTGTGCCTTTGGTGCTGCTGCATCGCCTGCTGTGCCACCACGTGGCAGTTAGGAGGCACTAAGGATGGTTCCTGGCAGCAGAGGGGAACCCATCACCGGTTGGATTAACAACCCTCCCTTGCCCTCTCTGCAGAGTCTGCCCAGCATCCTTCCTTCACCTTCGAAACGGAGACCTCCTCTGACTGGGAGCCCCAGGACCTGGAGTTCAGCACTGCCCGCAGCTCCCCCAGGAGCCTCTGCAAGGCCGTGGTGAAGGGGCTGAGGAGCAACGAGCCTGTGCAGTGGGAGATCACCTTTGACATCCACCCTCTCTTCCAAGAGAGGCAGGGCCAGGGGGATGGCGACACAGACCTGTGGAGTGAGACCTTCCACCACCTGGCGGCCAAGTCAGTCATCAGGGACTTGGAGCAGCTGGCAGAGAAGGAGTCTGAAATCGAGCATGGTAAGAGGCACAGGGTCACAGAGTGGCAGGGGCTGGAAGGGACCTCCAAAGCTCAGCCAGTCCAACCCCCCTGCCAGAGCAGCATCACCCAGAGCAGATCACACAGAACACATCCAGGCAGCTCTTGAGTATCCCCAGAGAGGGAGACTCCACAGCCCCCCTGGGCAGCCTGTGCCAGGGCTCTGCCACCCTCACAGGGAAAAAAAATCCTCCTCATGTTTAAATGAAGCTTCCTATGGCTCAGCTTCCACCCAGTGCCCCTTGTGCTGTCCCTGGGCATCACCCAGCAGAGCCTGGCCCCAGCCTCCTGCCACTCACCTTTCCCTATTTAAACCATTGCTGAGGTCACCTCTCAGTCTCCTCTCCCAGCAGCACAGCTCAGCTCCCTCAGGCTCTCCTCCCAACAGAGCTGTTCCATTCCCTTCAGTACCTTTGTGGCTCACTGCTGGACTCTTTCAAGCAGTTCTCTGAGGTCCTTCTTGAACTGAGGGGCCCAGAACTGGACACAATATTCCAGATGTGGCCTCAGCAGGGCAGAGCAGAGAGGCAGGAGAACCAATCTCAACCTACTCACTACAGCCCTTCTAATCCACCCCAGAATGGCCCTGGCCCTGCTGGCCACCAGAGCACACTGCTGGCTCATGCTGGCTCACCCTCCCACCCACCAGCACCCCCAGATCCTTTTCCCCTGTGCTGCCTTCCAGCAGCTCAGTCCTCAACCTGTCCTGCTCCCTGGGGTTGTTCTTCCCCAGGTGCCAGACTCTACACTTGCCCTCCATGAATTTCATTACATTTCTCCCTGCCCAACCTGTCTAAGTCTCCCCCTAAGGTGCAGCTCCTGCCCACCCCTTGCCCTGCCTTGATGTGGTCTTCCAACAGCTTCAGCAGCCTCCCCAGCTGGGCAGGCACCAGGGAAATCATAGGGAATGTCTCATGTGCTTCCCAAATGAGATCCCTCCCTCCAGCTGCCTTCCTCCTGCTCCTGCAGCCTTGCTGCTCATACACTCATAGAAGTGTTTGGGTTGGAAAAGCTCTTTAAGATCACCCAGTCCAACCATCAACCCATGTCCCTCCCACAGTGCCATGGCCACACACTTCCTGAACACCTCCAGGGATGAGGACTCCACCACCTCCCTGGGCAGCCTGTTCCAAAGCCTGATGACTCTGGCAGGAAATGAATTGTTCCTTGTGTCCAACCTAAAACTCCCCAGACACTATTTCAGGTCATTTCCTCTTGTCCTATCACTTAGGGAGAAGAGACCAACCCTCACCTGGCTCCAACCTCCTTTCAAGGAGCTGTAGAGAGCCAGAAGGTCTCCCCTCAGCCTCCTTTTCTCCAGGCTCAACACCTCCAGCTCCCTCAGCTGCTCCCCCCCAGCCCTGTTCTCCAGACCCTTCACCAGCTTGGTTGCCCTTCAAGCACATGAACATGCTTGAGCTCCTCTGTGCTCCCCTGCTTCACACCTTGGGTGACAGGGATTGCTTTCAAGGAGTTAGTCACTTGGAGCTGGGAGGTGGCATCCAACTCAGAGGGTTTACCAGGCACACATTGCTCTTCTGGGCTCCACATATCCCTGGGGCTGGTCCAAACCTCTTCTCCATCAAAATGCAGCTGTGCATGCAAAATAAGAGCAGATGAAGTAGTAGGCAGAGTTTAGAGGGATCCAATCCCTGCTGGGCAGGGAGCCCAAGGATGGAGGTGGATCTGGGAGCCCAAAGATGGAGGTGGGTTTGAAACCCAAGGACAGAGGTGGATCTGGAAGCCTGAGGATGGAGGGAGGTAGGTCTGGAAGCCCAAGGATGGATGGAGGTGGGTGTGAAGCCCAAGGATGGATGGAGGTGGGTGTGAAGCTCAAGGATGGACGGAGGTGAGTCTGGAAGCTCAAGGATGGATGGAGATGGCTCTGAAGCCCAAGGATGGATGGAGGTAGGTGTGAAGCCCAAGGATGGATGGAGGTGGGTCTGAAAGCCCAAGGATGGAGGTGAGACTGGAAGGCCAAGGATGGATGGAGGTAGGTGTGAAGCCCAAGGATGGATGGAGGTGAGACTGGAAGGCCAAGGATGGATGGAGGTGGGTCTGGAAGCCCAAGGATGGAGGTGAGACTGGAAGGCCAAGGATGGATGGAGGTAGGTGTGAAGCCCAAGGATGGATGGAGGTGGGTCTGAAAGCCCAAGGATGGAGGTGAGACTGGAAGGCCAAGGATGGATGGAGGTGAGTCTGGAAGCTCAAGGATGGATGGAGATGGCTCTGAAGCCCAAGGATGGATGGAGGTAGGTGTGAAGCCCAAGGATGGATGGAGGTGGGTCTGGAAGCCCAAGGATAGAGGTGAGTCTGGAAGCCCAGGGATGGGGCTGGGCCCAAGGGGTGGATGCAGCCACAGGGCAGGTGGTCTCTAACCCTGGGGTCTCTCACGTGGCAGGGTCTGGGCGGCGGTACCAGGTCAGTGCTGTCCACACCAGCAAGGCCTGCAACATCATCAGCAAGTACACTGCCTTCGTGCCTGTGGACCTCAGCACCAACAACTACCTGCCCACCACCGTGGAGTACCCCCACATGGGTAAGATGGGAGTGGGGAGGGGGTGCTGTGATGCCCTGCGGGGAGGGTGGCACCTGGGAAGCCTCACTTAGAGCAAACCCTCTGAAGCAAACCCTCAGTTCAGCACCAAACAAGGCCATGGCTGAGCCTAGCATCGTGCCTGCTGCTCTTGGGGGCAAGAACTTCTTCCCCTCTGCCTCTCAAAAGGTCTGCTCTCGGGTGTGGATGCCCAGAGATGCCCAAGCTCATCAGCCTGTGGGGCTTGCTGCCACCATGTGTGTGCCAGTCCCTCTCTGAAGCTGACAAATCCCTTCTCTTATGCCAAGGAGCAGCACCCAGGCAAGGCAGCCAGAGGAGCCAAGGGCCTTGGGTAGGCTTAGATCAATGAGCCAACATGAGTGGGATGAGTTTCAACGAGGCCAAATGTCAGCTCCTGCACTTCGGTCACAACAACCCCAAGCAGTGCTACAGGCCTGGGGCAGTGTGGCAGGAGAGCTGCTGGCAGAAAGTGATCTGGGAGCTGTAATAGACAGGAGCTGAGTGTGAGCCAGCAGTGTGCCCAGGCAGTGAGTGTGAGCCAGCAGTGTGCCCAGGCAGCTGAGTGTGAGCCAGCAGTGTGCCCAGGCAGCTGAGTGTGGGCCAGCAGTGTGCCCAGACAGCTGAGTGTGAGCCAGCAGTGTGCCCAGGCAGCTGAGTGTGGGCCAGCAGTGTGCCCAGGCAGCTGAGTGTGAGCCAGCAGTGTGCCCAGGCAGCTGAGTGTGGGCCAGCAGTGTGCCCAGGCAGCTGAGTGTGAGCCAGCAGTGTGCCCAGGCAGCTGAGTGTGAGCCAGTAGTGTGCCCAGGCAGCCAAGAAGGCCAATGGCATCCTGGCTGGGATTAAAAATGCTGTGGCCAGCAGGAGCAGGGAGGTGATTGTCCCTTTGGAATCTGCTCTGATGAGGCCACACCTGGAGTGTTGTGTTCAGGTTTTGGCACCTCAATACAAGAGGGATGTGGAGGTGCTGGAGCAGGTCCAGAGGAGGGCAGGGAAGCTGGGGAAAGGCCTGGAGAATGAATCTGATGAGGAGTGACTGAGGGAGCTGGGGATGGGTGGTGTGGAACAGAGGAGGCTGAGGGCAGAGCTCATTGCTGTCTCCAGCTACCTGAAGGGACACTGTGCAGAGGCTGCTGCTGGGCTCTGCTCACACGGAATTGGAGACAGAACAAGGGGGAATGGCCTCAAGCTGAGGCTGGGGAAGCTTAGATTGGACATTAGGAAGAAGTCTTTCATGGAGAGAGTGGTCAGGGACTGGAATGAGCTGCCCAGGGAGAATGAGCTGCCCAGGGAGGTGGTGGAGTCCCCCAGCCTGGCTGTGTTTCAGGGTGGTTTGGATGTGATGCTTGGAGCGATGGTTTAAGGTGACTCTTGTAGAGCAGGGTTCTGGGTTGGACTTGGTGCTCCTGAGGGGCTTTGCCAACCTGCCTGTTTGTGTGATTCTGTGATTCAGGGAACAGGAGGCACCGTGGCTCTTCCCCTGGACGTCCCCAGTCAGCCCTTGGCCAGCACAGAGGTGATGGATTCCATGGTCCTTGGGGGTTTGGCTGCTTCCTGGTGTTCCGCACTGCTTTGGGCTATGAAGGGACACCTTCCCTGGGCTCTTTTGCTTCTCCTTCTCTCTTTGAACGTGGTGCTCATCAGCCACGTGTCTGGCTGGCCTCCACATGGGTTCTTCAGTGGAGAAGAAGCTGCAGTTTGCCCTGAAGCTCCCAAATCTCAGGCAGTGGCTGCTGACAGCTCTGGGAAGTTAATTGGCAGCCGTAGCGCAGGCAACACGAGGGATGGAACCAGGATAATTAGAGGCAAGGGGATGTGAGCCACTTGCTTGTCACCAAATCCCCTGCTAATGAAGACAGCTTGGCTTGGACCTTGCCTGGCCTTGTCAGATCTGCTGCTGAAGTAAAATTTCCCCCTGATCAGGCTTGTTAATCACAGAGCCATGGAGCTGCTTCGGTTGGAAAAGCCCTCTGAGATCATCCAGTCCAACCATCAAGCCAGCACCACCATGGCCACCAAACTGTGGCCCAAGGTGCCATGGCCACAGGTTCCTTGAACACCTCCAGTTCTGGGCTCCTCAACTCAAGAGAGATGTTGAGGTGCTGGAAGGTGTTGAGAGAAGGGCAGCAAGGCTGGGGAGGGGCCTGGAGCACAGCCCTGTGAGGAGAGGCTGAGGGAGCTGGGGGGGTGCAGCCTGCAGCAGAGGAGGCTCAGGGCAGAGCTCATTGCTGTCTGCAGCTGCCTGCAGAGAGGCTGTAGCCAGGTGGGGTTGGGCTCTGCTGCCAGGCAGCCAGCAACAGAACAAGGGGACAGAGCCTGAAGCTGTGGCAGGGCAGGTTGAGGCTGGATGTTGTTAGGAAGTTGTTGTCAGAGAGAGTGATTGGCATTGGAATGGGCTGCCCAGGGAGGTGGTGGAGTCTGTGTGCCTGGAGGTGTTGAAACCAAGCCTGGCTGGGGCACTGAGTGCCATGGTCTGGTTGGTTGGGCAGGGCTGGGTGCTAGGCTGGGCTGGCTGAGCTTGGAGCTCTCTTCCAACCTGCTTGATTCTATAGGGACTCCACCAGCTCCCTGGGGAGACCTGTTGCTGGGTGGGATTGCTGATGGGCTGCTCCATTGCAGGTGAGGACAGCAGCCTGCCAGCCTGCAGCACCTCCTACTCCTCAGCCTGGGAGCGCTGCCAGCTCCCTGAAGGTAAGGAAGGGGCAGGTGGCACCTGCCAGGGCAAAGGGCTGTGATTTGGGGGCCTTCACTGTTGAGGTTTTGGGGCTTTTATAAATGCTTATGGTCTAAAGTGAGACCTGAGTCCTCGTGGGGTGCAAAGGACACAGCCTGGGGGGGGCTTTGGTCAAGTTTCACTCAGTCTTGTGTTTAATTGCATTGTCCAAGCAGGAGAAATGAGGCAAAGGGAGAGGGACAATGGTTTGGGTTGGCAAAGCCCTTTAAGCTCAGCCAGTCCAACCATTCTCTGACTCTACCAAGGCTGGGGCTAAACCATGGCCCTCAGCATCACATCTCCAAGGCTTTGAAACCCCTCCAGGCACGGGGATTCAGCCACCTCCCTGGGCAGCCTGCTCCAGTCTTTGAGAACCCTTTCAGGGAAGAAGTTTCCTCTAATGCCCAACCTAAACCTCCCCTGGGGTAACTCGAGGCCATTTCCTCTCATCCTGTCACTCCATGGGAGAAGAGACCAACTCCCACCTCACTCCAGCCTCCTTTCAGGGAGTTGCAGAGGGACAGAAGGGTCTCCCCTCAGCCTCCTTTACTCCATGCTGAACTGTCCCAGCTCCCTCAGCTGCTCCTCCCCAGCCCTGTTCTCCAGACCCTTCCCCAGCTTCATTGCCCTTCTCTAGACCTGCTCCAGCCCCTCCATGTCCTTCTTGGAGTGAAGAGCCCAAAACTGAACCCTCTGCTGGTTTGGCCTCACCACTACTGAGTCCAGAGGCACAACCACTTCTCTGCTTCTGCTGGCCACACATTTGCTACTCCAGCCACCCTACCCCAAGCCTGGAGCTGCTTGTGCCCATTCTGCCAATGGCTCAGGAGCAGAACAAGCCAGCCCAGGTCCCAGCACACAGACTCTGCTCCCTTTCACCCTCTTGCAGCACCTGGTTTTACCTCCAGCTTTGTGTTTCTTCCCAGGGTCCTTACAGAGCCTGTCTGCTGCTTCTGCACCAGCTCCAAAATCCATTGAGAGCCTCTTTGCTCCCAGGTATGGACCACACCAACCTTCCTCTGACCTTAGCAGACATCTTGCACTACTGTGGGTCTGATGCTGACACAAGCAAGGCTGGGAGGAGGGACAGCCCAGGGCTAGCAGCTTGAGCTGAGACCAAGCCTGCTGCCAGTGCCTGGGGACCAGGGGTGGTTTTTGGAGGGCAGGGTGGGCAGCAGGAAGGGCACAGAGCTGATAGCTGCATTTCTGTCCCCCTGCAGGCTGACCCTGGACAAAACCAGGCTGCTGATTCGAGCTGCCAAGGGCTTCATGAGCAAACCTCCAAGCAGAGGGAGCGAAGCCAGCTCCGAGGGTGACAATGAGAGCATAGACTACCTGCCCCTGGTGAGGAGCTCCTCCCTGGGTCGGGATGGGGTCTCATGGTCACAGCTGGGAAGCAGAGGGCAGGATAATCCCCTTGGACTCTGCCTTCTGCTTTCTCTGAGGGCCACATCCAGTGGTCTGCTCAGAGATGGAGAGCTGCCCCATCCACACATGCCCTTTCCTCCTGAGCCTCCTGGCAGTGGTTGGTATCTTAGAATCATAGAATGTCAGGGGCTAAAAGGGACCTCCAAAGCTTACCCAGCCCAACCCCTCTGCCAGAGCAGGATCACCTGTACTAGATCACACAGGAACACATCCAGGCAGCTCTTGAATACCTCCAGAGAGGGAGACTCCACAGCCCCCTGGGCAGCCTGTGCCAGGGCTCTGCCACCAACACAGGGAAAAATTCCTCCTCATGTTTAATTGACACTTCCTATGGCTCAGCTTCCACCCAGTGCCCCTTGTGCTGTCCCTGGGCATCACCCAGCAGAGCCTGGCCCCAGCCTCCTGCCACTCACTTTTACACATTGATAACCATTGATAAGGTCACCTTTCAGGCTCCTCTTCTCTGAGCTAAAGAGCCCCAGCTCCCTCAGTCTCTCCTTGCAAGAGATCTTGGAGCTTCTCTCTGTGCCTTGCAGGCATCCCTGCAGCTGGCCTGTGGTGCCTTTCTCCTGAACTCAGCCTTCTGCACCGCCGTCAGCATCCCCATGGAGAAGCTCAAGTGGACATCTCCCTTTGCCTGCCACCGCCTGGCCCTCAGCCCCTCTGGCTCCTCCAGCGCCAGGAAGACCACTCCCTCTGGGGAGCACCAAAGCCTCAGCTCCAGCCAGCAGCTCCTTGTCCCTGATGAGCCCAGGAAGACTCCCACCACGGCCAGAGGCAGCAGCCCAAGCGCGGTGCTGGAGGCCACCGGCCGCCTGCGCCACTTCTCGGGCAGCGCAGTGGAGAGCATCTCCAGAGCCCTGAAGGCTGAGAAGGAGCTGTCCCCCCCAGCCATCACCATCCGACGCTTCTCCTCCCCGGAGTGGCAAGCTGGCAGCAGCCAGGGCTTGGAGGTGGATGGCTCCAAGGTGCAGCAGCTGCTCTTGGACATCGAGCTGCAGCAGCAGACGGAGCCGGAGGGGCTGCTGTGGGCCACGGCGGTGGCCTTGGCTTGGCTGGAGCACAGCTCAGCTTCCTACTTCATCGAGTGGGAGCTGGTGGCTGCCAAAGCCAGCCTGTGGCTGAGCCAGCAAGACTTCCCAGAGGGATCCAGCCTGGCCACGGTGAAAGCTGCAGCCCAGCAGCTCTTTGTCCTGCTCCGGCACTGGGATGAGAATCTGGAGTTCAACCTGCTGTGCTACAACCCCAGCAGCGTGTAAAGGGGATGGGGGAGAGAGGCTGGGGCAGCTTGCTGAGGGACATGTCCTCCAGCAAACACCTCCAAGGAGCTTCAGCTGCAAGGACACTGTGTGGTTATCAGAGCAAGTCCTGCAGGCTGAGGCAGCCAGGCAGGATCCTGCTCTCAGCAGTGGGCTCCTGCCCTGGGATTGCTGCTCGCAGCAGGATGCTGTCTAACTGGAGCATCACCTCCAGCTACAGCAATTCCTTCTGCTGCTGGTTCCTTCTGGCTCCCAGCCCCAGACCCAAAGCAGGTCTCCCTGATGCCTGCTTGGCTCATCCCATCTTTGCTTGGCTATCTCTTCCCAGCCTCAAATTGCTGCCAAGCTTCTGCTGTGGTTTCCCTGGCCCTGAGCCGATGCTCTCCTGAGGGTCCTGCCTGGCTTCTGCCATCTCAGATGTCTTTTGTAGGAGGTGAACATCTGCAAACAGGCTCATCTGGTGGACCAAAGGAAATCCAGGGTGGCACCAACCATCTGAAGAGCAGCCTTGTGTCCAGGGGTAGGGATTCAACCCCCTCCCTGGGCAACCTCCTCCAGTCTTTGAGAACCCTTTCAGTGAAGAAGTTTCTTCTCATGTCCAACCTCAACCTCCCCTGCTGCAACTGGAGGCCACTGCCACTTGTTATCCAAGTCCCACCTGGCTCCAACCTCCTTTCAGGGAGCTGTAGAGGGCCAGAAGGCCTCTCCTCAGCCTCCTCTTCTCCAGGCTGAACGACCTCAGCTCCCTCCTCACAGCATCTGTGTCCAGGCTCCCTCATCAGCCTTATTGCCCTGCTCTGGACCAGAGAGGTTCTGCTCTGGCACCTCTGGAGTGAGGGCCCCCAAACTGAACCCATTAGACTCACAGAAAGGGTGTGAGTCTCCTTAATCCTGCCAGCCAGGACCTCAGCAGGTGTGGGGACATTCATCCTTGTCTCCCCACACCATGCCCAAAGGAGCTGGATGCCCTCACCCCCAGACTCACTCTGTGCCAACCAGGCTGGGGGGATTGGGTGTTGAGCTTCCTGCCTGTCCCCAGCTGGGTCGATCCCTACCTGGTGGCCCCCAGGGTGGGTTTCCCTGCAGGATCCATCCAGCAGCAGCTCCACGGATCAAGTGCCTACGGAGGGACCCTCAGGCCATCACCTCTGGCGTGGTGGCAATGCCCGTGGAGCCCAGCCCAGCCCTGCTGCCTTCCATTCCCTCCCTTGGCATGTAGCAGCCTTGCTGTGTCCCAGCAGGTTTCTGTTCTGTGTCTGTGCGTCTGGGGGTGGGTAACGGGAGGGGGGTGGGGGGGCACCCCTCGGGTCTCTGCTCTCGATGTCACCTGTCCAAGGTCCCCAGCATGGCAGTGCAAGGTGGCACTGCAGGTTTGCCAGCTGGGCGCCCTGGCGCGGTCGTGTTCTCCGTTGCAGAAGTGTCGCTGTCCCAGTAAATCACAGCCTGCTTGACTGCTCCCTGCGACTCCTTTGTTTTGGGGGGAGGGGGGAGGAGATGGATTGCTGGAGCTGTGCCTTCCCCTTCTCACCGGGGCCACCCCAGCTTGGCTGCAGCATCCAGAGAGGCACAGAACGGTCTGGGTTGGAAGGGACCTTAAAGATCTGCTAGTTCCAACACTGCCAGAGCAAGATCACCTAGAGCAGGGCACACAAACACATCCAGGCAGGTTTGGGCACCTTACCCCTGCCTGCTCCCGCTGGTGCGGGGCTTGGCCGTTCCTTCCCTTCCCCATCCTCGTTTCCCTTCCCCCGGTTCTCCACCCTGCCCATCTTTGCTGCACCCTTGGCAAAGCCACAGGGGTGGGCACCGCTGCTGTCCCCATCACCTTGCCCCACACTGAGCTGCGACACCACTGCGTGCCATGGAAGTGCCCCGGCCGTGCCTGCCCCCTGTGCCGCAGCTCCTCTGCATTCATTAGCTGGCCTTCGCTGGGCTAATTGGGCCACTAATTAGAGCAGGGCTGGCTGCTAGGAGAGGCTGGGACCTGCTGTCTCCTCCAGGGATGGAGCGGGGCATGATGGAGGTGGGGACGAGCAGCTTCGGCCACAGCATCATCTCCGGAGGGTCCTCTTCAGCATCCCACTTTGCATCCAAGGGGGTTTTTCACCCCAGGAAGTCATCTCCTGGAGGGAGGCTGCTCTGATGCTGTTGCCAGGGCGACTGCAAGTGTCTTATTAAGAGGAATTAGTTTGGGTGCAGTTGTCAGCCGCAGCTTTAATTAATCAGCTCCTTTCTCTGCCTAAATAAATATTTACCGGAGGAGAAAGAGACTTCCCAGCCCCGGGGTTGCATCACACCACCGGCACCGCCGCTTCGGGGGCAGGAGCTCGCTGAACGCAAACCTGCATCCTCGGGGCTGCCGGTGTGGGTCTCAAAGGTGCGTGTGTTGGGGGGTGGGAGGGGTTGTGGTGGGTATCGGGACCCCGAAGAGCCCCCTCCACGTCTCTCCCAAGCCCTCTGGCAGCAGGGAAGAGCTCGCAGCCAAACGTCTCCGCCGAGGGTTTGTCTGCAGGCGAGCGCAGGAGCCTGTCTTGGCTTTGAAGGGGTTATGAAACCTGCAGGAGTGGGGGAGGACAGGAGAGCTTTAAAAAGAGCCGTGGTGGCGTGGCGTGGCGTTCCCCCCACGCCCCCCAAACCCAACCTCCCCCCTCTCCCCTCCCCTTACCCCCAGCCATCTCCTGCCGAAAAGGGCTGGCACGGCGCCGGCAGCCGCTCAAGCACAGATTGTGCCTCTGCCCCCGTCCGCCTGCCAACCCACTGAACTCCGCCGAGAAATCAGCTTCTCAGCAGCTTTTTCTGCCTTTCCCCCGATGCTGTTGAGCAGAGAAGAAGGGCTTGAGGCCGTGCTTGCAATCACAACCTCCCCTCTCCCATCTCCTCCCCTCCGAGCAGCCATCAGCTGCTCCAGATCCTTTCACGCTCCCAAAAGATGCGGCAGAGCAAACTGGGATGCTAGGGATGGGATCAGCAGCCACCCTAGGTGACCCTCCCCCCCCTCAAATAAAAACCCCTTGCCCAGGCAGCAGCCTGGGATCTTAGATATAATAAAAAATCGTGGGTTGTTTTTTTTCTTCCCCCCCCCCCTTTGATTTTTGCCTAATCCCAAGACTGGAGCATGGTTATGAGGGGCTACAGCCTATTGGTGCTGTGGGATTCATGCCTCAGCTAACCCTCACCCCCAAATCCTGTCCCAGACAGCAACTTGGGGGCTTATATTTCATTAACATTTATGTTTTTTTCCTCTTTAGGGATATTTATTCCCCCCAGTCCCAAGACTGGAGGATGTTGATGGGGGTTGAAGCCTGTTGGTGCTGTGGGTTTCATGCCTCAGCTAACCCTCACCCCAAAAAATCTGTCCCAGGCAGCACCTTGGGATCTTCTATTTCATTAACATTGATTTTTTTTTTCTCTTTAAGGTTGTTTTATTTCCCCAGTTCCAAGACTGGAGCATACTGATGGGGGTTGAAGCCTGATGATGCTGTGAGTTTCATGCTCCAACAAGTCCTTAGCCCCTAAACCTTGTCCCAGGCAGCATCTTGGGATCTCATATTTCCTAGAATCATAGAATCAACCAGGTTGGAAGAGACCTCCAAGATGCTCCAGTCCAACCTAGCACCCAGCCCTAATAAAAATCTCTTTAGGGATGTTTTTCTCCCTTGATTTTCCCTAATCCCATGAGTGGAGCATGTTGGTAGGAGGTGCAGCCTGTTGGTGCTGTGGGTTTCATGTCCCAGTTGACCCTCACCCCAAAAACTCTGTCCCAGGCAGCATCTTGGGATCTTATATATCATTTACATTGAGTTTATTTCTCTTTAGGGATATTTTTTCCCCCCAATCCCAAGACTGGAGCATGTTGATAGGAGATGCAGCCTGTTGGAGCTGTGGGTTTCATGCCCCAGTTGACCCTCACCCCAAAAACTCTGTCCCAGGCAGCATCTTGGGATCTTATATATCATTTACATTGAGTTTCTTTCTCTTTAGGGATATTTTTCCCCCCCAATCCCAAGACTGGAGCATGTTGATAGGAGATGCAGCCTGTTGGTCCTTTGAGTTTCATGTCCCAGCTGAGCCTCACCCCCAAAAACCTTGTCCCAGGTCACAGCATGGAGATCATTTTCTATCAGCTAAAGAACTTGGAGGCTTCTGTAGCTTTGTGGATGTTTTGTTGTTGTTGGTTTGGATTTTTTTTTCCCCCTTCCTCTTTCATTTTCCTCAATCCCAAACCTGAGCCACTGCTGCTGGAGGATGCAGCCTGTTGGTGCTGTGGGTTTCGTGCCCCAGCTGAGCCTCACCCCAGACACTCTGTCCCAGGCAGCATCTTGGGATCTTATATATCATTTACATTGAGTTTATTTCTCTTTAGGGATATTTTTCCCCCCCAGTCCCAAGACTGGAGCATGTTGACAGGAGATGCAGCCTGTTGGAGCTGTGGGTTTCATGCCCCAGTTGACCCTCACCCCAAAAACTCTGTCCCAGGCAGCATCTTGGGATCTTATATATCATTTACATTGAGTTTCTTTCTCTTTAGGGATATTTTTCCCCCCCAATCCCAAGACTGGAGCATGTTGATAGGAGATGCAGCCTCTTGGTGCTTTGAGTTTCATGTCCCAGCTGAGCCTCACCCCCAAAAACCTTGTCCCAGGTCACAGCATGGAGATCATTTTCTATCAGCTAAAGAACTTGGAGACTTCTGTAGCTTTGTGGATGTTTTGTTGTTGTTGGTTTGGGTTTTTTCCCCCCCTTCTCTTTCATTTTCCTCAATCCCAAACCTGAGCCACTGCTGCTGGAGGATGCAGCCTGTTGGTGCTGTGGGTTTCATGCCCCAGCTGAGCCTCACCCCAGACACTCTATCCCCAGACAGCATCTTGGGATCTTATATATCATTTACATTGAGTTTATTTCTCTTTAGGGATATTTTTCCCCCCCAGTCCCAAGACTGGAGCATGTTGACAGGAGATGCAGCCTGTTGGAGCTGTGGGTTTCATGCCCCAGCTGAGCCTCACCCCAGACACTCTGTCCCAGGTCACAGCATGGAGATCATTTTACATCAACTAAACAGCTTGGAGGTTTTGGTAGCTTTGTGGATGTTTTGTTGCTGTTGTTTTGGTTTTTTCCCCCCCCTCCTCTTTCATTTTCCTCAATCCCAAACCTGAGCCACTGCTGCTGGAGGATGCAGCCTGTTGGTGCTGTGGGTTTCATGCACCAGCTGAGCCTCACCCCAGACACTCTGTCCCAGGTCACAGCATGGAGATCATTTTACATCAACTAAACAGCTTGGAGGTTTTGGTAGCTTTGTGGATGTTTTTGGTTCTGGTGGTGTTCTTTCCCCCCCACCCCCCCTCCCCTTTGATTTTCCTCCCTCCCAAACCTGAGCCATTGCTGCTGGAGGATGCAGCCTGTTGGTGCCGTGGGTTTGGTGGCTCCCAAAATAGAGCCTCAGGGGCAGCTTTTGGGTGTCGGGGAAGGCATCTGAGCAAAGTCATGTGGTTGTTATGCAAGACTTGATGATAGGTTGTAAACAGCTATTAAAAGTGATTGACAAGCCCAGGATGAAGGCTCTTCTTTTTTCAGGTGGTTGGTTGGGGGGGGGGAGGGGGGGAAATGATGACTAATAATGATTAAAATAATTAGCAAATGGAGACCTTCCATAAGTGAGGGAGGAAAGCTTTAGTGAGGATGGAGGAAGGTGTGGTGGAGGCATCTGGTCTGAGTGCTTCCCCTCAACCCAAGGAGGATGTTTGGCACACGAAGTTTGGGAAGGGTTGTTGTTGGTTTGTTCTTGTTGCTCTTTTCACCGGCCAAACCTCCAGGAACTGGGAAGGGTTTTTTGTTGGTGCCATCCATATCAGCTCCTGATCCTCCTGATGCTCTGGCAGGCAATGGCCAAACTCTCCTGCACAAAGCAGCAGCAGAAACACAGCATTCCAGAACCCCAGCGTGGGGAGGGATGGAAAGGACCTCTGGAGATCATCCAGCCCAATCCCCCCTGCTGAAGCAGGGCACCCACAGCAGCTTGCCCAGAAGCACAATGGCCAGGGGGGGTTGGAAGCTCTCCAGACAAGGAGACTCCACAACCTCTCTGGGCAGCCTGCTCCAGGACTCCTGCACCCTCCTTCTGCTCAGATGGAACCTCCTGGGTTCCACTTTGTGCCCTCTGCCCCTTGTCCTGTCCCTGGGCACCACTGACAAGAGCCTGGCCCCAGCCTCTTGCCCCCCACAGCTCCTTTAGCTCTTGCTGAGCATTGCTCAGATCCCCTCTGGGGCTGCTCTTCTGCAGGCTCTCGGCCCCAGGGCTCTCAGCCTTTGCCCCTCACAGAGCTGCTCCAGGCCCCTCAGCAGCCTTGGAGCCTCTGCTGGACTCTCTCCAGCACTTCTCTGTCTCTCCTGAACTGGGCAGCCCAGAACTGGACCCAGTCCTCCAGCTGTGGTCTCACCAGGTCAGAGCAGAGGGAGAGGGGCACTCCTCTAGGTCTGCTGTCCACACTCTTCCTCATACACCCCAGGACCCAATTGGCCTTCTTGGCCACCAGGGCACATTGCTGCCTCATGGGCAATTGGTTGCCCCCAGCACTGCCAGCTCCTTCTCCACAGAGCAAAACTCCACTGGCCTCAGCCTCCACACTCTCTGCCCCCAAGCACCAAGCAAACCTGGGTGCCCTTCACCCACCTCACAGTAAATCTGGCTGGCAGGAAACAGGGTCTTGAAGGTGGCTCCAAAGGCAATGACATTGAAGAGGCAGGAGGGCATCAGGCTCTTGAGAATGACCAACAGGGCATCCTGGGGGGGGGGGGGGGGGGGGAAGCAAACAAAGCATGGGGCTCTCACCAGCTCCAGCACTGGGAGCTCTGGCCAGACCCTTCCTGCCCACCAGACCTCCTTTCCAACCTATGTTTTTGATCCCCCAAAGCCAACTTTAAACCCAAGAAAGAAACCCCAAGCCCAGCTGCAATCTGACAGATTTGGCTTCGCTGAGTCTTGCCAAATCCCAGCACCCCTAAAAATCCAGGGAGTGAGCAGCCTGATGAGAGCAGCCCCGAGTTAATTAGGAGAAACAAGCAGATTATGGGGAAGACAGCTTCTATTTATCTATAAATACTCCAGTAATCAGCAGTGGAGGGCAAGGGAAATCCAATAGGAATATCTGGCTGTCTAAGAAGCTTTCTGAGCAAAACGTTACACAATCAGCTGTGGTCCCCTGGGATCTGGCACCAGCTCCCAGCAGCCAAGGGGGCTCGAATTAAACACAGTAACCCTGAGCAGGGGGAAGGAGGAAGGGTCCCAGAGCTTTCTGCACCCACAGTGAGTGAGTTCTGTGCCTTGAGATCCTGCCAGGAGCTCCACAGGGATGGCAGAATCCCAGCATGCTGGGGGGTGGAAGGGATCCTCCAGCCCAACCCCACTGCTCAAGGAGGGCACCCACAGCAGGGGGATTTGGAAGCTCTCCAGACAAGGAGACTCCATAACCTCTCTGGACAGCCTGCTCCAGGCCTCCTGCACCCTCACACCAAGGAATTTTATCCTCCTGTTCAGATGGAACCTCCTGGGTTCCACTTTGTGCCCTCTGCCCCTTGTCCTGTCCCTGGGCACCACTGACAAGAGTCTGGCCCCAGCCTCTTGCTCCCCACCCTTTAGCTCTTGCTGAGAATTGCTCAGATCCCCTCTGGGGCTGCTCTTCTGCAGGCTCTCAGCCCCAGGGCTCTCAGCCTTTGCTCCTCACAGAGCTGCTCCAGGCCCCTCAGCAGCCTTGGAGCCTCTGCTGGACTCTCTGCAGCACTTCTCTGTCTCTCCTGAACTGGGCAGCCCAGAACTGGACCCAGTCCTCCAGCTGTGGTCTCCTCAGGACAGAGTAGAGGGAGAGGGACACTCCTCTAGGTCTGCTGTCCACACTCTTCCTCATGCACCCCAGGACCCAATTGGCCTTCTTGGCCACCAGGGCACATTGCTGCCTCATGGGCAATTGGTTGCCCCCAGCACTGCCAGCTCCTTCTCCACAGAGCTGCTGTTCCAGCAGGTCCTCTCTCACCTGTCCTGCTGCAGGGCATTGTTCTTTCCCTCCCCTTGCCCTGGTTGAGCTTCAGGAGGTTCCTCTGCCCAACCCTGCAGCCTGCCCAGGTCTGGCTGAAGGGCAGCACAGCCTGGGGGGAGCATCAGCCACTGCTGCCAGTCCTGCATCAGCAGCAAAGAGGCTGAGGATCCTCTCTGTGCCTTCACCCAGGCTCTTGACAGAGACCCTTGAACAAGAGCAGATCCAGCCCCGACCCCTGGGCAGCACCACAAGCTCCAGCCCTCCAGCTGCACTCTGCACCACCTCTCACGACCCTCTGTGCTCTGTCCTTTGGGCAGCCCTCAGCCCACCAGTGCTGTGGAGGTGGAGGTGACCCTCGGAAGCAGCCCCCTGGCTGTGTCCCTGGGCTGCCCGCGGCGCTGCGGCAGCAGCAGACGTTGGCTGCTGTCAGTGGGTGCTGACAGGGCACAGAAATAGCTGCTGCTGCCTGCCCCACGCTTTCACACTCCACCTGCACTGCCTCCCGCTCCTCTCTGCAGAGAAACAGAAGGTTTGGGAGGGGGGGAGATGAATTTAGGGAGCCCCACACATGCCCTTTGCTGGGCATCACCTTAAGGATGGGGGTTTGGTGGCAATCAGCTGGTCCAATGCTCACCTTGAGGCTGGGAGCTCTCAAAGCCACTTTGGGTTGGGTTTTTTCCCCTCCTTGCTCACACCCCCAGAGCAGCTGCACTGAGTTTTTGTGCTCCTGGAGCTAATACAAAGCTGGAAGGTGAGGTTTGGGGTGGTGGTGGAGTTTAGGGAGCCTCACACATGCCCTTTGCTGGGCACCTCTTTAATAACAATCATTTGGTGGCAATCAGCTGGTCCAATGCTCACCTTGGGGCTGGGAGCTGTTGAAGCACCTGGGCTTGGGCCACTCTGGGTTGGTTCTTTTTCCCACCCTCCTTGCTCACACCCCCAGGGCTGCTGCACTGAGATTTTGTGCTCCTGGAGCTGATACAAAGCCAGAAAGTGAGTTTTGGTGTGGTGGTGGAATTTAGGGAGCCACACACATGCCCTTTGCTGGGCATCACCTTAAGGATGGAGGTTTGGTGGCAATCAGCTGGTCCAATGCTCACCTTGAGGCTGGGAGCTCTCAAAGCCACTTTGGGTTGGGTTTTTTCCCCTCCTTGCTCACACCCCCAGAGCAGCTGCACTGAGATTTTGTGCTCCTGGAGCTCACACAAAGCTGGAAGGTGAGGTTTGGGGTGGTG
This sequence comes from Pogoniulus pusillus, assembly GCF_015220805.1. Lineage (NCBI taxonomy): Eukaryota > Metazoa > Chordata > Aves > Piciformes > Lybiidae > Pogoniulus > Pogoniulus pusillus. The sequence goes on from NC_087299.1 coordinate 3,902,327, forward strand.
GTGGAATTTAGGGAGCCCCACACATGCCCTTTGCTGGGCATCACCTTAAGGATGGGGGTTTGGTGGCAATCAGCTGGTCCAGTGCCCACCTTGGGGCTGGGATCTCTCAAAGCCACTTTGGGTTGGGTTTTTTCCCCTCCTTGCTCACACCCCCAGGGCTGCTGCACTGAGTTTTTGTGCTCCTGGAGCTCACACAGAGCTGGAAGCTGAGGTTTGGGGTGGTCTTACAGGAGGGTGTGGTACAGGTCTGGGTTTCTGAGGAGGCTGGCCCTGGCAGCAAGTCTCAGCTGTGAGTGTCCTTGTCCCAGGGCTCAGTTTTTGGAGTGGTTGTTGTCCCTGCCCTGTGTGGAGGAAGGGGAATGGAGATCTGCTCCCTTGTGCTGTGAGGAGCTGGCACCAAGGGTCACCATAAGTGTTCAGTTCAGCTCTGGGGATGCTTTAGAGCCTTGCTTTGAGTTTAAATCAGGAGAATTTCTCCTTCTCTGCTTTTAGTTTGTCTCCTACAGGTTTTTTTTTCTCCTTCTTTCTGGTTTTCTTGTGCCAGCAGCAAAGTCACCTTTGCCCAGAGAAGCTGCTTTGGGCTGGGAGCTTGTCCCCTCCTCTCAGGAGCTCCTTTTAATTGATAAATCATTAAATCTCCTGAGCACACACAGATGTTGTGCTGCAGATGCTCAGCTAGAGGTCTGTGAGCTTCCCCTCCCTCCCTGCTCATTAAATCAGGGGGGGTTCTCTTATTTTTTGGGGGGGAGGGGGTGTGTGTTAACCCTTTCTGTGCACAAGGAGGACAGCAAGGGCTGCAGGGAGGGTGGCAAAGTGATGTGGATCTGTGGGGTGAGAGGGTGCTGGGGTAAAAACATCCACCAGCCCCGAAGCTGTGGGGTACAGCCTCTGGCTGTGGGGTGCAAATGGCTGGAAGAAGGTGGCTGGCTGGGGTGGTCAGTCCTCCCAGCCCCCTGGTTTGGGGCAGAGGGTCCTCCCAATGCTCTGGTTGGGGTGGTGGGTCCTCAGAACACTCTGGTTTGGGGTGGTGGGACCTCCCAGCACACTGGTTGGAGATGGTGGGTCCTCCCAACACTCTGGTTGGGGGTGGTAAGTCCTCCCACCTCTCTGTTTTGGGGTGTTGGGTCCTCCCAACACTCTGGTTGGGGGTGGTGGGTCCTCCCAGCTCTCCTGTTTGGAGTGATGGGTCCTTGGAATGCTCTGGTTTGGGGTGGTGGGTCCTCCCAACACTCTGGTTGGGGGTGGTGGGTCCTCCCAGCTCTCCTGTTTGGGGTGATGGGTCCTTGGAATGCTCTGGTTTGGGGTGGTGGGTCCTTCCAGCCCCCTGGTTTGGGGTGGTGTTTCTTCTTACCCCTCTGTTTTGGAGTGGTAGGTCCTCCCAGCTCCCTGGTTTGGGGTGGTGGGTCCTCAGAATGCTCTGTTTTGGGGTGATGTGTCCTCCCAACACTCTGTTTTGGAGTGGTGTGTCCTCCCAACACTCTGTTTTGGAGTGGTGGGTCCTCCCAGCCCCCTGGTTTGGGGTGATGTGTCCTCCCAACACTCTATTTTGGGGTGATGGGTCCTCCCAGCCCCCTGGTTTGGGGTGGTGGGTCCTCCCAACACTCTATTTTGGGGTGATGGGTCCTCCCAGCCCCCTGGTTAGGGGTGGGGGTCCTCCCAAACCTCTCCTGCCTTGTGCTCCTGCCAGCTGATGTGATGAGCTGATGTCCAAGCACCACAATGGGCAGAAATGACACATTTCTGGGGGGAGGAACAACACACCTTTGGGGGAGACCCCCCCCATCTTTGGGGGAGAACCCCCTATCTGTGGGTGTGCATGCAGAGGGTGCAGCTCCCTGTGCATGCTTAGCAGGGAGTGCATCCCCAGGCTGCTGCTGGCCTCCTGGTTTGAAGGCAGTGGGGTGAGGTCCAGGAGCCAAAGTGACCCTTCCCCACATGCCCCCTGCTCTGCAGGGGGGGCTCCCAGCCTGCCCAAGCCCTGCAGAGTGCTTCCCTCAGCACCCCTTTGCTTCCTGCCCCCTTTCCCTGGGGATAGCTCCAATTCCAGGGCTGGAAGTGAAGGCAAGCAAGTGTTGGGTGCTGTAGGGGTGGGTGCTCAGTGGGCTGGGGGTGCTGGGCAGCCTTTCTCCTGGGTTTGAGTCAGGATGGGTTGAATTCTTTCACTTTTGGGTCTCTCCAGCACGGCTGTGAAGGGACAGAGCAGGTCACACTGCAGGGGGGGGGTCACATCATTGTGTTTGGGGATGTGTCACACAATCACAGATTGCACTGGGTTGGAAGGGACCCTCAGAGGTCATCTTGTCCAAACCCCTCTACACTCAAGCAGGGACAGCACCAACTAGAGCAGGCTGCACAGGCACACATCAAGTTAGACCTTGAATGTCTCCAGGGATGAGGCCTCAACCTCTCTGGGCAACTTGTGCCAGTGTCTCACCACCCTCACTGTGCAGAACTTCCTCCTGATGTCCAACCTAAACCTCCCCTGCTCCAGTTCCAAACCATTGCCCTTGTCCTGTCCCCACAGGCCCTTCTGAACAGTCCCTCCCCAGCCTGCCTGCAGGTCCCTTCAGATACTGAAATGCAGCTCTAAGCCCTCCCTGGAGCCTTCTCCTCTCCAGGCTGCACAGCCCCAACTCTGCCAGCCTGTCCCCATAGCAGAGGTTCTCCAGCCCTCTGCTCATCTTTGTGGCCCCCTCTGGGCCCTCTCCAGCAGGTCCTTGTCCATGTGTTGTGGTCCCCAGAACTGGATGCAGTATTCCAGCTGGGATCTCAGCAGAGCAGAGCAGAGATGCAACCCTGCCGAGGGACCCACAGGACACTCCTGCAGGGGACAGGCTCAGGCTAAGGCTCCCACCCCACAGCACAGCTCTGGGGCCATAGTCCCTGCTGGCTTCCCTTTACTTCTTGAGGCTGGCACTTGCTGCTGGAGCTTATGCAAGCACCAGGAGCCTTGTGTAACAGTGCTGCGGGGGTGGGCGCCCGGGGTGGGAGCCCGCAGGCAGCCGCACACCCGGCAGCATCCCTGCACCTGCCTGCCTCCTGTCTGCACCTTCCCTGCCTCTCCCCCACCCCGCACCTTCCCTGGCTGCTGCCTCCTGTCTGCACCTTCCCTGCCTCTCCCCCACCCCTGCCCCTTCCCTGGCTGCTGCCTCCTGTCTGCACTTTCCCTGCCTGCTCCTCCATTCCTGCACCTCCCCTGCCTCTCCCCCACCCCGCACCTTCCCTGGCTGCTGCCTCCTGTCTGCACCTCCCCTGCCTCTCCCCCACCCCGCACCTTCCCTGCCTGCTCCCCAACCCCGCACCTTCCCTGGCTGCTGCCTCCTGTCTGCACCTCCCCTGCCTCTCCCCCATCCCTGCACTTTCCCTGCCTCTCTCCCACCCCTGCCCCTTCCCTGCCTGCTCCCCCATTCCTGCACCTCCCCTGCCTGCTCCCCTGCCTGCTCCGCTGCCCCTTCCCTGCCTGCTCCCCCATTCCTGCACCTCCCCTGCCTGCTCCCCTGCCCCTTCCCTGCCTGCTCCCCCATTCCTGCACCTCCCCTACCTGCTCCCCTGCCTCTTCCCTGCCTGCTCCCCTGCCCCTTCCCTGCACACCTCCTCCTGCTTGCCCCTTCCCTGGGTGTTTCTCTTGCTGGTGTTCAGGGCTGTCAGATGAACTTTTGGGGGGATCTTGTGGCTGTTTGGTCCTGGTTAGAGCCAGGAAAGACTAGAGCAAGGCTCTGGATTTCCCAGTCGGGCTAGGAACTAACCTGGGAAGGTTGATACACTCCAAACAGGCTGACCAGGGTCGGTGCTGAGCAGCATTTACTTGCAGGGTTGATGAGCTGGGGGAACAGCTCTCCAAAGCCCCTGAGAGGGCTGGCTTGGGGGAGGGTTTGTCAGGTCACAGCCTCCCCTCACTCTCACTCCCTCTGTGCCAAGCTGTGAAGTTGTTTTTCTCATTAAATCCCATCTTCTTTTTTGCTGTGTTGGGTGGTTTTGAGCCCCCTCCTCGCCCCTGCTTCAGCGGCCAAGTTGGGGCTGAACTCGTTGCTATGGAAACCAGTTGAGGATGCTGCCAGGATGCGGAGGGAGGATGCTGAAGGGTCTCATCCTGCTCTCGGTTCAGGATGACTCTGCTGCTTTTCCTTAACCTGTGGGATGGGAGTGGTGCATTAACTCAGGCAACAAGGCTGGGATGAACCTGGCCAGGAGGTTAGACTCCATAGGTGGTTAAACTCAGCTCAGCTTTGCCCCAGGTTAGGTCTAGAGCTCACAGGCAGCTCAACCCAGCACTTGGCATTCCTTCACTCTGAGGATTGGGGCTCTTTCTAGACTCCATAGGTGGTTAAACTCAGCTCAGCTTTGCCCCAGGTTAGGTCTAGAGCTCACAGGCAGCTCGACCCAGCACTTGGCATTCCTTCACTCTAGGGGTTGGGGCTCTTTTTAGGCTCCATGAGTGGATAAACCCAGCTCAGCTTCGCCCCAGGTTAGGTCTAGAGCTCACAGACAGCTCGACCCAGCACTTGGCATTCCTTCACTCTAAGGTTTTGGGTTTTTTTCCCCCTGTTTTGGCCAGGTCAGGTGAAAATAACCCCAGGACAGCTTACCAAGGAGCACCTCCTCCATCATAAACCCTGTTCCTTGCTGCTTTCCATCCCACGGAGGATATTAGCTTGGGAAGAGCTGGGGCTGGATTGCACCCAGCTGGGAGCTGAACTTGACTCTACCACACGTGAGTGTCCTGCGTGTAGAGCTCCACCCTCCCACTACCAACCCAACCAGCCCAGAGCAGGGTCCCTGCCCCAGACCTGCTTCCCCAATGAGCTGATGCTTCAAGTTTCAAGCGACGCTAAGCTGATGAACTGCTAATTAATTAGAGCTGGTCGGAAAGCCCTCAGAGCATCCTCGCAGCAGCGGCAGCAGCTCCAACCTCCCCTGCCTGAGGGTCCCCCTCCAAAACCACACACATTTAAGACGCTTTGAGGCTTCCCCAGACCTGCCTTTTGCAGGATGCTGGAGGGGAGCGTGTGTGTGTGCTGGGGTGTTCATCCCCACCGGGTGGAGTTGGGGGAGGGGATTTGGGGAGCCTGGGGTGGGGGGAGGGTGGGACGGAACTACAAGAGGGTGCTGCAGGCTGAGCCCCAGCACATGGCTCTGAGTCATGATGTGTTTGTTTGTGTTTGTGCGGGTAGGGAGCAGAAACGGGAAACAGGGAGCTGCAGGGGAGAGGAGGGGATGGGATGGGGTGGGATGGGATGGGATGGGATGGGATGGGGGGGGTAAGAAAGGACACACACACACAAACACAGCCTGTGCCTGCCTGGCTGACTCAGAGCTGGATCAGTCCCATCTCCACACCCAGCACCCTGACTCACCGCCGGGTATTTTGAGGGGGTTATGTCACATGCTGGAGGGTTTTATTTTGGTGGCTTGGTTAGGTTGCTTTTTCTTTCCCCCCCACCTCCCCTCCTCCACTTCTCTTTCCCCTCCTCTTCCCTCCTCCTAGCCCTGGGATAGGAAGAGGGGAGCTGCTGCTCTAAGCTCCTGATGGGACCCCAGGAGATGCTCCCATCTGTGTTTTCCATCCTTGCTCTTCATCCTTATTCATGGAGGGAAGGGGAAAGGGTGAGGTGGGGGTGGGAAGATGCTGAAAAGCCACCAAGTGAAGGGTTTGTAATGGGTGGCACAGGGGCACCAGTGCAAAAAAAAATACAGACCCAAAAGTAAAAATCATAGAAATGGATAATTGTGGATCCACAGCACTGAGGGGAGCCCAAATTTCTCTGCTTCCCTCCCTTCTCCCCACAGCACATCAGTGGCAGGGAGGTTGGGCCACTTCTCTGTGCAGATACATCTCACCAAAAACCCAGGGGAGAAAGCCTGGTGGAAAATCTCCAGCAGGAAATCTTCTGCCCAGGCCAAGCAGCGAGGCTGGGAACTGGGACAGCCTCAAGTAGGCAGCAGCCACGCTTCAGAGTGTGAGAAATGCTCCTGGGCTGCAGAAATGGGAGGCTGTGTAATCCTCCTCACCCACCTAAATGAAAGAACCCCCCCAGAAAATAAAAGAAACCCCCTCAAAACCAAAATAACACCCCTCAAAATAAAAGAAACCCACCCCAAATAAAAGAAACCCCCCCAAAAATAAAAGAACCCCTCCCAAAATAATAGAAACCCCCCCAAAAAATAAAGTACACCCTCCCCCAAATAAAATAATCTCCCTCAAAAACAAAAGAATTCCCACAGAAATCAAAGAAACTCTGCAGGAAATGAAAGAATTTCCATAAAAATCAACAAAATCATCCATAAAACAAAAGGATTCCCACAAAAATCAGAGAAACCATCCTGGAAATAAAGGAATTCCCATAGAAATCAAAGAAACCATCCAGGGAATAAAGGAATTCCCATAGAAATCAAAGAAACCATCCAGGGAATAAAGGAATTCCCACAGAAATCAAAGAAACTATTCAGGAAATAAAGGAATTCCCATAAAAATCAAAGAAATCATTCATAAAACAAAAGGATTCCCATGAAAATCAGAGAAACCATCCTGGAAATAAAGGAATTCCCATAGAAATCAAAGAGACTATCCAGGGAATAAAGGAATTCCCACAAAAATCAGAGAAACCATCCAGGGAATAAAGAAATTCCCATAAAAATCAAAGATATTATCCACAAAACAAAAGGATTCCCATAAAAATCAAAGAAATCATTCATAGAACCAAAGAATTCCCACAAATATCAGAGCAACCATCCAGGGAATAAAGGAATTCCTACAAAAATTAGAGAAACCCTTAGAGGGAATAAAGGAATTCCCATAAAAATCAAGGAAATCAGCCATAAAACAAAATAATTCCCACAAAAATGAGAGAAAACATCCAGGAAATAAAAGAATTTCCATAAAAATAAGAGAAACCATCCATAAATAAAGTAATTCCTGCCAAAAAATCAGGGAAACCTTGCAGGGAATAAAGAAATTCCCATAAAAATCAAAGAAATCATCCATAAAACAAAAGAATTCCCACAGAAATCAAAGAAACTCTGCAGGAAATAAAAGAATTTCCATAAAAATCAACAAAATCATCCATAAAACAAAAGGATTCCTACAAAAATCAAAGCAACCATCCAGGGAATAAAGGAATTCCCACAGAAATCAAAGAAACCATCCAGGGAATGAAAGAATTCCCATAAAAATCAGAGAAACTATCCAGGGACTAAAGGAATTCCTACAAAACTCATAGAAACCATCCAGGAAATAAAGGAATTCCCATAGAAATCAAAGAAACCATCCAGGGAATGAAAGAATTCCCACAAAATCAGAGAAACCATGCAGGAAATAAAGGAATTCCCACAAAAATCAGAGGAACTATCCAGGGAATAAAAGAATTCCCATAAAAATCAGAGAAACCATCCAGGGAATAAAGGAATTCCTACAAAACTCATAGAAACTATCCAGGAAATAAAGGAATTCCCATAAAAATCAAAGAAATCAGCCATAAAACAAAAGAATTCCCACAAAAATCAAGGAAATAATTCATAGAACCAAAGAATTCCTACAAAATTCAAAGAAACTATCCAGGAATTAAAAGAATTCCCATGAAAATCAGGGAAAACATCCAAGAAATAAAGGAATTCCCATAGAAATCAAAGAAACCATCCAGGGAATGAAGGAATTCCCACAAAATCAGAGAAACCATGCAGGAAATAAAGGAATTCCCACAAAAATAAGAGAAACCATCCAGGGAATAAAAGAATTCCCATAAAAATCAGAGAAACCATCCAGGGACTAAAAGAATTCCTACAAAACTCATAGAAACTATCCAGGAAATAAAGGAATTCCCATAAAAATCAAAGAAATCAGCCATAAAACAAAAGAATTCCAACAAAAATCAAGGAAATCAATCATAGAACCAAAGAATTCCTACAAAATTCAAAGAAACTATCCAGGAATTAAAAGAATTCCCATGAAAATCAGGGAAAACATCCAAGAAATAAAGGAATTCCCATAGAAATCAAAGAAACTATTCAGGAAAGGAAAGAATTCCCACAAAATCAGAGAAACCATGCAGGAAATAAAGGAATTCCCACAAAAATCAAAGAAACTATTCAGGGAATAAAAGAATTCCCATAAAAATCAGAGAAACCATCCAGGGACTAAAGGAATTCCTACAAAACTCATAGAAACTATGCAGGAAATAAAGAAATTCCCATAGAAATCAAATAAATCATCCAGGGAATTAAAGAATTCCCACAAAAATCAAAGAAACCATCCAGTAAATAAAGGAATTCCTACATAACTCATAGAAACTATCCAGGTGGGGTTGGGCTCTGCTGCCAGGCAGCCAGCAACAGAAGAAGGGGCCCCAGGCTGCAGCTGTGCCAGGGCAGGTTGAGGCTGGATGTCGTTAGGAAGTTGTTGGCAGAGAGAGTGATTGGCATTGGAATGGGCTGCCCAGGGAGGTGGTGGAGTCTGTGTGCCTGGAGGTGCTGCAGCCAAACCTGGCTGGGGCACTGAGTGCCATGGTCTGGTTGGTTGGGCAGGGCTGGGTGCTAGGTTGGAGTGGATGAGCTTGGCAGCAGAGCCCAACCCCACCTGGCTACAGCCTCCTTGCAGGCAGCTGCAGACAGCAATGAGCTCTGCCCTGAGCCTCCTCTGCTGCAGGCTGCACCCCCCCAGCTCCCTCAGCCTCTCCTCACAGGGCTGTGCTCCAGGACCCTCCCCAGCCTTGCTGCCCTGCTCTCAACACCTTCCAGCACCTCAACATCTCTCTGCAATTCAGGAGCCCAGAACTGGACACAGCACTCCAGGGGTGGCCTGAGCAGTGCTGAGCACAGGGGCACAAGAACCTCCCTTGTCCTGCTGCCCACACTGCTCCTGAGCCAGCCCAGGATGCCATTGGCTCTGCTGCCCACCTGGGCACTGCTGCCTCCTCTGCAGCTCCTCTCTCCCAGCATCCCCAGGTCCCTTTCTTCCTGATTGCTTGCACCCCAAAATCATCCCAAAAATGGGATAAATTGGGAAAAGAGATAATAAAAACCTTTAACAATGCCTCAAGTCCATGCCACGAGAAGCCTTTTTCCCAGGGTGAGACCCAAAGGTGAGGGAAAAGGCAGGAAGCAAAATCTCTGAGGCCACATTTGATGGGGGAAGAAGGCCAAAAGGAGGCTCCTGCACCCCAAAAGGAGACTGCTGCACCCCAAAACGAAGAGGAAGCCCAAAAAGGACTGCTGCATCCTAAAAGGAGGCTGCTGCACCCCAAAAGGAGACTGCTGCACCCTAAAAGAGGGAGTAAGCCCAAAAGGAGAGTGCTGCACCCCAAAAGAAGACTACTGTACCCCAAACGAGGGAGGAAGCCCAAAAGGAGACTGCTGCACCCTAAAAGAGGGAGTGAGCCCAAAAGGAGAGTGCTGCACCCCAAAAGAAGACTACTGTACCCCAAACGAGGGAGGAAGCCCAAAAGGAGACTGCTGCACCCTAAAAGAGGGAGTAAGCCCAAAAGGAGAGTGCTGCACCCCAAAAGAAGACTACTGTACCCCAAACGAGGGAGGAAGCCCACAAGAAAGCTGCTGCACCCCAAAATGGAACTGCTGCACCTCAAAAGAGGGAGGAAACCCAAAGTGAGGCTGCTGCACCCCAAAAGGAGACTGCTTCACCCCAAAAGAGGGAGGAAGCCCAAAAAGGACTGCTGCACCCCAAAAGGAGGCTGCTGCACCCTAAACGAGGGAGGAAGCCCAAAAGGAGGCTGCTGCACCCCAGAAGGAGGCTGCTGCACCCCAAAACTCCTCAAGCCCAACTCCATCACCCAGCAGGGATGGACACAGCGCAGGAGTGAGCAGCTGCTGGGGTTTCTCTCACCCCTGTGGTTCAAAAGGTTGGAAGGGATGGGGAGGTGTGGGGGGGGGAGGGAGTAGGAGGGATGGAAATGGATTTCCTTTCTGCAGGGTGCAATTTCTTCCCTGCTTTGGATTTTTCCCCCTCCCTTCCCTCCAATTCCCATGGTTTTAGAGGCTGTTTCCACCTGGGAACGGTGGAGATTTCCACCCATGAACCACCCATGGCTTGAAGCAGAGGACTGATCCAACAGCATCAGGAACAAAAGGGCTTTGATGGCACTGAAGTGACCAGGGTTAGATCTGCCCCACCCAAGGGCACTTAAAAAAAAACCGAATTGGGACTTTTATAGGATTTTTTTACAACAAAAGGGGGGGAAAAAACCAAAATTGAGCAATTTTCTCTCCCCAGACCTACAGCATTTGGATGGGGGTGGGACACACACACACACACGACAGGACAGGATGGAGCATCCCTTGCTCCCTGTCCTTCCTTGCTCCCCTCCACGGTAAATAAATGGCTTTGCAGGGAGCTCTGCCCTAGTTTTAATGTGTCCTAGTTCTGCTGAAGAGGAGAAAAAAAGGCAGAAGAAGGAGAAGAAAGAGAAGAATATTTATTTTGGGCTGTTGCTACATGGGCATCCTTTTGGAGGATCATTTTTTTTTGGGGGGGGGGGTTGGGGGTTCACCTGTTCTTCCTCCTCCCCCTCATGCTCTCTTTTGCTCCAACTGCAGCCCACTGCCCTTGATTTTTAAAGGGCTTGTTTGGCCATGGATTATTGCCAGCTGCTCTGGTGATGTGCTGGGAGCATCCTCTCTGCTGGCACCACCCCCAGCACGCACACCCCCTGCCAGGGATGCCAGCAGGGCAGGGGTTTGGCATCAGAGGATGCTCAGGGTTGGTGCCATCAGGCTTTAAAGGCTGCAGAATGAAAAGTGGCCTTGGAGATGGATTAAAACATCCTCCCCTGGCTCTTGGAGGGGCTGAGGTTTGGCTTTGCTAGGGGAGAAAGCATTTGAGCACCTTCCCCCAGTGCCAAATTCCCTGGGCAATGGGATGGAAGCATCTTTGGGGGCAGGATTTTGCCATCTCAGTGCCACCCAGGACCTCTGCTCCTCGCCTGTCCCTCCAGCACCAGCTCCATTATTGCCAGCTGCTCTGGCGATGTGCTGGGAGCCTCCTCTGTGCTAGGAGCATCCTCTGTGCTGGCACCACCCCCAGACCACACGACCCACCCACTCCCCGAGGATGCCAGCAGGACAGGGTTGTGGGCTCAGAGGATGCTCAGGGTTGGTGCCATCAGGCTTTAAAGGCTGCAGAATGAAGAGTGGCCTTGGAGATGGATTAAAACCTCCTCCTCTGGCTCTTGGAAGGGCTGAGGTTTGGCTTTGCTAGGGGAGAAAGCATTTAAGCACCTTCCCCCAGTGCCAAAACTCCCTGGGCAATGGGATGGAAGCATCTTTGGGGGCAGGATTTTGCCATCTCAGTGCCACCCAGGACCTCTGCTCCTCGCCTGTCCCTCCAGCACCACCTCCTTCCAAAGGTGCTGAGCTTCCTTCCCTTAAATTAACCTTCAAATGACTCTTCTGTGGGTGGGTTTTTTGGTGGAGCTTTTGTGTTTTGGCCTTTTTTCTCCCCATCACTGCCAAACCATCCCACACGGGCTAGGCTTGGGTGGGTTTTTCCCCCCCCCCTCCCCCCAGTTTCCATGGGGATTTGGCTGCCGGGGGCCCAGTTCACGGGGAAAGTGATGGCAGTGGGGGAGGTTGGTTTAATCCTGCCGTGCCTGTAACCGGAGCTCGGTGATGGCCCCAGGCTGCCTGCCCAGCCCTGGCATCTCCCGGCCAAGGTCACCGGGGAGACCGCAGGCAGCCGCCCGCCCGCCTTGGGCCATCTGTTAAATAATGTATGTCATAAACTCCTGCCCCACGGCCAGCTTAATCCTTAAATCCTCCTTCAGAACATCAGCTCCCAGCCAGCCACGGCCCGCAGGGTGGGCGGGGGTCCCCAGCTTGGCTCCTTGGCTGCATCTTTCCCCACCAGCCACCCCACAAACCCTCTTTCCCTCAGCCCTGCGTCCTGCCCGCGAAGGCAGCTCGGCAGCCTCTGCTGCTCCATTATTGATGTGCTGTGCATGAAAGATGCAGATAAAAGAGTGCTTGATAATTTAGCAGAATCTCCTCTCCTTTCAGCTTCCCTTCCCCCAGCTGGCTCCAGCCTTTCCCTCCCTCTTCAGCCCCAGCACCAAGCTGGGTATCTGGCGTGTGGATCCCATCCCTGCAGCACCCAGCCTGGGGGAGGGGGTTGTGTGCTCAGAAGGCTCTTGGAAGGGTGGAGCAAATGGGTAATTTGGGGCTGGTGGAGCCTTTGTAGGGGGAAAAAAAAGGCAGTTTTGGTGAATTTAATGAAGCAGGTGGCTGCATCCAGCTCATGGTTATGGGGGGGCTTATGAGGCACCCAGAGCTGCCTCCTCCATGGGATGCTCTGCTCCCCTGAGGGGTGCTCTGCTTCTCCATGGAATGATCTTCTCTTCCATGGCATGTCCTGCTCCTCCATGGAATGATTGCTCTTCCATGGCATGTCCTGCTCCTCCATGGAATGATCTGCTCTTCCATGGCATGTCCTGCTCCTCCATGGAATGATCTGCTCTTCCATGGCATGCTCTGCTCCACCACAGGATGCTCTGCTCTTCCATGGAATGCTCTACTTCTCCATGGCTTGCTCTGATCCACCATGGTGTGCTCTGCTTTTTCATGTCATTCTCTGCTTTTCCATGTCATGCCCTGCTCCACCACAGGATGCTCTGCTCCACCATGGCATGCTCTGCTTTCCCATGTCATGCTCTGCTCCACCACAGGATGCTCTGCTCCACCATGGCATGCTCTGCTTTCCCATGGCATGCTCTGCTCTACCATGGCATGTTCTGCTCCACCACAGGATGCTCTGCTCCACCACAGGTTGCTCTGCTCCACCATGGCATGCTCCTTTCCACCATGACATGTTCTGCTACACCATGGCATGCTCTGCTCCACCACAGGATGCTCTGCTCCACCATGGCATGCTCTGCTCCACCATGGCATGCTCTGCTCCACCATGGCATGCTCTGCTCCACCACAGGATGCTCTGCTCCACCATGGCATGCTCTGCTCCACCATGGCATGCTCTGCTCCACCACAGGATGTTCTGCCCCACCATGGCATGCTCTGCTTTTCTCTGTGGTGCTTTCCTCCCCTGCCAGCCCTGCACTTAACACTCAGCTGCTGGTAAGGATAAAATCCATTAAATCAGGGGGGAAAATCCCTCCCCCCCTTACCCCTTCTCCTGCTTTCTGGGTGCATTGGGTCACCCCAGCTAGAAAACCCTGAGGCCAGTGGTGTCCACCAAGCCCTGTGGCTGCCACCTCAGAACTCAATCTGCCAAGGGAGAAAGGAAAATGATTGGGGAAAACAGAAAGAACTGGGCAAAATGAAGAGACTTTTCAAGGGAGCACTTCAGCAACCCCCCTGATGCCATCCCAGCCCCAGGAGAGGCTGTGTGGGCTCAGACTGGTGGAATAAATAGCCAGAGCTCTGGGGAGGGAAGTGCTGTGCCTACTCTCCAGCCTTGGCACCCCCAAAATGGAGAGATTTGGGCTGCACCCGAGCTCTTCTCTCCCCAAATTAACCAACCTGCCCCCTCCCCAGATCATCCCCAGAACCAGCCCTGCTTGGTGGCATCACAGGCTCACAGATGTCAGGGGTTGGAAGAGACCCAAAGAGCTCATCGAGTCCAACCCCCCTGCCACAGCAGGAGCATACTACCTAACAGAGCTCACACAGGAACACATCCAGGCAGGCTTGGAAAGGCTCCAGAGGAGGAGACTTCACAACCTCTCTGGGCAGCCTGTGCCAGGGCTCTGGGACCCTTACAGTAAAGAGGTTGCCCCTTGTGCTGAGCTGGAACCTCCTGTGCTGCAGCTTCCATCCACTGCTGCTTGTGCTATCCCAGGGAGCAGTGAGCAGAGCCTGTCCTCCCCTCCTGACCCCCAGCCCTCAGATGTTTATAAACACTTATTCAATCCCCTCTCAGTCTTCTCTAGACTAAGCAGCCCCAGGTCCCTCAGCCTCTCCTCACCAGGCACTGCTCCAGTCCCCTCATCATCCTCATAGCTCTGTGCTGGACTCTCTCCAGCAGATCCCTGTCCCTCTGCAACTGGGGAGCCCAAAACTGAAGGCAGTGCTCAAGATGAGGTCTCAGCAGGGCAGAGTAGAGGGCAGGAGAACCTCCCTTGATCTGCTGCACACACTCTGCTAATGTCCCCAAGGACCCCATTGGCCTTCTTGGCCCCCAGGGCACATTGCTGCCCCATGGATGTTCTCTCCCAGCACTCTCAGGTCTCTCTCCACAGGGCTGCTCTCCAGCAGCCACAGTATCACAGTGTCACAGTATCACCAAGGTTGGAAGAGACCTCACAGCTCATCAAGTCCAACCCTTTAGCACAGAGCTCAAGGCCAGACCATGGCACCAAGTGCCACGTCCAGTCCTGCCTTGAACAGCTCCAGGGACGGCGACTCCACCACCTCCCCAGGCAGCCCATTCCAGTGTCCAATGACTCTCTCAGGGAAGAACTTTCTCCTCACCTCCAGCCTAAATTTCCCCTGGCACAGCCTGAGGCTGTGTCCTCTTGTTCTGGTGCTGGCCACCTGAGAGAAGAGAGCAACCTCCTCCTGGCCACAACCTCCCCTCAGGTAGTTGCAGACAGCAATAAGGTCACCCCTGAGCCTCCTCTTCTCCAGGCTAACCAATCCCAGCTCCCTCAGCCTCTCCTCGTAGGGCTGTGCTCAAAGCCTCTCCCCAGCCTCGTTGCCCTTCTCTGGACACGCTCAAGCATCTCAATGTCCCTCCTAAACTGGGGGGCCCAGAACTGAACACAGCACTCAAGGTGAGGTCTAACCAGTGCAGAGTACAGGGGCAGAATGACCTCCCTGCTCCTGCTGGCCACACCATTCCTGATGCAGGCCAGGATGCCACTGGCTCTTTTAGCCACCTGGGCACACTGCTGGCTCATGTTCAGGTGAGTATCAATCAGCACCCCCAGATCTCCCCCCACCTCCCAGCCTGTACTGACACACTGCTTTTAGCCCCAAACATTATTTTCTTTGCAACAAATCCTCACCCCAGGACCCATTTCCCTGCTGGGATGAGATTTGCTCTCACAGTACAAAGTTTAACAGGTATGAGAACCCTTTTCTCCCCAAAATGAACCAGTCTGCCCCCCCAGATCACCACCAGCACCAGCCCTGCTCAGCAACATTCTGCTTCCATCATGAGAGATTTATTTTGTGATACCCACCCCCAACCCCAGCATCTGTTTCCCTTGGCACAAAGCTTCGCTGGGTTGGCTCCTGCTAACCCCACCCCACTGCCAGGCAGTGCTGCATGATGATGGTCATAGAATCATAGATCAGTCAGGGTTGGAAGGGAGCACAAGGATCAGCCAGTTCCAACCCCCTGCCATGCCCAGGGACACCCTACCCTAGAGCAGGCTGCACACAGCCTCAGCCAGCCTGGCCTCAAACACCTCCAGCCATGGGGCCTCAACCCCCTCCCTGGGCAACCCATTCCAGCCTCTCACCACTCTCCTGCTCAACAACTTCCTCCTCACCTCCAGCCTCACTCTCCCCACCTCCAGCTTTGCTCCATTTCCCCCACTCCTGCCACTCCCTCACAGCCTCAGAAGTCCCTCCCCAGCTTTTTTGGAGCCCCCTTCAGATCCTGGAAGGCCACAGTAAGGTCACCTGGGAGCCTCCTCTGCTCCAGCCTGCACAGCCCCAACTCTTTCAGTCTGTGCTCACAGCAGAGCTGCTGCAGCCCTCTCAGCATCCTCCTGGCCCTGCTCTGGACACTCTCCAGCATCTCCACAGCCCTCTTGTCCCAGGGGCTCCAGAACTGTTTGCAGGACTCCAGGTGGGGTCTCAGCACAGCAGAGCAGAGGGGCAGAATCCCCTCCCTGGCCCTGCTGGCCACACTGCTGCTGCTGCAGCCCAGGCTCTGCTTGGCTTTCTGGGCTGCAAGTGCACACTCCTGGCTCCTGCTGAGCTTCTCCTCCAGCAGCACCCCCAAGTCTCTCTCCTCAGGGCTGCTCTCCAGCCTGGCACAGGGAATCAGCCAGGATTTGGGATTTGGGGGGGCAAGGGAGGAAAGGCAAGGAGGAACACATGCATCCCCCCATCTCCCCCACCCCCATTTACCACCAATTTTTCCCATCTAGAAAGGAGTTGGGAACCTTTTTTATTGGCTCCCCATCCCCAGCTGGTTTGTGGGAGTTGAGTTTTGCCATTGGATTTTTTTTTGCAGGGGATTTATGCCCTGGAGGTGCTTCCTAAGGAAAGATAAAAATAATCCCATAAATTACTGTTAATTAGAATTAATTTTTTTCAGGGTACAGCATGATCCTGGGAGCTGGGGGGAGGGAGGAGGTCTGAGCTGGAGCACAGGCAGGCATTCTCTGGTTGGTTTTGCTGGTGTTTTGGGAGTTGAGAGTCCAGTGGCTGTGCTGCCACTGAGTGAGACCTGGCCAGGCTGGAGAGCTGGGCACAGGAACCTCAGTCCTGCAGGGGAGGAAAAACTTCCTGCAGCAGGGCAAGTGAGGGGGGAGCAGCTCAGTGGAGAAGGAGCTGGGAGTGCTGGGGGACAGTAACCTGCCTGTGAGCCAGCAATGTGCCCTGGGGGCCAAGCAGGACAAAAGTATCCTGGAGTGAGTTCAGAAGAGTGTGGCCAGCAGGTCAAGGGAGGTTCTGCTCCCACTCTGCACCCACAGAAGCAAACCTCTCCCACTCGGAGGGGTGGCTGCTTCCGAGGGTCACCTCCACAGCACTGGTGGGCTGAGGGCTGCCCAAAGCACAGAGCACAGAGGGTCGTGAGAGGTGGTGCAGAGTGCAGCTGGAGGGCTGGAGCTTGTGGTGCTGCCCAGGGGTCGGGGCTGGATCTGCTCTTGTTCAAGGGTCTCTGTCAAGAGCCTGGGTGAAGGCACAGAGAGGATCCTCAGCCTCTTTGCTGCTGATGCAGGACTGGCAGCAGTGGCTGATGCTCCCCCCAGGCTGTGCTGCCCTTCAGCCAGACCTGGGCAGGCTGCAGGGTTGGGCAGAGGAACCTCCTGAAGCTCAACCAGGGCAAGGGGAGGGAAAGAACAATGCCCTGCAGCAGGACAGGTGAGAGAGGACCTGCTGGAACAGCAGCTCTGTGGAGAAGGAGCTGGCAGTGCTGGGGGCAACAAGTGGCCCATGAGGCAGCAATGTGCCCTGGTGGCCAAGAAGGCCAATTGGGTCCTGGAGTGCATGAGGAAGAGTGTGGACAGCAGACCTAGAGGAGTGCCCCTCTCCCTCTACTCTGTCCTGAGGAGACCACAGCTGGAGGACTGGGTCCAGTTCTGGGCTGCCCAGTTCAGGAGAGACAGAGAAGTGCTGCAGAGAGTCCAGCAGAGGCTCCAAGGCTGCTGAGGGGCCTGGAGCAGCTCTGTGAGGAGCAAAGGCTGAGAGCCCTGGGGCTGAGAGCCTGCAGAAGAGCAGCCCCAGAGGGGAGCTGAGCAATGCTCAGCAAGAGCTAAAGGAGCTGTGGGGAGCAAGAGGCTGGGGCCAGACTCTTGTCAGTGGTGCCCAGGGACAGGACAAGGGGCAGAGGGCACAAACTGGAATCCAGGAGGTTCCATCTGAGCAGGAGGAGAAAATTCCTTGGTGTGAGGGTGCAGGAGGCCTGGAGCAGGCTGCCCAGAGAGGTTGTGGAGTCTCTTTGTTTGGAGAGATTCCAACCCCCCCTGGCTATAGTGCTTCTGGGCAAGCTGCTGTGGGTGCCCTGCTTCAGCAAGGGTGGGGTTTGGACTGGATGATCACGGAATCATCGAACCAAGCAGGTTGGAAGAGAGCTCCAAGCTCAGCCAGCACAACCTAGCACCCAGCCCTGCCCAACCAACCACACCATGGCACTCAGTGCCCCAGCCAGCCTTGGCTGCAACACCTCCAGCCACACAGACTCCACCACCTCCCTGGGCAGCCCATTCCAATGCCAATCACTCTCTCTGACAACAACTTCCTAACAACAGCCAGCCTCAACCTGCCCTGCCACAGCTTCAGGCTGTGTCCCCTTCTTCTGTTGCTGCTTGCCTGGCAGCAGAGCCCAACCCCACCTGGCTACAGCCTCCCTTCAAGTAGTTGTAGACAGCAACGAGGTCACCCCTAAGCCTCCTCTTCTCCAGAGCTCCCTTCCACCCACCCCACCCTGGGCTGCTGTTATCCCTGTGGAGCACTTGGCAGGATCTCAGGGTGTGAAGCTCCTCCAGCAAGCAGCTCCTGCTTTAGCAGAGAGAGGGTTTGGAGTGGATGATCTCCAGAAGGTCCCTTCCAACCTCTACCATGCTGTGACTCTGGGCTGGTTCCCAGCAGCAGGAAGCCAGGAAAGAACCAGCAGATGGATTTTTGGTTTGTTTGTTTTTTTCCTGCTGTTGTTTTGGTTTGGGTTTGGGGTTTGGTGGGTTGGGTTTGGTTTTTTTGTTTCCTTTTTGTTTCATTTTCCTCTTTATTTGAACATTGCAGAAATAGCCCTGTGGAAGTGGATCAAAGTGCAACATACACAATATTTAAGAGAAGAAGGAAAAGAAAGGGGAGGGGGGGAAAAAAAGGAAGGAAGGAAGGAAGGAAGGAAGGAAGGAAGGAAGGAAGGAAGGAAGGAAGGAAGGAAGGAAGGAAGGAAGGAAGGAAGGAAGGAAGGAAGGAAGGAAGGAAGGAAGGAAGGAAGGAAGGAAGGAAAACCCCAAACCACAACCCAACCAAAAAAACCTGCTCTGAGCTCTGTCACTCAGCAGAGAGCCTGAGCCAAGAGGGCAAATTGGTTGTTTGGGTCTGGTTATGGTTTGGGTTGAGTGAGGGTTGGGTTTTTTCCTTTCTTCCCCCCCTACCCCCCCCCTTCCCCCTCCTTTTGTCACCTTTTTGTTGTTAGTTTCCAACGCACATCCATGCAAAAAAGAGTCCCAAAAGAAAGGTTAGAAAAGACAGAAGTGAAAGGGGGAAAAAAAAGATGAAAACCAACAAACCAAAAACAAACAAAAAAAAAATCTGACCCCAAACAACAACAGAACCACAAAGCCCAAACGAGCCCTCGGAGGAAGCCGCAGACCCCCGGGGGCTGCGCGGCTCAAGGGAGGGGAGCGCTGCGCTCCGGCGGCTCCGAGCCTTTGGGCACTCTTGTGGTGATGTTCAGCTGCTGCTCTCTTGCCTCTCCCTGCTGCTTTGTTGCCTCTCTCTGCTGCTCTGTTGCCTCTCCCTGCTGCTCTGTTGCCTCTCCCTGCTGCTTTGTTGCCTCTCCCTGCTGCTCTGCTGCCTCTCTCTGCTGCACTGTTGCCTCTCTCTGCTGCTCTGTTGCCTCTCCCTGCTGCTTTGTTGCCTCTCCCTGCTGCTTTGTTGCCTCTCCCTGCTGCTTTGTTGCCTCTCCCTGCTGCTCTGCTGCCTCTCACTGCTGCACTGTTGCCTCTCTCTGCTGCTCTGTTGCCTCTCTCTGCTGCTCTGTTGCCTCTCACTGCTGCACTGTTGCCTCTCACTGCTGCTCTGTTGCCTCTCACTGCTGCTTTGTTGCCTCTCACTGCTGCTCTGTTGCCTCACTGCTGCTCTGTTGCCTCTCACTGCTGCTCTGTTGCCTCTCTGCTGTTTTGTTGCCTCCCTGCTGCTCTGTTGCCTCACTGCTGCTCTGTTGCCTCTCTGCTGCTTTGTTGCCTCTCTGCTGCTCTGTTGCCTCTCCCTGCTGCTTTGTTGCCTCTCCCTGCTGCTCTGTTGCCTCTCACTGCTGCTCTGTTGCCTCTCACTGCTGCTCTGTTGCCTCTCTGCTGCTCTGTTGCCTCTCTCTGCTGCTTTGTTGCCTCTCTCTGCTGCTCTGTTGCCTCACTGCTGCTCTGTTGCCTCTCTCTGCTGCTCTGTTGCCTCACTGCTGTTCTGTTGCCTCTCTCTGCTGCTCTGTTGCCTCACTGCTGTTCTGTTGCCTCTCTCTGCT
Source organism: Pogoniulus pusillus (assembly GCF_015220805.1). Classification (NCBI taxonomy): domain Eukaryota; kingdom Metazoa; phylum Chordata; class Aves; order Piciformes; family Lybiidae; genus Pogoniulus; species Pogoniulus pusillus. Next base: position 3,922,149 of record NC_087299.1, read on the forward strand.
GCTCTGTTGCCTCACTGCTGTTCTGTTGCCTCTCTCTGCTGCTCTGTTGCCTCACTGCTGCTTTGTTGCCTCTCTCTGCTGCTCTGTTGCCTCTCTCTGCTGCTCTGTTGCCTCTCTCTGCTGCTCTGTTGCCTCTCTCTGCTGCTCTGTTGCCTCTCACTGCTGCTCTGTTGCCTCTCTCTGCTGCTTTGTTGCCTCTCTCTGCTGTTCTGTTGCCTCTCTGCTGTTTTGTTGCCTCTCTCTGCTTTGTTGCCTCTCTCTGCTGCTCTGTTGCCTCTCTCTGCTGCTTTGTTGCCTCTCTCTGCTGCTTTGTTGCCTCTCTGCTGCTCTGTTGCCTCTCTCTGCTGCTCTGTTGCCTCACTGCTGCTCTGTTGCCTCTCTCTGCTGCTCTGTTGCCTCACTGCTGCTCTGTTGCCTCTCTCTGCTGCTCTGTTGCCTCTCTCTGCTGTTTTGTTGCCTCTCTCTGCTGCTCTGTTGCCTCTCTGCTGCTCTGTTGCCTCTCTCTGCTGCTTTGTTGCCTCTCACTGCTGCTCTGTTGCCTCTCACTGCTGCTCTGTTGCCTCTCTCTGCTGCTCTGTTGCCTCTCTGCTGCTCTGTTGCCTCTCTCTGCTGCTCTGTTGCCTCTCACTGCTGCTCTGTTGCCTCTCACTGCTGCTCTGTTGCCTCTCTCTGCTGCTCTGTTGCCTCTCTGCTGCTCTGTTGCCTCTCTCTGCTGCTCTGTTGCGTCTCTGCTGCTCTGTTGCCTCTCTCTGCTGCTTTGTTGTTGCCTCTCTCTGCTGCTCTGTTGCCCCTCACTACTGCTTTGTTGCCTCTCACTGCTGTTCTGTTGCCTCTGCTGCTCTGTTGCCTCTCTCTGCTGCTTTGTTGTTGCCTCTCTCTGCTGCTCTGTTGCCCCTCACTACTGCTTTGTTGCCTCTCACTGCTGTTCTGTTGCCTCTGCTGCTCTGTTGCCTCTCTCTGCTGCTTTGTTGCTTTAATTTTTGATCCATAACTTTGAAACTTATTTTTTTTTTAAATCCTTAATTTTCAATCCATTATTTTTGATCCAAATTTTTTAGACTCCTTCTTTTTTTTTTTCTTTATCCTTAATGTTTCATCCATTCTTTTTAAACTTCTTTTTTTGTTTTTTTAATCCCTAATATTTGATTTTTTAAAAATCCATTTTAAAATCCATATTTTTAATGCATAATTTTTTGGACTTTTTGGGTTTTTTTAATCCTTAATTTTTGATCCATAATTTTGATTTTTTTTAATCCTTAATTTTCGATCCATATTTTTGATTTATTTTTCTATCTTTAATTTTCAATCCATAATTTTGATTTTTTTTTAATCCTTAATTTTCAATCCATAATTTTGATTTATTTTTTTAATCCTTAATTTTAAATCCATAGTTTTGATTTTTTTAATCCTTTATTTTCTATCCATAATTTAGATTTTTTTAATCCTTAATTTTCGATCCATAATTTTGATTTTTTTATCCTTAATTTTCAATCCATAATTTTGATTTATTTTTTAATCCTTAATTTTAAATCCATAGTTTTGATTTTTTTAATCCTTTATTTTCTATCCATAATTTAGATTTTTTTAATCCTTAATTTTCGATCCATAATTTTGATTTTTTTATCCTTAATTTTCAATCCATAATTTTGATTTTTTTAATCCTTAATTTCAAACCATAATTTAGATTTATTTTTTAATCCTTAATTTTCAATCCATAATTTTGATTTATTTTTAATCCTTCATTTTCAATCCATAATTTTTATTTTTTAATCCTTAATTTTCGATCCATAATTTTGATTTATTTTTTTAATCCTTAATTTTCGATCCATAATTTTGATTTTTTTAATCCTTAATTTTTGATCCATAATTTTGATTTATTTTTTTTATCCTTAATTTTTGATCCATAATTTTGATTTATTTTTTTAACCCTCAATTTTCTATCCACACTTTTTATTTTTTTTAATCCTTAATTTCAAAACATAATTTTTATTTGTTTTTTTAATCCTTAATTTTCAATCCATAATTTTCCTTTTTTTTTAATCTTTAATTTTCGATCCATAATTTGGAAACTTTTTTTTTTAATCCTTCATTTTTGATCCATTATTTTTGATCCATAATTGCTAAACTTTGGATTTAATCCTTAATTTTTTTTAATCCCTCATTTTTAATCCATTATGGATAAAAATGAATGAATCAAAAGTAATTTTGGGCCTTTTTTTTTTTAACCTTTAATTTTTGATCCATAATTTTGAGTTTTTTTTTAATCCCTAAATTTTGATCCATTCTTTTTGATCCATATTTTTAATGCACATTTTTTAAACTTTTATTTTTAATCCCTAATTTGTGATCCATTATTTTTGATCCCTAATTATTATTCATAATCTTTTGGACCTCTTTTCTTTTTTAATCCATAATGTTTGATCCATATTTTTTGGACTTTATTTTTAATCCCTAATTTTTGATCCATTATTTTTACTCCATAATTTTTGATCCATTGTTTTTACTCCCTAATTTTTGATCCATCATTTCAAAACTTTTGGTTTTTTTTAATCCATATTTTTTGATCCATAATTTTTGGATTTTTTGTTTTAATCCCTAATTTTTGATCCATTATTTTTAATCCTTCATTTTTGACCCATCCTTTGGAAACTTTTTCTTTGAAATCCCTAATTTTCAAGCCTTTCTTTTTGATGCCTAATTTTTGATCCATCATTTTCAGACTCCCTTTTTTTCTAATCCCTATTTTTTGATCCACAGTTTGAAAACTTTTTCAATCCCTAATTTTTGATCCATAATATCTGAACTTTTTTTTTAATCCCTAATTTTTTTATCCACAATTTTGAAACTTATTTTTTTAATCCTTATTTTTTTTTTATCCCATAACTTTCAATCCATTTTTTTTTACTTCTTTTTTTCCTTTTAATCTATTTTTTCCATTATTTTTGACCCATAATTTTTGGACCTTTTTTTTTTTAGGCCATTTTTTTATTCCAAATTTTTTTAACCATAATTTTTAAACATTCCTTTTTTAATCCATTCTTTTTGATTCACATTTTTTTATCCATAACTTTTTACTTCCTTTTTTTTTTAAATCTATTATTTTTCTCCATAATTTTTTACTTATTTTTTTAATCCATTATTTTTAATCCATATTTTTTACTTATTTTTTTAAATCCATTATTTTTAATCCTTTTTTTTTTACTTCTTTTTCTTATCCATTATTTTTAATCCATAATTTTTTACTTCATTTTTTTATCCATTATTTTTAATCCATAATTTTTACTTCATTTTTTATCCATTATTTTTATCCATAATTTTTTACTTCTTTTTCTTATCCATTATTTTTAATCCATAATTTTTTTACTTCATTTTTTAATCCATTATTTTTAATCCATATTTTTTTACTTCATTTTTTTATCCATTATTTTTAATCAATTTTTTAACTTCATTTTTTTATCCATTATTTTTAATCCATAATTTTTTACTTCTTTTTTTTTTTATCCATTATTTTTATCCATAATTTTGTACTTTTTTTTTTAATCCATTATTTTTTGGAGGTTTTTTTGTTTCATCCATTCTGTTTGATTGATCACTTTTGACTCTTTTTAATCCATTCTTTTTCATCTATTCATTTTTTATTCACTTTTGGACTCATTTATTGGATCTTTTTTTCCCCTATTCTTATATACTTTTAAATGCCTTTTTTTACCTATTATTTTTGAATCTATTGTTTTAGTTCATTGATTCTTGATCCATAATTTTTGACCTTTTTTTTTTTTTTGAGCCATTATTTTGATCTATTTTTTTTCTGTCTACCATTCAAACCATTTTATGTTTTATTCTTTTAAATCCTCTTTCTTTAATCCATTATTTTTAGCCTATCTTTTCCAATCCAATTTTTTAACCTATGCTTTTGCTCCCTCAGGTTTAGGTTTGGCAATTCTTGATCTAATGCTATTTTAATCCACTGTTTCTCATCCATTAATTGTTGACCCATTCTTTTTGATCCATTCACTTAGCTCCATCAGCTTTCAATCCATTCATTTTGATCTGTGCATTGTTGATCTATTCTTTACCCACCATTTTTGATCCATTACTTTTTTGATCCAGTGATTTTTGATCCATTATTCAGCTTCACTTTAATCCATTATTTTGTGCTCTAATTTTTTTAACCTATAATTTTGAACCCTTATTTTTTAATCTTTTTTTTTTCATCTATTTTTTGACCCATTCATTTTTTGACCCATTCCTTTTTTGACCCATTCTTTTCTGGCCCATTCCTTTCTGGCCCATTCCTTTCTTACCAAGTATTTGGATCCATTGATTCTTTTTTATCCATTGGGTTTTTATCTATCATTTTGATCCATTTATTTTTTGTCTATTACTTTGATTCACTCTTTTTGATCCATTTATTTTGATCCATTTAATTTTAATCTATTACTTTGATTCACTCTTTTTGATCCATTTATTTTGATCCATTTAATTTTAATCTATTACTTTGATTCACTCTTTTCGACCCATTTATTTTGATCCAATTTTTTTATCTATTACTTTGATTCACTCTTTTTGACCCATTTATTTTGATCCAATTTTTTTATCTATTGCTTTGATTCACTCTTTTTGATCAATTTATTTTGATCCATTTATTTTGTTCCATTTATTTTTTTTATCTTTTTGATTCACTCTTTTTGATCCATTTATTTTGACCCATTTATTTTGATCCATTTAATTTCTATCTATTACTTTGATTCACTCTTTTTGATCAATTTATTTTGATCCATTTATTTTGTTCCATTTATTTTTTTATCTATTACTTTGATTCACTCCTTTTGATTCTTTCATCTGTTCTTCTGATTCATGTATTTTGATCCATTTATTTTTCTTATCTATTATTTTGATTCACTTATTCTATTCCATTTATTTTTGATCCATTGGGGTTTTTTTTATCTGTTTTTTTTAATAATTTATTTTGATCCATTTTCTTTAAGCTGTTGTTTTGAGTCACTAATTTTGATCCATTAATTTTTGATCCATTGGCTTTTTAGCAGTGATTTTAACTCACTAATTTGATCCATTCTTTTTTAACCCATTGCCTTTTGAGCTGTGATTTTGATTCACTAATTTGATCCATTCTTTTTTAACCCATTGCCTTTTGAGCTGTGATTTTGATTCACTACTTTGATCCATTCTTTTTTAACTCATTCCCTTTTGAGCTGTGATTTTGATTCACTAATCCTGATCCATTCTTTTTTAATCCATTGCCTTTTGAGCTGTGATTTTCATCCACTAATTTGATCCATTCTTTTTTAACTCATTGCTTTTGAGCTGTGATTTTGATTAACTAATTTGATCCATTCTTTTTTAACCCATTGCTTTTTGAGCTGTGATTTTGATTCACTAATTTCATCCATTCTTTTTTAACCCATTGCCTTTTGAGCTGTGATTTTGATTCACTAATCCTGATCCATTCTTTTTTAATCCATTGCCTTTTCAGCTGTGATTTTCATCCACTAATTTGATCCATTCTTTTTTAACTCATTCCCTTTTGAGCTGTGATTTTGATTCACTAATTTGATCCATCCTTTTTTAACCCATTCCCTTTTGAGCTGTGATTTTGATTCACTAATCCTGATCCATTCTTTTTTAACCCCTTGCCTTTTTAGCTACAAATTTGATTCACTAATTCTGATCCATTGACTTTTGATCCTTTCCTTTTTTTTAATATATTCTTTTGATTCATTAATTTTGATCCATTCATTTTTTAATCCATTTAAAAAATCGATTTCAATTCATTAACTTTTGACCTATTATTTTTTATCTACTATTTTGATTCATTAACTTTTGACCTATTGGTTTTTTTTAATCTACTATTTTGATCCATTTATTTTAATCCATTCATTGTTGTTACCCATTATTTTGACTCACCAATTTCAATTCACCAATTTCAGTTCCTTAACTTTTGACCCATTGTTTTTTACCCACTATTTGGATCCATTTATTTTGATCCATTCATTTTTTTTACCTATTATTTTGGTTCACCAATTTCAATTCACCAATTTCTATTTATCAATTTTGATTCACCAATTTTAATTCCTTAACTTTTGAGATATTGCTTTTTTTTTATCTACTATTTTGATCCATTTTTTGATTGTTTGCTATTTCACTTCATTTATTTTGGTCCACTTATTCTTTTATCTATTACTTTGCTCCATATATTTTTGATCCCTCTTTAAAATTCTACTATTTTGCTCCACTGTGGGTTTTATTTTGCTCCATTTATTCTTTGATCCACTACTTTGCTCCATTAATTTTTGCTCCATTTATTCTTTGATTCATTACTTTGCCCCATTAATTTTTGCTCTATTTTTTCTTTGATCCATTTTGTTGCATTAATTTTTGCTCAATTTGTTCTTTGATCCACTACTTTGCCCCATGAATTTTTGCTCTATTTTTTTGATCCATTCTCTTGTTCCATTAATTTTTGCTCCATTTATTCTTTGATCCACTACTTTGCTCCATTAATTTTTGATCCATTTATTCTTTGATTCATTACTTTGCCCCATTAATTTTTGCCCTATTTTTTTGATCCATTCTTTTGTTTCATTAATTTTTGCTCCATTTATTCTTTGATCCACTGCTTTCCCCCATTAATTTCTGCTCCATTTTAACTTTGATCCACTACTTTGCCCTATTAATTTTTGCCCTATTTTTTTTGATCCATTCTTTTGTTTCATTAGTTTTTGCTCCATTTATTCTTTGATCCACTGCTTTCCCCCATTAATTTCTGCTCCTTTTTTTCCTTTTATCTACTACTTTCCCCCATTAATTTTTGCTCCATTTTTTCTTTGATTCATTACTTTGCCCCCTGAATTTTTGCTCCATTTATTCTTTTATCTACTATTTTCCCCCATTAATTTTTGCTCCATTTTATTTTGATCCACTACTTTGCCCCATTATTTTTTCCTCCATTCTTTCTTTGATCCACCACTTTGCCCCATTAATTGTTGCTTCATTCTTTCTTTGATCCACTACTTTGCCCCATTATTTTTTGCTCCATTTTTTCCTTTTATCTACTACTTTACCCCATTAATTTTTTCCTCCACTTTCTTTTATCCACTACTTTGCCCCATTAATTTTTGCTCCATTTTTTCCTTTTACCTACTACTTTACCCCATTAATTTTTCCTCCACTCTTTCTTTTATCCACTACTTTGCCCCATTAATTGTTGCTCCTTTTTTTTCCTTTTATCTACTACTTTGCCCCACTATTTTTTGCTCCATTCTTTCTTTGATGCACTACTTTGCCCTGATAATTGTTGCTCCTTTTTTTCCCATTTATCTACTGCTTTCCCCCATTAATTTCTGCTCCATTTTTACTTTAATCCACTACTTTGCCCCATTATTTTTTGCTCCATTCTTTCTTTGATGCACTACTTCGCCCTGATAATTGTTGCTCCTTTTTTTCCTCTTATCGACTACTTTGCCCCGTTCATTTTTCCTCCTTTCTTTCTTTGATCCCCTACTTTGCCCCGTTAATTTTTGCTCCACTTCTCCTTTGATCTACCACTTTGCTCCATTTATTTTTTGATCCATTTATTATTTTTTTCTTAATCCTTTCTTTTTTTTTTTTTTCCCCTCCATTGTTGGTTGGTTGTTTTTTTTTCGGCTCCACTCTCTTTGTTATCTCAAGCACAACCTATTGAAGACAGGAAACTGCCACGAGAGAAGAAAGGAACGAAAAGAAAGAAATCATCAAACCAAACCAAGATCACCCACACTACAGAACTGCATGGTGGATAGAAAAGCTGAGCGTCCCTCCCTCACCCTCCCCATCCCCTCCCCAGACATAGAAAATCTCTCCCTTTGCTCACAGCAACCAAGAAATACAAGCTTTAAAAAATAAACCTGCAATTCTTCTGCCAGACCCTTCCTTTATAAAAGTTTGGGGTTCTTCTTTTTTGTTTGTTTGTTCTCTTCTTCCCCCCCCTCCCTCCCCTACCCCACTCAACCCAACCTCCCTCCCCCCCTCTCCCCCTTCCCCTTGAGGACCCTTCAAATGAAATAGATTCATATTTTCAAACCAGTTTCTAACACTCAAAGACATCAACATGAAGTAAAATAAAACCCAAACCAACCCCAAGGGGATAGATAAGGGGAGGGGGAAACCCAGCCTGGTACATCCCAAGTGCACTGATTCGTTTTTGCAAGGTTAAATAATGTAAACACTGTCCCCATGGGGAGTGACCCCGGCTTGGGGGGGGGGGGGGGGGGGGATGTAACCCCAGGCCTGCCCCCTCCCCCCCAAAAAATATTCATCCATTGCTGCCCCACTCCCTCCTTTAACCCCCTTGGTTTGACGAGGTTTGAAGTTTATGAACCTCTTATCCCTTTGATCTAGCATGGATGGAGGGGCATAAAATTCATGCATACATACACACACCCTCCAGATGTAGCACACTTTGAGCTTCATGAACCTCTTATCCCTTCAATCTAGCATGGATTGAGGGTCATAAAACTCATAACACCACCCCACCCCCCTCCCAAATCTAACACTCTTTGAGGCTCATAAATCTCTTCTCCTTCCAGACTAACATGGGTTGAGCTTCATGAACCTCTTACCAACCTCCCCAGATCTGAGAGAGTTTGAGCTTCATGAACCTTTTACCAACCTCCCCAGATCTGAGTTTGAGCTTCATGAACCTTTTACCAACCTCCCCAGATCTGAGTTTGAGCTTCATGAACCTTTTACCAACCTCCCCAGATCTGAGAGAGTTTGAGCTTCATGAACCTCTTACCAACCTCCCCAGATCTGAGTTTGAGCTTCATGAACCTCTTACCAACCTCCCCAGATCTAAGAGAGTTTGAGCTTCATGAACCTCTTACCAACCTCCCCAGATCTGAGAGAGTTTGAGCTTCATGAACCTTTTACCAACCTCCCCAGATCTGAGAGAGTTTGAGCTTCATGAACCTTTTACCAACCTCCCCAGATCTAAGACAGTTTGAGCTTCATGAACCTCTTCCCAACCTCCCCAGATCTAAGACAGTTTGAGCTTCATGAACCTCTTACCCTCCAATACAACCCAGACTGAGGTTCATAAAACTCATACCCTCCTCCCCCCACCCCAATCTAAGGTGGCTTGAGGTTCATAAACCTCCTACCCTTCCAATTTAACATGGTTGAGGTTCATAAAACTCACACCCCCTCGAAATCCAACCTGGGCTGAAGTTCATAAACCTCTTCCCCTTCCAGCCTAAGGCGAGTTGAGTTTCACACAACTCATACCCTCCCCCGCCCCAACCTAACACACTTTGAAGTTCATAAACCTCTTGCCCCCACCCACACTTAGCACACTTCGAGGTCCATGAACCTCTTACCCTCCAAACTCCCATCTCACACATTTGGAGGTTCATAAACCCCCTATCCTCCCCGCCCCGCCCGCAGTCTAACACAGCTGGAGGTTGATCAGATGGAGCCACGAAGTCAGGAGCAGCTCAGCGCGGCGGCGATGCCTGGGTTCATCCCTTGGCGCCGGCGGGGTGGGGTCGGGGGGGGGGCTGCTGGTTGTTTCTTTCCCGGGTTTAGTGTTCTTCGACTTCTCATCCATCTCGGTTTGTGCTTGTCGCTGGGCTCCGTCTCCCTCGCTGCCTCGCACCCCTCCTCCCCTCCCAGGAGAGGGCAGGGGGTGGTGGTGCTGCTGGGTGGTGGGGGCTGCAGGCTGGTGAGGTTGGTTCTCCCAGGGCTTGCTCGGTGTTTGGGGGGTGGGTGTGTGTGTGTGTCTGTTGGGGGGGAGGGAGGGGGGATTTTATGCCGATAACCGTCGGAAACCGACTCCCACCCCACTCCCCACCCCGGCGTCCTCCCCAGCTTCATCCGAGCATCCCCAGGGAGGTTTTAAACACCGGGGGGGGCCTTTTCCGAGAGGTTTTGCAGCACATCATCGATTCTGTCATCTTCAATCACCACTGGAAAGGAGGGGAGGAAAAAAAGCCCTGTCAGGGTGAGGCATCTTCCTCTGCCACCCCCTACCCAAGGTCACCCCTGGGGTGATGGCACACTGCAGTGACTGGTTTGGGGCTGGGGTGAGGGATCCCACGTCCCTGGCAAAGCTCTATGCTCCATGGTGTAGCTGCTCCCTGGCAGGGCTCCCCAGTTCCCCGCACCCTGGAGTGGTGTCCTGGCCCTGGGGAAGGTACATGGGACACCGAGGCTTGTCCCCAAGGCAGGTCCTTTCTACTCTACACCTGAAGGATGGTCTGCAGGGCACAATATCCTGACCCTCAGGAAGGTACCTGACACATTGTGGCTTGTCCCCAAGACAGGTCCTTTCTCCTCTACATCCCTGGAGATGGTCCCTGCTGCCCTGCACCCCAGCAAAGTACCCAGAACATGATGCCCTGTCCCAGAGATGGTGCCCATCATGCAGCTCCCCAGGACACAGCATCCGATATCCTGCAGGGAGCATGATGCATCGTGTCCTGCCCTTGGGGAGGCTGCCCAGTGTCCTGCATCCCTAGGGAAGCTCCCTAGAGCACGATGCCCATCAGCTCACTGCCGTCTCCAGGGATGTTCCCCTCTCCCCGTTGTCCTGCGTCCCAGAAGGGTCCCCGGAACACGGCGCCTGTCACCCTCTAAGGTACCCACCGCATCGTGCCCTGTCCTCGGGGATGCTCTCTGCATCCCGGCAAGGTTCTCAGTGCCCCATCCCAGGAGAAGGTCCCTGGAAGGTGATGCCTGGCATCCTACAGGGTACCCGGTGCACTGTGTTCCATCTCCGGGAATGCTCGCTGCATCCCGCTGCCCTGCAGCCCTGGGGAAGGCTCCCGGTGCCTCATCCCGGGGTTCCTTTCGTCTTCCCGATGTCCTTCATCCCGAGAAGATCCCTGGGACCTGATGCTCGACATCCCACAGGGTTCCCGGTGCACCGTGCTCTTTCCCCCGAAGGCTCCCGGTGTCTTATCCCTGGCGATGCTCCCTGCATCCCCTGTCTCTGGGGATAACCTCTGCATCCAGCAAAGGCTCCCGGTGCCTCGTCCCGGGGGATGCTCCTTGCATCCTGGGAAGGCTCTCGGTGCCTCGACACCTGCGATGCTTCCTGCATCCAGCAAAGGCTCCCGGTGTCCTGTCTCCCGGCATAATCCCTGCATCCCGCTGTTCCGCATCGCAGAGAGCTACCGGTGCCCTATCCCCGGGAATGCTCCATGCATCCCGAAAAGGTTCCGGGTGCACCATCCCAGGAATGCTCCCTGCATCCCAAAAAGGATCCGAGTGCACCATCCCCGGGAATGTTCCTGTATCTCGGAAAGGCTCCGAGTGCATCATCCCGGGAATGCTCCCTGCATCTCGGGAAGGCTCAGAGTGCATCATCCCCGGGAATGCTCCCTGCATCTCGGGAAGGCTCAGAGTGCATCATCCCCGGGAATGCTCCCTGCATCTCGGGAAGGCTCCGAGTGCATCATCCCCGGGAATGCTCCCTGCATCTCGGGATGTCTCCGAGTGTACCCTTCCCGGGAATGCTCCCTGCATCTCGGGATGTCTCCGAGTGTACCCTTCCCGGGAATGCTCTCTGCATCTCGGGAAGGCTCCGGGTGCATCATCCCGGGAATGCTCCCTGCATCCCTAAAAGGCTCCCGACGCCCCATGCCCGGGGACGGTCGTGATGCTCCCCCCTCGCTCCCCCCGCTGCCAGTCCCCTCCGGCACCCACCTCTCTTGCTGCGGCCGATCTGCCCCAGTTTGGGGGGCCGCTTGCCCTGCCCTCCGGCGAGGAGCGTGTCGGGGCCGCGGAGCCGAACGGGGAAGGGCAGCTGCCCCACGGCCGCGTCCCCCGCCAGCTGCCCCTCGCCGTAGGGCGGCCCCTCCGACATGGGGGCGGCGGGGGGGGGGCCCGCCGCCGCCGCCACCCCCCGACAGCCTCCCGGGGCTCGGGGCCCTCGGGCCCGGGGCAGAGGCGCAACGGGGCGCGAAGCGGCCGCCCCGTCACATCCCGGCCCCGGCTCCGGTGCTGCTCTGGCGGCTCCGCGGCTGCGGCTGCGGCTCCGGCGGCTCCGGCGATAGAGGAGCGGGGGGCGGGACCGGGCGGGACGGGGCGGGAGCGGGACGGCCCCTCCCAACTCCCCCTCGGTACCGCCAGCGGCACCGCCCCCGCAGGCTGCCCCGCGCTCCCCGGGGATCCTCGGAACTGCCCCACCGGAGCGTCCCGCAGCATCGCCGGGGAGCGGGGAGCTGCCCCATAGCACCCACGGGGAGACGGGAGATGCCCCATAGCACCCACGGGGAGACGGGAGATGCCCCATGGCACCCACGGGGGGACGGGAGATGCCCCGCAGCACCCACGGGGGGACGGGAGATGTCCCGCAGCACCCACGGGGAGACGGGAGATGCCCCGCAGCACCCACGGGGAGACGGGAGATGCCCCGCAGCACCCACAGGGAGACGGAAGCTGCCCCATAGCACCCACGGGGAGACGGGAGATGCCCCATAGCACCCACGGGGAGACGGAAGCTGCCCCATAGCACCCACGGGGAGACGGGAGATGCCCCATAGCACCCACAGGGAGACGGGAGATGCCCCATAGCACCCACGGGGAGACGGGAGATGCCCCATAGCACCCACAGGGAGACGGGAGATGCCCCATAGCACCCACGGGGGGACGGGAGTTGCCCCATAGCACCCACGGGGAGACGGGAGATGTCCCGCAGCACCCACGGGGGGACAGGAGCTGCCCCGTAGCACCCACGGGGGGACGGGAGATGCCCCGCAGCACCCACGGGGGGACGGGAGCTGCCCCATAGCACCCACGGGGGGACGGGAGCTGCCCCATGGCACCCACGGGGGGACGGGAGATGCTCCATAGCACCCACAGGGATATGGGAGCTGCCCCATGGCACCCACAGGGAGATGGGAGCTGCCCTGCAGCATTCCTGGAGAACTCAGAGCTGCCTCATAGCATCACCAGCGTGCCCCACAGTAGCTATGGGGAGCCTGGAGCTGCTTCACAGCATCCATGGGGAGCCCAGTCTTGCCCCACAGCACCCCTGGGGATGCCCCACAGCATCTCTGCTGAGCATGCAATTGTCTACAGCATCCATGGGGAGCCTGAGAACTGCTCCACAGCCACCCCTGGGGGACCCACAGCTCTCCCGGTGCATCCCTGAGGAGCATGGAGCTGCCCCATCCTTTCAGTGCCCCACAGTATCCTTAGGGACTGCAGGCTGCCCTCCAGCACCCAGAAAGCTCAGGCTGCCCAACAGCCATCCTTAGGGAGATCAGAGACACCCCACAGCAGCCCTGGCAAGCCTAGAGCTGCTTTAGAGCAACCCTCAAAGAAACCAGGTTGCCCCACAGCAGCCCTGTAGAGCCAGAGCTGCCCCACAGCAGCCCTGGAGATCCTGGAGCTGCCCCACATCTGCTCCCATGAAGCCCAGAGCTGTGTCAGAGCATTTCTGGGGTGCCTTGGAGTATCCCCAGGGAGCCCAGAGCTGAACGACAGCATCCCTGGGGATCCTGGAGGGGCTCCACAGCAGCCTCCTGCAGAGGCTGGAGCTGCCCCACAGCATCCCTAGGGACCCCAGGAGCAGAGGCTCAGCCCCACACCTGCTCCACAGAGCCAACCAGAAATGAGCCATTGCAGAACCTTTGGTCCTTTCAGGGAGCTGGGGGGGGGATGCTGCTAGGTGGGGACTCATTCTGGCTGCTCTCAGCTGTTGGTCCCCAGGACACATCCCTGCACAAGCCTTCCCAGAGAGGGTCTTTTAGATGGCTGTGAGCTTCCAACAGGTTATGGGACAGATCATCTTGAGTGCCATCACACAGCACCTACAGCATGGCCAAGGGATCAGGCCCAGGAGCATGGGTTTAGGAAGGGCAGGTCCTGCCTGACCAACCTGAGCTCCTTTTATGATCAGCTCTGCTCAGGCCACACCTTGAGTGCTGTGTCCAGTTCTGGGCTCCTCAATTCAAGAGAGATGTTGAGGTGCTGGAAGGTGTTAAGAGAAGGGCAGCAAGGCTGGGGAGGGGCCTGGAGCACAGCCCTGTGAGGAGAGGCTGAGGGAGCTGGGGGGGTGCAGCCTGCAGCAGAGGAGGCTCAGGGCAGAGCTCATTGCTGTCTGCAGCTGCCTGCAGGGAGGCTGTAGCCAGGTGGGGTTGGGCTCTGCTGCCAGGCAGCCAGCAACAGAACAAGGGGACACAGCCTGAAGTTGTGCCAGGGCAGGTTGAGGCTGGATGTTGTTAGGAAGTTGTTGTCAGAGAGAGTGATTGGCATTGGAATGGGCTGCCCAGGGAGGTGGTGGAGTCTGTGTGGCTGGAGGTGTTGCAGCCAAGGCTGGCTGGGGCAGTGAGTGCCATGGTCTGGTTGGTTGGGCAGGGCTGGGTGCTAGGTTGGGCTGGCTGAGCTTGGAGCTCTCTTCCAACCTGCTTGGTTCTATGATTGAAGCCTGAGCTCCCAGAGCCCCTCTCCTGTGCTCCCCCGCACACCCCCGAGCTGTCAGCTCCTTACATAAGGTTGAGTCTATGCCTGAAAATGGTGGGGGGAGGTAGGGGAAAAGGCTTGAACACAGGAGGCAAAAGGTAGTGGGGAAAGCACACACACCACCCCCCCCCACCCACAACAGAAAGAAAAAGCAAGTGTATTTTTAGGCTCTGAGTGGTGCTTCTGCTCCCTGAATAGAACTGTGAGGGCTGAGGCTGCATCCTGCACCGGTGGAGGGGGTGTGGGGGAAGTCACCTCCCTGCTGCCCCCCATGGGGAGGGATGAAGTTCTTTGGGGTAGTTGGACCCCAGAAGTGCAGCCAGGGAGGGGAAGGCAAAGGCTTGATAGGGCTGGAATGGGCACAAACCAAAGCCCTCTAAAGATGGTTGGACGATAGGAAAAAATTGCTTCTAAGAAAAGGAGTTGAGGAGAGGTCTGAGTTGGCCCAGACCTTTAATCCAGCCTCTTGGGGAGGTGGCAGCATGACCCAAGCAGAGCTGATCCCTAGGGATTTCTCCTTGGGTTGTTTGGGTTTTTTTTCCCCCCCCTCGATGCACTCCGAGCTGGCAATGAAAGGAGATTTTTGTTATCTGGCAGCAACAGAAGGGCAAAGAAAGGGCGAGGCAGGGGCAGAGGAGAGGCGAGAGGAATTCTGGCTGCTCCTGCTGGGATTCTGGCTGCTCCTGCTGGGATTCTGGCCGCTCCTGCTGGGATTCTGGCTCTTCCCGCTGTCAGGCAGCTCACAGGCAGGCAGCCACTGCCATCTACAGCCGGAGAGAGGCCGGGATGCAGCTGTCCAAACCCCCTCGTCTGCGGCTGAGTCTGGCCCTTAGAGGTGCTGAGGCTGCCCAAAGCCCTGCTGCTTGGGCTGGATGCATCTTTCTGAGGCACTGGGCTGCCAAATTCCTGATTCTGGGGCTGGATTCAGTGTTTCATGGTGCTGAGGCTGCCCAGAGCTCTATTCCTGGGACCAGAGCGGTGCTGGGATTGCCCAGACTCTGCTCCTGGAGCTGGATTCAGCCCTTCATAGTGCTGGGGCTGGATGTGGTGCTGAGACTGCCCAGAGCCCTTCTCCTGGAGCTGGATGTGGTGCTGAGACTGCCTGAAGCTCAGCTCCTGTGGCCAGAGTGGTGCTGAGGCTGCCCAAAGCCCTTCTCCTGGAGCTGGATGTGGTGCTGAGACTGCCCAAAACTCAGCTCCTGTGACTAGAGTGGTGCTGAGACTGCCAAAAGCCCTTCTCCTGGGGCTGGCTGTGGTGCTGAGACTGCCCAAAGCTCAGCTCCTGTGACTATAGTGGTGCTGAGACTGCCCAAAGCCCTTCTCCTGGGACTGGTTGTGGTGCTGAGACTGCCCAAAACTCAGCTCCTGTGACTAGAGTGGTGCTGAAGCTGCCCAAAGCCTTTCTCCTGTGGCTGGTTGTGGTGCTGAGACTGCCCAAAGCCCTTCTTCTGAGGCTGGATGTGGTACTGGAACTGCCCAAAAGCTCCTAGGACAGAATGTGACCCCTTCCCAGCACTGGGGCTGCTCTTCAGACACTGCCCAGCCACTCTGGCTAAAGTGTCAGGAGGAGAGGAACCACTGCTTTATGGAATTCACCACTTCTCCTGGCAGTTAATGGAAAAAAAACTGTTTTTAGTGTGCCAGGGCAAGGGGAGCCCTGGGAGGGGAAGCAGCAGGTGCAGCGGAGAGTCTGCCCCAAATCCCAGGGGACCAGCTCAGCCCTGGGGGTTCCTGGGGGCTCCTAACTCACTCACAATGCAGAGGCTTTCCCCTTCCCTAATTAGAGCTAACTGATGCTTTGTGCTCGTTAAGGCACCCTATGTGATTCATGGCAAAATGGGGGGGACAGGGCAGGGAATTTCCCTGGGTTTGAGTGAAATTTGGGGGTGTAGCAGTGCCTGTGGCACAGAGAGCAGTGTCTGTCCTGAATGGTGTCAAATCCAGTGCAGAGGGACCCAGCAGGGTCATTCTCCCCCTCTACTCCACTCTGCTGAGATCCCACCTGGAGTACTGCAGCCAGTTCTGGAGCCTCTGGGACAAGAGGGATGTGGAGATGCTGGAGCCTGTCCAGAGAAGGGACAGGAGGATGCTGAGAGGGCTGCAGCAGCTCTGCTGTGGGCACAGACTGAAAGAGTTGGGGCTGTGCAGGCTGGAGCAGAGGAGGCTCCCAGGGGACCTTCTTGTGGCCTTCCAGGATCTGAAGGGGGCCTAAAAAAAGCTGGGGAGGGACTTTTGAGGCTGTCAGGCAGTGACAGAACTGGGGACTGGAGTAAATGGAGCAAAGCTGGAGGTGAGGAGAGTGAGGCTGGAGGTGAGGAGGAAGTTGTTGAGCAGGAGAGTGGTGAGAGGCTGGAATGGGTTGCCCAGGGAGGTGGTTGAGGCCCCATGGCTGGAAGTGTTTAAGGCCAGGCTGGCTGAGGCTGTGGGCAGCCTGCTCTAGGGTAGGGTGTCCCAGGGCATGGCAGGGGGGTTGGAACTGGCTGCTCCTTGTGGTCCCTTCCAACCCTGACTGATTCTATGGTTTTATGATTTCTCCCCCCCAATCCCAACCTCATGTGCCTCACGTTCCCCAGGTGTTTATCCAAGACAGACCCAAAGCCAACCACATTTTCCATCCTATTTTATTACCTTCCCTCCCGTTTTCCACTCCAGCAGAACCAGCCACAGCCTTTTCCTCTCCTCCCTCTCACATCCTGGTATGATGACCCTCAAATCCCCTGTGCCCACACAACCCCTCACAAAAGCTCTTCAAGAGCCCACCCTGCTCAAAGTCAGTCTCTAGAGCCAGGTGACAGCATCACCCCAAATCCTGCAGCCTCTCAGAAGCCAAAATTGAGCTTCCCCCAATTTTTATGAGATTTTGCAGTCAACTCAAAGCCCAGCACTTAACAGAGGAGGTTGAAGCTGCATCTCCCAGCTGAGCATGGTGGTTATTTGCCAGGATTCCTCATTTCCCACCCTAAAAACCTCCAGAGCAAGCATGCTCTGAGTCCCCAGCAGCCAGACTGTCACCTTTGAAGCCCCACTCAAAGCACTCCATGGACTCAAGCTCCCTCCCCTTCCCCAAAACCAAACACTCAAGCAGCAAGTGACAAAACCCCTTGGGGAGAGGCAGTTTTCTCCCCCCAAAACCAAGCCCTCAAGCAGCAGGGAGAGAAAACCCCTTGGGGGGAGGCAACTTTCTCCTCCAAAAATCATTCAAGCAGTGAGGTGAGGAAAAAAAAACCTTGACAAGAGGCATTTTTTTCCCCTCAAAACCAAGCACTCAAGCAGCAAGGTGACAAAACCCCCTTGGGGAGAAGCAGTTTTCTCCTCCAAACCAACCACTCAAGCAGTGAAGTGGCAAACCCCCCCTGGTGAGAGGCAGTTTTCTCCCCCTAAGCCAAGCACCAAGCAGTGAGGTGAGAAAAACCCCTGGATAAGAGGCAGCTTCCTCCCCTCAAATCAACCACTCGAGGTGAGAAAAGCCCTTTGGGGAGAAGCAGTTTCCACACCCAACGTTCTGCCTCCTCAGCCAGAGCCCTTTAACTGTTGTACAAAGGAACCACCCTGGAGATGCCCTGGCGGCAGATTGGGCACTTCCTGGGCTCGGGGAGTGCCAGGTAGCACTGGTGGCAGGAGCAGACGTGGCCACACTCGAGGAAGACACAGGCTTTGGGGGCGCTCAAGCAGACCACGCAGGCGTTTTTCAGCGTCTCTCCCCCCTCGGCCTTCACCTCCCTCAGCAGGCGCTCCTGGGCCTGCCGGAACTCCTCCTGCATCTGCCTGAGCTGCTTCTTCTCCAGGTGGTGCCGGTACTGCCTCCGGAGGAGGAAGAAGAGGATGGCACAGGTGGCAAAGCCGAAGAGGACAGTGAGGGTTTTCCAAAAGCGAGCGTTGGCCTCTTGTCTGTGCAGCAGGGAGTCGAAATCAGAGGTGCTCAGGTAGTAGGGCATGCCCTGCTTGGGTGGCTGCAGCTTGATGGTGGCGCTGTCCAGGACCAGCTCGCCCACTCCCGTCAGGGCCGTGCCCACCTTCAGCATCTGCTCCGTCTCCTGGATGCCCTTGGGGCGCTCGCCGCTGATGTAGTGCCCGATGACGTCGGTGAAGGACTGCACGGAGGGGTGGAACTTCTCATACACTGTCTCCAGGCTGAGCTCAGCAGCTTCCAGAGGCTTCATCACCCGCACGGCGACGCCGCCGGCGCCCTCCTCGGTTGGCACCAGGTCGAAGGGGGTGGTGTTGGTTCGCTGATGGATCAGCTTCTCGTAGTCGTTCCTGGGGAGAAGGCAAGAGTGAGGGTTGGCACCTCCCACGTCAGGCCTAGGCACAAAGAGACCTTTGACAAGGGCTTGTAGTGAGAGGATGAGAGGCAATGGAGCTGGAAGAGGAAAGATTGAGACTGGAGATGAGGGAGAGATTCCTGAGAGTGAGGGTGGGGAGGCACTGGAACAGGTGGCCCTGGGAGGTTGTGGCTGCCCTTTCCCTGGAGGTGTTCAGGTTGGATGAAGCCTTGAGCAATCTGGGCTAGGGGGAGGTGTCAGAAGGGTCAGAACTGGATGACCTTTAAGGTCCCTCCCAGTCCAGTTATTCTGTGATTTTGAGGACTGCTACATGTGGCCTGCCCTAAGTTTATGAGGATAAGACTGATGGGGGAGCAGCATCTTTCCCCTCATGGCACCACCTGGCTGTGCAGGAGGTCTCCACACCCTCACCTCATAGAATCCTGCAATAGTTTGGGTTGGAAGGGACCTTGAAGATCATCCAGTTCCAAACCCCATGCCATGGGTAGGGACACCTTCCACTAGAACAGGTTGCTCAAGGCTTCATCCAACCTGGCCTCAAACACCTCCAGGGAGGTTGTGGAGCACAGAAGCACAGAATGTGATCAAAGATCACATTCTGTGCTTCTGTGCTCCACAACCTCCCTGGGCAACCTGTTTCAGTGTCTCCCACTGTCACTAGAAAGAATTTCTTCCCATTATCCAGTCTAATATCCACCTCAACACTTCCACAGCCTCAATGGAAGCAGTATGGGCTTCCCCTGGCACCAGGAGTGCACCTCAGCCACCTAAATCCCCATCTCCCTGTGGCTACCAGAACCAAATGCTGTATGTCACACACCAAAGTGATAAGCCAAGGTTGGAAGAGCATCACTACGTTCCCATTTCAGCAGCTCTCACAGGCCAGGCTGCTCTCAGGAGCTTCCTCAGGTCCCCTCTGTGTGGGTATCACTCAAACCCAGCCAAATTTCTGCTTTGGAGGTGTTGTTTGTTCTCAGGAAAGCAACATCCTGTGCTCACCTCCATGATAACACCATGGGGCTGCTGATAATGCTCTGCCCATGGTGGGTTGCTCTATGTGCTTGTTTCCTGCAGCCCTTACCTAAAGTCTGAAGGCTACAGCCCTGAAAACAGCCACACATGGCCCATGTTGGCAGCTGTAACAAGGTCACTGGGATATTCTGGGTGACTCTGACCACACCTAAAGTGATTTCAGGGTATCAGGCCCCCCAAAGACACTTCAGCTGGTCTGTAAAGTGCATGTTGGTGGGCACCAGGCACATACCAGAGATGGGTTGTTCGGTTCCACACCATCTTGTGCTCCTGCAGTGTCAGCCTCTGAACAACACCTTTACAGTTCTCCACAAACTGGCTGCTCAGGGTCTCCTTAACGGATCTCACCACACCTGGAAGACAAACCTGGAGCATGTGAAGGGCTCCTGAATCACCTGTTCTGCTTTTTATTGCCTACAGTGAGTATAGCAAGTGTCTGAATGAGATAAGCTTGTAGGCGATACTAAGCTGGGCAGCAGTGTTGATCTACAGAGGGTCAGAAGGCTCCACAGGGGAATCTGGACAGGCTGGAGCAATGGGCCAAGGCCTCATGGGATGAGGTTCAACCAAGGTCAAGTGCTGGGTCCTGTACTTGGGTCACAACTCCATGAAAGGGACCTCTGGGTGATGGTAGAGAGCAGCTGAACATGATCGAGCAGAGTGTCCAGGTGGGCAGCAGAGCCAGTGGCATCCTGGGCCGCATCAGGAGCAGTGTGGGCAGCAGGACAAGGGAGGTTCTTCTGCCCCTCTGCTCAGCACTGCTCAGGCCACACCTTGAGTGCTGTGTCCAGTTCTGGGCTTCTCAGTTCAAGAGAGATGTTCAGGTGCTGGAAGGTGTCCAGAGAGGGGCAGCAAGGCTGGGGAGGGGCCTGGAACAGAGCCCTGTGAGGAGAGGCTGAGGGAGCTGGGGGGGTGCAGCCTGCAGCAGAGGAGGCTCAGGGCAGAGCTCATTGCTGACTGCAGCTGCCTGCAGGGAGGCTGTAGCCAGGTGGGGTTGGGCTCTGCTGCCAGGCAGCCAGCAAGAGAAGAAGGGGACACAGCCTCAAGCTGTGCCAGGGGAGGTCTAGACTGGATGTTGTTAGGAAGTTGTTGTCAGAGAGAGTGATTGGCATTGGAATGGGCTGCCCAGGGAGGTGGTGGAGTTGCAGTCCCTGGAGGTGTTGCAGCCAAGGCTGGCTGGGGCACTGAGTGCCATGGTCTGGTTGGTTGGGCAGGGCTGGGTGCTAGGTTGGGCTGGCTGAGCTTGGAGCTCTCTTCCAACCTGTTTGATTCTATGAAGGCTCCAGGCTTGGGAAAGAGTGGCTGGATACTGCCCAGCACGGGAAGATCTGGCTGAAGGTTGACACCTGGTGAAGATGAGACAGTGTGTGCCCAAGTGTCCAAAAAGACCATCAGCACCCTGGCTTGGGTCAGCAAGAGCGAGGCCAGGAGCAGCAATGCAGGGACAATCCTCCCATACTGGGCACTGATGAAGCCACACTTCTAGTAGTGGGTTCAACTTTGGGGCCCTCACTCCAAAAAGGACACTGAAGGGCTGGAGCATTGCCAGAGAATGGCAACAAAGCTGGTGAAGAGTCTGGAGAACAGCGCTGGGGAGGAGCAGCTGAGGGAGCTGGGGTTGTTGAGCCTGGAGATGAAGGGAGGAGAGCAGCACCGTGGGACTGGCGCTGAGGCCGCCCGGGCATGAGGCCCGCGGGAACGAGGCCATTCCCCTACCTTCGATGACCGCGTAGGGCACACATCGGCCCGGCGCCTCCAGCAGCACTGCCCGCAGATCCCCGTCCAGCTGAACCCTCCTGGCACCCTGCGGGGAGGAAGCAGAGGCCAGGGCTCAGCGGACGGGACCAGGCCGCGATTCGGGCCCGGGCCCCGTGATTGCATTTCCCCGACCCGGCAGAGCCGCCCGGTACCCACCTGCAGGCCGCGGGCGACGCGAGCCTTCTGCCGGTACACGGAGTAGAGCAGAGCAGTGACAGCGGCGCTGGCGGCCAGCAGCGCGGCCTGCAGGGCCGAGGGCCGCCCGCCGCCGCCGCCGCCCTCCATGGCCGCCGTTACCGCGGCAACAGCCTGGACGCCGCCGCGCGGCGCAGAGTGATGACGTCACGCGCGACGCTCTGGCCACGCGGCACCGCTACCATAGAGTCCGCGGTCCTCCAGGGCCGCCGATCCGGGCTGAGGCGGCAAAAAGGGGCTTAGGAACACCTCCCCCAAGCTTTCTAGGGGGCAGGTGTCCACCAGAGCTCAGCCCTAAAGGGCATGGGAAGGGGAGGCGGCCAAATGCCGGCCTCACGGGGCGTTAGGGCGGCGCAAATGCCCCCTCTGGGCTCTGGCAGAGGGTGGGACAGATCCCAGCCCTCCATCCCCGCCGCCGCCTTTTCTCGGGCGGGTGCAAGCTCCCAGCGCACAAAGCCTTGTGGAGGATTGGCCCAGGTCCGAGCTACCCCTCAGGAGCTTGCCAGCGGGCTGCAAATCCTCATACGCTGTGGCTGTGAGGGGAGCACCCCCAGCACATCCCCACCCCCAGGGTGGGGAAAGTCAAACCCCAGCCCCTACAAGCCCGGGGGATGTGAGGCCAAAACGCTGGGCTTGAGCGTGTCCAGAGAAGGGCAACGAGGCTGGGGAGAGGCCTTGAGCACAGCCCTACGAGGAGAGGCTGAGGGAGCTGGGATTGGTTAGCCTGGAGAAGAGGAGGCTCAGGGCAGACCTTATTGCTGTCTGCAACTACCTGAGGGGAGGTTGTGGCCAGGAGGAGGTTGCTCTCTTCTCTCAGGTGGCCAGCACCAGAACAAGAGGACACAGCCTCAGGCTGTGCCAGGGGAAATTTAGGCTGGAGGTGAGGAGAAAGTTCTTCCCTGAGAGAGTCATTGGCCACTGGAATGGGCTGCCCGGGGAGGTGGTGGAGTCGCCGTCCCTGGAGCTGTTCAAGGCAGGACTGGACGTGGCACTTGGTGCCATGGTCTGGCCTTGAGCTCTGTGCTAAAGGGTTGGACTTGATGATCTGTGAGGTCTCTTCCAACCCTGATGATACTGTGATACTGTGTGTGATATCTGCCCACACCCCAGCCCTAAAGCCTCCTGGGCAGGCAGGGGTTGTTTAAACCCCCTTACTGTGTTACAGGGGAGCATCCCCAGTGCCCTCTCCCAGGGGGTTGGTGGGGGAACAGCCTCAGTCCCAACCCCTCCTGAGCTCTGGTTATCACACACACAGTCTCACAGTATCATCAGGGTTGGAAGAGACCTCACAGATCATCAAGTCCAACCCTTTACCACAGAGCTCAAGGTTATGTCAAGCCTATCCCTCCCCAGGCTGGGGTTTGGGCAGATAACCCCCCAGAGCCCAGCCCCATAGCACCTTGGTGGGGGGATTGATTCTGCCCCTTGGCTCTGCTCTCCTCAGACCCCACCTGCAGTCCTGGGGGCAGTTCTGGAGCCCCCAACACAAGCAGGACATGGAAGTGTTGGAGCCAGTCCAGAGGAGGTCTCAAAGATGCTCAGAGGGCTGCAGCAGCTCTGCTCTGAGCACAGGCTGAGAGAGTTGGGGCTGTGCAGCCTGGAGAAGAGAAGGCTTGGAGGAGACCTTGGAGTGGCCTTGCAGTATCTGAAGGGGGCTGCAGGAGGACTGGGGAGGGACTATTGACAAGGTCTGGGAATGACAGGAGGAGGAATAGGTTTGAGCTGAGGAGAGATTGAAAGTGGATGTTAGGAAGAAGTTGTTTGCAGTGAGGGTGGTGAGACACTGGCACAGGTTGCCCAGGGAGGTTGTGGAGCACAGAAGCACCCAGTGGGATCTTCGATCACATTCTCTGCTTCTGTGCTCCACAACCTCCCTGGAGGTGTGCAGGACCAGATTGGATGAGGTCTTCAGCAGCCTGTTCTGGTGGGAGGTGTCCCTGCCTATGGCAGGAAGGTTGGAACTGGCTGAGCTTTGAGGTCCCTTCCAAGCTAAACCATTCTATGATTCTGATTGTTTGCATCCCCTCACTGGGTATCCTATGGCCCCCAAGGGCTCCCCACTATGAGGATACAGCTCAGTGCAACAGGAAAGAAGCAACAGAAGAAGGGGACACAGTCTCAAGCTGTGCCAGGGCAGGTCTAGGCTGGATGTTGTTAGGAAGTTGTTGGCAGAGAGAGTGATTGGCATTGGAATGGGCTGCCCAGGGAGGTGGTGGAGTTGCCATCCCTGGAGGTGTTGCAGCCAAGGCTGGCTGGGGCACTTAGTGCCATGGTGTGGTTGGTTGGGCAGGGCTGGATGCCAGGTTGGGCTGGCTGAGCTTGGAGCTCTCTTCCAACCTGCTTGATTCTATGATTCAGTGTGGAGCCCCTACCCCCATTTTATAGCATCCTTCTCAAGCAGGCTGGCGGGGGGGGGATGGACACACAAACCCCTGTTCCCCCCTCCTTACCCCCTTGCCACTGCTTATTCTGGAAAAGCAGTGAAAGAGGAGGGAAAAAATAGTAACTAAAAGGATAATTTGCAGTAAATCTTTGCTAAATTACCAATCTTCATGCTCTCAGTGCTGGGTTTGGGGTGTGCAGGGAGGGCCTGCAGACAAACCCTGCTCTCTGCTGCGAGGGTCTGAGTGCCCAAACCTCCCATCACAGCCATCTTGGCATCAGGGCCTTGTGCCAATCCCCCCCCCCCCCATCCCAACCCCAGCTCTATATTTAAAGTACTGGTTGCCATGACTACGCCATCAGCTCTCGTCAGCCCTCGGTGCTGCAGGAAGGGTGCAGAGGAAAAAAATGGGGACCCCAGCACCACACACACACACAATCCCCCTACCCCCTTCAAGGTAAATTCAGTCTAAACACCCCCACACCCACCACACCCACCCCCCCCCCCCCAAAGCTGCCTCGGTGCTTAACTCTTCCTCTCCCATTGGCAGGGCTGGGTGCAGGAGGGATGCAGGAGGGATGCAGGAGGGATGCAGCAGGGATGCAGGAGGGATGCAGGAGGGATGCAGCAGGGATGCAGGCGCTGTTACACCACACAAAACCACACATTGCACTTTATTATGGCTGCTGCTGCTGCTGCTGCTGCTGCGGAGGCACGAGAAAGGGTCCATGTGCGGGGGGCCAGCGAGGGCCCGGGGGGGTGCAAAGCCCCTCCTGGGGTGCAAACCCCCATCCTCCCGAGGGCCTTCTTGGTAAAGGAAGCCACCTCGTCCGCATCTGTCCCCAGGGAGGGTCTGGCTTGCAGAGGACACCTCAGCCCCAGGATGCTGGGGTTGGGGCTGGAGGGGGGAGCCACCCTCAGCAGAGGGCAGCCCGGGGGCCACGCAGGCTGCAGCCCCTCATCTCCCTGGCCAGCCGCAGCACGGCGGCTCGCTCGCCGGGGCCGCCGTCCCCCAGGGGTGCCCCGCTGCCGAAGGCAGCCTCCTCCTCCTCCTCCTCCAGGATGGAGCTGAGGCGCGGGGCGCAGCGAGCCCGCTCGGCGGGCGGGCGGTAGGGACACTTGGCGTTGAGCAGCTTGCGGAGGGGCACCAGGGGGACGATGGCGTCGCCCAGGAGCTGCTGCTGGACGTGGCGAAAGTCGTTCTGCCTCTTGAGCCTCTTGAACTCGTTGAAGGCGGAGGCCGAGGTCTGGTAGAGCAGCAGGGCCATGGCGCGGGCCTTGTCTGCCTTGGAGACCATGACGGCGTGGCAGCGCAGCACCACCGCCTTGTTCTTCACCTGGTGCCGGTACACCCAGGCGAAGACCTTGGGGTGGCGGCGGTCGGCGGCGCAGTAGGTGATGCGGTGCAGCAGGTACGCGTGGCCCAGCCGCCGGGCGCCCTTCTCGCAGGGGCTCATGCGGATCCCTTGGGGTCCCAGCGTCAGCTTCATCTTGGCTCCGCCGGCTCCGGCGTCGCTTTTAGCCCAGATCTTGCCCACCGCTTCCTCGGTGCAGCCTTCGCCTTTGGCGTGCAGGGTGACGGCGTTGCCCAAGTACCTCACGGTGTAGGTTGGGTCCTCTTTATTCAGCTCCACTTTCTGGCGCTTGCCGCGGAAGACGCTGCCCAATCGCTCCAGCGGGCAGTCGGGCAGGAGGTCCGGGCAGGAGCGGAGGAAGCCAGCCAGCAGCGCCGCGTAGCTCAGCCCCGGCCCCAGGCTCTTCCCTTTGCACTTACGCTCATTCTCCACCAGCACAAACTTGCTCCGGCGCCAGGGCAGCATCTCCGCTCCGCTCTCCTCCCCCTTACCCTCCCCCGCAGCCTCCCCGCACGCCTCCGCTAATTCCCACTCCCACCGAACCACTCGCAGGGAAAATAAAACCCCACCGAAGAAAAAAAAAACAAAACAGATTGCCTCTCCCCGGCTCTAAACGCCTAAACCCACGCTGGGGGGTGGGGGTTGTGTTATCTCCATATACACCCCCCCACCCCACTCTGGGGGGGGGTGGCGAGCCCCTACCCCAATTGCAGCAGCGGTGAGCGATGCTGTCAGCCCCACGGAGGATGCGGAGATGCTCGGCCAAGGAATCTCGGCGGCGTTCCGGCTGCTGCTGCTGCTGCTGCTGCTGCTACTGCTGCGGGGAGCGATGGCGGGGATGCAGCTCTCGCTCTCCCCGTGGGCTGCTCCACCTCTCCGCGCCGTCGCCGCTGCCACCGCGTCGCCCCGGCCCCTCGAGCACGCGGGGAGCCGCCGGTGGCCTCCCCCCCACCATCACCCTCTACCTCCTCCGCCCCCTCTACCGCCGCCGCCGTGCGCGCCGACGGATGCGCGCTTGGCTTCGTGTTCGGGCAGGGAAGGGGAGATGCTGGGAACAGAGAGATTCACCCACCCCCACCACCAACATCCATGCAGCTGCCAGAACTCCTGCCCCAAACAGCCCAAAAAGGGAGTTCGGGCAGGATCTGGTGTGTGTGTGTGGAGGGTGATTCTGGAGAGGGTCAGACATCAGCTCCTGACCCTGGCATGAGGGAAAAAAGAGCTTCCCCCGCCCCAGATCTGAGCGTTGCATCACAAGAAGCACTAAGGTTGACTGAGCCTGCAGGTTTGCTGTCATTTTTTGCTCCAGAAATCCCATTTTTCTGCATTATTCCTCAGGCAGCCAGACCTTGCTGCCTCTCTTGGGCTGAGCTTTTAGCTTTTGAGCTGAGCTTTTGGCTTTGGGGCTAAGCTTTTGGCTTTGGGGCTGATGTTTTGGCTTCTGAGCTGAGCTTTCAGACTTTGGGCTGACAGTTGAGGTATGGAGCTAAGCTCTTAGCTTCTGGGATGAGCTTTTTGAGCTGAGTTTTTTGGCTGAGCTTTTGCCTTTGAGGCTAAGCTTTTGCCTTTGAGGCTGAGGTTTTGGCTTTGGGGATAAGCTTTATGGCTTTTGGGCTGAGGTTTTTGCTTTTGAGATGAGCTTTCAGGGTTTGGGTCTAAGCTTTTGGCTTCTGGGCTGAGCTTTTGGCTTTGGGGCTGACGTTTGGGCTTCTGAGCTGAGCTTTTGGACTTAGGGCTGAGAGTTGAGGTAGGGAGCTAAGCTCTTAGCTTCTGGGCTGAGCTTTTGGCTTTGAGGCTGAGCTTTTGAGCTGAGCTTTTGGCTTTGGGGCTAAGCTTTATGGCTTTTGAGCTGAGCTTTTGGCTTTGGGGCTAAGCTTTATGGCTTTTGGGCTAAGCTTTTGGCTTTGGGGATAAGCTTTTAGGCTGAGCTTTTGACTTTTGAGCTGAGCTTTTGGGGTTTGGCCTAAGATTTGGAGAATGGGACTAAGCTCTTGGCTTCTGGGCTGAGCTTCTTGAGCTGAGATTTTTGGCTCAGCTTTTGGCTTTGAGTCTAAGCTTTTGGCTTTGAGGCTAAGCTTTTGGGTTTTGGGCTGAGCTTTTGGCTCTTGAGCTGAGCTTTCAGGGTTTGGGGCTGAGCTTTCAGGATTTGGGCTGAGATTTGGGGTATGGGGCTAAGCTCTTGGCTTTTGGGCTGAGCATTTTGAGCTGAGTTTTTTTGGCTGAGCTTTTGGCTTTGGGGCTGAGCTTTTGGCTTTGAACCTGTTGCTTTTAATTCCAGCCAAGGTCCTGGGACAGCTTCTCTGCAGGAAAAACAAAATGCTGGTCCCCCATGGAACAACCTGGGGAGCTTTTATGGGAGTGCTATGGGGTGTCTGTGAGACTTCAGCCCTGTAGTGCAGTCTGAGGCTGTTCAGGGTTCAGCTTCTTTGGCTCAAATCCTATTTTCCACCTATTTTTTTTTCCAAGGCACTTGGGTTTTTTTTAATGTGGATGCAGCAGGGAAGCTTTGATCCTGGGGACCCACAAACATGCTCCAGATGCTTTGAGATTGAAAAACAGGAAAGAGAAAGGGGTAAAACAGCAGCCTGTGCCCCCAGTTTTGGGTCCATTTGGGAAGGAAAACCCTCAGCAGGGTGTTGCAGGGAGTAGGAAGCCATTTCCCAGCAGCTTCCCAGCTTTTCTGTGGTTTGAGCAGAGCAACTGCAGCCTTAAAATAGCAGCTTTGCAGGCAGGCAGCACCAGCCCTGTTCCTCTCACTGCTGTGGCTGCAGAGCTTTTTGTTTTCTTCAGCCAAAATCATTTGAAAATTGTCTGAATTTTGGTTGTTTTGGGTTGTTTTGGGTTTTTTTCCCCCCATTGCAGCTCAGGCTGTGTGGTTTGCTCCTGGCACAGGGATGGTTTTGGAGAGGTGGCAGTTAGGGAATGAGTGCAAATGAGGAAGGTTTTTATCTACATCCGGCCTCTATCTCTTGCTCTTTCTGCTCTCACCCTCAGCAGCAGAGATAAGGAGGCTTTATTTAATCACTTGCTGCTCACATCAACAGGGCAGGTTTAAATCCTCCCCAAAAGCTTGTTTAAGATTTAAGAAGTGGGTCCCTCTGCTCTGATCTGCTCCCACAGTGCCTCCCACCAGCTGCCCTGAGCTTAGTTTTGGTTTTCTCTCCCTGACTCTGGGGGAATTGCAGCACATAGTGGGGCACAGGGGAATCAATGAGAAAACAACCAGGATCTGCACTCTGAAAGCTTGGGAGGGGGGGGAGAAAGGGGCTTGGAGCTGATTCAGGGCTGCCAACCCTTCCCCTCTAGCTGCCTATTGCTTTGGCTGGCAAGATTCATCATCCAGGGTGAACAGACACCTGCTCAGCACAAGGACACTGTCACCATTAGGTGCCAGGGTGAACAGACACCTGCCCAGCACAAGGACACTGTCACCATTAGGTGCCAGGGTGAACAGACACCTGCTCAGCACAAGGAAACTGTCACCATTAGGTGCCAGGGTGAACAGACACCTGCTCAGCACAAGGACACTGTCACCATTAGGTGCCAGAGTGAACAGACACCTGCTCAGCACAAGGACACTGTCACCATTAGGTGCCAGGGTGAACAGACACCTGCTCAGCACAAGGAAACTGTCACCATTAGGTGCCAGGGTGAACAGACACCTGCTCAGCACAAGGAAACTGTCACCATTAGGTGCCAGGGTGAACAGACACCTGCTCAGCACAAGGAAACTGTCACCAATAGGTGCCAGGGTGAACAGACACCTGCTCAGCACAAGGAAACTGTCACCAATAGGTGCCAGGGTGAACAGACACCTGCTCAGCACAAGGAAAGTCAACCTTCTTGTTATCCCCTGGGGCAATATGGATCTCAGCATTCCAGCTTTGGTTTCTGGGTGCCTGAGGTCCTGTCCCTGCCTCTCGCTCCCGGTGTTTACACCACAGCTGAGGCTGCTTCCACTACAGGCTTCTCATTTCAGCCTCTCAAAGTTCATCAGCAACAACCCAGTGCTAAGATTTGCTGGCAAAAATCAGCTGCTGAGGTGAAAAATCCTCCCCAAATCCAGCAAACTGGACAAAAATCCCAGAGATCAATCAATGGGAGGTCATGACACCCAGCCTGGAAGCCAGAAACCAGAGGATTAAGCTCTTCCAGCAAGGGCAAAAGCAGAGAAATCTTTGCTTCAAGAGCAGCTTGGTGAACAGCTCAGCATCCCAGGAGGCCTTTACCCCAGGTGGGCTGATTCCCATGGAAGCATGGGTGGAATTCCACTATCCTGAACCCAGTTTGGGCTTGAAGGTATCTCCCAAACTGGGCTTTTTACCACCTCCACCTTCAGCTTTCCCAGCTGTTAAACATTAAAAAGAACCTGGGGAGACATGAAAGAGGAGGCTCCCAGATGACCTTCTTGTGGCCTGCCAGGATCTGAAGGAAGCCTACAAAAAAGCTGGGGAGGGACTTTTTAGGCTGCCAGGGAGTGACAGGACTGGTGGCAATGGAGCAAAGCTGGAGATGGGGAGAGTGAGGCTGGAGGTGAGGAGGAAGTTGTTGAGCAGGAGAGTGGTGAGAGGCTGGAATGGGTTGCCCAGGGAGGGGGTTGAGGCCCCATGGCTGAGGCTGTGTGCAGCCTGCTCTAGGGTAGGGTGTCCCTGGGCATGGCAGGGGGGTTGGGACTGGCTGCTCCTTGTGGTGCCTTCCAGCCCTGCCTGATTCTATGAATCTATGAATCTATGAAAGAGAGGCACACATACAATTAATTAATGCTGCTTTCAGTCACATCGATTTCCTTCTTTGGACGTCACCAATCAGGAGCTGCCATTCCTCCCTCTAGGAAGAACTGTGATGACATTGATCCTACGGAGCTGGGCAACCAGTTTGCAACCGGGGAAGGGTAAAGGAAGAACCAACCAAACCGAAGCAAAACAAAACAGCGAAGCAAAGCAAAACTAAACAACGAAGCAAAACTAAACAGCGAAGCGAAACAAAACAGCGAAGCAAAACAAAACAACAAAGCAAAACTAAACAACGAAGCAAAACAAAACAGCGAAGCAAAACAAAACAACGAAGCAAAACAAAACAACAAAGCAAAACTGAACAACGAAGCCAAACCGCAGCAGCGGCGACGGAAAAAACTCTTTGCTGGGACAGAAAGTGGAAGAGGAGGAGGAGGAGGAGGTAAACAAATAAATACCAGAGAAATTGGAACAAAGGAGGCAGCAGACAGGGAGGGGACATGAAAACCCCTGATGGACTAGGGAAGGAGGAGCAGGGGGGAAGTCAGGGATGCTGCCCGCCGGCCGGGGCGTTATCCCGGCGGGGCTGGCCCAGCTATTCTCCAAGCGAGGAAATATTTAACCGCAGCGTCAGCGAGCAGGGCAGGAGGGTGCAGGCATGGATAGCTGCGGGCAGCGGCTGGCCCCCACTGTCCCCCCGGCCCAACGGAGGGCTGAGCCTTTGCAGCTTTTGCTTCGTCGCAGCCAGGAAGCCAAAAACTCTGCTTATTGCCCCTACAGCCGCTTCCCGGTGGGTGCTGCGCTGCTCACCGCCAGCGGGGAGATCTTCTCCGGTAAGCCACAGCTCTCACACCCCTTTCTTTGCGTTTTGGGGGTTCTCCTTGCAACCCTTTGGCCACCTATAGGGCTGGCATAGGGTGCTGGTTGTCCTCTCCCCTTAGGTGCCTCTTAGCAGGAGCCATCCCGGAGCGAGCCAAAGATCGCGGCGGATGGGCAAATCAATAAGGGGAAGTAGGGAACGTGTGGGTGAGAGGCTGGGACGGGTGGAAAATGGCTTTTCTTTGTACACTGTCCCCCCCAGTAACTCACCTGGAGGGAAGCCGGTGGGGGTTGGGAGCCCCCAGGGTCAGATGGAGCAGGTGGGAAATGGTTTTGCTTTGCTGTTTCCTTCCAAACTACATCTCCTGGAGAGAAGCTGTGGTGGAGTTCAAGAGCTCAACTTACCCAGAGGGGAAAGCTGGTGGGGTTCAGGAGCCCAAGACCAGGTGGTGCCCGTGGAAAGTTGCTTTTCTTTGCATATTTCCCCTCCAAACAACTCACCTGAGGGGTTGCAGAGTCCCAAATTAAGTGGTCCACATCGAAAGTGACTTTTGTTTGCCATCTCCCCCGCATGTAACTCACCCAGAGGGAAGCTGGTGGGGTTCAAGAGCCTAAAACCAGGTGGTGCCTGTGGAAAGTGGCTTTTCTTTGCATATTCCTCCCCACAACAACTCACCTGAGGGGTTTAAGAGCCCCAGAGTAAGTGGTCCACATCGAAAGTGACTTTTGTTTGCCATCTCCCCTGCATGTAACTCACCCAGAGGGAAGCTGGTGAGGGTTGAGAGCCCAAGACCAGGTGGTGCCTGTGGAAAGTGGCTTTTCTTTGCATATTCCTCCCCACAACAACTCACCTGAGAGGTTTCAGAGCCCCCAGATTAAGTGGTCCACATCGAAAGTGACTTTTCTTTGCCAACTCCCCTCCAAACACCTCACCCCGAGGGAAGCTGGAGGGGGTTCAGAGCCCCTAATCAAGTCGTGCCTGTGGAAAATGGCTTTCCTTTGCATATTTCCCCCCCCAGATAACTCTCCCAGAGGGAAGCTGGTGGGACTGGGGGATGTCTGAGTGGGTGTGCTGGGTGCTTCCTCGCAGGGTGCAACGTGGAGAACGCCTGCCACAGCCTGGGGGTGTGTGCCGAGCGCACTGCCATCCACAAAGCCATCTCAGAGGGGCACACCAGCTTCAAGGCCATGGCCATCTCCAGGTGAGGAGGGATGGGATGGGGAGACAATGGGAAAAGCCTCGAGGGTGTTCTGCTGCAGCAGCCCAAGTGGGTTTTTTTTGGAGGGGGATGGTATGGGGGAGGAATTAGGGGGGAAATCTGCTACGGCTTCGTGTTTATTGTCATGTGAAGGTCTTCTGCAAGTGTTCTCCTCTGCAACCTGAGATTGAGCTCTGTGCCTTCTTTTCCTTTGGCAGTAACATGGGGGAGGACTTCATCACACCCTGTGGTGCCTGCAGACAAGTGATGAGAGAGGTGATGGCTCACATGGGGGTCTTACGTCCCCTGATTCCAGGCACCATCCTCTGATTCAAGGCATCATCCTCCCAACCCCAGGCATTCTCCCCAACCCCACCCTGATCCCAGGCACCATCCTCCTGACCCCAGGCATTCCCCCCCACCAACCCCACCCTGATCCCAGACCTTCCCACCCTGACCCCAGGCATCTCCCTGACCCCAGGCATCTCCCCTTAATCCTTGGCATCTCCTTCCAATCCCAGGCATCATCTTCCCAACCCCAGACATCATCTCCTGACTCCAGGAATCTCCCCTCAAAACACCCAGTGGTACCATCCCCAGCTCTGAGCTCCTCACATTCCACTCTCTGCTGAGGAAAGGGTATTCTTCCCTGTCTCTGTCCCACGGGAATGGGTGGCCAGTGGTAATCTATTAACTCACCCTCCTCAGAGAGTTTTATTCCTCCTGGGAGCTGCTGGGTGCTGGATTTGACCCTGGAGCCATCAGCCCAGCTCTGACATGCCTGAACACGGGGATTTTCCTGCCAAAGCTGAGCTCTCTGTGGAGCCCATCTGGCTCTTGCCTCCCTCCATAGCCCCCACAACCCGTTTTGGGATGATTAATATTTAAGGGGGATGTAGGGGCTCTGCTCAAAGGCTGGATTTAGCAGGCTTGAAGGCAGCAGGGCTCACCCTGAGGGGGCAAACCAGCAAGATCTGAGCCCAAAATATCTCCCAGGGGAGATGTTGCAGAAAAGCCCCCCCAAAAAAAATAGGCATAAGAGAAGGGGATGCTCCCTGCCAACCCAGCCCCAAAGAAGGATTATTTAAAGAAGAAGGAAATTAAGGAAGAAGATTCCTCATCAGGCACTTCTCTCTCCTCTTCTCCTCCAGTTTGGCACAGACTGGGACATCTACCTGACCAAAGCAGATGGCACCTACATCGTGAAGAGGCTGGAGGAGCTGCTGCCACTTTCCTTTGGCCCTGAAGACCTGAACAAGGCATGAGCAGCACGGCCAGCACCAGCCTTTGCCCTTCAGCAGCAGGGGAGAATGGTTGAGGATGGTTCTCTCCCTCCCCCCCAGCGTGTAAGGAGCTTTGTGTGGGACAATGCAATGGGAAATGTGTTTGTAGTGCTAAGTTCCTCCCGTTCCTCTCACTCCCCTTCTGATTCAGCGCTGATTCGCAGGCACCAGCCCCACCTTGCCGTGGGGAAGCAGCCAAATCGAGTCATAGAAATTCACTTTTCAGGGGAAACAAAATTGTCCAGGTTGGAGGAAAGGAGCAAGTTTACAGGCTGGGAAGGGGTTAGGGCATCTCTTGGGCTTCTCAGAATCACAGGATCACAGAACAGTGAAGGTTGGAAGTGATCTCTGGAGATCATCAAGCCCAAACCCCTGGATCACCCAGGGCAGGTGACACAAGAACACATCCAGGTGGGTTTTGAAAGTCTCCAGAGAAGGAGATTCCACAACTTCTCTGGGCAGCCTGCTCCAGAGCTCCAGCACCCATCAGAGAAGGTTCTCCTCATGTTGAGGTGGAATATCTTGAGTTCATTTGTGCCCCCTGTCCCTTGTCCTGTCGCTGGGCACCACTGAGAAGAGCCTGGCCACATCCTCTTGCTCCCCACCCTTTAGCTCTTGCTGAGCATTGCTCAGATGCCCTCTGGGGCTGCTCTTCTGCAGGCTCCACAAACCACTCTAGAGTGCTGCAAAATCCTTGCTTGGGAAAATGCTGAATGCTTCAGCTCCAAATGAGAAGCCAAAGCAGCTCCACCGACCCCAGCAGGTGGCCACAAACCAGTTCAAGTCAGGCAATCCACTGGAGCTGAGTGTGGTCCTCTCCTCGAGTCTCTCCAGTTTGTTTTCTTTGCTTTTCCTGTTTGTGGGAATGAAGGAGAGGAGTTTTGGGGGGGGGTTCTGGAGGGTTTTCTGTCTCCAGAGCAATGCCTTTTGCTGATTGCACTCTTAATTAGGCACAATGCAAATCGATTGTGTTCCATTTCCCAGCCAGCACTGGGCTGGGCACCACTGCCCGTGCCCAAGTGAAATAAAAGCAGCTCTGCACTTTTGGCAAACAGTGAGTTGCAGGGAAGGGGAGAAGGGGTCCTAAGGCTGCCCCACTGCCAGGCAGAGCAGGGAGGCACTTGCTTTGCAGGCACGACATGACCAGGGCACTGCATGGCCCAGAGGCAGCATGCTCCTGCCTTCCCTGGCACGGCATAGGCCGTGCCCTGCTCCATGCCCTGCTGTGCACTGGGCTGTGTGCCAGCCGTGCCCAGGGCAGGACTCTGCTCCATGCCCTGCTGTGCACTGGGCCATGTGCCAGCCGTGCCCAGGGCAGGACTCTGCTCCGTGCCCTGCTGTGCACTGGGCTGTGCCCCACTGGTTTGTGCCATGCTGTGTCCAAGCCATCCCCAGGGTAGTTCTCTGATCCACGTCCTGTTGTGCACTGGGCTGTGCCCTGGCTGTGCTCAATTCATGCCCAGGGTAGTTCCACACTCCATGCCCTGCTGTGCATCAGGCCATGCTCCAAGGTTCACCAGACTATGCCCTACTCCATGCCCTGTTGGCCATCCCCAGGGCAGTTCTATGCTCCATGTCTTGTTGTGCACTGGGCTGTGCCCTGGCTGTGCTCAATTCATGCCCAGGGTGGGGCCATGCCCTGCTGTGCACCAGGCCATGCTCCAAGGTTCACCAGACTATGCCCTACTCCATGCCCTGTTGGCCATCCCCAGGGCAGTTATATGCTCCATGTCTTGTTGTGCACTGGGCTGTGCCCTGGCTGTGCTCAATTCATGCCCAGGGTGGGGCCATGCCCTGCTGTGCACCAGGCCATGCTCCAAGGTTCACCAGACTATGCCCTACTCCATGCCCTGTTGGCCATCCCCAGGGCAGTTCCATGCTCCATGTCCTATTGTGCACTGGGCTGTGCCCTGGTGGTGCTCAAGGCAGTGCCCAGGGTAGTTCCATGCTACATGCCCTGCTGTGCATCAGGCCATACCCCACTGTTCACCACTGTGCCCTTCTCCATGCCCTGTTGTGGACTGGGATGTGCCCTGTCTGTGCCCAAGCCATGCCCAGTCCAGTGTCATGCTCTGTGCCCTGCCCCACACACAAGGCACACTGAGCTGTGCCCTGCTCTGTGCCCTGCATTGCACAGGGCTGTACCATGCCTGTACTCTGCTCCATGCCCTCCTATGCACTGGGTTGTGCACTGCTCCATGCCCAGGGCAGTGCCCTTCTGGTGGCTGCTTCATGCTGAGACCCGCCATGCTCTGGGCTGTGCCCTGGCCGTGCCCACGACACTGCTCTGCTGGTGCCACGCTCCACGCTGTGCCCTGCCATGCACAGGGCTGTGCTCTGCCCATGCCCTGCTGTGCATTAGGCTGTGCCCTGCCCCATGCCGAGGGCACTGCCCTGCTGGTGCCACGCTCCACGCTGTGCCGTGCCCATCCAAGCCCCTGGCCCGGGACCTGCACCGCCTCGCTCCGTGCCCCTCCGGTTCCCGCCGCAGGGCCTGACCGCTGTGGGCGGGGCCTGGCCGCGTAGGGCGGGGTCTGACCGCGTAGGGCGGGGCCTGACAGCTGTGGGCGGGGCCTGGCCGCGTAGGGCGGGGCCTGGCCGCGTAGGGCGTGTCCGTGCGTCAGACGCAGCCGCGCACGCGTGACGTCAGACGCCGCGGCGCCATGGCGGTGCGGCTGCTGCTGGCCCGGGCGCTGCGCCTGCTGCCTCGCTGCCGCTGGGCCCCCCGCGCCGCCCGCCCCGAGCCCCGCCCCGACCCCCGGCCCGCTCCGCCGCCCCCGCTCCCGCCGGCCCGACCATGGCTCTCCTGGCTGCCCGCTGCCTGCCGCCTTCTTTTCCTGCGTGGGCCCGCCCGCGGGTTAGCGTCCGTGGCGCGGCGAGGAGGAGGCGGCGGCGGCGGCGGAGGAGTCTGCCTGGCGCTGGCCATGGCGCTGGGGCTGGTGGAGCCGCGGCTGGAGGAGCAGCGACGGGCAGAGTCGGCCTGTCGGCACATCCAGGTGAGGAGAGCTCCGCTCGGGGCTGCTTGCTGCGGGACCCCAGGGCACGGGCACGTCTATGGGGAGGGCCTCGGGCACCTGCAGTGGAGGTGAGGGGGTGGCCTTGCTACGGGGACCCCCCCAGACACACCTCCCCTTCCCCGAGAGATCGTGGGATTGCAATGTGCGGCTCGCAGGCA
The DNA here is from genome assembly GCF_015220805.1 of Pogoniulus pusillus. Lineage (NCBI taxonomy): Eukaryota > Metazoa > Chordata > Aves > Piciformes > Lybiidae > Pogoniulus > Pogoniulus pusillus. Next base: position 3,958,830 of record NC_087299.1, read on the forward strand.
TATTCCCCAAAGCAGGAGACCCCCTCTTCCCAAAAAGAGGATGCTGGGGAAGGCTGTTGGTACCTAGGCCTCTCATCACCCCAGAGCAGGTAGCAGAGAGGCCTTCACTGCGGGCCGCCGCTTGCTCCCTGGGCTCCCTACAAAGGTCAGGACCCTGGTGATGTGGGATCTGTGTCCCAGGAGGCTGTTGCTGAGCCCCCAGGTCCATCCCCTGTACCTGAGGCTGATGGGAGGCCTGTGAGGCTGGGCCAGGCTGTGCTGGCAGGGCACTGGGCACATATTTCGTGGGTATAAATAGAGCGTTGGTGTTCAGAGCCAGCTGCCCTACTGGCCTGCACCTGTCACGTTCTGTGGAGGTTCTGCCTTTCCCTGACGTTTCTTGCAGTGCTTTCCCCCCACTGCCCTCCCTGAGGAGTTAAATTGGTGTTTTCTCCTTTCCACCGTCCCCAGATCTGTGTCCCTTTACCCCCTGGATAGGTACTGGTGCCTCGGGGTTGTAGTTCATGAAGAAATGCACTGATTGATGTTGGTCCACACACGTTAGGGTGGTGCAGGCTGTGGTGAAACTCAAGCACAGCCCTCTTGTGTTTGGTTTCCTCTTGTCTCTTCTGATTTCCTCCCCCTAGCTTGCTCCTGTCGTGGATTCACTCTCCCTTGAACTAAGCAACCCTCCTACACAAAAGCTCAGGGCATTGTTTTTCCATCAGTTGTGGCTCTTAATTGGATTTTCTTTTCCTTTGGGTTTTTTTTTTCACTCCCTTCTGATTTATTTGTGGAGGTGGAGCACAGTGTAGCACCCTACCTCTGATAGACATCATCTACTTAGCCTCCTCTTTGCACAACATAAATGAGCTCTGGATTAGCCAACAACTCCCTTTCTCCTTCCTCTTTGCCATGTGCACCTACAGCACCCCTGCAAAACCCACTTTTGGGTTTTCCCCCCCCCCTCTCTGATTTATTTGTGGAGGTGGAGCACAGTGTAGCACCCCACCTCTGATAGATGTCATCTACTTAGCCTCCTCTTTGCACAACATAAATGAGCTCTGGATTAGCCAACAACTCCCTTTCTCCTTCCTCTTTGCCATGTGCACCTACAGCACCCCTGCAAAACTCACTTTTGGGTTTTTTTCCCTCCTCTCTGATTTATTTGTGGAGGTGGAGCACAGTGTAGCACCCCACCTCTGATAGATGTCATCTACTTAGCCTCACCTTTGCACAACATAAATGAGCTCTGGATTAGCCAACAACTCCCTTTCTCCTTCCTCTTTGCCATGTGCACCTACAGCACCCCTGCAAAACTCACTTTTGGGTTTTCCCCCCCCCTCTCTGATTTATTTGTGGAGGTGGAGCACAGTGTAGCACCCCACCTCTGATGGACATCATCTAGTTAGCCTCCTCTTTGCACAACATAAATGAGCTCTGGATTAGCCAACAACTCCCTTTCCCATTCCTCTTTGCCATGTGCACCTACAGCACCCCTGCAAAACTCACTTTTGGGTTTTTTTCCCTCCTCTCTGATTTATTTGTGGAGGTGGAGCACAGTGTAGCACCCCACCTCTGATAGATGTCATCTACTTAGCCTCACCTTTGCACAACATAAATGAGCTCTGGATTAGCCAACAACTCCCTTTCCTATTCCTCTTTGCCATGTGCACCTACAGCACCCCTGCAAAACTCACTTTTGGGTTTTTTTCCCTCCTCTCTGATTTATTTGTGGAGGTGGAGCACAGTGTAGCACCCCACCTCTGATAGATGTCATCTACTTAGCCTCACCTTTGCACAACATAAATGAGCTCTGAATTAGCCAACAACTCCCTTTCCTATTCCTCTTTGCCATGTGCACCTACAGCACCCCTGCAAAACCCACTTTTGGTAAAGGCTGATTCATTTCAGCCAGAAATATATGGACTGCAAGGTACTTTTTGCCCTGCCAGAAATATATGGACTGCAAATTACTTTCTCCCCTGCCAGAAATACATGGCCTGCAAGTTGCTTTTTGCCCTCTGGTTACAGCAGTTTGAGCCTGGTGGTGGCTCTCAGGGTGGAGCAACCCAATGGGATGTGTGGTGCTGCTCAAGCAGTGGTGAAGTTCTTTGCTGGGGAGTCGTGGATGACTGAGCAGGTCTCTCATTGCTGCCTTTCCTTCTTGCTTTCAGACAGTGTTTGTTGGAAAGAACAAGCCCCAGAAAGATCCCCTCAGCTCCTCCCGTTGGCAGGGCTTCAAGCTGGAGGAGTATCTCATTGGGCAGCCCATTGGGAAGGGCTGCAGTGCTGCTGTCTATGAAGCAGCCATTCCTTTCTCTCCTGGGCAGCTGACAGGGCAGGGTAGAGGCTCAGCTGAAGAGGAACCTGTAGAGAGACAGCAACCAAAAGGAGGTTTTCCCTTGGCCATCAAAATGATGTGGAACATCTCGGTAAGGAGTTGGTTCTTCATTTCCTTCTCTGTCTCTGTGAGGGTCTGGCTGGAAGGTTTAATGCTGATGTGTTGACAGCACTAATTATCTGGTGCCTAATGAGCTTGTCAAAGAAGTGATGTTGATAGAGCTGGTGTTGGGTGACAGCAGCTGAACATGAGCCAGTGTGGGTGTCCAGATGGCCAGGAAAGCCACCAGCAGCCTGCCTTGAATCAGCAATATTGTGACCAGCAGGACCAGGCCAGGGGTTGTGCCCATGTAGTGGGCACTGGTGAGGCCACACCTTAAGTACTGGGTTCAGTTTTGGGCTCCTCACTTCATTGAGGTTCTGGAATACATCCAGAGTGGAGCAACAAAGCTGGTGGAGGATGTGGAGAACAGGGCTGGGGAGGAGCAGCTGAAGGACCTAGGGGTATTGAGCCTGGAGAAAAGAAGGCTGAGGGGAGACCTTCTGCATCTCTGCGACTCCCTGAAAGGTTGGAGTGAGGTGGGGTTGGTCTCTTCTCCCCAGTGTCAGGCAATAGCATGAGAGGAAATGGCCTCAAACTGTCCTGGGAAGGTTTAGATTGGATATTAGGAATAATTCCTTTGCTGCAGGAGTGGTCAGGCACTGGCACAGGCTGCCCAGGGAGGTGGTGGAGTCCCCATCCCTGGAGGTGTTGGAGAAACCTGTGGCCATGGCACTGTGGGACATGGTTTAATTGCTGTGGTGCTGCTGGGTTGAGGGTTGGACTGTGTCCAGTTCTGGGCTTCTCAAGTCAAGAGAGATGTTGAGGTGCTGGAAGGTGTTGAGAGAAGGGCAGCAAGGCTGGGGAGGGACATGGAGCAGAGCCTTGTGAGGAGAGGCTGAGGGAGCTGGGGGGGTGCAGCCTGCAGCAGAGGAGGCTCAGGGCAGAGCTCATTGCTGTCTGCAGCTGCCTGCAGGGAGGCTGTGCCAGGGCAGGTTCAGGATGGATGTTGTTAGGAAGCTGTTGGTAGAGAGAGTGATTGGCATTGGAATGGGCTGCCCAAGGAGGTGGTGGAGTCTGTGTGCCTGGAGGTATTGAAGCCAAGCCTGGGTGGGGCACTTAGTGCCATGGTCTGGTTGATTGGGCAGGGCTGGGTGCTAGGTTGGACTGGCTGAGCTTGGAGCTGTCTTCCAACCTGCTTGACTCCATGCTCTTAGAGATCTTTTCCAACCCAAACACTTCTATAATCTGGATTGTCAGCTTTGAGTGTGTGCCAGGGCTGGCTGGTTCTGGAGCTGAAGCCAAGGTGCTGTGTCCTTGCTGTTTCAGGCTGGTTCGTCCAGTGAAGCCATCCTGGATGCCATGGGCCGGGAGCTTGTCCCAGCCACAGGCCTTGCCTTAGCTGGAGAATATGGAGCAGTCCCTGGCTGCAGGTATGGAAACAGTGGTGCTGCACTGGGGACACACTCAGCTCATCCACCAGTTAAGAACCACACACTTCAAACAGCATCCAGAGGTGGAATTTCCTCTGGTGGGCTTTTCTCCAGCACAGTTAGGAAACCACACAGGCACTGGCTCCAGAGCTGCTTTGCCCCTGGCTCGAGGCTGGTTTTAGTCTTACTTGCTAGCCAGGGAAGCCCTGAAGGGAGCTTCAGCTTTCAAGAAGGCTGAAAAGGGACTCTTCACAAAGGCCTATAGTGATAGGATGAGGAGCAGTAGTTTGAAATGAGAGCAGAGCAGATTTAGATTGGATGTGAAGAAGAAGTTCTGCACTGTGAGGGTGGTGAAACACTGCAGCAGGTTGCCCAGGGGGATAGTTGAGGCCCCATCCCTGAAGATATTCAAGGTCTGGCTTGACAAGGCTCTGTGCAGCCTGATCTAGTGGAGGATGTCCCTGCTGACTGCAGGGGGTTGGACTGGATGTCACCTGTGGTATCTCTTTTTCTGCACAGAAAGCCTGTCCTTGGGAGGAAGAAGTTGCAGCCTCATCCAAACATAATCCAGGTGATCCGAGCCTTCACCTCCTCTGTGCCCTTGCTGCCTGGAGCCTTTGCAGACTACCCTGATGTGCTTCCACTCAGCCTGAATCCCAGAGGCATTGGCCACAGCCGCACACTCTTCTTGGTGATGAAGAAGTAGGTGGAGAGAAGCTTGTTCAAGTGACTTGGGCTTCTTGGCACTGTGTGTTCTGCTGCTCCAAGCCTCCTTTGCCCTGTGCTGCTGCCAAAAAAGCGCAGCACACTCTTGGAAACACCTCCCAGGGCCTGTTCCAAGCCCTTGAGATGTTAACTCTTGTTTGACGAGGAGGACAAGCTGTTCTTTGTAATAACTCCAGGCAGAAACGTGGAGCTTGTCCCCATTTGCCTGCCCTTGTAGGTCTGAGCTCCACCCCTTGTTTGAACACACCACTGGAGACATAGAATCCAGAAAGAGCTTTGTTAGTGCTTGGTGTCTCTGATGCTCTCAGCTGGGGTATTACTGTGGCACTGACATGAAAGCACCTTCTGTTTCCCACCCTTATTCTGCCTTTGTCTCTGCTTCAGCAGTATCTTCTTTCTCCTCATTAGCACATCTGCAGGCTCTGCATTATTAATCTGCCTCCTCTTCCATGCCAAACATGATCACCAGTCCATAAAACCTTGTCAGGAGTAACCACTGGATTCCTGGGACCTCTCAACAGGCTCTTCAAGAGGCTTCTTTTATTTGCAGTTATCAAACTTGGGTGAAGGCACCAAAATTGCAGTGGTTGGTGTTGCAAAACAAAGGAGTACAGCAGGTGGGGAGTGGAGATTCTTCTGCTCCTCTAATGAACTCACCTGGAGACACCAAAATGTCAGTGTTTGATGTTGCAAAGCAAAGGATGGGAGTACAGCAGGTGAGGAGTGGAGGTTCTCTGCTCCCCTAACCATGGAGGTCAGGTGAAACCACCAAAATTTCAGTGTTTGATGTTGCAAAACAAAGGAGTTGAGCACAGCAGGTGAGGAGTGGAGGTTCTCTGCTCCCCTAATCATGGAGGTCAGGTGAAACCACCAAAATTTCAGTGTTTGATGTTGCAAAACAAAGGAGTTGAGCACAGCAGGTGAGGAGTGGAGGTTCTCTGCTCCGCTAATCATGAACTCAGCTGGAGACACCACAATTTCAGTGTTTGATGTTGCAAAACAAAGGGGTTGAGCACAGCAGGTGAGGAGTGGAGGTTCTCTGCTCCCCTAATCATGAACTCAGCTGGAGACACCACAATTTCAGTGTTTGATGTTGCAAAACAAAGGGGTTGAGCACAGCAGGTGAGGAGTGGAGGTTCTCTGCTCCCCCTAACCATGGAGGTCAGGAAGAATTTGACACATGCCAGGCTGTTGTGTCCCCCAGGCAGCCAGCATGGAAGCTGAACCACAAGGGGTAAGCTTCCAGGATGCTAATTCCAACATTTTTTCCCTTATCCTCCCTAGCTATCCCTGCACCCTGCGTGAATACCTGAAGGAGAACAGTCCAGATGTTCCTCTCTCCACCATGATGATTCTCCAGCTGTTGGAAGGTGTGGACCATCTCGTCCGGCAGGGAATAGCGCACAGAGACCTGAAGTCTGACAACATCCTGGTTGAATTTGATTCTGGTAGGTAGCTCCACCATATCAGGTGGTGCTGGAGGTGCCTTTGCTGCAAGGTCTGGCTCTGTCATCTCTTGGTAGCCAAACAGCATGGGGTGGGTCAGAAAATGTCACCTCTTGGTCAGGTGCTGCACCCTAGGGTGGCGAAGGAGCAGCTGGAAGGCAGGGGAAATGAGAGAGTTAAAGCCCAAAGCAGCATTCCCATAGGCTTGTACATTCACAGGATGGTTTGGGTTGGAAGGGACCTCAGAGATCAGTCAGCTCCAACCCCCATGCCATGGGCAGGGACACCTCACACTAGATCAGGTTGCCCAGAGCCAAATCCATCCTGGCCTTAAAAAAAATCAAGGATGAGGCTTGCACCACCTCCTTGAGCAACCTGTTCCAGGGTCTCACCACTCTCATGGTGAAGATCTTCTTCCTAACATCCAATCTGAATCTTCCCTCCTCTAGCTTGGATTCATTCCCCCCAGTCCTATCATTGCCTAAAAATGTCCCTCACCAGCATTCCAGTGGCCCCCTATCAGCACCCTAAAAAGTCCCTCCTCAGTTTTCTTGTAACCCCCTTCAGATACTGGAAGGCCACATTAAGGTCTTAGAGCCTTCTCTTCTCCAGACTGAGCAGTCCCAACTCTCTCAGCCTGTCCTCGTAGCTCATCCAGCCTGGCCTTCAACAGGGAGGGAGCAGCCACAACCTCCCTGGGCAACCTGTGCCAGTGTCTCCCAACTCTCACTATAAAGAACTTCATCCTAATTTTCAGTGTAAATCTGCCCTCAAGCTTCAATCCATTCCCTCTCCTCAGCTTGTTCTCCTGTCAGCCTTTTTCTAATTGAGATTTTAATTACCTGAACTGGTTTTCAGCATAATTAAGATGGCAAATGGGCAGGAAACAATGGCAGGCAGCCAGATCTGGGTAATTACAGTCCTGGAGGGTTTTCAGCACTGCTAACACCATCCTTCTTTTCATGAAGGCAGAGCTGCTCTGGAGCCATCCTGAATGCAGTTAGGAATGATTTAAGGCATTGATTTTTCCAGATGGGAGCCTGGAGAAGTGATGATTCTGCTTTGTAATGTTCAGCTTGTCAGCAGGACTGCAAGGTTCCTCCAGGCCTTTGTTCTATAGCTCAGTAGATATCCATGTGCTGATAGCTTGTGCTGTGCATAAAGACAAAGGGGGAAAGATAATAAACATTCCTCCTTCATAACCTCTTCCTTGGAAGAAGTGGTCAAGACCAGGCTGCATGAGGCTTTGAGCAACCTGGAGATGTCCCTGCTGACTGCAGGGGTTTGGGCAGGCTTACAGGCTCACAGGATGTTAGGGGTTGGAAGGCACCCAAGGAGATCAAGTCCAACCTCCCTGCCAGAGCAGGACAATCCTATCTAACACAGATCACAGAGGAGCACATCCAGACAGGCCTGGAAAGGCTCCAGAGAAGGAGACCAAACAACCTCTCTGGGCAGCCTGTGCCAGTGCTCTGTGACCCTTCCAGTCAAGAAGTTCCCCCTTGTGTTGAGGCAGAACCTCTTTTGCTGCAACTTAAACTCGTTGCTCCTTGTCCTATCCCAGGGAGCAGTGAGCAGAGCCTGTCCCACACCTCCTGGCAGCCCTCAGATATTTATTAACATTTATCAAATCCCCTCTAAGTCTTCTCCAGACTAAGCAGCCCCAGGGCCCTCAGCCTCCCCTCATAAGGCAGTGCTCCAGTCCCCTCATCATCCTCGTATCTCTCCACTGGACCCTCTCCAGCAGATCCCTGTCCCTCTGAAACTGGGGGGCCCAAAACTGAACACAGTATTCAAGATGAGGTCTCAGCAGAGCAGAGTAGAGGGGCAGGAGAGCCTCCCTTGACCTGCTGCACACACTCTTCCTAATGCACCCCAGGATCCCATTTGCTTTCTTGGCCACAAGGGCACATTGCCTCCAGCAGAACTGGAGGCAAGGTTGGAGGTGAGGTCTCAGCAGAGCAGAATCTCCTCTCTTGCCCTGGTAGTCATGTTCGCTGCAGAGAGGTTAGACCTGATGACCTCTAGAGGTCCCTTCCCACCCAAGCCACTCTGTGGCACGAAGGAAGAAGCTTTGCTTTAGCAAACCTGATTTCAGCTGACAGCACAGAGGTGGCGCAGGAGGACACTGCTTGGTCCTGCTGATTGCCGAGTGGAGACTGATCCAGAAAAAGACTTTTTGGTGTCTCCACACCAGGTCCTCCCAAACCAAGCACTGACTTTGCTCTCTTTGTTGTCCTCAGCTGGCTGCCCCTGGCTGGTGATCACAGACTTTGGCTGCTGCTTGGCAGATGACAGCATCAGCTTGAGGCTGCCTTTCAGCAGCGCCTACGTGGACCGGGGCGGCAACGGCTGCCTCATGGCACCCGAGGTAAATCCCCACCCCCCACCGTGGTGATGCTTTGTGATGCTCAGGCTAGAGCTGTGTGCTTGAGCATCTCCATCTCTGGGGCAGGTGATCACAGCATCCCCAGGCCCGGGCACAGTGATCAACTACAGCAAAGCTGACGCCTGGGCCGTGGGAGCCATCGCCTATGAGATCCTGGGCCTAGCCAATCCCTTCTATGGCCACGGGGGCTCCTCGCTGGAGAGCAGGAGTTACCATGAGGACCAGCTGCCCAGGCTGCCCCAGCATGTGCCCCTGGAGGTGAAGCAAGTGATCAAGATGCTGCTGCTGAGGGATCCTGACAAGGTGAGGCTTGTCTGGAGGAAGGGGACTGCAAGAAAGCTGAGGAGGGACTTTTTGACAAGGGCTTGTTGTGATGGGATGAGAGGAAATGGATTGAAGCTTGAGGAGGGCAGATTTAGGCTGGGGATTAGGAGGAAATTCGTTACAGTGAAAGTGGGGAGACACTGGCACAGGTTGCACAGGAAGGTTGTGGATGCTCCCTCCCTGGAAGTGTTCAAGGCCAGGCTGGATGAGGCCTTGAGCAACCTGGGCTGGTGGGAGGTGTCCCTGCCCATGGCAGGGGGTTGGAACTGGATGTTCTTTAAGGTCTGTTCCAACCCAGCCTATTCCATGGTGCTAATACTGCCTGTAGCTGATGAGAAGGGACTCAAACATCTCCTGTGAAGAAAGACTGAGAGCCTTAGGGATGTTCAGTCCTGAGAAGGCTGAGAGGGGATCTGATCAATGCCTACAAATGCCTGAGAGGTGGGTGTCAAGATGAAGGTGCCAGGCTCTTCTCAGTGGTGCCCAGTGATAGAACAAGGAATAATGGGAATAAACTGGAACTTGGGAAGTTCTACCTCAACTTGAGGTAAAACTTTGCAGTGAGGGTGCAGGAGCCCTGGAGCAGGCTGCCCAGAGAGGTTGTGGAGTCTCCTTCTCTGGAGGCTTTCAAGACCCACATGGATGTGTTCCTGTGGGTGATCCTTCTTTGGCAGGGTGGTTGGACTGGCTGATCTGTAGAGGTCCCTTCCAACCCCTTTCATTCTGTGAGTGCAGATCATTTCACAGCAGGGCAGATAATGATCAAAGACAAACAGAAGGTCTGTGTGACCTCTCACTGAAGAGTTGCAGGGATTTCAGTGGATGTTTGTGTTAGAAACTGGACCTTGAACTGGGGGGTTAGCTGCAGCTTCCTGATAGTAGTGGTCATAAAGAGCTTTTGAATTAAGGAAAGGAGCCTTCCAGTGCCTGCAGTGGTACAAGAAAGCTGGGCAGGGACTTGACAAGGGCTTGGAGTAATAGGATGAGAGGGAATGGATTGAAACTGGAGCAGGACAAATTTAGTCTGGAAATCAGGAAGAAATTCTTTGCAGTGAAGCTGGTGAGACACTGGAACAAGTCGCCCAGAGAAGTTGTGGCTGCCCCATCCCTGGAAATGTTTAAGAGCAGGCTGCATGAGGCCCTGAGCAGCCTGAGCTAGTGGAGCTGTCTCTGCCCATGGCAGGGGGGTTAGAACTGGATGATCTTGAAGGTCTCTTCCAAACCAGCCCATTCTGTGATTCACAGGGACTCTGTGGTGGCTCAGAGGAGGCCTGGAGTACTTTTGACAGTGGAGATGCTGCACACTAATGATGTGACCTCAGCTAATCTGCCCTCTCCTTCCTTTTGCAGAGGTTGTCTGCCAGAGTGGCTGCCAACGTGCTTCACCTCAGCCTCTGGGGGGAGAACATTCTGGCCTCCCAGACCCTGAAACCTGACCAGATGGTCTCCTGGCTCCTCTGCCAGTCTGCAGCTGCCTTGCTCATGAACAGGCTGGTGGATAAAAGCCTGGTAGAAACCAAACTGAAGATGTGCTTCCTGGCAAACCTGGAGTATGAAGAGCTCTGGGCAGCAATATTCCTCTTACTGGCCTGGAGAGGCTGATCTGGGTGAAGACTCACCCAGGATACAACATGTGGTAGATAAACAGCACTTTAAAGGCACATAGGAACCTCTCTGTCTGCTGGCACCTCCTAGAGCTTTAGGGAACCAGACTGGGTTGAAGAGCTTGAGTTTCTCCCTAGCCAGCATTAGTACCCACTGCTTTTCTCTCCCTGCTAGAGGAAGTCCTCTAGCTGCATCACCCTCATGGTGTGAGCATCTTGCAGGTGTCTTGAGGTAACCTGGTTGGGTTTGGTCACATTTGGGAGTTTTTCAGTGACCTCTGAGTCCTGTGTTGTGTGAAGGAAGTCCCCTTTCAGAGGAGGCACTGGCTGGCTGCTCTTCACAGGGATTTGAACAGTAGACTTGAGAAGGCCAAGCTGACAAAGGGATGTGCAGTCTTAAGGAAGGCAGTGATCACCTCAGAGTGCTCTTCTGCAGCCCCAAACAGAAGTTGCCATAAAATAACAGCCCCAAAGCCTCTTTGAAGTGCTGCAGCAGCAGCAGCTCGCAGTGATGCACCATTAAAACATCCATCTGGTGGGACACAAAAGACTTTGAACTCAAAAGCCACTTAGATTTGTTTCTTTCCCATCATATCTGTGCAGTGACTGCTAGGATGGGGTCCCAGGCAGCCAGGCTGTGCACAGTTAGGGATGATACTGCAGGGGAAGTGGGGTTGACCTGCTGGAAGAGTTCAGAGTGATGTTCTTCAGTCTTACCCATGTGTTCTCCCTGTTCAACAGGGGCAATCCCTTGGTCAGGGAAGACAGGAGACAAGAAGCAGCATGTTTATGAAAACATCATTTGGTTTTTGTGTCTGTTACTGTGTTTAGAGACCTTGGGGTGTGTAGGGGGAACATTTTTGCCTGTTGCACAGTAAACTGAAGATTTAAGTTCTGCTGCTGAGTGGGTTCTTTAAATCCCCTTTCATCACATCCAGATTTGAAGCCATGGAGCAATGGGGACAGCACTGCCCTGGTTCACTGGTGTCTGTAGAACACTTCAGTGCACCAAGTGAAGTGTCCTGAAGAGGAAATGACTTTGCCTTGTGGTTGTGCCTGGTCTGTACTCACCCAGACTGGGATATCACTGCCTGCTCCTGCAGTTTCCAGGTCCAGAGACAGTGTGTCCAAAGGCTGATATCCCTCATCATCATCGTGTGAGAGGAAGGTGCCAGCAACAAGCAGAGAAATGTGGGGTTGTTTAGTCCTGAGAAGAGAAGGCTTTGAGGAGACCTTATTGTGGCCTTCCAGTATCTAAAGGGGGCTACCTGGGGATGGACTTTTAGGGTGCGAGGTGGTGATAGGACTGGGAGGAATGGACCCAAGCTAGAAGAGAGGAGAAGTTCTTCACCATGAGAGGGTGGTGAGAGACTGGAACAGGTTGCCCAGAGAGGTGGTACAAGCCTCATCCTTGATTGTTTCTAAGGCCAAGCTGGATGTGGCTCTGGGCAGCCTGATCTAGTGTGAGGTGTCCCTGCCCATGGCAGGGGGGTTGGAGCTGGATGATCTTTGAGGTCACTTCCAGCCCTGAGAAATGTGTGAGGCTGTTACTGAAAAACAGCATCTGCTCCAGCACCAGTGCCACACAACCTGCTGGGCACAGCCCTGCTCCTTCTGCCTGTGAACCCAGCAGGCTGCTGGGGCTGTAAAGAGGCCTCAAAACAGGACACACAACCTGGAGAATCACAAAAAATGAGCTCTTGGGGCAAAAAAAAGTGGCAGAAAAAGAAACTGAAATCCTGTTCTGAATCTGCTCCTGATTCTGAAACCCTAACAAGCTGCTGCTGCTGGTTCTTAGGTGCCAAGTTCTTACAGTGTGGTTCCAGCTGAGACTGCAGCCTTGGATTTGGGTAGGAGCCCTTCTGTGAGCTCTGCACTGTCTCTGACAGTGAGGCCAGCTGCTGGCAGTGTCTCTGGAGCTTTTTGAAGAGTAAATGGTGTTGCTTTTCTGCTAGATCCCCTCTCTGAACCTCTCTTTTCTTGAGTTAGCTGAACAAGATGGAGCTCCCCTTACTGGTCTGCTGAGCCCTTCCTTGTCCCTGCAGCACAAGGTGTGGAATCCACACACAGCCCATGGCCAAGCCCCTGTGTGGAGCAACTTTCTGCTGTCAGTATTGCCTGGTTGGTGGTTTGGTTTTTTCCTTTCCTCCGTTGATTTTCTTCCCAGGTTCAATCCCTGCACAAGGGGACACAGCCTCAAGCTGTGCCAGGGCAGGTCTAGGCTGGATGTTATTAGGAAGTTGTTGTCAGAGAGAGTGATTGGCATTGGAATGGGCTGCCCAGGGAGGTGGTGGAGTCTTGTGTGCCTGGAGGTGTTGAAGCCAAGCCTGGCTGGGGCACTGAGTGCCATGGTCTGGTTGATTGGGCAGGTCTGGGTGCTAGGTTGGACTGGATGAGCCTGGAGCTGTCTTCCAACCTGCCTGATTCTGTGATTCTAGGTGGGAGGAGCTGGAGCACAATTCTAAGTGTGCCAGCATTATTTCAGCCAGGGTTTGAGGCACACTGTTTAGCTCCAGGCTTTGGAAGCTCACTGCCACTGAAATCCTGCTCATTTCACCCCTCTGACCCAGAAAAAAAGGGCCTGAAATGCCTGTCCCACAGCACCACAAAATCCCTGTCTCTGCTTCTCCTTTGCTTGCATTTTCTCGCTGAGGATGTGCTGAGGCTGGGCTGTTGCTTTGTGTCCTTTCACTGCCTGCCTGTCACTAACCAGAGTTGTGATTCTTCAGCATTCTGGGGGAGGCTTTTGTGAAGCACAGCTGAGAAGTTTAATGCAGTCCACTGGCAATGCTGCCTGGCTTCTACAAATGCCCCAGGGGAGAAGAGCTGGAGCATTCCCAGGATACCAGTTGGACTTGGGCATCTTAAAGGTCTTTTCCAGCCTAATTGATTCTGTGAGCCTCTGACTCTTTGCTTTCCCAGCTCTAATCCTTGGACAGTCTCTTGGCAAGCTGAAGCCTCTTGCTGCTGTGCTTCTTCCTGCTGTTCTCTGTGGCAGGGAGAAGGAAAGGGGTGGCCAGGAGGGGAAACACAAGGCTGGAGCCAAAAGCTTTACCCTTCCTGGGGCATCAGGTTGGCCAACTGCCCTTTGAACCGCAGGGGGAGGGCGGATGGGGGCATGGCAGAGGCAGCTGGCTCCCTGCCTGGCTGGGATGGGACAGGCTGCACTCCCAGCGCAGAGCACGGGGTTGGAGCCCGTGGGGCAGAATGAGACCCCTGCTGTGGGCTGCCTGCAGCCAGCTGCTGCCCCTGGAAGCCAAGCTCTGTGCTCGCCAGCTCTCTCTGGCCACCCCAGGCTGTGCCCTGCGGTCCTCGCTTCTCCGGGCCAGCTCCCTACCCGCTGTGCCCGCGGGGCTCTGCCGGCGCCCAGCCCTGGGGCACAGGTCCCCTTACCGCTGGGGCTCGCAGTTCAACGTGCCCCCCAGTGCCCTCTCCGTGGCCCGGCCCGCAGGGGTCTGCTCCATGCTGAAGCTGCCAGTCGAAGCCTCCGCAGAGGGGCTGGACGCAGCTTTCGTCGGTGTCCCGCTGGACACAGGCACCTCCAACCGGCCGGGAGCCAGGTAAAAGGGGCAGCCGTGGGTGGGAGAGGGGTTGGCAGCACGGTGCTGGCACTGGGAATTCTTGCCTGGCAGCTTTTTCCAGCCCAACCCTCGCCCAGGTTCGGTCCGCGGCAGCTGCGAGCCGAGTCGGGAATGCTGAGGAGGTTCAATGGCAGCACCGGGGCTGCGCCTTTCGACTCCCTGCGGGTCGCTGACATCGGGGACGTGAATGTCAACCTCTACAACCTGCCTGCCAGCTGCCGCCTCATCCGAGAGGCCTTCCAGAAGATCGTGGCCTCTGGCTGTGTGCCACTCACCTTGGGTAAGGATCCTGCATCTCCCTCCTGTGCCACCGCATCACAAGGACTCCTCTCACCCCAGCGCCCTCCTCATCCTCCCCTCCGCCAGGCTTTGTGCACTCGTGGCCAGGAGGGGCGATGCCATTCTGGGGGGGATTAGAAGGGCTGTAGTTAGTAGGTCGAGAGAGGTTTTCTTGCCCCTCTACTCTGCCCTGGTGAGGCCACATCTGGAGTACTGTGTCCAGTTCCAAGAGGGACATGGAAGTGCTGGAGAGAGTCCAGCACAGAGCCACAAAGGTGCTGCAGGGAATGGAACAGCTCTGCTGCAAGGAGAGCCTGAGGGAGCTGAGCTGTGCTGCTGGGAGAGGAGACTGAGAGGTGACCTCAGCAACGGTTTAAATAGGGAAAGGTGAGTGGCAGGAGGCTGGGGCCAGGCTCTGCTGGGTGATGCCCAGGGACAGCACAAGGGGCACTGGGTGGAAGCTGAGCCATAGGAAGCTTCATTTGAACATGAGGAGGATTTTTTTCCCCTGTGAGGGTGGCAGAGCCCTGGCACAGGCTGCCCAGGGGGGCTGTGGAGTCTCCCTCTCTGGAGATACTCAAGAGCTGCCTGGATGTGTTCTGTGTGATCTGCTCTGGGTGATGCTGCTCTGGCAGGGGGGTTGGACTGGCTGAGCTTCGGAGGTCCCTTCTGGCCCCTGACATGCTATGGTTCTGTGAGCAGGTTGCCCAGGGATGTAGCTGGAGACATTCAAGGTTAGGCTCAATGTGTCCCTGGGCTGCCTGCTCTAGTTGGAGGTGTCCCTGCTGACTGCAGGGGGGTTGGACAAGGTGACCTTGGAGGGTCCCTTCCCACTTGGAGCACTCTTTGAATTGGGTGAGCACTGGAGATGGCCTCTGCATAGAATCATAGAGTCATAGAATGAAGCAGGTTGGAAGAGAGCTCCAAGCTCACCCAGCCCAACCTAGCACCCAGCCCTGCCCAGTCAACCAGACCATGGCACTAAGTGCCCCAGTCAGGCTTGGCTTCAACACCTCCAGAGATGGTGACTCCATGGGGTGTTGTGGTAAACCATGGGGAAATTGATGCCCTCTCTGCTGAAACTGCTGCCACTCCTGGCAAAAAATGGGGAGAATGGAGCATCCAAGAGGCTGTTTCAGTGCCCAACCTGAAGCTCAACCACAAACCTAAACACAGAATTGTAGAATGCCAGGCTGGAAGGAACCTCAAGCATCATC
Source organism: Pogoniulus pusillus (assembly GCF_015220805.1). Classification (NCBI taxonomy): domain Eukaryota; kingdom Metazoa; phylum Chordata; class Aves; order Piciformes; family Lybiidae; genus Pogoniulus; species Pogoniulus pusillus. The sequence goes on from NC_087299.1 coordinate 3,974,191, forward strand.
TGGTCCAACCTTTCTAACTGATGGTGCTGGTGTCCTGTTGAGCAGGAGCTAAAGAAAGAGCAGTTTGTGTTCCTCTGGAAAGCTTCCAGCTGGCACAAGGCATGTTTTGGGCACGTGTTCAAGTGCCCAGCTGTCACAGCTTGGCATCACCCAGTGCAGTGAATGTGTTCAGGAACCATGGGCACCTTGTCAGCTGCAGGGCCCTCAGAAGTTCACTCAAGCACCTATTTATAAGCCTGGTCAAGTGTCCTGCTCCATGGGCAGCCCCTGCCAGCATTTCACAGCTTCAGAGATGGCATCAGGTTGGAAGGGACCCTCAAAAGTCATCTGTGCAAACCCCTTGCAGGCAGCAGGGACACCTCCGACTAGAGCAGGCTGCACAGGGACACAGAGTCTGACCTTGAATATCTCCAGGGATGAGGCCTCAACCACCTCCCTGGGCAGCCTATGCCAGTGTCTCACCACTCTCCTTGTGCAGAACTTCCTCCTGATGTCCAATCTAAACCTCCCCTGCTCCAGTTTCAAACCGTTGCTCCTTGTCCTGTCCCCACAGGCCCTTCTGAACAGTCCCTCCCCAGCCTGCCTGCAGGTCCCTTCAGATACTGAAATGCAGCTCTAAGCTCTCCCTGGAGTCTTTTCTTCTCCAGGCTGAACAGCCCCAACTCTGCCAGCCTGTCCCCATAGCAGAGGTTCTCCAGCCCTCTGATCATCTTTGTGGCCCCCTCTGGACCTTCTCCAGCAGGTCCTTGTCCTTGTGTTGAGGGCCCCACAGCTGGGCACAGCGGTGCAGGTGAGGTCTCACAGAGCAGAGGGGCAGGATCCCCTCTCTCCATCTCTGCCCATGCTGCTTTGGATGCAGCCCAGGCTGCCCTTGGCCTTCTGGGCTGCCAGTGCCCATTGCAGGCTCCTGTCCAGCTTCTCACCCACTCTTTCTGGTTCTCCTGAGCAGGGAAGAGGAGAGAGGAAACAACCTGCCTCAGGTTTTCATGCAGGAATGAATCACAGAACTGACCAGCTTGGAAAAGACCTCAGAGATCACTGAGTCCAACCTAGCACCTAACACCTTCTAATGAACTAACCCATGGCACTAAGGGCCTCATCCAGCCTCCTCTTAAACACTTCCAGGGATGGTCACTCCACCACCTCCCTGGGCAGCCCATTCCAATGCCAATCACTCTCTCTGACAACAACTTCCTCCTAACATCCAGCCTGAACCTGCCCTGGCACAGCTTGAGGCTGTGCTCTCTTGTTCTGTCCCTGGCATACAAACAAGAGGAGGATAAATTCAGTGGGGAGGAAAACCAAGCATCTCCTGGGGACAAACGTGCTGAGTGCTGAGCACCTCCTGTGGCACTGCACCCTCTTCCCTGTCCTGTTGCAGGTGGAGACCACACCATCACCTACCCCATCTTGCAGGCTGTGGCTGAAAAGTAAGTTTCTGCCTTGCCCTGGAGGTGTAGAAGGAGGACCTGGGAAAGACTCCTCCTGCTTTGCTGCCTGTGGGGTAGGTGGGCAGGGGATTAACAGGGTCACAGGGACAGGGATCTGCTGGAGAAGGTCCAGTGGAGAGCTATGAGGATGATGAGGGGACTGGAGCACTGCCTGAGGAGGAGAGGCTGAAGGACCTGGGGCTGCTTAGTCTGGAGAAGAGAAGACTGAGAGAGGATTGAATCAGTGTCTATAAATCTCTGAGGGCTGGGGGTCAGGAGGGGGGGACAGGCTCTGCTCACTGCTCCCTGGGACAGGACAAGCAGCAGTGGATGGAAGCTGCAGCACAGCAGGTTCCAGCTCAGCACAAGGGGGAACTTCTCTCCTGGCAGGGTCCCAGAGCCCTGGCACAGGCTGCCCAGAGAGGCTGTGGAGTCTCCTTCTGTGGAGCCCTCCCGGCCCTGTCTGGATGTGTTCTGTGTGAGCTGTTAGGTAGTATGCTCCTGCTCTGGCAGGGGGGTTGGACAGGATGATCTCTTTGGGTCCTTTCCAGCCCCTGACACCTGTGTCCCGCCCAGGCACGGCCCCGTGGGACTGCTGCACGTGGATGCCCACACGGACACGGGGGACGGAGCCCTGGGGGAGAAGATCTACCACGGGAGCCCTTTCCGGCGCTGCGCGGAGGAAGCGCTGCTGGACCGCGCCCGCGTGGTGCAGATCGGCGTCCGCGGCTCCTCCTACGACCCCGACCCCTACCGCTACTGCCGGCAGCAGGTGAGCCCGGGCTGCCTCCGGCCCCTGCCTCCCTCCCTGCCGCAGCAGGGACGTGGCATCGTAGAGCCTCGGTTTGGAAGGGACCTTGGGGCTCACAGGATGCGGAGGGTTGGAAGGGACCCAAAGAGCTCATCGAGTCCAACTCCCCTGCCACAGCAGGAGCACACAGTCCAGCTCAGGGCTCACAGGAGCACATCCAGACAGGGCTGGAAAGGCTCCAGAGAAGGAGACTCCACAGCCTCTCTGGGCAGCCTGTGCCAGGACTCTGAAGTACCTTCTGAAGTACTCTTGGTTGGTGAAAAGCTCCGCAGGAGCCTGCAGTGTGAGTGCAGCCCAGAGAGCAACCCTGTGCTGGGCTGCAGCAAGAGCAGTGTGGGCACAGGGCAAGGGAGGGGATTCTGCCCCTTGGCTCTGCTCTCCTCAGACCCCACCTGCAGTCCTGGGGGCAGTTCTGGAGCCCCCAGCACAAGCAGGACATAGAAGTGTTGGAACCAGCCCAGAGGAGGTCTCAAAGATGCTGAGAGGGCTGCAGCAGCTCTGCTCTGAGCACAGGCTGAGAGAGTTGGGGCTGTGCAGGCTGGAGAAGAGAAGGCTTGGAGGAGAGCTTGGAGTGGCCTTGCAGCATCTGAAGGAGTCTACAGGAGGGCTGGGGAGGGACTGTTGACAAGGTCTGGGAATGAGAGGATGAGGAGGAATGGGTTTGAGCTGGCAGAGAGGAGATTGAAAGTGGATGTTAGGAAGTTGTTTACAGTGAGGGTGGTGAGACACTGGCACAGGTTGCCCAGGGAGGTTGTGTGCTCCATAACCTCCCTGGAGGTGTTCAAGGCCAGGTTGGATGAGGCCTTGAGTGACCTGTTCTAGTGGGAGATGTCCCTGCCTATGGCAGGGGTTTGGAACTAGCTAAGCTTTGAGGTCCCTCCCAACCTAAACCCTTCTATCATATACTCAGTTCCCCACTCAGTCTGGTGTTATGAGCCAGCTCCACCAGGACTGATCTGGTCCCATCATCAGGATCATTTATGAAGCTATTAAACAGTGTTGGGCCCAATAGCAAGAGTGACAGAATAAAGAGGGCATAGGCTCAAGTTGCCCCAGGGGAGATTTAGGTTGGACACAAGGATCAGTTTGTGCCCCAGAAGGGTTGTCCAGGCCTGGCCCAGGCTGCCCAGGGCACTGATGAAGTCCCCATCCCTGGAAGGGTTTCAAAGCCATGGAGGTGTGGTGCTGAGGGACATGGTTTGGTAGTGCCCTGGCAGTGCTGGCTTAAGGCTTGGGCTCAACGACCTTAAAGAGCTCTTTCAACCTAAATGTTTCTGTGACTGGCAGCTGGATCCCTGGGGGACTCCACCTGTGCCAGGTTCCATCTTGGCCTACGCCAGAAGCTGCAGGACAAACTCTCCTGCTGCATTGAGCCCAGGCAAAGAAAGTGGTGATGAGTGGAGGATGCTTCAAGGTGCAGCTCGGCCCTGGGAGGAGGATTTATCCCCACGGGGCCAGGGGATGCTCCCATTTGCTTTTCCCTCTCTGTGCCCATCGCAGGGTTTCCGGGTGGTGCCAGCTGAGGAGTGCTGGGGGAAGTCCCTGGTGCCACTGATGGCAGAGGTGAGGGAGCAGCTGGGGGCCAAGCCAGTGTACATCAGCTTTGACATCGATGGGCTGGACCCTGCCTACGCCCCGGGCACCGGCACGCCGGAGATAGCAGGGCTGACCCCTGCCCAGGTAAGGGGCACAGCACCTGGGCTCCTGCAGCCACGGAGGGGCAGGGGTTGGAGGGGGCCTCCGAGGGCTTGCTGAGGCCAGCAGTGCCATCAAAGCCTCTGAGCAGCTTCATGGCCTCCTCCCTGACTGTGCTGCACTGAGCACTCCAGAGCTGGCCCCAGCAGTGTGTGGGTGGGGGGAGCTCAGCAGAGCGCTGCAGAGGGGCAGAATTCCCTCCCTGCCCCTGCTGCCTATGCTGCTGGGGATCAGCCCAGGCCAGGGCTGGCTTTAAAGGGGATGATGGCACCAGCAGAGTGAAGCCAAGGGTTAGGGAGGCCAGGGAGCATTCGATGGGGGGGGTGAAGAGTGGAAAAGTTGACCTGGAGTGGTTGGGCTTGCACAGGCTGAGCTTCCCCAGGTGCACAAGAGTAAAGCAGAGCCTCCACCATTCCCACTTGGCCAAATGTCTTACTTGATCCCAAATCTGGTTGTTATGTGGTTCTCCCCCCCCCCCCCCCCCCCCCCAAGGCTTTGGAGATCATTCGTGGCTGCAAAGGGCTGAACATTGTGGGGTGTGACCTGGTGGAAGTCGCCCCAATGTATGATGTCTCTGGTGAGTCTAAAGGTGCTTGGAAGTCCAATGTGCATGCATGGCAGAGGTGGTGGCCCACCATGCTTGGACATCCATGGCTTCTTGTTCCCCTTTCTAGGCAATACAGCCCTGCTGGGGGCAAACCTGCTGTTTGAGATGCTCTGCGTGCTCCCTGGAGTGAGGACACTGTGAGGGCAGCTCCGAGCTCAGCCCAGGCTTTCCTGGTCCTTTTCCCTGACTGTGGAGCTTGCAGTGAGGAATAAATGGCATTTGCTGCTGGGAAGGGTGATGTGATGGGTTTGAACAGCTCCTTTAACTGGTGTCTGGGGTTGGGATGGGAAAGGGAGAAGCAGAGAAGCGCAGGCTGGGGAGAGGCCTTGAGCACAGCCCTACGAGGAGAGGCTGAGGGAGCTGGGATTGGTTAGCCTGGAGAAGAGGAGGCTCAGGGCAGACCTTATTGCTGTCTGCAACTACCTGAGGGGTGGTTGTGGCCAGGAGGAGGTTGCTCTCTTCTCTCAGGTGGCCAGCACCAGAACGAGAGGACACAGCCTCAGGCTGTGCCAGGGGAGATTTAGGCTGGAGGTGAGGAGAAAGTTCTTCCCTGAGAGAGTCATTGGACACTGGAATGGGCTGCCCGGGGAGGTGGTGGAGTCACCGTCCCTGGAGCTGTTCAAGGCAGGACTGGACGTGGCACTTGGTGCCATGGTCTGGCCTTGAGCTCTGTGCTAAAGGGTTGGACTTGATGATCTGTGAGGTCTCTTCCAACCCTGATGATACTGTGACACTGTGATACTCATCCAGTCCAACCGTTCCCTGACTCCACCAAGGCTGGGGCTAAACCATGGCCCTCAGCACCACATCTCTGTGGCTTTCAAACCCTTCTGGGGATAAGGATTCAAGCACCTCCCTGGGCAGCCTGTTCCAGTCTTTTGAGAACCCTTTCAGTGCAGAAGTTTCTTTTAATGTCCAACCTGGTGCAGCTTGAGGACATCTCCTCTTGTACTGTAATCTGTTCCTTGGCAGAAGAGCCCAACCCTGATGTGGCTCCAACCTCCTTTCAGGGAGCTGGAGAGAGAGCAATGAAGTCTTCCTCAGCCTCCTTTTCTCCAGGCTGCACAGTCTCAGCTCCCTCAGCTGCTCCTCCCCAACCCTGTTCTCCAGACCCTTTCCCAGTTTCATTGCCCTTCTCTGGACCTGCTCCAGGTCCTCAAAGTCCTTCTTGGAGGGGTCCAAAACCAAACCCAGGCCTCAAGGTGTGGCCTTATGAGTGCCCAGCACAGGGGGACAATCCCTTCCCTAGTCCTGCTGATCACACACTTGATCCAAGGCAGGATGCTGGTGGCCTTCTTGGCCATTTGGCACAGCCTGTCTCATCTTCAGTACTGTGTCCAGTTCTGGGCCCCTCAATTCAAGAAAGATGTTGAGGTGCTGGAACATGTCCAGAGAAGGGCAACAAAGCTGGTGAGGGGCCTGGAGCACAAATCCTATGAGGAGAGGCTGAGGAGCTGGGCCTGTTTAGCCTGGAGAAGAGGAGGCTCAGGGGTGATCTTATTACTGTCTACAACTACCTGAAGGGGCATTGTAGCCAGGTGGGGGTGGCCTCTTCTCCCAGGCAACCAGCAATAGAACAAGGGGACACAGTCTCAAGTTGTGCCAGGGTAGGTATAGGCTGGATGTTAGGAAGAAGTTCTTCACAGAGAGAGTGATTGGCATTGGAATGGGCTGCCCAGGGAGGTGGGGGAGGCACTGTCCCTGGGGGTCTTCAAGAAAAGGCTGGATGAGGCACTTAGTGCCATGGTCTGGTTGATTGGTTAGGGCTGGGTGCTAGGTTGGACTGGATGATCTTGGAGGTCTCTTCCAACCTGGTTGATTCTATGATCTTTAGCCACTGCCCATCAATTCAGAGTGTTCTGATGAGGCTAAAGGTGTCCTCAGTGAGCAAAGAGGGAGCAAGGGCAGCCAAGGGGAGCCTTAGGCTCATTCTGAGAGTTCCAAGGAGAACATTTGCCTAGATTTCTGCTGGAGATAAGCAGGAGGACTGGTTCAGTGTCCTAAGACATGGATGGAAACACAGAGCCACCTCCTCCCAGGTTAAAATAGTTTATTTTGGTTGTGAATCTGTAATCATCTTAAAACCAAATGACATCAGTGCCTGTCACTATACAAAGAAAACAAAACCAAACCAAAGGCAAAACCAAACAAACAAAGACAACTTTGCCAAATAAGTTAATTTCCCTCCCACACTCCCAGTATCAAAAGTGCAAAATGATCTCCCTAGGTCCCAGTCCTGTGCCCAGGCTGCTCTTCCCTGGCAGGTTTTGGTGCCAGAGGGAGCAGCAGCAGGCAGATGCCCACGACACTCAGCCCAGGGAGCAGCTGTGGGCCAAGCCTTTGGCTGGGGGTCTGCATCCCTTGGCTTCAGTTGCCCAGTGGTGTGAGATTGCTCAGCTGCCACAGGGACAGTGCCCTAGGGCTGGATTCCTCCATCTTTGGATTCTCAACCACCAAGTGCAGAACAAAAGCATTCTGCTGACCAAGAGAGGTCGAGTGCTGTGAGCTAGGAAATGGCCTGGGGGTGCTGACTCCCAGCTGCTGGGAGAGGGCAGTTGGAGCTCAGGCATCAAGCAGCCTGCACCCCATGCTCTCTACAAGCAGTCAGGCAGCTGCTGCTCCACCACTGACACCAAAGGGAACTAACTGAGGGAGTTAGGACACTTTGGGGGTTGCTTCAGCCACTGAGAGAAGTTTTCCTCTAGAAGGGACACAGGGCAAGAGAGTCTGAGCTGAGCACAAGGGCTGACAGCAGAGCTACAGCCAGACAGGAAATGGAGGCTGGACTCCTGCAAGTGCTCCTTCAGCAAAGCTCTGCTTCCAAGAGGGCCTCACCTGTGCTCTGAGACAATTCAAACCAAGACTGCAGCTGGAGTGTGGCCCAGGAGCTGTGTTTTGAAGGCCCTGCCTGGGGCAGGGCTGAATTCCTTTGCTGAGGCACAACCAGGCACTTTGTCAAGAGTTTGCTCCTGGTTTCTCCCCACCTGCAGAGGCAGCAGAGAATCAGAGAGAATTGGTTTGCTTTGCAAAGTTAAGTGGAGCCTTCCACTGGGCTAAACCCTATTCTAGCCACATCCCACATGGAAAACTGCAGGAAAAGCATAGGAGAGCCAGAGGCATTGCTCCAGCCAGCAGAAAATGCAGTCTAGCAGCATCAGGCTGGGCTTTTGCTCTCCCTCCAGCTCTGTTTCAGCAGAACCTGTGCACCTCAGAGCCCTGTGGCTGGGAGAAGCCCTCACCTTCCTTCCTCCCCTAAGCTTTAGTGCCTCACTCAAGCTGCAGCTAAAATTAAGTAACCTCACAGGGGGTTGGTTGGTAGCATTGTAGCCTTTATTTGGAAGTAGATTACAGATGGTGGTGGAGGTTCCTGTGGTGGCTGGAGCACACCAATCTGCTCCCAGGGCGGGGAGGGGCGCAGCAAGCCAGGGCTTTGTGAGCAGCTAGGGCACGGTGGCAGTGAGATGACTTTTCCTATGGGATGGGCAGCGAGCTCAGGGGTTGGCACTGTCATTCCTGCCACCTGGCTGCTCCACAGAGATGGTAACTAAGGTGGTGAGCGCTGAGTGAGCTTTTAGTTAACACCACATGCTTGACCAAGTCAAGGTCAGAGCCCTGCTGTGGCAGCTGCCCCATGCTTTGGCAGTGCTGGAGCCCAACAGTGACTCGGTACCGTGGGGGCTGGGCAGAGAGATGAGGACCAAGGTGCTGGGGTCTGCCCTGGAGCAGCAAAAAGGAAGAACAAACCCCTTGAGACTTCAGTCCTGGCCACAAAGCTAAACCCTGCAGCTTTGCTTTCTCACTTGAGGAGTGGAAAGCAGCCTCAAGTGTGCTGCTTTTCTCCCTCTGCCTTGCAGAAGTCCTCCTCTTCCCCCTACATGGTGTTGACAGTGTCTGCTGGAGCAAAGCAGAACCCAAACCCTGCGACTGCTTTAGCTTCACACAGACCTAAGTGTTCAAAAAGACCAAAAAACCCCAAACAAAACCCCAATGCAACCAAAGAGAAACCCAAGCAGCAGCCTGCCTGCAGAGGAACAAAGCTTTGTGATGAGGAGGAAAGAGGTGAGAGGCTGAAACCAAAGATCTCCCAGCCAGGCCTACACCAAAAGGGAGTTTCACAGGCGAGCGACGGTCTGATGATCCAGCACTTCTGGGGCAAGGTTTCAAGGATACAATCATTGAAGAATTAGGTTCCTTGATACAAAGAAAGGTTGCTTTGTACTACAGACGTAAGGGTGCTTGGAAGGAGCTCAGATCAGCTCCCTAGCAGCTAGGTGGAGTTTCTCTTACACATCTACTGGCTCATAGCAGCTCACGCCTACGATCTGAGGACACAAAAGTTATGGCTCTAGGAGACATCGTCTAAGATCGACAGAAGCAGAGAAAGGCATCTGAAAAAAAATCCAGGTGACACTGAAAATGGCTCAACCCCTTGACAAGATTCTGTGCCAAACCCCATCCCTTGCCAGCTGCAGCTGGAAGGATGAAGAGGAGCGTGAACCACGCAGCTCTCCTGCCAGCCTGCGCCACAGGCGAGTCCCAGCTGCAGCCTGGCTACGGGGGAGGTGCTCCCAACCACGCTCCACATCACTTACCACGGAGGGGAGGCTGATAAAAGTACCACTGCCTGGTGGGAGGAGACCTGTCAGATGGGCAGGGCCAGGGAAGGTCTGCAGGTTCTTGCCAGTGTTACACCATGCACCATGGGCTAAGCACACGGGGAAGGAAGGAGAGAGACAACCGGGACCTGGTCTGCACTGAGCCGCCGCAGCAGAGGAGTCACAGGTCTGTTTTCTTCAGCTGAGGTCAAACAAGGATGAGCTGTCAGGACAAGGAGGGGTTACCAGACTGCTTGGCTCTGGGGTAGTTTGGTGTCCAAACGCACGAGGAGGTGGTGGATGGGATTTTGGGGTGCTTGGCTGCACTCCCAGGCTCCAGACACAGGGGGAGATTATTTTCTAGTCGCCAGCCCTAAGAGGAGAGTTCAATCTAAAACCTAAGGTCCATTCATCAGGCTTGTGTGGATGTGCTCCTGGAAAGAGCTGTCCCTGGTCATCTTCATAAAAAGTTTTGTCCATGAGGATCTCTTTTAAAACCCCTCAGTCTAGTGCTGGCCACGAGGGGATATAGAACCTCTGCAAGGACCCCTCCAGCAGCCGCTCCATCCAGAAGGACAATTTGTGTAACTTGTTTTTAATGGATCTAGATCCTGGGCTGCAGGAAGGTTTCCCTCTGGCTTCTGTGTGTAGTGAGGAGTCATAATCCTCACAGGATCCCAGGGTTCCCCCCTCGTCCCCTGCTCTGTGAGGCTTAAAGAGGCAGAAGTATTTCTTGTGGCCGTTCAGGGCCAGCACGTAGCCGGTGTAGTCGCGCTCCAGGAAGTGCTTGTCGTACTGGTTCGGGATGGGGGCTGCATCCTGGGCAAACTCCAGCAGGTACTCCAGCCACTCCCGGTGCTTGTCCAGGCTGAGGAAGGAGAAGTGAAGAGAGCTGCTCCTGGGGAAAGAGCAGAGGAGAAGCAGGGTTAGCTGCCTTCCCGGCTCTGGCTGGGTTCCTGCTGGACAGGCAGGCGTGAACAAGGGCAGGCACTGAGACGGAAGCACTGAACCATAGCGTGGGGAGGGATGGAAGTGACCTCTGGAGATCAATCCAGTCCAATCCCCCTGCCACAGTAGGGTCACCCAGGGCAGGTCACACAGGAAGACCTCTGGAGATCAATCCTGTCCAATCCCCCCTGCCACAGCAGGGTCACCCAGGACAAGTCACACAGGAACACCTCTGGAGATCAATCCAGTCCAATCCCCCTGCCACAGCAGGGTCACCCAGGACAAGTCACACAGGAACACCTCTGGAGATCAATCCAGTCCAATCCCCCTGCCACAGCAGGGTCACCCAGGACAAGTCACACAGGAACACCTCTGGAGATCATCCTGTCCAATCCCCTCTGCCACAGCAGGGTCACCCAGGGCAGATCACACAGGAAGACCTCTGGAGATCAATCCAGTCCAATCCCCCCTGCCACAGCAAGGTCACCCAGGGCAGATCACACAGGAACACCTCTGGAGATCAATCCTGTCCAATCCCCCCTGCCACAGCAGGATCACCCAGGGCAGATCACACAGGAACACCTCTGGAGATCAATCCTGTCCAATCCCCCCTGCCACAGCAAGATGACCCAGGGCAGGTCACATAGGAAGACCTCTGGAGATCAATCCTGTCCAATCCCCCCTGCCACAGCAGGATCACCCAGGGCAGATCACACAGGAACACACTCACTGAGACTGGAAAGTCTTCAGTGAAGGAGACTCCACAACTTGTCTGGGTTGGACTGGATGATCCCAAATGTCCCTTCCAAGCCATAGAATCATAGAATCACAGGATGGTTTAGGCTGGAAGGGACCTCAAGGATCATCCCATCCATGATGGGATCCTGGGATTCTGTGAGTGCAGAGGCTGCTTTGCTGGCCAGCAGCACTGCTCCTAACTTGTCATCAGAGGCAGGGACACCTCCCACTAGAACAGACTGCTCAAGGCCTCATCCAACCTGGCCTTGGCCACCTCCTGGGAGGTTGTGGAGCTACTGTCATCAGAGCTGCCCTTCCCAAGCTGCTAAAGCAGTAACTGAAACCCAGGAGAGGATCCCAACTAAGTGGAAATTGAATCATAGACTCATAGAATGGTTTAGGTTGGAAGGGACCTCAAAGCTCAGCTAGTTCCAACCTTCTGCCATAGGCAGGGACACCTCCCACTAGAGCAGGTTGCTCAAGACCTCATCCAACCTGACCTTGAACACCTCTAAGGAGGTTGTGGAGCTCCTAACTTGTCATCAGAGCTGCCCTTCCCAAGCTGCTAAAGCAGTAACTGAAACCCAGGAGAGGACCCCAACCTACCCTGTGAAGGTGTAGACTTCCAGGGCAAACTTCTGGAGGAGCATGGTTTTGGTGGAGTTGGACAGGATCAGGACCACGTTCATGTGACCCGGCCTGAGGCGCACCAAGTTGCTGTTGTAGTTGATGTCTGTCAGCTCAGTCACCTCCACAAAGCCCTTCTTGGGAATCCTGCTGCAACACAACAGTGTCTGAGTGCCAGGGGAACAAGGCACCAGGCTGAGGATGGAGACACCATAAAGCCTTCCCTAGTCTTTTACACTGAACTGTGTGACTAAAGCCAGTTCAATCAGTGCAGTGCCCAGACTTGGATCTTCCTCAACCACTCAGTCAGACCTTTCCGTCCATGGAGGTGTTCAAGTACAGACTGGATGAGGCACTTAGTGCCATGGTCTGGTTGATTGGCTAGGGCTGGGTGCTAGGTTGGACTGGATGAGCTTGGAGGTCTCTTCCAACCTGGTTGGTTCTATGATTCTATGTTGTTTGAGATAAACTAGGTGGAAATTGAATCATAGAATGGTTTAGGTTGGAAGGAACCTAATAGTTCAGGCAGTTCCAAACCCCTGCCATAGGCAGGGACATCTCCCACTAGAACAGGTTGCTCAAGGCCTCATCCAACCTGGCCTTGAACGCCTCCCTGGGCAACCTGTGCCAGTGTCTCACCACCCTCAACCTGTGCCAGTGTCTCACCACCCTCACTGCAACCAAATTCCTAATACCCAGTTTCAACCTCCCCTCTGCCGGTTCAAACCCATTCCTCCTCATCCTGTCATTACCAGACCTTGTCAACAGTCCCTCCCCAGCCTTCCTCTAGGCCCTCTTCAGATACTGAAAGGCTTCCCCAAGCTCTCCTTGAAGCCTTCTCTTCTGCAGGCTGCAGAGCTCCAACTCTTGTAGCCTGTCCTCAGAGCAGAGCTGCTGCAGCCCTCTGAGCATCTCTGAGACCTCCTCTGGACTGGCTCTGACAGTACCATGTCCTGCTTGTGCTGGGGGCTCCAGAACTGCACCCAGGACTCCAGGAGGGGTCTGAAGAGAGCAGAGTGTGTGCACCCCTGGGTCCTGGCTGAACACCCTTCTGACCCACATCGCCAGGCCTGTGCTATGTCTGTGCTATGTCTGTGCAACTTGGGCTCTTCTCTGCTGTCCACCTAACGTTCTCCTTCTGCACAGATGCTTCCCAAGCAATGCTGGAGAAACTAGAGAGGGAACCTGTTACTGTCTTTGCTGAAGCTGGTGTCGTTCTTCTCCGTCTTTGTGGCGGTTTCCTCTTTCTCAGAGGGAGGAGAGTCCCTGGTATCACTCGAATCACTGCAAAGGAAGATGATCTACTGTGAGTTTAAGGCACCAAGACTGGGCTGAGGTGGTGTTGGGCTGACTGTAACATGCCCCTAAGAGGTTTTGGCAGGAAAGCCTGAACAAGAATCATAGAATGGTCTGGTTTGGATTGGGCCTCTGGAGGTCATCCAGTCCAACTCCCTCTGCAGTCAGCAGAGACCTCCTCAGCCAGAACAGCTTGCCCAGAGTCCTGTCAAGCCTCACCTTGAGTACTCCAGGGGTGGGTCCCCAACCACATCCCTGGGCAGCCTGTTCCACCACCCTCATGGTGCTGAACTTCCTCCTAACATCCCATCTAAACCTGCTCTTCTCTGGTTTGAAGCCATTGCTCCTTGTCCTGTCACTACAGAGCTCTGTAATCAAGGCTCTCTCCACCCTTCTTGTAGGCCCCCTTCAGGTACTGGAACGTTGTTATTAGGTCTCCCCCAGAGCCCTCCCCACACTCACCTGAAAGCTTGCACAATGACAGTGCCAAAGAGGATGAAGAGAGCAGAGAAGAGCAGGGACAGCAGCGGCATCATCTCTCGCCTGCGGGGAAGGTGTGCAGACAGCAATCAGGCCTGAGGGTTCCCCTCTGCCTGATTCTGCCTCCCCATTCCCATTTATCTCAAGTAATACATTGTGGGTTTCCCAAAACCTCAGCTCCTTTCCTGGCTGTGGGGGGGAGTCTTAAAGATTGAGATTTTAGAGGACTCTCCAGCTCCCACCCAACAGGAGGAGGATGAAAATGGATCTGTTTTAAGCTAAGGTGACAGGGAATTGGTGAAAACCAACAACGGATGAGTGGTTTCAGGAGCATCACAGAATCATAGAATCAAGCAGGTTGGAAGAGACCTCTGAGATCATCCAGTCCAACCTAGCACCCAGCCCTGCCCAACCAACCAGACCATGGCACTAAGTGCCCCAGCCAGGCTTTTCCTGAACACTCCCAGGCACGGTGACTCCACCACCTCCCTGGGCAGCCCATTCCAATGCCAATCACTCTCTCTGACAACTTCTTCCTAACATCCAGCCTAGACCTCCCTGGCACAGCTTGAGGCTGTGTCCCCTTCTTCTGTTGCTGGCTGCCTGGCAGCAGAGCCCAACCCCACCTGGCTACAGCCTCCCTGCAGGCAGCTGCAGGCAGCAATCAGCTCTGCCCTGAGCCTCCTCTGCTGCAGGCTGCACCCCCCCAGCTCCCTCAGCCTCTCCTCACAGGGCTGTGCTCCAGGCTCCTCCCCAGCCTTGCTGTCCTTCTCTGGACACCTTCCAGCACCTCAGCATCTCTCTTGAACTGAGGAGCCCAGAACTGGACACAGCACTCCAGGGGTGGCCTGAGCAGTGCTGAGCACAGGGGCAGAAGAAGCTCCCTTGTCCTGTTGCCCACACTGCTCCTGAGCCAGCCTAGGATGCCATTGGCTCTGCTGCCCACCTGGGCACTGCTGCCTCATCTTCAGCTACTAGCAATCAACATCCCCAGGTCCCTCTCTGCCTGGCTGCTCTCAACCACTCTGGCCCCAGCCTGTAGTGCTGCTTGGGATTGCTGTGGCCTAAGTGCAGAACTCTGCACTTGGCCTTGTTCAGTCTCATCCCATTGGCCTCTGCCCACCCATCCAGCCTGGCCAGGTCCCTCTGCAGGGCTCTCCTACCCTCCAACAGCTCCACAGCTGCTCCTCTCTTGGTGTCATCTGTAAACTTACTGAAGCTGGACTCAATCCCCTGCTCCAGACCATCAATAAAGATACTGAACAGGACTGTGCCCAGCACTGGTCCCTGGGGCACACCACTAGTTCCAGCTGCCAGCTGGATGTGGCACCATTCACCACCACATGGATGAGGGGTTTCAGGAGCATCATGGCCACACTCAGCCTCAAGGCCAAAGAACTGGAGGCAGAGGCTAATGTCACTGTGTTGGTGCCCACTCTTCAGCTGCACAGACTCATGATTTGGGTTGGAAGGGGCCTCAAAAGATCATCTCAAGAAAAGAGAGGCACCTATGTGTGTTTTGAGATGTCCTCAGTTGCTGGCAGTAAGCCCTTGGCTCTGCTATGCATCTGACCACAATAACAGCAGACCTGCTCCCTAGCAAGATCCATTACCACCCAGTCCATACCAGTTACTGTGAAACAAACTGTCCCAGCAGTCTGAGATGTAGTCCAGCGTGAAGTAGAACCATCGGATAAGGAACATCTGTGTCAAAAGAAGAAATGAATAAAGGAAGTGAAAACTACTCACAGCCCTTAAACAGAATCTTGGGCTGAAGCAGCTTCACAGCATGCCCCAAGCTTCCTTCCACGAGCAAGAAAACTTCTAAGAGTCTTGCCTTGGCATTTTAAGATAGAAATAATGCCCAAAGATGACCAGAACAGGGCTGTCCAAAAGGGTGAGGTGGTGCTAGGACAGCTGGGAAGTGCACTCACAGGAGCAAGTTCATCATTCAAGTCTGCCAGGACAGTTTCTGAAGAGAGAAGCCCAGGGTCTGTCCTCAGCTGATCCAGGAGATCCAGGAGGATGAAGTTGTCCTCTTTGCTACCTTGCCAGGCCTCCTCCAAAGTTTTATAGGCGACCTTCCCTGCGTTGTTTCGTCTCTCCAGGATGACCACCTGGCCAAGACAACAGCATCACAGATGTCAGAGGGGAAGGATCTTTTTACAATCCACAATTATCCCAGAATCCCAGAATGTTAGGGGTTGAAAGATCCTGCCAGAGCAGGATCATCCAGGGCAGGTCACAAAGGAACACATCCAGGAGGGTTCTGAACATCTCCAGAGAAAGACTTCACAACCTCTCTGAACAGCCTTCTCCAGGGCTCCAGCACCCTTACAGTGAAAAGGGTTTTCCTTACTGTCACATGGAATCTCATCTGCTCCAGCTTGCCCCTCTTTGTCCTGTCACTGGACATCCCTGAGCAGAGTCTGGCTCCATCCTCCTGACACTGCCCTGCACATCTTTATCAAAAGAAACGAGGGCAGCCCTCAGGCTCCTCTGCTCCACGCCAAAGAGCCCCAGCTCCCCCAGCCTGTCCTTACAGATTCAGCAGAACTAGGAGTCACATGGAGGTTTAGCACCCTACAGGAAGTGATGTTAGAATAAGAGATGAAAAGGAGGGGAGAAAACACAAAGGGAAAGGCTCACAGCTGATCTTCCCCGGTACTTCTCCTCATCCAGCAGCAAGGCGTCTGCCAGCTCGGGCTGCCGATCGTTGTAGGTGTGCACAAACTTCAGAGTGTCCTTCGTGTTGGCCACAGCAAAAGTCAAAAAGGCCTCATAAGCCTCAGCAAACTTCTCACCTTCTCCAGTCAGCAAGACCACACAGTGCCTGGGCAACACAAGCAGAGGATTAGGAACCGTTCGGGATGCAAATGGAAAGCACCATCCCCTTTCCGCTGGCTGGACTGATCCTGAAGAGCCACAAATCCAAGCTGTTCCCCCAGGCAGCCTGCTCCTGCCTCCTACTCAGCCTCCCTGTTTCTCCTTCTTTCCAGCTTCACTCTGTCCCAGGATATGCTTAGCAAAGGCAGGAAAACTACCGAATGATGCAGATATCCAGCAGGATCCAATGCAGTTCCCCTTCTCCCTCAAAATCACAGTATCACAGTCTCACAGTATTATCAGGGTTGGAAGAGACCTCACAGATCATCAAGTCCAACCCTTTACAACAGAGCTCAAGGCCAGACCATGGCACCAAGTGCCACGTCCAGTCCTGCCTTGAACAGCTCCAGGGACAGCGACTCCACCACCTCCCCGGGCAGCCCATTCCAGTGTCCAATGACTCTCTCAGGGAAGAACTTTCTCCTCACCTCCAGCCTAAATTTCCCCTGGCACAGCCTGAGGCTGTGTCCTCTTGTTCTGGTGCTGGCCACCTGAGAGAAGAGAGCAACCTCCTCCTGGCCACAACCTCCCCTCAGGTAGTTGCAGACAGCAATAAGGTCACCCCTGAGCCTCCTCTTCTCCAGGCTAACCAATCCCAGCTCCCTCAGCCTCTCCTCGTAGGGCTGTGCTCAAGGCCTCTCCCCAGCCTCGTCGCCCTTCTCTGGACACGCTCAAGCATCTCAATGTCCCTCCTAAACTGGGGGGCCCAGAACTGAACACAGCACTCAAGGTGTGGTCTAACCAGTGCAGAGTACAGGGGCAGAATGACCTCCCTGCTCCTGCTGGCCACACCATTCCTGATGCAGGCCAGGATGCCACTGGCTCTCTTGGCCACCTGGGCACACTGTTGGCTCATGTTCAGGTGGGTATCAATCAGTACCCCCAGATCCTTCTGTCTGGCTGCTCTCCAGCCACTCCCACCCCAGCCTGTATCTCTGCATGGGGTTGTTGTGGCCAAAGTGCAGCACCAGCACTTGGAGCTATTGAACGCTATCCCATTGGCTCACTCAGCTCTCCAGCCTGTCTCCCTGTTCCTATTCCCTTCCACCCAAACTCTGTCCTGGGATATGCTCAGTAAAGGCAGGAAAACTACCAAATGATGTAGATACCCATCAGGATCCAGTCCAGTCCTTTCCCTTCTCACCCAAAATCAAACACTCAGCTCTCCAGCCTGTCTTCCTGTTCTTCCCTTCCACCCACTCTCTGTCCTGGGATATGCCTAGTAAAGGCAGGAAAGCTACCAAACAATGCACACATATCCAGCAGGATCCAGTCCAGTCCTTTCCCTTCTCCCTCAAAATCAAACACCAGGTAGCTCTAGGAGCAACCCCAGAGCCTCAGGGAACAAACCAGGATAGAAATGTCACCCTCGGAGCCTCACTTGCGCTGTCGGTGAGACTTCTTCACAGGACACAGCTCCTGGAACAGCCTCTGGCTGGTGAGTCTGGCCACCATCAGGAACTTATTCTGGGAAAGGAAGTCATCAATCAGCTGCTTCTTCATATCTCGTGCCTGGTGAGGGCAAAGAAAGCAGAAGTCAGAAGCAGGGCAGGGCCAGGAGGGTAAAGTCGTTGTGTTCCTGTTGGCAGGCTGCCAGCCGTCACGGCCCTCGCTGGGACCATCTGATATGTTCCAACACCCTGAGACTGAGCAGCCACCTGTAGCCACAACCCCTTCAAAGATCAGGCACCAGACATGAGACATAGATGCTCAGAGGGCCATGAAGATGATCATGGCCACAAAGATGCTCAGAGGGCTGCAGCAGCTCTGCTGAGAGGACAGGCTGAGAGAGCTTGGAGAAGAGAAGGCTTCGAGGTGACCTTGGAGTCACCTTTCAGTATCTGAAAGGGGCTGCAGGAGGGCTAGGGAGGGACTATTGACAAGGTCTTGTGATGACAGGAGGAGGCATGGGTTTGAAGTGGCAGAGGGGAGACTGAAACTGGATGTTAGGAAGTTGTTTGCAGTGAGGATGGTGAGACACAGGTACAGGTTGCCCAGGGCGGTTGTGGAGCACAGAATCGAAGATCACATTGGGTGATTCTGTGCTCCACAACCTCCCTGGAGGTGTTCAAGGACAGGCTGGATGAGGCCTTGAGCAACCTAGGCTGGGAGCAGGTGTCCCTGCCTATGGTAGGAGGTTGGAACTAGATGATCTCTGAGGTCCTTCCCAACCTAAACCATTCTATGATTCTATGAAACCTGCTGAGCTTCCTCCCCTCCTAATGGTCACTGCTCTGCCCCTGCTGGAGCTCACAAGTTCCATCTGAAACCGACCACTCCTTGCTCTAAACCACACCACTGCCCACGGCATCCACACGAAGCAAGCTGTTGGGGAGGGCTCTGGGCAGTACCTGCACGACATCTGAGGGCCTGTCAATGTGCTCCTTGAAGACCATCATGGTGGGAGTGTAGACATTGATGTTGTACTGTCGGGACAGCTCCTCGGTGCCTCGCAGCCCCACGTAGACGTAACCGAAGGAGAGGTAATCGCGGTAGGCGAAGGCTGTCAGCTGGGTGAGAGGAGAGCACCAGGACATGGTTACACCTCCACAAAGGGACTTGGGATAGATTGGATCCACAGGCCAATGTTATTGGGGGGTGCTGGTAGATAGTAGCTGAAGCTGAGGCAGCAGTGTGCCCAAGTGGGCAGCAGAGCCAGTGGCATCCTGGGCTGGCTCAGGAGCAGTGTGGGCAGCAGGACAAGGGAGGTTCTTCTTCCCTTGTACTCAACACTGCTCAGGACACACCTTGAGTGCTGTGTCCAGTTCTGGGCTCCTCAAGCCAAGAGAGATGTTGAGGTGCTGGAAGGTGTTGAGAGAAGGGCAGCAAGGCTGGGGAGGGGCCTGGAGCACAGCCCTGTGAGGAGAGGCTGAGGGAGCTGGGGGTGTGCAGCCTGCAGCAGAGGAGGCTCAGGGTAGACCTCATTGCTGTCTACAACCACCTGCAGGGAGGCTGTAGCCAAGTGGGGTTGGGCTCTGCTGCCAGGCAACCAGCAAGAGAAGAAGGGGACACAGCCTCAAGCTGTGCCAGGGCAGGTTGAGGCTGGATGTTATTAGGAAGTTGTTGGCAGAGAGAGTGATTGGCATTGGAATGGGCTGCCCAGGGAGGTGGTGGAGTCTGTGTGCCTGGAGGTGTTGAAGCCAAGGCTGGCTGGGGCACTTAGTGCCATGGTCTGGTTGATTGGGCAGGGCTGGGTGCTAGGTTGGACTGGATGATCTCAGAGGTCTCTTCCAACCTGCTTGATTCTATGATTCTAAGCTGTAAATACAGCTTCATTCCTTAACTTCCAGCTGGCTGAATCTAGTCCAGGTGATTTTCTTAAGTGTGTGTGGGGAGGAAACTCCCAAACCATCACACTGTGATTAGAAATGCTGTATCCAGCAGGAGTAGGGAGGTGACTGTCCACTTCTGTTATGAGGATAGGCTGAGGGAGCTAGAGAGGAAATGACTCCAGGAGAGACTTTAATGCTGCCTTCCAATACCTGAACAGATCCTACAGGAAGGCTGCAGAGGGACTGCTCATGAGACTGTCTGGAGACAGGACAAGGGGGGATGGTTTGAAGCTTATGCAGAACAGGGTTAGACTGGATCTAAGGAAGAAGTTCTGCAGCATGAGGGTGGTGAGACTCTGGCATAGGCTGCCCAGAGATGTTGTGGAAGCCTCCTCTCTGGGGCTGATCGAGGCCAGGTTGGATGAGGCTTTGCGCAACCAAGTCTAGCTAAGAGGTGTCCCTGCCCATGGCAGGGGTGTTGAGTAATGATCTCTGAGGTCTCTTCCAACCTGAGCCATTCTGGGATTCTGTGATTAATTAGCAAGTCAGCAACAGGGTGACAGAACTCAGCTCACCTTGTACAAGAGTGGCACAACTGGCATGTGGTCAAAGAGCAGGACGTGAGGCTTGTTTTCTCTCTTCCAGTTGGAGAGGAAGTGGATGTAGTTTTTATCTGTAATCTTCAAACAGAACCAGGGGGTTAGCTGGAACCTCTGAGCTGCTGGACACATGCAGTGCTCTGTGATCAAGTGTCTGCAGGAGAACTGAGCCTGGAAAAGCTCTCCAGGTGCTACAGGAAGCAGATTGAGGGTTTGCCTTTCCAACAGGTGCACTTGGACTGTGCTTTCTGATACAGGAAATTAAGCCCAGCAGTTCTGACCCCCACACCAGCCCTCTTAGCTCCTGCACCCTCTCCTGATGCTGTCCCAATTCAAAGCTGGTGCCACTTTCATTCTCATAACTGTTCTTGAGGTCATATACTTTAGGTATCGTGGGGAGCCAAGGGGTAGCAGATACCAAACATCCCTCAAACCTACTCTGTTTCAGCTGAGTACCTCTCTGACCCAGAGGAAGGACATAAAAAGGAGGTCACAGCTGGTTTAAGAGTTTACAGGGAGAGGAGCACGCTGCCAGCTCTGTTGGTGAGGAGAGCCTAACTGCAGGAGGTGAAATGGCTGTTTTGGCCATGGGAAAGGACTAGACCCTGCTTTTGGGGTGAAAAGCCATACCAGGAGGACAGCAGGGCATGAATCTGTTGGGAAGGGCAGCCCTTGCTGCAGACTCCAAGGGAAAATGATGTGACCAAGGCTGCAGGTGAGAGCTCTGTGGGGAGTTTCTTGCACTAAAAAGTGGGGGAGGTTGCTTCAGGACTCTGCTAAAAATAAGCAAGCAGGGGCAAAAGACAGAGGGGGGTTCTTTATCTAGTAGGAGGCTTTACCTACTGGAGCACTGCCAGCCCCAGTTTCAGAGGCCTGGCTCAAAACTGGATGAAGCAAACAGCAGGTGTCTGTCTGGCTGAGTTTTAGCAGACAGTGCCTACGAGTCAGTGAGTGGCCCTCATTTGCTGGATGAAACAAGAGAAGGGAAGGCAAACCCAAGAAGCAAGCTGGGCACGATGCCAGATTCCCAATCCAGGGATGGCTTTTCCACACTCAAAGGGGTCACAGCTGGGCCAGCAGCAGGCGCTGGAGGTGCTGGTTTAACAGTGTAGCAGCAGGATAAGCCCTGCTGGAGGAGAAGCCTTACAGCGCTTGCGACAGCTCCAGGCTTTGGCGCTGCAGCTGCTGCTCTCCATACACCTCTCACCTCAGCAGCCTCACTCAGAGCTTCTCAGCTCTGTGCCACAGCTCAGGGGGCGCTGAATGAACCAGAGGAGGCAACCAAAGCAGGGAGGTGAGCAGCCAGCGAGACAGGAGGAGCAGAGGGGGAGTCAGCTGAGTGTTACCTTCTCCACCAGGCTGCCCGGCAGCAGGCTCTCCACGAAGTGCCGCAGGTTCTCGCGCAGGACGGCGCTGTGGAAGAAGGTGACCCTGCCATTGATGAGCCCCAGGATGGAGGGGGTGCTGTGGGCACCGAGGTGATGGGCGAGGCGCCTCTCGTACCCGGCGTGAACCACTCCGATGCCCACCCCTGCGGAAGGAGAGGGGGATGGTGGGAAAGGGCAGCTGGGAGGAAAGGGAGGATGGAGACCTGGGCTCTTGCCCAGCAGCCTGCTCAGGAGTGAATGTGGGACTGTCCTTCCTAAAGACTCCTCATGGCATTCAACAAGGCCAAGTGTAAGGTCCTGCACCTGAGTGGGTGCAATCCCAAGCACAGCTCCAGGCTGGGTGGGGAATGGCTGAGAGCAGCCCTGAGGAACAGGCCCTGGGGGTCTGGGGTGAGGAAAAGCTCAACAGGAGCCTGCAGTGTGAGTGCAGCCCAGACACAACCCTGTGCTGGGCTGCAGCAAGAGCAGTGTGGGCACAGGGCAAGGGAGGGGATTCTGCTCCTTGGCTCTGCTCTCCTCACCCCACCTGCAGTCCTGGGTGCAGTTCTGGAGCCCCCAGCACAAGCAGGACATGGAATTGTCAAAGCCAGCCCAGAGGAGGCCACCAAGATGCTGAGAGGGCTGCAGCAGCTCTGCTGTGAGGACAGGCTGAGAGAGTTGGGGCTCTCCAGCCTGGAGAAGAGAAGGCTTCCAGGAGACCTTGGAGTGGCCTTGCAGGATCTGAAGGGGGTTACAGGAGGGCTGGAGAGGGACTATTGACAAGGTCTGGGAATGAGAGGACAAGGAGGAATAGGTCTGAAGTGGCAGAGGGGAGATTAAAAGTGGATGTTAGGAAGAAGTTGTTTGCAGTGAGGGTGGTGAGACACTGGCAGAGGGAGGCTGTGGATGCTCCCTCCCTGGATGTGTTCAAGCCAGGTTGGATGAGTCCTTGTGCAACCTGCTCTAGTGGGAGGTGTCCCTGCCTATGGCAGGGGATTGGAACTGGCTGAGCTTTGAGGTGCTTTCCAACCTAAACTATTCCATGATTCTATGACTGTCCCTCCTACAGGAGCTATTCATGGGACTGTCTCTCTTAATTATCTGCTGCAGCATGTCCAGAGAAGGGCAAGAAAGCTGGTGAAGGGTCTGGGGAACAAATCTTTGTGGGGAGCAGCTGATGGCCCAGATGGCAGAAAGCAGATCACATCCTGGGCTGCATCCAAAGCTGTGTTGCCAGCAGATACAGAGTGGGGATTCTGCCACTTTGGTCTGCTCTGGTGAGACCTCATCTGGAGTACTGTATCCAGGTCTGGAGCTCTCAATATAGGAAGGACATGGACCTGACGGAGAAGGTCTAGAGGAGAGCCATTGAAATGATCAGGGGGTTGGAGCACCTCTGCTATGAGGACAGGCTGAGGGAGCTGGGGGTGTTCAGCATGGAGGGAAGGATCTGGGGAGATCTAACAGCAGCCTGCCAGTACCTGAAGTGGGCTACAAGAAGGATGGAGAGAGACTGTTTGCAAAGGCCTGCAGGGACAGGACAAGGGACAATGGCTTCAAACTTGAGCAGAGCAGATTTAGATTGGATGTTAGGAACAGGTCCTTTACTATAAGGATGGTGGAACTCTGCAACAGGGGTGCAGGTGGTGGTTGGGGCCCCATGCCTGGAAATATTCAAGGTGATGCTCAAGAAGGCTCTGAGTAACCTGATCTAGTGAATGTCCTCCACTTGATCTTTGGAAGTCAATTCCAACCCACACCATTCCATGATTCTATGACCTGGGGAGAAAAGGGGGCTGAAGGGAGACCTCACTGATGTCTACAGCTCTCTGAAAGGAAATTGGAGCCAGGTGGGGGTTGGTGTCTTCTCCCGAGGAACAAGGGATAGGCCAAGAAACAGTCTCAAGTTGCACCAGGGAAGGTTGAGGTTGGACATGAGGAACAATTTCTTCCCCAAAAGGGATGTCCAACTCCAGAACAGGCTGCCCAGGGCAGAGTCCCCATCTCTTGAGGTGCTTCAAAGCCATGGAGATGTGATGCTGAGGGACATGGTTTTGTGGTGATGTGGCAGTACTGGGTTAAGGGCTGGAACTGGATGATCCTAAAGGTCCCTTCTAAGCAACCTGATTCTATGTTTCTAACTCTCTGCTCTCCTCCTTCAGTATTGTATTTAAGACTTGTAGTTTTATTTAGAGAGAGAACACCCTGTCCTCTTTTGTTGTCTGCTGGTGGTTCATGTGCCACATGAAAACATCAAGGAAGAAAATCTTAGTAAGCAGGAACTACCCTGCCTGTGTCTCCTGCTGCCTGCTGAGCCTTCATCTGCAGGGAAAGCAAAGCAGCTGAGTGCAGAGGGGCATGTGAAAAACACCTCCTTGGCATCCAAACATCTTTAATGAGCCTCAAAACCTCACTGTATGGCAGCAGGCCTAAAGCTGAAGAGGTTTTCTGCAAGGATTAGAGCCAGCCAAGTGCAGGAGGAAGAGGAACACAGCATTTAGGCACCACAAATTGAGGCTTGGTTTGTAGCAGTGCTATCAGTCCATGGCCATGCCACCCTGTCTTAGCATCCCTTTATTAGCATCACTGCATCCAGTTCTGGTGCAGCCAACAAAACAAAGACATCAAACTGTTGGAGTGGGTCTCTGGAGCAGACAAAAGTGATCTGAAGGCTGCAGCACTTCTGTGAAGATAGGCTGAGAGAGTTTGGGCTTTTCAGCCTGGAGAAGAGAAGGCTTCACCCAGGGAGCAGCCTTCTAGTACAGGGGCTACAAGAGAGCTGGGGAGGGACTTTAGGCAAGGGCTTGGTGTGACAGGATGAGAAGGAATAGATTGAAGGCAGAAGAGAGAGATTTAGAGTGGAGATTAGGAAGAAATTGTTTAGAGTGAGGATGGGGAGACACTGGCACAGGTTGCCCAGTGAGGTTGTGCATTCCACCTCCCTGGAGGTGTTCAAGGCCAGGCTGGATGAGGCCTTGAGCAATCTGGGCTAGTGGAATGTGTCCCTGCTCATGGCAGGGGGCTGGAACTGGATGATCTTTAAGGTCCCTTCCAACCCAACCCACTCTCTGATTCTATGATCAGCACCAGGCTAAGCCACTGGCTATGTGCTCCTGTGATCCATGGGACTCTTTCTTCCCCTCCCTTCTAACACATTGCCTCACCAATCACGACTGGAAAACATTAGGATAGATCCTTTAGGCAATCTATGAGCTAAACTCAGCCCCCCATAGCTGAAGACAACCCCTGCAGTTCCACTGGACCTAACCAGCCTTGTTCTTACCCAGTGCTTCCAGTTCCTGAGCGACCTCCTTCCAGACAGGCTCGATGTGGATGCAGCTGAAGCACCAGTCCGAGGTGATTTTAATGAGGTAAGGTTTCTTGAAGCTGTCTGGCAGGATTTCGTTGATGTAGTGGGAGAAATGGAGCAGGTACTTCTCATCAGAGCTGTCTCTCCTCTCTGAGTTGAAGGGGAAGTGGAAGAAGGACTCATCAAAGTAGAAGCCTTCGTGGAAGTGGTGGAACTGGCGCTGCTGGTGCTGGGAGTAGCCCTGGCTCTCCCCAGCGTCTCCGTAGCGATCAAAGTTTGCCCTCTTCTCCTCGTTGGAGAGAATCTGGGAAGCAGATGATAGAAGAATGGGCACCTGAAAGTGGCCTGACAATGATCCTTGGATGATCCACAATCCCCAATCAAGAGACAAGCCTTCAGGCAGGAGTTCCTCTGCTGGCAGTTTGTGTATTTAGGCAGAAGAAAGTAAGGAGATAACCCTGGGGAGCAGCTCTAGGGAAGAGCAGCTGGGAGTGCTGGTGGACAGGTTCCCCCTGTGCACAAGAAGGCAAATGGTCTTCTGGGGTGCATCAAGAAGAGTGTGGCCAGTAGGTCAAGAGAGGTTTCACTCCCTCTCTACTCTGCCCTGGTGAGGCCACATCTGGAGTACTGGGAGCAGTTTTGGGCTCCCCAGTTCAAGAAGGACAGGGAGCTGCTGGAGAGGGTACAGCAAAGGGCTACAAAGAGGATTAGGGGACTGAAGCATCTCTCTTAAGAGCAAAGATGGAGAGAATTTGGGTTCTTTAGTCTGGAGAAAAGTAGATGAAGGGGGAACCCCATCAATGCTTACAAATACTTCAAGGGTGGGTGGCAGGAGGATGGGACCAGGCTTTACTCAGTGGTGCCCAGTGACAGGATGAGAGGTAATAAGCACAAACTTGACCATTAAGAAGTTTCCTCTAGGCATGAGGAAAAACTTCTTTGAATTCAGGTTGCCAGAGCACTGGAAGAGGCTGCCCAGAGATGTGGTGGAGTCATCATCCCTGGACACATTCAGAACCCCACTGGATGTGTTCCTGTGTGACCTTCTCTAGGTGACACTACCTTGTGGGGGCTCTTGGACTGGATGATCTCCAGAGGTCCCTTCCAACCCCTACCATTCCATGATCCTGTGAAATAACTGCAGCTGCATATGGATGGGCTAGGAGGGAATGTGCAGCCTGTGCTGTGTGCCAGAGAGAGAAATATACTGAAATAAGCCTGGGGAAAAAAATAAAAGCCAAATCCCAAAGAACAGGAGGCTGCAGCTCAGGCTTGCTGCATCCATTTCTGACACCAATTGCTCCCTGAGCCATCTAAGCATTAATGCTCTTTTCTGGAGCAGCTTCTGCTGGCGTCTGCTTGAACACTGAGAGTTCCTCAGCACATCAGAAAGCAGAAGTAGTTTTAGACAAGCTGCATTTTGCAGCCAGCAGCTGAGGATTTGCTCTCTTTCCGCAGGCTCAGCTTCCCTGCCATGGAACGATCAGGGTCAGCTTCCTCAAACTGGGGCAGCCAATCTCCAGAGCCATGCAGGAGCAACGTGCAAAATAATGACTTATCCAAGGAATAATTTGAAGTTACTAAAGCCCTCTGGTGATTAATGTCACTTACATCATCCCCCAAACACTGAGAGGTACCCGTGACACGGCCAAGGCAGCCACCCAGCTGTGTGGGGCTTGCTAATACTCAGAATCAATGAATGCTTTAGGTTGGAAGTGACCTCAAAGCTCAGCCAGTTCCAACCCCCCGCCATAGGCAGGGACACCTCCCACCAGCATAGGCTGCCCAATGCCTCAATCAACCTGGCCTTGAACACCTCCAGGCAAGGAGCATCCACAACCTCCCTGGGCAGCCTGTTCCAGTGTCTCACCACCCTCATCATAAAGAACCCTTCCCTAACAACTAGTTTGAAAGCTAAACTCTTCCTCTTTTAACTGAGAGCAGGGCAGGCTTGTAGCAAACTATTTGTCACACAGACCATGCTGCTGGCATCCAGTGCAGAAAAAAACCACAAGCCTGAGCTTCTCTGGGCACCTCCAGAGGGTTGAGCACTTTCTCTTTGTAGATGTACACAGAAAAAGCACAAAGCCCCAGAGCAGAAAAATAACATCACTGAACCCTAAACAACAGCAGGAGTTTAGCAACAGGAGCATGTTACCTCGTAGGCCTTGCTAATCTGGATGAATTTGTCTTCTGCTCCTGGGTCCTTGTTTTTGTCAGGGTGCCTACGAGGCAGAACCAGAAGAAAAAAGGGGTCAGTGGTTCCCCAGGGGGCCCAGTGAGCTGTCAGCCTCTGTTCAGAGGTGAGCGAGATGCAGGTGGTGCGTGGCAGCATCCCGAGGCTGACAGCACATTTTATACCCAGCAAGTGCTCTCCCTCCTCACATCCAACCCCAAAACACAGCACTGGGACACATCCATCTTCCTGCAGCCCTGTTTCTTCAGCTGACCCATCACCAGCAGCCCGGGACAGGGGATGTGTATCTCTCCTACCCACAGCAGCCACACATCCCTCAGCTCCTGCCCTACATATCTGCCGAGTCCTTCCTGTGAAACGCCTCCTACCACAGCCCCCGGGGATGTCTCTGACAGAACTATGCAGGCTCTGAAAGCTCCAGGTGAGGCTATTTCCCTCAAGCCTGCTCCTCAGAGCACACACAGAGCTCTGAAAGCTCCAGGTGAGGCTTTCCCCCCTCAAGCCTGCTCCTCCGAGCACACAACCAAAGCAGCAGACATGACACTTAGCGATGCAACACGTTTCCGTCCCAGCACGGGGGCTGAGTTGCCTTCGGGTAATGATGTATCAAACTGAGACGTATTAAAGGCTCCCAGCCGAGTCAGGAAGAACTCTTTCCCCCGTGGCCAGACTCCGGGAGCGGTTTACAGCACAGGTTCCTAGCGTGAAAGCGGTTGCTTGGCCTCAAGAGGACTCTTGGCTTGCCGGAAGGACTCATCGCTCATCTCTCCCTGCCTCCTGAGCCCCCGTTCGGCACGGACAGCCAGGTAAGGTGGCTAATGCCACCACCCTGCAGCACTTCGCGCTGCTCAAAGCACGGCGGCCTAGCTCCGGCAACCGAGAGGACGCCAAACGACACCGTGTGCGTGTGTCTGTGTCTGTCTGTCCCCGCCGCCGTGCGTCCGCAGGGGATCAGAGCCCAGGGGAAGGTCCAGGCGGAAAGGAGGCACGTACCATTCCCGGGCGAGCCGCTTGTAGGCCTTCTTGATGTCGGCCTGGCTGGAGCTCCGGCCGACCCCCAGGACGCGGTACGGGTCGAAGTCCCCCGCCGCTGCCGCCGCGGCCTGCGCTCCCAGGGCCGCCAGTAGCAGGACGGCGACCCAGGCTCGACCTGCCCGCCCTAGCTCCATGGCTCCGGCGGAGGGTCGGCACGGAAGTGCGGGGGAACGGGACGGGAGGCAGACACCGGCGCTGCAGGACCGGCGAGGGCCGCGGACGAGCCGCCCTCAGCCCCCCCGCGCCGCCGCTTCCGGCGCGCCCGCCCCGCCGTCACCATAGAGACGGCGCCGACTTCCGGTCAGCGAGACGAGGCGGGCAGAGCGGCGGCGGCGCCATGGAGGAGGCGCAGCGGCGAGCCCTGCGGCGCGGGCGGCCGCGGCTGGTGGCGGAGCTGCGGGTGGCGCCGCTCTGGGAGCCGCTGGAGCAGCGCGGCCTCTTCACCCGCACCATGATCGAGGAGCTGCAGGTGCGCCCCGCGCTTCCGCCGAGCCTCCGGGCACAGGCCCGAGGGAGGGCCCCTGTGCCCCTCGCTGCTGGGGGCAGGCCTTGGGGCGGGACCCCTGCGTTCGCCTGGCACCAGTGACAGGCCTGGGGGGGGGGAGCATCGTGTCCCCTCAGGCCCGAGAGAGCTCCGAGCTCCCCCGTGTCCACTGAGCCCGGTAGCAAGCCCAAGGGAAGATGCAGTGACCCCTTAGCCTCCGTGGCAGGTCAGAGGGTGGGTCTTGTTTCGCCTCAGCCGATACAACAGGCCTGAGGGTGTGGCCCCCCTGACCTCTCAGCCCCTGGGGACTGTGTTCAAAGTCCCAGCGACAGGCCCAAGGGAGGCTGTTTCCGCCTTGTCCTGCGCGCTGGTGACGGCCTAGGGGGTGCCTGTTTATCACAGGATGTCAGGGGTTGGAAGGGACCCAAGGCGATCACTGAGTCCAACCTCCCTGCCAGAGCAGGACCACACAATCTAGCACAGATCACAGAGGAACACATCCAGACAGGCCTTGAAAGGCTTCAGAGAAGGAGACTCCAAAACCTCTCTGGGCAGCCTGTGCCAGGGCTCTGGGACCCTTACAGAGATGTTCCCATGGAGATGCTTCCTCCTCCCTCCAAGCCCTATGCTGGGCTGCAGTCATATGTCCTGCCTCTGGGAGCTGCTGTTGGGGTGGCTGCTGGTGGTCTTCTTCATGCCATGCTGGGTGTGGATTCCACAGTTTCCCCTCTCTGTGTGCTGGCTGGAAGGACTTGTCTTGCTTAGGGGTGAATGTGCCTTGTCCTGGGCTCCCCTTCTCTGCAGAGTGCTGGCAGCCGAGGAGATCAAGCCAGGAAGCTGATCATTGACCTGGAGACCCGAGGGAAGCAGGCTTTTCCCATCTTCCTCTCCATCCTTCGGGATACTGGGCAGGGTGGCCTCGCAGACATGCTGATGGAGAAGTGCCAGGCCCTGCCAGCTCCACCACAGCTGCCCGACCTCAGGCCTGTGGAGCTGGAGGTACACAGAGAAAAGAGTAACAGAAGTGAGTATTTCAGGGCTAAGAGCAGCACAGGGGTGGCAGCTGGGATCCCTTCTCCATGGGGAATCATCTGTGAGGTCTGGATTTGTAGAGGAGAGTGCACACAGCTGTTGGGAGAATGCCTTGCTGTCCAGTAGCAGAAGATTGAAGCTCAGATTCTGTACTTGTGGTATTCAGAGTTCCTGCTCTGTGGGGTTTTTTTTGCATGTGGTTCCTTGGTGAAAATGCATTTTGCCACATTCTCACCATCCTGTGATCTGCTGGATCCAGCAGATCCATCTTCTGTTGTTGGAAGGAGAAACATTTGTCCCTTAAACCTTGACAAGGGCAATGAGAATGTGATGTGGTATCACAGCAGGGGTGCTGTGACAGGATCAGGTCCTTCTGGGCACCCACTTGTGCATGAAATCAGACAGGGAGAAGGTCAGACTTGCCTGTCCCTTGTCATTACAGATGTCAGCTTCCCTGAACGTTTGTCCATCCCAGTCCAAGCTGAGAGTGAAAGACCTCAGATGTCTCCCATACCAGCCCAGGGTAAGCCATGCCTCAAAGAGACAACAAACCAAGTGCTTGTTCCCAGTCTGTGATCAGGCAGGAATGGGGAAATTGTACTTGTCACTGATGTATCCTGGGTGACAGGGAAGGACTGATGGGAATCTCTGCAGAAGGACCTGGCCAGGCTGGATCCATCAGCTGAGGTTCAACAAGGCCAAGGGCTGGGTCCTGAACGTGGGTCACAACAACCCTATGAATGCTCCAGGCCTGAGGCAGAGTGGCTGCAAACTGCCCAGCAGAGAAAGACCCTGGGAGTGTTGGTTGACAGCTGAAGATGAGCCAAGGTGTGCCTAGGTGGCAAGAAGGCCACCAGCAGCCTGGCTTGGATTAGCAAGAGTGCAGCCAGCAGGACCAGGGCAGGGTGAAGCCACACCTTGAGTACTGGATTCAGTTTTGTCCCCTTCACTCCAAAGACATTAAGGTGCTGGAGCAGCTCCAGAGAAGGGCAGTGAAGCTGGTGAAGGATCTGGAGGAGCAGCTGAGAGAATTAAGGAGATGAGAGAGATGGTTGAATCCCCATCTCTGGAGGTGCTTAAAGGCTGCAGAGGTGTGGTGCTGAGGGCCATGGTTTAGCCCCAGCCTTGGTAGAGTTAGAGAATAGTTGAACTGGGTGAGTTTAAAGGGTCTTTTCCAACCCAAATGATTCTATGAATTCTAGGAGGAGCATCTCATGGTGGGCTGAGAAGAGCTAAACACCACATCTTTGTTGTGTGTTGCAGGGTCAGCTGTTGACAAGAGGAACCACAACTTGGTGAGTGTTTGGTTAGGCCCAAAATGTTTTCCATTAAACAAGAGCTCTGTGCCTTGTGAGTGGCTGCCAGAAGACAGCCCTGGGCTCACCAGTTCTTGCTTGGTGTTATCTAAGTGATCTGAGTCACTGACACCACAGTTACAGGGCTGATAAATTCAGACTGGGTCAATCGCTGACCACCTCCTCCTGAAGACCATAACATAACACAGAGTTTAAGCTGGTGCTGAAGCAGTTCCCAGCAAGGCAAATGGTGATTCTAGAAGGCACCAAGTTGTGTGTGCTCTACAAAGTGGTCTTTGGACCTTGTAATCCTGTTGTTGAAAGACAGACACCAGGCAAGCAACATCAAACCTCTTGACCTGTTGGGGAGCACAGCTGGAGTTGACTTCTGGTAGCTCACAGTTTTGGCTGCCCATTTGGGAGGTTTGTGGCTGATTTGGTGCAAGTATTTGGGTGGTTCTCATGAAGTTCTTGTGGTGCAGTTGGTGGCGGTAAAGCTGAGTCCCTGAGGGACTTAACTGCTCCACCTCTAATGGGGAAGTTTGGCCACCTAAAATAACTCCTAGAAACCTCAGCTTGCCCTTGGAGATGCTGCAGGTGATGAAGCAGCTGCTTTTTCACAGAGGAAGTTTGTGCCTTGAGAGGTTGTTTTATGTTGCTCAGCTGCTGGTAACAACATGCTGTGGAGGATGGATGCTCTCATCCACCCCTAGGCCTGGAGAGATGGAAGAAAGGTGAAATGCACCACTTGAAAGACTCTTTCCTGATTGGTGCTGCACCCTGTTGGATCAGGTTAAGAGGGAGTTTAATCATAGAGTTACAGAATTGTCAGGGCTGGAAGGGACCTTAAAGATTATCAGCTTCCAACCCCCCTGCCATGGGCAGGGACACCTCACACTAGATCAGGTTACCCAGAGCCACATCCAGCCTGGCCTTAAAAACATCCAGGGATGAAGCTTCCACCACCTCCCTGAGCAACTTGTTCCAGTGTCTTACCACTCCCATGGTAAAGAACTTCTTCCTAACATCCAGTCTGTATCTACCCAGTTCTAGTTTTACTCCATTTCCCCCTGTGCTATCACTACCTGAAACCCTAAAAAGTCCCTCCCCAGCTTTCCTGTAGCACCCTTCAGATAATGGAAGGCCACAATAAGGTCTCCTGGGAGCCTTAGAATCACAGAATCAAACAGGTTGAAAGAGACCTTCGAGCTCATCCAGTCCAACCTAGCACCCAGCCCTGCCCAACCAACCAGACCATGGCACTAAGTGCCCCAGCCAGGCTTGGCTTCAACACCTCCAGCCACACAGACTCCACCACCTCCCTGGGCAGCCCATTCCAATGCCAGTCACTCTGACAACAACTTCCTCCTGACATCCAGCCTGAACCTCCCCTGGCACACTTTGAGACTGTGTCCCCTTGTTCTGTTGCTGGTTGACCAACCCCACCTGGCTACAGCCTCCTTTCAGGTAGCTGTAGACAGCAATGAGCTCTGCCCTGAGCCTCCTCTTCTGCAGGCTGCACCCCCCCAGCTCCCTCAGCCTCTCCTCACAGGGCTGTGCTCCAGGCCCCTCCCAGCTTTGCTGTCCTTCTCTGGACACCTTCCAGCACCTCAACATCTCTCTTGAATTCAGGAGCCCTTCTTCTCTCCAGACTGAGCAGCCCCAACTCCCTCAGTCTGTCTCCATAGGAGAGGTGCTGCAGCCCTCTGCTCATCCTCATCCTTCTCTTAACAAAGTGGGTGCTTAATGAAGTGGATGTTTAATTGTGCTGTGTGCCTGCCAGGTTTACCAGCTGAAAGCAAAGCCTTGTGGACACTGCCTGGTCTTCAACAACGTCACCTTCAGCAGAGATTCAAAGCTGTCAACTCGAAATGGCTCTGATGTGGACTGTGAGAAGCTGGAGAGGATCTTCAAGGCCTTCTCCTTCAACGTCCTGACAAAGCGAGATCTGAAGGCTCAGGTGAGGCTTGGCCATGTCCAGCCAGCATGTGGGAGAAGAGGTGATGGGAGCACTTAGAATCATAGAATCAACCAGGTTGGAAGAGACCTCCAAGATCATCCAGTCCAACCTATCACCCTGCCCTATCCAATCAACCAGACCATGGCACTAAGTGCCTCATCCAGTCTTTTCTTGAAGACCCCCAGGGACAGTGCCTCCACCACCTCCCTGGGCAGCCCATTCCAATGCCAATCACTCTCTCTGTGAAGAACTTCTTCCTAATATCCAGCCTAGACCTACCCTGGCACAACTTGAGACTGTGTCCCCTTGCTCTATTGCTTGTTACCTGGGAGAAGAGGCCATCCCCCACCTGGCTACAATGCCCCTTCAGGTAGTTGTAGATAGCAATGAGGACATGTATCCCTGTGTTGGCAGCACTGCAAGCCCCAGCATCTACCTGACAGAGAAATAATGAACAGAACCTTATTTGTGGTTGTTAGAATCATAGAATCACAGAATGGGTTGGGTTGGAAGGGACCTCAGAGCTCATCCAGTTCCAACTTCCTGCCATGGACAGGGACACCTCCTGTCACAGAACAGGTCACTCAAGGCCTCATCCAACCTGGCCTTGAATACCTTCAGGGAGGAGACAGCCACAACTTGCCTGGGAAACCTGCTCCAGTTGTCTGTCTGCACTTCAGCAAAGCCTTAGCCACTCATCTCTGCTGACTGCTATCAGGAGTAGTCAGCATGGATTCATGAAGGGAAATCATGCTTGACCAATCTGACAGCTTTCTGTGATGGTGTGACCAGCTGGGTGGGTGAGAGGAGAGCAGTGATTGTTGTCTGCTTTGACTTCAGCAAGGCTTTAGATGCTGTCTCCCATAACATCCTCCTAGGGAAGCTTGGAGGTGTGGGTTGGATGAGTAGACAGTGAGGTGGAGTAAGAACTGGCTGAAAGAGCTCAGAGAGTTGTGATCAGTGGTACAGTGTATTGGTGTTCCCCAGGGGTCAGAACTGGCTCCAGTCTAGTTCAACATCTTGATCAGTGACCTGGATGAGGGGAAAGAGTGGACCTTCAGATGACTTAAAAGTGAGAGGAGTGACTGACTCCTCATCAGGCTGTGCTGCCATCCAGCCAGACCTGGCCAAGCTGGAGAGAGGGAAGGAGGGAACTTCATGAAGTTCAGCAAGGGCAGGTGTGGGGTCCTGCAGCTGGGCAGGTGAGGGAACATTTCTTCACTGCAAGTGGTCAGGCACTGGTAGAAGCTGCCCAGGGAGGTGCTGCAGTCTCCTTCCCTGAAGGTAGTCAAAAAATGTGTAGACATGGCACCTGGGGACATGGTTCAGTGACTGTGGTGGTGTTGGGTTGATGGTTGTGTGTTTGGTTTGTGTTGCTGTATTGTACAGACTGCAGTGAGGAGCAAAACCTGGGTCATTAAAGCAGCCAAGTGTTAATTAAGGGCAGAGCTACCAAAACGCTCACTCTCTGCTGGTGCTTCTGCTGCCTGTATGTGGGCTGCATGTTACCCTGCAGCAGAGAGATCCTTCTGAGATCTTCTGGATCCTTCTGAGCAGCACAGCAGGGCCCAGCAGTAACCTGTGGCTGAGGTGTGGCTCACCTTTCTGTGATCTTTGTCTGTGCAGGAGATGGTTGTGGAGCTGCAGAAGCTGGCACGACAAGACCACAGCGCCTTGGACTGCTGTGTTGTGGTCATCCTCTCCCATGGCCGTCAGGTGGGTTTGGGCAGCTCTCCCTTGGCTCAGCACCACGTGGAAGGGGTTAATTCCCTGTGCTGGTGTCCCATGGGTTAAAGATCAGTGGGAGCTTCTCTGCTGTGGTTTGATCCAGTGTGGACAAGTGTTCTCCAGCAGTTTGGGGTGTAGAATCTGGCTCTGAATGATGAGCAGGGTGAAGGATGCTGGCCCTGACCTTCATCCTGTGGTCGTTTAGTTCTTGCCATATCTCCAGCCCTGATGGGGGAAGGTGGTGGTGGTGGTGGTGGTCAAAGCCATCTATCACAAGCCAGCATGAAAGGTGAGGAGAGTGATGGTTAGGCAAGTGTTGGATGTTGTGCCAGGGGAGGTCTAGGCTGGATGTTAGGAGGAAGTTGTTGGCAGAGAGAGTGATTGGCATTGGAATGGGCTGCTCAGGGAGGTGGTGGAGTCTGTGTGCCTGGAGGTGTTGAAGCCAAGCCTGACTGGGGCACTTAGTCCTGGTTGATTGGGCAGGTCTGGGTGCTAGGTTGGGCTGGATGAGCTTGGAGCTCTCTTCCAACCTGCCTGATTCTACGATTCTAGCTCAGGCTGCCCAGGACCACACCAAGCCTGATCTTGCATGGCAAAGCTGCCTCAGAGCTGGCCTCACCTTGCCTGTGACTAGCTGCTGGTCACTTTCCTCTTGCAGGTCAGCCACATTCAGTTCCCTGGAGCCATTTGTGGGACAGATGGAAATCTCATCCCAGTAGAAAAGATTGTGAACTATTTCAATGGGTCCAATTGCCCCAGTTTGAGAGGAAAACCCAAACTCTTCTTCATCCAGGCCTGTGGTGGAGGTGAATCTTTGTTTTGGAGTCATTGGGTGTGAGCAGGTTTTGGAGATGCTGTTAGGCTTTGGCTTCTCATTTCTTTATTGGTTGTCTTCAGCACTCTTCTTTCAACTCTTGGGCATGGGTTGAGTCTAGCACAGGTTGAGTCTGAGGGCTCAGGCATGAACAGGATTTGTGGCTTCTGGAATGCTTTTTCTTCATGATAAGGAGGTAGAGGATGGGAGGAGGGGAGTAACTACTGCACACAGCCAAGCAGTGCACCTGGAGTGGTGGCTCCAGGTCTTCAGCTGTGAGGTTGATGGAGAATTAAAGTGTGAGAAGCACAGCCTGAGGGCTTTCCACAGCCAAAGAGCCCCAAATCTTTGTTTCCTGGGAAGGCCTTTGTCCTTTCTGTAACTTTACCTTCTCCTAACGAGGTCATACAGTGTTTGAATGCTTGAGTAAGGTGAACCTCAGGGATTGCCTTCTTGTTGCTGCTCTCTGCAGATCAGAAGGATCGAGGCTTTGTAGTGAATTATGATGCCCCTGGTGAGGAAGCTCCTGGAGGTCCCTTGGAGTCAGATGCAAATCCTTTCCAGACTCCACAGGGGAACCTGGACCAGCCAGACGCCGTGGCCTGTCTGCCCACACCCAGTGACATCCTGGTCTCCTACTCAACTTTCCCAGGTGCAAAACCTTTGTGGATTTAAGGGGGATTTAGCCAAGAATTCAGAGCTCTGCGGGCAAAGGGAGGGACCGGTGGGGACAGCAGGGGGCAGCAGGAACTCGGGGAGGTGAGAACGGAGGGATGGCTTTAGCGACAGTGTCCTCATTCTTTCTCTGAAGGTTATGTGTCCTGGAGGGAGGAATCGAGAGGCTCCTGGTATGTGGAGACACTGGTGAACGTGCTGCAGCAGTGTGCCTATGCAGAAGACCTGCTGAGCATGCTAGTGAAGGTAACTGCTTTTTGCTTCTGCTTTCTGTGCTCATGGTGAGGGAGCTGTAATGTGCAGGGGCATGGAAGAGGAGTGAGGAAGGAGGCTACAGCAGAGCTGGAGAGGGGCTTTTGCTAAGAGCCTGTGGTGATAGAGGGGGTGAAGGTTTGAAGCTGGAGCAGGGGAGATTTAGGCTGGATGTCAAAAGGAAGTTCTTTACTGTGAGGAAGGTGATACACTGAGGGGGATTGCCCAGAGAAGCTGTGGGCACCTCATCCCTGGCAGTCTGTTCCAGGCCTTGAAAACCCATCTGGGGAAGAAATGGCTCTTCATGTCCAACCAAAACCTCCCCTGGGGCAACTTGAGGCTATTTCCTCTGGTGCTGTCACTTGTTCCTTGAGAGAAGAGATCAACCCCTACTTGGCTCCAACCTCCTTTCCAAGAGCTGTAGAGAGCCAGAAAGTCTCCTCTCAGCCTTCTTTTCTCCAGCCCCCTCAGCTGCTCCTCACCAGTCCTGTTCTGCAGACCTTTCACCAGCTTGGTTGCTCCAGGAGCACCCTAGTGGCAATGGTAGCTGATCCAGCTGGGGCCACTTGGATGTCTCATTTTGGGAGACCTCTCTGCTCTCCTGCCCCACAGTCCAATTCTCTGTCCTCAGCACTGTGCCACTCGAGTTGGAAGAGCTCTCTCAGCCACTCTCCCTGTGTCCCCAGGTGACAGATGCTGTGGCAGACAGGGGGATCTACAAGCAGGTCCCAGGCTGCTTCAACTTCCTCCGTAAGAAATTCTTCTTCATGGTCCACTGACCCTTGGGCTGCCAGCTCCCTGCCCAGTGCCAGAGGGCACCCTGCCCTGCAGCTGGCTGGAGCCTGCACCTGGTGGCCTTTTTGTCTGTCTCTTGAGGTGTTTGTCCTGAGAAATGTGACCTGTGCCTGCTGGCCCTGCTGGGCACTGGAGACCAGGTGGAGATGTCTTAGGGCCAGAGCAGGGATGGGTGACTCACAGAATCGTTTGGGTTGGACAAGCCCTTTAAGATCACTCAGTCCAACCTTTCTCTGACTCTGCCAAGGCTGCCCTCAGCACCACAGCTCTGCAGCTTTTAAACATCTCCAGGGGTGGGGGTTCAACCACCTCACTGGGAAGCCTGTTCCAGTGGTGAAGAACTATTTGAGTGAAGGAAGTTTCTTCTAATGTCTAATCTCCCCTGGTGCAACTTGGGGCCATTTCCTTTTGTCCTTCCACCTGTTCCTTGAAAGAAGAGACCAACCCTGATGTGGCCTCAGCCTCCTTTCAGGGAGTTGCAGAGACCCAGCAGGTCTCCCCTCAGCCTCTTTTTCTCCAGGCTGAACACCCCCAGCTCCCTCAGCTGTCCCTCCCCAGCCCTGTTCTCCAGACCCTTCCTCAGCTTTGTTGCCCTTCTCTGGACCTGCTCCAGCCCCTCACTGTCCTTGGAGTGAGTGCCCCAGAAACTATGGTTTCAGCAGTACCAAATACAGGAGAATGATCCCTGCCCTGTTCCTGCTGGCCCTACTCTTGCTGATCCAAGCCAGGATGCTGATCTTGGCCACCTGGCCACACACTGACTCATCTTCATCTGTTGTCAGCCAACCCCCTACAGGGTCTTTCTCTGCTGGGCAGTTGCCAGCAAGCCTGGAGCACTCAGCACTTGGCCTTGCTGAGCCCATTGGCCTCAGCACCTTGATCCAGCCTGCCCAGGTCCTTCTGTGGAGCCTCTTGACCCTCCAGCAGAGCCACACTCCCTCAGCTCAGTGTCATCTGAAGGAAGCCTCTTTTGCATGGCCCATTCCAGGCCAGAGCCTCCATGCTCATAGAGCAGAGCACCTCTAGCTCACCACAGCATGGCCATGCTTGGCCTCCAAGTGTACTTTTGGTAACCAAGATATTTTTGTGTCCTTTGCTGCCTGGAGAAGTGGTGGCTGAAATCCAAGTCTGCCAGTCAAGTAGAGAGGAGTTTTTAGCCTTTGATATTTCATGTTTTCAATAAAATGGAAAAGGGGGAAAAAAAAAACATCTAAAAGCTTCTGTGTTCTATTCCCTTGTCCACTGTGTCCCTTGAGTGCCACCTCAGCATCTCCTGAAGGCTCCTCTGAAATGGGAAGACCACAAAAATCTTTGCTCAGGAAAAGTTTTTGCCCCCAGCTGTCACTGGTGGCATTCCCAGTGGCCACCTGACCCCTCAAAGAAGACACTGAGTAGGAGTTAGAGCAGGAATCCAATGGGAATTCCTTCAAATCTTGGAGCTGAGTCCAGACACACCCCCTGAGGAGCCCCTGGGGATAGCTGTGGTGACAGTTTTAGGTCAGAAGCTCTGTGGGATTTCAGGGGAGAGGCATCCTTGGAGACCAAGGAGCTGCCCTGGGGAGGTGGGGAAGGGAAGTGGTGAAGCCAGGACAAGGTGGAGAGCAGCTCCTGCTCTCCACAGTCTGTAGCTTCCCATCCCAGGTGCCATGGACCTCATCATCCCACCCACTGCTGGCCCAGATGGCACCTTGACCACCCACAGACATCAGAGACAGAGCAAGCTTCTCCACCTGTCCTCAGACCTTTATTACCCCTGCAGCTCATGGCTGTGCTCTCTTTGCCACAGAACCCATCCAGACCCTCCAAAAGTCTCCCACCCCACTTACACCACTGGTGGGGCTGGCAAGTGCTGCATGGTCCTGGAAGGACCCACAGCCCTGGCCCAGCTCAGGCAAGTGGCCAGCAGGAGCTCCTGCACTCCTGGTGGCCACTATGGTGCTGGTCCACTGGCAGCATGACCCCAAAGCTGGCTACCATCCATCATGTCTCCTGCCAAGCTTGAAGTCCATCTCTCATCGTTGTCCTTCTGCCTCAAGGGTCCATGCTGGGCTCCAGCAGCCATGAAGAGATGATGACATGGCACAACCACTGGCATGGTGAGTGGTTCTGCCTGGTGGCTCATGGTGTGGCACCTGTCCACACCTCCCAGGCTCCACTCCTGCTCCTGTTGCCACAACTTCTGTCCCCAGCAGATCTCAGATCTCCCCCCTGGCAGTCCCCAGCTCCTTCTTAGGACCCCAGAAGCATGACACAGGCAGGACCCACCACTCACCTTCCTCCAGGCACCATGGAAAGAGCCTCATGATAAGATGCTTGGTTTCTGGGCCACATTGCTGGTCCTGAAGCCAGAGCTGGCAGTGTCACACAGCTCTCAGGAGCCCCCAGGCTCCAAGAAGTCTGCTTTAAGCAGCCCCTAGACCAACCAGCCCCCTCTCAAGCCTCCCAGGACCATCTGCACTCTCAAGCCTCCCATCAAAAATCAGCTATCTTCAAGCAGTGCAGTACCACCAGCAAGATCCCCTGAGGCATCCCAGCACCAGCCAGGTCCCCTAAAGCATGCTGGGACCAACCAAGTCCTCTAGAGCTTCCCAAGGGCCACTTGGGTTCTCCAGAGCCCCCCTCAGGACCACCTGGGCCAGACTCCATCCCTTCTGTCCCCAAGCCTCAAGCCCTTGGTGCCATGGGCATGGCTCCTACCTCCTTTCTCCCCACAGCTGAAGGCATCTTAGGGGTTTATGCCCATCTCAGCCACCCCAGGACACCATCCAGCCTAACTGCACCACATGGGGACCCTCCTGAGCACATGGGCCAAGCTCCAGCATCACCAAACACAGCCTTGGGTGCCCATCATGTCCTCCCCTCCAGAAAACAAACATCAGCACACAGGAGGTCAGCTCAGCACTGTTGTCTTTATCACATTTGAGCTGCAGCACTGCACACCACGGCCTCAGTTGGAGCTTATTTTCTGCCAACAAGAAGACAAGAGGGGGCTGATGGTAAGACTCTGGGCTGGGTGAGAGCAGGGAGAGTGTGCTCAGCCCCTCCATGGGGGTAGAGGAAGGGGCACCCACCTCGTTGATCCAGTCAATGTAGGCAGACACACGGGTGAAGACAGTAGGCTTCCTCTTCATGTTGCACTTCAGCCCGGAGCCGAAGCTGACGATGCCGTTCACCTCCCAGAGTCCATCACGCTGGCAGTTCAGGGGGCCACCAGAGTCACCCTGCCCAGGACAGATGGACACTCAGCACCCACTCCTGGGCACCCCCACTCCTTCTCCTCCATGGGATCTACAGCCACAAGTCACTTGGGCACTTCTGCCAACTCCTTTTCTCCCTGCAGCCCACTTTTGGCAGGGAGCATCAGAGAATCATAGAGCCATGGAATGGTTTGGTGTGGAAGTGACCTCAAAGATCATCTACTGCCAACCCTCTGCCATGGCCAGGGACACCTCCCACTAGCCCAGGTTGCTCAAGGTCTCATCCAACCTGGCCTTGAACACCTCGAGGGAGGGAGCATCCACAACTTCCCTGGGCAACCTGTGCCAGTGTCTCACCACCCTCACACTAAAGAATTTCTTTTTAATCCACCATCCCCTGGTACCCAGCAGCAACCCCATGGTACCCACCATAACACAGCACCCATGACCCCCTGGTACCCAGCAGCAACCCCATGGTACCCACCATAACACAGCACCCATGACCCCCTGGTACCCACCAGCAACCCCATGGTACCCACCGTAACACAGCACCCATGACCCCCTGGCACCCACCAGCAACCCCATGGTACCCACCGTAACACAGCACCCATGACCCCCTGGCACCCACCAGCAACCCCATGGTACCCACCGTAACACAGCACCCATGATCCCCTGGCACCCACCAGCAACCCCATGGTACCCACCATAACACAGCACCCATGATCCCCTGGTACCCACCAGCAACCCCATGGTACCCACCATAACACAGCACCCATGACCCCCTGGCACCCACCAGCAACCCCATGGTACCCACCGTAACACAGCATCCATGACCCCCTGGTACCCACCAGCAACCCCATGGTACCCACCGTAACACAGCATCCATGACCTCCTGGTACCCACCATCAACCCCATGGTACCCACCGTAACACAGCATCCATGACCCCCTGGTACCCACCAGCAACCCCATGGTACCCACCGTAACACAGCATCCATGACCCCCTGGTACCCACCATAACACAGCACCCATGACCCCCTGGTACCCACCATCAATCCCATGGTACCCATCACCTCATGGCACCCATGACCCTCTGGTACCCACCATCAATCAATCCCATGCTACCCATCACCTCATGGCACCCATGACCCCCTGGTACCCACCATCAATCCCATGGTACCCATCACCTCATGGCACCCATGATCCCCTGGTACCCACTATCAATCCTATGGTACCCACCATAACACAGCACCCATGATCCCCTGGTACCCACCATCAATCCCATGGTACCCACCGTAACACAGCACCCATGATCCCCTGGTACCCACCATCAATCCCATGGTACCCATCACCCCATGGCACCCTGGTACCCACCATCAATCCCATAGTACCCATCACCTCATGGTACCCATGACCCCATGGTCCTGGCACTCACACTGCAGCCAGAGACGACGCCATCGCCACCAGCACAGACCATGGTGTCACGCACCGTGCTGCCCCACCAGTTCCACTTGGAGCAGGTGCTATGGTCCACCACAGGCAGCAGGGCCTGCTGCAGGGCATCAGACAGGGGACCATTGGCTGCAACAACAAGTCACACCTCACACCCTGCCACCAAGCAACCTCCACCCTGCACCCCCTCCCGGGCACCCCTGGCTTACTGCGGATGTATCCCCAGCCAGTGACATAGCAGGGGTAGTCGTTCTCCAGGATCAGGTCAGCAGGTGGCAGGCAGGCGGCTCGGATGGTCTCAGTCTCCTCCACCTCCTCTGCCAGCTTGATCAGGGCAATGTCGTTGCTGGGGGGGAGAGTTGTGGGGAGAGATAAGTTGTGGGGATGGAGACCCTGAATCAGGGAGGTGGTAGACCCTGAGATGTGGGGATGGAGGATCCTGAGATGTGGGGATGGAGGATCTTGAACTATGAAGGTGAGGGACTACAAATCTTAAGAACAGAGGACTTTGAGTTGTGGGGATGGAGGACCTCCAGTTGTGGGGTTAAGAGACTCCACATCTTAAGAACAGAGGACCTTGGGTTGTGGGATGGATGAACTCCAAATCTTGGGGGTGAATAACTCCAAATTCTAAGGATGGAGAACCTTGAGTTGTGGGAATAGAAGATCCTGAATCAGGGGGATGGGGGACCCCAAGATGTGGGGATGGAGGACCTCAAGCCATGGACATGGAAGACCTTGAGCTCTGGGGATGGAGGACTCAAAATCATAGGAACAATAGACACCAAATCATGAAGGATATTGAGCTCTGGGGATGGGGGACTCAAAATCATAGGAACAATAGACTCCAAATCATGAAGGATACTGAGCTCTGGGGATGGAGGACTCAAAATCATAGGAACAATAGACTCCAAATCATGAAGGATACTGAGCTCTGGGGATGGAGGACTCAAAATCATAGGAACAATAGACTCCAAATCATGAAGGATATTGATCTCTGGGGATGGAGGACTCAAAATCAGGAACAATAGACTCCAAATCATGAAGGATCTGGAGCTCTGGGGATGGGGGACTCCAAATCATGGAGATGGAGGACCTTGAGCTATGAGGATGGAGGACTCGAAATCATGGAGATGAAGGATCTTGAGCTCTGGGGATGGGGGACTCAAAATCCTGGGGACAAGAGACTCCAAATCATGGAGCTGGAGGATCTCAAGATGTGGGGATGAGAGATTTGAGCTCCAGTGCTCCCCCTGTGACATATCTCCCCCTTACATGATAAGATAGGAGTTCCACTTCTCGTGCACGATGATCTTATCCACAGCCACAGCCAAGGAGCCAGGCTCGTCGGCTTCAGACAGGTCCTGCTTGCCCAGCACCACACGGTAGGTCAGGCTGGAGCTGTTGGTGGGCAGAGGGAAGGTGTCAGTCTCCACCACCACCACCACCTTTTCCACCCCGGTGCAGACTCCCTCCCCTCCAAGCACCCAGCACCCACCTGATGCAGTGGGCAGCAGTCAGCACCCAGTTGGAGGCGATGAGGGTCCCGCCGCAGGTGTGGCGCCAAGTGCCGGAGCGGTCGTACTGCAGCGAGATCTGCCACGGCAGGGGTATGGCATCAGAGCGGGCATGTTCCCCTCCCTCCCCCGCTCCCCATGCTCCCCATCCCTGTGGGGGGGGTCCCCTCTTACCTGCCAAGGCCAGCTGTGGGCCACGGCATCTTCACCGCCAACCACGCGGGTGTTCAGCTGCGGCGGCACGGCCGGGTTGCCGCATCCGTAGGCTGCAGGACACCCAGCAGAGGGACCTCAGTAACTGCCTGTGCCCCTGTGCTGGGGACCAGGGCGGGTGGGTACCAAGGTC
Organism: Pogoniulus pusillus; assembly: GCF_015220805.1. NCBI lineage: Eukaryota > Metazoa > Chordata > Aves > Piciformes > Lybiidae > Pogoniulus > Pogoniulus pusillus. The sequence continues at coordinate 4,017,629 of NC_087299.1, forward strand.
CTCCTGCCCACTCCATCCCCTTCTTGCTGCCCACACTTACCGTAGCCCAGCAGCACAGCGAGACAAAGAGCTCCCAGCATGGTTGCCAAGTCCCAAAGTGCCGCAGCGTTGCTGCTCTCCCCTCTTATAGCCCTCAGTGACCATGGCAGTGCCCCTCCCACCCCCAGCATGTGGTGGCTGTCCCACAGTGGGGGGTCCTTAGCCCCCATCTTATCGCTCTCACCTGTCCCACCTGGGAATGGCCACATCTGTGCCAGCACCATGCCGTGGCACCAGGCCCCACCATGGTGACAAGGTGCCTCTTGGGGGATGGCTGGCAGACAGACCACCAGCTGTGCCTCCCTCCTGGGGTGCATCAGGAGTGGCCAGCAGGGCAAAGAAGGTTCTGCTCCCCCTCTACTCTTCCCTAGGGATGCCAGAGCTGGAATCCTGGGTGCAGTTTTGAGCTCCCCAGTTCAAGAAGGACAGGGAACTGCTGGAGGGGGTAGAGCAAAAGGGCTGCAAAGATGCTGAGGGGGCTGAAACATCTCTGATGAAGAAGGCTGAGGACTTGAGGCACCCCCCTCAGTCTAACCAGCCCCATCAGTGCTGATCAATACTTAAAGGGTGGGTGGCAGGAGGATGGGGCCAGGCTTTTGCCTGTGATGCCCAGCGACAGGACAAGAGGTAACGGGCACAAACTTGACCACAAGAAGTTCCATCTAACCATGAGGAGGAACTTCTTTAATTAAAGGGTGGTGGAGCACTGGAGCTGCCCAGAAAGGTGACAGAGTCTCCATCTCTGGAGTCATTCAAAATCCACCTGGGCACCATTCTGTGCAACCTGACTGGATGATCTCCAGGGGTCCCTTTCAACCCCAAGCAACCTGTGGGTACTGGGCAGCCCAACTGCTCCCCAATCTCAAGCACCAGCCACTCCAGCACACGTTCATCTCCCCAGCCTTCTGTCCCCACAGGCAGGGTCCCCTTATCTCATGTTCCACGTAGCCAAGGCCAGTGCCCCTCTGGGAAGATGCCAGCAGGGACACTGGAGACTTTGACTAACACCAGGTCCATGCATCTGGATCATGCCCTTGCTGCTTCCCACGGTGCACACAGCTCAGACAGCAACCCTGTGCTGGGCTGCAAGAGCAGTGTGGGCACAGGGCAAGGGAGGGGATTCTGCCCCTTGGCTCTGCTGTCCTCACACCCCACCTGCAGTCCTGGGGGCAGTTCTGGAGCCCCCAGCACAAGAAAGATGTGGAACCGTCACAGCCAGTCCAGAGGAGGTCTCAAAGATGCTCAGAGGGCTGCAGCAGCTCTGCTACGAGAACAGGCTGAGAGAGTTGGAGCTCTGCAGCCTGCAGAAGAGAAGGCTTGGAGGAGACCTTGGAGTGGTCTTGCAGTATCTGAAGGGGGCTACAGGAAGGCTGGGGAGGGACTACTGACAAGGTCTTGTAATGACAGGATGAGGAGGAATGAGTTTGAAGTGGCAGAGGAGAGATTGAAAGTGGATGTTAGGAAGAAGTTCTTTGCAGTGAGGGTGGTGAGACACTGGCACAGGTTACCCAGGGAGGTTGTGGAGCACAGAAGCACAGAATGGGATCTTTGATCACATTGGGTGCTTCTGTGCTCCACAACCTCCCTAGAGGTGTTCAAGACCAGGTTGGATGAGGCCTTGAGCAACCTGTTCTAGTGGGGGGTGTCCCTGCCTATGGCAGGAGGGTTGGAATTGGCTGAGCTCTGAGAGCCCTTCCAACCTAAACCATTCTATGATTCCATGTCCCAGCACCACTGTAGCTCATCCCTGGTTGCCATCAACATCTCCAACCATAGTTCCCAGGTTCTCATGGCTTGATCCCACTCCTCATCAGGCTCCTTCCCCCCCCCATGGACACAACCTCTCCCCCCCAAGGCTGTGCCACCACAACTCCCTCCCTCCCTTCTTGCCACCACCCAGCAGGTTTAAGAAATATAATATTTATTTGGGAAGAAAATAAAAACCCAACACAGGCCCTGGCACCACTGCACAGGGCACACAGGGGGACACAGAGTGTGTTTGGGGGGGGGCGGGGGAATGACACAGAGGTGCTTCTTTACAACCACCCACAAACATGGGACCCTGGAGGGGCTGATGGGACCTGCTGGTGGCTTCACCACTCGCCCTCCTGGGCTGGATTACAGACACAAAAACACAGAACAGCTTTGTCAGCCAGCAGCTGCCTTTCCAAAACGAAGGGATACAAGCAAAGGGGGCAGCCTGTGCCCCATCCCACATTGGTGGGGTGGGCTTCCACCCCCTTGGCATCTCACACATGGACCCTTGGCACATACACACAGACAGACTCTTTGCTGGCACTTGGTTGTCCTTACCATGCTCACCTGCAGTGTTCTTCACAGTGAGGGTGGTGAGACACTGGAGCAGGTTGCCCAGAGAGGTTGTGCATGCTTCCTCCTTGGCCAGGCTGGGTAAGGCCTTGGGCAACCTGGGCTAGTGGGAGGTGTCCCTGCCCATAGCAGGGGGTTGGAATTGCCATGGGCCATCTCTGCAGTCCCTTCCAACCCAACCCTTTCCAGGATTCCTGGCTTTTGGCACACGTGGCAATGCTAGCAGGCACTGAGCCAGAGTGGCCACGGTGGCACCTGCCCGGGCAAGTCCCCATCCTGCAAACCACAGCACATGCACAACACGTGAGAGCCTGGGGACAGGTGTCCCATTTCCCCTGGCACTCAGTAGCAGCAGCTCCTGGCACAGCTGAGGGCAGGGGACAAAGTGCTGCTGTCCCTTGGGGCTCGGTGAGGGGGCACGAACAACACCGACAGACACCACAGTAAGGGGAGGGGGGGGGGGGGGGTCAGGGCCACCCAGGCTCTGTGCCAGGCCCAAAGCGGTGGCCCAGCCCTCGGGGAGTCACCAGTGGCGTGCAGCTCGGGCATGGCTCCTGGCACGGTCGGCACACACAGCACTCCCAGCCCGGGCACCACGACCCAGTCCCGCCCGGCTGCGTGCCAGCATCCCGTCACTGCCTGAAGGTGGACTGCAGCTCCTTGAACGCAGCCTTCCTCTGCTTCAGCTCCTCTGCCTGCTTCTTCTTCTCCTCCTGCTCCGCCTTGATCTCCTCCTCGAAGCGGCTGGCATCGTGGATGGCTTGCACCTGAGGATGGTGACACACCTGGCTGGGTTCCGAGACCCCCACCGAGCCCTGCTGCCCACCCCAACACCTCCACCTCCTGCCCCAAGCTCCTGCCAGCAGTGGTGCACCAAGAGCCACAGTGAGCCACCGCTGTAGCCCCGGACCTGCGCCGGGACCCGTCCTGCCCCGGAGCCGCGCCGGGACCCCTCCTGCCCCGGAGCCGCGCCGGGACCCCTCCTGCCCCGGAGCCGCGCCGGGACCCCTCCTGCCCCGGAGCCGCGCCGGGACCCCTCCTGCCCCGGAGCCGCGCCGGGACCCCTCCTGCCCCGGCGCCGCGCCGGGACCCCTCCTGCCCCGGACCTGCGCCGGGACCCCTCCTGCCCCGGAGCCGCGCCGGGACCCCTCCTGCCCCGGAGCCGCGCCGGGACCCCTCCTGCCCCGGAGCCGCGCCGGGACCCCTCCTGCCCCGGGACCCGTCCTGCCCCGGACCTGAGCCGGGACCCGTCCTGCCCCGGACCCGCGCCGGGACCCGTCCTGCCGCGCCGGGACCCGTCCTGCCCCGGAGCCGCGCCGGGACCCGTCCTGCCCCGGAGCCGCGCCGGGACCCGTCCTGCCCCGGAGCCGCGCCGGGACCCGTCCTGCCCCGGAGCCGCGCCGGGACCCGTCCTGCCCTGGCGCTTGCCTCACCTTGGCCTCAAAGAAGTTCTTGGCACCTTTCACCCCCTCTGTGGAGACATCGATCTCGGAGAGCCGGGCCAGGGCGTGCAGGCCACTGTCCTCCTGCAGCTCTCCCGCCGCTGCCTTGCGGAAAATCAGCAGGAACTGCCAGGAGAGATGTTGGCATCAGCTCCTGCGAGACCTCAGTGCCACCGCAACTCCCTCCCCACCTTTCCTGCCACCACCCAAGCCCAGTGGGCTGAGCTGAGCAGCGCAGACACCTCTGGGCAAACGTGGAGGTCTCCCAGCCCCTCACCTCTCGAAAGCTGAGTTTGCTGTCCAGGTCTTCATCCACTTCCTTGATCATGTTCTTCAGGCCCAGGTGGGTCTGTGGAGCCCCCAGCTTCTCCATCATCAGCTTCAGCTCCATCAGGTCAATGAAGCCATCCTTCCCTGCATCATACCTGCAGGATGGAGACGTGGCCCTGTCACATCACCGTGGGGCATGGAGAACACACCACAGTCCCTGGCACAGGCACCTCTGTGCGTGCCCACGCTGGTGCCCGTGCTGGCTGAGGAGCCAAGAGAGAAGAACAAGGAGCTGGGCACCAGCAACCTCAGGCAGCTTGCCAGGCCACGGGAAGCTGCCAGTGAACCACCAACAGCTCCCTGGAGCACCACCCGGGATCGCTCCTGCTTCCGTGCGGCATTTGGCAGGAGAGCCCTGGAGCTGCTGCCTGGGGCCAGGAGCCCGAGCACACACTGCCCTTGGCTGCCACCAGGGAGAACAGGCCACGGTGCTGCTCCCCCCATCGCCCCTTGCCCATGAGCCACCTTCCTCTCAGCACAGCAGGCAGCTGTCCCAACTACCAGGGGTTTGGCACCATGGCACCTCCTGCCCACAGGGTTGTGGGGACCATGAGTCCACCAGGTGTAGCCATCTTCTCCTAAGACACCTCCAGGTGACTGATCCCACCTACCTAAAACCCCTGGCACCCATACTCCAGCTCCAGCCAGAAGCTCAGGCTTGGCTGTGAGGTATTGAGGTACTGGAGCATGTCCAGAGAAGGGCAATGAAGCTGAGGAAGGGTCTGGAGAATAGGGCTGGGGAGGAGCAGCTGACTGACCTAGGAGTGTTGAGCCTGGTGAAGAGGAGGCTGAGGGGAGACCTTCTGGCTCTGAACAGCTCCCTGAATTGAAGCCAAGTGGGGGTTGGTCGCTCCTTTCTAGCATCAAGTGACAAGAGTGAGAGGAAATAGCCTAAAATTGTGCTGGGGAAGGTTTAGGTTGGAGATGAGGAACAATTTCTTGGCTGCAACAGTGGTCAGGGATTGGAACAGGCTGCCCAGGGAGGTGGTGGAGTCCCCATCCCTGGAGGTGTTCACGAAATGTGTGGACATGGCACACAGGAACATGGTTTAGTGGCCATGGTGGTACCAGGCTGATGGTTGGACTCAGTGATCCAAGGGCTCTTCTGCCCCAAAGAGTTGTCTGGCCCTGGGATTTTACCTGTTTTCAGGGTTTGTAAAGAGCTTGCTTATGGACCCTGGCAGGAACAGCCCCTCCTGGACCCCCTCCCCACAAGCACACCACCACCCCAGCCAACCTCCCACTCACCACCCCCGCAAAGCTCTTGCTGCTGCCACCTCACCCCACTCCCTTCCTGCCTCTCACCACGGCTGCAAGATGAAGCCCTCGCAGCACGTCCCAGTTGCAGTGCAGAAGTCGGCGAGCAGCTGCAGGGCTGCAGCCACCCAAACCAGGCTGGTTAGCTCCTGCGGTTGGTCCTCTCCGAGCCTGCAAGCGCTGCAGCAGCAGCCAAGCGGAGCCTCCAGGCTCACCGCGCTGCAGCTTGTGACTCATTTGTACCTTCTCGGCTGTGCTCTGCTCTGGCCGTGTCGCAAGCGGAGTCTTCCTGCCCTCCCACGCTGCTCGGAGACCTCACACAGGGCTGGCCCTACGCTGGTCCCACTCTCCTCTGCCTGTTGCTGCCACCAGCACCCCAAGAACTGGGCTGGAGGTGCAGACCCCACACAGACTGCTCCCACATCACTCCTGCTCCCCTCTGCCTACTGCTGCTATCAGCACCCCAAGAGCTGGACTGGAGGAGTAGACTCCACACAGACTGCTCCCACATCACTCCTGCTCCCCTCTGCCTACTGCTGCTATCAGCACCCCAAGAGCTGGGCTGGAGGAGCAGACTCCACACTGCTCCTGCTCCCACACTACCCCTGCTCCCCTCTGCCTGCTGCTTCTATCAGCGCCCCAAGAGCTGGGCTGGAGGAACTGGCCCCACACTGCTCCTGCTCCCTCTGGCTGCTGTCACCAGCACTCCAGAAACTGGGCTGGGGGAGCAGACTCCACACAGGGTTGGCCCCACACTGGTCCCACTCCCCTCTGCCATCAACACCCCAGGAGCTGCAGACCCCACACACTTTCTGCCTCGAGATGCTCCCGGAGCATCACACCAAACGTTTCTCTGCAAGGGGCACATTTGCTGCCGTGGTCCCTATTGCCTCGTTCCCTGCAAGCCATCCCCTAACTGCAGGGCGCTTCCTCGCTCCCTGATTTCCAGGGATGCAGGAATCCCTCTGCTTCTCTAAGGCAAGCTCGCAAGGACAACATCTCCCCTGCAGAGAGCAAGCCCAGAAACAAACCTCCTTCCATGCCCTGCTTCATCCTGCACAGCCCAACCATCACAGGAGGAGGCCAGTAGCGGTGGCCTGGGCTCGGCTGGGCAGCCATCCCTTCCCTTGGGAAGACCCCCACACACAGTCCAACAACTCCCAGCCCCCCCAGCCTCACCATGAGGCTCCCAGCCCCGGCGCTGCTCCTTTGGCTGCAGCCAGACGCTGCAGGTGTCAGAGCAAACAGTGCTGCTCCGCTCCTCCGCCTGCGCAGCGCCCGCCAGACGCCCACCGCCACCACTCCACACAGCCCTGCCCCCCCCCCCCCCACCGCCACCATCTGTGCCGTGACCACAGCACCCACAGCCAGCCCCGGCTCTGCCCCCGGGACCCCAGCCACGGCGTCTGTGTGTCCCATCACCACCAACTCCAGCCACAGCTCTGCCCCTGGGCACCCCAACCACGGTGTCACCCCCACATCACCACCAGCTCCAGCCACAGCTCTGCCCCTGGGCACCCCAACCACGGTGTCACCCCCACATCACCACCAGCTCCAGTCACAGCTCTGCCCCTGGAGACCCCAGCCACGGTGTCACCCCCACATCACCATCAGCTCCAGCCACAGCTCTGCCCCTGGGCACCCCAACCACGGTGTCACCCCCACATCACCACCAGCTCCAGTCACAGCTCTGTCCCTGGAGACCCGAACCACGGTGCCACCCCCACATCACCATCAGCTCCAGCCACAGCTCTGCCCCTGGAGACCCCAACCATGATGTCACCCCACATCACCACCAGCTCCAGCTACAGCTCTGCCCCTGGAGACCCCAACCATGATGTCACCCCCACATCACCACCAGCTCCAGATACAGCTCTGCCCCTGGGCACCTCAATCACGGGAGTGGGAGTGTGTGTCCCACTGTGAGCCCTTCTGCTGCAGTCCAGGAACCTGCCACAGCAACCCACACATCTTGCTAGCTGCCATGTCCAGGTCGGGGGGATGGGAGAGGGGCATGACAATCCTTTGGGAAGAGATGGGGAACAGGGGGTGCCCCTCATCCTACCACGGATGATGGGAGGCCATGCCTGCACCCAAAGAGACCCCAAACCATGTGCTTTGGAACTCACTGCCTCCACGCTGCCTGCACGAAGTGGGCTCTGCAGGGATGCTCCACGGGGATGCTCTGTGGGGATGCTGCAGGCCATCCCACTCACCCCCAGCTACTCACACGCATCCTGCCGTGACCGTGGTTGGAGCTATCCTGATTTCTATCCTTCCCTGGAAATTTCCAGGGCTTGCTGCTTGCTGCCAGCTTTCCCCCCCCTCCCGAGGGCTGGGGAGGTTGAGCTCGCAGAGTCACGCCTGGCCGTGCGTGGTGGCACGCAGCATGGCCAGGGATGCTGGGGACATGCCGCTGGTCCCCGCCAGCCTTGCTGCTTGTGGAGAAGCAGAGGCTCCTTGGCACTGACCCTCCTGGTGTCCTCCAAGCGCCTCCTCCCCTCCCCAGCCTCGCACAAGATGCCCTGGCTCCCTTCTCCCAGGAAATGGGGGAGGCAGGAGGTGCCCCCCTACAAGAAGCTGGGGGTCTACAGGAGTCTCTCTCCTGTGAGGAGCTAGGGGAGAAGGTTTCCTTCTCATCCCTCCTGGAAGATGCTGGGAGGGAAAGGGGGGGGGGGGGGGGGGGGGGGGGGGGAAAGAGTCCCTAGGAGTCCTCCTGCAGAAGTTGGGGGTGTCCCAGGCATCCGTCATGCAAAGAACTAGGGTGGGGAGAAGACTGCTGCAAGGAGCTGGGGGTCTCTCCTGCAAGGAACAGAGAGGAAGCCTCCTGCAACGAGCTGGGAGGTCCTTGAGGTGCACCTTGCAAGGAGCTGGGAGGTCCTGATGATTTATCCTGCAAGAAATGAAGGGGAGTCCATCCTGCAAGGAGCTGGGGAGGGTTTCTCCTGCAAGGAGCTTTAGAGGGAGAGGGGGGGTCCCCTCCATCAAGGACCTGAGGAGGGTCTTGGAGGTCCCTCCCGCGAGGAATGGCAGGGTCCCCCCTGCAAGGATCTAAGGGTTGCTAACGCAAGGATCCAGAAGGGTCCTGAGGGTCCCTCCCGCAAGCACAATGCGGGGACCACAGAGCATCACCCCCACCAACAGCCGGGAGTGCCCCGCTAGGGGCTGCAGCGCTGCCACCCTGGGGGGGTCCCCGTGCCCACCCCAAGCCCCCCATCCCCGCCAGCACTCACTGTCGGAACAGCCGCTCCATGTCGCGGAGCTGTCGCCGGGAGAACTCGCGGAACTCCGCGGCGGGGCTGAAGACTCGGCGGCTTCCCCCGGGGGACCCTTCGAACCCAGCTCTCCCCCCGCCGGGGCTGCCCGGCCCCGCTCCCGGCTCCGCTGCCCGGCCCCGCCGCCCCGCCAGCTCCTCCGCCGCCGCCGCCATGGTGCCCGGATGGCCGCCCCCGCTCCGCCCCGCTCCGCTCCGCCCCGGGGCCGGGCTGCGGCCCCCAGGCACTCGGAGAGGGCCGGGCTGGGGTCCCCACGATGTGTCCACCCCCTCCCCAGGGGATGCCGAGCATCATCCGACCCTGCCTGTCGCCCCCCATCAGCCCCGCTCCGTGCCGCGGCCACCCGCGGGGATGGTCACATCGCATCTCCGGTGGGATCTGCGCGTGGGATGCGGGAGGGATTCCTTAGGATGGATGGAATGTGGGGGGGGGGGGGGGAGGTTGGAAGTGTCTTCAGCAGCTACAGGTGTATCTGCAGGTCCCTGCGCCCCTGCCAGCTCCAGGCATCGGCGAAGGGGTGAGTTGGGAGGCTCAACATCACACAGCTCAGCCTGGAACCACCACGGCCACAAAATCCCAGCACTGTTTCGGGCTGAAAGAGAGCTTTAAGATCGTCGAGGTGAGGAGTTTGCATGAACAAATCGTTTATACTTTCATTAATTCCCCACCTCACCCCTTTTATCCCTAATAGCTACCCTCAGGTTGCTCTGGGGACAGCTTTAACATGTCACTTATCTTCTCTCTGGGATAGGTCACAGCAGCCATCTCCAAGCTCACTGCCCCATTGCCAGCTTCGTGTGATCCTCTGTGTTAGAAAAGTGGCCAAAGACCTTCATTGACAGGGAGAGACTGTGCTAGGTTTTACATCACCCCTCTGCCCCGTGGCTGCTGCTTTAGCCTCCCCAAAAGCCTCATTTTCCCCATTCCAGGGAATCCTTTCCCAAGTCATGAGCACCACAACCCACCTTCTTCTTAGAATCATAGAACCATAGAATCAGGCAGGGTTGGAAAGGACCACAAGGAGCAGCCAGTGCCAACCCCCCTGCCATGGACACCCTACCCTAGAGCAGGCTGCCCACAGCCTCAGCCAGCCTGGCCTCAAACACCTCCAGCCATGGGGCCTCAACCACCTCCCTGGGCAACCCATTCCAGCCTCTCACCACTCTCCTGCTCAACAACTTCCTCCTCACCTCCAGCCTCACTCTCCCCACCTCCAGCTTTGCTCCATTCCCCTCAGTCCTGGCACTCCCTCACAGCCTCAAAAGTCCCTCCCCAGCTTTTTTGTAGGCTTCCTTCAGATCCTGGCAGGCCACAAGAAGGTCACCTGGGAGCCTCCTCTTCTCCAGCCTGCACAGCCCCAACTCTTTCAGGCTGTCCTCACAGCAGAGCTGCTGCAGCCCTCTCAGCATCCCAGTGGCCCTTCTCTGGACACACTCCAGCACCTCCACATCCTCCTTGTAATGGGGGCTCCAGAACTGGATGCAGTACTCCAGGTGGGATCTCACCAGAGTGGAGTAGAATCACCTCCCTCTCTTCTTACCTTGGTGGCCTTCAGTTGTGCTCCTGATGTGACTGCAGACTCCTTCTTGACACCTGTTTTCTGGACCATGATCCCTGCTAAGACTTTTGGCAGAAGCATCAATGGCTCTGAACCCTTCACCGTGGCAGCTGGAGGCAAACAAGACCCTCTGACTCCTTCCACTGCCTGTGTGATGTGCTGTGGCTTCACATCTCAGCCACTTGGAGAAACGTTTCGACTCATGGAGACCACTCCTGGAGAGCTCTATAGACTATGGAGGGAAGTCTGCACCTGCAGGCACTGCTGTCTGAAGCTGCCTGAAGGTTTGGACATTGCTTTCTCTACCGAAGCAGGGTGCAGAGCTCTCATCCAGGTGGCAGCTCAGAGGTTGCATCACAACCTGCTGCTCTCCTGGTAGCTTCTAACAGAGATGGTGCTGCTTTCCCAGACAGGGACCTACTTTCCATACAGGGACCTGCTTGATGGAAAGGGGTCAAAAGAGCATGAGTTAGGGTGAGGAGGAGACTCTCACAGCATACAGTGTCATGGAATTGTGCGTGGTTTAGGTTGGAAGAGACCTTTCAGGGTCATCTAGTCCAAGCTCCCCTGCAGTGAACAGGGACATGTAGAGCAGGTTGCTCAGAGCCCCAGACAACCTGACTGAAAGATTCCAGGGATGGAGCATCTCCCACCTCTCTGGGCAACCTGTTCCAGTGTCTCACCATCCTCCTCATCAAAAGTACCTCCCTTAGATCTAAAGGAAAGCTTTGCAAGACCACAACACCCAAGGGTTGGCTCCTTTAGGTGATACCTGCTCTGTCTTGCCTTGAAGACAGCAGCACAGAGCCAGGGGTCTGCTTGCTTCTGGCTCTGACTCCCTGGTGTTCTGGGCTCCACCAGCACAGGACATGGGGTCTGCCACATGGATCCATCCTCCCTTTCCAGAGACAGCCACACTCACTTGAGGACTGCTGCCTCTGTAGCACCTTGACTCCCTCCTGGAGCTTGACCAAGCCTTCTCTTTGCTGCTGGATCATTTCCTCCTGCCAGGGGCCTTGGCATTCAGCACCAACGTGGGCCAACTCCAACACCAGCTGCTGGAAAGAAGAGCTCAGCTGGTCCTTACCTAGCCTGCATCTGACTCATCACGAGTTCAGCTTAAACCCAGCTTGAATTCAGGTTTGCTGGTGGATCTTAGTCACTTGACACATGCCAAGGGGAAAGGCCAGAGAGTGTCTCACCCTGAAGCCTCCCTGTGGGTTTGTGGGGTAGAAGAGCAGCATCAGAGAGCCCTGTCACTCTCTGCTGCAGCCTGGAGAGGTCACAAGCCCCACAAATCATAGAATCACAGAATCATTTAGGTGGGAAAAGACCTTTAAGATCATCAAGTCCAACCCTTAAGCCAACGCTGCCAGGTCACCACTAAACCACATCCCTCAGCACCACATCTACACAGCTTTGAAACCTCTCCAGGAATGAGGACTCCACCACTGCCCTGGGCAACCTGTTCCAGGGCTTGGTGACCCACTTGGAGAAGAAATTGTACCTCCTGTCTAACCTAAACCTCTTCTGGTGCAACTTGAGGTCATTTGCTGTTGTCTTACCATTTGGTCCTTGGGAGAAGAGACCAACCCTGACCTGGCTCCACCTTGCAAGAGGTGAAATGCTCCAGGCAGTGGGAGAGAGACACTGGGGGGCTCTTGCATTTTTCTCTTGTACTTGCTGCATTTACTGCCTCCAAGACACAAATACCAACGCTCCTGGCCTACATCTCCACATCCTCTCATGCTTCCTTCTCTTTCAGCCTCCTCTCATACATCCCAGCCTCACACTTCTCCCCCTTCTTGCCCCATCCAGTTTGCTGCATTACAACAACCATCCTAAAACCTAGGATGTGGCAGGTCCATCCTCAAACCCTGCACACAGCTGATGGTGGCTGCAAACCCCCAGCTGCACTCTGGCTACCATCTCCTCACAGCACTGCTCAGCAAGATGCTGTTTGCTCCAGAGCCGAGGCTTTGGCCAAGCTGCACCTCCAGCACTCCAAGCTGGGTGCAGAATGGGCTGGGTGATACCTCCTGCTCATCATCTGGCTCTGAGTCACCACCAGGCTCCCACACATCCAGCCCTTCTGCTGGCACACTGTCTGCCACTGCTGTGGTGCACAATGTACAGTCTCTACACAGTCCCTCCATCTGCTGCTGCAACCTCCTCAAAGTTCTTCCCACTTCTAACGCCAGGGAAATCAAACATCCTTTCAGCCCAGGAGGAAAAAACTCCTTGGCTCCTACCCTCTCCAGCAATCCACCTCAAGTCCTGCACATTCCATCTCTGACTGCTGTTGTGTTGCCCAGAGAAGCCAGCGAGGTCGGGAAGAGGAAGGCTCCCGGCAGATCTTGTTGCTGCTCTCCCCTCTAATTGGCAATTAGCACAGCCATCAGCATGCACAGCACTGCAGCTTCCAAAGCCTTCTGCAAACACCAGCTCCTCAGTGAGCGCCGGGAGTGCTGCCTGCACAGCTGCCCCAGCTCCCTGGCAGCCCTTGGATGGAGAAAGGGTGGCCTGGTTGCTCCTGTCCTCCTGTCTTCAGCCCCTCAGCAGATGTGAGGCTTGGATGAGCATTGCCATCCCTCACCACTCCCTTCTGCTGGGCCAAACTCTGGAGTCCTTGGCACAGCAGAGATGTGGACTTGTTGGAGCAGGGCCAGAGGAGGCCACAAAAGTGGTCCAAGGGTTGGAATCTCTCTGCTGTGAGCACAGGCTGGCAGAGTTGGGATTGCTCAGCCTAGAGGCTCCAGGGAGATCTTCTGGTGACCTTTCAGTACTTAGAGGGGTCCCATAAGAAAGATGGGGAGGGTGTATTCACCAGGGGCTGTTGTGATGGGACAAGGGATGATGGGTTAGAACTAAGAGAAGATTTGGAGTGGAGAGAGGGAAGAAAGTTTTCACACTGAAGTCCAGAGAGGTGGGAGATGCCCCATCCCTGGAACCATTCCAGGTCAGGCTGTACGGGGTTCTAAGCAACCTGCTCGAGTTGGAGCTGTCCCTGCTGGCTGCAGGGAGTTGGACAGGATGAGCTTTAGAGGTCCCTTCCAACCCTTCTCTGATGCTGAGAAATGCCATGTGCACAGCTGATGCCCTCAGCAGACCCAGACCTCCACGTGGGCTTACCCTCCTGGAGGCTTCCTCTCCTGCACTGCTGTCCCAGGAGCATTCTCTGGCTTTTCCTTTGTTTCTTGGGAGCCATCCTGCAGAGCCTGGATATGGGCTGGAGCTTGCCTGTGCCAGGAGAGAAGACCCTTGTGGGATGTGTGAGGGATGAAGGTTGCCCAAACAGCTTGTGGAGAGCATCACCCTGAGCACCTGCTGGTGGCTGCCATGGTGTGAGTGGGAGCATTTGCTTAGTTACAAGTGGCTTAGTAACACGGCCACCAGCATGAGCTCCACTAAACCCCCAGCTCAGTTCCATGCTGCTTCCATAGAGACACCACTGCTGAGCTCAGTTCCAGTGCTCTCCCCCATGCCTTTGGCTCCTGGGCAGATATCTACATGTGCTGGGAATAGAGCAGCTTGGGCAAAGCAGCAGGTCCAGACACCTCCTACCAGAGCAGGTTGCTCAAGGCTCTGTCCAACCTGGCCTTGAGCACCTCCAGGGATGGGCAGGGTGTCAGGACAAGTTGTGGTTGGTCTTCCTGAAGCTCTCCTAGCAATAACTGCTGTCCTCCAAGCCCCTGTGAACATGGCCACAGCTTACCTCAGATGACAGTGAGATTCAGTGACAGGAGGAACCTCCAGCCAAGCTCCTGACCTTGACTTGCAGGCATCATCCTGAAATCCTAGAGGACACAAAAGCAAAGGCCAATGACTTCTTTATAATGGAGCCACATCTGGCCTGCTTGCTGCTGCTGTGGAGATCTTTTCCTTCATGACAGCTTTGAGGACCAAGGACCATCTTTTTTGGGAACCTCTGCCTCCTAGGGCCCAGCTCCAACAGTGCTTAGCCAGTGCCCTACATCCTTCCCTGCTCAGCATCCCTCCTGCCTCGGTGCAGCCCAAGGTGCTCCAGACTTGCCATTTCTGAGGGCACAGAGCCCTTCTCCAGAGGGAGAACCCTGATTCCTCTGAGCACTTTCCTGTCTGTCTTCCAACAGTGTCTCCAGAACACCCAGCAGCCCTGCAATAGACAGTTCTGCTGCAGGAGCTGCTCACTCAGCCCATGGCTTCCACCTGGACCACTCTTGGAGACCTTGGGATGTCTTTTGCCTGCTTGCAAAGCTTCCTTTGGCCATTGCTGACCTGCAGCCCTGGTCCTCATTCACCTTGCCTCATAGAGGGGCCCCTGATGGGAAGGATCCCTGTGCCTCCACAGCCAGCAGGGCTGAGAAGGGATCATCACTAACATGCCACACAGTCATGCTCCACGCTCACTGGCACACCCAGTGTGGGTGTCCCTGCTGGTGTTGGCCACAGGGAGAGGAGAGACCCACGGACAGCAGCCATGCCTTGCATTCAGAGACTCCTGCCAGCCTGGAAGTCCTCCCTAACTCCTTGCTGTGAGACTCCAGCTTCAAGATCCCCTTGGAAAGACTCTCAAAGCCAGCTGAAGGTTTCTCCTCCACGTTTTCTGGAGCTGTGGTGCACTCCTACCCTTGGGAGATGATTGCTGTTGCTGCTGAGCCATTGCTGGAAGGGAGCTTGACTGCGCAGGCAGCCCAGCTGCCTGTTCCCACCAGGAGCCTTGTTTTCCTTGTCACACACTGTCACCCACTTTGCTGCCTCACCCTGTCTTCTCCAGGCCTCTGCAAGAGCTGAGGACAGCTCACTGCTGCACCGTGCTCCTGGTAGAGCTCTGTGCCAACTCTAACTGCAGCAGCTTGAACAGCATCTCCTGTGCTCTCACCCCCACCACTCCACCCCATGGCACGTCCTGCACCCCTGTGCAGAGTGATGTTCACCCTCCCACGCTGCTGTCAGAGCTGTTCCTCCTCTGCAGTGACACTCCAAACAAACACAAGATGACTTGACACAGACACAGCTCTGCAGCTGCTGCTGCCTTCCCCATGCACCCTGCACAGCATCACACTGAACCCCAGCACAGTGGGAGTTGGAAGGGACCTCTGGAGAGCATCCACTCCAAAAAGTCAAAGTAGGGTCACCAACAACAGGTTATCCAGGACCACAGTGGCCAGCTGGGTTTGGAGTCCCTCCAGAGAAGGAGACTCCATGACCTCTCTGGGCAGCCTGCTCCAAGACCCTCACACCAAAAAGGTTTCTCCTCACCTTTCACCTCGACTTGTTTTTGGCAGTCTCCATCTAGCAAACACTTTGCTGCTCCACAAGAAAGGGAGCACAGGAAAGGGGAGGTAAAAGCCATTCCTAAGCTCAAGACAAGGTTTTCATAGCTCAGCCAGCTCTGCAGCCAAGAAGCATTTCCACCAAGGTAAAAAACACCAAGTGCCACGTCCAGTCCTGCCTTGAACAGCTCCAGGGACGGCGACTCCACCACCTCCCCGGGCAGCCCATTCCAGTGTCCAATGACTCTCTCAGTGAAGAACTTTCTCCTCACCTCCAGCCTAAATCTCCCCTGGCACAGCCTGAGGCTGTGTCCTCTTGTTCTGGTGCTGGCCACCTGAGAGAAGACAGCAACCTCCTCCTGGCCACAACCACCCCTCAGGTAGTTGCAGACAGCAATAAGGTCACCCCTGAGCCTCCTCTTCTCCAGGCTAACCAATCCCAGCTCCCTCAGCCTCTCCTCGTAGGGCTGTGCTCAAGGCCTCTCCCCAGCCTCGTTGCCCTTCTCTGGACACACTCAAGCATCTCAATGTCCCTCCTAAACTGGGGGGCCCAGAACTGAACACAGCACTCAAGGTGTGGTCTAACCAGTGCAGAGTACAGGGGCAGAATGACCTCCCTGCTCCTGCTGGCCACACCATTCCTGATGCAGGCCAGGATGCCACTGGCTCTCTTGGCCACCTGGGCACACTGCTGGCTCATGTTCAGGTGGGTATCAATCAGCACCCCCAGATCCCTCTCTGTCTGGCTGCTCTCAGCCACTCCGACCCCAGCCTGTATCTCTGCATGGAGTTGTTGTGGCCAAAGTGCAGCACCCTGCACTTGGAGCTATTGAAGCCATCCCATTGGACTCTGCCCATCTATGCAGGCAGTCAAGGTCCTGCTGCAGAGCCCTTCTGCCCTCCAACCCAGCCACATCTGCCCTCAGCTTAGTGTCATCTGCAATCTTGCCCAAGGAGAGTCACTTCTTCAGCTTGGAGGAGAAGAGGGAGAGAAAGACACATCCCAGGGTTCTGTCCCCTGCTGCTTGCCATGCTGGGAGAATCCACGGCTGGGAGATGCAGAAACACCTGCAGAGTTTTCAGGACATCCATTTTTATCTCTCACAAGTGCAGATCCAGAGCTGTTGGTACCTCATGTTCACATTCTGCTGCACAGAGAGTTCTTTTTCCAGTAGGGGCTGTTAACTGGGAGCAGGGAACAGCCTGTGCTATCCACTTTGGAATAGCAGACAGCACAGCCACGCTTCCCACTGCTCAAAAGGACTGGCTTCAGGAAGCAGTTACTGGAGGGTGTAGAAGAGTGAGCTGGGGTTACTGGGAGCACTAGGAAGGGAATCTGGAGTTACTGGGAGGGAGTGGGATGACATGGGGATAACTAGGAGTACTGGGAAGGGAATTTGGGGTTGGCTTGGAGCACTGGGAGGACACAGGAGGGAGCACTAGGAGGGACTGGGAGTACACACAGCTTTACTGGGAGCACTTGGATGAGATTTTGGAGTTAGGGGGAGCACTGGTGGGTCTGCAAAGGCACTGGGAGGTTTGCAAAGGGGTTTTGGAGTTACTGGGATGGCCTTAAGTGTTACTGTGAGCATGGGGAAGGGACTTTGCAGTTACCAGCAGCACTGGAATCACTGGGAGGTCACTGACAATTACTTGGAACATCAGGAGGGAATTATGGAGTGACTGGGAACACTAGGAAGGACTAAGGGCACTGGGTATTACTTGGAGCACCCAGAGAGACTGGACAGCACTTGATGTTACTGCTAGCACTGGGAAGAGAGTTTGGGATACTGGGAGGAACGAGGTGGACACTGGGGACACACTAGAAAGAAGACTGGAAACCATAGAATGGCTTAGGTTGGAAGGGATCTCAAAGCTCAGCCAGTTCCAACCCCCTGCCATAGGCAGGGACACCTCCCACTAGAACAGCTTGCTCAAGGCCTCATCCAACCTGGCCTTCAACACCTCCAGGGAAGGAGCAGCCACAGCCTCCCTGGGCAACCTGTGCCAGTGTCTCACCACCCTCACTGCAAACAACTTCTTCCTAATATCAACTTTCAGTCTCCCCTCTGCCACTTCAAACCTATTCCTCCTCCTCCTGGCATTACCAGTCCTTGTCAATAGTCCCTCCCCAGTCCTCCTGCAGCCCCTGCAGATCCTGCAAGGCCACTCCAAGGTCTCCTCCAAGCCTTCTCTTCTCCAGCCTGCACAGCCCCAACTCTCTCAGCCTGTGCTCACAGCAGAGCTGCTGCAGCCCTCTCAGCATCTTGGTGGCCTCCTCTGCACTGGTTCCAACACTTCCATGTCCTGCTTGTGCTGGGGGCTCCAGAACTGCCCCCAGGACTGCAGGTGGGGTCTGAGGAGAGCAGAGCCAAGGGGCAGAATCCCCTCCCTTGCCCTGTGCCCACACTGCTCTGGCTGCAGCCCAGCACAGGGTTGCTCTCTGGGCTGCACTCACACTGCAGGCTCCTGTTGAGCTTTTCCTCACCCCAGACCCCCAGGGCCTGTTCCTCAGGACTGCTCTCAGCCATTCCCCACCCAGCCTGGAGCTGTGCTTGGGATTGCACCCACCCAGGTGCAGGACCTTACACTTGGCCTTGTTGAATGCCATGAGGTTGGCCTGGGCACACCTCTGCAGCCTGGGAAGGAGATTTGGGAGTTACTGGGAGGGCACTGGGAGCACAAGGAGGAGGGTTTGGAATTACTGGGAGAACTGAGAGGACACAGGGCCCATACTGGAAGCACTGGAAGGGGATTTTGAGGTTAATGGAAGGGACTAGGGGACACTGCAGCAGTGGGCAGATTCATTGGCTCATAGGAACACAGGGGGTCACTGTGTCATACCAGGAGGCACTGGGAAGGAGATTTGGGGGTTACTGGGAGCACTAGGAAGAGAATCTGGAATTTCTGGGAGGACACTATAGGCATGCTGGCAGCACTGGGAGGGACTGGGGTGACATGGGGATAAGTAGGAGCACTAAGAAGGGAATTTGGGAACTGCTTGGAGCACTTGGAGGGACTGAGAGGACACTGGAACCACACTGGGAGCACGAGTAGGGACAGGGAGTGCAGTGCACATGGTGTTAACGAGAGGACTTGGATGAGATTTTGGAGCTCCTGGGAGCATTGGTGGCTCTGGGAAGGCATTTTGCAGCTACTGGGAGGGACCAGAGGACACTGAGTATTACTGGGAGCACTGGTGGAGACTGGGCAGCACCTGGTGTTATTAGTAGTATAGGGAAGAGAGTTTGGGCTATTGAGAGGAACCGGGAGGTCACTGGGGCCACACTAGGAGCACTGGGAAGGAGATTTGAGGGTTACTGCAAGCACCGGGAAGGAATTCTGGGGTTACCGGCAGCACTGGGCGTGTCTGTGTAGCACCGGGTGTCACTCGGAGGCATTGGATAACACCGGGAAACAGCACCAAACATTAAAAACCTGCTGGCTCTGGTCTGGGAAGCAACCTGAACCTGCAAACCGCTTGCGGCTAAATCTACCCTTTGAGAGCAGACAGCGGCGCAGCTCGCATGCGGCAGCTCGCAGTGCCCACCCATGGCCACACGGCGGCAGCAGTGAGGCCGAGGGAACGAGGCACCGAGGCGCATGCGCCGCGTCCATAGCAACGCGCAGGGCTGCAGCAATGCCAGCAGGGGAAAGGAGTCTTTGGGGGGATGTGGAAGAGGGAAAAGGAGAAAGAGGGGCTTGTGGAAAGGGTTCCCCTATCTGGGATAGAGAGAAGGGTCAAGGGCGTAAGCCCTTGCTATAAATAGCATTTATGAGCCGTTTAGAGACCTGCACACAATTAGCATTAGACTATTCAGGCTTAGCTCTCTAGTTACACTTACCGGCAGTCTCTGGGCTGCACAAACAGGCTGCTCAGACTGACTATGCGAACCAGCAAGCGCAGACAGCTCTGTTAAGAGTGGTTTTCTATTGAAAGTAACAGGAAGCTATATACGGAGGAATTTCAAAGTCCATTACTTACACAAGTTGCCCTAAAACGTGTCCCGGATCCACCGCTGCTGATCAATTGATTTGCTGAATCCCCTTGCATGAGAGAAAAAGGACGAACCTCTCTCAGCGAATGCGTGAGGCTTCCCCCTCCCCCGCCCCCGAAAGGACGCTACCTCCGTCCTGCTCGGCTCCTTCTGCTCCGTCTCTGGCTCCCGCTCCGTCTCCTCCCGGCGCCACTCCGCTCCACTCGGTTCAATCCGCCCAGCGCGAATGCGCCGCAGCGCGCCGCTATAAAAGGCATGCGCGGCGTCCGTAGCAACGCGCACCTGCGGTCCCGTAGCAACGAGGCTTTCTAAGGCGCATCCTCCAATCACTAACCCGGCGCGGCTCTGTAACGCGTAGCACTAGCGCCGTAACAGCGCTGGTTTCCATCTTTAAACCCCCTTTTTATGGTATAGTGCAGCGGTCCTCAGACTTTTTAAACAGGGGGTCGGTCACTGTCCCTCTGCACTGTCGGGGGCCGGACTGAAGTCTCGTTCCAGCGCTGTCCCGGCGAGAGCTTGGGAGGCCGGCGAGCGGATTAAGCGGCAGGGAGTGGCTGCTTGGTTTCCCCCCCAGCCTCCGGCGGAGTGGGTGTGTAAATACCGGCGGGCCGGATTGAGGACCCTGGGGGGGGCGTGTCCAGCCCCCGGGCCGTGGTTTGAGGACCCTCGACATAGTACGCACGGGCTTTTAGCGACGAGGGAGCAGCCCCGGCCGGGAGGCATGCGCCGTTGCACAATTGCAGTAACGACATTTTAACACCGCGTGGCAGCACTGAGCACTCACCGGGAGACACACGCCGAGGCAGAATTGCAGTGTCGACAATTCACCACCCGGTGGCAACACTGAGCATTGCCGGCGCGGCACGCTCCGCTGCAGCACTGCAGCGCCAACAATTCACCACGCGGTGGCAGCACTGAGCACGGCCGGGGCAGCAGACCCCCTACAGTCATAGACTGCCCACGCAGGAGGGGATCGCTCACTGCTGCCACGGGTGGTTAACTGTCGGAGGGTGGGAGGGGGTCTCTTCTCTCAGGCAACCAGCCACAGAACAAGGGGACAGAGTCTCCAGTTGTGCCAGGGCAGGTCTAGGCTGGATGTTGTTAGGAAGTTGTTGTCAGAGAGAGTGATTGGCATTGGAATGGGCTGCCCAGGGAGGTGGTGGAGTCTGTGTGGCTGGAGGTGTTGCAGCCAAGGCTGGCTGGGGCACTGAGTGCCATGGTCTGGTTGGTTGGGCAGGGCTGGGTGCTAGGCTGGGCTGGCTGAGCTTGGAGCTCTCTGCCAACCTGCTCGATTCCGTGGTTCTGTGTTCTGTTAAGCAGCAATCATCAGCGGCTCCACTGCAGCGCGGCTCAGGGGAACCTCGGTACCAAACGCCGCCGCCGCTGCGCTTCCCCTTCCTCTACGTCATCTGCACGCGCCGCGCCCCGCCGCGCCGGGGGCTCCGCCGCCGTCATGGTGCAGCTCGGTAAGGGCGCAGCTCCGTAAGGGTGCTTGGGCGCAGCTCGGTAAGGGTGCTTGGGCGCAGCTCGGTAAGGGCGCTTGGGCGCAGCTCGGTAAGGGTGCAGCTCGGTAAGGGTGCTTGGGTGCAGCTCAGTAAGGGCGCAGCTCGGTAAGGGTGCTTGGGCGCAGCTCGGTAAGGGCGCAGCTCGGTAAGGGTGCAGCTCGGTAAGGGTGCTTGGGCGCAGCTCGGTAAGGGCGCAGCTCGGTAAGGGCGCTTGGGCGCAGCTCGGTAAGGGTGCAGCTCGGTAAGGGTGCTTGGGTGCAGCTCAGTAAGGGCGCAGCTCGGTAAGGGTGCTTGGGCGCAGCTCGGTAAGGGCGCAGCTCGGTAAGGATGCAGCTCGATAAGGGCGCAGGCCGGTAAGTGCGCGTGGGCGCAGCCCGCCGGACTGGACTTGGCCCTTAGCCCCCGCTCGCTCTCTCCGCAGGTAGCTGCCTCCTGAAAGGCTACCGCGGCGGGCACGTCGTGATCCGTTTCGCCCTCGGGGGCTGCGCCAACCGGCCCTTCTTTCGAATCGTGGCGGCGCACAGCAGGCGCGCCCGCGACGGGAAGTACCTGGAGCAGCTGGGCTGCCTCGACCCGCTGCCCAACGCCTACGGCGAGAAGGTGGCGGGGCTCAACCTGGAGCGGCTGCGCTACTGGCTGGGCTGCGGCGCGCAGCTCTCTCGGCCCGCAGAGAAGCTTTTGGGTAAGCTCAGGGCGGGCGTCCGAGAGCGGGGGACCGAGGTGGGGATGCGCTACAGCTGGCTCTGTCTCACTGCCTCTCCTTGCAGGTCTTGCGGGGTTCTTGCCGCTGCACCCCATGACAGTGACTGGCGCCGAGAGGCTGCGGCGCCGGCGAGCAGCCTCAGCTGTCAGCTCGCCCGGGCCCGGCGATGCGCCTGAGAAAGGCTCAGACTGAGAGGCTGCCGAGGGGCCCCGGCGGCACCCGCCTGCCTCTCGGCGCTTCTCTCTGCATTAAAAGAACGTTTGCACACCCTACACTGTGCATGTGCTGCTCTCTTAAGACGCCACTTTGTTGCTGCCAAACTTAGTGCAGCAAACATAGAAGAGGTTTTGCTACTATAATGTAGGCGTGGAACCATTCCATGAGGTGTATACAGCATCTCCTACGGGCTGGTACTGGCTGTACCATACAGCACCCTGCAGCACCTTCCATTTGCCTGATGTGCTCAGGGAGCTGTTTTGGTTCCTGTCAGTGACTCAGGGGAACAGTCCAGTGATCCAGCTGAGACTGACACAGATAGATGCTGCATTTCTGTTTAGTCTCTCCATGCTGGTTCAGAGCCTGTTTGTTTAGTTACCAGCACAAGAGAAAGATTTCAGCCTCATGAACAGAGAGTGGGGGCTGTGTGAAGTGAGATGAGTCTTACTTATCACATAATTGGCCCTATCTTGAGAAGCAAGAAACTCATAGAATCACAGAATCACCCAGGTTGGAAGAGACCTCCAAGCTCAGCCAGCCCAACCTAGCACCCAGCCTTAGCTAATCAACCAGACCATGGCACTAAGTGCCCCAGCCAGGCTTTGTTTGAACACCTCCAGGGACAACGACTCCACTACCTCCCTGGGCAGCCCATTCCAATGCCAGTCACTCTCTCTGACAACAACTTCCTAACAACATCCAGCCTGGACCTCCCCTGGCACAACTTGAGACTGTGTCCCCTTATTCTATTGCAGTAGAAGCCCCAACATTTTTTAGCAGGCTATTTTGAAAGACATAGCAGAGGTCAAATAAATGGCAGACAAACAGTGAAATGGTTACAGCTAACTTAATTACAAACAGTTAGTAGGTGCTTTCTCCACCCCTCTCCCTGCCTCTCCCCTACCTCTGTGCATGTGTTATGAATACATTTATGGACATAGACAACTAATTGCCATCAAGCAACCTTTAATGATAAGAATTTCATCCAAATTAACCTTTAGGCGCCACTGGAAAGATGAAACTACAGTATGACATAAGATCATATTCCTGCATTAAGTCATGCTCCTTACTTCTATAAAAGCAGCTGGAAGATTTAGAGAGTGTTTGAAGTGCAAAAGACAAACATCACTTTGCAGCTCACAGTTCAACAGAGACAACACAGAGTAGTTTCTGTAAAGCACAAAATGTGTGACAAAGGAAGGGAACAAGCAAGCAGGCAATGCCTCTTTTAAGTCATTCCTGTGGACTTGGTATGACTTCCAACTCTGCACCATCACGGGATATTAGAGGTTGGAAAGGACCCAAGGAGATCATCAGGTGTCACAATGATGACAAGCTCAGGGTTTATTCCAGACACCATCAGCATTGCTCAGAAGTCTGAAGTCTTACACGGATGTTAAAAGTGCTGTGTATGTAAAGACTGCACAAACACATAAGCAAAATAAAGTGCATATCCCATAAATCAGAACCAATTAAATACACTGGGCAGTGCATGTGGCATAGCAACAGCTTACAGCTATAGGAACATACTGGATGAGGTATTTAGTGCCATGGTCTAGTTGCCTGGATAGGGCTGGGTGATAGACTGGACTGGATGATCTTACAGGTCTCTTCCAACCTGGTTGATTCTATGATCATACTTTACAGTGCTTATTTGCAGATAGAAGCAAAGGCAAACATTACCATCAAATATACTGTGGCTCCATGAAGATTCTCACTTCCAACAAAATGACCTGCAGTTCCAGCTGCCTAGAACCACAAAATGTTCATGATCCACTGAGAGGATTAATGCTGCCTACAAAGCTTGAGGAGGGAACCCATTTTAAGAACTGGTACTGCTAACAGAACCAAAAACACCAGGATGAAACAAAACCTTGGTGTTTAAATGTGTGGTAAGATATGGAACAGAAATTAAGGCTACACAGCAGAGCAGCCAGAAAAAGCTTGCAAAGTCTTTAGATGAGTCAGACCTCAAAAGCTACAAATGTACAATTTCTCAGGCTAGTTTGTTCTAGCTCCACTGTGAGCATTCTTGGAGACAACCATCCCACAATCACAGATGGTTTTGCAGGTCTGACACTCTGTGAGCCCAAAGGCAGATGAGTAGCCTCATCCATCTGACAGCCTTTTAGCTCTGAGTGCTTGACTTCAGTGGTGTTCATCAGAATCACAGAGCTGCAGAGGTTGGAAGGGACCTCCAGAGATCATCGAGTCCAACCTCCCTGCCGAGGCAGGAGTCAGTTTATCGCTTGCCCTCGAGGGGGACTCGAACAGCTCCTTTCTGCTGAAGCAGAAGGCACAATACAGAGCAAACAGTAAACAGAAGCTGAGCAAAGAGCTTTCATTACAAAGAGGCTTTTTAGAATATTTACTCACAATCTGGTACCTTTGTGTTCCCAGGGCTGCATTTCAGTTCCACACAGCACCCACAGCACTTGGAGGGAGCTGTCAGTGGTATAACACATTGGAAGCTTTTGGAGTCAATCCTGAGCAGTATGAAATTAGCTTCTCAAATGAAAAAGGCAATACTCAGGGGCAGATGATAAAGCCAAGAAGTTCTTAAACGTTTTGCATTATGCTTCAGCACTATGGTAAGCCACAACAGCCAAAGAGTACACAAGTTTTCACCACCAAGCATCAGAATAAACCTAGTCAACAGGCAGCTAAAACTCATTCCTAACAGGAATGACCCTCCAGAGAAAATCCTTCTTCTGGACCTAAAGCCCAGGTGAGCAAAAAATAACCTCCACAGAGCTGTCATGCACAGCACAAGTGAACATTCAAAGTCTCACTGGCCTTGGTAAACCTTGTCTGCCTACCCATGGAGAGAAGCTGACAAAGATCCTAGCAAGAAGTTTGGGTTTTATCTTTGCTCTCAACCCTCCTGTGCTTAACCAAAAGTCGTAGGAGAACTCACACATTCACCACGTTCCAAAATCAGATGAAGAACTCTCAGAGACAATGAAACCCAAAGCCCTTTCACTCCTTACAATGAGAGACCTGACCACTGGTGTCCATGCAGGTTTTGAACTGTCACAAGGTACAACCTGACAAACAAGGGTGGGGAGGCTCTGAGCTTTCAGGGAAATTCATTTTGCTTCAATTCTTTGCTTTGGGAGTAAGCTTCCACCCAAAGGAAGCTGGTGCAAAAAGAACCTTCTCTTCAAAACCAGGTTATGGATAGCTGCTCATCCTCCCACTAAGTGGTGGCAAGCCCCTGCAGAACAAGTGCAAAGTCTCTTTGGGCAGGAGATAGGAACATATTGGCAACCAGCACCACGGACCATAGGCAGAACCTCCGGAGCAGGGTCTGGGAGCCAGGCCGCTGTGGTTCCACTCCGCAGCAGCTTCTTGGCGCAGCTCTGCTGGTGGGAGCCCTGCACACCCAGGAGCCTGGCTGTGGCACCTGGCAAGAGGTTTTATGCCACCTGAGCAGTCGCTCTCAACCTTTCCAAAGTTTTTTAAAGCACCCTCCAGAACCAGGCTTACCATGGGCACAGGCCAGGATTTGCAGGTTGGCCCTGCTGCTGCCCAGGGCTTCACAAGAGTCACTTTGCACCCAAGTGACCGAGGACAGGGCTGCTCTGCCTGGCTGCAAGATGATGCCTTCTGTCCACCAAGCCGCTGGAGCGCCACGGTCCCAGCACTCCCACGCTGGCAGTGCCCACAGTGGCAAGTGCAGCCCTGCAGTTTGCTGCCAACGGAGGGATCGAGATCACCCTGCCCAGGCAGCAGGCTTCTGGGTCCCCTGCCTCAAGTCAAACACCACCACTCATCCCCCTAGAAGTGACGGCACCGAGGGGCAGCTGGAGGGAATGGCCCCATGCTGACACCAACCACTCCCTGGTGCTGCGGCCCCAGGGGCACAGATGGGCCTTTGCCACCTTAAGGGAAGGGCGAGCAGTGCCAGGCACTGCCGACCAGCCCCTCACCCTCCCGCAGGCAGGGTAAAGCTCAGCGAAGCCAGCGCAGACCTTCTTGCCATTTCCTGTGCTCACTTGTGCCATCCCAAGGGCGCATGAGCCCACCATGCCCCCACGGGGAGGCCGAGGGCAACACAATGATGCAGCAGAGGCTGTAGCAGCTTTCCCTCTTTATTCGTTCTGTGCGCGGGGCAGGAGTGGGCGCTGCTCCTCCGTGGGTGGCATCTCCTCAGCGGGTGGTGACTCATAGGTGACGCACAGGGAGGAGAAGAGACAGCCCAGGAAGGACACCAGGCTGGCGAAGTACATGGCGCCGCTGGCACTGCCCACGGCCGCGGTCAGAGGGCCCATGGCCAGGGCCACGAGGATCTGTGCCAGGAAGTATTGGCAGCTCAGAAGGGAGATGTCAACGCCCATCCCGCGCCGTGTGCCCTCCGCCTGCGAGCCTACAAACTGCAGGGAACAGAAGGGCCCCCCAGTTTAGGAGGGACATTGAGATGCTTGAGCGTGTCCAGAGAAGGGCAACGAGGCTGGGGAGAGGCCTTGAGCACAGCCCTACGAGGAGAGGCTGAGGGAGCTGGGATTGGTTAGCCTGGAGAAGAGGAGGCTCAGGGCAGACCTTATTGCTGTCTACAACTACCTGAGGGGAGGTTGTGGCCAGGAGGAGGTTGCTCTCTTCTCTCAGGTGGCCAGCACCAGAACAAGAGGACACAGCCTCAAGATACTCCAGGGGAAATTTAGACTTGAGGTGAGGAGAAAGTTCTTCCCTGAGAGAGTCATTGGACACTGGAATGGGCTGCCCGGGGAGGTGGTGGAGTCGCCGTCCCTGGGGCTGTTCAAGGCAGGACTGGACGTGGCACTTGGTGCCATGGTCTGGCCTTGAGCTCTGTGCTAAAGGGTTGGACTTGATGATCTGTGAGGTCTCTTCCAACCCTGATGATACTGTGATACTGTAATAAGGGGGCACTGCAGGAGCCCCTCTCCCCTCCCTGTCCCGGGGCTCACCTCGTGGCTCTGGTAGTAGTCACAGAGCAGGGAGTAGGGCAGGGTGCAGAGCGTGGCAAAGAGGATGCCGTAGGTAGCACAGAGCGACAGCACTACGTAGATGTTTCTGGAGAGCGTGGCCAGCCCCGTGCCCAGCCCGAAGGCCAAATACGCCACGAAGTACAGCGTCCGAGTGCTGAACCTCTCCTCCAGCTTCTCCAGCGCAGCTGCAAGACAAAGGCATGGCATTCAAGGTGAACTGTGGCCCTCCCTGCCACTAGCTGCTCGTGGACCCAAGATGTTAGGCAGCCACATCCTGGCAGTAGCCACTACGCCTTTGTGTAACTGGTGTCTTGCATGTAGGCACCAAGGGATCCCTTCCAAATCCCACTGCCACAATGCAGCCTTGCTGCCCCACCTGCATGGAGGCAATGGCAGAGCTGAAGCCTAGCAGTGCTCCTGGCCTGAAAAGGTAAATGGGAGTCGTTGAGGGCCGGGGTGGAGGTGCACGTGGCACATGCACAACACACAGGACAAGGTGCTTGGGTCGTGTGTGACACTGGGATGGTCCACACAGGGCACATGGCTACTGACTGCTAACGTGACAGACCTGTGCCTATGGTGGCTGCATGTCTTTCTGGATTCAATATACATTAAAAATGCTACTTGTGAAAAGAACTGTAGACTAACAGAGATGTGCTTCCATTGGACTGCAGACCTCATCTGCTGTCAGTGCAGGCCAGGATAACCAGGAGAGATAATACAGCATGACCAGCAGGTCGAGGAAGGTGATTTGCCCCCTCTACTCTGCTCTGCTGAGACCCCACCTGGAGTACTGCATCCAGTTCTGGAGCTTCTATTACAAGAGGGATGTGGAGATGCTGGAGTGTGTCCAGAGAAGGGCCATGAGGATGCTCAGAGGGCTGCAGCAGCTCTGCTGTGAGCACAGACTGAAAAAGTTGGGGCTGTGCAGTCTGGAGCAGAGGAGGCTCCCAGGGGACCTTCTTGTGGCCTGCCAGGATCTGAAGGGAGCCTACAAAAAAGCTGGGGAGGGACTTTTCAGGATATCAGGCAGTGACAGGAGTGGGGGGAATGGAGCAAAGCTGGAGGTGGGGAGAGTGAGGCTGGAGGTGAGGAGGAAGTTGTTGAGCAGGAGAGTGGTGAGAGGCTGGAATGGGTTGCTCAGGGAGGTGGTTGAGGCCTCATGGCTGGAAGTGTTTAAGGCCAGGCTGGCTGAGGCTGTGTGCAGCCTGCTCTAGGGTAGGGTGTCCCTGGGCATGGCAGGGGGGTTTGGAACTGGCTGATCCTCGTGGTCCATTCCAACTCTGACTGATTCTATGAAAAAAGCATCCCCTGCTTTGTACCAGCACTTGTACCACATGGCAGGCTCTGTTCAACACAGATCCCAAACTACTTGTTGCAGAAACATTGCTTAAGGAGTGAATGCATCTTCTCCCAGCAGCAACTAGGGTGGCTATGCTAAGTACCTGAATAGAAAGCAGCACTGAACGCATAGATGCACATTCCCCAGCAGCCCATGGTCACCCCAGCGTTGTACTTCTGATACTCATCTGAGTTGTGAGGTGCTTTAGCATTCCCTTCAAACACTACTTCTCCCATGAAGTCGGTATAGAAGAGTAGCATCCCCTCAAAGGAAAGCCATCCTGGAAGAAGACAGAAGGAACATATTAGGATTGCAGAATACAGCTCCCTCTGTAAGCTTACAAGGATGCTACCAGCTATATTTCAAATCCCAACTGTGACACTGTGCTGAGCACTGTGTAACATTCAGTCACATGTA
Source organism: Pogoniulus pusillus (assembly GCF_015220805.1). Taxonomy (NCBI): domain Eukaryota; kingdom Metazoa; phylum Chordata; class Aves; order Piciformes; family Lybiidae; genus Pogoniulus; species Pogoniulus pusillus. The sequence continues at coordinate 4,046,243 of NC_087299.1, forward strand.
TTTGAGGCTGGTGTCCCTGTGCACTACACTACAACGCTTGCCAAACACATTTGAGATGTCAAAGACCATGATTTTTATCCTTTCAGTTCCTAAGAGGACTCCTAAAGGCTGACTGCAGGCCACAGACTAGTGGTGTAGCAAGATGCTACAGCAGTCTGAGCTACCTTCAGAGTGGCTCATCACCTTGTCTTTTCAGGTTGCTGTTTTCCTCCCACACAGAACTGGAAAGAGTGCTACTTCTGTTATGGCTGCAGACTCCAGAGAGCTTCTGACCCAGGTCAAAACTCCTACTCACAAACTGGCATTAGGGTCACTGATGCAGACAAACCATACTCATTTCTTTCCCAGCCAATGAGTATTAACTGCTTGCAACCTTCTGTCCCCTTTTGTGAACACTGGATTGCTTTGCAAGGCCTTCCTAGCCCTCAGCCACACACTGCTAAGAGTAATGGTGTGCTGGTGAAAAGGGTTAACCCCTCCTAGGGGTCATCTGAATCTGACCCCAGGTGCTCCTGACTCCTCTGGGGGGGTGGTCTGAACCTGACCCCAGGTGCAGTGGGTAGCCCACTCCCACTTCTGTCCTGACCCCCTATAAAAACAAAGGAACTCCCTGTTTTTCGTCCTCTCTTCCCTGCCTGTTTGATAGCATCACCCTTGTTCCTGCTGCTCCTTACTTTGCCACGTGGCCATGTGGTGGCACAACCACCTCCTGAATCTCCCTCCACCCACTGTCTGACTCTCCCTCCACCCACTGCCATCAATCTGGTTGTATATATATTTTGTATCTTGTTTCCCTCCCCCACACCTTTTTGTAACTCCCCTTACTTAAATACCTTTCATTTATTGGTAAAGTGATTCTTTTAACTTCCAAATGGAAGCAAGATTTTGGGTGTGTTATACTTTTCACTCTCTACATCTAATTCCTTTCTTTACAAAAGGGGGAAAGCATCCTATGATTGCATTGTTCTGTTAGGATTTGGGCTCTGCAAAGCTTAAACTAGAACCAGGCACAGAATAGAATCACAGAATCAACTGGGTTGGAAGAGAGCTCCAAGCTCATTCAGCCCAACCTAGCACCCAGCCCTGGCCAGTCAACCAGACCATGGCACTAAGTGCCCCAGCCAGGCTTTGTTTCAACACCTCGAGGGATGGTGACTCTACCACCTCCCTGGGCAGCCCATTCCAATGCCAATCACTCTCTCTGACAACAACTTCCTAACAACATCCAGCCTAGACCTCCCCTGCCACAACTTGAGACTGTGTCCCCTTGTTCTGGTGCTGCTTGCCTGGCAGAAGAGCCCAACCCCACCTGGCTACAACCTCCCTTCAGGTAGTTGTAGACAGCAATGAGGTCACCCCTGAGTCTCCTCTTTTCCAGGCTAAACACCCCCAGCTCCCTCAGCCTCTCCTCATAGGGCAGCTGATTACAGGCACTCTCACAGTGTTGTCTTCCATGTCACTCCATGGCCTGTTCCATGACCCCATACACTTTCTGAATACCTAGGAAGTGGTTGATGCAGAGGTTACGAAGAGCCTTGGGCATCTGGCAGATGGTGGAACAAAGAAGTTTCACAGAGAGTGGCTGCTCAGAGGTCTCAGCTGATCCATTCAGCTCGCTCTCATACTTAACACCATTCAGCAGGATGTTAGCAACCTGTGAAGACAACAACTACCATGTCAACAAACACAGCAAGTGAAAAACCCTTTGAGCAAACCTGTGTAACATTACACACCTCATCTGATGATCTGAAAGTTAAAACTCTGCTGCTGCTGCTGCAGGATGTTGACTTAGAGATGAAAAAGGGAGTTTAGCTAAGCCAGCAGCTCAGGCTTGGAGCGAGTGTTAAATGACAGCACTGAGAGACAGCTTTCAGTACACCTCAAACACTACCTTTCACTTCTCTAGGATGTTTGCAACCACAGCCAGATGCTAGTGTAGAAGACATTAATTCCACTGCATTGAACAGGAGCTGCACCCACATTCAGGTGAATTTGGTTCCTGAAGTTTAATAGACATGAGGAAGAAGGAGCCACTTTTAATTGGAACACATTCCCACTGCTTGCTAACCTTGATGCTCAATCTCTACTCACACAGTACGTAAAACCCTGGCCCCAGCAAAGTCTGCTCTCATAAAGTGCATCCAAGTACAGCAACAAACAGATGAATCAAAACAACCCCCCCCCCCCCCCCCACACCACCTCCCCTTAACAAAACAAGCAAACCAAAAACAGTTTACCTCATCCTGGATCAATAAAAAAAGGGCCAGCATAGAGAGTTCTCAGACATTCCAAGTTATCATCAACAGTGGGAGGTGAGGTCAGAGTCTTATCCCCAGGTAAGGGAAACCTCAACACCCTGATGGAACCAGATGTAATGACTGCCATAAGGAGAAGCTCATGGGAGAATCCTATCCCTGGCCCTATATTGCAGGTATTTCTGTGGAAAGGGAAGATATAGGCTCAATAAAAATGTGTCTTTTTTTGCTCGTGTGGTAGCTCCTTGGGTGGCAAAGCAGGACTAAAATAACCAAACTAACTTCCTCACGTGGCCCAATGAGTGCAGGATGCTCCCACTCCTGCCATCTTCACAAAGGCAGCTGACAGACTGCCAGCTGTAATTCACATCCTACCCACTGTCATAGCAGGTATGCTGTTCTCAGTATGACTTTTATGAGCTAATTGTGACAATCAGCCTTTGAGGGTGAATCTGTGCAGCACACATCTGAAAACACATGAAGAGATGAAACGAATGCTCAGGTTTACAGGCTCATGGCACCGAGTTCCTGCCCTTACCTGCTGGCTGAAGGTTACGTTTCTTCTTCTGCTATTTTCTGGACAGTGTCCCGTTAGAGTATCTGGAATGGCCAAGGTTTGAGGTCTTTTCAGGATCCCTGATGACCGTGGCTTTATGGCATCCAGTGAGCCCACCCTTAGTGCCTCACCATCAGGCCTCGGCATTACACTGCTCTCCCCTTGCTCCAGAACTCCGTTTTCTCCTTGGTAACAGCCATCGAGCGCTCGAGGAAAGCTAACACTGACAGGCTGCCTGGGCAAGCTAGCTGGAAGTGACAGGTAACTACTGTGCCCGCCTGTAAAGCAGTCTATAAGCACACCATCGATATTTGAAATCCCAAAGGACGATGCAAACTCATTAATTCCTGTCAAGGAATTGTCTCTGCTGACAAAGCTGCCATACTTGGGTGTTAGTGGACTCATGGGGGAAACAGGAGCTGTAAAACTTGCATATAAGTGAGCTGAGTTATGAGAAGCAAAGTTTTCATTTACCCCTTCCTCAAAGAAGAAAGGTGGAGAAGGAGGGAGAGGAAGACTTGGACTCTTCATCACCTTTTTCTTCCTGCTAAAGAACCTTAAGGGTCTTTCTGGAATGCTAATGAGAGTCAGCACAGTAGTGATAGACAGCGTAACTGAGGTGAAGACATAGATGACACGAAGTTGCCCTCCCACAGCTTTTCCAAAGCTGGTTTTATCCCAGTGTATTCCTCCAACAACATAACCAAAGCCACCTCCAAGACCTGGTGGAAGAAACAAAGCCAAGATTATCTTCCCTAACCAACCCTGGAAGTCAGTAGCAGAAGAGTGTCATTTATCTAAGAGCAGAATTCAACTAGTGACTTCTGGTTTACTACTGAACCCTGTTTCAATTCAAATGCAGTAACAAACACAACTATCCACGCTCCAAGAGTAGTCTGCATGTACAAACACAGTACAGAAAGAGGGAGAAGTGATGATACAAATACTCAACAATCATATTTCTTTCTTTGCCAAGAACAAACCACTTTACCTTCAGCTATTTTAGTCTGTAAAACAGAAGTGTCCACCAGCCTCGTGTCAAGGCTCTGCAATCAGTCAGCTACGACTGTTCTCCTGAAAGTAAGTGAAAATCCATTTTCCTCACTCAGTTAGAGGAACACAGATCTAGCTGCCTCCAAGACAGACCAAATGGCTTCAGGAGCACAGCAAGCTCATTACTCAGCAGTGTGCTGGCAGCATACAGAGCTGCCACTGCGCTGCTCCCAGTGAACATGGAAATTCCGAGGGCACTGGACACCTCTCTCACTCTCATTTCTTTTCTTCCTTACAAACACATTCAGGAGCATGAAACATTCCCCTCAGAGAGAAAAGCTAGGCTAGGACAGCACAGCAATTGAAGGTGATAGCAAAGAGGGATTACAAGGCCCAACAGGCACTTTTCCCTCCAATAGAGCAACTGAAAAAGGCATTTCCACACCTGCAAAAAGCCAAACCTCCTCCCTCACAGCTTGATTTTGTTGTTTCTATATGTGTTACATATGATGCAAGGGACAGTCCAATGAACAACCCAAGGGCTGCATCTTGCCTGCTGTTACAAAAGCCTTCTGCAGCAAGCAGGTATCCAGTTATACAAAGAAGACCCAAGATTCACACTCTGCTTTCCTGCAGCAGGGCTTGTTTACTTAGGACTCCCACCACCTAGGGAGCACCAAGAAAACTTACCTGCTAACAAAGCATGGATGTTGAGGCCCCTGTCCTGATCCGCTGGACTGCATACATCCATCATGTAGGCATGACTGGGATTGTCTGCTGAATCTGCACTGAAGTCCATGAGGACAACACCACAGACTGTAAGGATGATTCCCCATTTATGGTTATTGGTGGTGTCAAACAAGGCACTCCCTATGTCTTTGCCATTCAGCATAAGCGAGAGCCCAAGCAACGCTCCTGGGAAGAAAAGCAAATCCAAATCAAGCAATGGACTATTTCTAAGCAAAAAAAAAACCAAACCTCTGCATCACCTCATACTCTAGAAGCACTACATGAGCTGCACAGGCCTGTGGCAAGCACAGATGTGACTGAGTTGGAAGGCAGAAGGGCTCTGCAGCGGGACCTTGACCGCCTGGACAGATGGGCAGAGGCCAATGGGATGGGGTTCAATAGCTCCAAGTGCAGGGTGCTGCACTTTGGCCACAACAACCCCATGCAGAGATACAGGCTGGGGTCGGAGTGGCTGAGAGCAGCCAGACAGAGAGGGATCTGGGGGTGCTGATTGATACCTGCCTGAACATGAGCCAGCAGTGTGCCCAGGTGGCCAAGAGAGCCAGTGGCATCCTGGCCTGCATCAGGAATGGTGTGGCCAGCAGGAGCAGGGAGGTCATTCTGCCCCTGTACTCTGCACTGGTCAGACCACACCTTGAGTACTGCGTTCAGTTCTGGGCCCCCCAGTTTAGGAGGGACATTGAGATGCTTGAGCGTGTCCAGAGAAGGGCAACGAGGCTGGGGAGAGGCCTTGAGCACAGCCCTACGAGGAGAGGCTGAGGGAGCTGGGATTGGTTAGCCTGGAGAAGAGGAGGCTCAGGGGTGACCTTATTACTGTCTACAACTACCTGAGGGGTGGTTGTGGCCAGGAGGAGGTTGCTCTCTTCTCTCAGGTGGCCAGCACCAGAACAAGAGGACACAGCCTCAGGCTGCACCAGGGGAAATTTCGGCTCGAGGTGAGGAGAAAGTTCTTCCCTGAGAGAGTCATTGGGCACTGGAATGGGCTGCCTGGGGAGGTGGTGGAGTCGCCGTCCCTGGGGCAGTTCAAGGCAAGGTTGGATGTGGTACTTGGTGCCATGGTCTAGCCTTGGGCACTGTGCTAAAGGGTTGGACTTGATGATCTGTGAGGTCTCTTCCAACCTTGGTGATACTGTGAGACTGTGATACTGTTGCTCCTGTTCAGATCCCCACAGTCTAGAGAATGAGCGTGGCTCACAGGGTGTGCGTAATGCTTTGCACTGTTCAAGCCTACAGGTGTCTGGAGTTGGCTTTTGCCAAAGGAAAACACTCTTGACCCTCAAAACACCATCCTTTCAGCCTCTGACAAGAGAAGCTTTTATGGATGGATCTCTGGCTGCCAAAGCATCACCCCAGCACTGCTCACCACCTTCTTCAGACCCCACAATACCCAACACTTCAGAGGCATTTTGTTCAGCCAGGTGCCAGCGTAGCCAGCAGGGCAAGGGAGGGGATTCTGCCCCTTTACTATGCTCTTCTCAGACCCCACCTGGAGTCCTATGTGCAGTTCTGGAGCCCCCAACACAAGAAGGACATGGAACTGTTAGAGTGAGTCCAGGGGAGGGCCACAAAGATGCTCAGAGGGCTGCAGCAGCTCTGCTATGAAGACATACTACAAGAGTTGGGGCTCTTCAGCCTGGAGAAGAGAAGGCTTTGAGAAAACCTTATAGCAGCCTTCTAGTAACTGAAGGGGGCTACAGGAAGGCTGAGGAAGGCACAGATGAGACACCACAGGTTCTGTCTTGACTGCCCAAGCATTGCCTAACATCAGCAGGGATTTACACAGAATTCTTGGTTTTTTAACTACCACTCACACTGCCCAGGAGCTCCAACAGAACAGCAATAGGTTCACATTGACAAGGTCTTGTAATGACAGGATGAGGGGTAATGGGTTTAAACTGGCAGATTCAAAGTGGAGATTCAAACTAGATGTTAGGAAAGGATTCTTTCCAGTGAGGGTGGAGAGACACTGGCACAGGTTGCTCAGGGAGGTTGTGGATGCTCCCTCCCTGGAAGTGTTCAAGGCCAGGTTGGATGAGGCCTTGAGCAACTTGATCTAGTGGGAGATGTCCCTGCCTGTGGCAGGGGGTTGGAACTGGATGATCCTTGAGGTCCCTTCCAACCTAAACCACTCTGTGAGTCTATGTCACAGAAGACAGACATGCAGCATTTCTACTTTACAAGTGCTACACCCAACATTTCTAACAGACTCACCTATTGCTAAGACCAGAATGAAAGGTCTTCTCCTCCCAAATCTTGATGTGCATCTGTCACTCCAGGCCCCCAGCAAAGGCTGTAGCAAGAACCCTAGGAAAAAAGGAATCACCAAGTAGTACTTTTCTGCAAGCCTGTTTCAAAGGACATTTATAGTAGGTAGCACACAGCCATTGCCCCAGCTGGTACTAGCTGCCCAGGTGCACATACACTGTACCAGTGCTACCAAATGTCACATGCCACTGCTCATGGTCATGGCTGTTCATTCTATATCATTAGTACAGCTAAGTCTGACATCAGATGAGGAGTAAGAGGATATCTATATCATTAATACAGCTAAGTCTGACATCAGATGAGGAGTAAGAGGATAACAGTTACACATTCTAAAGGATTACTCCTTAGAAGCTGTTTAATTTGTCCTACCTTAGATAGGGGATCCCCTACACAATTGGCTTGGAAGGCAGCAGGAAGCAGACATGAGGACTGGCAAGCTGCCTGTGTTACTCTGGGCCAGCCTGTGAGTAGGGCTCTATCCTCACATCTTGCAAGAACAGAGAGAACAAATTTCCAAGTGGTAACAGCTCATCCTACAGTTCTTTCCATAGCAAAGGATATGCTCCCAGCCCTGCCTCCATAACTAAGACAAGGAATTCAATGCTTGTAAGATTAGCAGCCAATGGTCTTTCTTCACTAGGACACATTGGCTTCAGAGAGCTAAAGAGAAGGAAGTCTCACTGACTCTCTTTGGCTAGCTTAAATACAGGAACAGAGTAATAAAGCTGACCCTTGCTAAAGACCTAAAAGGTTGAGAAGTCATTAAAAGGCTTTTTAATGTTGAAAGTCAATAAAGGCTGTGTTTTGAGCACACTCAGCTCGTTTCAAGCAAGACACAGCAAGAATTAGTCTCCAATTGGTTGTCTAAAATTACAGGTAGTGGTTCTTAACCCAAAGAGCACATGGAGTATACTTGTGAGCAGCTGAGGCAGAGAAAACAAACCCATTTAACCCCATGTAGTGGAAAAAACAAAAGGGAAGAAACAGTGCAAAGAAAAGCTACCTAATATAGGGCTGATGAACCACACCATTCCATACAGCTGGTCTGGAAGCCCCATCTGAAGCAGCACAGGGGTAACATAAGCTGTTTCCATAGCATAGCTGAACTCAAGCCCAAAGAGAATGCACCCATTAAAGAGGAGTTCTAGGAAAGATCTTTGAGGCTGGAGATCCCCAAAGTCAATCAAATCAACAGGACACGGAGTATTTGGTGGTGGTGGTGGTGAAGGGTGGATGTGTTTTCTCCTTTTGGGATGTCTCTTGAAGTTGTTGGCTCGATGGCTTATGTGCTGTGTGATTGATCCAGAGTAGCCTGGAACTTGTGACCTCCAGATTTCCTGAGATGCTGCACTTGGCAAAAGCACAGCATCACTGACAGGCGTTGCTGCAGATGGTGGTATCATCGCAGGTAGGTGTCTGGAAGGAAAACACCTCAGGATAAAGTGCTTGAGTATGAAAAAGTTTGCTTAATTTAATTTAGTTTACCCAAGTTCAAGCCATTTCTCAACACTTCACAGAGTGAGTGCAGCCTTCATGTTTTATTTACCATATTGCTTCTCCACCTGCTCACATGAGGCACCTACACCTTAGAAACATAACTCCTCCATTTCACACAGATGAGACACCACAGGTCCTGTCTTGACTGCCCAAGCATTGCCTAACATCAGCAGGGATTTACACAGAATTCTTAGTTTTTTAACTACCACTCACACTGCCCAAGAGCTCCAACAGAACAGCAATAGGTTCACATCTACCTACAGTTCGTTTGAGCTAAAGTAAGATGAATCACAACCTCTGTCTAAGTTTACAACAATGCAAAGCTGTGGCTTGGCTGCAGATCCAGACTCCTGCTGCAATGTAAAATCACCTTCTGGTACTGATCCTGTCAGAGGGCAATGGGATGAGACTGAACAAGGCCAAGTGCAGGGTTCTGCACTTTGGCCACAACAACCCCAAGCAGCACTATAGGCTGGGGACAGAGTGGCTGGAAAGTAGCCAGCAGGAAAGGGACCTGGGGGTGCTGATAGAGAGTAGGCTGAAGATGAGGCAGCAGTGTGCCCAGGTGGGCAGCAGAGCCAATGGCATCCTGGGCTGGCTCAGGAGCAGTGTGGGCAGCAGGACAAGGGAGCTTCTTCTGCCCCTTTGCTCAGCACTGCTCAGGTCACACCTGGAGTGCTGTGTCCAGTTCTGGGCTCCTCAATTCAAGAGAGATGTTGAGGTGCTGGAAGGTGTTGAGAGAAGGGAGCAAGGCTGGGGAGGGGCCTGGAGCACAGCCCTGTGAGGAGAGGCTGAGAGAGCTGTGGGTGTGCAGCCTGCAGCAGAGGAGGCTCAGGGCAGAGCTCATTGCTGTCTGCACCTCCCTGAAGGGAGGCTGTAGCCAGGTGGGGTTGGGCTCTGCTGCCAGGCAGCCAGCAACAGAACAAGGGGACACAGCCTCAAGTTGTGCCAGGGCAGGTCTAGGCTGGGTGCTTTTGAAGGAAAGAGTGATTGGCACTGGAATGGGCTGCCCAGGGAGGTGGTGGAGTCTGTGTGGCTGGAGGTGTTGCAGCCAAGGCTGGCTGGGGCACTTAGTGCCATGGCCTGGTTGGTTGGCCAGGGCTGGGTGCTAGCTTGGGCTGGATGACCCTGAAGGTCTCTGATTCTATGGTTGATTCTGTAATTCCTGCTGCATGCACTGAGGCCAAGGCTTAATTAAAAACTTCTTTGCACATAGATTCAATTTGGGTTTCATCCTGTTTACATTCCTGAATTCAGCAAGCACAGGATCTTATTCTCTGCTTCTTTCTGGTTCTACCTCCATGAGACTTTACCATAGTGCTGAAAGAATGTTTTTGAAGTTCAGACTACACAACTTAACACTCAGACGAGGTCAAGAGAAAACAAATCTGCTTGAGACCAGTGTAGGAACTGAAGTTTCAAACTAATTCCTGAGTAGATACATATGCCACAAGCCAGCCTCAGCACAGTTCCTCTCTTAAAGATTAATGACACACAAGTGCTGAGCAGTTTCCTCAGGTCTCATTCCAATCAATGACTCCTGCAGCCAACGCATGTGCACTGTGGTAGGTAAAACAGCCAAAGAGGTTCCAAAACAGCATCTCAAGGTAGATCATAGAATCAACCAGGTTGGGAGAGACCTCCAAGATCATCCAGTCCAACCTAGTGCCCAGCCCTATCCAGTCAACCAGACCATGGCACTAAGTGCCCCAGCCAGTCTTCTCTTGAAGACCTCCAGGCACACAGACTCCACCACCTCCCTGGGCAGCCCATTCCAATGCCAATCACTCTCTCTTTATCAAGAACTTCCTCCTCACATCCAGCCTAGACCTGCCCTGGCACAACTTGAGACTGTGTCCCCTTGATCTGTTGCTGGTTGCCTGGCTGAAGAGGCCACCCCTCACCTGGCTACAGCCTCCCTTCAGCTAGTTGTAGACAGCAATGAGGTCACCCCAGCTCCCTCAGCCTCTCCTCATAGGGTTTGTGTTCCAGGCCCCTCACCAGCTTTGTTGCCCTTCTCTGGACACCTTCCAGCACCTCAACATCTCTCCTGAATTGAGGTGCCCAGAACTGGACACAGTACTCAAGGTGTGGCCTGAGCAGTGCTGAGTACAGGGGAAGAATAACCTCCCTTGTCCTGCTGGCCACACTGCTCCTGATGCAGGCCAGGATGCCATTGGCTCTGCTGCCCACCTGGGCACTGCTGCCTCATCTTCAGTTACCATCTACCAGTACCCCCAGGTCCCTCTCTGCCTGGCTGCTCTCAGCCACTCAGTCCCCAGCCTGTAGTGCTGCTTGGGGTTGTTGTGGCCAAAGTGCAGAACCCTGCAATTGGCCTCGTTAAATGTCATCCCCTTGGCCTCTGCCCACCCATCCAGCCTGGCCAGGTCCCTCTGCAGGGCTCTCCTACCTTCCAACAGATCAACAGCTGCTCCCAGCTTGGTGTCATCTGCAAACTTACTGATGCTGGACTCAATCCCCTCGTCCAGACCATCAATAAAGACACAGAATGATGATCATGCATTTGCTGCATTAATGAACCACACATGATTTCTTGCCTCTTGCTGTCAGAAATGGAAACAGCTCATAGGTGAAGTCTGAACTTTTCTTCATTGTTTCTTGCCTAAGCACCGAGCTGCTGCTGCCCAAGAACAGTCCAGCACCACTCTCCACACCACCCCACACCTCTGCAGCAAAGAGCTGGCAGATGCACAGCAGCTAGAACAGAACAAACCTACTACTGGTGTTCTTTTGTGGTTTACAGCCTCAAAAATACACACAGTGGTCTGCAATGCCTGGGAATGAAAAGGTGTTAGCCATAGTGTGTCAGCAGTCCATCATGAACCCAGCATAAACCTGTGCTCTGAGCCTGTGATGCTCATTGGCCATTCCCAACTGACACATCGCTCACCAGAGGCCATCTCTAAGGGACTTAGGTCCGTCCAGCCGGTGACCACAACGGCTTCACAGCAGGAAACCTCTCCTTCAGCACGGCAAACAATCACCCGGCCGTCAGCCTTCACCGGCAGGACCTCGTTTTTCCTTCTGGTGCCCAAGGGTTGCTGCGCCCATAGCTACACATCCCTATCTGCGGGGCCTGCGCGACGCCCGCCACCTGCGCAGCCCAACGTGTGCGGCGGCAGGCGGGGCCCGACCAGCGCCCTTCTGCCAGGGCATCTCTACGCCCACAGAGGAGTTTTGCCTTCCTCGCCACAATCCGGCCTCGGCTTTTCCGTGGCCGCTCCCGAGGGTTCCATCCTCACTGCAGACCCCTGTGCCGCGGGCAAAGCCTGAATCTGGCCCGGTGCGGGTGACGCCGCCGCCGCCGCCTCCGTGCCAGCCGACAGCGTGACTGCCGCGGAGCCGCCGCCCGCCCGGGGCCACCAACGCGCAGCGACCCCCGCACCCCCAGCATCCTTCCCCGCCGCCCGCCCGGGGCCGCCAACGCGCAGCGACCCCCGCACCCCCAGCATCCTTCCCCGCCGCCCGCCCGGGGCCACCAACGCGCAGCGACCCCCGCACCCCCAGCATCCTTCCCCGCCGCCCGCCCGGGGCCACCAACGCGCAGCGACCCCCGCACCCCCCAGCATCCGTCCCCGCCGCCCGCCCGGGGCCGCCAACGCGCAGCGACCCCCGCACCCCCAGCATCCGTCCCCGCCGCCCGCCCGAGGCTGCCAACGCGCAGCGACCCCCGCACCCCCAGCATCCTTCCCCGCCGCCCGCCCGAGGCTGCCAACGCGCAGCGACCCCCGCACCCCCCGCATCCTTCCCCGCCGCCCGCCCGGGGCCGCCAACGCGCAGCGACCCCCGCACCCCCAGCATCCTTCCCCGCCGCCCGCCCGGGGCCACCAACGCGCAGCGACCCCCGCACCCCCAGCATCCTTCCCCGCCGCCCGCCCGGGGCCGCCAACGCGCAGCGACCCCCGCACCCCCAGCATCCTTCCCCGCCGCCCGCCCGAGGCTGCCAACGCGCAGCGACCCCCGCACCCCCAGCATCCTTCCCCGCCGCCCGCCCGAGGCTGCCAACGCGCAGCGACCCCCGCACCCCCAGCATCCTTCCCCGCCGCCCGCCCGGGGCCGCCAACGCGCAGCGACCCCCGCACCCCCCAGCATCCTTCCCCGCCGCGCCTTTACCTCCAGAGACGCCCGGCCTGACCCGGCGCTGCACTGCGCCGCCCGCTGACGTTGTCCCGCGCAGCGCAGCCACCAGCCAGCCGCCCGCCCCGGAGCCGCCGCCGGCACCGACCCCCTGCGATTCGCCGGCGGAAGCCGCCGCCCCTCGCACCGCCCTTCCCCGCACCGCGCTCCGCCGCCTCTGCAGAGCTCCGCTAGCGGCTGCTGCGCAGGTGGCAGGTGTGCTGCGCAGCCACGGGGCCGGTAGGGCTGTCGGGAAGCGCCCTCGAGGCTGCAGCAGAGGCCGGTAAGGGACCGGCCAAGAGGCAAGTCAAGCACTCGCACTTCAGGCTGCCTACCGCAGGTCCGCTGCGTCGTTGCAAGAAGATGCTCGCCCCAGGCAGGTGCGAGCCGTCAATGGCACATCTTGATCCGGTCCTGGCCCTGGAACGGCAGCGCTACGCGCATCGTGAGAGAGAGCTTTGTAGCCAGAGCAGGGATGGTTTTGGATAGGCCCATAGGCATCCTGGGCTGGCTCAGGAGCAGTGTGGGCAGCAGGACAAGGGAGCTGCTTCTGCCCCTCTGCTCAGCACTGCTCAGGCCACACCTGGAGTGCTGTGTCCAGTTCTGGGCTCCTCCATTCAAAAGAGATGTTGAGGTGCTGGAAGGTGTTGAGAGAAGGGCAGCAAGGCTGGGGAGGGGCCTGGAGCACAGCCCTGTGAGGAGAGGAGGCTCAGGGCAGAGCTGATTGCTGCCTGCAGCTGCCTGCAGGGAGGCTGTAGCCAGGTGGGGTTGGGCTCGGCTGCCAGGCAAGCAGCAACAGAACAAGGGGACACAGCCTCAAGCTGTGGCAGGGCAGGTTGAGGATGGATGTTGTTAGGAAGTTGTTGTCAGAGAGAGTGATTGGCATTGGAATGGGCTGCCCAGGGAGGTGGTGGAGTCTGTGTGCCTGGAGGTGTTGAAGCCAAGCCTGGCTGGGGCACTGAGTGCCATGGTCTGGTTGATTGGCCAGGGCTGGGTGCTAGGTCAGGCTGGATGAGCTTGGAGCTCTCTCCCTGCCTGGATGATTCTATGATTCTCTGGTTCTACAGTAGCTGCTGTAGATGACACCACTTTTCTTAACAATGGTACTCCATCTTCCCCTTCCTTGGGTAAGGCAGTTTGGCAGTTTTGGTTTATAGTGCCATATTTTGTGCTTCTCTTCCAGATTTCCTCGTGGTTTGCAAACACACCATTCTATAATGCAGTCTGCTCTGTGTATTTCAAAGCTTTAGACAGAATTCAGCATCCTTATTACTGCCCTGTCTCCAGTGGTTACCATAACTCTGCATGAATCCATAGTGTGTGTTGGTATTTAGCTCTTGTAGCATTTATGGTAGCAGTGCAGTGGCTGCCCTGCGCAGAAATCTTTAGTCATGGCAAGAGTAAAAGCTGCTGCAGCGTTTGTAGGCTAGCTCTCCTTTATCTGAAGATGTCAGAGCACTATTTAAGGCAGGTAGGATTCAGACAGTGCAAGAATAGCTGTAAAGTGCACCAAGAAATGGTGAGAAATCAGGGTAATCTTGTAGAACACATGGCACAAGAGGTGACTGAATGTTATCGCCACACATTCTATGTCACTTGTTCTCTGTTCAATGTTTTTATGTCAGTTTGGCTATTCTATTGCTCAAGTATCATTCATGAGTGATTATGTAACCCACAGCAGTGTAAAGGATCTATTTACGCCAGAATCACAGAATTAACCAGGTTAGAAGAGACCTCTAGGATCATTGAGTCCAGCCTATCACCTAACCCTTCTAATTAACTAAACCATGGCACTGACTCATCCAGCCTCATTCTAAACAGCTCCAGGGATGATGACTCCACCATCTCCCCAGGCAGCCCATTCCAGTGAGCAATCACTCTTTCCATGAGGACTTTCTTCCTAATGTCCAGCCTAAACCTGCCCTGGCACAGTTTGAGACTGTGTCCTCTTGTTCTTTCACTGGGTGCCTGGGAGAAGAGACCAACCCCTGCCTGGCTGCAGCCTGCTCTCAGGCAGTTGAACACTACAGGTTATTATCTCTCAGCACAATGACATTCATGTGGCATAAGGGGATTGTACTGGTCTGAATGAAAAATGAGACTGGGTTTGTCCTCACCTGCCCTCACAAATGTTCTTCCTCAAAACTGCACCGTAAGCAGGATGCCAGCAGTGACTGCAAACCTTTCTCCTCTCTTCTGCTTTTAAGACAGGGTCCTGTGTAAGCTTCTTGTTTCCAAAGGCACCCTAAGATACACATCTAATTTTGCTAGATTAGGTTAAAAAAAAAAAGGTGAGTAAGAAACATGTCAAGCACTGACACTGTTGCTCTCAGCTGTTTGATACAGTTCATCTCTTCTTCACCCACGTCAAACTGTTCATGCAAAGCATAAGCCCTTCAGAAGGGCTGTCTACAACTACCTGAAAGGAGGCTGTAGCCAGGTGGGGGTTGGTCTCTTTTCCCAGGCAACCAGCAACAGAACAAGGGGACACTGTTCTGGTCACCTCAATTCAAGAGAGATGTTAAGATACTGGAACGTGTCCAGAGAAGGGTGACAAAGATGGTGAGAGGCCTGGAACACAAACCCCATGAGGAGAGGCTGAAGGAGCTGGGGTTGTTTAGTCTGGGGAAATGGAGGCTCAAGGCAGAGCTCATTGCTGTCTACAACTACCTGAAGGGAAGTTGTAGCCAGGTGGGTTTGGGCTATTCCCCAGCACCCAGCAACAGAACAAGGGGACACAGTCTCAAGTTGTGCCGGGGGAGGTCTAGGCTGGATGTTAGGAGGAAGTTGTTGTCAGAGAGAGTGATTGGCATTGGAATGGGCTGCCCAGGGAGGTGGTGGAGTCTGTGTGCCTGGAGGTGTTCAAGACAAGACTGGCTGAGGCACTTAGTGCCATGGTCTGGTTGACTGGATAGGGCAGGGTGCTAGGTTGGGCTGGCTGAGCTTGGAGCTCTCTCCCAACCTGGTTGGTTCTATTCTAATTCTAGCTTAATCTGACATTTTTGACCACCCCAACCTGACAATTATACAGAGAGAATTAAGTATCCTTCTTTTCCTACTCCACATTGAAGTGCCAAGTTAATGATTGTCCATGTGTTAAAGTTTTTCATAAGGAAAACCAAAAAGCTCTCTTGTTTGGAAGAATGAGATTCAAGGTTGCAGGGGTGGTGGCAGGATTCCAGTGCTACTCATGAGTTAATTATTTATCAGAAAGGTTAGATTAAGGAAAGCACTCAAAAACTATTAGCCAAAACTGGGATTTCTTACCTATTTGGTGCCAGTTTTCACTGCAAGAGTATTTGGCTGAGTCAGCTCTGCTGTGCTAGGCCTTAGTCCCTGAGCTGATTTGGCAAACTCATTGCAGTGATATTACACAGCACATCTGCTTTTCAGCATGTGGTGCTTTGATAGTTTCTGGAGAGATAGATGTGATGCAGTGACCTTCAGTCAGTTTGGATAGATACAGATGCAGTGACCTTCTAAGGTTCCTTCAAGCTGCACAGGGCTTAGTGCCATAGATTCAAAACATTTGTCTTAAGAGGAAGAGAGAGAGGAAGAGAGAAGAGGAGGCTCAGGGGTGACCTTATTGCTATCTACAACTACCTGAGGGGAAGTTGTGGCCAGAAGGAGGTTACTCTCTTCTCTCAGGTGGCCAACACCAGAACAAGAGGACACAGCCTCAGGCTGCACCAGGGGAGATTTAGGCTGGAGGTGAGGAGAAAGTTCTTCCCTGAGAGAGTCATTGGACACTGGAATGGGCTGCCCGGGGAGGTGGTGGAGTCGCCGTCCCTGGAGCTGTTCAAGGCAGGACTGGACGTGGCACTTGGTGCCATGGTCTGGCCTTGAGCTCTGTGGTAAAGGGTTGGACTTGATGATCTGTGAGGTCTCTTCCAACCTTGGTGATACTGTGATATAAATTAAATTGTCCAAGAAATGTTGGGTGAGATTTCAGAAGGGATTAGGGGAGAAACAACCACTCATGTGGCTTTGCATGACACCTTCGTTTACTACTGCCTGTGAAACACATGCCCCAGTCTGTTGCATCTTCCTAATGACACACTTGAGTGAAACTGTTCCAGCACTGTGCAGCTGTGATGTATGGAGATTTGGCTTTTGCACAATAAGATGTTCATAAGACTTTAATCAGTAAAACAACAAGGTAGCTGGTGGAGTTAGCAGTTACCAGGGGGTCCAGGACCAAAGATAACAGTGCTGCAGTGAGCGCTGGGAGGATCCAGGAGGCCACTCTGATTGATGTGCAGAGAAGAGAAAAGAGGGCAAGGTCACCTTGCAAAGACCAGCTGTTGTTTTGATTGAAAGGACTAAAGGGTGGGGGTTAAGGGGGGCTAAGGGTAGCGCTTTAAAAATGTAAAAGAATATTAGAATCATCAAATCATAAAATCAGCCAGGTTGGAAGAGATCTCCAAGCTCATCCAGCCCAACCTAGCACCCAGCCCTGTCCAACCAACCAGACCATGGCACTCAGTGCCCCTGCCAGGCTTAGCTTCAACACCTCCAGGGATGGTGACTCCACCACCTCCCTGGGCAGCCCATTCCAATGCCAATCACTCTCTCTGACAACAACTTCCTAACAACATCCAGCCTAGACCTGCCCTGGCACAGCTTGAGGCTATGTCCCCTTGTTCTGTTGCTGGCTGCCTGGCAACAGAGCCCAACCCCACCTGGCTACAGCCTCCCTGCAGGGAGCTGCAGACAGCAATGAGCTCTGCCCTGAGCCTCCTCTGCTGCAGGCTGCACACCCCCAGCTCCCTCAGCCTCTCCTCACAGGGCTGTGCTCCAGGCCTCTCCCCAGCCTTGCTGCCCTTCTCTGGACACCTTCCAGCACCTCAACATCTCTCTTGAATTGAGGAGCCCAGAACTGGACACAGCACTCAAGGTGTGGCCTGAGCAGTGCTGAGCAGAGGGGCAGAAGAACCTCCCTTGTCCTGTTGGCCACACTGTTTCTGATCCAGGCCAGGATGCCATTGGCATCACAGGGCTCTGCTCCAGGCCCCTCACCAGCTGCATTGCCCTCCTACGACTCAGTGATGCAGGGGCTGGTGCCTCCGGCAGTAAGAAGCCAGCGCAGTTCAGGGGATCGGCCACTAGAGGGCAGTGGGAGAATCCCGCAGGTGGCGAATGCGCTCGGCGTGGTCAGGCTGCAGCTCCTGCACAGTTTGAGTCCAAAGGATGAGGTTTGTGTTTAGTTCCTACCCAGCTCCTGTGACCAACACTAAGATACAGAACCAGGAAAAGAATTATATTTCAGAAGACCTTTATCATCTTCTGGTTTTTCAAGGAACCGAGTGAAAGAAGGCAAAGGAACATAGAATCATGGAATGGTTTAGGTTGGAAGGGACCTCAAAGATCATCCAGTTGCAACCCCTTGCTGTAGGCAGGGACATCTCCCACTAGAACAGGTCACTCAAGACCTCATCCAACCTGGCCGTGAACACCTCCAGGGAGGTTGTGGAGCACAGAAGCACCCAACGTGATCTTTGATCACGTTGGGTGCTTCTGTGCTCCACAACCTCCCTGGGCAACCTGTGCCAGTGTCTCACCACCCTCACTGCAAAGAACTTCCTAACATCTAGTTTGAATCTCTCCTCTACCAGTTTAAACCCATTACCCCTCATGCTGTCATTACAAGACCTTGTCAGTAGTCCCTCCCCAGCCTTCCTGTAGCCCCCTTCAGATGCTGGAAGGCCACTCTAAACATGTACCTGGGCTGCCCTGGCCATGCACTTCTGGACAACTGCTGAATGAAAGAGTTAACTGCAGGCATGTAAGGGATTCACCACGGAATATAGTGGTGCTAAGTGTCAGTGTTGAGTCCAGCTTCAGGGAAGGAGGTGCAAGAGCACACAAAGCACCATGCCAAACCCCCTGAAGTACAGTATCCCATCCAACTGTGATGCCTCAAGGGGGCTGGGTGTTTCACACCTAATGGACAGAGCTATGCCCCAAAGACTGTGCAAGGTTTCTTTCCAGATGTGACAAACCACAGCAAAGCAACAAGTAGGATAGCAGGAACAAGAACCCTGGATGCAAGAACTTGAAGCAGATGTGAGCTGTATCTGTTTTAGAACCATACTCAATTTTAATTTAAAGGCAGAGCATAAATAGAGACTACTGTCATCCTTGGACAGCTCAGTTCCTTGCCTCTCATATTAATTGTGAACTGCAGCTTCCAGCCAGGAGGTCCTGTCATTAGTGAGATCAAAGTTTTCCTGGCTACCAGGTGTCTTATTTCTGTGATTCAGTTCACTTCTGATCTTCTTAGTGGAGCAGGAAGGCAGAACTCACATGATCGGTGAGCTCTGGAGAACCTCAAACAGCTGCTGCTGTGAAGGCTGAATACAGGGCAGGACACTGCTGTGCAGAGGCTGACAGGAAGAGGTGGCAGTGTGAGCAGGCCACAGCAGCTGCCTGCAGGCAAGCATGGCCACAGGTGACTTTGGCAGGTCTGCCACACTGCAGCATTCTCAGCAGGAGAGGTGGTGAGTGGCACCAGAACGGTCCTGCACTAGAAACATAGAATCATAGAAACACAGAATCATAGAAACATAGAATCATAGAACCAACCAGGTTGGCAGAGAGCTCCAAGCTCATCCAGCCCAACCTAGCACCCAGCCCTGTCCAGTCAACCAGACCATGGCACTAAGTGCCCCAGACAGGCTTTTCTTAAACACCCGCAGGGATGGCGACTCCACCACCTCCCTGGGCAGCCCATTCCAATGCCAATAACTCTCTCTGACAACAACTTCCTCCTAACATCCAGCCTAGACCTCCCCTGGCAGCCCATTCCAATGCCAATCACTCTCTCTGACAACAACTTCCTAACAACATCCAGCCTAGACCTCCCCTGGCACAGCTTGAGGCTTCTTCTGGTGCTGGCTGCCTGGCAGCAGAGCCCAACCCCACCTGGCTACAGCCTCCCTTCAAGTAGCTGCAGACAGCAATGAGGTGTTCTCTAGCAGCTGCACTGGCAGAGGCTTGGGCTGGCTCAGCAGAGCCCAGACAAAGACAGGTACGTGGTGGGCACTGCAGGAAGGGCAGAGGTGTGCCTGCCTCTTGCTAAGCTTTCATTAAAACTTGGGTTTATAAATCAGCCCTGTACCTTGTCTAAATTGACTTTGGAAGCCTATGGGAAGTGCTGCCCCACTTCCCTGTGTTTACCACAGGGGAAATGAGAAACCACTGGGTCCCTGGGGCTAATTACATTCTTCAGCACAGCACTGCTCTACGTTTCTGACTCAGTGCAGCCTTCAATTTTCTGCTGAGATTGTATCTCTATCACATTGCAGGAGGAGTTGCAATAGCCCTGGATGTTAACTGCAGTGCAGAGAAGGCTCCTTTCTCTCCTTTATGTATAAGCAGGTTCCTTTTATTCTTCAGGGAAATGAAGTAATACAGACCCTACCCATTGGGTTTAAATTGATGTTGGATTTCCAAAGCAAGACAAAAATACAAGTGCAACCTGGATTCAGTTCAGAGCATCTTTGCCTCTGAGCTAGTTCAGGCCAGAGAGATCACAGGCTCACAGGATGTTAGGGGTTGGAAGGGACCTAATGGGATCATCAAGTCCAACCCCCCCTGCCAGAGCAGGACCACACAGTCTAGCACAGATCACACAGGAACACATCCCGACAGGCCTGGAAAGGCTTCATAGGAGACTCCACAACCTCTCTGGGCAGCCTGTGCCAGTGCTCTGGGACCCTTACAGTAAAGAAGTTCTACCTTGTGTTGAGGCAGAACCTCTTTGGCTGCAACTTACACCCATTGCTCCTTGTCCTATCCCAGGGAGCAGTGAGCAGAGCCTGTCCCCCCCCACGACCAGCCCTCAGATATTGATAAACATTTATCCAACCCCCTCTAAGTCCTTTTCCAGACTAAAAAGTCCCAAGTCTCTCACCCTCTCATAAGCCATGCCCTCTAGTCCCTTCATCATCCTTGTAGCCTTTCACTGGACTCTCTCCAGCAGATCCTTGTCCCTCTGAAACTGGGGAGCCCAAAACTGAACACAGTACTCAAGATGGGGTCTCAGCAGGGCAGAGTAAAGGGAGCAGAGGGCTGTTCCACAGAAATAAAACCTTCATGTGATTAAAGAACATGAACAAACATAGAGTATGCTATTAACAAAGCCCCAGACTGCAGTTCATGTTGATTTTTCTGGCTGATGACCCATGGAGGTGACTCAAAAAGTTAACAAAGGTCCAGCCTGTTCTAACGTCAGTAATCACAAGAGACACTCTGAAGCCAAAAAGCTGTTAACTCTGATCCTGGCAGTGGGCACAAACACAGTGCTGTGAGACCCTGTGCTCAAAAATGTGTGCTGAGAGAATAGAATAGAATCATAGAATCAACCAGGTTGGAAGAGACCTCCAAGCTCATCCAGTCCAACCTAATGTTGTGGCATCTGCTGGGTAGGAATTCTACCTCGCTCACTACTCTGCAATTAGGCTCCCTGCTGCTTCTTGGCTCCTCATGCTGACAGCAGCATCTTTCATTTTTCCCTTGTGTTCTGACTCAGGTCTGTCAGTGCCATTCTGTCTGGTCTGCCTTGTGGGCCCTTCCATTTTCAGGCCAGCCACTGATCTGTGTGGGCAGACTATGAGTCACTGGTGTGTGGTGAGTACGTAGCAGAGGCATGAGGTGAAGGGTATGTGGAGTGTGGAGACTTGCACTTGACAAGCAGCTGGCAAGAAACTGTAGTCACAAGCAGGTAGACATAGAATCACAGAATCAACCAGGTTGGAAGAGAGCTCCAAGCTCAGCCAGTCCAACCTAGCACCCAGCCCTGCCCAACCAACCAGACCATGGCACTCAGTGCCCCAGCCAGCCTTGGCTTCAACACCTCCAGCCACACAGACTCCACCACCTCCCTGGGCAGCCCATTCCAATGCCAATCGCTCTCTCTGCCAACAACTTCCTCCTAACATCCAGCCTGAACCTCCCCTGGCACAACTTGAGGCTGTGTCCCCTTGTTCTGGTGCTGCTTGCCGGGCAGAAAGATGTAGCAGTCTTGGCTGGTCATGTGCAAGGACGAGAATAAGGCTGGTAACAACTGCCCTCTGCTCTTGCACATGTGCCCACTTGCACATGGCTTACAGAGAAGATGATTACAAAAGGCCTCATGTATCCTGGGCTTTTCTTTTCAGGGCTTCACAAATGCTGTTAGTTTCCCCATTTGTCTTTAACACCTGTAGCCAAACGCAGAGCTGTAGCTGTAGTTCAACTCCTCTTCAATGTTGCAGGCTCATCATATTTAACATGCATTTTAGCCAGGAGTGAAAGGAGCCTTTGGTGCTGTGGAAGCAGTGGGTGTCAGATCCCTGACAGGCAATGCACTGCTATTAAGATGACAGCTTTTCCTGTGCTGCCCACAGCATCCCTTGGAAACCTGTCTGCTCCCTCACACAGATGCCAGCTGCTTTCCCTTCCCAGCCCATCCTTCCTGCTCACTCAGCAGATACTCCACTCCTCCAGATACAGTGTAGATCTTTTCACTAACACTTCCTCGCTCTTCTTTGTTAGCTAACTCTCGTTATTGCTAAAACTGAGCTTTGCAGAGGCACTCTGAGTATGGGGTTGCTCTGAATGCAAGGAGCAGCACATATGGGAGCTGCAAGCAGAGGCCCTGGGGTGTCTGCCTGGGGGCGAGGCATGCGAGC
Organism: Pogoniulus pusillus; assembly: GCF_015220805.1. Taxonomy (NCBI): domain Eukaryota; kingdom Metazoa; phylum Chordata; class Aves; order Piciformes; family Lybiidae; genus Pogoniulus; species Pogoniulus pusillus. Next base: position 4,068,370 of record NC_087299.1, read on the forward strand.
CTGAGTCACAAGCTGCAGAACTGGGAGGGCAGAGGCATCAGAGCCGTTTGTGCTTGAATCACTCTTAGCCAGCAGCAGGTCAGCTGGCGGATGACTGCAGCCTGAAGTGAAGGCTTCCAACTCCCCAGCCAGCATCCGGTTCCAAAAGTGAATATCTGCATTTCATCAGCATCTTGTATTGTCTCTCTGAGAAATGGTATTCAGTTGCAGGTAATTAGTAGTGCTTTGGTTTTCTGTGGCTTTCCACTTATTTATTCATTTGTGTTGGGTCAGCTCAATTGCTTTATAAGCATGGAAATGTGCTTGAAATCTGATGAGCTTGCAACATGAAAGAAACCCTACAATGCTATTAGATCTCAAATGCCAGGACTGTGGGGCTTGCTACCAAGCTCCAGTTCAGGTTTGCACTTGATGGCAAAGTGAAAAACACATCACTTCTTTCAGGCTGTGCTAGTTTGAGCCTAGCTTGAACGTTTTGGTGAGAAGAATTAGACCATTGGCTGTGAAAAGGAAACAGTGGTGATGGCTACTGCACTCACAGGCTTGCTGAGATGTCTAAGAGCAAGAACACACAGACAAGAGAGTCTCTCTCTGGGCTTTGGGCTGAACTTCTCTCTCTAACCTAACCTGCTGTCTGTGTGACTAATCCATCTGCTCCTAACCCCCCTCCAAACTACCTTGAGCATAAGGCAAAGTCTGGGGTAAGGCAGAGGGATGGGAGGAAAGGTGGAAAGGTGGTTGGGAGCCCCTCTTGGGGACTCTGGCTTCTAGGAGGGCTGTTGTGTTTCTCTATTACCTTTTAACTTGTATATCTCTGTCTATTGCTGTAAATATCTGCTTGTATACTGTGCTAAGCATAAAGCTTCATTCCATTTCCAGGGCAGCTGAGTTTAGTCTGGGTGATTTTCTTAAGGGGGGGTGGGAGGGGTGGAGGGCAGGGAACACCCAAACCATCACACAGGCTCATCAGAGAAATTGTTCCTAGGTACTGTACACTATTAAAAGACCAAATCATTTTCCAGTGCTTGTGTTCTTCAGGGGGAAAAAAGGGCAAATACATGAGAAACCTGTGGCTGCTGAGAGGAAAGTGTGGTACCAGTGAAGTCAGCTGGCCTGGAAACCTTCTTGTGTCCTTGGTATGAAAAAGCACATAGGTTTTGCAACAAAATGGCAAACATAAGGTACCATGACCTGTTTTCTAACCCTGGGACAAGATTACATTTGAACTGGTGGCAGGTATCAGAACATTTGCCTAAGCAAGCAAGGTAAAAGTTGTGTTAAGCCTTTTGGAATGTTCAGTCACCCACTCTTGTGTGATTTGCATGATAAAAATCTCCAAGAATTGAAAAGAAACACTTTTCATATGTAAAGTAACAACCATCAAGTTCTTCCAGAGTGTTCTGTCTTTGTACTGAAAGGTTCTGCAGATTTTTCTGCAAGCTGGCTGGAGCAAAAAGGCAACTTGGCCAGCTGAAATGTCGTGTTCTGATTGCATCCCAAATACGCTGTTACAAGGAAACAATGTGAAATCAAAGCTGCTCTTTCTCAGAGCTCTGTCACTCTGTGCAGGGTTCTGCACTTTGGCCACAACAATCCCAAGTAGCGCTACAGGCTGGGGCCAGAGTGGCTGAGAGCAGGCAGGCAGAGAGGGAGCTGGGGGTGCTGGGAGAGAGGAGCTGAAGAGGAGGCAGCAGTGCCCAGGTGGGCAGCAGAGCCAATGGCATCCTGGGCTGGCTCAGGAGCAGTGTGGGCAGCAGGACAAGAGAGGTTCTTCTGCCCCTGTGCTCAGCACTGCTCAGGCCACACCTGGAGTGCTGTGTCCAGTTCTGGGCTCCTCAATTCAAGAGAGATGTTGAGGTGCTGAAAAGTGTCCAGAGAAGGGCAGCAAGGCTGAGGAGGGGCCTGGAGCACAGCCCTGAGAGGAGAGGCTGAGGGAGCTGGGGGGGTGCAGCCTGCAGCAGAGGAGGCTCAGGGCAGAGCTCATTGCTGTCTGCAGCTGCCTGCAGGGAGGCTGTAACCAGGTGGGGTTGGGCTCTGCTGCCAGGCAGCCAGCAACAGAAGAAGGGGACACAGCCTCAAGTTGTGCCAGGGCAGGTCTAGGCTGGATGTTGTTAGGAAGTTGTTGTCAGAGAGAGTGATTGGCACTGGAATGGGCTGCCCAGGGAGGTGGTGGAGTCTGTGTGCCTGGAGGTGTTGCAGCCAAGGCTGGCTGGGGCACTTAGTGTCATGGTCTGGTTGATTGGGCAGGGCTGGGTGCTAGGTTGGACTGGATGAGCTTGGAGCTCTCTTCCAACCTGCTTGATTCTGTGATTCTATGTTCAAGCCAAAGCATTTAGTTTACTAGCAGAGAAGTTCTAGTCAGAGGCTATAAGTCACTTTCTGTCTTTTCACCTCTCCTTGCAAGACCTTCCAAGCACCTTCAAAGTATTCCTATTTTTTAGCAAACTGTTTTCCATGGTGTTCATTTAGAGGTAATTTAGCTCTATCCTACCTACTGCCTATAAATTCTTGAGAGATTATTTTGTCCCAGTATCCTGCTACACTGCTACTGAACCCTGTTTTACAGCCCAGCATCCTCCCAGCTCAGTGTTCATCTGCCCCCTTTGCCATAGGTGCTTTAATCCATCAGTGGCTGTGGAGCATCTATGCCCAAAAGCAGAACCCTGAGCACTTTTATGAAGGCCTGCAGTGGCCTCTTGGGTAGTTTGGCAGGGCTGTGATGGGTGATCTGCCAGGCAGTGCCTAGGTGGTAGCTTCCAGCATGGCCTCTCTCCTCCTGCAGAAATGATGGGTGGGCTGCCAGGCAGTGCCTAGGTGGTAGCTTTCAGCACAGCCTCTCTCCTCCTGCAGAAATGATGGGTGGGCTGCCAGGCAGTGCCTAGGTGGTAGCTTCCAGCATGGCCTCTCTCCTCCTGCAGAAATGATGGGTGGTCTGCCAGGCAGTGCCTAGGTGGTAGCTTTCAGCATGCCCTCTCTCCTCCTGCAGAAATGATGGGTGGGCTGCCAGGCAGTGCCTAGGTGGTAGCTTTCAGCATGGCCTCCCTCCTCCTGCAGAAATGATGGGTGGGCTGCCAGGCAGTGCCTAGGTGGTAGCTTTCAGCACAGCCTCTCTCCTCCTGCAGAAATGATGGGTGGGCTGCCAGGCAGTGCCTAGGTGGTAGCTTCCAGCATGCCCTCTCTCCTCCTGCAGAAATGATGGGTGGTCTGCCAGGCAGTGCCTAGGTGGTAGCTTTCAGCACAGCCTCCCTCCTCCTGCTTCACAGGGGTCCAGGGAATCACACACAGTCACAGAATGTTAGGGGTTGGAAGGGATCTCAAAAGATCATCCAGCCCAACACTCCTGCCAGAGCAGGATTACCTAGAGCATGTCACACAGGAATGCATGCAGGTGGGTTTTGGATGTCTCCAGATGTGCTAGTTAGAAGCTAGCTAGGATGTTTTGGTGAGAAGAACCAGATTATAGGCTGTGAAAGGAAAACAAGGGTGATGTCTGCTTCCCTCATAGTCTTGCTGAACAAGAAATGAAACCATTAGATAACACTCTTGCCATTTTCTCTCACTCTGGCTTGGGCTGCTGGCTGAGCAACATCTTACTCCCTATCCTCACCTTCCATTTGACCTAACCCACCTTTGCTTCTTAACCTCTTGGCCGAACCTCCATTCTTCCTTAGGACTGGGGTAAGGTTGAGAGGGGCAGGGGGAAGGTGAGGGGTGGTTGAGAGCCCCTCCTGGGGACTCAGGTTTCTGGGAGGGGAGTTGTGTTTCTGTATTACCTTTTACCTTGTATATTTATGTCTATAACTGTATATGCAGTAAATATCTGCTTGTGTATTGTGCTGCTGTAAATAAAGAGCTTCATTTATATTCCCAGAGCCAGCTGAGTCTAGTCTGGGTGATTTCTAAAGTGTGGGGGGGCAGGGAACACCCAAACCATCACACCAGAGAAGGAGACTCCACCACCTCTCTGGGCAGCCTGCTTCAGCACTCCCAAAGTTCCTCCTTGTGCTTTGACAAAATCTCCTATGTTCCAGTTTGTGCCCCTTGTCCTGTCACTGGGCACCACTGAAAAAAAGCCTGGTCCTACCCTTCTGACACCCACTCCTGAAGCATTGATCAGCATTGATGAGATTCCCACCCCCACCCCCTGCGTGCTGCTCTTCCCCTATTGTAAAGGCAGCAGCACAAGTTAACAAAACTCTGATGCAATTGGTCTCTCTGTCACACATTGATTGTCATCTGACTGAAAAGAACTGAGGTAAAACTTAGTTTGAAACTAGAGCAAGAGGATTCTTTTCACAGGCAATATATATCTATATACACACATGTATAAATACACATATACATGCACCTATACACGTGTATGTGTGTATATATATAGAGAGAGAGGGAAAGTTTCCATAGCACAAATGAAACCAATTCCAATCTTTTTTGTAGCTTTTCAATGTCAATGTTCAAGTTTTTTCAGTTTCAATTTTATTCACTGTTCAAATTCTGTGCCTTCTCCTGCTTTTGGACTGGTGTTGAGCTCTTAGTCCTGAGCTATCTGATCGATGCTTCTAGATGTTAACTATCTCTCTGATCTAGGCAGCTGAAACTCAAGTGTCAGCAATCAGATCTTCAGCCATCTCACAGGGCTCTGGGGTGCTGATTAACTTCTCACTGCTGGTACCAGTCTCAGATGTTGAAGATATGCTACATGCTATGTGTTGTATCACAGCATCACAGTATCACCAAGGTTGGAAGAGACCTCATAGATCATCAAGTCCAACCCTTTACCACAGAGCTCAAGGCCAGACCATGGCACCAAGTGCCACTTGCAGCCCAGAGCAGAATTAACAGTGAGAAATAACAACCTTTTCTGTGTTTCTGTTAGCAGCTTCTACCCTCTGAATGCAGTAATGAGCAATGTGATTGGTAGAGCTGGGGTTATAGTTTGCAATGTTTGCTTTTACCCTGATGCAGTTAACCACTTCTGATTGTTTGCTGGAAAATGGTTTGGGGGTTATTGAATCATAGAATCAACCAGGTTGGAAGAGACCTCCAAGATCATCCAAGTCCAACCTATCCCCCAGCCCTTTCCAGTCACCTAGACCATGGAACTAAGTGCCTCATGCAGTCTTTTCTTGAACACCTCCAGGGACAGTAAGTTGTTTGACTGTGGATTGGTTTTGTCTAGATGTGTTTTTGCTGCTTGGGGTTTCTAACCCCTTCTTCACTGCCTTTTACTTCCATTTCCCAAGCTGGTTATGTGCAGTTGCTGCTATTTTTAGTTCCTTTCTGGCTTCTAGGAAACTATAATTTCCAAGACCTACCACATTTGGGACAAATATTTGCTAACTAAAAATCACTCTTTTGAACTGCCCTGACCAAGAGGGGGGAAAAAAAGGATTTTAAACATAATTTCTGATTGCTAGAGATGTAACTTTTCCCTGCCACAAGTAAGCTGGTAGCCCAAGATTTGTCTGCAAACCTACTCTGTTTCTTGTTTTTCAGGTCAAAGTAACATCGAGTCAGACTTTGCATGGCAAAGAGGCATAAACAGGATTTTCTAGCATGGTGAGTACCTGCAGAATCAACAGAGCTGATGATTTCTAATGACCAAGGATTCCAGAGACACTGCATCCTAAATAAAAGCAAAAGGGGGCCATAATAACAAAGGAAATTCTGTTTCACCTCTACCTGGTGTATAGGTGACTTGAGGGAGGAATTTAGGAGAGATGCATTGCAGAATGACTTAATGTGAGCTCTCATGATGACTGCAAGGAGCACGACCAGAAAGGAGTTCAGAAGCTCTCATGATGACTGCAAGGAGCACAACCAGAAAGGAGTTCACAAGCTCTCATGATGACTGCAAGAAGCACTACCAGAAAGGAGTTCAGAAGCTCTCAAGATGACTGCAAGGAGCATGACCAGAAAGGAGTTCAGAAGCTCTCAAGATGACTGCAAGGAGCACAACCAGAAAGGAGTTCAGAAGCTCTCATGATGACTGCAAGGAGCACAACCAGAAAGGAGTTCAGAAGCTCTCAAGATGACTGCAAGGAGCACAACCAGAAAGGAGTTCAGAAGCTCTCAAGATGACTGCAAGGAGCACAACCAGAAAGAAGTTCACAAGCTCTCAAGGTGACTGCAAGGAGCACTACCAGAAAGGAGTTCAGAAGCTCTCATGATGACTGCAAGGAGCACTACCAGAAAGGAGTTCAGAAGCTCTCATGATGACTGCAAGGAGCATGACCAGAAAGGAGTTCACAAGCTCTCATGATGACTGCAAGGAGCACTACCAGAAAGGAGTTCAGAAGCTCTCATGATGACTGCAAGAAGCACTACCAGAAAGGAGTTCACAAGCTCTCATGATGACTGCAAGGAGCACTACCAGAAAGGAGTTCACAAGCTCTCATGATGACTGCAAGGAGCACTACCAGAAAGGAGTTCACAAGCTCTCATGATGACTGCAAGAAGCACTACCAGAAAGGAGTTCACAAGCTCTCATGATGACTGCAAGGAGCACGACCAGAAAGGAGTTCACAAGCTCTCATGATGACTGCAAGGAGCACGACCAGAAAGGAGATCACAACTGGAGTTTTGAGGGAGTTAGTATTTGTTGGTGCCATGGACAGAGGCACTGAGTGCAGCCTCAGCAAATTTGCTGCCCACACCAAGCTGTGTGGTGCAGCAGCCAGGCTGGAGGGCAGGATCCGTCCAGAGGGAGCTGGGCATGCTGCAGAGGTGGGCATAAGCCAAGCTCAGGAGGCTCAGTGAGACCAAGTCCTAGGTCCTGTAGCTTGGTCAAGGCAATGCCAAGCACAAATCCAGGCTGGGCAGTGAGTGGCTGGAGAGCAGCCCTGAGGAGAGGGACTTGGGGGTGCTGGTGGAGGAGAAGCTCAGCAGGAGCCAGCAGTGTGCACTTACAGCCCAGAAAGCCAAGCAGAGCCTGGGCTGCAGCAGCAGAAGTGTGGCCAGCAGGGCCAGGGAGAGGATTCTCCCCCTCTGCTCCACTTTGATGAGATGCCACCTGGAGTACTGCATCCAGTTCTGGAGCCCCTGGGACAAGAGGGCTGTGGAGATGCTGGAGAGTGTCCAGAGCAGGGCCAGGAGGATGCTGAGAGGGCTGCAGCAGCTCTGCTGTGAGGGCAGACTGACAGAGTTGGGGCTGTGCAGGCTGGAGAAAAGGAGGCTCCCAGGGGACCTTCTTGTCACTGTCTAGAAAATGTTTTAAGTCATTTTCAAGCTATAGAATCATAGAATCAACCAGGTTGGAAGAGATCTCCAAGCTCATCCAGTCCAGCCTAGCACCCAGCCCTGCCCAACCAACCAGACCATGGCACTCAGTGCCCCAGCCAGGCTTAGCTTCAACACTTCCAAGTACAGAGACTCCACCACCTCCCTGGGCAGCCCATTCCAATGCCAATCACTCTCTCTGACAACAACTTCCTAACAACATCCAGCCTCAACCTGCCCTGGCACAACTTGAGGCTGTGTCCCCTTGTTCTGTTGCTGCTTGCCTGGCAGCAGAGCCCAACCCCACCTGGCTACAGCCTCCCTGCAGGCAGCTGCAGACAGCAATGAGCTCTGCCCTGAGCCTCCTCTGCTGTAGGCTGCACCCCCCCAGCTCCCTCAGCCTCTCCTCACAGGGCTGTGCTCCAGGCCCCTCCCCAGCCTTGCTGCCCTTCTCTCAACACCTTCCAGCACCTCAACATCTCTCTTGAATGGAGGAGCCCAGAACTGGACACAGCACTCCAGGTGTGGCCTGAGCAGTGCTGAGCAGAGGGGCAGAAGAACCTCCCTTGTCCTGCTGCCCACACTGCTCCTGATACAGGAAAGCAGGCAGAGAGAATTGTTGACACACCAACAAGTGCCACACATCTTCCTTTGTAGCCCTCCAGATATTTAATAAGCAATGATTTAGAAGTCATAAAAGTGTTCATGTGTCAAAGTGAGTCAGAGAAGTAGGAAGTGACTCGTATTCCAGATCATCTGCCTGCACCTTACAGTCTTTTGGCAGGATTCCCACAAGGCCCAAACTCTTTATGAGTCTGATTGCTTTGTGACACAAGCTCTGTTGCCAGCTGATTAAAGAGATGCTGTAAGAAGGCTATAGGTGAGGCTCCCAGTATTGAGGGCAAGCACATTTGCTGGCCATATTTACCTCTACACATGCATTATGGGAACATTCCCAGCAGTCTGCTACCATGCAGCTGACTGCAAACAACAGTTTGCTGATGTGGCAATGAATAACCCCCACCATGCACACTGTAACACTTATAAATACTCAATATTGTTGATTATGAAGGTCACAGAATCACAGAATCATCACAGAGTTGCTTCGATTGGCAAAGCCCTTCGAGCTCATTGAGTCCAATCATTAGTTTCACACTGACAAGTCCTTGACTGACCCAAATCCCTCAGCACAACATCTCATCACTATGAGTCACTGTGGTTGCAAAGGACCACCAGGATCAGCCAGTCCAACCTTCATCCCAGCAGCCTTCATCACCAGACCACAGCCTCAAGCACCACAGCCACTCTCCTCTTAAACACCTCCAGGGATGGTGACTCCACCACCTCCCTGGGCAGCCTGTTCCAGTGCCTGACCACCCACTCAGGAAAGAACTTCCAATATCCAACCTAAACCTCCCCTGAGGCAACTCGAGGTCATTTCCTCTTGCCCTATTGTTAGTAATTCAGGAGAAGAGACCAGCTCCAGCCTCACCACAACCTCCTTTTAGGTAGTTGTAGAGTGCAATAAGGTCCCCTCTCAGCCTCCTCTTCTCCAGACTAAATGTCTCCAGCTCCCTCAGCCACTCCTCATAGGTGATGTTCTCCAGACCTCTCCCCAGCCTCATCACCCTTCTCTGCACCTGCTCCAGCACCTCAGTGTCTCTCCTGTACTGTGATGACCAAAACTGGACACAGCACTCGAGAAGTGGGCTAGCAAGTGCTGAGTACAAGGACATGATCACCTCCCTACTCCTGCTGGTCACACCACTGCTGATACATTGCCTGCCATTTGGTAACACCTAGCAATGAGTATGGTGACACATTGTAAAAACACTACTTCTATCTGCAAAGGTCTTCCAGGCACCTGATGAGCTTGGTTTGTTTATTTCATTTATTGTTCCACCAGGAATTTAGCTGAGTACTGCCTGAGCACAGACTGAAAGAGTTGGGGCTGTGCAGGCTGGAGCAGAGGAGGCTCCCAGGTGACCTTCTTGTGGCCTTCCAGGATCTGAAAGGGGCTACAAAAAAGCTGGGGAGGGACTTTTTAGGCTGTGAGGGAGTGACAGGACTGGGGAGAATGGAGCAGAGCTGGAGGTGGGGAGATTCAGCCTGGATGTGAGGAGGAAGTTGCTGAGCAGGAGAGTGGTGAGAGGCTGGAATGGGTTGCCCAGGGAGGGGGTTGAGGCCCCATGGCTGGAGGTGTTTGAGGCCAGGCTGGCTGAGGCTGTGTGCAGCCTGCTCTAGGGTAGGGTGTCCCTGGGTATGGCAGGGGGTTGGAACTGGCTGCTCCTTGTGGTCCCTTCCAGCCCTGCCTGATTCTATGATTCTAATAAGGGCATATTAGCGTTAAGCTTCTTTCCATGTGCAAAGTACTGCTGTAGGTTGACCATCATCCAAGTGCTGTATAACTGATAGACAGATGAGTTACACAGACACCTGCAATGCACACCACAGAATGCTAAAAGCAAACTTTATCTTTTCTAGAGCTCCATTCCCACCCAGCTTAGTGCCTGCTTTTACAGGCAGTGCTTCACGGCCGCGTGTAGGTGGACTCTGGAAACGAAAGGCTATGCCTAAGTTATGACTGTGCCATGTGCCAAGAAGTCAATTTCATGATTCATGCCTTCCCAGAAGAGGCCAGATGGACACGGGCATGACTGTAAAACAGACTCTCTAGTACTCCTCAGATGGGGATTTTTTTCTTATCAGCAGGAAGGGGAAGCTTTATTCATCTGTCACAAGCCATCAAGGGCCCACTGGTGCCTGTTATGATGAAGTCAGAGTGAAAAACGACTCATAAATTCATTTTTCAGATGGTAAAAAGATGGGTTATAAAGCACAAAGAATACAGTGAAGTAGCTCTTGATGTTTGTGGGCTCTAAGTTCATACTTGCCACTAGGCACTTTTACTCCTCTCTAGTAATGGCAGCACAGTGGCAGTGAGCTGCCAGGCTCTTGATCCAACTCTGACCTTTAACAATGTCAGTCAGCCAAGTCTGGTTATACTTCTTGGCACGGCTTGCCAGAGAACATCTGCATGAAGAAGTAGCTGCTACACTGACAGCAATGTATGAGAGAGCAGAAGTGCCTCTGAAAAGTAATTCCACACTTTCATAGGCATGCTTGCAGCTGAAGGCAGTCTGACCTGAAAACAAGCCATGTGAGCTGGGCTACCAGTTGGGGCACAGAAAACACCAACCATCTTGTCAGTCAGCTCCTCAGACATGAAGCAGACTGTAGGAAAGTTGTTCCTTAGCATTTGTAGTTGGCAGCAACCTGTAGCGCAAGGACTAAGGCTGAGGGTGAGGCAGGTCTGACATGCTGAGCCCTGAGCACCACTGTGCGGTGCTAGAGACCGAGCCTGGCCTGGCCTTCCTGCAGCACTTGCAGTCGAGATGAGAGCAGGACATGCACCCACTCTGCCCCCACCTTTACTGCAGGGACATGCCCAGCGCTTCCCTCTGCACCTGCACGAAGCGTGATGAACAGCTTCACACAGAACCATAGAACCCACCAGGCTGGCAGAGAGCTCCAAGCTCAGCCAGCCCAACCTGGCACCCAGCCCTGCCCAGCCAACCAGACCATGGCACTCAGTGCCCCAGCCAGGCTTGGCTGCAGCACCTCCAGCCACACAGACTCCACCACCTCCCTGGGCAGCCCATTCCAGTGCCAATCACTCTCTCTGACAACAACTTCCTAACAACATCCAGCCTAGACCTGCCCTGCCACAGCTTGAGGCTGTGTCCCCTTGTTCTCTTGTTGGGTGCCTGGCAGCAGAGCCCAACCCCACCTGGCTACAACCTCCCTTCAAGTAGTTGTAGATAGCAATGAGGTCACCCCTGAGCCAAGACCGGATGGGGCACTTAGTGCCAGGTTCTAATGGATGGATAGGGCTGGGTGCTAGGTTGGATGGATGATCTTGGAGGCCTCTTTTAACCTGCTTTATTCTATGACACAGCTCAGAATTCCCTGCCACCTAGCAGCCCACTGCCCTACAAGCTATGAAGAATGTGCACTCTTCCCTGAGAGAGATGTGAAGGGAGGAGAGGAGGAGGGAAAGCGAGCAGTATCAGCCAGGCACTGATTTATAAGCTGTGCTACTGGAAAACAGAATAGAATAACAACATTACAACATCCTGAGATGCCCAAATCCATCCTCTGGGGTGGGTCTTGGTCTCTGTAGTTTTCTTAGGGGAACCTGAGACTCCTCAAACTATGATAATGATGTTCAGGTTCTTTGCCACCTGGGCACACATTGTCCCTTTCTTAGCCAACTGTCAACCAGCACTCCTAGTTTGATGATTTTTTTTCTGCTGAGCACTTTTCCAGCCACTTCTCCCCAGGCCTGTAACATTGCATGGCTGCAGCAGGAGGATTTTAAGACACAATGGACATGAATCAGCAGTGCCTTGGGCTCCCCTTGTAACAATATTTTTCTCCACATGAGGAGAATGATCCTGTGCCTGCCAAGATCTAAAATCAGAGAGGGAATGTAGCTTTCTAAACCACCTTCTAAGCTGAAGGACTGCAAATTAAGGAGTTCCCTGAATTTTACTTCCTCAGCTGATGTGCAGACAAGAAAAGGCATGATGAGTCCTGGGGCAAACTGCCCTCTAAAATGCCCATGGTCTTTCAGCTCTTTAATGGCATCTTGGTAGCACCAAGTAAGTTCCTCTGATCCACATTAACATGGTTCTAAAGCCACATTCCTTTTGAAAGCTGCTTCCTTGCCTGATTTTCACTAGTCCAGGTAGCCCATGGACATACCCAAGCTTGTCAACCTTCTCTCTGCCATGTGGCAGCAGTGGCATCATTGGCAAGCCACACTACACAAGCAGTAAACAAAACTCCTTTCAACAAGGTTTGAAGTGTGTCTGGAATCTGTTTGCACCTACATGGGGATGCAGGACAAACTCACAGCCTGGGGCCAATATTCTACATCAAGACTTCTGGCCAAGGTTAAGTGTCTGCCTTTGCTGGGCAATGCTATGCTGACTTCTCAGAGCAGAGAAACAGAAACAAAGCTATCTTGAGGGACAAATGTGCCTCAGAATGTGCATGCTGCACATAAAGACTGATTATGGCTGGGTCCAGTCTTGTTCAACATCTTCATCAGTGACATTGATGAGGGGACAGACAGAGTCTGCTCAGCAAGTTTGTACTGACACCAAACTGAGAGGCTTGGCTGAGACAGCTGCAGGCTGTGCTGCCATCCAGAGAGACCTGGACAGGCAGAGCTGGGCACAGAGCAACCAGATGAGGTTCAACAAGGACAGTGCAGAGTCCTGCACCTGGGGAGGGATAATAAACTGCAGTAGTACAGGGTGGGAGGTGACTGCTGGAGGGCAGCCCTGTGGAGAGGGAGCTGGGAGTGCTGGGGGATAAAAAGTTACCCATGGCACAGCAATGTGCCCTTGTGCCAAGAAGGCCAATGGGAGCCTGGGGTGCATTAAGCAGAGTGTGTCCAGCAGATCAAGGGAGGTTCTTCTGCCCCTCTACTCTGACCTGGTGGACCTCATCTTGAATACTGCCTTCAGTTTGGGGCTCCCCAGTTTCAGAGGGACAGGGATCTGCTGGAGAGAGTCCAGCAGAGAGCCACGAGGATGATGAGGGAGCAGGAGCACTGCCTGAGGAAGAGAGGCTGAGGGACCTGGGGCTGCTTAGTCTGGAGAAGATAAAACTGAGAGGGGATTGAATCAATGTCTATAAATATCTGAGGACTGGGGGTCAGGAGGGGGGGGACAGGCTCTGCTCGCTGCTCCCTGGGACAGGACAAGAAGCAATGGGAGTAAGTTGCAGCAAAAGAGGTTCTGCCTCAACACAAGGTGGAACTTCTTTACTGTAAGGGTCACAGAGCACTGAACAGGCTCCCCAGAGAGGCTGTGGAGTCTCCTTCTCTGGAGAAGGCCTGTCTGGATGTGTTCCTCTGTGATCTGTACTAAATTGTGTGGTCCTGCTCTGGCAGAAGGGTTGGACTGGATGATCCCCTTGGGTCCCTTCCAACCCCTAACATCCTGTGATCCTGTGACCTTTTCCCTCTCCATGCAGCCTACAGCACATTGCTTTACAGCTACCTGATAGTGCTTCTTGCATCCAAAGGCAGGTCAAATGAGATTTCAGGAAAGAGTAGCTTTATTTATTTATTTACCCACAAAATATATCCCCCACACCTCAACTGGAGATCTGTTTAAGACTCAGACTGCCTGCAGGTAGTGCTGTGCTCTCTCTGCCTCCAGGAAAGGAGATAAATCTTATCAAGAAGTAATTAGGACAGGCAGCAAACCATACTGTCAGCTGAGCCAATGCAGCTATACCCTGTAACAGCTGCCTTTCTTGCCACTGCTTACTGCTTAAATAAACTGACCCAGTGAGTCAGCCATTGCAACAAAATGATGTAATGCATCCAAATTCTGAACTAGTAACCTCCAATATTCTTTGAATACTCAGGAATAACCCCTGCATTAGTCAGGAAGCAGCAAGTACAAGCTGCCACTGCCTGCATGAGTCACAAATGAAAGAGACTTGGCATCTCTTCCAGCTTTGTGTAACCCTCCTCCTCCTCCTGTTCACAGAACCATAGCATCAGAGAATAGCCAGGTTGGAAGAGACCTCCAAGATCATCCAGCCCAACCTAGCACCCAGCCCTAGCCAATCAACCAGACCATGGCACTAAGTGCCTCATCCAGGCTTTGCTTGAACACCTCCAGGGACAGCAAGTCATAGAATCATAGAAGCAACCAGGTTGGAAGAGAGCTCCAAGCTCATCCAGTCCAACCTATCCCCCAGCCCCATCCAATCAACCAGACCATGGCACTCAGTGCCCCAGCCAGGCTTGGCTTCAACACCTCCAGGGACACAGACTCCACCACCTCCCTGGGCAGCCCATTCCAATGCCAACCACTCTCTCTGTGATCTCCTCTACCACATGAAGCCAGCGTTTCCCAAAGTGGTCACACAGAAGGAGCACAGCTGTGATGCTGGCTACATCCCTACTACCTCCCATCAGGGACTAACTCAAGCATACCCCAAGCAATTAGTGCTCCCCAATCTGTGCTCCTCTATGCTTACCTACATTTTCCCATGCAAACAGATGCATTTCTGCTTTGGATCTTGATCCAGCTGGGTAATCTTCATCTGAATACAATCTGAGTGTTTTAGTTAAGCAGTCTTCTCTTCTGATTCCTGTATATGTTTTGCCTCAACAGAATGCATTTCCAAGCCCTTGTTAAACTTAGGGGATCACAAAGAGCACTCTTCCAGTCAACCAAACTTTGCTGCCTTTCTCAATCCTGTCAAAAGGCAAACCTCAAAACCAATCAAGTTTTACCACTGCAACTTAACATCAGGCCTATTCCAAAGGTCTGGATATTCCTCGAAGCCAAACAACCACCACATTGTCTCCTCCAGGTCCTTCCCCGCAGGAATTGCCAACTCAACCTTTCCAAAAGCTCTCTTTCACTTCAAAGAAGCACTAGACACAGTCTGGAGAAAGCTACACATGTGTAGCAAGGCAGAGTGCCCAGAAATGCAGAATGCATGCTGCAGCTAGACAGCATCATAGTGCAAAGAACCATAAGGCAGGATTGCCTGCTGTACTTCAGTGCAGACTAAACTGGTAGAGAGGAGCTGCAGAGGAGGCAGCAGTGTGCCCAGGTGGGCAGCAGAGCCAATGGCATCCTGGGCTGGCTCAGGAGCAGTGTGGGCAGCAGGACAAGGGAGGTTCTTGTGCCCCTGTGCTCAGCACTGCTCAAGCCACACCTTGAGTGCTGTGTCCAGTTCTGGGCTCCTCCATTCAAGAGAGATGTTGAGGTGCTGGAAGGTGTTGAGAGAAGGGCAGCAAGGCTGGGGAGGGGCCTGGAGCACAGCCCTGTGAGGAGAGGCTGAGGGAGCTGGGGGGGTGCAGCCTGCAGCAGAGGAGGCTCAGGGCAGAGCTCATTGCTGTCTGCAGCTGCCTGCAGGGAGGCTGTAGCCAGGTGGG
Source organism: Pogoniulus pusillus (assembly GCF_015220805.1). Lineage (NCBI taxonomy): Eukaryota > Metazoa > Chordata > Aves > Piciformes > Lybiidae > Pogoniulus > Pogoniulus pusillus. Next base: position 4,083,563 of record NC_087299.1, read on the forward strand.
GTTGGGCTCTGCTGCCAGGCAGCCAGCAAGAGAAGAAGGGGACACAGCCTCAAGTTGCGCCAGGGGAGGTCTAGGCTGGATGTTGTTAGGAAGTTGTTGTCAGAGAGAGTGATTGGCATTGGAATGGGCTGCCCAGGGAGGTGGTGGAGTCTGTGTGGCTGGAGGTGTTGCAGCCAAGCCTGGCTGGGGCACTGAGTGCCATGGTCTGGTTGGTTGGGCAGGGCTGAGTGCTAGGTTGGACTGGATGAGCTTGGAGGTGTTTTCCAGCCTGGTTGATTCTATGATTTAGTGTAAGGGCTGCAAAGGTAGGATCAGTTTGTTTGGTTTGGGAGTTTATTTTGTTAGATAAAATTAGAAGTGGTTCAGGAATGAAGCATGAGAGAGTCATCATGTCCAAAACAGACAAAGAATTCCAGCTGCAAGAGAAGTTTACTTCCTGTCAGTGCTTCATTCTTCAACTTGCTATTGTGTCTCAGTCACTACAGACAGCAGAGCTCAATGGACACACATAAGAATCTACAGCTATTAAAATGACAATCCAATGAAACTTTGTGTCTCTACACAGCACACATAAGCAAAGCTTTACTCTGCCATCCTTCCTGGTGTTCTATGGCTCTATGACTCTACCTGGATCTCTAAGCCAGCAAAAAGATTGCCATTGCAATGATCTCACTACGCTCCCAGCAGGCAAGTTTATGCAAGGTAACTGTGCAAGACAAGCAGAACCCTTGGCTATGTGATCTGCAATTCAAATAGCTGATTCTTTGCAAAATTAACTCCCCTGTTTCCTCCCAAACCCATGGTAGCTGCTGGCATTCTGGAAGCCTTTCCCATTACATGTTGTGATACTTCAATGTACCTGATTGCACTGCAGAGGGAATGCCAACGTCTGTGGCTTAGCAACTACAGCTGCTGGCTTGCACCACCACACACTGACATTATGAATCATGCTTTAGGTGCAATGATTGGATTAATGTACATTGCTTTGTAGTCATTCACTGAAGATGCACTGGACAGTGAAAGCAGAAATGCATTGTTCCAAGTAAGACTCTAATAAAGAACTCAAGTGCCAGTTTCCTAAGGACAGGGAACCTCTTCTGTGAAGGCAGAAGCTGAAGCTGCTTCAACTGCTGTTTCAAAAGCACAAATGCTAAAAAAGAACCTGTTAATTCTACCCCTGGCTTCTTGTTTTTTTCCATTTTCAGTTATTCTTCTGATCCAGCCCCAGCTTTAAACTGTAAGAATTCAAGGTGTGTTGCAGAGGGCAACTTTGAAATGAGAATCATCCTTTCACTGCTCCAGGTCTTGGTTGGTCTGACAAAATGGCATCCTGGGCTGGCTCAGGAGCAGTGTGGGCAGCAGGACAAGGGAGCTGCTTCTGCCCCTCTGCTCAGCACTGCTCAGGACACACCTGGAGTGCTGTGTCCAGTTCTGGGCTCCTCAATTGAAGAGAGATGCTGAGGTGCTGGAAGGTGTTGAGAGAAGGGCAGCAAGGCTGGGGAGGGGCCTGGAGCACAGCCCTGTGAGGAGAGGCTGAGGGAGCTGGGGGGGTGCAGCCTGCAGAAGAGGAGGCTCAGGGCAGAGCTCATTGCTGTCTGCAGCTGCCTGCAGGGAGGCTGTAGCCAGGTGGGGTTGGGCTCTGCTGCCAGGCAGCCAGCAAGAGAAGAAGGAGACACAGCCTCAAGCTGTGGCAGGGGAGGTCTAGGCTGGATGTTGTTAGGAAGTTGTTGTCAGAGAGAGTGATTGGCATTGGAATGGGCTGCCCAGGGAGGTGGTGGAGTCTGTGTGGCTGGAGGTGTTGCAGCCAAGGCTGGCTGGGGCACTGAGTGCCATGTTCTAGATGATTGGCTAGGGCTGGGTGCTAGGCTGGACTGGATGATCTTGGAGCTCTCTTCCAACCTGGTTGATTCTATGACTAGAGTGATGAAAATGGTCTTCCAGGTTCTGTTAAAGACTAACTACAAAATAGCTCACCAGGCAAGGATAACATTTCTGAAGTGAACACGTTTGTCACAGCAAGGGGAAGCTGCAAAACAAACTTGAACTGCCTGCTGTGACAGGTCATGTGCTGAGCCCAGTACAAATAACTGCTCCAACTTCCTAACAGCACCACAATGAATAATGGCAGTCATTGCACAAGTGCAGGACAAGGTAGTCTCTGCATTGCTACTGGCAATAAAGGAGTCTGGGTTCTGGACCAAAAATGAAAAAGGATTAATCTAATTCTGTGCCTTGCCTAAGGGAGTTGCTGATATTAAACCTCCTTAAAGCAGGACTTACGAAAAAGCCCTGCAAGGAAGAGCCTTCCTCACAGAGGAGCCAGCCTGGTTATGGGTTTCCTCTGTGCAGGGCTTCATCACTGAGCCAGAAAGGCCAACAACACACACTGCACTGCAAGTGACCCTTCTGGCTCCAACAGACTTGTGCCAAAGCCTCTTAAAGGTTTGGCTCCCACTTCACAACCCTGGCAAATGTCTGAGCTACTTAGTAGTGTCATAGCTTGGGAAACTGAACCCTTTAGCAAGGACAATTAACAGGTGACCACAGGAGGGGACCACTGGTGAGACAGGAACATTCATAGGTGGAAACAGCAGGACCTAAGACACTCTCTGCTGTGGATTTTAGGTAACAGCATCTCTTGACTGCAGGGAAGACAGAGGTGGAACTGAACATGGCAAACTGCCCTCCTGTCCATGAGGGCTGACCTGCTCTGGAGGGCATTTCTCTAGGAGCTTTGCTGCAAGAGTCTAGCCAAATAAACATCAAGAGTTGCTAGGCACAGGTAGCCTTTCTGGGGCTGGAGTCATTGTTTTCAAAGGATTGAGGGCAAACTACTCAGCCTTGCTACCAACACAAAGCACTTGTGGACTGCTCCCTCTTACAACAACTGGCAGCTCCCAGGAGGCAACAAGGGGCCTCAGAAGGCTGGCAGTGCCCTGAGACTTCATCTGAGCCAAGTCTGTTGGATGGAGCCTTAAAGATTATCTAGTTCACAGGCTCACAGGATGTTAGGGGTTAGAAGGGACCCAAGGAGATCATCGAGTCCAACCCCCCTGCCAGAGCAGGACAATGCTATCTAACACAGATCACAGAGGAACACATCCAGACAGGCCTTGAAAGTCTCCATAGAAGGAGACTCCACAACCTCTCTGGGGAGTTCTGACCTTCCTGCCATAGGCAGGGACACCTCCCACCACTCCAGGTTGCAGCCTCATCCAGCCTAGTCTTCAGCACCTCCAGGGATGAGGCACCCACACCTTCTCCTGGCAACCCATTTCAATGTCTCACCACCTTCATAGCAAAGAATTTCTTCCTAGTGTCCAATCTAAGCCTCCCCTGCTCTCGTCTCCTGTCCTGTCACCACAGGTCTTTGTTAATAAAGTCCCTCTCCAGCTTTCCTGTAGCTCCCTTCAGGTTCTGGAAGGGTGCTGTAAGGTTCCTCCAGGACCTTCAGCAGGTTCAAAAGACCCAATTCCCTCAGCCTGTCCTCAAAGCAGAGCAGCTCCTTTGAATCATCTTTGTGAGCCTCCTTTGGACCCTCTCCAACAGTTCCATGTCCTTCTTGTCTTGGGGGCTCCAAAGCTGGACATAGTACTCCAGGTGGGGTCTCCTGTGCCTTTACCTTTCCTGATTACACACAGATGAGGCACAACTGCATTTCCTTGTCTCCAGAGGAAAGCAGCACTGACAGTGACACATAGGCTCAGTTCTTCTCCCGTTTCTGTTTTCCAGTCTAGTTTATTCAGAGCCAGCAGCCAGATCTAACATACTTAAGAGGAGGGCTAGCCTCTTCTGAATCCCATCCAACCTGAAATACTGGCTTTGTTGGCCAGAGGCCCAGGTGAGGCTGCAAATGTGACAGCAGATGCAGTACTTTTGCTTAACCTCTTCCCTCCCACGTTGCCAGAATGCATTTCAGAGGTTTTGACATCTCAGCCACAAAGATGATTTCATACACAGCTTTTTACTTCTCTTTCCAACCGAGCATGCCTAATGCACTACTCCGCAGCCAGCATCATCAGTGCAGCCCTTTCCAACCTCTGAGTCAGATGCTAGGCTGTCTCTTTGCCAAGCAGTCAGTCTCCACAGCATCCTCAGGGACAGAGGCTGCTGCACCAAGTGCCTCCAGCCCATCTCAGGGAAGGGCTCAGCATCACCCTCACCTTTGGCCAACTGCTCACTCTGTTCCACCCCTCCTGACTCAACCTCAAGGAACAGCCAAGTGAGCAAGTGCTGCTCATGAGTCTGCAGGCTTACACACACAGAGGAACCCAGGTTAAGTGAGCAAGTGCTGCTCATGAGTCTGCAGGCTTACACACACAGAGGAACCCAGGTTCTAAGCACTGAGTGACTTTCAGAGAATCCTGCCACTTCGTGGTGTCCTGAGATGCTTATAAACATTCCCTAGCCATGCCACAGGTGGCTGACTCAGGGTGGGGGAGAAGGTTAACTAATCAGCAGCAGCCAGGGCTGGCAGTTGTGAAACTCATTGTCTTTAAAGACAGCTGCCTTTGAGAAGTTTGTCTTCAGGTCCCTATGGGGGACTGCAATTTCTGAAACTGTAAGGCTTTATTCAACACAAAAAAAAACAATCATAGAATCAAGCAGGTTGGAAGAGAGCTCCAAGCTCATCCAGTCCAACCTAGCACCCAGCCCTGGCCAATCAACCAGACCATGGCACTAAGTGCCCCAGAGCCAGGCTTGGCTTCAACACCTCCAGGCACAGCGACTCCACCACCTCCCTGGGCAGCCCATTCCATGCACTTTGGCCATGACAACCCCAAGCAGTGGAGCTCTCTTCTGACCTGGTTGCTTCTATGATTCTATGAAAAGCAGATAAGCTCTCCCTGGTCCCAAGGACACTTCCCCTTTATCCCCTGTAGAAAGTTTAACTTGTAATTACTAAAAATCGGATTCAAGATTGCAAATAGCTCTCATAGGAGATGCTGAGTAGAATACACCTTAGCATTTGACAAATTGTAGCCACCCTGGTTGATTCTATGATTGCTCTTCGTGCAGAAGAGAAGCTGGAGCAGCTTGTTTGGTGTTCAATAGCTCCAAGTGCAGGGTGCTGCACTTTGGCCACAACAACCCCATGCAGAGATACAGGCTGGGGTCGGAGTGGCTGAGAGCAGCCAGACAGAGAGGGATCTGGGGGTGCTGATTGATACCCACCTGAACATGAGCCAGCAGTGTGCCCAGGTGGCCAAGAGAGCCAGTGGCATCCTGGCCTGCATCAGGAATGGTGTGGCCAGCAGGAGCAGGGAGGTCATTCTGCCCCTGTGCTCTGCACTGGTTAGACCACACCTTGAGTGCTGTGTTCAGTTCTGGGCCCCCCAGTTTAGGAGGGACATTGAGATGCTTGAGTGTGTCCAGAGAAAGGCAATGAGGCTGGGGAGAGGCCTTGAGCACAGCCCTACGAGGAGAGGCTGAGGGAGCTGGGATTGGTTAGCCTGGAGAAGAGGAGGCTCAGGGCAGACCTTATTGCTGCCTGCAACTACCTGAGGGGTGGTTGTGGCCAGGAGGAGGTTGCTCTCTTCTCTCAGGTGGCCAGCACCAGAACAAGAGGACACAGCCTCAGGCTGTGCCAGGGGAGATTTAGGCTGGAGGTGAGGAGAAAGTTCTTCCCTGAGAGAGTCATTGGACACTGGAATGGGCTGCCCGGGGAGGTGGTGGAGTCGCCGTCCCTGGAGCTGTTCAAGGCAGGACTGGACGTGGCACTTGGTGCCATGGTCTGGCCTTGAGCTCTGTGGTAAAGGGTTGGACTTGATGATCTGTGAGGCCTCTTCCAACCCTGATGATACTGTGATACTGTTTGTGTACCAAGTTCTGGTAACCAATGTTTATTTTGGTGAGAAGATATCAACAACATTGTTTGGCAAGCAGGAGAATGTGAAGAAATGTCAGGGGAGTCATTATTTCTCAGTGTCAAAGGGAAAGAGTTGGCTTGATAATTTGTCCTGATAGCTGAGTAACCCTGGGTCACCTGAGGAAAGACTTGAGTGCTGAAGTCAGATTTTAGGCAGCTGGGGTATCCCAGTCTTTATTTCCTTAGAGTTGCTACGAAGTTGGAATCCTTTTTCCCTTGGGTAGGGGTGGAGAAGCAGTTTGTCAGCATTTTCCATGCTACTATGAATTCACCTGGAATTCCTTCAGGGGTGGCTTGCACAGCTGGGCTCCATCTCTCATCTGCCTGAAGTTCTGGAGAAGTTAGCACACGCCACAGGAGCTGTGGAAGCACTGCCCCACGGTAGAAGCAGCAGCTTCATCTGCAGCAGTTTCCATGGCAGGAGCTGAAAACAAGGTAGCTGCTGTTGAGGCTGGCTGCTTCTGGGAGATTTGGGTTTGGTGATGCTCTTGGAAATGCTATGAAGGAGAAGGAGAGACTCCAGTGCTGCAGAGTGCAAAGCTTCTGTGGATCCTTCATCTTGCACAGGAGCATTCAAGCAAGAAAAGGAATCTTTCTTTGCAGGGGCCTGCAGGTGTTCTCAGAGCTGAGAAGGTGTAAGGAGTAAGCTGAGACAACCAAAGCAAGAAATCCCAGGAAGGCTTCTGAGCAAAAACCAGCAAGGTGGGTTAGGTGTAGGGGATGGCATAATGAAGGTGAGATGATGAATCATAGAATCAGCCAGGTTGGAAGAGACCTCCAAGCTCAGTCCCACCTAGCACCCAGCCCTGATTTATCCTACCATCCATGACAATTTCAAGGCATGTATTGAGAGGCACCAGGAACTGGGTCAGGTACCATTCAACAGTTCCTCAGCAAGCAAACAGATAGGGAAGGCATAATCCCTGGAACATCTGCCAACAACCTTCTCGAGTGCCTGTCCAAGAACCATTTTATCCCAACTTGTCAATCCAGGTTTTGTTTTGCACCAAATGTGACTTATGTTACACAACTCCATCCCTGTGTTCTGCCTCTGAAAGAAACTACTAGCAAACACAGGAGTGAAGCACATTAGGAACTGGGTAGAAAAACCTCACTTTCTGCCCACTGTCCCCTAGGGACTCAGCAGTCAGCTCTAGTACCATGTCACAGATGACAGGATGATGGATGAACCAGCAGTGTGCATTTGCAGCCTGGAGGGCCAAGCAGAGCCTGGGCTGCAGCAGCAGCAGCAGTGTGGCCAGCAGGGCCAGGGAGGTGATTCTCCTCCTCTACTCTGCTCTGCTGAGACCCCACCTGGAGTACTGCATCCGGTTCTGGAGTCCCTATGACAAGAGGGATGTGGATGTGCTGGAGAGTGTCCAGAGCAGGGCCAGGAGGATGCTCAGAGGGCTGCAGCAGCTCTGCTGTGAGCACAGACTGAAAGAGTTGGGGCTGTGCAGGCTGGAGCAGAGGAGGCTCCCAGGGGACCTTCTTGTGGCCTGCCAGGATCTGAAAGGGGCTACAAAAAAGCTGGGGAGGGACTTTTGAGGCTGTGAGGGAGTGCCAAGACTGGGGAGAATGGAGCAAAGCTGGAGGTGGGGAGAGTCAGGCTGGGAGGTGAGGAGGAAGTTGTTGAGCAGGAGAGTGGTGAGAGGCTGGAATGGGTTGCCCAGGGAGGGGGTTGAGGCCCCATGGCTGGAGGTGTTTGAGGCCAGGCTGGCTGAGGCTGTGTGCAGCCTGCTCTAGGGTAGGGTGTCCCTGGGCATGGCAGGGGGGTTGGCACTGGCTGCTCCTTGTGGTCCCTTCCAACCCTGACTGATCTATGGTTGTCTGCCTCCTCCAGGCTGCCCTCCTCCTTGGACAGAGGCACAGCACTTGCTGAATGGGCCCTTCAGAGCCACCTTGAACTCACCCTGCCCTGAAGGGGCACCTTTGCTGGTGACTGTACTGGAACCCAGGCTACTTAAAGCCACAGTTCCTTACACTGTGTGTTTGTTTTAAAAGAACCCATAAGCAGCTCATGCTACAGACTGATTTAAGAACTTCCAAGCCTTACAACACCTCAGAAAATGCAGGACAGACCTCCACAAGCAACAGCTCACACTTGGGCAGCTGCCAAAACCTGTGTCCCATGTGTGGCTCTGGTCTCTTCATCGAGGGTGTTTGCAGACAGAAAGGCAATTCCAGCAATGAAAGGGACAGGAGCTCAGGAGGAAAGGCTGACAGTGCTGGGGTGCCCATCATGGGGGAACAAGGACAGAGGAGACTGGAAGGGTTATGATCCAGCTTAACAGCCCCCATGAAGGCAGTAAGCAAGCTGAACACACAGCTCACACCACATGGAGTTATTTGCTAGACTCTGATTTTAGGAGCAGGGGCTCCTGTGGAAACTAGCAACAAATTGGGTTGGAACAGGTAAGAGAAAAGACTTCTGCAACAAATTGGGTTGGAACAGGTAAGAGAAAAGACTTCTGCAACAAATTGGGTTGGAACAGGTAAGAGAAAAGACTTCTTTATGCTGTGAGAAAGGAAATCCTTGAGTCTGCTACCATCAGTGGTTGTGGAGGCAGCCACACTTAACAGGTTCAAAACGGGACCAGATATGTGCATGGAAAACTGATCTCTAACCATTAAAAACAGGACCAGGTAAGGATGTAAGCCACTTACAACAGCTGTGGCTTCTGAAGGAGTATGAAAGATTGGACTACAAAATTGTTTGGGTTTGCTTCCCCCAAAGTAGCCTCTCCCATTGCTCCCCCAGGAGTCCACCTACTGACCTAAATGGACTGTTAGTCTGACCCATGAGGGCACTTCCCATGCAAAACTCTGTTGGCTTCAGCTGGATCCTCTTAGGCAGAGGAGCCAAATTCAGAACTCTGTGCACCAGCCCAATACTCACATGAGATCCTGAACAAATGTTACTTTTATTACACATACTCCTGGATCATTTTCCTTTTCCACTGAAACACAGGCTGTCTTTTGGGAGCCAGTCAACTGACTGCAGCAGAGAATGCTGCTAAGTGCTCTCAGCTGCTGGAACACAAACCCATGTGGCAGACAAGAAAAACAATTCCTAAGGTGTTCAGCGTGAAGATGGCAGAGGTTAGCACCAGGGTCTGTGGTGTGAGAAAGAGAAGGAAGTTGACAAATGCTCTCATATACAGTGAACAACTTAGAAAAGGGCAAACTAACAGATTTGCAGAGTAGAATCATAGAATCAAGCAGGTTGGAAGAGACCTCCAAGCTCATCCAGTCCAACCTAGCACCCAGCCCAATCTGATCAACCAGACTAGGACGTTAAGTGCCCCATCCAGGCTTGGCTTCAACACCTCCAGGCACACAGACTCCACCACCTCCCTGGGCAGCCCATTCCAATGCCAATCACTCTCTCTGACAACAACTTCCTCCTATCATCCAGCCTAGACCTGCCCTGGCACAGCTTCAGGCTGTGTCCCCTTATTCTTGTTCTGTTGCTGGTAGCCTCTGCTGTGCAGCCACCTTTCTGCTCATGTACATTTCTGTAGGTTAAGCTTATTTTTAGGGTTACAGAAAGAGGACATAAGAGAAATCATTAACTCATCCCCAGAAACCCTGTCCTCTGCAGAAGTCCAAAATTCCCAATCAATATACAGACAACATTGGCTCCTCAATTCAAGGGAGATGTTGAGATATGGGAATGTGTCCACAGAAAAGCAACAAGGCTGCTGAGAGGGTTGGAGCACAGCCCTGTGAGGAGAGGCTGAGGGAGCTGGGGGTGTGCAGCCTGCAGCAGAGGAGGCTCAGGGCAGAGCTCATTGCTGTCTGCAGCTACCTGAAGGGAGGCTGTAGCCAGGTGGGGTTGGGCTCTGCTGCCAGGCACCCTGCAACAGAACAAGGGGACACAGCCTCAAGCTGTGCCAGGGCAGGTTGAGGCTGGATGTTGATAGGAAGTTGTTGTCAGAGAGAGTGATTGGCATTGGAATGGGCTGCCCAGGGAGGTGGTGGAGTCTGTGTGCCTGGAGGTGTTGAAGCTAAGCCTGGCTGGGGCACTGAGTGCCATGGTCTGGTTGACTGGGCAGGGCTGGGTGCTAGGTTGGACTGGATGAGCTTGGAGCTCTCTGCCAACCTGCTTGATTCAATGATTCTATGAACATCTTTCCCTGCTAGAGCAAGGCCATACTGAAGTAATTTCGAGGTGAGGCCTGTATTACTAGAAATTATTTCCCAGCAGAACCCTGAAGAAGGCTTTGCTTTGAAACAACTGCTTCTGGCAAGGGCAGAAAACCTGGGAGGTGGCACCAGCGTGACAAAGTGCCCACATGCCAAGTCTGACACTGAGCCACATAACTTTTTCCCCTTCCCAAAAGCCTACACTGACAACCTATTTTGGCTTAGCTTACTTACAGCTTTGCAGGTCATTTTTTAACTTGTCAAAACACAGGCCAGGCATGTGTGCAGCAGGCAGGCAACTTATCATGGAAGCCATTTCTGAAAACAACATGCAAAACCAAACGTTTAATACAGATGATTATCACTTACACTTTGATTTTGGCTTCATCCTGCTATCTTTGCATCGCTCTGCTTAATTGCACTCCCCATTTCCTTCATGATTCATCGTTGCATAACAAACTAGATAGCCACTTGAAGGGTGTGTTGCAGGTTTGCACAATTAACTGAGCCTATTGGACTGGAAGTGACGATTTGTATTCGCTGAAATGATCATGTGGCTGCCTATTTTGTGGGTGTTGGTTTTGAGAATGGAAAGTGCCAATTAGAGAAGGAGAAAACAAAGACAAAGTCACTGCATTTTAAAAAGAGAAGGACCTATGGCTACCTGGAAATGTTAAAAGTTTGGCTGGGATAGGAGTCCCAGCTGCTAAATTACAAAGGAAGTTATTCTTCCTGTGTGCACAGGCATGGAGGAACAGCAAAGATGGAAGGGCAGGACACAGAGGGAGAATCAGAGAATCAGCCAGGTTGGAAGTGACCTCCAAGATCATCCACTACAACCTAGCACCCAGCCCTAGCCAATCAACCAGACCATGGCACTCAGTGCCCCAGCCAGGCTTTGCTTGAGCACCTCCATGGACAGAGACTCCATCACCTCCCTGGGCAGCCCATTCCAATGCCAATCACTCTCTCTGCCAACAACATCCTCCTAACATCCAGCCTAGACCTCCTCTGGCACAACTTGAGGCTGTGTCCCCAAAACACACAGCTCTCCAGGACCAGCAGGAGAGGAGTTTCCAATCATACCTGACTCTTCACATCTTTCAGCACTTACATCTCATTACCAAAAAAGTACACTAAAAATCTATCACCCCCGACCAAGAGTTATGTATTTGACTGTAATACTTCATTTTGGTTAGCAATCAGGTGATCCTTATAACAGAACAAACATAGAATCAGACAGGTTGGAAGGGACCCCCAAGATCATCCAGTCCAACCTAGCACCCAGCCCTGGCCAATCAACCAGACCATGGCACTAAGTGCCTCATTCAGGTTTTTCTTAGCACCTCCAGCCACACAGACTCCACCACCTCCCTGGGCAGCCCATTCCAATGCCAATCACTCTCTCTGACAACAACTTCCTAACAACATCCAGCCTAAACGTCCCTCAGCACAACCTGAGACTGTGTCCCCTTGTTCTGTTGCTGGCTGCCTGGCAGCAGAGCCCAACCCCACCTGGCTACAGCCTCCCTGCAGGCAGCTGCAGACAGCAATGAGCTCTGCCCTGAGCCTCCTCTGCTGCAGGCTGCACACCCCCAGCTCCCTCAGCCTCTCCTCACAGGGCTCTGCTCCAGGCCCTTCACCAGCTTCATTGCCCTTCTCTGGACACCTTCCAGTACCTCAACATAAAAATTCAAGCTGCTTAGTGGCACCACAGTCTCAATCATTCACCTCACAAATCGAGTGTGAAATACTTCCCACAAGTTTGATGGACTTTAAAAAAAGGAAGAAAATGCATAAATTCTTTATCACTTTTAAATTTCTTGAATTCAACCAATGATTGGAATTCAATTTAGAGGCTGAAAAAGTGTTTGACATTAAATAGAATCATAAAATGGTTTAGGTTGGAAGAGACCTCAAGGATCATCCAGTTCCAACCCCCTGCCATAGTATTTTAGATTCGGGCTGCAGCAGCTCTGCTGTGAGCACAGACTGAAAGAGTTGGGGCTGTGCAGGCTGGAGCAGAGGAGGCTTCCAGGGGACCTTCTTGTGGCCTTCCAGGATCTGAAAGGGGCTACTAAAGAGCTGGAGAGGGACATTTTAGGATGTCAGGGAGTGACAGGACTGGGGAGAATGGAGCAAAGCTGGAGGTGGGGAGAGTGAGGCTGGAGGTGAGGAGGAAGTTGTTGAGCAGGACAGTGGTGAGAGGCTGGAATGGGTTGCCCAGGGAGGGGGTTGAGGCCCCATGGCTGGAGGTGTTTGAGGCCAGGCTGGCTGAGGCTGTGTGCAGCCTGCTCTAGGGTAGGGTGTCCCTGGGCATGGCAGGGGGCTTGGAACTGGCTGATCTTTGTGGTCCCTTCCAACCCTGACTGATGCTATGATTTGGGGCTTTTGTCTTTTGGGGAGGGAAGGGAGGACAAAGAAACACAGACTGAGGTTATTCCCTTAACTTTTATGTTTAGAATTCTATCCATTTTTACATGATGTGTGAGAACACTGAAGAGTAGATAGAGACCCACAGCCATACTTTTCCCTTCCAAAAGCAGATAATTTTTTCCTACAGCATGAACAACTTCCAGTTCACCTTGGGATGCCTTTCCCCCCCACACCCCTTCCCAATTTCACAGCAGAGGCAATACAAGTGAAAGCCCAGGAGCACATCATACACGACTGCTCTAACGTGAACGTGAGCAACCCAGGAGCTCCTTCTGACCCAATCACGTGCAAAGGCAGCTGGAAGGATTTCTACAAACCACTGGTCCATACATCCACAGCTTTGCTTTTCCTGCCAACTTGCCTTGGTGACAGCTTGATACTCCAAACCCTGCCACAAGGTCTGGAAGCACAACCCAAGCAAGGCAGTTTGCTCTGCAGTAATTTCTCAGCGCCTCAAACCAAGAACCGTGTGGGTGTTGGGAGCAAGCACAAGAGAAATCTCATCTTCCATCATCAGGCTGATGAATGATGTTAGAAAAACCAAACAGCAAGAAAAAAAAAAAGAGAAGAGGAGACAAGCAGGGAGATAAAAAGAGATTGAGTCATGCCATACAAAGTGTTTGTTGAGAGTTACTGTGAGCTTTTGCCCCTTATCTGCTTCGCAGCCAATGCTGCTGCGCAGAAGTGCAGTTAAGACTTGCCTTGTACACACCCATGCATATATATGTACACATTAACGTGACATATAATGTTTTAAGAGCAAAAAGCTATTCTCAGACCTCAATTTTTAAGATGCCTGGGGTTGGAAATATTTCCAGGCAAGCTGATCGTAAAGGCACAGCTTTATTTTGCTCTCCAAGCCTCACAAAGGTTATTTAGATCACACACACAACCTTCACTGGAGACACCAACGTTTAAAAATACCTCTACACAGATATTTTACATGTCAGCCATTCAGCTCCATGCTGCAGGGGCACCCCTTACTCCACTCCACAACAACCCCAAGCAGTGCTACAGGCTGGGGACAGAGTGGCTGAGAGCAGCCAGGAAGAAAGGGACCTGGGGGTGCTGATGGAGAGGAGCTGAAGATGAGGCAGCAGTGCCCAGGTGGGCAGCAGAGCCAATGGCATCCTGGGCTGGCTCAGGAGCAGTGTGGGCAGCAGGACAAGGGAGGTTCTTCTGCCCCTGTGCTCAGCACTGCTCAGGACACACCTGGAGTGCTGTGTCCAGTTCTGGGCTCCTCCATTCAAGAGAGATGTTGAGGTGCTGGAAGGTGTTGAGAGAAGGGCAGCAAGGCTGGGGAGGGGCCTGGAGCACAGCCCTGTGAGGAGAGGCTGAGGGAGCTGGGGGGGTGCAGCCTGCAGCAGAGGAGGCTCAGGGAAGAGCTCATTGCTGTCTACAGCTACCTGAAGGGAAGCTGTAGCCAGGTGGGGTTGGGCTCTGCTGCCAGGCAGCCAGCAACAGAAAAAGGGGACACAGCCTCAAGTTGTGCCAGGGCAGGTTCAGGCTGGATGTTGTTAGGAAGTTGTTGTCAGAGAGAGTGATTGGCATTGGAATGGGCTGCCCAGGGAGGTGGTGGAGTCTGTGTGCCTGGAGGTGTTGAAGCCAAGGCTGGCTGGGGCACTGAGTGCCATGTTCTAGATGATTGGCTAGGGCTGGGTGTTTGGTTGGACTGGATGATCTTGGAGGTCTGGCCACAGCAATCCACACATCTCACACTGTGCAGGACAACATGGTGTGCCTGGAGATTGACTCACTGGATGCAGGGCCTCAGCAGCATACACTGCAGTGCACCAGATCAGATGAGACCAGCTCCTTGTACACACAGCCTACCTGATCTAATTTATGAACCTTACCTTGGTGCCTTTGATAGAGTAATGAACTTTACTTTGTGCAAGGAGTAGTTCAGAAGCCCCTGCATCAGATATCCTGCTTGCAGTGTGAAAACCAGTTGAGATCTCTTGGAACAAAGAGGAAATCCTTCTCTGGCAGCGATAAGAAACACTACACACAAGGAGTGCTTTGCAGTTTTCAGATGCAAGCTCATTTTGCATGTCTATCAAAGCTGGGACACAAGATAGGGTATAAAAGCTCAAGATGAGCCCTGTACCACACTGTTTCCACAGATTCCAATTGTTCTGAAGAACAGCCACTGCAGACACCTCTACCTGCAAAACACTATGTGAATGCATCCTATCGTTCTTGGGCTGTTCAGCTTCACCACAAAGCCAACATCTATCTATATAGTGAGGTGATCATGGGAGAAGAAAGCACACTGGGAAAAAAATAGCATGAACTAAAGGTAACAGAATGTGACATGCATGAGAAGAGTGCAAAGGATCACAGGATGTTAGAGGTTGGAAGGGACTCAAGGAGATCATCTGCCAAGGATCCAGTTTTCTCCATACACCTCTGCTAGATGCTAACTGCAAATGATGGGCATCAGCACAACATGAAGCTAGACCACTGCTTCACTGGGAAGAGGGACAATGTTTTCCAGCCTATGAATTGTTTCTGAGAGTCACAGGATCACAGGATGTTAGAAGGCACCCAAAGAGATCATCCAGTCCAACCCCCTGCCAGAGCAGGGCAATACTATCTAACACAGATCACAGAGGAACACAAGCCTTGAAAGGTTCCACAGGAGGAGACCCCACAACCTCTCTGGGAAGCCTATTCTAGTGCTCTGTGACCCTTACAGTAAAGAAGTTCCCCCTTGTGTTGAGGCAGAACCTCTTTTGCTGCAATTTACACCCACGTGCCATTTACACCCACAGAGCTGCAGACCCTAACACTGCACATGGGTTGATTCCTGAAACATCCCCCAATGTGTCATTATGCACAACACTGCACTTACATGAAACACCATGCCTAAAGGGCATAAAATCACAGCAAAGCCAGTCAACTGACAGCAAGCCTTCTGGCCCTGTAAGGAAGGAGATGGGATGCAACAGGGCAGTTAGACTGGGATTTGAGTCAGCTCCTTTCTGCAGATCCACCCAACATTCTGCACCGGAACATCTCTCAACCCTGCCCTAAAAGCATCCAGTCTAATAAATTAAGTGAGCTCTGCATACTTTGCCAGACTGGAGCTCAGCTTCCTGAAGGCCAGTTTATGTGCCTGAGAGCAAGAAAGGACTCAGCCTGGGGAGACCACATAGCAACGTCCCCACAGCAGCAGGATGGCTGCAACAGTTCTGCGAGGTGCTCACATATTACAGAACAGATGGTAAAACCCAAATGTGGCTGTGGCCATTTCTGGGATACACAAGTGTGACCAACCAGCTATTTTTAATTTATCAAGTTCCACTCTAGTCTAAGCTGCCACTGAATCCGTGCCAATCTTTGTGTCCTTTTTTGATCTCTTCCCTCGCTCGGTTTATGCTTATGTACTGAAAAAGTCTGAGCACATGATTACCCCAACCAGGCAACATGTCTTTGAAATGGCTTTTTAATCTAGACTCTCCACTCCCTACAGACTGACTTTTGCAGTATGTCTGTATTTGCTGTCTAGACACTTGAATATGCTAACCTCTAATTTAGCCCTCCTTTACTGACCCATGAGTTTCCTCCCTTCTGTGGGTCTTCTGGCTAAACTGGAAATGCAACACACTCATTCTGCCCTGTACCTGCTTGGTGTAACTGCATTCATACCAATCTGGCCAAAGTAAGCACACATTTCTTGTTCACAGCAAGGACAAATCCTTAAGCTGAAAATGTTTTGTAATGCTCTCCTAACTGATCCCTTATTTACCATCTCCAAACCAAAACAATGCATTCCTTTCCTGGAAGGGTTTGGGACACATCTGCAGAAACAAGGACTTGAGTTGTATCTTGCAAGCAGAATTAAATCTTTGTGTCTCCAGACACACAAGCAGAAAACAATGGAAAAGCCTGAATGAAATAAAGGAGAGAAAGCAAAACACATCCTAACAGCAGTTACATTGCCTCAGATCCCAAGGTTCACCTAACCTAACGCTGCCACTTCTACCAGACTCATAACAAGGCTCTTTCTCTACAGCCTTAATGGACTTCTCTTTCCTCAGGCTCTCTGTGCCTAGTTTTTGAAGCCATGTCAAACTTCCAGCATTTGCAGCATTCAGAGATGTAATCAAGGCAAGCAGATGTGAGCTCACAAAAGCCATGCTGTGCTTCCATTTGAGATAGTATGTTTGCCTCACAAACCACTTCCACCTGCCCGAAGCATAAAACCTCAGCCATCTGTGTCAGTTTCTACAGATGAGTTAAGATGCAATTTAGTGTTATCCAATTGCTTTAAAGTCTTGTTTAGGGTGAATCTGTGCAAAGCTTGAGTAATGGCCCCTGGACAAGGCTGAATTTCAGCACTGGGTCTGCACAGCAGTATGCTGTTATCCTTGCAAAGCAAGAGTCTGTATTACTCATCTATGGATATGTCCTACACTCAACTCACTGTCTCTGCCCCTTCCTTGCACATCCACACACAGAATCGACCAGGTTGGAAGAGACCTCTAAAATCATCCTGCCCAACCTAGCACCCAGCCCTAGCCAAATAACCACACCATGGCACTAAGTGCCCCAGCCAGTCTGTTCTTGAACACCTCCAAGGCACGGTGACTCCACCACCTCCCTGGGCAGCCCATTCCAATGCCAATCACTCTCTCTGACAACAACTTCCTGGCTGCCCAGGGAGGTGGTGGAGTCACCATCCCTGGAGGTCTTCAAGAAAAGACTGGATGAGGCACTTAGTGCCATGGTAGCCAGGTGGGGGGTGGCCTCTTCTCCCAGGTAACCAGCAATAGAACAAGGGGACACAGTCTCAAGTTGTGCCAGGGTAGGTCTAGGCTGGATGTTAGGAAGAAGTTCTTCACAGAGAGAGTGATTGGCATTGGAATGGGCTGCCCAGGGAGGTGGTGGAGTCACCATCCCTGGAGGTGTTCAAGAAAAGACTGGATGAGGCACTTAGTGCCATGGTCTGGTTGACTGGATAGGGCTGGGGGATAGGTTGGACAGGATGATCTTGGAGGTCTCTTCCCACCTGGATGATTCTATGATTCCTCCTGACATCCATCGTGAACCTCCCCTGGCACAGCTTGAGACTGTGCCCCCTTTTTCTTTTGCTGGTTGCCTGGCAGAAGAGCCCAACCCCACCTGGCTACATCTTTCTCTATCCCACAGTACATACCATAATATACATCACAACACCTTCCATACAAAGAGAAGAGAAGAAGTATAAACTGTTTGTGATTTGGGCCATATGGTTTCTGCACACATGTAGCAACACATGAGTTTACACTTCTGCACCACAGTCTCTGACTTACCAGTTCAGTGAGACTAGAGCAATTCCAGTTCCATATGTATTGGGTTTTTTTTTTTCCACTCCTCAAAGGAAGAGATGCTTAGGTTGATTTCCCTCACTTCAGGGTAATAAATGCTGAAACTTAGGTAACTAAGAATTTTATTACCTTTATACTTTGTTTACATTGTCATAATGCATGCATCAGTAGAATCAGAGAGCACTGTGAAGACTCATTAACCTCCATACTCGTATGTAGATCCACTCTGCCAGACTATCACATAACAGAAGATAAGGACCTGAAAGACCTATAAAAATCAAACTACCTAATGACTGCATACAGTTTAACTCTGCTCTGCAAATCTCGCTTCCGCTTGAGCTACAGGCTGTGATTGTTAGGAGGGATGTGACAACTTACTCATTTTGGAAGTCAGTATCCAATCTGAGGCCAACTGAATTTTAATCTAATGAATAACAAAAGAATTTGAGACATCTCACGATGGAAAGGTTTATTCATAGACCACCTCCTGCGTTACTGTTTGCTAAGCTTGCTTTTCCCAAACAATCCCTCACAAAAGGGTTCACAAAGACAACCTAAACAGCTGAAGTGACAGCCACAGCTTTGCAAAAGCACCTCTGGAAAGTGCTGTAGTGTCTACACCACCCTCATTCCCACAACTAGTCATGCAAAAACTAGCACCACCGCATCCAACTCACAATTCATTTTCCTCTCCTCAGAAAAGCTTTTCCTCTCTGACGACTTACCACAATTACCTTCTCTAGTCATTAACAAGGCAGAAAAGAAGAGTGTCTGAGCTGCTCATTCCCTTTCAGGTAACCAGATCAGAAGTGCACTTACCAGAAAACATGTAAAAAAGCTTCCAAGCTTCCTGCTCAAGAGCAGCTGCCACAAATAAATAGGATTAATAAATAATACAGGAGCAGCTACTGTAAAGCAAAGTTATTGTTTATAGAAGGTGACTCACCAAAATGAGAAAATTAAACTGCAACTATCTACAGAACATCCATACAAGAGCTACATCTGATGCTGAATACTCAAATCTATTGCTTCCCTTCTTAGTTAGAAACTTTACTTTCATCATCTACCTCTGTAAAGATATTTTGCTTTTCACTTCTTTAGCTGCTGCTTACATTTACGCCTAGAAATAGCAACCAGAAACTTTAAGGCTTGAAAATGAGAAGTATCAAGGGAACTGAGATCATTCAAAAGGCTTAAGTGGCAAAGCAAGCCCGAAATTGAACTCTGATGAAAGGACATTCAGTATTACATGTGAATAGAACTCTTGAATAAAAAAAGATCATCATGAGTGAAATGCTTTTGCTTTTTGCAGAACTCAGGCATTTATTAAATGCAGAGAAATCTGATGTCCACTTCCAAAACAGAGTAGAAAATAAGTCTAAAGCATCTTGTAATACCACCCGAGCTGGTTTTTTCAGCAGACTTGTTATTAACTAGTATTAACCAACCAGGATGTCCAAGATTACTTAGGAGTTAGTCTCTAGGGCAATTAGCCAAGAGTGATTTACAAATGCCTACACAGCTGCAAGGTGGTTTAACGATCCCAAAGTAACTTCATGCTGCAAAGAAGGGGGGAGAGAGGAGGATGTAATTTCCTCTGTGTACAAATACACACTGACCACTTGAATTCAGCAGAACAATCATCCATTTAAGGCAGTGGGGTTTCAATGAACAAAGGCCACAGGTAAAGTCATTCAACAGCAAGAGATACAAATTCCCTTATATGCACAGGAACCAAGTGCTAAACTATCTAGCAGCAGAAAAGCAGGCTTGCTGACAAAGGTACAGAGGCCACAGGGGAACACCTGCAAGGAAAGCCAGGATGACCTTTTCCTGAACAAAAGATTCTCTGGCACAAACACAAAGCAAAACGTCTGTTATCCCTCGTGTTCCATCACAGAGCTCCTGCAGGAGCTTGTCCTTCTGAAGCCATCCTCAAAACCTGGAGAAAAAAATAAATCTTCTCTCTTGTATCCACTCTCAACAACATTTGGTGCTATTTGCAGCATCAGCATCAGGGTACATCAACATACAACTAAACGGGAAGAAAAAGACAACAAACCACCAAACCCAACAACTTTTTCAACACATATATGTAACCAGAGCAGTTAAAACTGTGCATGCAACACAAGTTATCCACAGAAACAGTTACAGCCTTCATCCAGAGCAAGGTAAGCACAGCAAAGCATTTGGAAGACTATGAGCATGTACAGTTCAGCACAAGTTGTTATAACTCCAACAGGAAACACTTGCTCTGTCCAGCACAACCCATAATAATTAACCCCACACACAGCAAACGGATTCACAGCGTGTTGTAATAAATAGCACCACCTGCAAACGCTCACGTCTTTACACAGCAGCTTACATCAAGAGTCCTACTCCTCTAACCACTGCCTTTTCCCATCGCAAATGCTGTCTAGACACAGAACACACTGTTGAGTCTGTGATAACCCACATATGATTGCTCAAGATGCTAAATAAAGCATTACACACACGAAGGTGGATTTATTTCAACACAAAGTTCAAGAAAAAGGACATTCGCAGCAGCAGCTCCTCCAAGGGGGAAAGCGTTGGGTTGCTTTTTCCTTCCGCAGGGAGCCAAGACCGAGCATTCCCCGTGACTGCCACACTGGCACACTAAGCGTGGGGCAAGCCAGCTCCCGCCCCGCAGCGGAAGCGCCGCACCAAGACGAACCAAAGCTCGGCGGCTCCGGCCGCACGCCCCCCGCCAGCCGGAGCAGAGTGGCAGCACCGCGCCCCCGGCGCCGCCGGCCGCGCACAGCCGGCTCAGAGCGGGAGAGCGCGCTCCCTGCTGGCGGCGGGACGGCGAGGGAAGCGTCCCCGGGACACGGCTCCTGGGCTGAGGGAAGGGGCATCTGCGTGGAAGCTGCGACAACTGCGGGGAGCCCCACGTAGAAGCTGAGCGGGGTGACCGACCGTGGTAGTGCCGGCCGCTGGACGCGGACATGCCAACAACAATCGGCCGCCAGCCCCCGGTGAACGGGGAGCCTGAAACGGCGGGCAGTTCTCCTGAAAGATCAGCGCAGAGGTCAGGCAAAGCCGAGCAGATGCCCTGCGCATGGAAGGACGCCGAGCACTCACGAAACAGGCATCTGCTCGGCGCAGCCAGCCGCCGCGGGAAGCGCTCGGCGCCAGCAGGGTTTTACTGGCGCTGCCTCCCTGGCGCCGCGCAGCATCCACTGCTCCCCGCGCCTCTGGCACGGACGCTGCGCTCTGAAGGGACTGAACGCAAGTGCCCGCGGTGCGCTGCGGTACCGCGCCACCTCTGCGCTGCCCGGTTCCTCACTCGCACCGCTGGGCCAAGCCAAAGGCTTCAGCGCCCCGGCCATCCCCACCAGGAGCTCGCTCAACGAAAGCCCCAGCCCCTCTCGTTCAGCTCGGACGCAGTTGGCCCCGCAAGCCCGCGCGGAGGTGGAGGAAGCGGCACAGTAGCAGCGCTGCCGTTCCCGCACATGGGCTCATCGGAGCGGACAGTACCGCCCAGGCCCACTGCAGTCCCCAGCCCTCGCTCCCCACCCATACCCAGCGAGACCAGCACCCGACTAGAAACCACGGCACCACCTCTGCCAGCCTACGCGTGGCCATGGCCCCTTTAAGGCGTTTCCCAACGAGAGGGCAACGCGCGGAGGGGCGCGCTGGGGCGGGGCTTCCTGCCGGCTCCGCCCCCCGGTATAAAAGGGGCCGCCCGCCAGCGGCGCGCCAGTGACCGGCGCTGTGGCGGCTTGGCGCATGCGTGCGGCGCCGGCGGGGACATGCGGGGCTGCGCGACACTGTCGGGGTAAGTAATGGGCCCCCACGGCGGCGCCTCCTGCCGCCTCGCTTGTTGTCATGGCGGTGGGGCACCTCCCGCTGCCGCGGCCTGCCGAGGCTGCTGCCGGCCGCCGCGTCCCCTGAGCTACTCGACAAGGCTTGGCCGCGGCCCGGGGCAGCCACGTACCTGCCGCGCCGGGCCCCGCCACCGGCGAGAGGAGCAGGACCGGAGCCAGTGGCGCGGGCAGCCGCACGCGGCACCTGCAGGTCGTCCGGGCTCGGTCGGGCCGCGGCCGGCTGGGCCCCTGGCACGATGCCGCAGTGCCGGCGCGGCCCACGCCAACGGGCGCGGGGGGTGGCGGAGGGCCGTGGCTCGGGAGGCGCGCCGGGGAGGAGCGGGAACACGTTTTCTGCCCTTACGTTGGCAGCGCTGGCACCGGGGCCCAGACCTGCCGTCGTACCGCTTACCTGCGGGGTCTGGCGGGGAGGCGTCTCGGGCAGGGGCAGCGGGTGGCGCCGGTGGGAGCGCGGTTACGCGGCTACGGGAAGCGCTCGGGCAGCAGCCTGTAGCCGGGACCCGTCCGGGGTCAGTGATGCCCCTAGCCGCAGTTGTTGCTGATCAGCCTGCCGTGCCATGCCTTTTCTTCCTGACCCCGAGAGTATCGGTGTTCCCTCGCACTCGCCTCCGAGCTGCTGGAGTAAACAGAGACCGCATTGCGGGATCAGGCTCCGCGTTTCACACTCTAATTTAGGCCAGCTTAATTTAGAATAAACATTTCTTCATGGCTTCATACTCCGGCGCATATCCTCGATTTGCTAAAATAGCCAGTCTGCGGTGTTTAAATCTGGAGGCATCACTGACCCTTCAAGTATGTGCAGTGGCTGTCGAGGCACTGTGTTGGTTATGCAAAGCGAACAGTCCAGAGCGGCTCTGAAGCTGCAATACCCTCGTGTCATTAGTGCAGGGACTAAGGACCCTATGCAGTATTGCTGAAGGATGTTATGCTGTGTGATAACACAGCAGTGCTTAGTTATCTGTTGATAAACTGGACGGGAAAGGCTCTGGGGATAAGGTCTCTTTGGTCAGTCTGGAGCTATTTGAAGCTCTGTCATACTGGAATGACGGGTGAACCATGTCTCTGCATCACAAATGCACTTATGAATGGCATTTACAAGCTAGTAAAACTTTCAAAGAGGAAACCAAACTGCTCAATTCACCCGTGTCACTTTGTGCACAATCCAGGTTTTCTCTCCTTAGCAGTTGGTCTTTGATAGAAGCCTATCTTTGGAGGTGTTATCTTCTGGGTGGTTCTTTGCCACCCTGTGCCATACAGGGGTTATTTCAGGGGAAAACAGTTCCACTTCTCTGGAGTGGAAAAGAGAATTAAAACTTATCACAGCATGTCTAATGCTATGGTTATGACTCTGAGTCAGCTTTGTAAAGGCATTTTTGTTTCCTGAATGTAAACTGGCTATATTCACATTGAAATTTTCAGGAGGGTCAAGCATGCATCTGAAATCTGACAAGCTGAGGCAAGGGAATCGTCTGGCTATTTAATTACTGGTTTTCTACTGGTAATTTACAAGTTCCTCCCAGTTGCTGTGTAGGACCAGGAAATAGTAGCCCAAATTTTAACTGAACTTAAACACCTTGATGAACTGTAGTTCTTTGAATATATTCCAAACCAGCTTACTACTATAATAAAAGTACTTTGTCAGATGTTTAGTCCATTTCTGTCTTGAAATTTCTGCCCATCATCCTCTGCCTTAGACCTGTAGAGTTGATTTTATTTGCAACCTCCTGTGGTTTATTCTCTTTATTTCTGCCATTTCTGGTTGCAGTATGTGTAGAAAAGTCTCTCAAAACTAGGAACATACTACATTTATAGAACAACTATAAAGAACAGAATTCCTATAAATGGAAGAGTCTTTTGAGGCATGAATCTGGCTTGTGACTTGAGGAATACTGAACTACATTGTGGAGGTTCAGTGCATAGTGAATAAGATTAACTATTTATTACATGAGTAGGTTTATGAAGCTGCTTCTTGGAGGTGTCAGTTACTGAGAGTTCATCGAGTTAAGGACAAAAGCACTTAGGGAATGGTAATAGCCAGTAGAGAACCAGTATATGAAGTTCCAGAAAGTATCCTAACAGCTCTTTGGCTTTTAAAAGTCCAATTAGAAGTCTGAAATACTTAAATATGAAAAGGTTGGCTCTATCTCAGATACTTTCATTAAATAGAAAGTCAAAGGAAATTACATCACATTGTCAAATAAGGAACAGCTAGCTGGAGCAGATGACTTGTAGTGCAAAAATGTGCCCCTCCTCCTGTGAATTGCTTCTGAGATTTGTTGTAGATATGTGGTGGCAAGGTGAGCAAAATAGGTTGTGGATTTAAGGTGGTCACATTTCTTCCCCTCTCAAAAGCAAGATGCTTCTCTCCCATTTCTCATGAGAAGTATATAAGCTGCTTGTCCAGAGTGGTGCCTTTTTACAGAGTCTGTAAAGTCTTACAGAATTGGTGTAAGCATTCAAAAACCTGCCCAGCAAATTGCTCTCCATGAAGTAAAACATTTTTGGAGCATGCTTTGGTCTGCTGTGCATACCAGAAAGGTTTGCTTTAGTATGAATCTGACTTGGTTGCGTTGGGGCTGGGAGGGCAGGGAACAGAGGAACAAAATTGTGTGTGACCAGTGATAGGCCTTGAGCTGAAATATATGTAAAGGCTTCTTAGTTTCTCAGCAGAGGATTATTGTTGCTAGGTGAGTATTTAGTGATATGTATCAGTATGAAAACTGTATATTTGGGATGCTTGATGTAGCTCCACCTCACAAAACATTTCAGCTGTATGCCCATATGCATTCCTCATTGTGTAGATACCCTCCTGTTTAGGGATCCATTGCACCACTTGCAGCTTACACATACTTACCCTATTATTCATCACACATCACTTCAAGTCTGAAAGTGTACTTGACCTTGTAAAAAGTTAATTAAAAATCTCATCTCCAGTACTTAGAAGGATTCATTTGTGAATGTGATCAGGCATGAATGATTGGAAAGTATCTTTTGCACTGTTACCTTGCCTTAAACGGTGCCCATACCGACAAACCTTTGATTGCCTCGCGTCTGCCTTTTACTGATTACTGCCTGTGATTTTATTTTGAACTCCATTTCTTTGGAGTAACAGAAACTTAACCCCTTCAAAAGTGCTCAGAATGCTTTGCTCTTTCTGCATGCTGTAATCTGTGCATAACTAGGGCCAGGCCAGCAAGCTAACAGGAAACTCCATGCTGTGCAAATGAGTGGCAGCCAAGCGCTAGATCCAGAACGCTTCATTACTACACGGTGTTGCTGTTAGCAAATGGAGCTTGGTTTAAGTTAGATCCTTCAGTCTTTAAGGAGGCAGAATGGGACCAGCAGTTGCAGTGGTGCTTATATCCTCATGACTGTTTTTAAAGCCAGTTACTAGAAAATAGCAGCCTCATGAAATATGTGCTGCTCAGCTTTAGTAAGAGCACGCCATGAAACAGAGTTTGTACTCAATTACACATCCTCTTAAGATACTGGTTCTTCAAACAAGGTTATGCCTGGTTTAAAACACAAGTACCAACTATCTAGACTGCACTGAAAAAGGAACTGGGTGCTTTAGTGAAAGAGCACGTCTTACCTCTCTTGATAACTCTTAGCTTAAGGCGTGGAGAACAGTTTCATAACTGTCCATTCACAGCTCCCTGCTGAAACATCGAGGCAAGTCACCTTCTGTGAATGAACAAAGAGGTCATTGTTAGAAGCAAGCAATTTTTATGGCTGCAGAACTTGTCTGTTCTTTATTTTTAAAAAAAAAAAAAAAAAGAGTTGATTGAAACAAGTGGAGATTACCTTCCCCTGGAGTATGTAAATATTTAAGTCCATTTCAGAAGTGGAGTTGAGCATTCCAGAGGGATCTCAGAGAGGTGATTGTGCAACTATGAGTCTTGAGAGCTGTGATTTAGACAGCATTCAGAAAGCTGACACAGTAATTACTTACAGTGGTTTTGGCAGGGTATCTAATGAAGGTTGGTCTTAACAAGCCCTGCAAGGGCTGTACGTTATCATAGCAAGCACATTAGATGTGCTCTCCAACTGCAGCAGTGTCACCCCACTGTGGCTCAGTTTTTATATCATAATCAATGGTCTTGTTTGATCTTCTATGTGCACTGAAGTGGCATACTATAATTTGCTGACTAATCAGGGGTTTTTCAACTTGTGACTTGCATTTGACTTCAAAAAATGCTGAAATGGAAGCAGGAGCTTCCCAGTTAGCCTTCAGATCACTAATTCACTCTCCGTTTCTTTTGCAGATTCTTTGCTCCTAGGATAGTATCTGTGAGGCACTGCTCAATGCTGTGTGAGCTCATGTGATGGGTGCTTTCTTTGCAAACTGTGTTAACATAATAGGAAGTAATTTTAGAACTGGTGCTGTGCTGGCACTGCACTGCTGCAGTCTTTTTGACAGATGTATTTCTCCAGCCTTCTGCTCCTCCACAGACAATGCTTTTGCTTGCACGTACAGAATTGGAAGGGAGATCTGCTGTTACAGGGCTGATAGAGATTCTGAACTCATTTGCTAATCAGAACAATGTTATTGCTTCCTGGGCCTATATCCTTCATTTTACTATGAAAATCTGCAGTTCCTATTGGTGAGAAGGGTCTAGCTTGACTGTATAATGCAAACATTTCCATGGTTAAGCTAGCTATTAAGGAGATTGTCTGAAAAGGAAGAACACAGGCTTTATTAAAATTAGGAGAGTAAGACCTAATCCTTGGCTGCAACAGCCAGAAAATTGTTTGGCCCTTGTTCACTTTTATTAAAGCTACCAACCTCCTGTCTAGAGTTCCTAAATGCCTGGCTAAAATACACTGGCTATCTCCTGGTGAGTTAAACAAGCCAACTTGTACTGCCACAAAGGCAATCACTGGTAGTCACAGAACCATAGAATCAACCAGGTTGGAAGAGACCTCCAAGATCATCCAGTCCAACCTAGCACCCAGCCCTATCTAGTCAACTACATCATGGCACTAAGTGCCTCATCCAGGCTTTTCTTTAACACCTCCAGGGACAGTGACACCACCACCTCCCTGAGCAGCCCATCCCAATGGCTAATCTTTGGGTTGGGTTTCCTTAGGAGTTTTAAACAGAGAGTCTTTGCATGGTTTACAGAAGTAGTAGCACTGATTTCAAACAAAAAGGTCAGCAAAACCACCACACACTTTAAAGAGAAGGTGATTAGGTCTGGCACACTGTAAGGAAGTATGCAGTCAGAATCTGGTTCCTATGAGCATGTGTGCAGTCAGAACCTGTTTTTTGTACACTGTTTGCTTGGATGATCAATACTGGACCCAATTCAGATTTGGAAACACACAGCAAAGCTCTTTCTCAAACAGCTGTTTGTACAAGGCAAATAGTGGTATTAGCCTGCAAATGAATCCTGGGGCACCTGGTTTACAGTTCTGTGTCAGAGTCTGTCCATTCCTCTCTAAGGAACAGGCAGATCACACAGCTGCATAAATGCCTGCTTTTGAACAGGTTAAGCACAGTATCACAGTATCATCAGGGTTGGAAGAGACCTCACAGATCATCAAGTCCAACCCTTTACCACAGAGCTCAAGGCCAGACCATGGCACCAAGTGCCACATCCAGTCCTGCCTTGAACAGCTCCAGGGACGGCGACTCCACCACCTCCCCGGGCAGCCCATTCCAGTGTCCAATGACTCTCTCAGGGAAGAACTTTCTCCTCACCTCCAGCCTAAATCTCCCCTGGCACAGCCTGAGGCTGTGTCCTCTTGTTCTGGTGCTGGCCACCTGAGAGAAGAGAGCAACCTCCTCCTGGCCACAACCTCCCCTCAGGTAGTTGCAGACAGCAATAAGGTCTGCCCTGAGCCTCCTCTTCTCCAGGCTAACCAATCCCAGCTCCCTCAGCCTCTCCTCATAGGAGCCTCATGAAATATGTGCTGCATCAGCTGTTGTTTGTTTCTGTACCCCCCTTTGTTGCAGTACCATAATGCAAAGGAGTTTTCTTGACATGTCTACTGCACTGTTTAACAACTGGCCCTCAATTGCTGGTTGACTTCTTTAAGTGGAAGCTCCTGGGAAGGAATGGGTAGTATTTTTTGACTCTCAAGGATGCAAAGAGTGGGTCATGGTGGCTTTTGTTTCTTTGTTTTGGTTTTGCACAGCCATGTAACACGGTATTGTACCTGTCACATTTAGAATACTATTGCACATGAAGCACAGACCTAGAGAACATCTTTGTGTATAGTCTTGGACTTCATTTCTCCCACCCTCAGAATGCTGACTACTTTGACACTCTGCCCCCTCAATAATGCATTCTGAATTTCCTCCACAAAGCCCTGTTCCTTAGGCTATGATGATTTGCTCAATATAAAGCAAGTGCCAGGATTTATTTTTGTTACAAATGGAGCAGGCAAAGCACTGTTCACACACTCAAAATAAATTTGAGTGCAGCAAGCCAGTTTAAGAGGAGATTATTTCAAATCACTAGATTTACCATTGGTTTGAAATAGCTAAAGGACTTGAGGCTGATTTATCTTCATGCTTGAGTTAATAATAGCAACTCCTTCATTCAAAAAGGTTTTGAATTCTGATTGAAGTAATCAGTGATTCCTGTTTATTGGAGCAAATACTGGACCTGAGGAGGAAGTTCTGCACCATGAGAGTGGTGAGAGCCTGGAATGAGTTGCCCAGAGATGTGGTTGAGGCCCCATCCCTGGAGGTGTTTAAGGCCAGGCTGGATGAGGCTGTGGGCAGCCTGATCTAGGGTAGGGTGTCCCTGGGCATGGCAGGGAGGTTGGAACTGGCTGCTCCTTGTGGTCTCTTCCAACTCTGACTGATTCTATGATTCTATAAATGCTATTTGCTAGTCTTAAGATGTTGTGTTGGCTGCATCAAAAAACATCAACTCATTAATGAAAAGATCCAATGGAAAAGAGGTGGCTGCTAGAAAATCAGGGATTGCTCTGGACCCTGGCAGGTGCTGTAGGGCTGAAGCTGTTGACAACTGCCACAGGTTGACAGCTTTTCTGATACTTCTCCATACAGTTTAATTCTGTAAGAGAAGTTAATCTATTTTATACTTCAGTTTTGCAGTCAGACACTAATGAATGTGGTAAGATCTCCCTGTTGGCAAGAGTTGTTTAATAACTAGAAATACAGACACTTACTGCAAGTGGTGAACACATCAAGTTTGCATTTCTGACATTTATGTCCTTCTCTTTTTTGAAGGGAATGAAAGCTGCAGGAAATCTGTCAGGAGCTGAATTTCTAGGGTCGTGAGATACCACCAGAGAGCAGTGCACAATGACAACTGCAGGAGTTGCTGCTCAGGAGATGAGAGTCCAATTAAAAAATGGCTTTCTTCACACTAGTCAAGGCATGGGGAGTCTGAAAACCTGCTGGGGTAGCCACAGTGGATTTGAAAAGTGAGTGAGACTGAAGTTTGATCTATTGCACTGTCAAGTGTATGAGTGTTAAGAATGCTTTTACCAGTACTGCCCTATGCTCTGTTTACAGCAGAGGTGTGTTTGTTGTTTTCTTTTCCTTTAGTACTTTCTTTAATGTGGACCCTATAGCTGTGGCATATAACTTGAATCCATCAACAGAGCAACATTTACCATCCACTGGTAAGTATAAAGACTAACTTGTATTTAGGTAGTGTGATGCTTTGGGTGTTACCTGCCCCCACCCCCCAACGCTGAAGAAAATCAGCCAGACTGGACTCAGCCAAATCTGGAAATTGAGTGAATGAAGCTTTCTATTTACAGCTTAGCACAATATCCAAGCAGATATCTACAATAGATACAGCTACAGACAGACATATAACAGTTTAAAAGTAATCCAGAAACACAACAGCCCTCCCAGAAACCACAGTCCCCAGGAGGGGCTCCCAACCACCCTTCCACCTTCTCCCCACCCCTCTACCTTAGCCCAGACTTTGCCTTATATTCAAGGTGAGTTTGGAGGGTCAGGAAGCAGAAGGGTTAGTCACAGGGATGGCAGGTTAGAGAGAGAGAAAAGTGCAGCCCCAAAGACAGAGACTCTGTTATCTATGTTTATGTTCTTGTGCATCTCAGCAAGCCTGCGAGTGAAGTAGCCATCAGCATTGTTTCCTTTTCACAGCCTAGCATCTAATTCTTCTCACCAAAATATCCCAGCTAGATTCAAACTAGCACAGGTAGTGTAGGGGGTTTGGTCTTGTGGAGAAAGGAAAAGTCCTCAGGTCTAACTTAGGAGACTGAACATATTCTCCTGGCTAGAGAGCTGCCCTCTGGTGACTGAATGCAACTGAAAATGCCACTATTCCAGCCCCCAAACCCCAGCCAAACAAACATTTTTAATAACATGATCAAGCTACAGCAAACAAAAAAAAGTTCTCCTTGTACTTAAGAGGCCTCTGAGTTGCCATTACCCCTCTGACAGAAAAGCCAGTTAGTAAACCAGCACTTGTTCCATAGTAGTCTGTTGATAGGATCTTTCTAGTTGTGTCTGCTCTCTGTTGCTTATACTTAGGGACTTAACCTCATGTAACTGATGTATGGCCTGCAGCAGTAATATAGTCAACTGCTCTCTTAACATATAAATCCTCAACCAGAAGAGATCTATAGTAGCTATGTGAGGGGCCTAGAGCACAGCCCTGTGAGGAGAGGCTGAGGGAGGTGGGGGTGTGCAGCTTGCAGAAGAGGAGGCTCAGGGCAGAGCTCACTGCTGTCTACAGCTACCTGAAGGGAGGTTGTAGCCAGGTGGGGTTGGGCTGTTCTGCCAGGCACCCAGTGATAGAACAAGGGGACATAGTCTCAAGCTGTGCTAGGGCAGGTTCAGACTGGATGTTAGGAGGAAGTTGTTGGCAGAGAGAATGATTGGCATTGGAATGGGCTGCCCAGGGAGGTGGTGGAGTCTCCATTCCTGGAGGTGTTGAAGCCAAGCCTGGCTGGGGCACTTAGTGCCATGGTCTGGTTGATTGGCCAGGGCTGGGTGCTAGGTCAGACTGGATGAGCTGGGGGTCTCTTCCAACCTGGTTGATTCTATGATTGTGTTTTGCTACTTGAGTCATTAAGCAGACATTACTGTTGCATTAGAAGGAACTAAATGGTTAAATAGGCACTGGCAAAGTCATGCACCAGACTGTTACTTCGAGAAGCATTTCTAACACTTTCTCACCTTTGCAGGGCACTCTTCCAACCACGCTCTCACAAATGACCACAGCTTTGCTGAAAACTGCATCCAAGTCCCACCTCAGAGATCCAGTCCACCTCCTCTAAGTCCCAAAACCGAGCAGCCTATCTCAAGACCTGAAGACCACCTCATTCCTAGCTTCAGCAAACTGTCATTAACCATGGGCTGTGTGTTTGAAGAAGCACATCCTCACCTGCCAACAAAAAATGGGCCAATTCAATTTCTGTCTGTGTCTTCCAGTGACCGTAGCTCCAGGCCTCTCCCTCCTCTGCCCATTTCTGAAAGCCTTGCTCCAGATGAGGTTGACAAGGAGGTGGAATTCCTGACTAGCTCAGATACTGACTTCTTGTTAGAAAGTTATGATCTTCCTCCTTTTAAATCCAGCGCCCCGAGCCGGCGGAGCTTTAGAGGCTGTGGACAGGTCAACTATGCATACTTTGATACACCAACAGGACCAAAACCAGAAGATCCCAACCCTACACAAAGCCTCAGTGGATACATATCCAGTATTTATCCTCCTCCACAGCAGCTGCATCGACGTTTACGAAGGTCCCATTCTGGGCCAGCTGGATCTCTTAATAAACCAGTAGTGAGACTATCTGGACACTTAAACAGGTCTTCTCCAAACTCTGATGAGGATAAACCAGAGATTCCACCAAGAGTTCCCATACCTCCAAGGGCTCTCAAACCAGATTACAGAAGATGGTCAGCAGAAGTTGCTTCTAGTGCATACAGTGATGAAGACAGGCCTCCAAAAGTGCCCCCCCGAGAACCTCTGTCGCGCAGCAACTCCCGTACGCCCAGTCCCAAAAGCCTGCCGTCATACCTCAACGGGGTCATGCCCCCCACCCAGAGCTTTGCACCTGATCCCAAGTATGTCAGCAGCAAAGCTCTACAAAGACAAAACAGTGAAGGATCTTCCAACAGGGTCCCTTGCATTCTCCCAATCATTGAAAATGGTAAGAAGGCCAGTTCAACACACTACTATCTGCTGCCTGAAAGGCCTCCGTACTTGGACAAGTATGAGAAGTACTTCAGAGAAGCAGAAGAAAGTAGCTCTAACACAGAGGTTCAGTCCTGGTCTGGTGACTGCACAGCCACTTCAGCCCCAGCAAAACTGGACTCAAAACCTAGAATGGACATAGCTGGTCACCTGAAACGAAAGCACCTGTCTTATGTGGTTTCTCCATAGTCTCTGGGAGCACAGTCTCAGCTCAGTTGTTCAGGATGGCACTGAAGTTTGTCATGTTACAAAGCTTTGAGGTTCTCAGATAATGAAGTAGGACCAGTTTGTCCTCCAAGAACTGGAAAATGGATGAAGTCCTTATGCTGCATATCTCTGATTTCTTTCTTAGGACTGTGGTTTTTTTTTGGTCTAGCTATACATAGCTGGAACCCTACAAAGGTTGCATAGAAACATGGAGGGATAATAGTCACAGTTGGCCAGTTATATGCTACCTAGAGGATTGTATTTGGTAGTCATGTTATCAACAACAACAAATAAAATCAATCTGTCTTTATTTAAGAGTTACTTAGAAAGCTGACAGCAGATAATGCAGTAGAGTTTTTTTTTGTATCAGGCATTTCCAGAAGGTTTTTTTTTTTTCCACACAGTTAACTGCTGAGAACAGACTATTATCTTTGACTGGCATGTGCCAACCTGGTTAGAAGGTAACTGCAAGATCTGATAGCCACTTCAAGACTTGGCAAGCATATTGGAAGTGTGTTTCAAAAGATGAATCTATTTTAAAACTTAATTTGACACTAATAGACTTTAAGTGAGTTAGGTTTTGTGGATTCTTTCAGTTGCTAGACACACTTGGCTCAGTTTTGCAGTTTTTCCCTAGGAGATATTTGGACCAGCTACTACTAAGTCTCTGCTGCTTCTCTTTTCATGCTGGATCCAAGGAAAAGTGTGAAAGTGTCCTAAAAGTGGCAGAGGATAGGAGCAACTTTGCATTGCTGTTTAGGTACATGCTCACCTAGAGTCTGAAATTCTGACTGTATTAAATAGAGGAACACAGCACAAGCTGGTCTTGTGTTTAGGTTTCTGTTCAGTATTTTAGGAGAGGAAGAGGGTATGAGGAAAAAAACCCAACCCAACAAACGTGATTCCATTTACGAACAACATCAGTCCCATCTCTTACTGCTTCAGATGCTGCTGCTTGCTGTTTTCTCCTCGTGCCTCAGCAATCCACTGAAGTTCACTGAGGTGCCACATTTGTGCATTAGCAGTTTTCTCGTGCTCATTTTGATGACATTTATCTTCTTACAGATAAGCACAAGAGAAAGGGTGCTCACGGATGGGAGGCACAGAACACGAACGTGTTCCTCCTGACAGAAATAATCAGGCTGTTTACAGTTTAAACTGCTGAATGAGAGGTTGGAGCTATTTTAAAGCTTACTTTTTATTTGTTTCAGTACAAACTAAATGAAGGTGAAATACATGCTATAGAAATGCACTGATATTTCTGCATTATGTACAGTATTGAATAAAAAAGAAAAAGAATTCACTTTGTATTTTGAATATTGTCATGAGTTTAATAAAGTTACAAAATATTTATGATACATTGGGGTTATTTTTTTTTTTTTGCTTTATTGACCAGTGTATGAATTTGTGCATTTGAGTTCTGTGTTTACTGGAAAGTTCAAAGTGAGTCATGCTAAATGTGCAACGGATGTGCAGCTTGGCCTGGTGTTCAATGAAAGGCTGCAGAAGTGTTCAATACCTGGCATTGCACACCATGAATTTTAATTGCTCCTTACTACCTGGTAGCATGGTGAGTAGAGTTTTGTGCTGGCAATAAAACATTCTGTAAGATATAAGTTACTTGGCTTATCATTGTTAAAAAGCTTCCTGTTTTCAGAGCCACCCTTGTGCAAAAGAGAAGGCAGCACTGCTTGTGCAAAAAAGGAGGCAGCAGTGTGCAGAAGAGAAGGCAGCACTGCTTGTGCAAAAGAGGAGGCAGCACTGCAAAAGAGAAGGCAGCACTGCTTGTGCAAAAGAGGAGGCACCAGTGTGCAAAAGACAGAAGGCAGCAGTGCTTGTGCAACAAAAAACAGAAGGCAGCACTGCAAATGAGAAGGCAGCAGTGTTTGTGCAAAAGAGGCAGCAGTGTGCAAATGAGAAGGCAACAGTGCTTGTGCAAAAAAGGAGGCAGCACTGTGCAATAGAGAAGGCAACAGTGCTTGTGCAAAAAACAAGGCAGCACTGCTTGTGCAAAGAAAAACAGGAGGCAGCACTGCTTGTGCAACAAAAACCAGAAGGCAGCACTGCTTGTGCAAAGAAAAATCCAGAAGGCAGCAGTGCTCCTGTCGTCAATTCCTCCCCTATCAGAAGAATTAAACTGTACATTAAGGCCGGCTGAAAAGGAGCTACTCATTCTGAGAATGAAAAAAAGCAAGCTTGAGCATAGCATGGCTTTTTCCCTCAGAGGAGAAAGATCCTGCAGAGACTCCTCACAAAGCAGTGTATTTAACTGTAGTATGTGAGCCTTGGATAAAACTACTGAAGATATGAAACACCACACAACTTTGATCTTGTAGCTGTGCGTGCAGGTAAGCACTTGTCTCCATCTGGCAGTCTGAAGACTTCACCTTGTTTGTGAATGATCTTATTTCAGAATAAAGCAGGTTACCATCCTTGGAGTTAAAAAACATCAGGTTTGTTTTTCCACAGTGCCTAATCACTTGGCTTTTATTAGGTAGGGAGATTGCTAAGTTTCATTGATGTAGGTGCTTAGAAACCTACTGCTGTGCCCTAACTGCTAAGAACCCACGCAGACGGTCCTCCAAAACATAAACAAGTTATCTAATCCTTCGCAAGGCAGATGACTGTAATCACCCTTCTGAAACCTCTGCTTCTCCTTCACCCCCCAGATTTTTCTAAGGGGGAAAATCTCACTGTTTGCAACCCTTAAACCTAAGCAGCTTTAACCCTGCGACCCCAAATTAACATAGCTTCTGAGTTACACACTTAGAGCGGTAGCAAACAGGTCAACATTGCAGCAGATCAAAGCTGCAGTTTGTTCTTTGTCAATTGTGAGGCTGGCACAGACTCAGAAGTCTCTGCTAGAGGAAGCTACTCCTCTGCCCTTACTTGGAAGCACTTGAATGTCCCAAAACCTCAAATCTCAGTTCTACCCTTACTAGCATTTGCTCTCAATACCACAGAATCAGAGATACATGAGTAAGGCCACTCGTGGATGTGAACACAAAAGACAGCTTCCCCATACATATACCCATAGTAAGCATAGTAACCCTGCTCTCAGTGAGACTGATTTGGGCAAAAGCCACGTGGCTAGTGTGCCCACACTGCAAAGTGAACCCATCTCGATGGGCATTCTCACTTCCCTGGATGTAGGAGGCTTCACACTTGAAGTAAAACTGTGAGCAAGCCATCACACCTGCTGCCACATCTCCTCCTCTCTTTGTGAATGCAGGGACTGGGTAAGCCTCCTGTCCTATCTCATAGCATTTCATGAGGGCCTGATGCTAGTGCTTAGTACTTGCACAAGGTAAACCAAAGAGACTTCAAGAGACTAAAAGCTGAACACATCTTGGGTATAAAATGGAAGGGGGTTACCATTTCCCCAGCCCTACAGCCCAGCACTTCTGCTAGCAGTTGAAGTTGCTTAGTTCTTGGGCTAAAACTTTCTTCTGCTAATTTAGCATCAAGACTTTTTTGGTTTCCTTAGAGTAAGATCTACTGAGTACAAACTATGTTCATATTTACAGCACTGAAAAAGTTCAAAGCCTTATAAAACATGCTTTTGGATGGCCTTAGACAACCCTCTCTGAAATTCCAAAGGCATGAAACACTTTTATCCTACCCTTTTTTTTTCCCCTAGGAGAGAAATGACAGAGAACTGCATGCTGCTTTCCTGCAATTATTGATATTTACTACTCAAGTATCAAAAAATACAATTAAATTATCCTTTCTTTTTCCTACCTTTTTTTCCCCCTCAGGACAAAAATGACAGAGAACTGCATGCTCCTTTCCTGCAATTATTGGTGTTGTCTACTACTCAAGTATCACAAATAGTTATCCTTACTTTTTCCTACTTTTTTTCCCCCAGGACAAAAATGACAGAGAACTGCATGCTCCTTTCCTGCAATTATTGGTGTTGTCTACTACTCAAGTATCACAAATACAATGAAGTTACTCTGTAGTGATGCTATCTTTCCAACTGTGTGTTAGCTCAGTAACAGCACAGTAGTGCTAAGTCTCCAGCAGTCGAACAATGAAACTGAGTTTAGTGCAACTGTAGCTGAAATAAAAGAGGCTGAACCCAACTAGAAAATAGCTTGGCTGCAAGCAAGGCATTCAGACAAGCTACAGAGCTCATGTCCCTCTTCAGCAGCAGGAAAGTCATTTATAGGCTAATCTTACAGCATTTAAATGACTTGGCCACTTGCCCTTTAAAAATCCAAAGCAATAAGGTTTCACTGAGGACTCAGCCCCAAATGGTCTACGATTCAGTAGCTGTCTCTAGGTGATGGTGAGGAGATCACTGACACAGGCAGGTGGAATCCTTAACTGCTGTGTTGTGAGGGACAAAGCCTGCACGATCCAAAATCTGTGTTCTGTTTTCCAGGTGAGTAATTAAGGCTTGTAGAGCTGTGGGAGAAGCTCTGCAAGTTCTGGCCAGAAGATACTTCTCTACTCATTCCCTGGCACATGATAAGACTTGTCAGGACACAACATGCTTTTGCAACAGCCTGATCAGATTTGACTATTTAGATCTTGGCCTTACCTAGGCAAAGCCTGACAGCTTGCCTCTGAGGAGGAAGCCCCTTGCCAGAGAGATTTGACTGGAATAATCACACTTCAAAGCAATTATGACTTGCTATGCCCAAGTCTGAAGAGTCAAGGAATTTGAGTTAAAGCAGGGAAGCAAGATGTGCATTTAGGTAAAGGTAATGCTTCCCACAGCCTTTTGATTCCAGTGGGCTGTGCTTATTGCTCACACACCCACCCAAGCAGTCTCTTTCTTGCCTCAGCAATGCTGTTGTGACGACCCAGCCACATCAGCGAAGGACCCATGGGTCCCAGGAGGCAGCCACCGTGTGGCAGAGCAAGTTGGGCTGCAAACAAACTACAGAGGTCTAGATCCAGAGCAGCCCTACAGTGAACCCATGATCACTGAGCAGACCTCAATCATGGGGCTGGCAGCAAAGTTTGTGGGAAGGAGAGGTGGGGTGACCTCAGGCTCAAAACTGTGCCACAAGCAAAATCCCACTCAAGTAAGCAGTGGGAGCAAGAAGCATCTATCACATCTACCCCGTGCAAGTCAGTACTGCTTAGCACTGCTGCTCCAGTGCTGGCTTAAGACCCCCTCTGCTTTGTGAGTTTCATACTAACAAATCAGCTTAGATGAGCTGATCACAGGACCACAGGATGTCAGGGGTTGAAAGGGACCCAAAGAGATCATCCAGTCCAACCTCCCTGCCAGAGCAGGGCCATACAATCCAGCACAGATCACAGAGGAACACATCCAGACAGGCCTTGAAAGTCTCCAGAGGAGACTCCACAACCTCTTTCGGCAGTCTGTGCCAGGGCTCTGGGAGCCTTACAGTAAAGAAGTTTCCCCTTGTGCCAAGGTGGAATCTCCTGTGCTGCAGCTGAGTCCAGCTAGTAACTAAGGACAGAGCCTTTGTCTCAGCATCCCTTTTCACCTCCTGTGCTGCAGCTGAGTCCAGCTAGTAACTAAAGGACAGGATCTTTGTCTCAGTATCCCTTTTCACCTCCTGTGCTGCAGCTGAGTCCACCTAGTAACTAAGGACAGGATCTTTGTCTCAGCATCCCCTTTCACCTCCTGCGCTGCAGCTGAGTCCAGCTAGTAACTAAGGACAGGATCTTTGTCTCAGTATCCCTTTTCACCTCCTGTGCTGCAGCTGAGTCCAGCTAGTAACTAAGGACAGGATCTTTGTCTCAGTATCCCTTTTCACCTCCTGTGCTGCAGCTGAGTCCAGCTAGTAACTAAGGACAGGATCTTTGTCTCAGTATCCCTTTTCACCTCCTGTGCTGCAGCTGAGTCCAGCTAGTAACTAAGGACAGGATCTTTGTCTCAGTACCCCTTTTCACCTCCTGTGCTGCAGCTGAGTCCAGCTAGTAACCAAGGACAGGATCTTTGTCTCAGCATCCCTTTTCACCTCCTGTGCTGCAGCTGAGTCCAGCTAGTAACTAAGGACAGGATCTTTGTCTCAGTATCCCTTTTCACCTCCTGTGCTGTAGCTGAGTCCAGCTAGTAACCAAGGACAGGATCTTTGTCTCAGCATCCCTTTTCACCTCCTGTGCTGCAGCTGAGTCCAGCTAGTAACTAAGGACAGAATCTTTGTCTCAGTATCCCTTTTCACCTCCTGTGCTGCAGCTGAGTCCAGCTAGTAACTAAGGACAGAATCTTTGTCTCAGTACCCCTTTTCACCTCCTGTGCTGCAGCTGAGTCCAGCTAGTAACTAAGGACAGAATCTTTGTCTCAGTACCCCTTTTCACCTCCTGTGCTGCAGCTGAGTCCAGCTAGTAACTAAGGACAGGATCTTTGTCTCAGTACCCCTTTTCACCTCCTGTGCTGTAGCTGAGTCCAGCTAGTAACTAAGGACAGGATCTTTGTCTCAGTACCCCTTTTCACCTCCTGTGCTGCAGCTGAGTCCAGCTAGTAACTGAAGAACAGAGCCTGTCTCAGTACCCCTTTTCCTGAAAGGAAGAAGCAGTGTTACTATCTGATGACTTAAAAAAAACATTAGCTTTAATTCTCCATCATGTTAACTTGCTCTTAGCTAACATCAGGAACTAACACACAGATGTAATGGGAGGTCATTAAAAAAAACCCTTGAGACCATCAAGTCTCTCTTGAGTCATAAGAGCTAAAGCAGAGCAGAAAAATCCACCTGATGTGAAAGCATTCTGACACCAGGATTGGATTCCCAGGTCATTCCAATTAGCCAATGGTTGTTGCTGTTAGTTTTCTGTCCACTCCCAGACTGGCTCAGACACACAGATACTGCACTGAAACTGCAGAAGAGCTCACACTGAGTTAAAACCCATACTTAAACACAAAAAAAAAAGCCCATCAATTAAATTATACAGGTAATTATAAATTCCTATTGTGACACTAATTTGAGCAGCTTAATGTCAACAGTCAATGTGGGGATTTATTAAAAGAGAAAGGCAATAAAATAATTGCACATTTGCTTGTGGGAAGTAAAAAAGAAAAGAAGACCTCTGAATAAAGTTGGTCACAGAAGATCACAGAGTTTAGATTAAATGCATTTTTGTAAAGTGGATCTTATTTTGTGAAGTGCATCTTCTTGGGGCCTTTCACTATGAAGGGGGGGGGGGCTACAAAAAAGCTGGGGAGGGATTTTTTTAAGGCTGTCAGGGAATGACAGGACTGGGGGGAATGGAGCAAAGCTGGAGGTGGGGAGATCCAGCCTGGATGTAGAGGAAGTTGTTGAGCAGGAGAGTGGTGAGAGGCTGGAATGGGTTGCCCAGGGAGGGGGTTGAGGCTCCATCCCTGAAGGTGTTTAAGGCCAGGCTGGGTGAGGCTGTGGCCAGCCTGATCTCGGGTAGGATGTCCCTGCCCATGACAGAGGGGCTGGAACTAGATGATCCTTGTGGTCCCTTCCAACCCTGACTGATTCTGCGATTCTGCAGCCTTGGTTTTGTTTCAAGCAGTCCAAGTGAAGTGGTAGGCTTGACACCATGAAGTAAAACATCCATCCAGGCTAGGGCAAAGACACAAATTTTGTAAGGGCAGTTATTAAAGCAGGGAGTAGCTGCAGCTGGTGTTCAAACTGAGCCTTGTCAGGAACTCAGGGTTAAGATGCTGATCTGATCACTCACAGTGAAATTCCTACCCTTCAACCTTATGATTAGAGACTGTGGCTCTTAGAAACACTTTTTAGAATCACAGAATCAGTCAGGGTTGGAAGGGACCACAAAGGTCATCTAGTTCCAACCCCCCTGCCATGGGCAGGGACACCCTACCCTAGAGCAGGGTATATACTTCTTATAGCCCTACAAACTGAATGTTAAATACATAGTCTCTAGATTATCATCCAGAAGGAAATCTGAGGTGGAGGTAACCAGATGCATCATTTCATCTGCTTGCAGGGTCTCTGCAGTTAGGTGGCCCTGGTGCTGTTGGGGTTTGTTTTAAGCAGCCTAATCTTTTCTTTCCAACGCAAGTTACCTTCGCTCCAAACTAAAAACACATAACCAACATTCTGTCTCTCATAGCTCCTTGGCAGTGAAAAAAATCCAGCATGCCATGCTTCATTATACATATTAATATTTGTTAACCAGCACTGCTGAGATTTCTGACTCCCTAGCTCGTGATTAGCATTTGTAAGCTGAAAGAGGTGCTACCCCCACCCATCCTGCGCTGTAATTCAGGCCCTTGCATAATCCCCGCCCAAATGCCTATTTTCATCCACACAACTCATTATTTTTTCTGAATCATCTATGGAAACCACACCCATGATGGCTCACAGACTGTTTGCTGTATTATTTGTATGCTGGTATGCACCTTGATCCCAGGTTGTGGTT
Source organism: Pogoniulus pusillus (assembly GCF_015220805.1). Classification (NCBI taxonomy): domain Eukaryota; kingdom Metazoa; phylum Chordata; class Aves; order Piciformes; family Lybiidae; genus Pogoniulus; species Pogoniulus pusillus. Next base: position 4,123,884 of record NC_087299.1, read on the forward strand.
AATTTTGGAAAGAGGTGTTAGGTATTCCAAATTTTAAGTGGTGTGCCACTGAAACATGGGAACTATTTACTGCTATTCATTTCCTTACAAAGTGATTCAGAGGAAGAGATTCTCCCTTCTGTGTTTTAAAACCTGCTGAAGATTAAACCTGTTGCCTGCAACTTGTTAGCATGTGAAAGCCACAAAGGAAGAAGAGGGCAAACATACTGTCATAAAACATGAGAGGAAAAACCATGCCAGATTACCACCTGGCACCATCACCACCCTGAATCTGCCTGAGGATGCTAACCACTGCACACTCAGCCACTGTGACAAAATACTGTGAGACCCTCCACAGGTGAAGTCTCTGAAGGGACACTGTAGCCAGGTGGGGGTTGGCCTCTTCTCCCAGGCATCCAGCAATAGAACAAGGGGACACAGTCTCAAATTATGCCAGGGGAGGTCTAGGCTGGATGTTAGGAGGAAGTTTTCCACAGAGAGAGTGATTGGCATTGGAATGGGCTGCCCAGGGAGGTGGTGGAGTCACCGTCCCTGGAGGTCTTCAAGAAGAGACTGGCTGAGGCACTTAGTGCCATGGTCTGGTTGACTGGCTAGGGCTGGGTGCTAGGTTGGCCTGGATGATCTTGGAGGTCTCTTCCAACCTGCTTGATTCTATGACACAGAAGACTAATGAGCTCCTGTCCACCACCAACTCCCCAGGTGACATATACAGACACACTGCTGTTACCTAAACTATTTCTTTTACCTTTGTCAGTGTGTTTACTACGCTCACAACAATTCCCAGGGCACAGCCAGTGCTCCCAAGTACCCTTCTGGGAGGCCACTGGCACACACAAACAGCCCTATACACTCAGCAGTGTTCAGCTATAAAGCTCTTGAGGAGCTTACCAGAGGAGGTTACTCCAGGGAAGTTCACACTAAGGACCACATCAGCTTATGCCACACTGAGTCCAACTGCTGCACGGCAAGGCACAGAGGAGACACCAGTGAGCAGCAAGAGGAGCTCTGTGAGGTTACTCATTGCCTTGCAATCTCTGTGTTGTCATCTGCTGGGTATTAAGCAAGGCCCAGAGGAAACCCGAGACTCCCGACCATATTAGGTTGCACCTGGTGACTTCATGTGTCGTCTATCACGTTGACAAGTTATTCAAGAGAAGCTCTCCTGCATCCTGGTTGCACACCCCTGCACTTAGAGCTTAAGCAATTTGAATTGGAAGTGTGCTCTTATGATGCAGAGCCTCCATCACCCCAGCACAGCGACAGGCACGTGGCAACGCAGAGGTCTCCTAACAACTCGGGGTGGAGATGAGATTACAGCACACACCCTGACACATTCTGTTGCTCCTGGAATTCCAAGATAGCCTAAACTGCTTTTTGCTGGTGGGAGGGAGGGCTGTCTTTTCCAGGCTGAAAAAAAACCCAAGGAACTGAAATGGTGACCTCATTAAAAGCCACAGGGATGGACAGCCCTGTCTGAGACAAAACTGGATGGCAGCGAGGCAAGTACCAGAGAGCTCCTCCCTTATACACAGCCTGATGGAGAACTGGCATGGGGGGCTGAAGATGAAGGGCAAGCCTGAATGATGAACTGTTTAGCTTCAAGTTAAATGCTCTACTCCTCTTGTTCTGTTAAAGACTGTCAGTCCAAATATACACAGCTTTAAGGACTACCTGAAGGGAGGTTGTAGCCAGGTGGGGTTGGTCTTTTCTGCCATGCAATCAGCAATAGAATAAGGAGACACAGTCTCAAGTTGTGCCAGGGGAGGTCTAGGCTGGATGTTAGGAGGAAGTTCTTGCCAGAAAGAGTGATTGGCATTGGAATGGGCTGCCCAGGGAGGTGGTGGAGTCGCTGTGCCTGGAGGTGTTGAAGCCAAGCCTGGCTGGAGCACTTAGTGCCATGGTCTGGTTGACTGGACAGGGCTGGGTGCTAGGTTGGGCTGGATGAGCTTGGAGCTCTCTTCCAACCTGCTTGATTCTATGATGAGGAGGTCACGTTAGGCCATTTTCTTCCGCAGGATCTATTAGCCACACGGTGCCCTGCGCTGGATGCAGCACAACAGAGCTGTCTGTGGCAACAGCCAAGGCTTCGGTGGCTCCCCAGGTCACCTCTCCGCTGGAGCAGCAGGCTGCTAGCCGACTGAGACAGAGCCAGCAGGCACAGCCTCTGCTTAACACACAGGACACAAGGGTTAGCTCAGGGCTGCTCAGCCTCTCAGGCTGCTAACGACCTAAGGAGCTGCCGCAAGGTGCTGCGGACATGCTGCCGCTCCCGGGCCACACTTCTCCTGCCACCTGAGCTTCATCAGAGCAACCTGAGCAGCAGCATTCTCCTCGGTAAGGCAGGATGCTATTGCATGCCCCGGAGCAGTACAAGGCAGAAGGGGGCCGGTTTACAGCTAATGCCCCAGCTTTACGATGGGCCACTCGGTCACGCACAAAGGAGTAAGGAGCGCAAGCCAGAGGCGGAACCTTGGCGTGCCCAAGCCGCGCAACGAGCCGCGGACAGCCTCGCTGCCTTTGGCTCCGGACAGCTCGCTGAGGCCGAAGATTAAACCCGAAGTGGCCCAGACCTTCGCACTCGCAGCTAGAGAAGCCGCAGCCCGCCGGCTCCTGCGGGAGCCCCACAGGCACAGCCGGCGCAGAGCAGCAGCCGCGGCGATGCCCGGAGCCGGCGGCAGGGCGGGCAGGCGGCCGGCGGGGGGCGCTGCCGGCCCAGCCCGCTCCAGAGCCGCTGCCGGCTGCCAGCCTGCCCGAGCATGGCCCCGCGGGGCCGGGCAGGAACTCCTCCCTTTTTCCCTTAAAACACCCCATTGGGATCATTAACACCCCGTAGTCCTCCGAGGCCGAAGGAGTCAAAACCCAAACCTCGCCTCCGCACTTTGCCCCAGGGGATGTGAAAGCCAACGGCAAAGCCCCTGTCCTTGGGAGTCCATGCGCGTCCCTGGGAGCTTCATCTTCCCTCTGCACAGCTCAGAGGAAGGAAAAGCGCTAAGCGCTCCTCTGCAAAACTCGGTGGAAGTGCAACCAAGCAACAGGTCATTAGTGATAGATGCACCTTCTTTTCACGGAATCAACCAGGTTGGAAGAGACCTCCAAGCTCAGCCAGTCCAACCTAGCACCCAGCCCTATCCAATCAACCAGACCATGGCACTCAGTGCCTCAGCCAAGCTTTGCTTCAACACCTCCAGGGACAGCGACTCCACCACCTCCCTGGGCAGCCCATTCCAGTGCCAATCACTCTCTCTGCCAACAACTTCCTAACAACATCCCCCTGCAATTCCTGGCCCAGCAGCAGATTCCCGGTCAAAAGCACACCTGGCAGTGCCGTGCTAACGAGCGCCGCTCAGGGCAGCTGCTGCCAATCTGCCAGGCACTATCCCTGCCCAGTTGGTGACTTGGGCAGCAGAAGGCTTTTTTCTCTATCTGCATACAAAACAATGCAGGAGAAAGCGGGAGTCTGAGGCTAGAGGTGCACGCATGTGGAAGCCAGCAATGCTTTCCCAGGAGAGCTCCCTGCAACTTGGAACCGTTTCCGTGCAGGCAGGCAGCTCCCCGAGCTCACAGCCCGTAGAGTGCCAGGTGTCCAATGCCCAACTCCAGGGAGACCACTCTCCCAAAATAACTCATTGAAACTTAACAACACGAGGAAACCAAACGGGTCGAAAAAGAGGAACTGCGAACGCCTCTAAAAGAGCAAACACAGAGGTACTGACCGCCAGGGAGCAACAGCAGCAGCTTCTCTACAACGCACGAACAGAGCCTAAAAGCCTCAGAGACGCCGGACAGGGCAGCACCAGCGAAGGGTACAGCCCCACGTACCTGAGCACGGAATGCCGAGAAGGTCCTGTAGAAGCAAGTGCTTCAGCCAGCAGTTCTGGAGCAAAAGAACTCTGGAGCAGGTCCAAAACCAAACTGCCATGCTCCCTGAGCAAGTGAAGCCCATCAATAGCCACAGCTGCCCCTGAGCCTCAGCTTATAGGGAGCTCCTGCGTCATGATAGGCTCTAAGTGCCCACAGCTGTTGCTCGACCCTAACAAAAAACAAGACAACCAAAACCGAACCAACACCTCTGTTTCCAAGCTGTCTGAAGGAATTGTGATCACTGTTTAATAAAACATTAATTTAAAGGAACTGGCAGGCAATTTAGAATCATAGAATGGTTTAGGTTGGAAGGGACCTCAAGGATCACTCGGTTCCAGCCCCCTGCCATAGGCAGGGACACATCCCACTAGAACAGGTTGCTCAAGACCTCATCCAACCTGGCCTTGAACACCTCCAGGGAGGTTGTGGAGCACAGAATCATTCAATATGATCAAAGCTAACATTAGGTGCTTCTGTGCTCCACAACCTCCCTGGGCAACCTGTGCCAGTGTCTCACCACCCTCACTGCAAAGAACTTCCTAACATCTAGTTTGAATCTCCCCTCTGCCAGTTCAAACCCTTTACCCCTTGTCCTGTCATTACCAGACCTTCTCAATAGTCCCTCCCCAGCCATCCTATAGGTCCTCTTCAGATACTGGAAGGCCACTCTAAGGTCTCCTTGAAGCCTTCTCTTCTCCAGGCTGAAGACCCCCAACTCTTGTAGCCTGTCTTCGTAGCAGAGCTGCTCCAGCCCTCTGAGCATCTTGGTAGCCCTAATTTAGGCTAATACTTTTAAGTGTCCTTTAGCAGAAAATGGTTTGTCTCAAGAATGTGGTGCTACAAGGCACAAGACTTCAAAAGCTCCTATCAGAAGCCTGAAAATGTACTCTGGGCATTTCTGGTCAGAATCTAGGAGACAGATTGATTCAGAGAGCTATGCATGGGGAACTTCCCTGATGCTTTAGAAAGGAACATGTTCTCTTTTCACTAAGTCTTCCACCACAAATAAAAATGCATATTTAAGGAACATTCTATTTTGTTACTCGACTGGAAGGATTAAGTCACAAAATTACACTTTAAATTTATCATCTGTCAAAAAATAAAGGTCTTTAAATGTCCAGGGCTGTAGTCCTGAGTCAAACCACACAGTTAATAGTGGGAGAAGTCTCTTTAAACACTCAGCAGATGAAATTTTCACTGAAGAAGCACCACCAGAAACACTCTCACTTGCATTCAGGGGATTCCTTTGATTCAGAACAGCAGCTCTGTAAGATTACAAGGAACACTGAGAATCCCAAAGGAAATTTTTTAACCATCAATGAGGAGAGGATGGTTGCAGGCTTTAGAGCTAGAGGATTTCTGGAAGCCTAATGGAAGCATTTTCATTCTAACGCTGCGAAGCAGTAGCACAGCCCAAGAGCACACAGCTTTTCCTGTATGCTCCATCATGCCCATTTACAAAGCAAGTGATTATTCTGGATTCTAGGACAAAGAATCTCTCCGTCATCTGGTCGACATTTGCATGGCAGTACCAGTCAGACGTGCAGATTTAATGAGCAAACATGTCCAATCTTACAGAGATTACAACTTTTTGCATACCTTGAGCATATTTCAAGGCCAGAAACACATGAAAGATTACCTAAACAAATCTAGGCAGAGCAGAGAGCTAAAGCAGTTATTCCAGTAGATACTGACAACGCAGAGACAGATCTTAATTCTGCATTTGCAACAGAGAATCAGAGAATCAGCCAGGTTGGAAGAGACCTCCAAGCTCAGCCAGTCCAACTTATCCCCCAGCCCTAGCCAATCCACCAGACCATGGCACTCAGTGCCCCAACCAGCCTTGGCTTCAACACCTCCAGGCACACAGACTTCACCACCTCCCTGGGCAGCCCATTCCAATGCCAATCACTCTCTCTGACAACAACTTCCTAACAACATCCAGCCTAGACCTCCCCTGGCACAGCTTGAGGCTGTGTCCCCTTCTTCTGTTGCTGGGTGCTTGGCAGCAGAGCCCAACCCCACCTGGCTACAGCCTCCCTTCAGGTAGCTGTAGACAGCAATGAGCTCTGCCCTGAGCCTCCTCCAGGCTGCACACCCCCAGCTCCCTCAGCCTCTTGTCATAGGATTTGTGTTCCAGGCCTCTCACCAGCTTTGTTGCCCTTCTCTGGACATGTTGCAGTATCTCAACATCTCTCTTGAATTGAGGAGCCCTGAACTGGACACAGCACTCAAGATGTGGCCTGACCAGTGTTGAGTGCAAGGGAAGAAAAACCTCCCTTGGCCACACTGTTCCTGATCCAGGCCAGGATGCCACTGGCTCTCTTGGCCACCTGGGCACACAATACCTATGTCCTTTCTTACCAAAACACAGGAATTGAGCATGAACTTGTTTCCCATTAGAATAAGCAATCAAAAAGACATCTCATGCAGCCACTTTAACTTCAGACTGTACACTTCAGGTATATGCAGAACCAAGGAACAGCAGTTATTTGGTAAAAGCAAGGTAGCAAAGATAAAAATTGCTTCCTGATGTGGCTCTCATGTGGATACAGATCCACTACTTCCCCCAAAGGCCTGTCCAGCAACTCTGACATATGCTTGCTTAAGCCAAGCTTGTAGCGAGGTCCCATGCTGTCTTAGAATCAATACTCATTAATGACCTTAATTGGATACAGGGGGGGAAATATTCTTTTAGCAAAGACTAAGAAGTGTATAATCTCAGAATATCCTGAGTTGGAAGAGATCCACAAGAGTCATCACATCCAACTCCTGACTCTATAGGACAACCTGAAAGTTAAACCATGTATTGAAGCACATCATACAGATGCTTCTTGAACATCAACAGGCTTGAGGCTGTGACCACCTCCTTAGGGAGCTTGTTCCCATGCCTGGCTCCCTCTTATTTGAGCTCATACTGCAGAAGAACTGTGTGAGATCCTAGACAGTTGTTTGGAATAGTACAAGTCTAGCCATAGAGGTAAGAAGGTTTCACAGGCATGGGCTGGCAGAAAACACACAAAGAAACAACACATAAGCAGGTTTGCTTCAATTTTATTCAGTCAGCAAACATTTTCCCATGTGATTTTCCAGTGTTGTCCAAGACCTAAGACTATTGGATCTGGCTGCTTTTTTCCTGATGAAGCTGGTTGCTAACAGGATCTTTTTACCAGGAATAAAGACCATTGGTTTGTGAAGGTATTTTAGTCTAGGTAAGGGCATTTTCTAGTCTCACTCACAATGAAGTTGCACTTACAACAATGCATCTTACAGCTATTCTAAAGGACAAAACTGCTCTACACCCTGTGCCACAGCAGGATTTCACTCTCACAGTATTAGGGGTGCCTTCACCTGTTCAGCCACATCCTTCCCCATCAGTGTTTCAACAATGGCCAACCCAAATTCAAAGCTGGTACCAGGACCACGGCTGGTGAGGATGTTCCCATCTTTCTCCACACGGCTCTCGGAGTAGCTGTAGTGTGCTTGGAGGGACACACAACAGAAAGAGGGTCAGTCTCTGGCAATGCCCACAGCTGGCACAAAGCATGGGCTTGTCTGCTGCAGGGCACTGCTGCCTACAGCAGCTGAAGAGCAGCGGCTCCTGGCTGAGATGACAGCATCGTGCTCTGCAGAAGGCACCTCAGCCACCTGTGTGGGCCCAGCCTGCCTCAGGCTCTGTACCCCAGCCCCTCCAGGACCAAGCAGCTCATTACTGCCTGCAGTCCTCAGGGAGGGCCTGCAGGGAGCTCTTACAGCTTATTCACAAGGGGATGGGAATGCACTGCTGATTCTGCAAGCCCTTCAAGAAGCACCTGCTGTGCCTGCCAGTTCCTGTGAGGTTACTTTTGGAAGTCAAACTGCTTTTATGTACCTGTTCTCAGTTTGAGTTTTACCAAATGCAAGCAGAGGAAAACTGGAGGAAGCCTGCCATCTCCTGCTCTCCTTCAGACTTGTTACAGTCCACAGAGTTCTTGTTCGTGCTTCACCACTACTTTAAGTGTGAGACAGATGTGTGGAACCATCAGCTGCTCACAGTATCAAAGCTCATGGGAGAGCAAGAAAGCTGCTAACGGTGGTTGCTGTTGGGACCACCGAGGTAAAGAACCAAAGTGGCAAGAAACAGCTCAGCCTCAAGAGAGTAAGGGAAAAATTGCTCCCTGTATGAGAGCATCAGTGTACTTTCCCTGAGGATGAGAATGTTAATACAGGTCTGTATTTTCTGGTTAAACAGACTTAGAAATGCAGTCTTGGAACATTTAATGGAATGTTCAGGAAATCACTGAGGAAAGGCAAAGATGCAAAAGCAGTTTACCTTTTTTTATAAATCAAGAGCTTGACTAAAAGAAACAAATCTAAGTCAGAGAAAGGTGTAGAGAGAAACTTAGAAGTTATCAGATACCTCCATTCATCATCTTATCTTTGGCCAAAGGATGTGTCGTGACTTTGCTTCCAAACCCTATCCCATGTGCCAGAAGGGCAGTAGGACCTGTAAGGACACAAAGTTGCCCCAGTGAGGAATTGTTTTCTGCTACACACACTTTTCAGCACACATGATCAGGCACTAGGTTCCTCAAGGCTCCAAAGCTCACTGGACAAGCTGATTTTAAGCAAAACGATGGCACCCCAACCACTGAAGCAAAAAGCCTCAAAGAGAACCCTCCCCCCTTCATGACACAAAGACATCCTGTACAGGGAAACAGAGGAAGAGATGGCTCAGAGAACATGCAGCTGTCCTACCAGTGACTGTGCTACCTTTGCAGGGGTTGGGACCAACATCATTTCACTCCCAGGTGTGAAATGATGCAGCCTGCACTTCAATCTGGACATTACCTAGGTAAAACTGCTTGTTAAACCTGGAATGTAGATGACATTGCATTTGAGCAGATCTTTACAGGTTGCATTTGCATGCCAAGCAGTGTTTTGGGCAAATCATGGGCTAACTGCTAAGGTTTTGGTTTTAAAGTCTTTCTCTTTTCTTTTCCTGGCTTGAATTAAGGAAGAAATACTTCCTCCCTGGCTTGAATTAAGGAAGAGGGTTGTGTAACAAAGGCTCATGTCATCCAACAGAAAACTCTAGGGAATTCCAAAAGAAACTGAAGGCAGATTGGCCTACACTGAGTTTGATTTCTGTACATTTTATTCATTTCAGATACAGTCCAGTAAAATGACCTTCTTTGTGTTCATCTGCAATCAGCTCTAAGAATCACTGGAACTAAATAAATGAACTGCCCTTACTACACACAAAGGCCCTTACTGGGCAACTCCGAATCTGCCACTGTTCTGAGAGAGACACTGATAGAGAGGTAGAAGTCTTCCACTGCCAGGTTCAAGGATGCTTTTTAGGATATCAGGTTGTGACAGGACTGGGGGGAGTGGAGCAAAGCTGGAGGTGGGGAGAGCCAGCCTGGAGGTGAGGAGTAAGTTGTTGAGCAGGAGAGTGGTGAGAGGCTGGAATGGGTTGCCCAGGGAGGTGGTTGAGGCCCCATGGCTGGAGGTGTTTAAGGCCAGGCTGGCTGAGGCTGTGTGCAGCCTGATCTAGGGTAAGGTGTCCTTGCCCATGGCACGGGGGTTGGAGCTGCCTGATCCTTGTGGTCCCTTCCAACCCTGATAGATTCTATGATTCTGTGCTCAGAACTCTGCATGTGGATCACCTGACTGAAGATGAAAGCTAAAAAAGAAACCAAGCAACGTACCAGAAAAGTGAAAATACACTGCACAGACACACTCTGTCAGACTGCCTCTTACACACTTGTGCTACTTTGAACCTAGCTGGGATATTTCTGTGAGAAGAATTAGATGCTAGGCTATGAAAAGGAAACAGTGGTGATGTCTACTGCACTCATAGGCTTGCTGAAAAGTATAAAAACAAGAACATAGATAACAGAGATGCTCTCTGGCTGCAAGAATTTCTCTAACTTGCTGCCCTGACTAACCCATCTACTTCCTAACCCCCCTGGCTGATTCTCCAAACTCACCCTGAACATAAGACAAAGTCTGGGGAAAGGTAGAGTAGTGGAATGAGGTAAGGTAGAGGAGTGGAAAGGGGGTGGAAGGGTGGTTGAGAGCTCCTCCTGGGGACTCTGGTTTCTGGGAGGGCTGTTGTGTGTCTGTGTTACCTTTTTAACTACATTTCTGTCTCTAGCTGTATAGATTGTACACAATCTTGTGCTAAGCTGTAAATACAAAGCTCCATTCTAATTTCCAGCTCAGCTGAGCCTAGTCTGGGTGATTTTCTTAAATGTGGGGGGGGCAGTTAACGCCCAAACCACCGCAACACTCATCACCACTCTTCTTATTCTCAGCTACAAGTTACCTGGGCCAGCCTCTCAGTTCACTTTTAGAGTACTGGCAGTTGTCCATCTTGCTTCTTCACACACAAATCTCTCAAAGAATGAACCAGGTACTCAGCTGTGCAAAGGATGTAAGCAGACAATCCCATCCTCAGAGTAATCCCATCCTTTGCTACCACTCAGACAAGGAAGGGGGAGCCTCGATTCTATATTTATATCCTTCCTTCTGAAGCCAAAGGGCAGCAGAGGAGATGTGAGATAGATTGATAGTGCTGATGTTCTGCCAGCACTGTGTCCTCAGGCTCACCAGAAGCAGCAAATATTTTGACAAAACAAACCCTAGCACATTACCTTTCACTTTTCACTTTACAGACAGTAACACAGTTCTAGAGATTCTTCTGCTACTGCATTAACCAAAACCTCAGAACGCTGCTGGGTGCATGCACAGCAGAAACCCCTGCTCCTAGATTACAGGAGCACAGATTTCTAAGACAAAGAGTTGTCTGCATGCCCCTTCAAAACATCCTAATACTTCACAAGGACAGACACATTGCTAACCCACCTGCACAGATAGCAGCAATCAGGCCTTTTCTGCTTTCCTGCTCCTTCAAAATCTCTTTCACAGCAGGAGACTGTAGGAAGAAACCGGATCAGAAGTCACTGTTTAAGGCTGATTATTTGAAGCATGGAGGAAGTATTTTCAACTGCAAATTCAGAAACAAGTTTTACAAAGAAAACCACGTGACAAGGCTCCATCTCACCTCAGGTCACAGCAATGAAAGCATTACAGAGCAAAACTGAAACCAATAAATGATTGCCCAACAAGGAGAGAGCAAAGAAATCAGAAGTAACTGAAAGGAAGTAGCTGGCCCACAAGAAAGCTGCTTCAGCCTTGGCCATAGAAAGCTGCTGTTGCTCAAAAAGTTCACAAGATGTTCACCATACATCTCCAGTTTCTATCATTTCTAAGATTTACAAGGGACATTTGCTTCATATTCCAGGGCTTACACATCATAGAGTCAACCAGGCTGGAAGAGACCTCCAAGCTCATCCAGTCCAACCTAGCACCCAGCCCTAGCCAATCAACCAGACCATGGCACTAATGTGTGATTATGATCTAAATCCTATCTGATAGATTGATTTGTCTGGCACTAATGTGTGATATGATCTAAATCCTATCTAATAGATTGATTTGTCTGGCACTAATGTGTGATATGATCTAAATCCTATCTGATAGATTGACTTATTTCTCTGCCTGCCTTCTGCAACATTTTTGCCACCACTACAACACCTCTGTGCCCAGAGACAGAACTCTTCAGCAAAGGAACAGAGTTCTGTGGGTTTAGCCTGTTTTGTATTTCATGAAATTAAAGCTTCATTTGCAACTGTTTCATCTTCATATGATCACAAACAGAGATTTTCCCACAACACAGATCACCCTTCCATGTTTATTAACTAGATATTCAGGTCCAAGACTTTACCTCATTGTCTCAATTATGTATTTCATAAGAAGACTTAAAACAACTAACAAACAGTTTACTGATTTATTCAGAAGGGAATTTGCAGATGCTGCCCTGAATACTCATGAGGATGCCTATGAACCTTTAAGATACCAGAACTTTACCTCTGACAAGTTCTGAGCTCCAAGGTTACCCCCAGGCAGGACAACAACATCGTAAGGCCCCTAAAGAAACAAAAGGTTAAACTGTTGTGTTGAACAGAGGCTACTACATGCATCACTGTTTAAAGGCCACTGCAGCTGGAGTGAGAAGCAAAGGGATCTACCTTTTCTTCCACTGAACAAACCCAGTTTCAATTACAGAACAAAACACTCTTTCCTACTCCAGGAAGAGCCTACCATCCATACAGCCTGTTACAGAACTAACTTTGAAGTCTTGTGCATTTAAGAGCTTTGGCACACAAGTGACAGCTCTTGCACTGCTCAAACAAGTAGTTTTGCTGCAGCCTTCCTGTACAGGTCTAACTACAGCACTGTTTGGCTTCCTGTCAGAACTGTTCAGTTGTTCCAAGTCATGGTATTTTGTTGGGCTGCCTAACATGCAAAATGAAGCTCTGCAAACACCTGTGCAGAAGAAATGTGTCTGATCCTAGCATGCTATGAAGAAGGACAACACTGAAGGGGAGCACTGCAGGATGTGCAGCTCTGTTAGTTCACTGCTTCATGGAGCTAACATAATACACAACATACTTCTAAAGGTAATGCTTAAGCTTTTGGATCCACATCTGAGGCTGTGAGAAAGGTTATATTTGCCACTGTATCAGATCAGAGTGATGACCTACCTCTTTTCTGGCATCTTCAAGACTGGCATCAGGACAAATGAAGACATCTCGACTGCACTGCACTGGCTCTTTACCTGCTAGGCCTGCAACAGTCACCTTGATCTAACAGGAGAAGATGTGTGTCATTACAACTCAGAGTATTTGTCTTCTATGTTAATTCTGTAGTACACAGAATGAGCAAACCACTGCTGAAAGCTGTCAAGACTAAGTGTCTAGGTTCTAATTTAAATTTCCCAGAGACTCAAATATAGTTGATAGAACCAGTAACAATTTATAGGATGCCCTTCCCTCTTCCCCCTTCTTTCCCAAAAGAAAAGAAATTAAATGGAGAGAGAGAGAGAGAAAAGGTAAAGCAGACCCAAATAAATAATCTCACTGTGATTTGGAAGTTAAAAGAAGAAAAGTTGAACAATAAATAAAAGGTGTATGAGGTACAGAAGTTACAAAGGTACAGGGAAGGGAAAACTAAGACACAAAATGTGTAAATACACAACCAGGTTTGATGGCAATGGGTTTTGTCTGCCTCGTGGGTGAAACAAAGAGAACCAGGAACAGGATGGTGGTTGCTGTTGAGCAAGGATGCAGGGAGAGACAGAGACAAAGAGGAAGTCCCCCCTGCTTTTATGGATCTTAGGAAGGTGGACTGGGCTAACCACCAGCCTGGTGATGTTCAGACCCATCCCTGGAGAGGGGTCAAGACCACCTGGGGTCAGGTTCAAGATCACTCCCCAGGAAGGGTTAACCCTGTACACTAAGGCAAGACTTAAGCTTCCACAAACCACCACGAAGTCCAAATACCCAGAGATTAATGAATATCTGCAACAGTTCAACTTTTCAAACAGGACAGTTAGAGAGGAGCTGATCCCACTTGTTTCCCAGAGGAAACAGCTGCTCTAGTCTGCATTAGTCTCCCTTTCAAAAGGTTATCTTTTGCACAAACATCAGTTGTTTGGGGCACAGAACCAGTATTTTCTAGCCAATAAGAAGGCACAGGTAAACTTTCACCTCCTACAGCAGACTATGCCTTGAGCTCCTGGCAATTAACACCAACCTGAGGCAAAGAGTTTCCCTTGGTTTTCTGTTGTCTACTCACCCCAGCTCTTCGCATAACATCAGTGGGGATTACAGTTTCCATTTCCTCTGCACCTTTGGCTAGAATCACCAATGCTCTTTTTGAGGCCATTATCTTGAGGGGTTGCTGCTAGGCAAGGTCTAAAGGGAGGGGCTGAGGAGGGTAGAAAAAAAGACAATGAGACTATTGGAAGGCAAACCCCCCCAGTATAAATCCTTCCCACCAGTGAATTTAACAGTGTGCAATTTGTGTTTTCACATCATCTTTCATTTAAGTCACCTCAAAAGGGTTCAGTAGCTGCATTTAATATTTACAGGCATCTCATGCAACTGAAAAGCTTCTCACTAAGAACGCATTAAGGGATTGAGACATTTGTGCAGTGGAAGGCACAGCAGCAGCAGAACAGAAAACAACTTGGCCTAATCAAAACTTTACATGACTTGAGTCTACCAGAAAGAAGGGTTCCAGGTGGGTGATAAGAGCTGTTCTCAATATGCACACCCTCACTCATCCTCAGACCACTGACTCCCACCCAGGTCAGCGTTTGTAAAGCTGAGTGTTGACCCAATGTCTGGTATTTAGTTTCCACACAGCACACCTCATGAAGAGTTTCCTGTGACTTATAATGACTCCATCAGTGCCCCTGCAAAACCTCAGCAACAGATTTTCTGCACGTTGCACCATTTTGTGGGGGAGAAATATGTCTGCATATATATATGTGTGTGTGTGAGTGATGGGGGAGCAGACCATAGAATCTAGCAAATGGAACAAATTAGCCTTCTTTGCCTGGCCTCAAAGTTCAGCTTGAGGTGAAGGGACACATTTCCATTTGAAGGTTAAGTTAAAGTAACTTTAACTACTTCATGCAAAATATATTCTAACTCATACTGTCCAGTACAAGTCAGTGAAAGCATTAGTGGAGTAGTAAGGCATTTCTCAAGTCATCAACTCCAGCAGACAGGGATTTGTTCCTATGTAGGGACTTCTGTCCAGATAGGCACTAAAAAAAATAGATCTGTGTTTGGCTGCCCACACAAATGAAAACCATCCTCTCATTCTTGTTGAGGTGCTGGAAGGTGTCCAGAGAAGGGCAACAAAGCTGGAGAAGGGCCTGGAGCAGAGCCCTGTGAGGAGAGGCTGAGGGAGCTGGGGGGGTGCAGCCTGCAGCAGAGGAGGCTCAGGGCAGAGCTCATTGCTCTCTACAACTACCTGAAGGGAGGCTGTAGCCAGGTGGGGTTGGGCTCTTCTCCCAAGCAACCAGCAACAGGACAAGGGGACACAGCCTCAAGTTGTGCTAGGGGAGGTTCAGGCTGGGTGTTTGTTAGGAGGAAGTTGTTAGCAGAGGGAGTGATTGGCATTGGAATGGGCTGCCCAGGGAGGTGGTGGAATTGCCGTCCCTTGAGGTGTTCAAGCCAAGCCTGGGTGAGGCACTTAGTGCCATGGTCTGGTTGATTGGATAGGGCTGGGTGCTGGGTTGGAGTGGATGAGCTTGGAGGTCTCTTCCAACCTGGTTGATTCTGTGATTCTGTTTTCAGGTTTGCTCCCTCCTGTCAGTAGAATCACAGAACTGTTTTGGCTGTAAAGACCTCTAAGGTTACTGAGACCAACTGTTGGCCTAACATCACCATGACCATTAAACCATGTGCCCAAGTGCCATGTCCACGTTTCTTGAATGCCTCCATGGATGGTGACTCCACCACTTCCCTCAGCAGCCTGTTCCAGTGCCTGACCACTCTTACAGGAAAGACATTTTCCCTAATATCCAATTTAAACCACTCTGCTGAAAATCAAGGCCATTTATTCATTCATTCTAGCATGTAGCACCAGGAAGAAGAAGACTAAGTGAACAAGAACATTCAAATTGAAGGTATCAGGAAGAAGTTCAGGACAAACTAGAGTTTCCTAATAACTCATCCTGAAAGCATAGATTGATTCTGTAACATTTATTTTTGCATGAATATGACCAATTAGCAACAGACTGCCTGAATAGCCACCACATGGAAATGCAGCATTTGCTTCTTAGCATAGAAAAACACTCTAGACAAGGTCTGCATCACTCCCATTAGTTCTTTAGATGCGAGCAGGCATCTGATCCTGAAAGCTTTTCTCTTTCCCCAGCCGTGTGCTGGGCTGCAGCAAGAGAAGTGAGGCCAGCAGGGCAAGGGAGGGGATTCTTCCCCTTCAGTCTGCTCTCCTCAGACCTCACCTGGAGCATTGTGTACAGTTCTGGAGCCCCTCACACAAGAAGGACATGGAACTGTTGGAGCCAGTCCAGAGGAGGGCCACAAAGATGATCAGCAGCTGGAGCAGCTCTGCTATGAGGTCAGGCTACAAGAGTTGGGGCTCTACAGCCTGGAGAAGAGAGTGCTTCAAGGAGACCTTGGAGTGGCCTTCTGGTATCTCAAGGGGGCTAGAGAAGGGCTGGGGAGGGACTACTGAGAAGGTCTGGAAACGACAGGACAAGTAGTAATGGGTGTAAACTGGCAAAGGGGAGATTCAAAGTAGATGTTAGGAAGTTCTTTGCAGTGAGGGTGGTGAGACACTGGCACAGGTTGCCCAGGGAGGTTCTTGGATCACATTCGGTGCTTCTGTGCTCCACAACCTCCCTGGAGGTGTTCAAGGCCAGGTTGGATGAGGCCTTGAGCAACCTGTTCTAGTGGGAGGTGTCCCTGCCTATGGCAGGGAGCTGGAACCGGATGATCCTTGAGGTCCCTTCCAACCTAAACCATTCTATGATTCTATGTTCTAGCAAAATGCAGTCTCCTCCTCCACCTCTTAGACATTTACTGCACTACACTGACAAATTCTGGGGGCTTAGTACTGCTCTGTATGGGTGCACAAGCAGCCTGCTGCCAGGCTGTAAATGCTACATGAGTACAGCTCTGTACATGGGTGCATAAGCAGCTAACTGTCAGGCTGTAAATGCTACACGAGTAGTGCTCTGTGCATGGGTGCACAAGCAGCTGCCAGGCTGTAAATGCTACACGAGTAGTGCTCTGTATGGGTGCACAAGCAGCTGCCAGGCTGTAAATGCTACACGAGTAGTGCTCTGTATGGGTGCACAAGCAGCTGCCAGGCTGTAAATGCTACACGAGTAGTGCTCTGTATGGGTGCACAAGCAGCCTGCTCTCAGGCTGTAAATGCTACACGAGTAGTGCTCTGTATGGGTGCACAAGCAGCCTGCTCTCAGGCTGTAAATGCTACACGAGTAGTGCTCTGTATGGGTGCACAAGCAGCTGCCAGGCTGTAAATGGTACACGAGTAGTGCTCTGTATGGGTGCACAAGCAGCCTGCAGTCGGGCTGCAAATGCTACACGAGTAGTGCTCTGTATGGGTGTACAAGCAGCCTGCTGTCAGGCTGTAAATGCTACACGAGTAGTGCTCTGTGCATGGGTGCACAAGCAGCCTGCTGTCAGGCTGTAAATGCTACACGAGTAGTGCTCTGTGCATGGGTGCACAAGCAGCCTGCTCTCAGGCTGTAAATGCTACCATGAGTACTGCTCTGTATGGGTGCACAAGCAGCCTGCAGTCGGGCTGCAAATGCTACCACGGTGCAGCTGTGCTCTCCAAAAAGGCAGCACCAAGCCGCACACATCTGTCAGCCTCTGCATTTACCAAGCTACCTACAACTGGCACACACATGCCTTCCACTTGCATCTCAGTGCCAGCACACACAGAGGCGTCAAACTTTTAAGCTACACACATGGTGGGCACAGGCACATTTCTCCAGCTGGTGGCTTCTGGCAGATGGCCGAAGCAGACGCCCTAAGGGCTTTACAAACCACGCTGCGAGGGTGAGCAGCTCCGGCAGGCCAGGCGAGAGGCCTCGTCCCTGCATATTCGCATGCCAACCTTAGGCCACTGCGCCACTGGACGCAGCAAGGATGTGAGTGAGCAGCGGCAGGGAGCGAGGCCGCAGGCTGCAGCGGCACAGAGCACAGGCGCAGCGGAACTCAGTCCCCGGATGAGAAGCGGCTGATCCTACCCTGCCTGCGGCCGCCTCCGCCCTAACACGCACCCCGCAGGCCTTCGGCAGGCCGCCCGCCCCCTCCACGCGGCGGAACCGCGGCCCGGCGGAACCGGCGGCCAGCCGCGGCCAGTTCCCCGCCTGCCGCCAGGCGGAGGCGCCTCCGGCCGGACACAGCAAGCCGGGACGGGACGGACCCGAGGCGAGCGGCGGCAGCGGAACCGGTACTCACCTCGGCCGCAGCAGGGAGGACTCTGCCCGGCCCCGCCCCGCCGCTGCGCGCAGCCGCCCCCGCCCCGAGCCCGCCCCCGCGGCCAGCGCTCGCCTGCCCCTCGCCGCCGCAGCGCCTCGGTGTTCGCACGCTGCCTCAGCATGCAGCTTCGCCGTGCTCCGCAGCCCGCCGGCACAGGTCAGCCTGCTACAAGCTGCTGCCGCTTGTCCTTAGGTAGCCCTCACAGCCTGCGGGGTGCTAAGCCAAGCCTCTTCTCCAGGTCCGCCACAAAACGTCTAACCCACAGCCCTGTGTCCCGGGGCTCATCACAGTATCACAGTACCATCAGGGTTGGAAGAGACCTCACAGATCATCAAGTCCAACCCTTTACCACAGAGCTCAAGGCTAGACCATGGCACCAAGTGCCACGTCCAACCTTGCCTTGAACAGTCCCAGGGACGGCGACTCCACCACCTCCCCGGGCAGCCCATTCCATAATACAAAGAAACGCCCATGGCTCAAGGACAGTTCCCCCGGTTTTAAGGAGAAAGTTCCGTACATCGAAATAATTGTTAAAAGCTCACTTCAGGCGTCAGTCTGCAGCTGCTGGCAATCACAGTCCGGTTCCCCACTGGAAGGTTCATGAGAGCTCTGGCAGAGCGGCTCAAGTCAAGGTCAGAGAACCACAGAATTAAACAGGTTGGAAGAGACCTCCAGGATCACCCAGTCCAACCTAGCACCCAGCCCTAGCCAGTCAACTAGACCACGGCTCACGTAAGAGAGCAAGTCACAGGGAAGGACTTCACTGGGGCTCTCCTGATACTGGTGCGGGCTTCTGCTCCTAGCGGGAGGATGTTTTGCGTGCTACCCACCCAGTCCAAACCCTCGAGAGGCTGCTCTCTGCATTCATCTGCCTGCGCGCTGGGCGCGTACAACCCGCGGGCCGCGCTCCCTTGCAACGCACGCTGCAGAACTCCTGACTCTTGCGTTCTCCTTTCCGCTCCGCCTGCCCGCACCCGCGCTTTGGCCCCACGGCCCCAGCCACTGCCGACCCTGCCGGTGGCCACACACCCGTGGAAGAGCGGCGGGGACTGATAGCGCAGAACCGCAAGGTGGGTGGGGGTCTGCGCGCCGGGCATGGCCGGGGACGTGGATCGGTCCCCGCCTTTCCCTCCAGCCCTGGCTACTCGTCCCGCGGGACTGCTCCGCACAGAGAGGCATCGAGTGCTGGCGGGCTCCGCCGTCAGACTGCAGCGCCCGCGTATTGTTGCGCTGCGGAGTTTGGCTCGGCCACAGCATCCCGCACATGGCGGAGCTGTGCGCAGACTTGTCGACGCGGCCCACTCCATCTGCCCTCCGGGCCGCACCGGCCTCCCACCCAGACTCATCCTTCGGGGCGCGGCTGGACTGGGTCAGACCACCAGGCCACTGCGGGGATTCCGCGCACAACTCTCCGGGAATCCCCGCTGGAGGGCGGCGGGCGCTGCCCGGCAGAGGCAGGGGTCGCGCCGGGGGAGCCGGAAAGCCCTGGCTGCAGGGGTTTCCCCGCCACCCCCGGGCTGACGCAGCCAGCCCCTCCGGGGGCGGCACCTAACGGCCGGCGCCCGCCGCCCCCCGCACACTTCGGCAGGCCGCGGCGACGCGCACCGACCCCATGGGACCGGCAGCAGCGCGGACGGGACGGGCATTCTTGCCGGCAGCGCTGCTGGCACTGGCGCTCAGCCCGGGGCCCGCAGTCGCTCTGCCGGGTAGCGCCGAATGCCCAGCGGGTGAGGAACGGGCCGGGACAGGCCGATGCGAGGGGCACCGGGCGCAGTCCCGCGGCAGCCACCCTCTGTCTCGACCCACAGGTACCTTCTCGGTGAGTGCGGGCTGCCGTCAGTGCCCGCCGGACACCTTCTCCAGCGCGGCGGGACTCCGCGCCTGCACACTCTGCCGCAAATGCGAAGGTATCGGACGGCGACGGGGCAGGGGGCTCCTCACCGACCCCTGGTGACCTCCGTGGCGTTAGACTGCCGGGTCGCTGCGAGTGGAAACGGCACTGGCAGAGCCAGGCGCTGCGCTTGTGGGGCTTCCCGATGAAGCTTCATTGTGTAGAAGCAAAGGTCCCGAACCTTTGCTGCGTCGCGCCGAGAGAGCCTAAGACTTGTTTCCACCTTTCCAGGACCATTCAGTTACTCAAAAAATTGTTCCTCAAAAAGCGATGCTGAATGCACCTGCAAGAACGGCTACCGCTGCAGCGGCGACGGCTGCTCTCGCTGCCACCGGAGCTGCGGCGTGGGCCAGGAGGACACCGGGAGCGGTAAGGTCGCCTTTCCCCGCCAGCTTAAACCTCCCGCTCTCACCGCTGCGGGTGCACCGCTGCCTCCTGCCTAGCGCCGAAACAACCAGAGTAACAACCCTGCCAGGCAGCAGCTGCCACCGCTGCTAAATGGCATGCTTGGTGCAAGGAGAGAGCACAGGAGACAGCAAATCCACGGCACTCTGAGCCCCGCTGCAGCCAAAGTCATCCTGCAGTTGGTTCCCTTTGCACGACAGTTCTTTTGTTGCCAGCACGTGGGAAATTCATCTGGAGGTAGCCGTGATTTGTGGCACCCTGTGCCAAATAAACCGTCTCTATAGCAGAGTACTGCACTGCTCCATAGTTCATGTGGAAAGACTTGCCTTGCACATGAGCAGCTTATGAAATAGTAACTCTGTGAATGAGAACCACAGTCAGTGTCCAAGCAGGCAAAAATAAGGTTTCACATCTTTTAAGTGCTCATCTTGCACAAATGTACTTGTCCTCATCTGTTAAGGCTGCCAGATTTGCCGCCACGGAACTTTCAATGATCAGCCCAACAGCTTCTGCAAAAACTGGACCAAGTAAGTGAACTAAAAGTAAAATCAGTTCTACAGCTACTACGCTTGACTCGATTCGCCACCGCTCCCCTCCCCCCCTCCTCGTTTTGCTCCAAATGTCTTTCAGGTGCTCTGCAAACCAAGTCCTGGAACCGGGAACAGCAGCAAAAGATGTCATCTGCAAGCATGTTTCAGGTAGTTCCACTTTAGTCACTGCTCTCCCTGCAACATCTCCTGCAATTCCATTTTCTTCTTTCACTGTGCCAGGTGAGTCATTGCTTATAGAGCTAAATAATTCTCATCTATTTGGAAGCATACTATAGCTCATTCACTTTCCACTTAAAGCAAGAGTCCTTCTTTACATTTCCAGTTGCAGACATCCAGAAGCAGAGTTGGAGACAGTTTGTCAGCTAAGGCAAGGGCACAGAATTTTGTTCTGTGAGACTTACAAGAGGATGTTGTTTTCTTCCTAGGGAAGGACCTCCAGATGGACATCATTAGAATTTCTCTTGCTGTAGCTGGGCTGTTGTGCATAGTGTTTCTGCTACCTTCATGCATATGCTTCACTATCTGGCAGAAAAAGAAACTACATACAGTCTTCAAGAAAAGTAAGATCCACTCTTCAGTTTTTCTTTCTGAAGCTAGACAAATCAGGAATCTGGGGTTTTAAGTGTCTTGCAAAGATAGCTGAAGATAGCTTCATTTTTTTTTGAGCTTGTAAGTCATAAACAGAAAAGTGGTTTGGAATTTTTATTGAAGAAGGCACTTAATTACCTGCGGAAGTGCTACCAGCAGTGGAGGTTAACTACATCCATAGAATTGAAGTATTCTTGGGAGGTAAAAAAGTTCAGCTGAGCCTTGCTGGTCCAGTTAATAAAACCGAATGGACTCTTACTTCCAAATACTGTCCTTGAAATGCATGGCAACAGCACTTGCCAGTTCTGCTCAGAAACAGAATTCATGGCCTGGAGTGAACATCTTTGAACTTTGGCTGCAATAGAAGAGGGTCTCTCAGGTCAGGAGGTACTGCTACAGAGATGTAGATGTTGTTTAGCCTGGAGAAGAGAAGGCTCAGGGCAGAGCTCATTGCTGTCTGCAACTACCTGAAGGGAGACTGTAGCCAGGTGGGGTTGGGCTCTGCTGCCAGGCAACCAGCAAGAGAACAAGAGGACACAGTCTCAAGCTGAGCCAGGGCAGGTTCAGGCTAGATGTTAGGAGGAAGTTGTTGGCAGAGAGAGTGATTGGCATTGGAATGGGCTGCCCAGGGAGGTGGTGGAGTCTGTGTGCCTGGAGGTGTTGAAGCCAAGCCTGGCTGGGGCACTGAGTGCCATGGTCTGGTTGATTGGGCAGGGCTGGGTGCTAGGTTGGACTGGATGAGCTTGGAGGTCTTTACCAACCTTGCTGATTCTATGATTCTAGTCAGTCTGAATGCAGCACTGGCCTCTGAGAGCTAGGGAAGCTAAAGAGCACAGCACAAAAATGAGACAGAATTGCATCTTACATAGTTTTTTAGTTTGGATTTTTCTTCTGTAAACTGGCAGAGGGGAGATTCAAACTAGATGTTAGGAAAGGGTTCTTTGCAGTGAGGGTGGTGAGACACTGGCATAGGTTGCCCAGGGAGGTTGCAGAGCACAGAAGCACCCAATGTGATCACAGATCACATTGGGTGCTTCTGTGCTCCGCAACCTCCCTGGAGGTGTTCAAAGCCAGGCTGGATGAGTTCTTGAACAACCTGTTCTAGTGGGATCTTTGATCACATTCTGTGCTCCACAACCTCCTTGGAAGTGCTCAGCACCAGGTTGGATGAGTCCTTGAGCAACCTGTTCTAGTGAGAGGTGTCCCTGCCTATGGCAGGGGCTTGGAACTGGATGATCTTTGAGGTCCCTTCCAACCTAAACCATTCTATGATATGTGCATGCTGTAGAGGAATAAGTTCAGATTATTGAATCATTTGGAAGATCTTGCTGACTTCCTGCATTTGTGACTGAGGAAGGATGAAATAAGATAGCTGAATACAACAGGAAGTGAACCTCTGTTATTTTTCTTTAGTGTATGCCACACCTGAACAATCAATCCAGGAAGAGGATGCCTGCAGCTGCCACTTCCCTCAGGAAGAACAAGGTGAATATCAGGACCACAGCAAATGCACAGAATTCAGAGATCTTTTGGTGAACTAGGAGCTGGACTGCCCAGGTCAACCACATTCGAATTCCCTTTTGGAGCACAAGAAGAATCTGTTCACATAAATAGAGAGGGTACCAGAATCTGGATTTCAGAGTGCTGAACAGTCTACCTGCTAAGGAAAAAAAGTGCATTTTTCCACCTCTTAAAAGTAGTTAAGTAATAAATGGATCTAGCTTGCTGACTTTCTTCCTCTTGAACTAGGAATCACACACCTAAGAAGTGGTATCTGATTGGCATATATTAAGTACTGCACTTAAAAGCAGTAATACGAGGACAGAAATGGCTTTTTAGTCCCTCCTAAGTGGTGCCTGAGCCACAGTTTAGGTGAAGTCTGACAGCATTTGAAGTTAAAAGAAGCTCTGCAGCACGTGGTAGAGCCACATGTGACAGTGTTGCCAGCCATCCTCTTGAGTCTAGAGCTACAGCTCCTAAAGTTTCACTCAAAGCTTACAGTCTTGGGCTTTCTGTACAGGTAAACCTCACGTCAGAGCCCATCAGCCCTTGAAGCATACCTGGCCTGACCACTGCACACCAGCTCCTGTACAGGAGAGAGCTTGCATCTGCTGCTCTATTACTTTGAGCAGTGTAAGAGAAGGCAGTGGAAACACAGAGAAAAGCTGTGGTTGACTTGCTCTCACTGTGCAGCTGGACTGCACCACCTTTAAGCCCCACCTCATTCATCTTTGATCTCTGAGGTGATGTAAGTGTTATGTACACTGCAGATGTGCTATACGTAGATGTGATACGTTTCTGGTACTATTTTGGTGACTTTGAGGTTGGAAAGATTTTACCATCAGATATCTGTCTCTTTGATCAATTACAGTTCCTCTGGTCTTAAAAAAAGAAAATGCATGTTTGAGTCACAGCCTTCACAAAATCATTTTTAACCTTTTGCAACCCCAAATATTCTATTTCTTCAGTAAAGGTTATTCAAAGGGGGGGGGGGGGGGGAATGGAATGAAAGCCATCAATATGTCAGGTAAAGGATAATTTTCAGCTTAAGAGGATGCTGCTGTTGTGTTTGACAAATGACAGCCCAGCTCTCCATTCAGCAGAAGAGAGCAGAGCAGATAATTTCACCAAGCCACAGTTAGACATATAGAACCTTGTGTACAGGTGAATAAAAACAGTAAGAAAATAAATGTCAGACCAAAGCCTGAACTGGGAAGTGTATTCGAATAAATCTTTCTTTTTGACCCTAGCCTGAGTCTCCTCTGTTTAGTGCTTCCAACCCTGCAAACTGTTACTTCAAGGTCACAAACTTGAAGACAGGAAGTGGTGACCTTATTGTGGCCTTGCAGTATCTGAAGGGGGCCTACAAAAAAGCTGGGGAGGGACTTTTGAGGCTATCAGAGAGTGACAGGACTGGGGGGAATGGAGCAAAGCTGGAGGTGAGGAGAGTCAGCCTGCACGTGAGGGGCAAGTTGTTGAGCATGAGAGTGGTGAGAGGCTGGAATGGGTTGCCCAGGGAGGTGGTTGAAGCCCCATGGCTGGAGGTGTTTAAGGCCAGGCTGGCTGAGGCTGTGGCCAGCCTGATCTAGAGTAGGGTGTCCTTGCCCATGGCAGGGGGGTTGGAACTGGCTGATCTTTGTGATCCTTTCCAACCCTGACTGATTCTATGACAGTCTGCAAAGCCCTTCATCCAGCAAGGGTGAAGGGGATGAAAACTGCACAGTTTGACTGCCCATAAGTCAGAAGTGGAGCTGTGGAAAAGAAGTATTGTTTGGTGATGATAGGCAGTCAGTAGCTTGTGTGCACTCTGGCTTGCCAGGGAGCTGGTACTGACCATGCAGGTCCTTTAACATGGGAAGAAACTTACCAGTTCATGTAGAAACGGCAAATCACTCCTAACAGTCTGAGCTCTCTGTGTTGTCTGCTCTCCATGGATGACCTCTCTCACAACAGACTTTTTAATTTATGATGTAGCAAGCAAAAAGGGTCTGGGAATGCCATGACAACTCTCGAGCAGCCCAGGGGGCCAAGGATGAGGTAACAGCCCAGGTGCAAGCCTCTTGCATTTCCATTTGCTTTTCTTGGAAGTCAGAAGTGTTCTCTTACCCAGACTGTGCAGAGGCTGAGGTGATGTCAGACAGTTCTGCAGGCATGGAAAAGGGAAACAAATCCTCTTCAAAGATAAGTTTGAAGCAGGGGAGCCTGCTGCTTTTTTATTGCTTCCAGAACCAGCACCATAACCTGGCATCCTTACTGGCATTAGTAATCAAAGCTGTCTGTCACACGCCTTGGCTTCAGAATCTCCTGCCAGAGTTGTGTGGCTAAGCAAAAAAGTCCACAGCAAAAGGTTATATGCTGCTTACCTCCCTCTCTGTTCTACAGATGTGCTGGTCTGTTTCTGTGCCTGATACTTACAGATAATATAAACTCCAAAACTCTTAGAGAATCACAGAATTAGCCAGGTTGGAAGAGATCTCCAAGCTCAGCCTGTCCAACCTAGCACCCAGCCCTATCCAATCAACTAAAGGCACTAAAGGCCTCATCCAGTCTTCTACAAACCTTTTTTGTTATCCCTCCTTTGAGGTACTGGAAGGTGTACAGAGAAGGGTGACAAAACTGGTGAGGAGCCTGGAGCACAGCCCTGTCAGGAGAGGCTGAAGGAGCTGGGGGTGTGCAGTCTGCAGAAAAGGAGGCTCAGGGCAGACCTCGTTGTTGTCTACAGCTACCTGAAAAGAGGCTGTAGCCAGGTGGGGTTGGTCTCTTCTGCCAGGCAGTTAGCAACAGAAGAAGGGGACACAGCCTCAAGCTGTGCCTGGTCAGGTCTAGGCTGGATGTTAGGAGGAAGTTGTTGGCAGAGAGAGTGATTGGCATTGGAATGGGCTGCCCAGGGAGGTGGTGGAGTTGCCATCCCTGAAAGTGTTGAAGCCAAGCCTGGATGGGGCACTTAGTGCCATGGTCTGATTGACTGGCCAGGGCTGGGTGCTAGGTTGGGCTGGCTGAGCTTGGAGGTCTCTTCCAGCCTGGTTGATTCAATGATTCTATGAACAGATGGCTGAGCACCGTTTTGTTCTTGGAACTGGCATGAGAAAGGCTGTTGGATACTACCATTTCCCTCACTGTAAATAGGAATTTTAAGCCATCTACAAAGAAAATGGAAATTCTAACCTCAGTTTGGCAAGAGTTTGTTATGATATCACCTTCTATGTTTCCTTTCACCTTCTAGATCCTGTCTTCCTGCCAGTTAAAGCAGCAAACTATTCCTGAGACACTCTAAACCAAACTGCACTGTATGATGACCAAAGCCACCAGCCCAAGTCAGGGAGGGAAGTCTTCTACCTAACCTGTTGGCATCAAGAAAACAAAGCAGGTTTTATTCCATTTACCAAGTGCCAAACTCCATACAAGGATGCCTACTTCAAGTTGAGGATGCCAGATTTAACCCTATTAAATCTGCTCTCAGTTTACACAATACTGACTGAAATAAACCCTTTCAAACTGGACATGAAGCGTCCAAGTTACCCATTTAAGTCAGTTGCAAACTACATCTGAGGTTACAGGAGTCCACTTTTCTCCTGTGCACAAGGATTTCAGCAGCTTTAGAACAAACATAGGTTTGAAAAAAAAATGACAGTGTAAGTGTGGACAGTCATTGACTAACAGCCTCTCAGCAAGAGGCTGAGGGAGCTGGGGGTGTTTAGCCTGGAGAAGAGGAGGCTCAGGGATGACCTCATTGCTGTCTACAGCTACCTGAAGGGAGGTTGTAGCCAGGTGGGGGTTGGTCTCTTCTCCCAGACAACCAGCAACAGAACAAGGGGACACAGTCTCAAGTTGTGCCAGGGCAGGTTCAGGCTGGATGTTAGGAGGAAGTTCTTCACAGAGAGAGTGATTGACATTGGAATGGGCTGCCCAGGGAGGTGGTGGAGTCACCGTCCCTGGAGGTGTTCAAGAGAAGACTGGAAGAGGCACTTGGTGCCATGGTCTGGTTGACTGGCTAGGGCTGGGTGCTAGGTTGGACTGGATGAGCTTGGAGGTCTCTTCCAACCTGGGTGATTCTATGATTCTATGATTCCTTTCCATGCAGAGTGCTGACCAGAGAAATGAGATCAGGTTTTTATCCTGCCTTTGGATCATTTTATCTTATGACAGTTGAACCAGATTATTTGGGATACCTTGGGAGAGCTGAAGAAAGGTAAAGAGAAAGTTCCATTCTTGCTGCAGAAACATTCCTCTCTGTCCTTAGACTGTCTGCCCTCATAATGTCAGGTTTAAAAATAAACTCTAACTGCACAGTTAGTTCCATTACAGGTTTTGTGGAAGAAACCTTATTTCTGGTCTCTGCTCCACTGTTTGTGGCTGCATTATCCAGAATACAATTCCCAGAAGATACCAATGTGCTGTATTTCTAAGTTCCAGTCATGCCAGGCTTGCTTGCTTTCATGTCAAACACTGTGTTGCTTCAGTTTGCTGGTTCTAGAGTGCTAAGAGGACAGAGGAATCAAGGAACAGCCTGTCAAGCTTCACTTGGAGGATACACCCAGACTACAGTGTGCCAGCCAAAAATCTGGAGGGTTTTTTTCCTGCCCCCACCAAAAATGGTGGAAACTATACTACAAAAGAGCAACCTTTTGGCAGCTGTGGTGCCATACTAGAGAATTTGGTGACCACTCACCAATTCTACAGCAAAAGAAAATGCCTTCAGAAAGCCCTACAGCCCTGTTGGCTGTGCTCACACAGAGGAGTGCCCTCAGTTAAGCACCTTGGCATGGGCACCTTCAGCCCACCTAGGTCAGAATCTCTCGGGGATCTTACACCATTGCTGTCTACAACTACCTGAAAGGAGGCTGTAGCCAGGTGGGGTTGGGCTCTTCTCCCAGGCAACCAACAACAGAACAAGGGGACATAGTCTCAAGTTGTGCCAGGGCAGGTTCAGGCTGGATGTTAGGAGGAAGTTGTTGGCAGAGTGATTGGCATTGGAATGGGCTGCCCAGGGAGGTGGTGGAGTCTGTGTGGCTGGAGGTGTTGAAGCCAAGCCTGGCTGGGGCACTTAGTGTGATGGTCTGGTTGATTGGGCAGGGCTGGGTGCTAGGTTGGGCTGGCTGAGCTTGGAGGTCTCTTCCAACCTGGTTGATTCTGTGATTCTATGATCACTTGGAGAGAAATCTGAAAGGCAGGAGTACCACAGCATGCTGGTTTGAGGCCAATGGAACATTTTAATGAGGAAAACTAGATTACAGGCTGGGAAAAGGAAACAATGGTGATGGCTACTTCACTCATAGGCTTGCTGAGATGTGTAAGAGCAGCCTTTTTGGGATGCAAAACAGATCTAATAATAAGCCAAAGAGTTACACCACAAGTGTTCAGCCTCAGAAATCCCTAAACCAAACACTACTGCAAAGAACACCTCTGCTCTGCAATGCTTACTTTTGCCATCCACTGCAACACTTAGACTCATGGAATGGTTTAGGTTGGAAGGGACCTCAAGGATCATCCGGTTCCAGCCCCCTGCCATAGGCAGGGACACCTCCCACTAGAACAGGTTGCTCAAGGCCTCATCCAACCTGGGCTTGAACACCTCCAGAGAGGCTGTGGAGCACAGAAGCACCGAATGTGATCTTTGATTTTGGGTGGGGTTTTTTTGGTTGGTTTTGTTGTGGCTTTGTTTTGGTCTTTGCTTGGTGTGGATAATTTTGGGTGGGTTTTTTTGGTTGGTTTTGTTGTGGCTTTGTTTTGGTCTTTGGTTTGGTCTTTGGTTGGTGTGGATAATTTTGGGTGGGTTTTTTTGGTTGGTTTTGGTTTGGTCTTTGGTTGGTGTGGATAATTTTGGGTGGGTTTTTTTGGTTGGTGGTTTTTTTTTGTTTGCTTGGTTTTGTTCTGGTCTTTGGTTGGTTGTTTTTTGGTTGGGTTTGGTTTGGTTTTGTGGTTGTTATTTTTTAAAGCAAACCCAAACCCTAAGTTTTGTTTCTTTCAGAGGCCACTTGCTCTTCACATACACCACCAACAGGTGCTTCTACTGATCACTATGGGTAACCTTACACGACAGGGCAACCCATACTTACTCTGCAGAGTTTGCTCAGTCACTTTTCTGGACTGCTGCCCTGTGATTTCAAACTGAAGCCCTTGAAAGAAAGTCTCTTAGCATAAATAAGAACACACTGTAGTAGTTTTGATAAAGAATCAGAGTTTCTGGCCAATCAATTTCCCAAGTGCAATTGACATTAACTTCTCTCATCCATGTACTCAGGGACTCGTCCCCTTGTTTAGGGTGAGCTGTTTCTTTGCTATGCATGACGTGGGCACTGTCCCCTGAGGTAAATGCCTTTGACATTTTGGTAGAGGAAAGAGTGTCTAAGTGATAACTTCAAATCTAAGTAGAGGCAATAAGCTGTGGGCAAGTTGCCCAACTTCCACATGACGCACTTCATGATGGCTCTAAGAGGCTGAATCTTCCCCGAGAGAAGGCAAAGGACATAAGCTGCTTGTGAAGGGAGCTTCATTAGCTTTCCTTGGAGGATGCTCAGAGTGAATATTGATAATGACATTGTCATTGATAGTTCACTGAAGGAGAAGCATTTGTACAGAGCATCCAACAGTGAGGTCATGCATCAAATCAGACCTAATTACTGTCTGCAGTTTTGGAACGAATAGTTGCATGACTCAGATAAGAAGGGAGAATTCCTCTCTGGCTTCTTTCTCTCATAGGGAAGCACAGGGAAAGAGGCAAATGAAATGTGTTAGATTAATTCTGTAGAGAAATTCTGTTGTCATATCCACTTACTCCAGCAAAGAGAAGCCCAGAGAAAGAGGATCTGAAGCTCAGGCACCTGCAGCATGTGTTCTGTAAGTCAATACTAGGCCTCTCTGTACACAGAGAGATGACAGAGAAATTTCATCTGGGAGGACCTCCAAAAGTCCTCTCACCACTTCCACCTCTCCACTCAAAGCAGAGCATCTGAACTTAAACAAGATTGCTCAGGGGGGCCTTATCAAGCTCAGTTCTGAAACAGTCCCATTCCATTCTTCAAGCTGTTCAAAACTGACTGGACACACTTCTGGACACACTGCTCTGGTCAATCCTGCTTCTAGCAGGGAGGACTGCACTAGATGATTTCAAGAGCTGCCTTCAGACCTCAATCATTCTGTGATTCACAGAGTCCACAGCTGTTCTGGACAACCTATTAACTACACACATGTGGGGCATGCTGTCTTTAATCAGACCTGCAGCAGGAACACACCTGTTCTACATGAATGACAGAGCTCATTTCATAGAATCACAGAAGAGACCTCCAAGATCATAGGTAATCAAGGTGATAGAATCAAGAAGGTTGGAAGAAACCTCCAAGCTCAGCCAGACCAACCCAGCACCCAGCCTTAGCCAATCAACCAGACCATGGCACTAAGTGCCCCAGCCAGGCTTGGCTTCAACACCTTCAGGAATGGTGCCTTCACCACCTCCCTGGGCAGCCCATTCCAATGCCAATCACTCTCTCTGGCAACAACTTCCTCCTAACATCCAGCCTAGACCTCCCCCAGCACAACTTGAGACTGTGTCCCCTTGTTCCATTGCTGGCTGCCTGGCAGCAGAGCCCAACCCTACCTGGCTACAACCTCCTATTTGAAATTAGTCCTAAGAGTATTTATAATAGACAAGAACTCCCAAACTTCAAGAGGAAATGTCAATAAAGAGAAAAGGAAGCAGAGAAGTTCACTCCTGCAACTTACAGTTACCAGTTCAGGATAGGGAAACAACTCTGCTAACGTCAGCTGGATTTCATAGCATTTGAAGAGCATCTGAAGATACAAATGTTTGATTGCAGAAGCAGGAAAGAAATTACCAAGCCTCAAAGCATCATGACCCTGACCAGGCACATTCTCAGCATCTAAAGGGGAAAAAAAAAAAGGGATAAACTTCTGGATTATTTTCAAGGCCTGATGTAGTTGGTTATGATGCTTCATAGAGAGTAGAAGATGAGGGACCAGTCCAGCCAGTCCCTGCTCTTTGACATGAAAAACTAAGGTTTAAAGGAAGGAGACAAAATAGGCTAGAGAGAGGGAGATAAACAGGGATCTGCTGGAGAGGGTCCAGCAGATGGCTATGAGGATGATTAGGGGACAGGAGGGCATGGCTTATGAGGAGAGGCTGAGGGACCTGGGGCTGTTTAGTCTGGAGAAGACTTAAGAGAGGATTTGATAAATGTTTATAAGTATCTGAGGGCTGCTGGGGGGGGACAGGCTCTGCTCACTGCTCCCTGGGATAGGACAAGGAGCAATGGGTGTAAGTTGCAGAAAAGAGGTTCCACCTCAACACAAGGGGGAACTTCCTTACTGTAGGGGTCCCAGAGCACTGGAATAGGCTTCCTAGAGAAGTTGTGAAGTCTCCTTCTCTGGAGCCTTTCAAGGCCTGTCTGGATGTGTTCCTATGTGACCTGTGTTAGATAGCACTGTCCTGCTCTGGTAAGGGGATTGGACTTGATGATCTCCTTGGGTCCCTTCCAACCCCTAACATACTCTGATCCTATGAAATACTAAAGGTATGAGATTGTGTGTGGAAACCCAGTTTTATTTAATGTTAGCATTAAACAACAGCTAAAGGCAGTCAGAGAAAAAAAATATAGCTAGGCCAGGCAGAATTAAGCAGCTGGTGCCAAAGAGGGAAAACAGAAGATAAGTGAAATGGAAAAGTGTCTCCCAGTCTAGTGAGGAACCTCTGCTTAATATCAACAGAAGCAGTTTACGTGTACCCAGCATGTCTCCAGGTGGAAGCTGCACTTTCTCTGCCAAGACAATTCTCTAGGGCAAATAAATAGATGTGAAACGCTAAAAGGGAAAAAAAAAGAACACAAACTGAACTACCCTAACATCTCTTTGTAAATTAAGTAGATGGTTTAATTCCCCTTCTCTTCTACTTTTCTTCTGGCACAAGAACCCCAAATACAACTCAAGACATCCATCCATTTCACCAAAGGGAAAAACAAAAGTGCATTTTGTATCGGATGCCCTTGCGTCAAGCTTGCTAAGGCTCATAAATCAGCTGTCTTAGTGCCCTGGTCATTTCAACCAACGTCTGCCCCTTTTGTTAACTCATGATTTATAACTGGAAGTTACTTTTTGTTTTTTTTTTTTTTTTTTTTTTTTTTTTTTTTTTAATGCCAGGTTTCTAAACTGTGCTGTGCTTGGTTTGATATCATATCCATTTCGTACACCCAGCTATAAGACACTAAATTTATTGTCTGCGAACTGTTACCTTGAGAAATTACATCAATGCAAAGTGGTTTCCATTTAGGAATCAATGCCCAATAAATTCATTGGATTTTTTTTTTTTTTTTTTCTTGAAGGGGGGGAGAGAACATGATGATATTTATGAGGTCATGAGCAGCTATATAACAGGTGAAACGGGGAGCAGAGGCAACACTTCAGGCAGGAGTTCTGAGTTACAGGGGGTAGGCGAAGCAGAGTCAACACGGCAACGATGCATAAGCTGGTGCTTTGCTGCCTCGTCATTATCAGCTTCTCCTCTCCTCTCTCCTCTGTCCCCATCATCAATGCCAGTGAGATGTCTTATCAACTCTCAGGTAAGAGACCTTTTCTTTTAATGGTCAGAAAGCAGGGGCTGGAGCAGTAAAAGCCCAAGAGAAGCAGGTGCTCTTTCTGAGGGGCCTTGGTGGAGAAAGGTAGGAATATCTCCAGAAGGTTGGCAGTGCAAGTGATGCCACCAGTGGGTTCTAGGGAGGTTCAGTACCCTAAATATTTCTTCCTGCTGCCTTGAGATCCAGGAAACAGGAATCTCAGCCTTCTATGCTCTCTGCTCAGCCCCCAGTGAGAGCACAGGCAGTGCCCTTACTGACTGTGAGCTGGCAGTTGGTGTGTGTCTTTGGAGCAGAATTAGGAGGCATTGGATAGTTTAAAGAATCATGGCTGTATGGTCTCTCCTCCTGTTACACTTTAAGATTAGCTATGTTTAACTAAAGATGTATTTAAAAAGGAGGAAACCTACTGCAAAGAACAATGCAGTCCTGCTTAGATCAAGAATAAGCAACTCTGTCTTACTCTGCAACAACAATGATGTACTGAGCACAGTAAAGAGTAATTGCAGCAATGCGGATTCCGTCCAGTTCAGTGGAGGAATAAATCCTTGCCTGAAAAAGCTGTTCTCCAAGTTTGAAATTATACTCTTAAGACTGAAATGGCTCAGTAAAAATGCACAACAGAGTCTGGAAAGTTCCTGTCACCAGACCTGCCCTGGGCTGGAAGTATTTCTGATAAAACTGGCAAATCAACCCCAAATTTACTGCCTAAACCTGAGTGTTAAGAAGTGACTGTTCTTACCTGCTTTGCAGGTGCAGCAGCTGGTCTGCTGGTTTACAGCTATCAAGTAAAGCCCTAGCTTGCTTTGAGGATCTTGGACTCTGTATGCCAGCATCTTCTCAAGCCTTCCACTATATAAGCTGCATTCAACAGGAAACCATGACTCAGATCTATCACATCGCAGGGTGACCAATCTGGCTCTAACAATTACTGCATTTGTTTGAAGGCATCCATTAGGATTATTAAATCTGCCTTGCTAATATAAAGTCTCCAGGCTGGGTAAGGCAGAAGTAGAACTCTGGATGAAGTAAGATTGTTTTGTTTGTTGCCTTTTTTTTTTTAAGATCTCAAAGTATCTGAATTACAAAACAGTACAAAGGCTGGAGACAGGAATTGTCTCTGCACAGCACAGGGAAGTTGCAATATTCCTACTCAGTCTTACACTGAAATCACAGGCTCACAAGATGTTAGGGGTTGGAAGGCACCCAAGGAGATCATCAATTCCAAGCCCCCTGCCAGAGCAGGACAATAAAATCTAACACAGATCACAGAGGAACACATCCAGACAGGCCTTGGAAAGCTCCAGGGAAGGAGACTCCACAACCTCTCTGGGCAGCCTGTGCTGTGTAAGGAAGTTCCCCCTTGTGTTGAGCTGGAACCTCCTGCTGCAACTTAGACACGTTGCTCCTTGTCCTATCCCAGGGAGCAGTGAGCAGAGCCTGTTCCTCCCCTCCTGGCCAGCCCTCAGATACTTATAAACATTTATCAAATCCCCTCTAAGTCTTCTCTTTTCCAGACTAAAAAGTCCCAAGTCTCTCAGCCTCTCCTCATAAGACATGCCCTCCACTCCCCTAATCCCTACTGTCTTTTGCAGTTGTCCTTCTGTTCCATGAACACACTAACAAAGTGGACATCCAGGGTCTTTGAGCTCTTGATCTCAGTCCAAATCATTGAAATCCTGGAGGACTCTTTTCAGCAGTTAATTTTTGTATTCCCTATGGAGGAGCTGTGCATTCTCATCCATCCTTGCAGGTAACAACAACTAAAGCTCCACAGAATCATCTAAAAGGGCAACTACAAACTTATTCATCTAAAGAACTGGAGTTTGAGAACAGCATCCTCTTGTTGCCCACAATTTTAAATGTCTGATATATGTCAGCAAAGATGAAATTCACTGCTCAGACTACAGAAGTCTTACTCTGCCTCAAGCAGAACATTTCTAGGGGCTCCTGTTGGGCCACCTGCCTTGGGGCACAGAATTCTGAATACCCTATGCACATGCAAAGGTATCAGCAGCCTGTTGTTTCAGACATCAAGTGTTGATATCTGTGCAGATACACAGAGAGAGCTGACTGAAAGGCACTGAGAAGCACAGCTGCCAAAGTGAGCTCTAAGATTTTCTACACTCACTCCTATCCTTCCCCTCATTTTATTGTATTTAACAGTGGGGAACCAGAGCAGATTAACAGGCCTTGAACAGGGAGCTTTTTCCTGATGCCTAGGAAAGCTCCACTGTATGACATAGCTGAGAAAAAAATGGACTAAATAATAGTAATTGAAATATATATATACAAGTCTGGGGTTTCTACAGCTGAGTACCAGAAGGATTAGGGTGCAATGGGAGGACTGCTATTGCTCAAGAAACCTGTCTTAAGGAGAGCTGAGATTGTCCTCAGGAAGGTGTTTTTCTCACAGCTTTGAAAGGGAAAGAACCCCACAACTACTCCAACTCTCCTCTACCATGATTCACTGAATGAGAACAGACAATGCAATGAGCATCTTCAACAGGTGGGGCCAAGAGGTAGAGTGAAACAAGGATCCAGGGCAAAAGACTTACTGTGTGCCTGCTTCTGTTATCTTCTGCTTGCAGCTGATGAAGATTCGAGATTGAAGCTGGGCAGCCTAGGAAGCACTTCCTTGCTTCAGTTTTTGCCAGAGCTCTTGGATACTCTGACTGAAGACAACAAAGCAGGTGAGGATTTACCACAGCAGTTTACAGGAGCCTGCGTGTGGTTCTCCTGCCTGCCTTCTGCAGGCATTGTGCCCCCACTCCTGGCTATTGACTGAAATACAACAGATAACTGTCATTTAGTTTACTGGGAGCTTGGGGAAACCTGCTGAGCAGCCATACTTGCAGCTTGATGCTTGCTGGACAGGTCTCCAAATTAGTTCAGCAAAACCTCCACAGAACTGGACTCAAAGACTGGCCGAGGAGAAGAGAGTAAACACAATATCACAGTCTCTTAGGACACATCAATCCTTGCAGACAGAGCAGGATCAATAGCAGCAGATAGCCCAGGGGTGCAACAGACACGACAGGTGCCTGCTGAAGAGGATGGCACAGCTTGCATCAACCCTGGAATGGGCTGCCCAGGGAGGTGGTTGAGGCTCTGTCCCTGGAGGTGTTTAAGGCCAGGCTGGATGAGGCTCTGGCCAGCCTGATGTAGGGTAGGGTGTCCCTGGGCATGGCAGCGGGGCTGGAACTGGATGATCCTTGTGGTCCCTTCCAACCTTGACTGATTCTATGGTTCTATGCATCTGCAGAGTCCCAGGTCCTTCTGGAGCTGTACTGCAAGAACTTGATGTGCAAAAAGGTTTTCTGTCTAGGACCCTAAACACTCCAGCTCAAGACTTCTGCTGGCTACAGCATTATGGGACACAAGAATGACTTGTGTAGGTTCACAGCTTCTAAATGGTAAAACATTTCATTATGTCTTCTCTTTACCAGGTCTCAGTCCCAGCAGCTACAGCCCAAGGGAAAATATAAAAGAGGTAAGTAAATGACCACCTGTCTCTGAAACAAGAGAAGAGTCCTTCTTTCAAACTCTGCAGTATTGGTACTGAGACATCATTTAAGCTGCATAGACATCATAAACAGCATAAAGTATGCCAGTGTTGCTGAAGCTGGAATCAGTTAGCAGATATGGTTAGAAGGGTTAGAAAAAGTGCAAGTAATCCAGGGCATTTCATTCTGAAACACTCTGCTTTTGCCCCACAGAAAAGCAGCTGTCTGAGACACCAGTTTCCAGCATCACCAGACCAGGCCAGTACATTGGCCAGCATTAGCTGTGTGTAACTTTCCCACACACACACTACAAGGCTACACAGAGTGATCAGATTTGTTGTGAGCCATGAAGTAAAAGGAGACCATAATCCCTGTTCACTTCACAGTATCACAGTATCATCAGGGTTGGAAGAGACCTCACAGATCATCAAGTCCAACCCTTTACCACAGGGCTCAAGGCCAGACCATGGCACCAAGTGCCACGTCCAACCTTGCCTTGAATAGCCCCAGGGACGGCGACTCCACCACCTCCCCGGGCAGCCCATTCCAGTGTCCAATGACTCTCTCAGGGAAGAACTTTCTCCTCACCTCCAGCCTAAATTTCCCCTGGTGTAGCTTGAGGCTGTGTCCTCTTGTTCTGGTGCTGGCCACCTGAGAGAAGAGAGCAACCTCCTCCTGGCCACAACCACCCCTCAGGTAGTTGTAGACAGCAATAAAGTCACCCCTGAGCCTCCTCTTCTCCAGCACTTGACTGCTGAGCTAAAGGCAAAAGACAAGGAGTAGCTTTAGTGTATCATCTAAATCAGAGGGCACACTGGGCACCCACTCCTCCTTCCCCCAGTCAAACCCCAGGGCTGGGTGAGCAGCTGGTGCAGTGCACAGCATGCTCACTCCTGGGAACATTTAGCACCCAGCAGTAACCTCTCTAATGCTGTTTGACTTCAGGCTCTCTATGAAAATCACCCTCAAGTGGCTTTGCTGGGACGCTTCTTGACCAAGGACAGGAAACAGTACAAGAAGCGTGGGAACCTTTCTGAGTGCTTCTGGAAGTATTGTGTGTAAAGAGGAGAAGAAACTCTGCCTGACTTTGGGTGCATAATTTAAACAGATGTCTGCAAACATGTATAGAAATTTGCTTAAGATGAGACTGAAGAGAGATGAAGACAGCTCCTAACTTTAGACTCAACACGACTTGGAAATGAATAAACTCTTGATGTTTTGCAATGATGTGAGCAGTGTAATATTTTCTTTAGACATCAGCACAACAGGAAGAAAGCATTGGGAAGAAAATGGTAAATAAGCAGCATTAAGAGAACTTGGCCAGGAGAAACAAGAGTCCCATGGTGTCCCCATTACACGCCCCCCTGAAGAGCAATGCCTCAACTATATCATAGAATGGTTTAGGTTGGAAGGGACCTCGAAGCTTATCCAGTTCCAACCCCTTGCCATAGGCAGGGATGCCTCCCAGTAGAACAGGTTGCTCAAGGCCTCATCCAACCCCTAAATGCAGAGGCAAGAGGACTCTGTCCTTTGTCACCTGGTCACTTGACACAGATCAAGGTTCCAAGAAACAAAGGTTATTGCTGTATTCCCTGATGCTGCTGAGCCAGCACTCACAGAACACTCAGACTCACAGAATGGTTTAGATTGGAAAGGACCTCAAGGATCATCCAGTTCCAACCCTCTGCCATAGGCAGGGACACCTCCCACTGGAAGAGGTTGCTCAAGGCCTCATCCAACCTGGCCTTGAACACCTCCAGGGAGGGAGCAGCCACAACCTCTCTGGGCAACCTGTGCCAGCATCTCACAGTTTGCATCTCCCCTCTGCCAGTTTAAACTCATTACCCCTTGTCCTGTCATTACAAGACCTTCTCCCAGCCTTCCTGTAGGTTCCCTTCGGATACTGGAAGGCCACTATAAGGTCCCCTTGAAGCCTTCTCCAGATAAGTGCTAAGAGATGTGGTGCTTCACGACCCAGTTTGGCACTCAGGGAAGTTTGGTTACACTTGGAGGTGATGATCTTGAAGGTCCTTTCCAACTTTAATGAGCCTATGACTCTATGACTTGAAGTGCACAATCAGAGGGAGAGCAGTCTGCTTTCTAACAGTTACCAACAGAAGGGAACACAACCCCCAGAGGTCTTTGCAGTGTATTTTGTAGTTTTATTTATAAAACCATAAGCTCCTTTCAAGTGTACAGTTAAAATCACAACCTGTAAATCCAAGCACAGCTAAGTATTATGTCAATAAAATATTCCTAATAGCTGATGTAAAAACCCCAATTTGATTGTGATTCAAAACTACTCAGTGGAAGGTAAACTTACCAAGATGTTGCTCACTCAGAGAAAAATGTTATCACACTGCAAAGTCACATCAGGGTCCCTCCTGCTCACAGCAATGCCAGGAAAAGATCTGCACATCAATCTCTTAAAAACATAACTCTCTATTCGTGAATACAACAAAGACAACAAAAAAAAATGCCAGGGAAATCCACCAAAGGTTTCCAACCTGCTGAAGCCCCCACAGGGGGTAGTATCACTGATGTACTTCCACATTCTCCCTTTGATCACCTAAAAAGTGACCTTCCAAGCAGCTCTAAACTGCCTGCGACGTTTGAGTCATGCCAGGCGAAGCAAAAGTTACAGGAGCAAAAGCAGCACGTGCAAATCTGGCTGCAGGATTTACTCTCCTGGTCTTTCAGATCAGAACTGGATCTCACTTTGACTACTCCAGCAAAGACCATGACACAAGTGCAAGCTGCAGAAAAACCTACCGGTTCCAGAAAACTTATGGGAACGAGGTCCAACCCAAAAGGTTTGCTAAGGCAGCTGATTGTGCTTCTACTGCATGAAAAAGTAGCCTGGGATGCTTTTTTTTTTGTCCTAACTCTGTTTTGCAGCCAAAATCGTTTATGGGTTTGGGCAAATCACCTTTCATCATCACACACGGCACCAGTTCACCTCTTCATTCCTCTTGCGCTCTTCTCCCACGTCACAATTTCTTCTGCACCTCAGTGCAGCCCCAGACAAAGACTCTTGCACCTGAGATTGAGCTCAGATCACAAACTTTGCATTCCCACTCCCATTCACATGCACCTTCATTACAGACAGTCACAGGGTGTGGTGTTGGCAGCACCACAGCAACTGCTTAGGACTTCCGTTGCTATAGGACCCTCCTGGTCACAGATTCATAGCAATAGGTGGTATAAGATCTCCAAACAAGAAACGATTTAATAGGATCAAGTTTCTATGTACAGGACAGGATCTTAATACCTGCAGCAAAGACAGCACAGGATACAGTGAGTAAAGATCCCCAAATTATACTCTTGGTATGAACTAGGGGCATGCATCTGTGCCATTTTTTTGCCTCTGCCTCTTTTATACAGCTGGTTCAATGACAGTCCTCCTGCTCTTGTTTCCACACCTACGGATGAAGAGCACTATTCAAGCACTATGTCACTGCCATTCCCCTAAGCCAGGTCCTACTGTCTCATAAAGCAGATGACATGTATGCTTCCTGAGCCATCCCAGGCCATCTCATTTTTATATTCAGGGAATAAACACTGGAAATAATGTACAGCAAAAGAGTTAATGATCTAAACTTTGCTTCTGGCTTTGAACTATTTTGAAGGAGACAGTCGTCCTTAACCTGGAGCACTCAAATCAATCTATCTCACTAAGCCTCGGAATACATTAAAGCAGGCATTGTAACTTAAGCACAGCTGACTAGAGTGTATTCTAAGTGCATCAGTCTAATTTGACTGTTAAGTTATTTAAGAAGCTTCCTAATTAAGAAGAGAACCTATAGAGAAAGCAACTTAGTACATGTTTTAGCTCAGTGTGGTCATAAAGCAGAATGCTGTATGGGGAAAGGGCTGGACAAAGCCTAGGAAAGGTACAAAGGATCGCCCACGTTTTCCTACTTGAGTAGAGAACTTGCTATTTGTAAAGACCCAGCCAAGCCTCTCATCTTGCAAAGTGTTTAACATTTGGACACAGAAAGTACTCAGAATGTGTGGTCCTCTGCAACACAAGAAAAACCAAGTTAAAGCTGAAACAAACTGAATGACAAATATAGAAGAGAAAGAATGAAGAGAAAGCAAAAAGGTATGGACAGAGAGGTTGAGCACACTGTAAAGAAATCCAAACACTGCCTGGGGCAAACTAGCCTTGAAAATCTGTTCCTCCACAGGAATCGTTTTGCTCGATAGAAGCTTTAGTGACAAAGACCGACAATGAATTGCTTTTTCAAAGTAACAAAAACCCCTTTAGATAAAGAGAGTTTTCCTTCAATGATCCACAGACCACAGTGTTTTTAACTTACTCAACTTGAAGCCTACTTGAGAAGGGAACTGAAGAACTGAAAACCTTTCACAGCAGAAAAAGAAGAGTGTCACTGAAGGAAGGAGCGAGTAACCTATTACATTCTTAAAACGCTTTGCTGAGAAGGCTACGGTGATTAACAGCACAAGGAAAACCTGATTACATCAAGCTTTTGATAAACCAAGGGGAGATAAGACAAAATTTGCTAGGTCTTAGTGAATTGTGTCCTGTTTGAAGAGCACTTTAGGAGACATTCAGCTTTAAGCTGGAAGCATTAACACAACAAGTCCTTTTTCCGTACTGAAAGCAGTTAAGGACAAACTCATGCTTTGCACAAGCTCATTTTTCCGCGCATGGATTTCAGTAGCCAGAGATTTCATTATAAAGAAGTTAAAACTTGTAGAGGAAGTTAACAATGGTAAGGAAATAATAAATAGGTGCTTTGATGTTCAAGTCTGACTGCACAACATGTGATGCTTCAAGAAAACAGAATAAACGAAGCTCAATCTCTTTTTGGCTTTGGCATCACCACAACAGAAACAAAAAATCAGGGAAACAAACCGCTTAAAATGTGCTTCCATTTCCTATGGCTGGATTAGACTTCCCTAAGTACTTCAATATAACAAGAAGAAAATTAAGAGACAAATCTGCTTTCCAGAGCGCCAGCAACATGAGATCAAAGATTGTACACAGCTACTTGCACTAATGACTGCAGTACAGAGCCAGGATAGAGAAGTATTCCTGTGTGTATTACTAAAAAGCAGATCCTGCATAAGGAAATAGCTCCTGAA
The DNA here is from genome assembly GCF_015220805.1 of Pogoniulus pusillus. Taxonomy (NCBI): domain Eukaryota; kingdom Metazoa; phylum Chordata; class Aves; order Piciformes; family Lybiidae; genus Pogoniulus; species Pogoniulus pusillus. The sequence continues at coordinate 4,164,762 of NC_087299.1, forward strand.
TTGTTACTTCTGGTTTTGGATTGCCTTTTCTCATTTCATCTCTAGCAGATTTGCAAACCAGCTAGCCTCAATTCACTTTAACCATCTATCTCCAGAAACATAGCTTCAAAAGCAAAAGCTCTAAGCCACTTGGGTTCCAAAACACTCACCACAACACACACGGGGAGTGGTTGTTCTGCTTTTCACTTCAGTTTACTTTTCAGATGGGCACAAGCTGGTAGAAGGCATTTTGATGCAGAGTAACCTGGCCAGTTTTCAGCTGCTCATTAAAACCCCTACTGGATTCTTGAACCAGCTACAATGATCTTAGAGCCTCATAGTATCAGGATCTTCAGTTTAGACCTTTAAATACTGAACAAACGAAAATGAGTAACACTTTGCTGTAGCTTAGTTTCAATGCTGATTCCGGCACATTCCACCTTACTTGGGGAGCAAATGTGCTGTACCTCTTAGGTGCATCACTTCAGGTTCTTAATTAGTGCATCTTTCCAGACTCTTATTTGTGAGGTTCAAACAAACAAACCAAGCCCCAAACACCTCTGCATTTCGTTTGCAACCAAAAGTTAGAAACACAACCCACTCTGTGAGGTCACAAAGGGAAACAGCTTCCCAGTAAAAGACTGTCTCCAAAGTCAGGCCAGGAGTGAAGGGGTAATGGAGGAAGATCTGGTTTCATGTGTGACTGCTCATTTTGGGAAGAGACAGCCAGACAGATTTCATTGCTGGTATGTAGCAGAGCCAGAGGAAAAGCAGATGGGAATTGCACCAAGCAGGTTTACTGACACAAGTGCTGCTGTCTTCACTCTTGCAGGAGCGGAAGTGATTTCCCTTTGTTTTTCACATTGTCATCAGCCACTGCAGCCTCACACCTTGCTTCCCTGATGTCACAGGTCACACAGCCCTTTAAAAAGGAACAAGAACATAGCAAATGAAATTCTCCTTATCATGAATGTATTTCAGAGAGTCAATCCTGACAGCATGATCTGGTGAAGTCTCTTGAAATCCCTCCTCAATGGGCTGAAATCCCTCCAAAAGAAGAGATTATTCAGGTGTCTTACTTGCAGAAGCAGCTAATCTGCACCTCCAATGCATCATCTCAGCAATGAATTCCTTGGTTAGCAGAGCACAGGTTTGGCTTCCAGTATCTGAGTGGGGCCAAAAAAAATCTGGGGAGGGACTTTTGAGGCTGTCAGGGAGTGACAGGACTGGGGGGAATGGAGCAAAGCTGGAGGTGGGGAGATTCAGAGTGGAGGTGAGGAGGAAGTTGTTGAGCATGAGAGGGGTGAGAGCCTGGAATGGGTTGCCGAGGGAGGTGGTTGAGGCCCCATCACTGGAGGTGTTTAAGGCCAGGCTGGATGAGGCTGTGGGCAGCCTGATCTAGGGTAGGGTGTCCCTGGGCATGGCAAGGAACTGGCTGCTCCTTGTGGTCCCTTCCAACCCTGACTGATTCTATGGTTCTTTCTGATAAAAAAGCACGTGGATTCCTTGAATACACTTCCCAGTGCTATAAACAGGCTACCCATTAAGGATTAGGACTGCAGATTGAAGAGCAGCAATACCAACCAAAAAACCCACAAAACTGAAACATCTGAGTGTACTGATAGATCAGATTTCTCTGTTTCATTCCTGGTACAGAAATAAAGCACCAAATTAGAACTCCTGCATCTCTTTCCACTGTCTCAAGCCTGGCTGCATTTGCAAAATGAAAAGCTGTAATAGAAGCATGACTTAGTGGTTAGGATCAGTTTTAGCTGTTACCTTAGATATCAAACATAATTATTTGCATAGCAAATCTTTTGATGACATCAGAGATGTAAGCATTGAACAGAATTCTCTGCAAGACCACTGGACATAATTCTGCTATCTGGATCAAGCACAGCAACTTAACCACCATAAGACACACAAGAATTTTATCATACAGTTCATAGAATGGTTTAGGTTGGAAGAGACCTCAAAGATCATCCAGTTCCAACACGTTGCCTTAGGCAGGGACACCTCCCACTAGAACAGGTTGCTCAAGGCCTCATCCAACCTGGGCCTGAACACCTCCAGGGAGATTGTGGAGCACAGAAGCACCCAATGTGATCAAAGGTCATATTCTGTGCTTCTGTGCTCCACAACCTCCCTGGGCAACCTGTGCCAGTGTCTCACCACCCTCACTGCAAAGAACCCTTTCCTAACATCCAGTTTGCATCTCCCCTCTGCCAGTTTAAACCCATTACCCCTCATCCTGTCATGACAATACCTTGTCAACAGTCTCTCCCCAGCCTTCCTGTAGCTCTTTCAAATACTGGAAAGCCACTATAAGGTCTCCTCAAAGGCTTCTCTTCTCCAGGCTGCAGAGCCCCAACTCTTGTAGCCTGTCCTCAAAGCAGAGCTGCTCCATCCCTCTGAGCATCTTTGTGGCCCTCCTCTGGCCTCACTCTAACAGTTTAATGTCCAAGGTACTAGAAAAACAAAGACTAATTTTCTTGATTTGTTTCAGAGCTAATGACATAGATGTCTCCATTTTTCTGCTCTAAGCACCAGAGCTTAGAATGCCAGACCTGAAATTCTGAGCACATACAGCATGCAGTGCTGCATGAGTACAAAAACACAGCCCAGTCTGCCTTGATGTTCTTGTACAACTCATCACTGGGGCTCTAGATCTTTCTAGGACTCATGTCATCATCTTTTTTTTTCTCCATAGCACCTGAGAGCATGTTAAGCTGCTTAGGACACTCTCTAACAAATACTACGAAAATTGACTTCAGATTTGTATGCATGCCCAGGAGTTACTCCAGATAAAATAATCTGGCATAAGATACCAAAATTCTTACAGAATGAACCCCCCTACAAAAGCCCAACTACTCTTGTGCTGGATGCATCCTGGCCTGGATCAGGAGCAGTGTGGGCAGCAGGACAAGGGAGGTTTATGTGCCCCTGTGCTCAGCAGTGCTCAGGCCACACCTTGAGTGCTGTGTCCAGCTCTGGACTCCTCAGTTCAAGAGAGATGTTGAGGTGCTGGAAGGTGTCCAGAGAAGGGCAGCAAGGCTGGAGAGGGGCCTGGAGCACAGTCCTGTGAGGAGAGGCTGAGGGAGCTGGGGGTGTGCAGCCTGAAGAAGAGGAGGCTCAGGGCAGAGCTCATTGCTGCCTGCAGCTCCCTGCAGGGAGGCTGTAGCCAGGTGGGGTTGGGCTCTGCTGCCAGGCAAGCAGCAGCAGAACAAGGGGACACAGCATTAAGTTGTGCCAGGGGAGGTCTAGGCTGGATGTTGTTAGGAAATTGTTGTCAGAGAGAGTGATTGGCATTGGAATGAGCTGCCCAGGGAGGTGGTGGAGTTGCCATGCCTGGAGGTGTTGAAGCAAAGCCTGGCTGGGGCACTTTTAGTGCCATGGTTTAGTTTCTTGTACAGGCGCTGCATGCTAAGTTGGACTGGATGATCTCAGAGGTCCCTTCCAACCTGGTCAATTCCATGGCTCTATGAACAGATGGCTGAGCACTGTATGTATGGCTGAATCTCCTCTGTGATTATGATCATTCTGTAGCTTGCTGAACACACCTGTTCTGTCTCATCTTTACTCCTGTCCCAGTGTTACATGCTATTCTGTTGACTCTAAGTAGTGAAAACTTAACACTAAGAACAGCCCCAGGTATGGACTCCTACTATTCCCTTTCACCTCACAGTGTGCCTGAAGGCATTTTGCTACAGGTGCTTCCTATGTGGAGTTTTTTTTATCTAGGAAAAACAGATTAGAAGACTCATACTTTGGCACTTCTCATCTGGCTAGCATGCCCCTTCTTCTATTTACAGGTACTCATAGGTGAGCCCAGTGCTGTAGAAGGCACTGCCTGTGGCTAGTCAAGGCAGGAATAAACTGCTGATCTTTCACAGCTCCTTACTTGGGTGCTGATTTGCAGCGGGACAGTCTGGGTCCGGATCCATGTGTGCACCTCTGCAAGCTCCTTCTTTTGTCCATCTGTGAACCAGGGCTGCTGCCTTCTCATGACTGTCAGCTTCTCCAGATCCTCCTTTAAAACTTCCTCTTTAACTCTGCAAGTAACAGGCATCAGTGAACAAAGCTGTACCAGATGAAGCAAGGCATCTTCTGACTGTAATTGCATTGGGAGAGGCTCTTCACCTGTACCTATGGCAAAACCCTAAACATCAGCAGCCACTGAAGATTAACTCTACTTTCTGATACCTTATTTGCTTTGTAAGGCTCCTTTCAACACTGCTTTAACTGTCAGGTGTGAGGAGTTATATATATTTTATATATTTATATATTTGGTGTGGAGTTGGTCTTTTTGCTGTGTTTTTTTGTCCTTTTTTTCCCCCCAAATGTACAATCTCATTACAAATGATACATAAACTGATTGCAAGCAACTTGCAAATAACCTGTGCTAGTTTGAGCCCATCTGGGATTTTTTAGTGAGAGGAATTAGGTGATAGGCTGTGAAAAGGAAACAGTGGTGAGGTCTGCTTCACTCATAGGCTTGCTGAGATGTATAAAACCAAGAACACAAACACAGATAACAGAGTTGCTCTCTGCCTCTGGCTGCCTGCACTTGTCTCCCTAACCTGTTGTCTGTGTAACTAATCCATCTTCTTCCTAACCCCCCTGGCTGATTCTCCAAACTCACCTTGAACATAAGGCAAAATCTGGGATGAGGTAGAGGGGTGGAAAGCAGGTGGAAGGGTGGTTGAGAGCCCCTCCTGGAGACTCTGGTTTCTGAGAGGGCTGTTGTGTTTCTGTGTTACTTTTTAACTTGTATAGTCCTGTCTCTAGCTGTATAGATTGTAAATATCTGCTTGCATATTGTGCTAAGCTGTAAATATAAAGCTCCATTCTAATTCCCAGCTCTGCTGAGTCTAGTCTGGGTGATTTTCTTAAGTGTGGGGGGGGGGCAGGTAACACCCAAACCATCACATAACCCTAAGTAGTTTTACCCTTTATGCATGCAAAACACAGGACAAAATCTAATCCCCTGAATACCTCAGCAAAAAGCTTACATATTACCATAGTTTAACTTTTGGGAGACAAAGAACCAGGGTTTAAAATGTCTAAACAGTAACTTAAAACACCTTCTCAGAATTTCATTGGTATGTGCACTGTCTTTCAGAGTCCCATTTTTAATTCTACATCTCTAGACACAATTCCAAACAACACCACTGAATTTTCCAACCTGTTTGGCATTTGGTAAGTCATTAGAACTTGCTCAGGTGTGTGATCCATCATCATCCAGGTTGACTCATGTTTGGATTTATGAGCTGTCCTTTTTTCTTGTGCTTCTTGATTCTTCTCCTCTTTGGAAGCTTCAGAAGAATCATTACTGGCAAAATACTTGCTGCTTTTTCCACTACATGCTGAGAATTACCATGGAAAAAAAGAATGCAGATGCCTGAGAAATCCCAGTAACTCAGCACGAATCCTGAGAGAACTCTCTGGCACTCCTGCAAGCTAGTTCTGTCCCATGAACACAAGTACTCCCAGACAACTCCTCTAGCAAGTGGTTACTACCTACTGAGAATTCAAAGAAGGTGCATTCTACTAAGTTACTCAAGATGTCCAAAGCTCTATTTGCTCTTCTCACAATTATGACTCAGCTTCTGATTCAAGAGGCCCTCCTCCAGATAGATGCACCTTACTCAAACAAGATGTAAGCCAGCATCTGAGGCAGAGAAGAGTGATAGTGAGCAAAATCAAAGTGACTTAAACAATACAGGGTGGGCTTCTTAGATTCCCATTTCCAGCTACAGTGACTGAAACAAACTTGGCTTCAAACACTGAAAGCTGGTGAGAAATACAGACTACAGAGCCTCTTACTGAGGTTTCCATTCCCACGGCAGTCTTGTTGTCAATTACCAGCAAGCCACCTAACACCAAGTATCTGCATCTCAAACTTCCCTACCTGTGCCACAACCAGAAGTCTCATTGGAGCCAGAGCCTAAAGAAGCAGAAAGAGCTGATCCACTGCCTGATGCTGCTGAACCTGTACCCGACTGGGAGTCCTCGCACAGCAAGCGGTCAGCAAATTCACTAGAAGGACAATGGCTAGCACTGTTACCACTATCTTCTGGATTGTTGTCCTGGAGACAAAAATCAAAACACATCCATGGAAGTTACATTCAAGTTTGACACAGAAAGCTCATGCACTTACTGCATTTGTCACATACTAAGTTCTCATAGCACTTCACTAGCAAGTTCCTAGCTCTGAAAACGAATGCCAGTCTAGAACTCGGAGTAACGCTCCTCATGGGTGCAAACAACAAGCATCTGGACTCTACTACTTTCTGCTGTAGAACCTTCCCCACTGGGTCAAGACATTGTACTGCTGCATTAAGTTAGTATTTTCTGCTGACAACAGAGCAGGAGCCAGTTCCCTTCACATCCTGTTAGAGGGCACGAAGCAGCCACGTGCGTCAAGCAATGGTGCACTACAGGGAAAACGAGAGAGTCGTCCCCTGATGCAGTCTGTGCAGCTCACTGCCTCGGCAGCTACAGGTACACCAACTCCCCTTTCAGGACCCTACCCTGCAGTTTCAGCTGATCCAGCCTTTCCAGCCCAATCTGGATTCAGGAGCCAACAATTTTTCCTTGCCTGCAGAGCTCAGATTCCTGCCTCTGAGTTTACCGCGGAAGTTGGAGAGGCCTTTTCTATGCCCATGTATGGAAACCGACCCACATGGATCCCTGTTCTTCGTTCATTAGCTGCATCCCTGGGAGACAGAGGGAGTAATTAGAAGAGTATCTTCCCTTTGTTTGGTTCTCCACAGAGACTGTGGGACTGGGCAAGAAACGATGCCAGTTGCGCAGCACCAACCAAGTTCCACATGCATGAAAGCCCCAAACCCAAAATTCCAGCTGACAATTGAAAAGGCTGCTGCCAAAATGCTGAGCAGAAGTGGCTTGTGGCAGCCTAGACCAGAAGATCCCACGTTTGTGTCATGGCTAAGTGCCAGCACTGCACTGCCACGGGTGCGAGTATGAACAGCTTCCTCCACCTCCTGTGCTATTTGTGCCCTGCAGCCTACATAGCACAGCCACTGGAAAAAGCAGCTGACAAAATCTGGTGACCCTGAAACACAGATCACCATCACAGGTTTTGGTGACTGAACACCATGGAAATCAGAGCTTCAACTCTGCATTACAAATTCCTATTACTTACACATTTGGTTTCTGCATGTGCTTTCACACCAGTACTAATGGAAAGCTCCATAGGTTTTGGCAGCTCTTCTTGAAGCAAATTCAGCTGCAGTGGGGAGCTGCTCCGTGAGCTATTCAGCAGCAGGGCCTGATGATGCTGGCCCTCTTGCTGGTCCTCCATGGATGTGGCAGAAGAGGCTGGAAAGGGCTGATCTACAGAATGTGGTGCTACTGGTGATGGAGCAACAGGATGGGGGGCTGGAGGTAGTGTAGTGCATGGATATGAAGAGGGAGGGTAAACACACTGAGGGCTAGGAAGAAAGACATAGTGAGGCATTGGAGTAGACGTGGGGAAACTCTGGAAAAGCACAGCCATGAATGTCCCTGTGCTTGGGGGATAAAATGCTGGGCATGACTGTGCTTCACAGCATACTTGCAATGATGACATGGACTCAGGTTTTAAGGACTGAGGGGCAAACTCCTCTCCTAGAGAAGAAGCTGGAAAATTAGATAATGGCTCCGAGCAAACAGGAATTCCCATAGGAGGAAGGACATTCATATTGGAGGAACTCAGATAGGACACTTTTGAGAGACAGAATGACTGTTTCTGAATTGTCCTCTTCTCACATGGAAGACTATTTCTATGTTTACTAGAAGAGTGGCTATCTGAGGACTTTCTCTGAGGTTTCTGGCGCTTGAATTTTCCATGTTTGCCTTTTTTACAGCTAGCTGGGCTCATCTGCTTTGAAGGGGAATCTCCTGAGAAGGAAGAAAAATAGACAAATTCACTGAAATGACAGGCCTAGAGGAAAAAAAAACAAAACAGAAAGAAAGAAAACCATGCTGGTGATCATGTGGTTCATTCAGAGAGCTGACTTTCCTCTGGCTAATTCTTCCATACACCACACCAACCGATTTGCTGGCACACCTACAATATTTTCCCTCACATCATCAATTTTCTTAGTGATCATTCTGGCTTATGCCAATCCCATCTTTTACATTCCCTTGAGGGGAGGGAACGAGATACTTGAGATTTGCAGAATTTATTGCAATAATGATCTGCTTTGTGAAAAGCCTAAAAGAGCAACATCCAAGATGCAGCAGATCTTCTGTGCGGGCAACGCTGCTGTTAAGTCCTGGCAGTTGAAAGGAAGTACTTGTTTTCAGCCACAGTAAGACACTTAATCAATCATACAAAGGAGAACCAGACTCCACTGCTAGGTTGGTCTTTCTAAGTCACCTAGTAACTCTGATTCTCAAAGCTGCCGCCTACCTTGGCCACAGGAATGTCCGTTGTTACTTCTGCTCCCCTGTTGAAGGTAAGTCCTAAACGGAGAGAGCAAGATCCTCTGGCGGAACCTGTCAACGTAGTTCTGCTCCTCCTTTTGAGTGTGGGCTGACAGAGTCTCTTTGGTTAGCCCAACTGGCTTTAGGTCCTCAGGTACCACAGCAAGATTCTGAGCATTCACTACAGGCAGCTCAATTTGTTCACTTCCAACAGTAGTGTCCTCCATTGTAGTCACTTCTTTGGAAAAGGAAGAAAAGAAATCACTCACTCTTTGCTCTGGCCGTCTGGTGTCAACCTCCACAACATCCAGGGGGTTACACCAAAAACAATCTTATCTAAGCCACTGAGCAGATACAGGTCAGAGGAAAGAGCAAAAACCACCTATGTTACTCAAATGCAGCTGCACTCACATCAGCTGAACGAATTGCTTTGTGTGGTCTGGAAAACTGAAAACATTCACTTCGCAGTTACAGAAGCACTTCCTTCGTATTTTCTTGGTACAACAGCAGTTAAAAACTCATTTTTATGCTTCCTTTCTGCATCAAAATGAGGGGACACTGGCCCATTAGTCTTTTTTGGTGTTATTCTCAATGGCCAAATGCACATTGTTGTGTTTGAGTTATAAGAGGTGAAGCTGAAGAGGAAAGGAAGTAGTGCACTCTGTTAAAAGTAGCCTTTATTAAAGTACTGTCAACGTTTCCAGGCTCAAGTTTTCTTCACAGTGTCCCCAGAATGCCCTTACTTCTATGTAAGAGCTGGCACTCATGAGCACTACCTCAAAGAGACAAAACTCAGGATGTACTTCAGCCTGGAAACACTTGTGAGTGAAGTCTGCATGCTGCAAGTGTGAACAGTACCTGATTCAGGGTGTGGGACATGGACTATAGTGCTGCTGTAACTGCACTGGCTGGTGACAGACACCACACTCGGAGCCTTGTTGGACAGGGTCAGGTCTGCCAGAGGAGCTCCCACCATGCCTGAAGCTGTCTGCTCTTTCAGCATCTCTTCCCCACCAGCAGATATTGGAGTTTTGGAATCAACTGCTGAAAGCATTTCAGTATCTATTGGTAAATGACAAAGTTTCTACATGGTATTTCATTCTTGATTTTGAGATCTAGACAAGGTAAGCAAATACTGACCAGACAACCAAAATGGTTGTGCTGTTAGCATGACAAGTTAAAAAGTAGACATGAGCCTTGGAACATGCAACAGTGGCACATAAAAGCCAAACCAATTGTTGCTGCTCTGTTATAGCTGTTAATATACTTCGTGTTACCTTCCAACATCTCAAGCGCCTGCTGACTTTGCTGGACTTGCTTGTCATCTTCTGAAGATGACGATGATGCATTTGCAGAAGACTTACATTTCCTTTTCAGTGCTGGAATGCTGCAGCTCTCTAGATACCTGAAATAAAAGCACATCACAGGAAGCTCTACATACTTTGTGCCTTCTCTCCATTTGGAGTGACAAACATCTGAACAATGCAAACTGGAGATCCAGTGGTTGTTAACTAGTATTTTAAATTGGCTGTAGGAAGCTCTGGACACAAATACTCCTTGGAAAGCAGATATGAGAGCAGAGAGAAAAAAGTTATCCAATGGCTTAAAAAACACTGACATTTGATAGTTTTTATCAGGTTTCTGTTTTCTATGGATATTCCCAAAGCATGTGTTGAGAACAGCTACACAGAATACACACTCGACTCCTGCTGCCCTCGTGGTGAAATTAGCAGCAGTCAAATATCAACAGCTGCAAACAGAACCTTAGCCTCCAAATTCTTTGTGACTCTGTGATTCACACTGAGCATTGAGATGGATTACTCAGAGAGACAGAAAACTCTACAAACAATCCCAAACCCCAGCCAGTTTAGACCAATGCAAACAGTGTGGATATTTACCTTCCACCTGTTAACCTTAAAACTTGCATCACTAAAATTGCTTCACAGTTGGTTACCTGATGATACTATCAACACAATTGATCTGCTGATAGGAAGGGACGTGTGGAGTCTTCTTTGAATTGTCATAAAATGTGTGGCCTGGCTCTTCTGTGCTATCACTTCTCAGTGCCTGAAGGAAACAGGAAGTGGTGTGCCTCTTCCCTAGGAAAGAAGAGATCCTCAGACTCCTCTCAAAGGCATCTAGACACTAACCCCCCCAAAGACAAACACATACATCTTATTATACAGAGATATAAGGTCTGTGACAGCACAGGTCTCAACACTGATTTACTCTGCATTTTCATATCAATTCACATGTTTCAAGAGAGAGGAGAGAGAAGCAGAATGACTATAAAATAAACCCTACATAACACCTTAAACATTCACTCAGAACAACTAAGTAAACAATGAAAACAGGGAAAAAACACTGTATTGAAACTGTAAACAAAGCTGCAATTGGCCATTACCCTTCCCTCAATTTATACAACACAGAATGCAACCCTGGCAGCTTCTTTGGAGCATAGATACACTGCTCTGACATTCACAGTGCAGTCCTCTCATCGACAAGCCTAGAGTTAATCAGGGTTTTAATTATAACTTTCAAAGAGACATTCTAGAGCAAAATGTTTAAATACAGATCCCTAGGGTATCTGGCAGGGATCCAGTTTTCTCTATACACCTCTGCTAGATACTAACTGCAAATGATAGGCATCAGCACAACATGAAGCTAGACCACTGCTTCGCTGGGAAGAGGGACAATGTTTTCCAGCCTATGAATTGTTTCTGAGAGTCACAGGCTCACAGGACGTTAGAGGTTGGAAGGAACCCAAGGAGATCATCCAGTCCAGCCCCCCCTTGCCAGAGCAGGACAATACTATCTAACACAGATCACAGAGGAACACATCCAGACAGGCCTTGAAAGGCTCTAAGAAAGGAGGCTCCACAACCTCTCTGGGGAGCCTGTGCCAGTGCTCTGTGACCCTTACAGTAAAGTTCCCCGTTGTGTTAAGGCAGAACCTCTTTTGCTGCAACTTACACCCATTGCTCCTTGTCCTATCCCAGGGAGCAGTGAGCAGAGCCTGTCCTGTCCCCACTCTCAGCCAGCCCTCAGACACTTACACACATTTATCAAATCCCCTCCGAGTCTTCTCTTCTACAGTATAAAAAGGCCCAGGTCTCTCAGCCTCTCCTCATAAGCCATGCCCTCCAGTCCCCTCATCAGCCTCATAGCCCTCCACTGGCCCCTCTCCAACAGATCCCTGTCCCTCTTAAACTGGAGAGCCCAAAACTGAACACAGTATTCAAGATGAGGTCTCACCAGGGCAGAGTAGAGAGGGAGGAGAACCTCCCTTGATCTGCACATAAGGTAACTAAGGGAAGCTTCCGTAATATTCTCAGACCTGCTACACCCAAGTCTGAATTTTCACTAGAACATGTTAAAAGAGGTTATCACAGGTATGTTCCTCTGTATCTCAGGGAGCAGTTCAAAAGTTACTGCATCTGCTGTTGGGTGGTTGGTTTTTGTTTGGGGTCTTTTTGGGAGTTAATTTTAGGTGGTTTTTTATTTTATTTTTAATAAAAAACAACAACAAAGCCAAACCACCACCAAGGTTTCAGCTGTGATAAAATGCTATCTTAAGTTCTGCAGCACAACACACACCAGTCAAACTCACAGCCACAGCCCTACCCGGCTCGCATTACCTTAAAGGATCCTAACATTAACTTACCTCCTGGCACTTCTGAACTTACAGCCTGCTCATTTCCATTCTGTGGCTTGCTCCTCGATGCAATATACAGCTGCTGCCCCAGGTTCTTTATTCGGTTGACATCTGCACAGACTTGTTGCAATGTCATCTTGAGATATGTGAGAATGCAAAGGCAGAAGAGAATTAGCAGAAAGAGGCCACAGGAGACCGTTAATGTAGACTTGGGTTCTTGTACTCTCCCAAGTGAGAGAGCAGGCAGTCAGACTAAGGCTGGTAACTGTCTTTGTGAATGTAATGAATTATCATTGTTAATTTCATTTAGTTAACTGTGATAAAGCTCAAACAGTCTCAGCATTTGAGTGTTCTAGCACTGATGCAAGCCTTGAGAGTGGGAATAAGCTGATGACTTAACCACAAGTCTCACAAGAGAATTAGGTAATGTAGGGCAGCATGGTTTTCCCTCTCTTCTAAAGCAGTCTACACTGGACCTCTAGTGCCCTTTGCAGACCAGCACAGAAAATCCCAAGCAAACAGAAACTCCCTTCACAATTAATTCTCTTTCTGACTGCATGGTTTTTCCCACTTTTTTCCTCTCCAAGTCCACTATTTTTCTTCAGAAGGCTGATCTTAAGCAAGTCTTAATTTACTTCAGTACCATAGTTCTTACTGGCTCAATTTTAGTGAGAGCAAAAACCAGCAGTTTCTAACTGATGAATTTAAGTATATGTAGCTTGAACTTAGCTGTGTCCTCCCATTTCAGTAAAATGTATGATGAGGAAGTGCATTTTCACAGAGTTAAACTTTTAATTTTGAAAAAATGTATTTGTACAACTCTGCAGGCAGTGACACATTCATAGACTTACTGGTTCCTGTATTTCCTCTGCACAGTTCCCATTGGAGTCACTTGAAGATGCTATGCTGATATAATGTTCGTAAGAGCCATTGCTTCCAAGGCTTCCATAACCACTGGAAACATTGCTGTGAACTGGCTGAATGAAGGGGAAAAAATAGCAGTAAAAGCAATAAAAATCATCCTTTTAGAGAACAAAAAAGGTGCAACACACTTTGCAACACAAACTTCCAGCATACAAAGAGCACAAAGTCAAAAGCCAGGATTGCTTTGGGTTCTGCCACTTGCTCAAGAAAAGCTCTCCACTGTGCTTGAAGCTGTTCAGGATGCAGATTCATTTTTCAACATAAAGACCCAGCAAATATGTCAAATGGAGTATTTCTTCTAACCAAGTGGTGACCCAGAGCCATATGTTGGATGCTGTCACTCAAGCCTGTCTCCATTCAGAAATTTCCTTCCAGAACTTTTGAAAGATCACCACCAAAGCAGTCTGCTAAACTGACCCATGTTTCTTTACCCTCTCATTCAGAAGGCCAGCCAGGGTTTTGAAATTCTGACATCTTCTTTACCTGCAGAAGCAGCTTATAAATCTGTCCTTGCAGCTCTCTTATCTCTTTCTCGACACGGCTCATTTCTTTAGTTCTTGGGGCAAAGACATCTTCGTTCAGAGGGCTTCTGGAGAGAGCCAACAACATTTCACTATTAATTTTGATTTGGTAAAGAAAAGATATCTCTTGGAAACTAAGGAAAAACATGTGAAAAGCTATCTTGCACATTCAGTACTAATTGCACTTTGAAAAGAGGTTGCCTTGGTAAGTATTTAGACTCTGCATTAAGTGAATATTCCAGAGGAAAACAAGGCCAAATCATAGAATCAACCAGGATGGAAGAGGCCTCTCAGATCATCCAGACCAATCTAGCACCCAGCCCTAGCCAATCAACCAGACCATGGCACTAAGTGCCCCAGCCAGGCTTGGCTTCAACACCTTCAGGCATGTCGACTTCACCACCTCCCTGGGCAGCCCAATCCAATGCCAATCACTCTCTCTGCCAACAACTTCCTCCTAACATCCAGCCTAGACCTCCCCTGGCACAACTTGAGGCTGTGTCCTCTTCTTCTGTTGCTGGCTGCCTGGCAGCAGAGCCCAACCCCACCTGGCTACAGCCTCCCTGCAGGTAGTTGTAGAGAGCAATGAGCTCTGCCCTGAGCCTCCTCTTCTGCAGGCTGCACACCCCCAGCTCCCTCAGCCTCTCCTCACAGGGCTGTGCTCCAAGGCCTCTCACCAGCTTTGTTGCCCTTCTCTGGAAATGTTCCAGTACCTTAACATCTCTCTTGAACTGAGAAGCCCAGAACTGGACACAGCACTCAAGGTGTGGCCTGACCAGTGTTGAGTTCAGGGGAAGAATAACCTCCCTTGTCCTGCTGGTCACACTGTTCCTGAGCCAGGCCAGGATACCATTGGATCTCTTGGCCACCTGGGCACACAAATGGGTCACTTAATGGGTTTTTTGGGTGAACCAATGAGTGAATGTCAACCAACTATTTATTCAAGTGATCCACTTTTTACATTATTTTTTTAGCTCTTTCTCAACTCATCCAAAGTAGTATTTTGAGTCAGACACATTCATTATCACAGTATCTGAACATCAACTATGTGCAAAAATATGCTAAAGTTAGCTCTGCCTTTTGAAGTAATTTACTTATTTTCATACTTAATAAACAAGACTAATGGTGTTCTGCAGGAATGGAATGCAAGACAGACACTAAGCAGGAACAAGATCTGCAGCTCAGTCCCAAGATTGTTTAGTTTTGCAGAGCATTCAGTGCAAAGATCAATGCTACAACTGACTTACGTCCGGACTTTGTGTCGGCCAATGATGAACACAACTTTCCTGCTCCAAGGATTCACAAAACTGGACCAGCTGGTATCCAGTATGACATAATCCCCATTTTGAGTACAAAATCTAATAGGCAAATGTTCAAAAGGAGGTTGGCCAGCAAATTTCAGGACTAAAAGAAAAACAAACAACAAACCAAACAAAAATAATCAAGACACAAGATTTTGTTTGCAGTATGACACAGCAGTGCAAACACAAGCATGAACGAGTGGGGTCCTTTAAAACCTTGGGCATGCATTTGCTTTGATCTCAAATTGATTGCTTTAATTAGTTTGTACTTAAGACTGCAAATCAGTCACATGTCAAGCAATATGCTAAGAATGCTGAAGCCAGGAGAAATTCCTCTCAAAGCAGCTGTACTCACTTTTCCGGTGAATGGCAACCATCAAAGGACGATCTTCTGGGTGCAGATACAGCAGGATGGATGTTCCAATTAGATCTTGAGGTAAGTAACCCAACAAAGGCACTGCTCTGAAACCCAAACACATCACCACTGATTACAGAATAGCTCTGAGTGTTTACATCCTCCACTTCTCAGTGAAGTGCCCCCATGCAATCTACAATGACGTGAACTAAGGCTGCAGTACATTTTCTAGCCCATCTAATAATTCTCCAGTGCAATGCACAGATGTAAACACCAATGACAAAGAGTTCTGTGCTTGGAGGTCTATGATTTTCAGTGGTTGCTGGCAGTTTTGTGTTTGTCTCTATGCAAAGAAAAGAAAACAAACAGGTCACAGGCAAAATGCTGCCAAGAAATGTGACATGGATGCTGTGAAGCGTTGTAAAAACACTGCTGTGGCTTTGCAGGTGACAGCTTTAGTCTGGCCAAATTCCTTTGACCCAGCTCAGTAGAGCTGTACCTCCAGGGTGGGATCCCCAGGGCTTTGCATTATGTGGGTTTTCTGCTCAGTGTTACCACAGGTGCCTGCTGCCCTGGATCAGAACTGCCTGCAATTCTATTTAATTCATGCTTCAAAGTCACCAAAGGATCTTGTGTCCCTGCAGCTGTAGATGTTTTTCCATGAGTGGACTAATACAAAGCCACTTTGTTTACATAACTACTGCAAACTGCACAGTTCAACTATTTTACTTGGGTCTCCAGTTGCATCACTGAAGCATTTTTTGCTCCCTCTGCATACATACCTCACAGGGTAGGGTGTCCCTGCCCATGGCAGGGGGGTTGGAACTAGATGATCCTTGTGGTCCCTTCCAACTCTGACTGATTCTATGATTCAAATCTCACCTGTCATCTATGTCAAGAAACACACATCCAGGGGTGTGAGTGGTGGTGAAGATTCTTTTATCCATAGGAATTCGAGGAGCTAATAGAAGAGAAATATTTATTGAAACAGAATATGCACCAAGACAGGAAACCTACCACTGCTTTTGCTCATGACAGCTACCAGCCCTTGAACGTTTCAAATTGTTCACTGTTTTCTGACCAGTAACTCCTACAAACTGCTTTTCTTTTCTTTCCCTTGTGCAAGACACAGTCTCTGTTGTCCTTAGCTTTCAAAATGAAATACATTCAAGCCCTAGGCTATTCAAGCAAGATACACACAGGCTCTGTTTTACACATTTCTTGACTTAAGTTGTGCAGCTGGTTAAACAGTCCACGTTGATGGATTGTGCTGTCTGGAGACAGAAATGCACACTTCTCACTGCTTTTTATTTGGTAGTTCTACCAATCTCATTGCAGCTTGAATTCTGTTTTGTAACACTGTAGGCACCAGGCATTTTCACTAAAGCTCATGGCAAAACTACTGTTTTGAAGGTAATTTGGTAACATGAAAGAATTTGTAATCTTTAAGTTGTTAGTATTTAGTAATTGGTTTTAATTAGTCTAGACAGTAAATGAGGTATTATATTTATAGGAGGCCTTTTTTACTTTGGAATTTAAACTTGCTTTCTTCTAATCAAAAATCTGGTTTGGAAACCAGTGATTTTTTTGAAGCTCATATGAAGTCTTTCACTCTTCTTCACTGCTGTTCAGGTAGAACTGTAAATGTCTCTCTAAGTCTTTTCAAAATCTGAGAAAAATACTGTTGCATCTTTAGGTCTTTTCAAAATCTAGTATGAGAAAAGTACTCTTGAATCTTTTTATCTCTGTGTTTCTCCAATTGTGCAAAGATTACATTGTGCAGCTAAGCTGCTCACTTGTACAGAAGAGAACATCACAGATTTTTAGGTGCTATACACTGCTCCCAAAAATAACAATAACAAGAAGAGGTCAAATGCTTTGGTGTCTTGCAAAGCCAAGGCATACACGTGGGTGAGGCTACCTAAGCACAGCTTCCAAACCAAGGAAGCAGACTTTCACATATTGCATTTTCTGATTGGCTTGGCTTTTTAACTGGATTCTCCTGACTTGCCTTCATATCCAGAGTGAATTTTCTCAGCCAAAGCTAAGCAGCAGGATTCTGCATCCATGTGGACAGAAGTACACACATGGACCAAGTATGGGGTGATTCGGAAGGGGTAACAACGTGTTTCTTGTTCCTGATCTTTACCACCCCTAAGGAGAAAGTAAAATAGATTAACAAACTCATTTCAAGACTCACTTTACACCAGACTAGAGCCCTGCATGGAGAAGTTATGCTGAACACACAGGCCCAGATAATCAGAACTTCCTAAGGTCTTACACACACTCTCTTGTGATCCAAGGCCAACACATTCAGCAACACCAAGTAAGTGTTTTGCCTCAGATAGCTGCATTAAGAGGCTGTTCTAGAAATGCCACTGCTCTAACAGTTAAAGATCACCTTCCACTCTTGGTTCAAATGTATTTGTGAGAACCACTCATTTGGTTTTGTGCTCTCCAAGTTAAAGAGCTCCTCTATAACATTTTTAAGAAATAAAAATTAAATGTTTGCCTCACTTTTTGTTTCACTCATTTGCAACAGTGAGACTCCTCCAGCCTCAGTCCATAATTAGCTGCTGTTCTTTTACTGTCCTCCTCCCACGAGAAATTGTCTTCCTAGCACATGTGTAAGCAGCACAGAACACTGCAGGTGAGGTCTTGACCAGGGTTTTGAAACGAGTGCATGAGTGACTGCCTGCTTCCATTGCAAATGATTTGTCACCTGGCACAGTATCTTACCCAGCTCTGACATTTGTGGACTTTATCACTCACACTAAAAGCTACTTTGCTATTCCACACTTAGTAAACTGTTTCTAGAGAGGAGCTACCATCATAACAACTACTGCTGACAGCTCTCCTTTTGGAAAACATACAAATGGAAACTGGACACAGCAGGAGTTTACCACATTTTCATACCTAAGCCTAGTGTGTGCTTGTGAAAGAAGTATTTTGACCCATGAATCCCACATAACCGAAAGGATCTGTTCTCTATTAGGAGGAAGTTCTTCAGAGAGAGTGATTGGCTGTTGGGAATCACTACATTTAATATTACTATTCCCAACAATTGGCATTGGAATGGGCTGCCCAGGGAGGTGGTGGAGTTGCTGTCCCTGGAGGTGTTCAAGCAAAGCCTGGATGGGGCACTTAGTGCCATGGTCTGGTTGACTGGATAGGTGAGAGATTGGACTGGATGAGCTTGGAGGTCTCTTCCAACCTGGTTGATTCTATGGTGTGTGAACAAGAGCAACTACTGCAAAATGTTTATGTATCCTACAGGCAGTTCCTCCAATTGAAAATTCCAATCTGTCCTGCTGGTTTTATTCCAAGTGCCAAAGGGCATTGTTCAAGAGACAAAGGTGGCTTTAGAGCTTGGGTTTTTGAAACACAGATGAATGAACCAAACATCAGTGGAAAGGCAGAGTAAATATCCTATCTGCTCAGAAACTAACAGCTAGAATCACAGAATGTACTGGGATGGAAAGAACCTTTAAAGGTCATCTAGTCCACACACCGCATCCCCTCCCCAACACGCAGGGACATCCACAACTAGATCAGATTGTTCAGAGCCACATCAAGCCTGACCTTGAATGTGTCCAAGGATGGGGCCTCCACTACCTTTCTGGACTGCTTCTTCCAGTGTTCCACCACTCCCACAGCAAGGAATTTCCTCTCAATGTCCAGTTTAAATCTGCCCTTCCCTAATGTACAGTCCAGTGCTGTACCCTTTGCCAACACAAAACAACAATGTACTTGCCTGATCCTGCAGAAAAAGGACTTCACCTGGGCATACTCATACAGAGAAGCTAGTAAAAGCAATACACAGTGAAAGTATCAGTCAGTAGCCTTAAAAAGGTCACACCCATCAGAACTGTGTTAAACTCTGCATTCTCCAGACCTTCCATGCAAGACCAAAGTCTGTAACCTGCTTTTCACTAGCTTCTGTTAGCTGTCCAACAATCTGCCCCCACTTCAGATGTTATTCCTCTTCTCCAGCTCACTCACTCTTAAAAGAAATGATTGACCTGGAACTAAATTCAGAGGAAACACTTATCTGAAAAACTCTTTAAAGGCAAGGTGAAAATTTCTGGCTTTATGGGCCATATACCAAAAAACTTTCATACCAACAAGAGCTAGGGGGAAAATTCAGTTAACAGTTCACAGCAAGAAAACAGTAACAGCTCCATAGGGGTGCTACTTCTCTGCTGGGTGGGCACATGAGTGGCTTCCAAGTTATGGAATGCCCTGGCACATTAGTGTTTCCAGCCTCTGATGTCTCACATCTTTTGATAGCAAAGGTCCCAGCTCTGATGCCAGAGCAGCCCTACAGCTAGGTGGGCAAAAGATAGGGCCTGGCATGTCAACTACATTCAAACTGGTCATAAACAGCACAGGACTCAAAAGTCACCATTTAGGCAAACCCAGCACTAAACAGTAAGTCAGCCTAACACTTAGGTTCAGTGAGCTATGCTCAAGCAGGCTGCAAGTGGACCATGAAGACAATGTAGCTAAGCAACTCTGAGATGTAGATTAAACTCACTTTTTAAAAGAAGGTGCAGTATTTGGAACAAGTAAGAAAGTACTCAAAATTAAGTAGCTGCCTTTTACTTATCTCAGGTAAGAACTAAGTCTCTAGAAGAACAGCTAGGACTTGCTGCACAGCTACTTTAGCTTTCAAAGGGGAAAGAGAAACAGCTGCTGCCAGTATCAGGTGTTTCTTATAAATGCTCATGCAGCGTAGATGCCCTGATTGTTCCTAAGGCAGAGAGACACATCAAACACCCAAGAGCCTTGACAAGTCCCACCTGTTTGACTTTCCATGTTCCAAAGTGGCAGGTGGGACTGATCAGTGTGTGTGTAGAACACACTCACGTCCTGAGGGACAAGCAACTCTACAAACCGGGCGGACTCCAACACTTTCTTCTTACAGTTCAGAATGGCTGCAGCCTGCTCAGAAATATGCACTATGCGTCCAGAAAGCAAGGAGAACACAGCCACAAACGTGTCCTGGAAAACAAACATGGCCAAAGGCAATTCACCCTCAAGGCAATGCAGAAGTATGGTAAAAAATAAAGTAAAATCAATTGGAGAGAGCTGACTCCACCACACAGCACAGCCTGAGAGCTCAAATGTGTTCTTAAACTAGCACACAGTGAAAGCTGTGCAGGAGGTACTACTGTCACCAGTGCTTACTCACCATTTACACATGCTAGAAGTACTGCAATGTTGAAACTGAAAGAGATTACAGCAGTGATGTTACCCTGTGCTAGTTTGAGCCTAGCTGGGATGTTCTGGTGAGAAGAATTAGATGCTAGGCTGTGAAAAGGAAACAATGATGATGTCTACTGCACTCATAGACTTGCTGAGATTTATAAGGACACAAAGATAGATAACAGAGTTGCTCTGTCTGGGGCTGCATGAACTTCTCTAACTTGCTGCCTGACTAATCCATCTGCTTCCTAACCCCCCTGGGCTGACCCTCCAAACTCACCTTGAGCATAAGGCGAAGTCTGGGGTAAGGTAGAGGGATGGAAGGAAGGTGGAAAGGTGGTTGGGAGCTCCTCCTGGGAGGGCTGTTGTGTTTCTGGATTACTTTTTAACTGGTATATGTCTGTCTGTAACAGTATAGATTTTAACTATTGCTTAGATGTTGTGTTAAGCTGTAAATATAAAGCTTCATTCAATTTCCAGGTTGGCTGAGTCTAGTCTGGGTGATTTTCTTAGGTGTGGGGGGACAGGGAACATACCCAGAAGGACTGGTTACCAGCCCACACACTTCTGAGCTTTCAGAGTATTCACCACAATTCCACACAGAACAATATTCCAAGAACTTTCTAGAAGTAGAAAGCTTTTGCCATATTTCTGACATGGCATCTAACAGGACTGCACCTCAAGAAACAGACTTTTCTTTGAAGCAGAGCTAGAAAGCATATTACATACTGCAAATGAAAAAAAAAATCTTAATCCAGATGTACACACAGAAACCAAAATCCTTCACAAGTTATGGACTTGATAAGCTTTGAAAACTTGCTGCTGAGTGTGTCACAAGAGTTTACTATTCTCAAGAGATATTTGTTGCTTCTGGCAAAAACAGAGAGAAAAAGAAGTATTTCTTCACTTACTGCTGTTGGGTACCCAAAGTCAGCATGGATAATAAGTAGCCTTGCTACCTTTAAAACCACAAAAGCCTACCTGGCCAAAACTCAAAAGGCTTTTCAATTTTACACACTCTGTTTCTACAAAATGATGCAAGAGAATTAAACAGACAACAAAGCAGCAAGTGATGAAATCCTTGAGCGCATCTGAATTCCTTACAGTGTTTTTTGGAGTGTGTTCAGATGCAACTGCCACCAAATCTTCTATGCTGTATGTCATCACATCTGTTTGAAACACTCTTCGGTCATTCAGAGCCTGGAAAAAGTCATTGTTTGCTAATTGGGAAGAAAAAACAAACAAGAAAGGCAAAACAAACACAAGGAAGTCAGTAAGGAGACTATTTTGAAAGCATTTCTTACAGCCCTTGTACTTTTGTCATCTTTTTGGTGAAGTCCAAGGTGAGATGAGGAAGGTCTGTATAGTGACAAAGGAAAAGGGAACACTGATTATACTACTGGAGTGACCTATTTATGTTAAGAAAGTGAGCATGAGGAAAGAGGAAGAACAGAATGCAATGGCAAAAGAACAAGTTTAGATACTTAGTTCTGTTGGAAAACACAGACTTAGCCAGTGGTTTTTACAAAGTGTGTGTTAGTTTGAGCCTAGCTGGGATATGTTGGTGAGAAGAATTAGATGATAGGCTGTGAAAAGGAAACAATGGTGATGTCTACTGCACTCATAGGCTTGCTGAGATGTGTAAGAACAAGAATGCAGATAAAGGAGTTACTCTCTGAGTATCTCCCTAGGCTTTGGGCTGAACTTCTCTTTCTAACCTAACCTGCCATCTGCTTCCTAAACCCCCTGGTTGACCCTCCAAACTACCGTCAGTGTAAGGCAAAGTCTGGGGTAAGGTAGAGAAGTGGAAGGAAGGTGGAAGGGTGGTTGAGAGCCTCTCCTGGGGACTCTGGTTTCTGGGAGGGCTGCTGCATTTCTGGATCACTTTTTAGCTTGTTTATTTCTGTCTATAGCTGTATCTATTCTAAATAGCTGCTTGGATATTGTGCTAAGCTCTAAATATAGCTTCATTCACTCAATTCCCAGTGGCTGAGTCTAGTCTGGGTGATTTTTCTTAAGTTGGGGGAAGGGCAAGCAACACCCAAACCATCACAAAGTGAGACAAAGAATGCTGTTGTTTCCATACACAGGGAAAGTTAATAGTAGGCTGCTATTAGCTACAGGAGACTGGAGAACAGAGAAGCAGTATGTAGGTATCTCAGCAGAAAAGAGAATGTGGTTGTCCAACAAAAAACCACAACCAACCCCAGAGTGTTTCAGAGAGTCAGCTGCCTGCAGGACAACTGGAAGGCTCCCATTTGTTTTGAAGTTGTTTGCTGCCAGGTAAGTCTGTTCAAACCAAGCTGTTGTGCTTCCAGGATTTTTCCATACATACCTTGCACTTGTTGGACACACTGCAAGGCATAGTTGAGAGCACTGATGGTACTGGGCTTGCTGGAACTCCTTTTCTCTTCAGGCAAACACTTCTTCATTTCTTGGATCATCATTACCATATCTTTGTGTGACTGACTCCAATTCAGTTGCTCACTGTAAAACACAGGTTAAACTTTGGCAGAGACTTCTGGTAAAGGAGCTTCTTTTCAGTCCATTTATTAAAAGCATTCACTAAATCAAATTCATGGGCTTGGGCACAGGGTCACTGAACATCCAGATATGTTCTAATGCTCATTGACTGTACTTCCTATTGTATCTCACTTTCTGCTAGTTAATTTCTTCTCCTCTACTTCCCTTCTTTCCAGCTCCAACACATCACCAATGGCAAAGTCACATCACAACCAGTCAGCCTGCAAAGATCTTTAGCAACTAAAACCAAGCTGATATTTCCTCTAGTTTTTCTAAAGCTTGTTGGTATTAAAACCACAAAAGGATGCTGATTCTTTATCTATCTGTCTTTCCAGCCTCGAAGCCTACATGTCAGTAGCTGCACTTCAGGGAAAGATGACGTCCTCAAAATACACCTGATGGAAAAGCTTTCATTCTCTTATCACTCAGGAATCTACATCATACGTTTGGCCTCCACGAATGCAAGGGCATTAATAAAAAATTCTCTCCCTCTTCTAACTTTTGCTTACTTAACTGACTGAAAAATAAGCAATGCCCTCAAACTGCCACCGATTCTAAGCCTGTAAATGAGATTCAAGCATTGTTACTTCACTTTTGGCCATTTGGCATTTTTTTGTGTCACACTCTACACACACTACATTCGTTGCTAAAGTTCAAGTACTGCATCTTAGCTTTATGTACCAGTTCAGCACAGAATAAATGCTCTTGGACTACTGGCTGCTTTAAAAAGAAACAAATAAATACCACATCGAGTCTCTGATTTATTTCGGCAAAATACTGAACGAGCTCTGCTTTACTACTACTAAATGTAATCTTTAGGTTAAATATGTATATAAGCAACGAAAAGGACAATGACATATAGGATCAGCCAGCCCAGGAATAAGCAAACAACTCATGAGGAGCCTCGCAGCAGCGATGTGACCGACATGTGAGTTCAGTACCAACACCACAGGCTGCGGCTGCGACAAGTCTCCTCGGTAAGCGAATCCCGGCAAGAACTCAGTTCACGGCTACACCGGGTCCTCGACTCAGACTTAAGCTCCCTGCTTAGGCGCAATTCCAGCAACCGCAACCCGCTTCGGCACACTGCCGTTACCTGTTAGCTCCGCGATGCTCCACCAAACTTCCCGCTGCGCAGCCGTCCGACTCACGGCCGCCGAGGTCCGTTTTGCTTGCGTCCGGCCCGTTAAGCCGTTCTCCGCCGGGGATGGTTCCCGCATACATTGTACATCGCAAGTCCGTGTCCCGCCGACACTCTCCCTCCTGTCTGTCACCGCCAGCCGGGCTGACGGCCGCCTCTCGCCCGTCTCCCGTCACGCCAGCCGGCGACCAACCCGCGCCGTGCTCCGAGCTGCCGCCCGGACGCTTGCCCACATCCATCTCTAATCCGCAGAAGGCGACCGCACAGGGGCATCGGCCGCCGCAGCCTGGCTCCTCAGCACCCCCAGACCCTCACCTTTTACTACCGGGGCCGGGCCTGGCGCCTCATCTGCAGGAAAGACAAACGCCGCCTCAAGGGAACGCGGGAGGCGCCGTCCCCCCCCCGCCGCCGAGCCAGGCGGGCATCAGGGCTGCTGCTCCTCGCTCCCCCTCTTCCGACGCTCGGACAGCACCAGCGGCTCGCCAGCGCGGACCGCGGACGGGAGACCCCCAGCTGCTCCACTCCCCCCCGCGCTCGCCTCCTCTCTCCCGCCGGCCCCTACCTGCTGCGGGCGGGGGAGGCCGCGCCGGGTGCCGAGCAGGCCGCCGCCAGGCGCCGCGCCCCCGCCCCGCGCGGTTACGTAACGGCGGCCGCACGCGGCGGCCCCGCTCCCACACGCCCCGGCCACGTGCGCCGCGCCGCGCGCCGCCCCGCGCGGAAGGAGGAGGCGGAGCCAGGGTCGGAGCCGTTTTATTGGCGGGAAGGGCGCGCGGCGGGGCGGGGGGCGGGGCCGCGGGGGCGCCGCCTCACTGCTCACGCGCCGCCGCACGCGGCCCCCGTGCGCGCGCCTGCCCCGCCGCCACGTGCGGCACCGCCCCGGGGCGGAGACAAGGCGGGAAGGACGCAGCGGGCGGCGCCTCCCGCGGCCCTCCGCCCCCGGCCAGACACCGGCAAGGCACAAAGCGGAGCGGAAGCGACGCCGCCGCGGAACCAAGGAGGTGCAGGCAGACGAGGAGGGGCGAGGCCCCGACCCGCGTACAGAGCCCATAACCCGTTACAGCACCGAGCGTGGAAACTCCCGATCCGAATCCTCCTCACCAGCTCCGTGCCCCGTTGATCAAGGCACTGTGCAAGTGGTGAGCTGTGCTTGTTAGTAATTAAATACAGGAGTGTCTTAAGGCAACCAGGTTAAGTTAGTTAACAGATAAGTAGTCGAAATAGCTTCGCTTTAAACTGTAGTAAACGTGCTGAAATTGCAGCAGGTTTGAAGTGGAGAGGTTGGGGATTGGCACCTTCAGTGGATCTGAGTTTCTTCCTGAGACTCATGAAGACACACTCCAAACTACAAAAGAAGAAAATAGGTGGACAAAGGACAGTCTCCTTCAGACCCTCACCATAGCAATCCTGCACTTTAAGAATTTAAGACAGTAGAGCTATGCAAAGAAGGATGAAGAGTTCCCCATGCTGGCTTTGCTAGGCTCAGCTTTCCAGGGCTGCTTCCAGCAGTTACCACAGTGTTTATGACTGCATTACAGAAGATAAACTTTGATCTTCCATGAAATATCTGAGGATTACTGAAGATCTCAAAAACTGAATGATAAAACATTAACAATATATGTATTTCATTTGAGTGAGATGGAATAAATATATGTATTTAAACTGTACCAGCCATTGCCAAACACCAACTATTCCTGCATTACCAGAAATCCCCACCTTGGTGAAACTTACCAATGATGATGATGATGATAATGACAACAACAGCTATCAATATTGCCCACATCTGTGAAAAAAGCCATACAACACTTACTACAAAACATGCAGCAGCATTACCTGGTCTTTAGGGCACAAAAAAGCAGCCCCTGCAAGCTACTTTTGCACCAGCTGCTAAATCTAATGTCCTCAGTGAGTAAGCTCAGTTTACACCACCTCCCAGAGATGGGAGGCTGTGCAGGCAGGCAAAGCTGAGCAACATGTTCCTGTTGTGCCTCTTCACAAGGCCTGTTTCAGGTTAAGTATACAAGCAGCACTAAAGAACTATTAAACACCATTTCTGCTCTTACACTCTACCACATCTTTCATTGTCTTTGTTGTACAAGGTTGTATGAGGTTTTGATCTTTGCCAACAGCTACAAGTAGAGGAGCCTTCTACTTTCTTATACTTCCTTCCCAGTAACTCAACCTATGCATTCTTGGCCTTTCTTCCTGTTCCCCAAGGCCTCAGATTACTAAGGTGCTCCCCTCTGGCCATTATCAACTTAGACAAGGTCTTGCATGAAGCAGCACATGGTTGAGTGGTTTTACCTGCATGAAGCAGCAGGTCTGGTTGTTTTACCTAACCAATATGCCATGTTTTAAAGATAGAGCCTGTAAATTAAACCTTGCCTGAAGTCAGTCTGGCTGCTGCCTTTTGAGATGCCACTTGTCACAGCACTAACTACAACACCGCACAGCAAAAGCACACAAGCCACGGTTACCTTACAGTTCTTCCACCAGTACTTTCTTTTCAGCTTGGCTGCACTGGTCTCAAACTGGGAAGCTCCTGCTTGCAGTGCATCAGCACGGTCATCCAGCTCTGACAGCTTCTGATCTCGCTCCAATACCTTGTCCACGTTCACTCTCATGATGTCAACAACCTACGTTAGTTCAATGCTTACAGTAAGTCATCAGTTGCACCACCCACTCTGAAACTTCACTGCAGGTAACAAGTTAGCAACACATGGTACTCTTAGATGTTTTCTTCTCAGAGGCAGGAGCTACTACCTTAGTGTAAGCCATAAGCTGACACAAATTTCATCTGCAGCTGGAAGCCCCCAATACCTGCTTTAAAATGAATGTCAGCAGTGCCAGCTATGCTGGCATTCCTTCCAGCCTGGGAAATATTCCTGACTTGCTTCAGAAGGAACTGAGGCATATAAACATCATAGCCAAACAAGAGTCTGTAGCCAGCCTGGCTTTTGGGCTCCCCAGAAACCCAGCCACATTACATTTGGCAGTCAGGTTTCACTGCTACTGATCTGAGAAAAACACATTTTCTTTAAGAGCAAAGGTTCTTCTCTTGACTTATGCAAAATCCTCAAGCACCGACTAGGCAGTTGTGTTTGGGCACCAGCAATTTCTCTCTGCTTCCCCACGCCAGCTGAAAGAATTTCTCTTATTTATTCAAACCTTTGCATGAGTTAGGATGACACAAGTGTAACAAAACAAGCTGAATGATGCTAGGCTTCAAGCTGCTTTCGTCTCTAGACCTTTACCTCATCTACTTGGTGTTGAGTCTGCTGAAGACGACGATTGCTGCCAGCAGCCACATTTGAGCTTCCAGGGACACTGGCTGACCTGCCATAAAGAAAGTAGTCATTATTCTGTCCAGCTTTTGATAGGTTTTGACTTTGAGATGCTGAGAGAATGTAAATTATCCAACACTCATGAAAACAGTAAACTTGTATTCCTGGAATCAATATAGGACAGTTTCCTATTGGAGAAATGATGCTTTAACAGCTGGCAGCAGCTGCAAGTCACATAACGTCCCAAACACCTTGCTATCAATTGCATGAAGTTGCTAAAGACAGCACTGCCTTGCTAACACTACAGCCTACAATAACACAAATGGCAACTCCTACAGTGGTTCCTAGGGCTCCAACTTTCAAGAGTTTGGGCTCAGGGGTGTTCTTGTTTTTCAGTAGGAGCACAAATACTAAGCTTCAAGCTCTAATAACACAAATGGCGACTCCTACAGTGGTTCCTAGGGCTCCAACATTCAAGAGTTTGGGCTCAGGGGTGTTCTAGTATTTCTGCTCGTACTGAAAAACAAAGTTTCAAGCTGTAGTAGCTTATAGAAAGAATAATCTGTTGTCTCTGTATTTAACTATGTGCTCTTCTGTCAGCAACTTAGGTCTCTGCTCTTTCAAAAGTTGACATGGAGCCAGAAAAAGCACAAGAATTAAAAAGCATTCAGCATGTGTAACCATCTACCTCTGAGCAGCTTTGAATTTATAATCTCAGGCAGCTGAGTTCTTCCTACAACACCCTGCATTTTTGTAATGGATGCAAGAGCCTCTACAGCTCACACAATTTTTGTTCCTCTACCAAGTTTTTGTTGCATATCTCTAGAACTATCTGTACTGCTTTGCCATGTTTCCATTTCCTCTGCCTCAGAAGCATGTCCTGTTTAGTGCATCCTGATAATCAAGAGATCTGAATTGGAATATTGGCTGTATTTACACATTTGCACATTGACTTCTAATCCACATTCAGTGAGAATCAACACACAGGTGCACAACAGTCACACCAGGAAGCCTGTGACAAGGTCCATGTATAACTCAATGCAACTGCTCCTCTCTTTGGCTGTCCAGCCACCCTCTCATGCTGCTTCACTGCCGGCCCTGGACTGAAGAGTATCGGAAATGAAGCCTCTTCCTGAGAGCACCGGTTCCAGAGGCAAGTCAGACAGCAGGAAGCGCTCTGGCTACGCGGGCACTCCTTCCAAACAGCCGCCCGCGGCTGGCGGAACTCCGACTAGGTGACCAGGGCTGCTGGGACAGGGCAGCGCGCCCGAAGAGGAGCCGAACACCCCGAGACCCGCTCCGACCGGCGGCTTAGGGAGTATGGCCCAGGTGACGGCAAGGCTCGGCTTTCCGCCACCATCCACGCCTCACGACTCCGCGCACAGCCGCTTCCCGAGGGCCCCACCTGCGGGCGGCGCCGGCCCGGAGGCACGCAGCTGACACTGGCGGGCTGGGCTAGGCCAGGCTAGGCCAGACCGGGCCGGCCGCGCCGCGCAGTACGCCTGCCCCTGCTCCCACCGCCCGCCTGAGCACGGCCGTCCCCCCGGGACGCCCAGCAGCCTGCACTCACATCCTGCCGATGGGAGTCCGACACCACCCAGCAAGAACGCCCGGGACAGCTCCAGCGGGAACCGTACGCAACACCTAAGGCGCCCCGGATGTGACGACAGCTGGGCGGGGGACATGCCCTAAAGGGGCGGGGCACAGGGCGACACACGCCCCCTGGCTGGGCGGGGCCTCGAGAAACACGTCCCGCGGAGGCGGGACCACCAGAAACCACGCCTCCAGAGCGCACTAAGACCCTCCCCCAGGGCGTGGTCACTGGAAGCCACGCCTGAAACAAGCAAGCGGGGCGAGGGCAGCCCTGGGGGCCGATCTGCGCCTCAGGAGGGCGATTGGCGCTGTCTGCCGCTGCATCTTGGCGGCTGCACCGAGGGAACGTGGGCTGGACGATCGGGTAGTGAGGTGAACTGGTCCGTGGAAAGGAGTCAGGTGTGGTAGAGTCCAGTTGGAGGCCTGTATCTAGTGGGGTCCCCCAGGGGCCGGTATTGAGACTGGTGCTGCTCATTAGGGACTCGGATGAGAGCACAGACGGCACTGTCAGCACGTCTGCTGACAAGGTCAAACGGGCAGCAGTGGTGACACCTGTTCAGGCTGTGCTGCCATTCAGCCAGACCTGGACAGGCTGCAGAGTTGGGTGAGGAGAAACTGAATGAAATCCAATAAAGCCAAGGGTAGGGTCTGGCACCTGGATGTGAATGATCCCATGGACCAGGACAGTTTGGGGACCGACCTGTTGGGAAAGCAGCACAGGGGGAAAGGGACCTGTGGGTCTTGGTGGACAGAAGTATGCCCGTGGGACAGCAACGTGCTCTTATGACCAAGAGGGCCAAGGGTATCCTGGGGTGCATTAGAAGGGGAGCGGCGAGTAGGTGGAGAGACTCTCCTGCCCCTCTACTCTGCCGTGCTGGGGTCACACCTGGAATACTGTGTCCAGTTTTGGGCCTTTCAGTTCAAGAACGACCTCAGGGAACCACTTAAGGGTGCAGAGCCACAAAGCAGCTGCAGGCAGTGGAACATTTCCCCGTGAGGACAAGCTGAGTGAGCTCTTCAGCTTGGAGCAGAGGAGCCTGAGGGCTGCACTCATTCGTGTTTATCAAGATGTGAAGGGATGGAGCCAGGCTCTGCTCAGTGATGTCCCATGACAGGACAAGGGGCAGTGGGTGCAAGCTGGAGCAGAGGAGGTTTCACAGGAAGAGAAGGAAAAACTTTTTCACTGTGAGGGTGCCAGAGCCTTGGAACAGGCTGTGCAGTCTCCGTCTCTGGAGACATTCAAAACCCACCTGGATGCACATTCCTGAGTGACCTGCTCTAGGTGATCCTGCTCTGGGAGGGGGACTGGACTGGATGATCTTTTGAGGTCCCTTGGTCCCTTACAACCCCTACCATTCTGTGAGAATGGAAGAGACATGACTGGAAAAAAAAAAAAAAAAGAAGAAGAAAAGTGCACACTTTGTATGGGGAAATTTTCTTTGTCTTTAATTTACAGCAGAAAGAATATAAAGCATTCAGAAAACATTTTCCATATTTTAAGGGCAATTCAAAACATTTTGCATGGTTCCAGCAGCTGAGTTCTTCAACAGATCCATTGATTCAGTGATGCTTTACATGCACGGTTACAAAAATAAAACTTACAAAAGAGAAGACATCTATACTAGTTTTACATGCAAGTCTTGGGGACCCCCCATTGGGCACCAGCTATCGTGTGGAACTGCCATTAAGCGTGCAACCAGAGAGGGGGTTCATGTTATATTCTGTATTTCTTTCACACAGTATCACTGCTGTCGAATGGTGTTTCACAAAGGAGCGATTCCACCCTCAGAAGATCTGGCTCCTGGCTATTGGGAACTGGAATTTTCCCAGAAAGCTGCACTTGAAACTTATCCTCTGTGAAAGTTCCACAACCAAGAAAAGGGTGAGCAGAATCACTTCACTGCGGGGAGAGTCTCTCTCTCTCTCTCTCTCTCTCTCTCTTTCTCTCTCGCTCCCCAGTGACACACTGAAGGGTTATGGTCCTACACAACAAAGCACTTAGAAGCCGTACTTGGCTTCAAGCGTGCAAGCAGTTCTGTGGCGCCCGTGGAATTGCTTGCACCTTGACCAGCAAGTACAGGCTCGGACGTCTGGCTGAAGCAGGATCTAGATTAGTAGATACACCACCAGGCCCATGGATCTGGAAGAGTAATTTGAATAGCTCTGTATATTACTGAATCGTTTTCTGTAAAGACAGGGAGTTAAAACATTGCCACTGAGGTCACTACTCTTGTTAGGAGAAGGTCGATTCTATATTGTCAGGTATTGGTTAATGGGAGCAACATTTCAGAGTTCTTCCAGTATGGATACAGAGCATTCCCAATTCATTCCAAAGGAGATTTTCGTCGGCGTCTCTGGTTCTATTTTTGTGCGAGGGAAAAATTTAATGGTCAGGGTCCCAATTCCATAGAGCAAATCAAGACTAGGAAGGCTGCTCACAGGCAGGGTGTGAGTGCCAGGCCACTCATTTGCCTTTTTTTTTCCCTTTTTTTTTTTTTTCCTTTTTTTTTTCTTTTTTTTTTTTTCTTCCTTTTTTTTTTTTTTAACTTTTTTTTTTTTTTTTAATTGAATCAGGTCATAAAGCAGCAGTTCAGAAATGTACAAGAGAATTCTGATAATGAGCTATAGCACATCTACTGTAATTCAATGCTGGCAGTGAAAAGAAGTAATTAAAAACAGGTACAATTATAGAAAAGGCACCAAGAGCACTGACCCCAGTTTGTTTTTTTTTTTTTTTTTGCCACAATCTGTTTGTTTTTTTGTTTTGTTTTGTCTTGTTTTGTTTTACTCTTCTTTTAAAGACACCAGTTTAAAAGCTTCTTATGTGTGAATATTTTTAGGCTTCACAACAAGCCTGGCATTTCAACATTGCAATTGGTGGCCGGGATCAAGCAAGAAACAACTATTCCAAAACTAACGACCTCAAATTTACACCAGTCCCTTCCCAATTTTTAAACTGTCACCAGCAGAACGCCCCCGGGGAGGGGTGGGGGGGAGCAGTTTCTGATCTCAGACCACAACCTCTGCCACCACACAGCACCACAACCTCTGTCACTACACAGCCCCGCAAGCAGCTTCTCCCTTTGCACTGCTGCATAGTAGAGATCAGACTGTCACAAGCAGAACACCTTTGGGTGTAGGGGGAGCAGCTTCTGATCTCAGCCCACAACCCCTGCCACTACACAGCCCCACAAGCAGCTTCTCCCTTCACAGTAGAGATCAGACTGCCAAAAGCAGAACACTCACGGTGGGGGGAGCAGTTTCTGATCTCAGACCATAACCCCTGCCACTCCACAGTACCACAACCTCTGTCACTACACAGCCCCACAATCAGTTTCTCCATTCGCACTGCTGTGTAGGAGATCAGACTGTCACGAGCAGAACATCCTTGGGTGTGGAGGGAGCAGCTTCTGATCTCAGCCCACAACCCCTGCCACTACACAGTACCACAACTCCTGCCACTACACAGCCCTGCAAGCAGCTTCTCCCTTCGCAGTAGAGATCAGACTGCCAAGAGCAGAACACCCATGGCAGGGAGCAGCTTCTGACCTCAGACCACAACCCCTGCCACTACACAGCCCTGCAAGCAGCTTCTCCCTTCGCAGTAGAGATCAGACTGCCAAGAGCAGGACACCTATGGGGGGGGCAGCTTCTGATCTCAGCCCACAACCCCTGCCGCTACACAGCCCCGCAAGCAGCTTCTCCTTTTGCAGCAGAGATCAGAGTGCCAAGAGCAGAACACCCATGGCAGGGAGCAGCTTCTGACCTCAGACCACAACCCCTGCCACTACACAGCCCCGCAAGCAGCTTCTCCTTTTGCAGCAGAGATCAGAGTGCCAAGAGCAGAACACCCATGGCAGGGAGCAGCTTCTGACCTCAGACCACAACCCCTGCCGCTACACAGTACCACAACCCCTGCCACTACACAGCCTTGCAAGCAGCTTCTCCCTTCGCAGTAGAGATCAGACTGCCAAGAGCAGAACACCCATGGCAGGGAGCAGCTTCTGACCTCAGCCCACAACCCCTGCCGCTACACAGCCCCGCAAGCAGCTTCTCCCTCGGCACCGCTGCGTAGCAGAGATCAGGGCACAGCTCCCGCGCTTGAGACTTGGTGACAGTTTGGAACGAGTTCAATCCTCACACGAGAAAAAAAGCAACACATCTGATTTCTTTGGCTCCTCACTATGTGGAAATAGCAATATACCATGACACCCCTACGAGATCAGTTTGCATCTGTTTTTGTTTTGTTTTGTTTTTATGAAAGGTTTTTTTCCTTCTTTTTTTTTTTATAATTTTTTTTTGTGTGCAATTTTTTATTATTATCATTATTATTATGATGATTACATTTTCTGACTTCCAGCAGGAGATATGAAAATGTGAAAGGTATTTTTCCTACTTTTGTACTATTTAATTTTTTTTTCTATTTTTTTTTTTCTGTTTTATGTTCATCCTAAGTGTCCTTTATTGGAGTGAGTGTATGGTGTTAAGCTAAATACGTTTGTCGTACTCTTATGATTATCTGCTTTGCAAAAGTTAACTTAATTTTCTGAAGCAAGATTTAGCATTCACATTACTTGGCACCATTGGAAAAAAAAAAAAAAAAAAGGGAAAAAAAAAAAAGAGGGAGGAAAAAAAATATAAAGAAGGAGGGGAAAAAAAAAAAACCCAACCCAAAGGAAAAGAGGAGGGGAGAAAGAAAAAAGAAAAGACTACAAAAGAAAGCAGGAATAAATAAATTAAATCCAACCAAACCTAACTCCTGGTAGCCAAACTCAAATGTAAACATATCCTTTTTTTTTTTTTTTAAATCTTTTTTTTTTTCTTCTTCTTTTTAATTTTTTTTTTGTTTTAAAGTATGTTGCTTTGCCTCTTTGTTCCTAAAGTCTAAATACAGTAGCTCTTTTTTTTTTTTCTTTTTCTTTTTTTTTTTTCTGCCATTGAGTCATGCTTTAGCAAAAATGTTCTTCTAAAGAACATTTAAAATAAAGTTTCTTATAGTGAAATAAAGTTTTTTTTTTGTTTTGTTTGTTTTCATTTTACAGACCATAGCCACTAATGCTTTGCTTTTGTTCATTTCTTTTTGTTTGTTTTTCTTTTTTTTTTTTTTTTTTGTCTCTTGAGTTCATGCACATATCTCTGGGTTTTTTTGTTTGCTTTTTTGTTGTTGTTGTTGTTGGGTTTAAGTATATACAATATGTACAAACAATACATCCACACTCTTCCCGTTCATTCAGACAAAACTATACAAATAATAATTTTATCTTGCCAAGTTATTGACCCTTTGTGAATAAAATATTTAGTAATTAATCAATATATTCCCTTTCAAATAGTTTTTTTTTTCTCAGAGTTTTTTTTTTTTTTTCTCCATTTCTACCTTCTATATATACAGAAAAACTGCCCAGATTCTGATGAAGTAGCCAAAATAAGAAATTTACTGGCCAGAATGCAGCACCACTCTGATCTTTAGGTGGTATAAAACGTCCAGGCAACAAAATGTGAACGAGACTCTGCGAGAACGACAAAGGGGTCGGACAAGGGACGTTAAGGTTAAAAAGCTACGTGTCGCACGAAACCATTGGAAGGAACTTGGGTTAAAATAATCACATGTGAAAGTAAGGCTAGAAAATAAAGTGCTGAACATGAGAGAAGGTCGATGACACTTGGTATGTTTGCAGGTTCTAGGGAAAAAATACCAAATCATAAAGGGGAAAAAAAAACAACCAAAACCCTTGTTAAAAGTTGCTCAAGCTGCTCTCTCGCTCCTCAGGCGTTTACCCGTTTACCTCACACACCAACCCCTCCTGCCACTTCCCACGGGATGTATTAAAAACCTGCAGATTTAAAAAGTTGCATTAAGTGTGCTGTAGAGATTCGAATCAAACACAAAAAGGACAGAAGTGCGAAGGGAATGAGGATGCATGGACCCAATAAGGATGTACTGATCTAAGCC
This sequence comes from Pogoniulus pusillus, assembly GCF_015220805.1. Classification (NCBI taxonomy): domain Eukaryota; kingdom Metazoa; phylum Chordata; class Aves; order Piciformes; family Lybiidae; genus Pogoniulus; species Pogoniulus pusillus. The sequence goes on from NC_087299.1 coordinate 4,199,626, forward strand.
CCTCCACTGAGACTCCCAAAGCTTCAGTGTCTTGGAGATGACTGACAGGTGCAGGAACAGCATTCTTGTGTTGCTTGTGCATTCCCACCTTTTCTCAATGATATTTTTGGTATAATATTTGTACAGTTCCACATGTTGTTTAATACAGCCCTATATGAAAAGGATAATTAATCGCTTCTTCCTTCTCAGAGAATGAAGCAACTCACGATTTTTTCCTCCTGGTGTCTTTTGTTTTCCCCATGATCCAACAGAAGATTGAGTTCCAAGATGTCTTGCTGAACAAATTAAAAGTTGTCCATGAAAGTGCAAATGCAATGACCAAAACATTACTGTTAAAATCCTGCAGCTGGTATTTCCAGAACTGCAGTGGGTTATTTTTGTTGTTGCATGTCTCTGCTAAAAACAGAAAATGAAAACAGTCTGAAAAGCAATGTCACATTGCTACGGGATGCTGCTGCGTGTCTTCAAGTTCCTTGGCCTTTTTCAATTCTTTCACTCTGAAAAAACAAAGAGGATCTATATAACACTTCCATTGCAACTCTCTTTCAAGACAGAGAAAAAAAAAAACCCTCAAAGCGATTCCTCACTCTAGCCTCCCCTGCGAGAGAGCCAGGCCCACATTCCTGACACCACAAACAGCTGGAAGTGCCAAGAGTGGGCCAGCAGAAATCCCACACAAAGTACATTGGATAGGCAAACTTGCTCCCAGCTGCTGGTTCTTCCTGATCCTGGTAACTACAGTGAGGCTTCCTTCTGCTACTGGCCTAGCAAACTGCTCGGGAGCTCTCTGGGCTGCTGCTCGTTAAGTGAGTGTGCAGCTGCTGCTATCCCTGCTGCTCCAGCAAAGGGGCTCTTTTCTTCATCACTGAAGCAGGGATGGCAGGGGAAAAAAAATCAGTCAGGGCAGCTCAATACTGATACAGAATCTCACATAGGAAGTGTTGATATGCGAGCAGAAGAATCAGTGTGGGCATGAAGAAAGAGACTGCTTCACGCTTACTCCAACTGCAGCAGCTGTGTTTGCCAGCACACTGTTGGTAGCAGAAGGATGTTTTGTCTCAGCCAGCAGTGAAGGACACTGTTGGTAGCAGAGGGATGTTTTGTCTCAGCCAGCAGTGAAGGACACTGTTGGTAGCAGAGGGATGTTTTGTCTCAGCCAGCAGTGGAGGACACTGTTGGTAGCAGAGGGATGTTTTGTCTCAGCCAGCAGTGGAGGACACTGTTGGTAGCAGAGGGATGTTTTGCCTCAGCCAGCAGTGGAGGACACTGTTGGTAGCAGAGGGATGTTTTGCCTCAGCCAGCAGTGGAGGACACTGTTGGTAGCAGAGGGATGTTTTGCCTCAGCCAGCAGTGGAGGACACTGTTGGTAGCAGAGGGATGTTTTGCCTCAGCCAGCAGTGGAGGACACTGTTGGTAGCAGAGGGATGTTTTGTCTCAGCCAGCAGTGGAGGACACTGCATGACAAAGGAGATGAACCTACAACGTGGCAGAGTCGCTCTCCCTAGACGTGCCACGATGCTACAACTCTCAGCTCCTGACAACGCATGCAATACAGTACTGCCTCCAGCCCTTGTCAGAAGAAGAACTAAATCATTACTGAAAGCTGAAACGATTTCAAACCAAAGGCTGAAGAGGAGGGAATAATCTCAGTCTTACCAAGTAAAGCAGAATACTGCATCAGTGCTGGAATGGTATCTCAGGCTGACAAACTGGCTGCTAGCAGTGAAAGCTCCCTGCAAAGGAGCTAAAATGAATCTATGGGGGCTCCTCCTGGTGCCCCTAAACCCGAAGGCTGGTGCCCAACTTGGGGCAGCCTGGCTCTACCTCTTTTTGTAGGAAGGGCCTTTCTGAAGTGCAATCCCTTTGCCACCCACCTCCACCTGCCTTCCCTCTGCTAACTATGAGGGGAAAAGCCCCACAAAAGGAGCAGAATGCAGCCTAAATTAAGGTGATTTAGCTAAGCATGTTCATGCCCAATTGATATAGCAAAAACCTGGAAGGACAACTAAAGCAATGGTATGAAGAACTGTGTCAGAGTTGCAGGTCTGGGCACCAGAATCCATTTAAGAGTGAGTGATTTTAACAAAGCCTAAGTAGTTGTAGGTAGTAAAAGATGTGGGGAGAACTAAGCACCAGCAGTGCTGGTTTGTAGCTTCTGTGTGCAGACTTCAGCCCACACATCCACTTTGGGCTTTTACACCAGCCTGCTAATACAGGTGTGTGATGAAAGCAGTAAACTGACCTCTGTTGCTACACCTCCATTTCATTGTTGTATTTGTTCTGTTTTCTGCACACACTATTACTCAGAATCTGCTGAGGGAGAAACTGTCTGCTCTTAGCTCTCTGATTTAGCTGACTCAAAGCTCCAGCACTTAAAGGCATTCTCTTGATTTCTGAAACTGAGGGGAACAGGAGTCACTGAATAAATCACACAAACCAAGATGCAGGTCAGACCTTTGCTTGTTACCTCAATTCCACCAAATTGCTTGAGAGTGCTATTTATGGAAAGACAAAGAGCTCTGCCCACTTCAGAGATGGAAGACACACATCCAGGGAGCCCTGGCACACCTCTGACATCCGAGTCTGGCAGAGCAGTGCCTCAATTCACCTCTCCCAGATGCCAAGAAGTGCTCCAATCCCCAGGCTAAGAAAGGGGTAAGGCAGCAAGCAGCACCACTGGTTCTGAATTCCTGCCTAGGTGGTGCTGTGCTGAGCCCAGATGCCTACTATGACTCCACAGAGAAACTGTGGGGAAAATTTTGCTCTACACAAGCTGGTGTCTAAAAGACCCTGCTGACATCCACGGAGTGGGGGCTTCTGCATGGCCCCAAAGGCAGCAGCAAGCTTCTGCTCAGGCGCAGTGGGTGGTGATGTACGATAGTGCTGGGTATGTCCAGATCATGTCTTCATTACAGGCACAGAAGCACTGGCACAGCGACCTGAAAGTGCTCCTAAATGACAAACTGACCCTCTTCAACACTTTTGGGTTTCTGGCAGCACAAAAGCCACCTCTCCCTGGAATTACCAGTACTGCACAACTTGGAAGCAGAAAGTGAGCCAAGATCCCTGCTCTGCTAGAAAAATGTAATGTGCCTCTCTAAATCTTAACAACATTCAAGATGCCACCAAGGAATGCATGATTTGCAGTGCAACTTCCAAGTGCTTTCTGTTGCACTTCAGTACTGTAATGTAAAATTCACCTGTTAGAGATCTCTGGCTGAAAACATGCACAGTAGGTACACTGCTGGCTCTTTCGCTCAGACATGCTACACCTCGGTTCAGCACTTCAACATGCAAGAGCTACACTAACAAAGCACTTTTGCTGGAAGAATGCAAGACATGCTTTGCTGCAAACTTCACCTACAGCATGCAATATCTGTACTGGTGCAGACCTACTGAATCTGTTTAACTGGAACACACATGCCAACGGAAGGTAACTACTGCAGAACTCAACTCAGCATTTGCACTAGTACAGATCCTGTTCAGAAATAGGCAACACTTGGTCAGGTGTGCTTTACCTTGGCTTACAGATTTTCAGGCATATAGAAATGTTGCAAGTGCAATGATAGTTACTGCTCAGGAACACAAGAACATGTTAGTACAGAACTTCCCTATGGCAAAGCTGCAGACTTAGAAATCTGTTCATGGGTACGTTACTGAGAGCTGCTGCTCAGTGTGTGATGGCTTAAAGCAAACCCTGCCTTCCACACCATTCATAAACACAGGCTCCAAGATGATGGCCATCCAAATGTACTGAGCTACCACATTCTCTTTTACTAAACTATGCTCTGTGTTCAGTATACAAAACAGAGCAAGTGTTGCATTCAATTGGGAGCGCAGGTGCTTTACCTGTCTCACACACTGACCTGCAGTCTGCAGCTGATCATCTCCCCTTGCTCAGAAGAGCTGGCACTGGGAAGCCAGAGAAGTTCTCCCCTCTCCTGGCAGCTGGCTCGACACAGCCCCACTCAGCTGTGGGACCTGCAGCGTAGCACAGCCAGAGTGGAACTGAGGTACCTCAAACTGCTGAGCACAGGCACAGGCAGGCCAACCCTTGGGAAGCACTGAGGTGGTGGTGAACGCCCTGCTTCTTCCTCAGAGCTGGACTGAACAGCAAGGGCCACAGCCAGTGCACACACCAAGCTAGACACCAGACCAGGGTAACCTGTTTAACCAAGTCACTGTTCTTAAAGGAGCCTCCAGATTGCTTTACCAAGAGAACCTGAACCTACTTTTCCCCCAACCAATTAATTACTGGATAGTCTGTACTGCAGCCATTCCTTTCTCTTACAAGTACTCAGCCCAGATTTAACACTTCTTTTGAGCAAGTTCCTTACTCAGAGGTACTTTGATTTCATTTCATTACAGCAATACAATGTCATGAGTGTGGGATTAGTATTCCCTCTTCATTAATCCTAAGTGCAATAAACCCTCTACATTTGGAGAAAACAGTTTGAACAGGGATGAGTTTTGAACAAATTAGGACCTGTGAAACCAGAAACACACTAAGTGCTGCTAGGAGAGCTTTTAAGTGAACAGGTTAGCATTGCCTTCATGCTAGAAGGTAACCTTCCCTGGTTCATATTTTTCCCCACTCTTAAATTCAGGCAGGGGAAGAGGGCCCAAGTGTAGCATGCGAAGTTTAGGAGCATCACTAAACTGCTCTAAGAAAACAAATGCTACTGGAATTTGCAGAATGGCATCACAGGAAGGATGTTCTGAGAGCTGTTGCAGTCCACTTTGGGACACACAGTGAGACTTTGCTTTGAAAACAGAACGAGTGAGAGCAAGTAACCCCCAGCAGGCCACCGAAGGTCCAGAATCCTCTCCAAGGGTCCACAGGCACGGCTCTGCTGGTTCAGATCAAGGAGGAGGGCTGAAGGCGAGGACAGTTGAAGTGAGGCAAGGCTGCAAGGCAGAGCACATGCACACCAGACAGGGTAATGGGCTCCAGCTCCTGCAAGACTCCAAACAAGAACTACCACCCTACCTCGGCAGCTACTGAAACCATGCAGAGCGCTGCAAGGACTGTAAACGTGATTCTGCACTGATGAAGCCTTCAGCAGAAGCCTCCTCGAATAACGCTTCCTCCTCTAAGGACCGAGGTCATTCCCTCGGCCCTTGCTGAGGAGCAGCTGGAGAGAGGAAGCTCTGCAGTAGAGATGGCCGCTGGCGAGGTGCCTGAACCTCGGCTGCGGTGCCTGAACCTCGGCTGCGGTGCCTGAACCTCGGCTGCGGTGCCTGAACCTCGGCTGCGGTGCTGATGGACAGCAAGGGAGAAGATGATGATTCCAGCTGCGAGCTGTGACCCCTGACAGTCGGGAGCTCTGTCCCGACTCCCGGACGGCTGCAGTCAGACAAAGCTTCTGCCCTTCACCCTGCCTGCTGCTCACTCGGGCACCACACAGGAGGTTGCATCGTGACGTGCTGAAGCGATGTGAAAGCAACAGCCCCCGAAGCAGGCAGCAGCGGCTGCTGTCCCCAGGCGCCCTCCCCATGGGGTGTCAGCAAATGGGCTCCTCAGAGAAAGTCACAGCAAAGGATGGCTTCATGGGAAAGCGTAACACAAAGCCGCTCCGCCAGGCCGACTCGGAATGCCCAGCCAGGGAAATGTGTCATGAATCTGAATGCCGGAGATCAGTGTAAGAGACAAGGTGCGGGAGCCAGAGGAGGCTATCTGGCAAGTTACCTGTTGCTCTGAGAGCTGAACTGGCCTGTGGGACATTTAAGAAAAGGGAGCTCTTGCCTTTTTCCAGATATCTCATTTGGGCAGCAAAACAAGAGAGACAGAAAGGCCCAATAAGAATGACACCCCAGAGCGCGCGGTCTGCCATTCAACACACACACTTGAGCTCCAAACACATTCAGCCCCTGCAAGAGGTAAATGAAAACAGAAGTTACTGTGAAAACCCTCGTTGCAGGTACAACGATGCACACGCCCCAGCATGACATTTTCTCGCAGCATCCTGAACTCAAACCGGGACTTTTCAATCCCTTCAAAGTTTTCCCCCACTTGATCTCACTAAGAGACGTAAGAAACTGAGTACTTCAGTGCAATCAGTGCCTGCTGCGTAGCACACATGACAAACCCACAAGGAATCCAAGTCCTAAGTGCACAGGACTAGGAAAGGGCTTGTTGCTGAAATGCCAAGAGAGAAGCGTATGCAGAGAACAACAAAATATAGTAGCTGCTGTTTATTCAGGTAGGAAATAAAAGCTTTTACTTACCAGAGAAACTGACTTCAGGTGCTACATGCACACTCCCCAAACCAGAGAGCAGCAAACCACAAGAAATGAGGCAAGGGGATCTATTCCCAAGGTAAAGGTGCCACAGAAGTACCCATTCTTCATTACCCACCAGCACAGGTAATGAGTGCTTTGCCCCAGGGAGGACAGAAAGCCACCACCTGTCCTAGCTCCTTGTGATCTGCTCCAGATCACAGCCTACTAAGAGCAGGGCAGAGAGGTCACCATGTGGGCAGCTGCCTGTTCCTGTCCCTGCCCTACAGCTGATCTCTGAGCAAAGCCTTCCTTCACAGGAGGCTACAGTGGCTGAACCCAGGAGCAGAGGACTATCTGTGTAGCAGGCACTGTGGTAAGCTGCAATCTGTCCCCTGGAGCAGGTTCCCTGAGGTGAAAGCTACTGCTTAAAGGCAATAGTAAATGGATTTTGGTTTACTTTTCTTCTACAAAATCTTCTAGCTTTGACTGCAGAAAGAGAGCAAGTTTTGTCCCACAGCAGCTGGCCAATAATCTCCCACTTCTCCCTCTTTACCAATCCTGGTGTAATGCAACCCAAAATACACCCAGGAAGGAAAAAAAAACAATCAAGTTTCAAAAGAGGTTTTCAAACTGAACCACGGAAGCAATGCTGTGATCTTTTACCTGCACAGGCAGCTACATAAGCATGGTGTCAGTGTAGAGAACACGTCCAGCTGTGTGTCACAGACAGACACGTTGCATGCATTCCTCCAGCACACGTGGCCAGGTCAGCTTGTGCACGGCAGAAGGCTCAGAGAGACTCGTCCTGCGTGCGCACGCCAGCAGCGTATGCACACAGGCTTTATCAGAGTGCAAAGCAGCAAAGAACTGTTTGCTGTGAAAGACTTCATTTGCAGAACAGCAGCTGAGACACTGTGTCATACTCCACAGCTTCCCTTTGCCAGACAAGCAGAGAGAACTCCCCAGTTTGAATCCCACATCACCTGCCCGTCAAGGCGAAACTCTCGGAACCAGCTTTCTGCTGGTCCCTTCTCTGCTGTTACATACACTGAGTGCAACAACTATTTCTGCCCCAGTACCAGGGGCACAGCCAGGTGCTCCTAGAGCAGAATCACCACGTGGGATCAGGACACAGAGTGGGCAACCAGGGCTGGAAGCTGTGCAGCAGCTGTGGGTCTGGACCCTGAGCTGGCTCCTCTCCTAGAGCACTGGCCCTGCAGCACAGGTCAGTTGCAGTCTATCTGGAGCCTGCAGCATGCATCTGCTCTCTCAGCAGGAATGCCAGCCTCAAGGGGAAGAGCACAGCAACACCACAGCTCCATTCCTCTGCAGTTGAGTCACACATTGCAAATTCTTTGCACTCTGGTGTGCACATTTTAAGTTTAATTTATTATTCCTATTCATAGAACAAAGGTTTTAAGCCCCATCCCCTTCTGTCTGGTGTGCCAAGGTTACCCACAGTGCTGCCAGTGGAGGAGACAGCACAGCTTCCAACTAGGCCATTCCCAGGGCTGTGTGCAGCGTGTTTTGCAAGCAGCCCAAGCCCATTGGTGCCAGGGCAGACAGAAGTGCCTGACAGCAGGGCCCAGCAAGGTGCTGGCACACCTGCCCATACCCAGCCACATTTGTTAAGCAGGAATTCTCTGGAGTGAAAGAGAGCATCAGAATTGTGAAAACTGAAGTGGCTGGAGACAGAACATGCATGCTGCTCCCCTCCCTCACACACTGTGGGACAGCCCACTCTGGTCTAGGTGATCCTGCTCTGGCAAGGGGGTTGGACCAGATGATCTTTTCAAGGTCCCTTCCAGCCCCTGACATTCTGTGATTCTGTGACACAGTCCCCAGCTAGCCAAATGAAATCAGGGAAGACTGGGAGATTCCCAGTTATCTGCAGACCCTGTTAAAGAACAGATCTCCCTAGGAAACCCTCATGCTGCAGCACGAGTCTGAGGCAGTGCAGGGAAACATTTGCTCTTTCTCCTCCCACAGCTCCTCTCTTGCACCAGTTTCTTCCAATTCCACTGCTTCCAATAGGGCTTTCCATCCTCACCATGACTGCAGCATTTGGCTTTTGCTCAGAGGGAAGAGAGTGTGGATGCAGCCAGCCTTCTTGTCTGGCATGGGCTCTGCAGCTCAGTCTTCTCTGCCCCACGACTGCAAGCATGTCAGGCGCTGCAGGAGCTCGAGGGCTTCTGCTTCAACAGGCATTTGCTGCACTGTGAGGGCTGAGAAGCTGCAGCTCCTTGCTCAGACCCATGCTGGGGCAGGAGGAAGTAGGTCAGGACATTGCCTGTTGGGGAGGGAAGGCATGCTTGAGCCAGCCCTGGGCAGCTCTGCCCTGCAGCCACTGCTCTGCTGTGCTAAGCAGACGTCGCCTTGTCTGCAGCATTCATCACTGCCCCGTGGATACCTCACCCTAAGATCAAAGCTGTCTGAACTTTCTGGGGGGAAGACCTGGGACTTGTAGCCTGGAGAAGAGAAGACTGAGAGGGGATTTGATAAATGTTTATAAACACCTGAGGGGGCTAGAGGGGGGACAGGCTCTGCTCACTTGCTCCCTGGGATAGGAAAAGGAGCAATGAGTGCAAGTTGCAGCACAAGAGGGTCCACCTCGACACAAGGGGGAACTTCTTTCCTGTAAGGGTCACAGAGCACTGGCACAGGCTGCCCAGAGGTTGTGGAGTCTCCTTCCCTGGAGACTTTCAAGGCCTCTCTGGATGTGTTCCTGTATGATCTGTGCTAGATTGTGTGGTCCTGCTCTGGCAGGGGGGTTGGACTGGATGATCTCCTTGGGTCCCTTCCAACCCCTGACATCCTGTGATCCTGTGGGTTTTTTGGTGTAAAAGTAGACACTTTAGGTCCTTAAAACAGATGAAGGTCATCAGAGTCATGACGAAGTTCATCAGAAGCACCTTTTGTCTTTGAAGTTATATTGAATTTGATTTTCCAAAAGCAAACCATGCTTTTTCATCAAGAGGCTTTGGAAACCAGACAGTCAACTGTAGACCAGAAATTACTAGCCCTAGTTATACCTTAGGAGAGTAAAAAGAAGTCACCCAGTCAGGACACCATTAGGAGAATACAAGCTATCTTTACACAGTTCCTGAATTAACCTGCACTGATTAGTTGCACAGCACTTCACCACACGTGCTAGCACCTGGAGCTGCAGTGTTCCAGCTAACAGCTTCAGAGAGCTGATGTCTGCAACCAGGAGTAAAGTTCCTCTTCATCAGGGCAAGACCCACGTAAGCAGCACTTCAACAGAAGGCATATCTGGGCCCCTTGTCCTTACTTCATCCAGTTCTCACTTCAGGAGTCACTAGTAAAGAACTCAAATTGTTACTTGCAAAAAAAAGGAGGCTATGCAATCAAAAATGGTAGCACAGAAGTCATGGTTTGAAAAGTCATCAGCTCTTGCTTCTTTGTTAGGCTCAAACAAATAAGGATGTCTCCAGCAGGCTTAAGTCCAACTCATACATTGACTCCCAGGTCATAAAAACCACCTCTGCAATCTCAGGGCAGTAAAACTCCACGACCAACAATTCAGTTCTCTTTTCTGAATGCCATGTGGAAGGAGGTGTCCAGGCTGTCCCTTCCTCTGCCTCTCCTCCCTTGCTGAAACAGCGGCACACAACCGCTGCAGGCTTTGACCAAAGCTCTGCTGTCCTGCCTCCTCTCAAATGCAAGATGGCACTGAGCAGCACTGCTGACAACTCAGGCACTTGCCTTGAGAGCCACAGCACTCCCTGCTTGTACAGAGACTGGGAATGCCACAGGAATGCTCTGGCACGTTCCCACCCTGCCGCCAGGCAGCAAACTGCCTCGCTGGGGGACCCAGCGCAGTGGCACGAGGCCTCCTGACAACAGCTCACCTGGCACTGACTCACAGCTGGCAAAAAGCTGGTCCTGGTAAGGTAACCAGACATGTAGCTTAGCAAAGACCACCCCCAGAAGACAAGCACTTGAGCTCAACCACCTCACGGAGTGAAAAGTAGCGTGAGGAGCTCTTCTGCTTCTCTCTGGCTCAGGCAGAAATGCCCATCTAGAGCAGGCTGCATCTGTATTGCAGCCCTCTACGATCCAGCCTGAATGCTGTCACAGTCCCGTGACAAAGGACATTGTCACTCATTGAGGATGTGTGAGAACAGACCCCACCACGTTCCAAAATCTACCAGCAGCCACTTTGGATACTGAAAAAAGTCCCCCACCGACAATGCGGCCTCGGCATGCCCATGATGAAGAAACATGGCCTTTGTCACACAGTCATGCACCGGAACATCTACTGCAGAGCTCTGCCCTGTTGTAAAAGCAGCAGTGTTAGTCATTGCAGTAGGGTTAGTTTATACAGGGTTCTGGTTTGTAGAATTAATGGAGGTGAAACTTACTGGCATATCTCGGCTGCAGCCCCATGCAAGCAAGCAGAAAGCAAAAATATTTAAAATGGAAGAGAGGAACTGGCTAGCAGGCAGCTACACTCACCCTTTTGTACAGCCTATGGTCCACCAGTGGGCTTCAGATTGCAAAACAATACCAAAGAGCTATTAGCACACAGACGGCAATAACCATACCTTACCAAAGCTCCAAGTCAGGGAGGAGGAGACAACACTTCTGCTTGCCTGGAGAGAAAGAACCCTTCCCACTCCTGCCTATTGGACTCCTCTTTAGCAGGGAAGAGCAGTCCTGTGTTCAGGTGTTTTAGTGCAGAAGTAAAAAGCAAGTAAAATAACCCCAATACTGTTATCCCTGTGGCATTCCTAGCTGCACATTGCCTTATCTTGCAGCAATTGGCTGTGTTCTCTCTCATTCCAAAGGCTAACCTATGAAACCCACAGCAGATCAGCACCACAGTCCAGCATGGTGCTGACACCTCTCCAGTCTAAAATATTCCTCAGAATCAGAGAAAGAATAGGAAAGAGGAGGTCACCTTCCCAGCAAAAGCTGGCTGCAGGGACCATGCATGGACTCAGCAACCCCAAACCCCTCTTTGCAGCTCTTGCACTTCTTTGTGGATCTGTGTGTGTCCTATCTGGGGATCCCTAAGTAGGTGAAGTCTTCCCAAAACCATTACATAAACCCCTAATTGCCTTGCACAGGATGACATGTCACAGACAGTTCAACTCACAGGAGGTCTCAGGGACAGGTAGTCGGGTGCCAGTTGATGGGGCTGGGCACCTTGGCAAGATGGGCAAAGCTCTGCTGGGAGAGGCCAGGAAGTGCCTGTTTCTCATTCTCCAAGGACATTGCTGTGACAAGCCGTGTTGATGCCATGTTATGGCTGATGCATGTATTTCATCAGATCTCTGAGGGCATGACGACAGATGGGTACAGAAGCTGGGTTGTTCCCCAAGCCAAAGGGAAACGATTCATGTCTGGATGTCGAATGACTGCTGCGGATGGATGAGCACTTGCGTCTCCTAGACACCTGCTAGCCTTCAGCTGCCAGAGCTCTAACACCTTCCCTGAGAACACACTCAAAGCTTACATTTCTTTCCTGATTCTCAGAGTCTACACCCCCATTACTGAGAGAGCTCCAACCACAGAACCTTTCTTCTTAACTCCCTTGAAACACCTAAAACATCCCCTGGATCGGGCAGCAAGGTTAAGTTCAGGAGATCAGAAAACCCAGGACTGACATGCCTATGCACCCGAGGCAGCAAGCTGGCAGGAATCATGCCTGCTCTACCAAGCCTTTGCACCAAAAAAACCCTAACCAGCAAACCAGGACAAGATGACTGTTTAAGCTGTTCTGAATGCTCGTGGGGAGAGTTCTCAGAACTGGCTTGAAAGTGGACTTTGACTGATTGAAAATAAGAAAGAAACAACCAATCAGATGGTTGCCAGGGAAAGGCAGAGTAAATCTGGCCTAAAGGCTACAGAATAAGATCTTATTAAGAGTCCTTTATTGGCTCAGCAATAAAAACTGGCTGTACATAAAAGCCTAGGTCAAACAGCTTCTGTTTTTAAAGGTTGATTCTCTGAGCTTTAAGAACTTGCTGCCTTTTTGACTCACTGTACTTATGACAGACTGCCAGTGGCTTTTGCAGATGCCTCTGCCACCTCTACCAGTGACAGATCTGCTACAGGCTGCTGTTTCTTTGATGCTCCCCTGCATGCCCTCTTCTCCTTCAGATTTTCCAAAAACAACTGCAGTTTGTCTGTTGTTCTGACAAGGCCCTGTGGTTCTGACACTCTGTGGCTCCACGGTGTCATTTTTACCCTCCTGAGCACCAAACAACATTAGATGTTAGCTGTCACAGCTTGCCCCATGAGCTTCAGGAGCTTGGATGGCTGAAACATTTCTTTGTAGAGCCTGAGGCTTGGATTTCTTGTTTACAGCAGCAGTATGCTGATTTTGAACATGTCCACAACAAGACTCTGACAAACAGCACTCCTGAAATCATTCTGGGGCTGTTAGCCCAGGCAGGAGTTGCACCAGCATCAGCTGTATCCCAGGTCACACCGCACAGGGCACACAGATCGAATGGGTGTAATCAGGAGGCTTAGCAGAGGTGGTTTTAAACCAACTGAGCATCCTAGGTTTTATTACTCTGTCCTGAGGAAGAGGTGAGCAAGTCAAGCAGTAAGGAACAGAACTATTAACACACTAATAACATGTCTTGTTCTACAAAAGAAAGAGAAAGTGCTGAGAAAGAGGAAGGCAGTGACCTGGTGTCACTGCAGGAATCAAGAGCAACTTAAGCCCTGGTGAGTCTGCCTTACCTGGAGACTTACACAAGCTTGTTAATAAAACTATTAAGACACAGAAAATTCAGAAGGCTGGATGGAGAGCAGTGAGAAGGAAGCAATTCCCTCACCTTCCACCTGGTACCTCAACATACATGCAACACAAACAGGGTAACTCAGAAGTGAGGTTACACAGTCAGGCTTTGGAGGCAACAAATGTGGGTGGTCTCGTCAGGACGTGACTGTGCTGGGGAAAGGGTTTGGATCTGCCCCTCGGGGTGGAGGGCAAGGAAGAAAACTGGTCAGAGTCATCAGAGATGTAAAGCTCTGTTTTAGTTAAGTAGGTCTGCATCACTTCTGGCACTACGCTGGAATTACATAGATGAATTCTCAAGCAGCCACAGCTGCTAGCAAAGTGCCCAAGCACTGAGCCAGGGCTGCCCGGTAAGCCAGAGGGACCCCTCACGACAGCAGGCTCCCTACCGCCCCCTGCTCATCACCCAAGACCTAAACCCATCCCCAGAAAGGCACAGCAGCAGCACCGCTGGAATGAGGAGATGGACTGCAGGCAAAGGAAAGGGTCTGGCAAACTTCAGTAATGCAAGTGAGTAGAGTCTTGTTCTACAAGGAAAGAGAAAGTTCTGAGGAAGAGGAAGGCAGTGACCTGGTGTCACTGCAGGAATCACAAGCAATTTAAGCCCTGGTGAGTCTGCCTTACCTGGAGACTTAAGCATGGCTGAAGGGCATGGCACATTCTGGGCATTTGCGGGACACCCTGGGAGTTAGCAAGGCACAAGGGCAAGTCACTCTGGGCTTGTGCCTGAGAACTGGCTCTAAGAGCATCTGGCAAGCTGACCCCAGAGCCTTCACAGATGGAAACAAGCTCTTGGGTGCATCAGGGACTGCCTGGATCTCAAGCAGATCTGAGAAGATACAGAAGTTCTGAGCTTTCACCTGCTTCGGCAGGACGCGCTGCCCGGCAAACACAACACCACAAACCTTCTGCTCTCTCCCACACACCCTGCAGCGAGCAAGAAGCCACTTGTACCTTCTCCTGAACAACTGTGGCTGTTTCACGTGCATTTGGAATTGGTCTTGGAACCATGAAGCCCTCTACTGTCCACACATTACTTCACACTGACCCTGCAGGGAAGATGTCCTTCCACAACCTAAATCACACTGACCTCCTGCAAGCTGCAGCTCTGAAATCCTACAAAGAGGTTTGCATCTGTTTCTAAAATCATGCTTATCACATGCCTCTCTGCCTCTCAGAGCTCTCCTTGCTCAGACATCACTGGGCTGAACTAGACAGGCTTCAAAGGGCTCCTGAGTGGATGAAATGCATGTGTGGTGAGAATGGAGGGCAGAGAGTCAAGAAAGATCTGAATTCACTTCTGTCTAGTCAGTTCCAGTTTGCAACCTGATCCAATAAGGGATCCTTTCACTGAAAAAACAAAACAAATGCCCTGCATGTGGCAGAGCAGGCTGCTACCCATGAGCACAGTGGCACAGGTGCCCACACTGGAGGCCCTGATTCATTGTCATGTCTGTGTCTGCTCCCAGCTCACTGCGGTGTGGAATGGCTGCCATGAACCAACCTGCCTGCTGCTCTGCTGGCACATTCTACCTACCCACATCAAAAAGAACCTGTATTTGATGGGAACCTACCAAAAGATCCTGTGCCCAACTAGAGACATTTCCAGTGCGCACCAGGTGTCACATTTTGCACCTTCCAACATGCCATGAACATTTTGTGCAGCACTTACAACCTGTAGTTGTGATTCAAGCAAGCTTTTTCAAACTTCCTGAAGTTCAACTTTTAAAGTCATGTGCCTTGGGTCGTTCAAAGCTTCCTTACTCTGCATCTGCCCAACACATCCTGGGGCCGCTTTACCACAAGAGCAACTGAGCTGAACATGGTTCTTTTGCAGCAGGAGCTGTAAGTTAGAGGTTTCATTTTTGTAAGTACATCTTGGAAACAGCTGGATTCTATTGATTCTATTACCCTTTACATTGCACTCCTTGCTGACACACTCAAGTACTGTTGCAGTGCTCTAGTGAAGGGCAGATACCAAAGACAGTGTCGTACCTGTGGCGGCAGCGTCGTAAAAACCGCATGATCTTGCGAGCAGCTTGGTCTTGCTTCTTGGTAAGCAAACTGCTTCTAAACACAAAAAAACCCAACACTGAAGTCTAGGCAGAACTGGAGAGGGTAACGCTAAAGGCAAGGATAATCATCCTACGAACCACTGCCTGTTTGCCAGCAGCCTCTGTAAATTACAGCACAACCTCGACAAGAGTAAAAATAATCCAGAAGGGTTCTGGTAGCATCTGACAGCCTCAGGGCTCACCTGAGCACTTGGCACCCCCAGGGCTCACCTGAGTTTCTGCTGCACGATGCTGGCTGCCCGGCGGTTCTGCCTCCTCTTCCCGCACTCCTTGTAGCTGCGGTAGTACTGCTGGATCAGCATCGCGGCTCGGCGGCTCTGCTGGAATTTCTTCTGCTCATAGTAACTTCGGAATTTGCTCTGGATAAGAATGGCAGCTTGTGTCATCTTTTTATAAAGTGCATACTACAAGAGAAACAAAGAGAGGCTGAGGCACTCCGACAGTGGCAGACAGAAGCATGTTGCTGTGCTGAATGGCTCTCCTGCCACCAGGACATGAGGAGAAGCTAGAAAGTGTCTACTCATCCGCTGGAAGCTGTGAGAGAAGTGTGACAGCAGCAGATTAGGTGCAGAACTTGGTCTGCATCAAGACAGACAATACCTGTTTTGCTATCCATGGAATAGTTGGATAGGATTCACAGAATGCTTTAGGGTTGAAGGAACTTTTTAAAGGCCATCCAGTCCAACCCCTGCAGACAGCAACTAGAGCAGATTGCTCAGAGCCCCAAACCACCTGATCTGGAAAGCTTCCAGGGATGGGGCTTCTAACACCTCTCTGGGTAACCTGGGCCAGGCTCTCACCACTCTTCTTTCCTCTAGTGTAAATCTCCTTTATTTAAAACCATCACCCTTTGTCCTATCACAGCAGGCCACGCTAAAAAGTCTGTCCCCAGGCAAGTCTTGATCGCTCACATATCCATTTAAATCCAAGCATTCCAAATGGAAACAACATATGGAGATGTAGAGTAAGGTATCAAAGCTGCACTCGTACCTCTGAACTAACACCACCAGAGAGGTTTCAGTGCTTAAGTGTTCTTACTGTGAAAGTTTTAACACTTTCGAAGCCTCTGTGTCTGTTGTTGCTGGATACTTTATCAGACAGGTGAGACACAGAGAGAACAGCCACTGCCCTGGACAGGATAACATCCTAAGGTATCTCAGGGGAGTTTTCCAGTCTATTGGAATAAAACAAACAAACCAACCCCTCCACCCAACACAAAAGCAAACAAGCACACTCCCCCCCCAACCCAGTATCACCCCAAAGCAAGGACTCCTCCACATCACCACAAGTTACCAAATTTCACTTTTTGGAATTGAAGCAGTCATGAGGTGCAGTTATTATTTTGCCACCATTTGGTTCCCTTTTTCGTGTGTGTGGTTTTATTTGTCTTTATTTCCAACGTTTTTAATTCAACGGATCAGATTGTGGTTTGAAATCAGCTATTTTGTGTGAGTCTGCTGACGGGTTGGTCATGGTTTTCCTTTCCATTTTTAGCCCAGACAGGACTTGTGTGGCTGAGTTACACACCCCTGAACAGAAGGGTTCAGCTACGAAACTGTGATGCGAGCAGTGACTGCACAAAGCCAGCCACGAGCATGTGCTGATCTCAGCAACGCAGGAGCAGAACAGAGGAACAAGGCAGGTGAAAGAGAGCACTCACTCCACACACTAGACCCCACCCATAATGTTTGCATTCAACTCTAAGAACCACTTAGCCGAGGAGTTGCTGCCTCTCCTCCTCTTTTGCCTCCAGCTGGAAAGAGGATAAATGGAGAAGGTGCCCAACCCTCTGTGAGGTGGCAAGCCCCAGCTAGCACAGCAGCCCCAGAGAGCTCAGCTCACTTGTGCTGATGGAGTAGTCAGAAGGGAGCTGTGGATGGAAAATTGCCCTGAGGACACATTCTCGCCAGAAAGAGCCTGCCCTGCCTCCTGGGTAGCTGTGAAAGCAGCTCAGCTGATTCTGGTCTTTGATGGGAGCAGGATGTTGTGCAGCTGCGAAATCCACTTTTTACAGCAGAAAATCATTGGCTGTGGACAATCTCAGACTGGCACCAACAGCTGTGCCTCCAGCATGAACGAGCATCAACGTACAGGAGATGGTGGTCTTAGGAACTTGGGGCAGATGAACGTTCAGAATACTCTGTTGGGCAGGCTGGATGCAGCAGACAGTGGCTGCATGGGTGGGACAAGCATCCTCCTGTACTCCCTGAATGCAAAGATCACCAAGTGAGGGCTTAACAGCAGCAAAGCAAAGCTTGTCCTCTGGAAACTGCCTTCAAAACCTTCCCCACACCTCAGCCCATCACTCCTTACTCAAGTATCTGAAGTATCTATTGATGCAGGGGAGCTTTTTTCTATGTTTCTTTTAGCTATACTGCTCCACTGGTGTGCAGGGACACGGCAGCCCCTGGCACCTCCCAGCAGCTTTGGTTTATCAGGGACTCCTCAACCGCAGGGATTTCTAAGCGGGTGCTACCGAAACACTCCTCTAAACACCAGGTTCTCCTGGCTCATACTGAGCCTGAAAGAAAGTTAGTGACCCACAGGGAGTTGTTTCCAAAACAGTGTTTGTATTTGTATTACCTTCAAGGCTATCCAAGTAAGCTTAGGGAGAAACAGAAAAATAGAGAGTTAATGTTAGTTCTGCAAATAAAGAATGAAAAAAAAAACCAAAACACCCAAACCATCTTCTTCTGAGGAGAAGCGATTCCAGGAGCCAAGACAAAGCAGCTTTTGAAAGGAATTTAGCTTCCTTGTTACTGGAAGCATCACTCCAGAACGGCAACCACCTGACAAGTGGAATGTGAATCATGAAGCAGTCATCTAACACTAGAAAGTCTTCCCAAATCAGTGTTTCTGAGGGTTGTAAAAGAGCACAGGCCTTTGGCTTTTCACTTCACGTAAAATGCTGCCAGACAGCTTGAGTCTAGGAGGGTACAGTGAAGAGTCCCTCCCTGCCCAACCCCCTCCAAAATAACCCAAACATTCCAAAACCACCCAGCCAAAAAGGAAAAAGCATCTTCTTTTTCTAGGGTTGAGAACTCAGCCTAAAAAAGAGTCTCCAACTAGAGTCTGGAGAAACAATTTGCATCATGCTAACCCACACGACTTCCCAGAGTTTAAAAGTTCACTCTGTGCAAAAGCAAACAACCAGGTTTTCATCTTTGCCTTTATCAAAGGCAAAACCAACTTCAATTTCACAATGAAATTTGGCAAGCAACTAGTCAGAGAATAGTCTCACCACGCTCCAGCATGCATGAAGGCTGATATGGAATGCCTCATTGCCCTCTGTCTCACAGCACAAGGCAGCTATCATCACAAACAAAATCCTGTCAAGGATTGCTGCTAAGATTAACATTCAGGACATGAGTTTTTTTCCCTTCTCAATTTGCTTGAGCAGGGCATTTCATTACTGCATGCTGCACAGCACACAAGAGGAGCAGTGGCACAACTCCCATTACATGGCTGTGTTCACAGCATTTCGCCTCCCTCATTACCTGTTTGTATTTTCGGTAGCAACGCTGAATAACAGCTGCAGCCACCTCTTGCTGTTCCCGGAGAGGACGACCCTGTGTGGAGAAGGAAAGAATAAGCAGTCAGAGTCGCACCAAAAAAACAGGACAGATGATGGCAAGTGGCTCACAGCAGCTTGCAGGGCACCTACTAAATCCCTCCTGTCGGTGCTACCTGGTCTGCTTCAGGTATGGGCATTTCCTGCAGATGTCTGCTTTCAATTCACAGGAGTGATAAACCTTCACATTTGATCTTCATAGCAAGCATGCAACTAACCAGCACCTCTGGGGTTTATTCTGAGGCCATGTTCTGTGAGTGCTGTTTCAGCACAGAAGGCATGCTAGGGCACAGCATGCTCACCAGCCTAGGGAAAACAGAAACCCTGATTCCTCTCTCCAGTATGGTAGGCCACTGGTTAAACAACCAGAAGCAAATGCTAGAAGCACTGAAAAGGTCATGACAGGAACTGTATTTTTGTCCCAGGAGCAGGAATTGCCCAAACTCTATTTTGTAGCAAACTATGCTCTCTCACATCCAACAAGGAAGACGTTGGATGTTCCGGCCACGTACCTTGTATTTCCTGAACACCGTCTGGACGAGTTTGGCAGCTTCATAGAGTTCTCTCTGCTCATGATCAGACAGAGTTAACTGTGCAAACTCATTTTCTACCTTCTCGCTGGTGGATGCACTCAGGAACTCAGACCAGTCTGCTGCTGAGGGAAGGCTGGGTTTCTCAAAAGCTATTTCACTGACTGGTGAGCCTGCGGGGCTCAAGCTGGTGTTCGAAGAAGGGGTCAAGGGTTCACTGTACAGACTTCTGAAATATCAACCACAGTAGGAATTAGTGGCTCACAAAGTGCCTGGGCTGGCATCACAGACAAGGATTACAACACTGAGTTCAAGGCAGAAGCTTCATGATCCCCTCCTTCTCTCCAAGGACATCCCACATTCCCGAGGCTGCCTGTATTGCACTGTGCAGAATTGGTGCTAAAGTTACAACCACACCCTGTGGGTATTTCCCCCTTTAATACCTGCACTCCTCCCACGTTTTTGTAGCTGTGCTGACATTGAACACCCACACTGAGTCTGAGAAACGGCCCCTGTGTGCTAAGGAATCAGTGCTCACTCCCCAGCATTCACACCACCAAACCCCAGCGGGCAGCACGGCCCTGGCTGACCTTATCTGCGCAGCGCTGGGCAGGTGATCGACGTCAGCAAGGTAACTGGCCAGCCAGCTCATCGTGGTGCTCATGGCAGCGCTGTCTGTCCTCTCCACCAGGGGTGACTCCATTGGCACAAAATTCTCCCGCTTGATCCTGTCAGGCGTAGCTTCAATGATGTGCTCTGCAAGTGTCATCATGTTCACCTGGGCACGGGAAGAGGGAAGCAAGACTTGCTGAGGGGTGGCAGGAGCCTTGTGCTTGCACATTACAGCCCAGCTTCAGACAGACTGCCTCAATGTTAGGGAAAATGGGGTAGTTGGAGCCTGCTGTTTGCCTCAGCACTGGAGAGAAATTCCATAACCAAAGCTCATCTGCTTTTCCATCTCCTCTGACAAAGCACTGCAGGGTCTGACATTGCCAAGACCTCTCTTTCACAGAGCACACAGGAATCCTGAGAGACTGGTGAAAGGTTCAGGTCATTGGACGTTTGCTGTATGTTACTGACAGCTGCCAACTGCTGGCTTGTTCCCAAAGGAAAAGCTGCCATGCTGCCCTCTCACCAAGATAGAATCACAGAATGGTTTAGGTTGGAAGGGACTTGAAGGATCATCCAGTTCCAGCCCCCTACTGTGGGTTACTCAAGGCCTCATCCAACCTGGCCTTGAACACCTCCAGGGAGGGAGCATCCACAACCTCCCTGGGCAACCTGTGTCAGTGTCTCACCACCTTCACTGCAAAGAGCTTCTTCCCTAACATCTACTTTGAATCTCCCCTCTGCCAGTTTAAACCCATTACCCCTTGTCCTGTCATTACCAGATCTTGTCAATAGTCCCTCCTCAGCCTTCCTGTAGGCCCCCTTCAGATACTGGAAGGCCACTCCAAAGTCTCCTTGAAGCCTTCTCTTCTCCAGCCTGAGGAGCCCCAAATTTTGTAGCCTGTCCTCATAGCAGAGGTGCTCCAGTCCTCTGAGCATCTTTGTGGCCTCCTCTGGACTCATGATGGGACAATGAAGGCGCATTAGAAGTCTAAAGCCTTGAAACCACAGCTTTGTCAGGAATCCTCCTGAAGCACACCCATCTCCCACCATGTTCACAGGATTTTAACAGAGAGAACAGAAAACAGTTCTTGCTTTGCAAGATCTGCCTCACCAGCAGGACAGAGCACTCGGAGATGCCAAGGCAGCGCACACACACTGTGCTCCCACTACTCCTGCTGCTCAGAGGACCAAGCACAGCACCCTTCCCCCAGCGACAGTGAGTAGCTCTCAGCTGACCATCCTGCTTCTGTGGTGCATGTGTTCCTCTGTTCAATTCCCAGTGGATTTTTTCCTAATGGAAAAATCCTCTGTTCAATTCCCAGTGGATTTCAAACCTAATGTATCTTCCCCTCTCCACTCTCGCCTCCTTGTCCCTTAAAGTGCAGCATCCTGGCCTGTCACCACAGCACTATCTCATGTCATCTTGTCTTCAGAGGGGCTGCCTTCCCAGCTCCTGAAGGACTGAGGTCACCTCGGTTTCATTTACTGATGTGAGCAGAAGGCTCTGCTTTTAACTTGCAAACCTGCAAATGCTTCTGTGCATTCTGTGCACTGTTGAGGCATACCCCAGTGCACGACCCTACCTGCTGTCAGCCTGTGTGTCTGGCTTGAAAGGGCATTCTGAAATCAGCTGAAAGTAGACAGTGACTGCATGACCACCTCCCTTCACAAAGCACAATGTGGACTCTCTACAGGCCTCCACAGGAGTTTCTCACACTCATGCCTCCTGTGCAGCCACTATGTTCTCCTGCACTGCTGACCTCAGTGTTGTGGGTATGTTTACCTGCAAGTCGTCCACGTGGTGTAAGCAGTCCTCATCCCCGGTGCTGTCCCTATAGGACAAGAGCTCTGCATCCACCATCTCCCTGTCAGCCATCATCAGCACATTCATCTGCTCTCGCTGGCGTAGCCGATGGGCTACAGCTTCCTTCCCCAGTGTAGTGCCCTTCTGGCTCCCTGCCACCTGCACTGCAGACACACCAATATAAATGTCTTTTGGGTTCCATTTGATGCCTGTGTGGCTGCCAGAGCCCCGGTACCCAGGAACTTCTGGTACGTGCTGGGTGAGCTCCCGGCCATAGTCCCTTATCCCTTCACTGGGGCTGATTGTCTCGGTGGCAGATTGCTTGGAGCTGGAGTTCTGCTTCCTGATGCTTGGCTGTTCCAGGCTCAGTGCGGTGGAAAGCAGCTTCTCTTGCCGGGCTTGAAAATATTCAGGGCTCAGCTTATGCTTTTTGGGTGCAGGGTAATCTTTCTGACTCTCACTGCTGTAGTAGCTGGAAGGTTCTGATCTTGGTCGTCTCAGCTCTGGGAACAAACAGATCAATGGCCAAAATGAAACATGAAGGTGGGAAGCCTGTGCCAAGTTCTAGGACACCTGACAGCATGTGTAAAGGGCATACGTTCACTCCTCTTCCCCATGCTTCCCCAAGTGCATGGAGCACTTGACAGAGTCCCACAGGAAAGAATTAAGCACAGACAGCAGGGCTATGTCTGGCACATGCTGCCCAGATAAGCTCCCTGCCCTCAGTTTTTCACATGCCAAATGTCAGCAAAGCAATGCATACCCTCAAAGCTGCCTTTTTTACCTGTGTTTGTACTGGAAATCACAGTGACTCCCTTCTGAGGCTCCTGAGGGGCAACGAGCTCACTGTGCCACTGGGACACCCAGTTCTCTGTGTTGGAGTCTGTGCTTGAGGGGCACTGACCCCTGGAGTTTTGCCCAGTCTGGGTTTGCTCATCTCTCTGTAGCTGTTCCAAGCACTCTGCCAACTTCACGTGGCCCCGAGAGCGGGCAATGGCCAGTGGCAGCCTCCCAAGGGAGTCAGGAATAGAGATGGCTCGGCGGTCCCACTTGTACAGCACGACAGCTGCATCCATGTGGCCCAGGGCACATGCCCACATCTGAAAAACAGAAGACAATGGACCCATTGACCTGCCTTCTCCTTTCCTTCTCAGTAAGGCAGTGGAGCCTGGCCCAGAGCTCATGGGAAAACTACTGATAAGCACAACCACTACATGCCTGAACCCTAGCAACCACCCTTGGCCAACAGGGAGGACAAGAAGCCTCCTGCAGCAGAGAAACCTTGACCTGCCAAATAAAGCTGACAGTCTGACAGGTTCTTATGGGGTTTGGTTTTGTTTTGACTCTGGCATCACTACATGGACAGAAAAGCTTCATCAACAAAGCAATCTCTGAGATCAAAAAGGTGCCAACAGGACTGAAAACTGGGAACAACAAAATCAACAGTCTGCTGTGATAAAATGTCACCTCTGCTTCCACCTGCTTTGCTTTTTGCTTGTCCAAGCTCTCAGTCACTATTTCACAATTCCAGTGACCAAGACACTGCAATAACCTTACAACCTTTACAGTCAAAGTGAACAACATACAAGAAAGTGTGTAAGGTCCTGTCCTCTGCATGAAAGTGGAGGCTAGAGATTGGGTAAAACACATGCCAGAACCACATGTTTGTCTCCTTTCCTCACACTGCTCAATGCCAAGGCTTTTTCTATCTGGTCTCTCAAGAACAGCAGTGCTGTGTTATCATTTACAGAGCAAGGAGGCACAGAAACATCTGCTCTCCAGAGTGTGAAACATGTCAGGAAAACAACACTTCAGGAAGAACTCCAAAGGGTGCTCAGACTCTCTCAGAAGTTTGTTTTTGCTCTTACCAGCGGAGTGCAGGAGAAATGATCCACATTCAAAGGGTCAACTTCAAGCTCCAGATCGATGCTGTCTGCATGTTTAGTGCTGCAAAGGAAACAACAGAACAGATCATGCTCTGTAGCCGTGTCAGGATCACCATCTCAATGCACAGCACTACCCAGTGCACCACATCACAAAGAAGCAGCCACGCACATGCCTGTGACACATTTACTACAGGTGGTGTCCCCACCGGAGCCTTTAAGAGCATGATACATCCAGTGACTGGACTCGCTCTTGGCAGGGACAGGTCCCATCAGACTGGAGGACAGGAACACGCTTAGGGACATGGCTGTTAGCAAAGGACAGTCAGAAGTCTGGAGCAAGCAGACCTTAGATATGCTTCTGCCATGCCTGTATTGAGAGCCAAGAGTCCAAGGGGCTGGATCTTACCGCCATTTGATGAGGGTCTGGATCAGTGTGGCATAGCCCTGGGCAGCAGCCAGGTGCAGCAGTGTCATTCCTCGGAAGGTCTTTGAATGGATCAAGTGTTTGGACTTCGCCCAGCAAGCGCGGCTCATCATCTTCTCACACACCACCACCACGCGGCTCTCAAAGCAGTTGCCCAGCGTCCCAGTCCCAGAAATGCACTGAAACACCACACACAGCCCAGCTCAACCACTGAGGGAAGCTGCAGCCTGCCCTTTCTAGAAGTACTCAGGCAGTGGCAAAACCCAGGTAAAGCCAACTGCCGTTAAAGACACCCACAAACCAGACTAGTTCAGGGAAAAAGCTGCAAGCGTTTCCTGCCCCCCCAAAGCCTGTCTCTGGTAAGGAAGTGCAAAGCTGCCATGTCTGAGCACAGCAGGGCTCATACCTGCACCTGTGTTCCTCCGTTTCCATTCCCATTGCTCCCACCTCCGACCCCTTGCTTGTGCTGCTGGGAGCCTGTCATTTCAGCCATTCTCCTCTCCATCTGCTCAAGTCGCTCCAATATTGACATCCTGAACTGGTTATCTAGGTTGAAGAAAGACCATATAAGGATATTTCCACGGGAAGAAAGCTTAGATTTTGGCAGCCTACCACAGGAAGCCACAAACAGCTACCCTTAAAGTCAAACAGGAGGTTTGTTGTGTCTGGCAATGCACAGGGACGCTCGCCCTGCAACATCCTAGCTCTTGAAGTTCCTGCAGCAGACCTTTGTCTGCAATTCCAGAGAACTCCCTTAAAGAAAACAAGACAGGAAAACTAAACACACAGGCAAAGGATTCTAGCTACATTCACACAGAACAGGGCTAGGGTAACACAACTCCCCCAGGAATGAGTAAACCCTAAGTAAACACAACCATTGTGGCAGCATTTCAATGGCATCCTATCTGTCAAAATACCTCCCATTTTAGAGTCAATGTCTCTGCTTTAGGAGTCCTGAATTCAGCTTGGCTTGCCTTCTGAAACCACACAATAATGGCATCTCCTCTGCTTCCTTCTGAGCTTAGAAAACAGAGCCTTTAAAAAGCCACTTGCTCCTTCTCTGGCAGGCTCCCTTTCCCGGAAAAGAGGTTCAACCAAGTGCCAGGAACAGATGTACCAGAAATAAAGAGTAAGGGCAATGCCAATCCAGTAGCATCACTCTGAAAAACAGCACAGCTCTCCACCTCTCTGGGCTCTGCAGAAGTCTAAAGGCTGCACCATAACACAGCACTACAATACAGCTACTAATGCTTGGACAGTGGAGCAGGTAGGTGAACAGGACATGGCTAACCCTGATGCTGTAAAGACCATTTCAAGCAATCTTTTTGTGTTTGGGGTCAGTCCGTGCAGCTTCAGTGGCTGCAAACAGAGAGCTGCTCCTGCCCTGTGACCCACAAGGAAGAGGCTTCACACAGCTCATGTGATGCTGTGGAGGATAATTTTGTGGCTAGGAGACATTCCATGAACCTTGCTACCATGCTATGGAGGAAAGGTAAGCCTCATCCCGTCTGGTTTCATGCATCCATGTAGATGTGGAGCACCACAGTACGAAGCCCAGGGACAGGAATCAAAATTAGTAAGCTCTGATCAAGTTTTACAAGAGAAAGGCTTCTCAGAGTGACCTGGTTATGAGTGGAAGCCATCCTGGAAGGCTGCAGGACTACTCGTGTGCTACACCCTGCAAAGCACAACTCTCACCAGAGGGTATGAAGCTGGCGTGACTGCAGGGTGGTATGAATAACAGCAGCAGATCCCACTCAACCCTTGACAGAGAGAGATGTGGATCTCTACTGTACTGCACTGAAGACCATGTTGCAGATCACTGATAAGAGACAGCTCAAGTCTCCATCCCCTTCTTCCTAAGAGGCTGCTCAAGAGCCAGGGGCAAAGGAGTGTGGCCAGTAACTTAACCTCGTTTCACTTGCTTTTCTTGCCTAGCCCAAGATGCTGTTAGTTATCATCAGCGCCCTCTTCACAACTCAGCTTTCCTGTTTCCTGCAAAGCCCCTGGGACCGACCGAGAGCCGGTGTAACGCTCCCGGCACAGAGGCGGCCCGCACGGAGCGCCCAGCACGCAGCGCCGGCAGCGCTGCCCCGGCGGCCGCCAGTGCTGCAGAGTGCTGCAGTGCGGTGCGCGCCGCTCGCTCCTCCTTCCCCATCGCCAGGCGGGGCACGTACGCTGCAGAGCCTGACGGAGCCTGGCACCGCCGAGCCGTCCTTCCCCGCTCGCTGCCATGCAGCGGCTACGGCTCAGGTGCCAGGAGCAGAGGCCGCCTTTGCCATGCAGGTTAACGGCTGCGTTCTGCATATTTAATGCCGCGGGGGGAGGGCTAGGGGGGCAGCAGGTGTATTTTATCAGAGCTCAGAGCAGCAGCACACGCTAGGCAGGGTACCTGAGCCTTCCAGCAAGCACAGGCAGAATCAGCCTCTTCTTCAAAGGAAAATGGGGCTTAGACTGGTGCTACAGAGCAACTAGCCCAGGGTTGCAAGGCTCTGGGAATTATTCTGTGCAGGCAGAAAGAGCAAGAGGAAATGATTCCGGTGATGCAGAGCATCCTACACTGATTGCTATTCCCCCACATTCCTTTCTGGTTGTTTTCCCCCCCCCCCAAGATGAAGCCATTGTGAAATAGAAATGGAGAGTCCGATGTTTGTGTCTGTTCTTGGGACCCTTCTCTCTAGGCTCTGTGATCTGAATGAAGCCTCCACCTCTCCTCAGCCCGAGCTAATGAACATTTTCTGGCACTCACAGGAGAGCTGAAGTTGCTACATGGGCATCTGTCGCCACCACTGTCACCAGATGGGAACACTAAAACAAAGTGGAGAACTTCTCTTTGGAAATAGGACTTGAAATGGCATCCAGTGCTCCCACCTATTCCTGTTCAGACATCTGAACAGTGCTCCTGGGAATTACTTAGGGCAGGACCACCTGATCTGAAGTGGCAGAAGGCACCTGTTTGACTTACCAGGAATCTGAAGGATGGACATTATAAACTGGCCACAATAACCTTCAGCATCTTGCTAAAGCAATGCTGGTTGTCACAGGTGGCTGCAAATCACTGCTCAGTCTAAAGCAGGTCAGAAATTAGTAACACACTATTAGTAACACGGGAAGTGGAAACTAATAGTCTGGAGCACCAGCACAGAGTGAAGGGAGCTCTTTCCAAGCCTAGCAGATACAGACAGCACTTGCAAGATGCACCCTCAGCACAGAAAGCTCCACCAGCAACAAAGGTGAGTAGAGCAGTAGTGCATGGAAGGCATCTCTGTGCTGCCCATATTCCAGGGGATCTCACTTGCTTCCTAAGCAGCTAGAACCATGCCACTGTTTCTGTATCATGTTGCCATAACAAATTTTGAGCTATCAAGTACTGCAAGATGTTCCCTTCCAAAGTCACTTGAGGTGTGTGCACTGCATCAGCCCACCAGAAAACAACAATGAGACTGAGGGGTGAGAGAGCATCAGAACAAGAAAGGGAAGACAATTAGCTACAGGGCAGAGTTGGCACATCCTTCAAACAAAACAAGGACACCTAGCAGCCAAAGGTAAGGACACCTTCTCCTGTACTCAGCAATGAGTGGAAAGGCTCCTACTCTTCCACGCTGAGCCCTGGACATGCGCTGGATTCACAGCATTTGGAGCACAGCCAGCACGGTTCACACCTTTGCCAACAAGCCCACAGATGCCTTGCCCAGGCTGCAGCCAGAACAAGACATGTCATGGTTTGGAAGCTCTCAGGGTCATTCAACTCCTTGAACAGCACATTTTCTTCCTTCCTTCCAGCAGGGACAGATAACCTGCTTGCTTTCCATCAGGCTCCCAGAAGTAAACCAGAGACAAACACAGTATCTCTCAGGAGCATTTAAAAAATCAACTTCCAAAATATGTTACCCAACTGCACTAGTTGTATCCTATTAAAATTAAGTTACAAAGATTATAGATGCCCCTGGACCTTGAAAATGTAAGATGTTGCAGGAGCTTAAAGGGTAAGCCTTTAACGAACTCCTAGGAATCAATATTCTCCAAATCCCAAGTTTGCATCAAAATATTATCACTTCTGTATTCTCAGCCACAAGACTTGGCAAGCATCATCCCTAAGGTCAATAGCATCATGTGGAAAAAAAAAACACCCAAATCTTATGCCACAGGAACTGGCATGAAAATATCTTTCCATTACATAGTCCTGGGTTCAAGAGGGTCAAACCCAAACTCAGTTCTACACACCAGCCAAGCTGTACACAGCACACCTGGGTTATCTTTAACTCACATCTCTACCCACGTTCACAGCCTGTATAGAAGGATGATGACTACAGCTGCCTAAAACTTAGAGAGGAACTGCACAGAAAGAAAACTCCTCTGCAATTTTAGGAAGCAAAGGGCTGTTGTCTGTGTCATGTATCAAACATAACTGAGACTGGAAACAAGGTTCTCCAGCTCGACAATGATGGTTCTTAAAGCAAAGCACCGGATTCCAGCACAAAACAAAGCCTCATCCTCTGGTAAGGAAAACATGACAAAAACCTGGCTCAGTTCTGCTGACTCTAATGTATTTTCCTGTGAAAAACCTAACTGCCAAAAAGGCACTGCCAGCACAGCCCCAACACCATGAACAGGATGAAAACAAAGTGCAAATGAAACAAATCTCAACCTGTCTTAAGTTATGCAATTTACCTTTCACTAATTAAGGGAAGGGCTATAAAAGCCATAGGGATGTACATTACAGGTACCACTCTGAGAAGCTCAAGAGCCTCCAGTCCTCATTATTTCTGATTTTGACAGTCACACTTTTCTGTCCTGCTCACTTCAGAGGTCTGTGTAGAGCCACAGGCTCAGCATAAAGATAGAGAACAGTTTTCACATCCTTGTATTTTATATTCAACAGGTGATCTCACAACTCTCTGTCTCTCAGTCTCCTGAAGACAAGAGCTCAACAACATATCAATCAAACTGCCAACACTACCTTTTCTTCTGCTTCGTGACATAGGAAGTCTGAAGGGCTGCAGGCCAGCACAAGGAGGCATCGTGCACTGAAAGCACTCTAGCTCGTTCCAAAGGCAGCAAACACACACAGGGGTATAAACACATCCACACATTTAAGGTTTCACCCAAGGACTCTGCTTTTGATAATCAAATTGCAAATGTGTGAGCCAAAAGATATACTTTCATTTTTTTCCATTTCTTGAGTTTCTCCATTCCATATAAAGCCAAAGAAACATTGCCTGGTGGGAGCACTGAAGCTTTTGGAAACAACAGAGCTGCAGGCATCTACTCACTCTTGCTTCACCCCTCTTGCCCTGCACCTTCCGTGGCAGTCTGCAAGCCCCAAGCATCACAGGTCAATTTAGGGACCTGTTCCATCACACACACACACACAAAGCCATTTTCAATTCTGTTGTCCTCATCCCTTCAGAGGGGCAAAAAAAAAAGGGGGACCAAACCTGGGGGAAACATCTGTGCTGCAGAGCTTAGTTGTGAGAGCAATGCTTCTGCCCACTGCTCTGCATGGCTCTTCCCATCTTCCGACTTCCTCCCAAGACACTGTATTGGTTATTTCTCTCTTTGAGCTGTGCAAACAGTGTTTTTGACGGGTGGGCATCAGCTCAAAGCACTGCCTCCTGCTCATGCTTTATTATAACATGCAGTAAAGCCACATATTAGCAGACATCACGTCCAAGATCTTGCACTTTGTGTGGTACCTGAAACTCCACTACGGCCCAAGTGTTGAGCAAAGAGGACACCAACATACAGCAGTGAGTCACAAGACCTCCTCTGCCTCATAAACCAAGCTGAAGAAATTGGCACCACGAGCTGCTTTTCCAGTCTATGCTTTACTCAACTCTTCCATCAAACAAGTTTCTGCCAGCAAGAAACTGTCTGTACCACTCGTGACATGGCAGTGAAGCCAGAACTGCTACAGAGAAGATACAGCTTCATGATGACAACAACCAAACCAGCAGCTCTTAGCCATGGGCAGTGTCTGTGCCATGATCTTTCACGTTGTCACCTGGAGGTCTGGTTTGTTTTGCCAGGCTGCACAACTGAAATGACAGACAGGATTTAGGGAATGAAGGATGAGGGTGCGTGACCTCCTGCACAGTCATATGGGATAGCATCTGCCCAGGATAAATTGTTTCCCCACTGTTCTAACCACTGAACTGAGGGTGCCACACAAGATCTGCACCTGCAGGGTTCTCATGTACCACATCTTGTGGGGCAAGAAGCTGGCACGCATGGATTCACTAGCGGCAGTGTTAGAGCACTCACTGCCTGAGCTCGGCAGACTGAATTTAACACGTGCAAGAGTGGAGCTCTCTGAAAACAACACGCAGAGCAAAACACAGAAATGTTTCTTGCAGAGCAAGTCAGCCACACCTTATTCCCTCATTCGGTGCAAGCTGTGGGTGGGGATGGCAGCAGTCTAAGGACACATCATTTCTCTGAGTGCCAGTGCTCTGTTCTCTATTTTACAAATCACCTGTCACTTGCCTATGAAATCTTGCTCAATTCTTCTGCACAGTTAAAAATCTCTAACACCTTCCATGTTGCAATCTTCCATGTTTAGTATCTATTTCTGAGGTCTCATCTCTGCAGGAACACGTCATTTCTGAAGTGAAACTGCAGTAACGTCCTCAAGACATCTTACCAAAACCTATTCAGCAGTAAGCTCTCACAAGTCATGGTCTCTACTAGCAACTGAAAGCACTTAAAATTTGTACTTAATATTCTAGGACAACTGCAAATTCCTGTTAGCATCACAGGTTACCTCCAGGCCTTCTGATTAGTGAGAAATGCCACAAATACTTAGGCACAAGAAGAGGGAAACCATCCAGTTGCACTCTGAGCCTAGGCAGCTGCTGAAGGTCTATGCTTCTTCAGAAGTAGCAAACACTACTGGGCACAGGCAGGAATAATTATGCAGATCCACACACGCAGGCACTCTCACTGATTTTAAGCCATTAATCTATCTACCAGGGTAAGACTTCTTACCAGCAACATTTCTCCCTTGCTCTTTAGGTATTGCTCCCATAATATCTGAGAGTACTCAACTCCTTGCATTCATCCTCAGCAGTCAGCACTCCCTCAGAAAATGGTACTTCTCCCTACTTTTCTTTTTCATGCCATCACCAGAGGAGAAGGGAGGTGGCTCAGGCAGACCTTTTCCCCAAGTGGCAGTCTTTGTATCAACACTTGATGCTTCTTTTATTTCCTCTTTCCCCCTCCCCCTCGCCCCCAGCCCTTTTCTTAGAGCTCAGGGATAGGGAATATTTTCACGCTATCCAGGAACAGCTACTTCAGCAAAGCAGGAAAGGTTTGAGAGATGTTGCATGGACTTGATGTATTTTAAAGGTAAGGCAGATTGCTAAAGATGTCACTTCTTAAGCTGTTTAGTAATTTGCATAAAAACAGTTGGCTGACCTAAAATTACTCTCTCTGTCTCAGTCAGAAGTTGGCTGTTTTCCCACAGGTGACACTATTAAAGATGCTGTGAGTTGGGTTGTATGCAAAGAGCAACAGCTTAGGAGGGTGTGCTGCTGTTGCTCACCTGCACGGCGCTACTCACTGCTCACAGCAACTCCCTCCTCCAAGGATTCTGTGCTAGGGGAGCTATAAACAGGGCAAAAGGATCTGGGCCACTGCACAGTACCTGTGCCATGGTACTGTAAGCATGGTAAAAATTCTGACCCAAGTTTTCACTCATAAAAATTGCAAAGCCAAGAAACAAAATATTCACTCATAAATCACTAGAGGGATGAGTAGAATGATATAAAACCATCTGTACTGCTGCATGAGATAAATCAAACTGCGGCAAGCTACAAAACTGTGACACACTAGCATAGGTCAGCAAAAAAGACCAGGATCTCCTTCAGTGGGAGCTTCAGAAGTCAGACGTCGGCCATATTCACCCATCTCTAAGCTGAGAGTGGCTCACACGGGCTCTGAAATTCCCTTCCTAGCCTCGCTTTCTGATGAAGTGCCCTGCAAAACAAGTTTTGCAATAACTCGGCATGGAGCAGACATGTGCTTTAAGCATTCCTGAACTCACCAGGAAAGGTTTGAGCTATTGACCTCACCTTACACCATACCAACTCAGAACACGAGACTGTGAGCTAGAGGTGTCAGGCTATCAGCTGTTCTTCTGCATGCCTGATGCTACAATGGGAGTGCTGTCACAGCTCTGAGCCCTGGAAGGGCTAGGGACCAACAAGGGGAGGGTGAGTATACAGAAATGCGACCACGTTCCACAGCTGGGGGCACAGGAAGAAGGGGGAGGAACAGCGAGCTTGAAAAGGCGTGCTTTCATGTTGTAAGCACTGCAGAGTGACCAACAACACAGAAGCATGCAAACCTAACCCCACACAAACACTGCACAACACACCATCCTGGGATGCTTACTGGAAGCGACACTGTCACCTCTGCACACCCACCTGCAACGGGCGGGGGTCTTGGACCCCTCTGCAGTACCTCTGCCTGCTTCCAGGTAAATAAACCGACAACATCTGGCACCAGAGGACTGACCTGGGAGTCTGCCACGGCATCAGCGGAGGCTCCAGCCAGCATCTGGTGCAGACCCTGAAGCACGCGTGGACAGAGCAGGCTCCCGCACAGTCCTGGCTGTCGTCTGTCGCATTGTCGCAGCCAGCTGGAGTTGCTCCACCTCACCGCAGCGCCGGCGGGGCTCGGCTGTGCCGTCTCCGCTCTCCTGCGACCGCGCTGCACGGGCTAGCGCCCGCAGGCATCCTCCGGCAGCGGCAGGGTGCTGCCGTCCGCAGCAGGAGGCGACGCGGAGAGGCGTTCAGCAGCTGGGGGCATGGCGGGCACGCAGCCGCCCGAGGGCTGCAGCCGAGCTGGACCTCAGCGCCTCGCTGCGGGGCCGCGCACGGCCCAGCATCGGGCAACGGGCGGATCTTCCCGCGTCGAGGCGGCCCGCAGCTCTCCCGCTACAGGCGAACGGCTGCCGCGGCTAGACCACCGTGTGCGAACACCGCTCAGCGGCGGAGCTGCCACCTGGCTTACCGGCACACCGTGCGCCGGAGCCGCGCGCCGGGCCAGCGGCAAGAGAAGCGGGAGCGGACGGCCGAGAAAGGCGGCGGCGGGGCAGGTGAGGGGCTGGAAGCGGCTGCACCAGTTATCCTGGGCATAACTACGGGCCCATCGCCGCGACCGACTCCTTCTCGCACCCGCAGACACCGGAGGCGCCCGGGACCCGCTCCGGAGCGCCCGGGCAGCGGCACCGCGCCAGGCTCGGGACGCCTGGCACTGGGCGGGGATGGAGAGCAACCCCGAGACCCTGCCGCAGGGAGCGGGCGCTGGGTCCCGCCGCCGTCCTCAGCCCACGCCGGGGCCCCGCGGCGCCGCCATAGCGGGATACTGGCCCCGTGCTCGACCTCCCCGCCCCGCGCTCAGCGGCGGCGCGGCGCGGCCGCGGGCGGCGAGAGGCGGCTGCAGCCGCCGCCTTCCATTGTCTGTGGCGCCGCGGCCGGGGGGAGGCGGCCCCGCCCCGTCCGTTCCCCGCCCCGGGCGCTGACGTCACCGGCGCCCATTGGCGGCCGCGGTGTTTACAGCACGCCGCGCGCTCGCCGACTCCGGCTCTGCGCCCGTCCGCGGCCGTGCGGCTGCCTGCCCGCCCGTCCGTTCGTCGCCTCGGTCCACCCGTCCGAGGGGCGGCCAGTCCCAGGCTGGCTCCGCTCTGCGGCCCGGAGGCGTGTGCAGCCGGTGTCCTGCCCTGCCTCGCCTCCGTCCCGGCTACAGCCGGTTCTGCCGAACGCCTCGGGAAGCTGCCGCTCCCTGGCGTGTACTGGTGGGCAGCGAACGAGGGCCGGGCCGGGCCGGGCGGTACCCGCGTCAGCCCCAGGTAGCCGGGAGCTGCCGTGCGGCTCTCCCCCCGCGGCGCACGGGATCGCGATGCTTTCGCCGATTGCCCCACCGGGGCCGGGCTGCGGAGCGCTCGAATCCCACAGAACCCCCCCGAGAGTGTCTGTGCCCTTACGTCATCCGAAAGGGAGCTGCAGGCTTCAGTACAGGCTCGCCCCTGCTACGGAGCTGCTCTGTCTCCAGCCCAAGAATAAGCAGAGAGCTCCAAGGGGGATGGGGTGAGGGCAGGTTGGCTCAGAGGACAACACCCCGAGCGGGAAAGGGGAGAGTCCTTGCCTCAGTGCAATCACTTCGTAGCCAAACCAGAAGAGGCAGCTTGGGCAGTGCAGTCAAACGCATGGCAAATAGGCTTCCTGAAGGAACTGCAACTTAATGATGGGGTGTGAAAGGAAAATCCCAAAGAAATCTCGGCAGGAATACAAACCAAACGGAGCCTGCACCATGCCCAGGAGTCAGGAGAGGAGGAACAAGGTACCCATGGCCTGCACCAAGGCTCACACATCCCAGTGAAGCTGCTCCTTGGCCCCACAGCACAGAACGTTCATCCCTCATGTTGAAGAGAACCCAAACAGATAATCTTTCATGGTAAAATCCGAGATGTAAAGTTAAACACACAGTCTGTCCAGTGACAACCAGTGCTACTGGCCATGGCCATGGACTTCTCTCTACCAAAAGCCTCTTATGGCTGTGAAACAACACTTCTAAGGACCTCACCAATGCAGAGCCTGCCTCTCCTACAAGACTCTGATGTCTGCATCTCATCACGCCTGCATGCTAGGATGGTAGAGACATCCTCCACAGATGTTGGTGATGAGCATCTACCATCTTGACACTGTTGTGTCACAGACACCATGTCCCTGTCAAACTCTGAAATGCCACAGGTAGCATGCACATACTGTACTGGCACAGATGACTTCAGTGCACATGCTCTGACTCCTCTGTGCTGCACCAAGAGTTTGGGTGCTGCAGGTATGGCCACATCATGCTAACACGACTGAGTCACCAAACCCTCCAGTCCTTTTGATGTTTTCCATCTGGGAAAGACAGCCAAATGTCAAACTGAGAATCCAACAGTAGACAAAAGGCTGCCTAT
Organism: Pogoniulus pusillus; assembly: GCF_015220805.1. NCBI lineage: Eukaryota > Metazoa > Chordata > Aves > Piciformes > Lybiidae > Pogoniulus > Pogoniulus pusillus. The sequence goes on from NC_087299.1 coordinate 4,234,494, forward strand.
TATGCTGCTTTGCATCAGCATCATTTGGGTTCAGTACAGGACACACCCTTATTCATCCCCGTGCACACCTGACTCATCAGAATCATCCAGGTTGGAAGAGACCTCCAAGTTCATCCAGTCCAACCTAGCACCCAGCCCTGGACAATCCACCAGACCATGGCACTGAGTGCCTCAACCAGGCTTGGCTTCAACACCTCCAGGCACACAGACTCCACCACCTCCCTGGGCAACCCATTCCAATGCCAATCACTCTCTCTGACAACAACTTCCTAACAACATCCAGCCTAGACTTCCCCTGGCACAACTTCAGACTGTGTGCCTGGCAGAAGAGACCAACCCCACCCGGCTATAGCCTCCCTTCAGGCAGCTGCAGACAGCAATGAGCTCTGCCCTGAGCCTCCTCTTCTGCAGGCTGCACACCCCCAGCTCCCTCAGCCTCTCTTCACAGGGCTGTGCTCCAGGCCCCTCCCCAGCCTTGCGGCCCTGCTCTCAACACCTTCCAGCACCTCAACATCTCTCTTGAATTCAGGAGCCCAGAACTGGACACAGCACTCAAGGTGTGGCCTGAGCAGTGCTGAGGCCAGGGGCAGAATAACCTCCCTTGTCCTACTGGACACCAGCCTCCCTGGAATACTTGCTTGCTCCCTGGAATTTCTGTTCACATCTCATGTCAATGAAACATCATCTCCACAGGCACTATTTTGAGAGCAGCAAAGGCTTCAGTGGAAGGCAAGCACAGATACCTTCCACTGGAAATCTGGGAAGGGGTCCCATTTTTTTTTCTCTGAAGAAAACCTCTCTACAGACAGTGAATGGAAACTTAGGTCAGATGGCTACAGAAACACAGGATGACTTCTGAAAGCAGTTTTATAAAGAAACAAGAGAAGGCTGTCAAGTTTATCAGAGAAGATCAGGATCAAGTGGGAATGCTTCCTTTATGAGAAGAAAGGCTTTTTTTCTGCAAAGAAAGAGCACCACTACTCTATTTAACTAAGAGAAAAACCCATGCAAGAACATTGCCAGCTGCTGTCCACAGTCCATTTGTAAGACATCCAACTCCTCTGTGGGGCAAAATAAGATTCAGACTAAACCAAATGTGGCTGTGTACAGAAATATGTGCACTATCTCTCATGGTGCAGGAGGAAGCCACCAGAGGGTGGCCACCCAAAGTACTGTCTCTTTAAACTCCTCTGCACATTCCTTCACTTGGCTGGATACAGTTGTGGTAACAGGACATGGAAGGATATGGCTTCACAACACTTGCCAGTTGTTTGTAGCACTGTTCCCTGATCCAAAGAGCCAGCTCCTAGGAGCTCTGTGCTCAGAAAGCTGGGATTTTACCCTTGCCCCAAGCTCACCACTTCCAAGAGCAGCAATTACTATAGACTGGGACATTACTTTCCCTGGGAGAACGATTCCTGTTTCACTCCAAACACTCCTGGCCACCATGGCTCTCCCAGACCCCAAGGCCCATGGGTGAAATGTTCCCTGAGCAATCATGAGTATGACCAGCCCCTAAAAAATACCCTAACTCAAAAGTGCTGGTGAGAAGGAAGTGTGAGACACCACACCACTGATGCTCTTTGCTCCTGCAGCAGCCAGGTGGAAGCAGGTCCTGCACATGCATGGTTCTCAGGGTGTCTCTCGGTGACACGAGGCACAGCAAAGCCCTCCAGTGAGCTGCGCCTCTGACCCACACCCACAGCTCCACACAGGGTTTGTGCTCCTGTTTCCCTGCTGGTCACCCTGGCACTCAGGCAATGCACCTTTCCTTTCAGATGCTTCATTGCTAACCCAACTTTGTTACAATCTGGAAGCTTCTGCACAGAGGTGTGATTCCAAGTGCCTACCACTTCAGCGCTGACTGGGAGCCACCCACACCTGGGAGTGGTCATTTTCTGAACACCTGTGTTTTATTTACTAGCTCTGTGGAGTTGCCATCCCTGGAGGTGTTCAAGAGCAGACTGGATGAGGCACTTAGTGCCATGGTCTAGTTGACTGGATAGGGCTGGGGGATAGGTTGGACTGGATGATCTTGGAGGTTTCCTCCAACCTGGTTGATTCTATGATGCTTTCATGACTGAGCTACTACTGCCTGCCCTTTTATGTCTGGAGCTGTGCTACAACCTGTGTGGCATGGCCTGCTACTGCAAAGCCCCTGTAAACAGCCAATTCTCAAGAGGAGCTTGCAGAGAAACTGATTCCATGATGTTGAAAGCTGAGCAGGCAGCTGAACTTTTGCCTGCTTAAGAAACAGGCTAAAGGTTTTCAGGTATCTGCAGAACTGAGGAAAGAAGGGAGTTGTCCTTGCCTATGGCAGGGGGTTGGAACTGGATGATCTTTGAGGTCCCTTCAGACCTAAACCATCCTGTGAGATTAAATTTTGCCCTAATGTAACTGAAAAGATACAATCCACACACAAGATGGCTTTATTTTAAAGAGGTCTTTGGAATACAATTGTTTCTCTAAACTTAGGTAAGGTAGAAATTGTTGGTCCTGGGGTATGGCTGACTGGTAACCCTGCCTCTCTTGCAGTGGTCACCCCAGGTGGAATCAAGAACTGTGTTTTAACAGTGTAGTGCAAAGGAACTCGAAGGAAGTGTTCCACTGAGTTAATTAAAAAGAATTTTTAAATTCTAGTCAATATTTTGGGACTACAAATATTCCTTGAAAACCTTCCCTCAAGGCCCTGTAACAGGCAGCAGGGCAAGGATTTGAAGCAGGGCAGTTAAAGTAAACAGAGAAGACAGGGATTTGTGTATTTATTCTACTGATAGAATCAACTCAAGTTAGCTTATACCTTAGCTAGCTAAGCTAACATTTGTTCTCCAAAAATAAATGGGAAGGTGCTGCTGGTCCTTTAAGCAAGAGTGTAATTTACTCCCTTTGGAGCACTGTGCATCAAGGCAGAGGCTTCTGATAAGTCAGGGTTAGTATAATTATTCAGTCTTTTTCCCTGAAGGGCCTCTGCAATGCAGCGGTCCTTTTACTTTTTTTTTCCCCTCTCTGTTAGCAATGCCCTAGTTTGTTCACTGCTGCAGTCCCCCTCCCTTCCACCATCACCACATCATAACGATCTCTAATTGAGAGCTTGCTCACTAACCAGACAGACTGCAGGAACACCAGAGACAGCACTCACAGCCACATTCTGCAGCTCCCCCAGATTCACCAGCACGCAGGGATTTGTCAAACGAGGGGTTTAAGATCTATCCACTCTGCACGCCACCGGAGAGGCTGCTGGCAGCTGATGGCAGTCTCCATAGCATCAGTTTCAGCTGCACTTCACGTGCAGCCTGCAGCCTCAGTAGCAGATGAAAAGCACCTGCAGACTCCTCCAATGCTCACAAGTCAAGCCAGCTCAGTTACGTGACTATGTGCTCTTCCTCTTTACCAGCTGCTTCCACTCCTGCTGCAGGTTTACCTGCATAGCCAAGTCACAAACCCCTCTTTACTCATCTAGAAACTCGATGCTCTGCCTCCATTCTGCTCGTGTCAACAACACTGGAAACACTGCCACCTCCACTACCTTGAAATGTTGTTTTTGTGCGTGGCATGAGAAACACAACAGCTCCAGAAAGTGGAAACAAGCTAAATGTTTCCATTCTGCAGCATCACAGGGAGGGGGTAGGGTTAGGGTAGGATGTGCCAGTCCCACTAATGCAAATGGATAACTGTGAGCAGATGAAGGTGCAGGCATGGTGCCCCTGAAATCACATCTGATGTGCCTCTGAAGGAAACTCTAAACCCTAATTGTTTCCAAATGCTTATGCTCTGCACATGTACACACACTGCTCTGTCAGAACCCAGCCAGAAATGGCTCCTCCCCACCCTCTCCTGGCTCACGTTTACAGACCAACTGCGGATGCTTGAATCAGCAGCGTCAGGATGCTCTGATCAGACTCACATGGCTAGTCCTGAGGCTCACGGCTGCTAGTGAGATGGAGAAAGCCTCTAATGAATGCTTTAATAAAGACAGCTTTTTCTGTCAAGAGTTCCCAGACAGAAAAAGGGAGCCTAACAGAAACCTCTCAAACACCATCTGCCTACACTGACATATAGCTGGCCTGAATTAATGCCAAAACTGTTCAACATTTCTCCAGCTAAATAGTTAAGTATTTGCCATGTCCATCATAGATAAAAAATAACCACACAGTAACATATGCTTCAAATCTTTGTAAGGACAGCAGTATTTTAAAGACATTAATCTGGTAACAAAAGTAGATCTCCCAACCATGTGTCCTATTACAGTTACTGTGTTTGCAACAGGCAGGCACAATAAGAGGAGGTTAATTGACTGAGGAACAAACTGCTTCAGCATATATTTCCCTGTTACTTCACTTGCTCTCAGCATGGCCTTGTGCAAACCTCCACTCCTGTGACTTTTGCGTAATGCTTTGTAACTCTGAGATTAGTTTCCAAGCTACAAAGTATCTGAAGACCAAGGATCTGACCTTACCATATCCATCTCCTGTATACAGCAGAGAAAATAACACTTAGCAAATGGGTCACCAAGCAGAAGTATTGGGACTTTGCTAAAACAACATAAAATGCAGTGCCCCTGCAGCTGACTCTGATGAAGAAAGATGGAAGCAGTCCCTTCCCAGCCTGACATAAACCAGCTCCTTCTCTGCATCTCTGCTCTGAGCTGAAAGGTTCCTCTTTCTAGTAATCGCACTCAGGAAGGGAAATGGATGTTTCAGGCTCTTAAGTTCCCCTGCTGTTCTCACCTTGCTCCTTCATAAAATGCCATTTGGAGGCATAGGATTATCAGGTAAAGCCAGACCTAAGATCTGCATGCAGAGAGGGATGTATAAATTCAGAGTATGTGCTCACTGCAAACTGTAAGTACCAGAGATCTGTTCTGAGCAGCCATGGGCTCTCCTGCCAACTGCCTAGCTAAGAGCTAATGCTATTAGAGTGTCTATCTCATCCCTTTGAGGCACAAAGATGCTCTCAGGAGTCTAAAAAGGCTGACTGTGACTGCAACAGGCCAGAGTGTGCCTGGCTTGCCATTAGCACAGACCGTTCTGGCACTGAGACTCTTGAGTGTTTGACAGAATCCGTATCTGCCCCATGTGGTGACTCCTAGGCAGAGGTGGGATGCAGACACCAAAGCAGTGGCTGACTAAAGTCCTCTCATTCCTTAAGTTGTCTCACCACCATCCCAGTTTCTCCCTATGTAAACACACAATTTTCTCCTGATAGGGACTGGGTGGCCCTTGTTTTGAGGAAACAGTCAGCCTTCTCTTCAGACAAACAAACCACTTCTGTCTCCTTCCCACCAAGACCAGCCACATTTTTTCCCCATCAAAAGAGATAACAAGAAACTTCAGCAAGAGCTCTTGGTTAGTTGTTCAACCAGTGTTCTCCATGGCACAAACTTGCCCCCTTACATCCTTCCCCCACACCAGGAGCTGCTGTTGCACTTTGTTAAAGAGTATTGCATGCTTCTTACCATCCAAGGACAGCCAGTCATGCTGGGAGGAAGGCAGGGTTGGCAGGGCTCTGGCTTTATATTCAAACACCACAGAATTGGAGATGATCTGATTGTTGAAGGCAACTTGCAAAGTCACGAGCCCAGTGTCATGAGCTAGAAGGAAAGTGCATGTGGTAAGACAAGAGACCTCCTGGCAGCAATGCATGGCTGGGTGCCATCCTGCTCATCTGCCCATGTGCTAAGTGGCAGGACAAGAGCAGATGCAGTGAGTGGAGAGGGGGTGTTTGACAACATTTTTGTGACCAGACAGAGTATAAAATGTCAGCCTGTGTTTTCAAACATGAAGGCTGTAAGCTCAAGAGTTTTGTCAGGAGGCAGAATTCTGTGTTCCTGAAGATTTACCAGCCTCACTGCACTGCTAGGGGGAAGCTGGGACCTCAACAAGGCATCTGAGTTGTTCTGCATGTAACTGAAGTCATACACTGTGGGTCAGTACTACTGAAAATCTCCACAGTGAGGCTGGAGGTGTTCTCATCCTGTAAGCATCAGGGGCAAAGTGCAGAGTATCAGCAAATCAAGAGCCAGCAGAGCAGTGAGTGCACCCTTGAGGAACAAACTGCTCTTTGCTATGTCAAAACCAAAGAAATGCTGAGAATTGTTTTGCTGTTTCAATTATTTTAAAGCGAATTCAGAGCTACTAAATAGTATTTGTTGTGATGTATCTAGATTCTAAATTGCTGTTCTCATGCTAAGTAGGCCAAGCAAAAAGGAACAGCTTCTCAGTGTTTATGCACCACCTTTCACAAGGGGTCCATGAGTTTACTCAGGACACATACACAACACTGTTAGGCTATGAACTGGCTCTGAAACCACCAGCTCTAGAGAGAAGTGTTTAGGGGTCCATGAGTTTACTCAGGACACATACACAACACTCTTAGGCTATGAACTGGCTCTGAGACCACCAGCTCTAGAGAGAGGTGTTTAGGGGTCCATGAGTTTACTCAGGACACATACAAAACACTCTTAGGCTATGAACTGGCTCTGAAACCACCAGCTCTAGAGAGAGGTGTTTCTTACCTGGGCAGTAGCAGCGCAGTACCCCTGGCTGAATTAAAGATGCAGGCACTGAGATCTGATCAAACAGACAGCTGTAATTATTGCTGGCTTCCTGCCATGGACCAGTAATTAGAACTTTTACTCCTCCCTGTGAGGAAAGAAAAAAAATAAAAGGCATTACAGAAGAAGCCATCCCCAGAGAGGGCCAAGCACTACATGGCTGAATGACAAACAGCACCATGAAGGTTAAGAGAAGTGCTAAGCTAGCACAGGTGCTCGGTATCAGGACCAACACTGCTGCCTCGGCCTCACACCACTGTGGGAGAACTGCAGAGGCTTCTATAGCAGAGCCTCTTTGTTTTCCTCACTCACTCAAGTCTCCTGCTCTGCCGGTGTGACCCCTGCCTTCCTTGTGGTCATTTGCGCCAGCCACCAGAGCAGCAATGCTGCCAGCCTGACATGCCCTGCTCCAGGCAGCTCCTGGTAACTTTCTGCGTGCTCCTTCCCTTCCTCATCCTCGCCATTGCCTGCCTGGGCTCCAGGTTTGCCTCCTTGCTGCTAAAAAGCGCCACAGGTCAAGCGCCGCAGGCCCGCCGCAGTTTGCCACCGCTGCCCCGAGGCTGCTGCCGCGGACGCGCAGGGCGAGGCATGGCCTCCGACGCCGCAGCAGCAGCTGGACCCCGAACGCGTCCGCCTGTGCCACCAGGAGAGCTCAGCTCCAGCAGAGATCGCAGGGCTTGGGCCCGGCTGGGTACGGGGAACGAAGCGCGACAGCTGCGGGGTGACCCGGAACGGGTCCGTGCCTGCAGCGTGGTCCTTTGGCCACAGCTCTGGCACCTGGGCCGAACCGGTCCTGGAGCCGTCCCTTGCCAGGACTCCTGTGAAATGACCCCGGGGACGTTTCCAGCGCCAACCCCTCCACCCGGCGCGGAAACGCACCCGCCGCGTCCCCACTCAGGCCCGCAGGAGCCGGGCCGGGGCTTGCCTACCCCCGGGCAGCGGAGCTCCGGTCCGGCCCGGCCCCTTCCTCGCGGCCGTGCTGCCCCCGGGCGGCCGCCGGCGGGAGCGCGGCCCCGGGCGGCGGCCCCTGCGCGGCCCCGGGCGGCGACTCCCGTACACGCCTGACGGCCGCACCGCCACGGGATACCGAAACCACCCATGCGCGGCCAGCAGCGCTGGTCCCCGGAGCCCGGCCAGCTGCCGCTGAGCTCGTCCGGGGTGCGGAGAGCTTCTCGGGGCCCTGTCTGCTCCCGCCCCGGGCTCAGAGAGATGAAAAGATGGGGGCGGAGGTTGCTCAGCTGCTCTTGAGTCGAAACCTGAAGCTCTGGTTACAAACCCACAGGAGCAGAAAGCAACCTTGGCCCTGCACTGGCTCTGAAAAGCCTTCTGGTGAGGCTGCACAGACGTGGAGCAGGAGCAGGATTCAAAGCAGCTCTGCCAGCACTGAACCAGTCATTAGCGTTGCAAGGGACAACAACAACAGGAGAAAGAGGTTTCCATGGTAGCAGCAAAAAAAGAAGACTTGCACCAGAAAGGCCAGAGGCTTGCTGTTAATTTTTGTTGTGCTGATTTTGGGGACCTTCTATGCAAACAAAAATCCAGACTGACTGTCAGGACAACAGGTACAGCAGAAGCAGTGTCTGTGGCCCAACAGTGCTGAATGCCCTTGAAATGCTGTGCTTTGTGCCCAGCAATGCTCAGCTGGGTGCAGCTCTGACAGACCACCACTGCTAGAGAACACCAGCAGTGGCCACCACACTGCTGACACTGCAGCTTGCATTATACTCCAGAGAAGCCAGACTGGCACATTCCACCAAGACCAAGAGGTGAACTCCAGCTGGTTGCAAGTGGTAGATGATCAGTGACCATCTTTTCTCTTAGAAAGGACTCTAGATTGGGCATCTGGCAGAGGTGAGGCACCTGTGCATCTCCTGCCCAAAACACCCCCACATTTCCCTATCAGCTGCAGGCCGTGCAAATGGTAGGTGAGGCTGAAGTGAGTGGCAGGCTACCTCCAGCTTGCTCACTGTGCCAGAGCCTGCATCACCACCTCGCTGGTCATGATGGGAAAGAGAGCGACTAAACGGAGGGCAGAAACTCTTGGAGGCTTTTCATGAGTGCAAATCAGCCACTCCTGCATGCAGGCAACCTCAGTGTCTTTCCATCTGCAGAGTGAACACCTGCATTTGCACACCAAGTCCTGTCTGTGAATTCTTGGAGCCAATGAACACCACCAACTCATCCCCTGCTCATCACCACACTCCTGGAGCTGCCACAGGACCATCTGCCTGAAGGTTAAGCCCCTTCATCTGCTTGTGACTGCCTGTTTCTGCTGCCTAGCAAGCACATTTGCCATCCAGGGCTGTCAGGTGCACACTTACTGGGGTGGCATCACAAGACTGATGATCAGCTAGCACCAGTCATGGGGCATAGAGAGAGCTTTGCCTGAGCAGTTATACCTCCGTTAAGGTGACAGATACAACAGAGCTCCAAGCCTGGGCTCATAGAAACACAAAGGACCACCAGCCCTGCTCAAACTGGCCTCTTTCCTCCAGCATTCCCTCACACCAGAACAGTCTCTGTGCTGCTGACGTTTTCAACTTGTGCAGAGGCCTGATTCTGGACAGCCTGTGCGATGCAGGCTGAGCTCATGAAGGCAACGCAGGTCAGAAATTATTTTACTGCCAGAGCCAGATTTAAGGATCAGCCAGAGTCTGCAAGCTGCTGCCCTAACACGGCTCAGCAGCATCATGAGAAATACCTTGCCTTTTCTGTGCAACAAAACTTTCCTGTTTGGATGCCTCCTAGGTGAAGGGCAGGGAGTGCTTCGCTCAGACCTGCACATTCCTAAGGGAAACACTTTAAAAGCTTCGTCAACAACCCTTGGGTGCCCTTACTGACAAAGCAACGAAAGAGAAGGCAGTAAAGGTTGGTGAGCAAAAGCCCTGGACTTACCTCAGGGTAAGACCACTCTGGTGAATAATCTGTCACCATGAACAAGCGCCCACTCTGCTGCAGCAGCCCCAGGGTGCCTTGTGCCGCAGCCGCTGAGACCACCTCAGCCACGTGCATGTATGCCATGGTGCTGGCTCCGCTCTCGGTGCTGCTGAGCTGCATGTTGGCCTGCTGAGGACTGCAGCAAGGAATGCACATTTCAGCCTGGTTGTAGGTTGCTCTGTTACTGTCTTCAGGCTGAGACAGTCCGGCACTGTCCCCTGACACCAGCTGGTGTCCGTAGAGAGCATTGCTCCCACCTTCTACCGATATGAAATCATTAATTAGATCAGAAAACTGGTTGCTGAAGGAGATGTCAAAGTGGTCCAAGTTAAGTTCCATGTTCGAGGAGTTATTTAAGCTGGGATGTGCCACAGGATAGAGTCCTTGAACCATGTTTCCTTGGAGAATAGGGAGATTGTTCCCATTTCTGATACCCCCATTGGCCTCTGGCTGCAAGTAGTGTTCTGTGCTGCAGGCTTGAAGGTCCCCTGATTTAAGTAGATTTTCGTTCCCTTCTGCCTGCTGGGAGGTCTCCATGGGAACTTCAGCTTCTGCAGTCATGGCCTGGAAGTTTGCTTGGAACTGCATGAGCTGGAGAGAAGAGGTGGACTCTATTCTGGTTTCCACTGTGCCGTTACAGTTAGAAGTGGTTTGGGACGAGGATTCTGTTTTCACGCTGGGGATTCCTAATGTGTTCACAAAGGAGCCACTTGTGTCATTCAAATTGTTGTGAGTGTTTTGTTCAAGGGGAAGAGGCTTGCTGGCATCCTGCAGAAAGAAGCTGGGGGAAGGGGTTTGATGAACGTGAGGGCTCTGGACGGTCTGATTGAAGCTGGAAGAATAGTCCTTATTGGAGTCAATGGCACTGAAGTCCATCTGCTCCAGGGTGGTACTTGGGCTCAGGCCTCCTCCAGATGGAAGCAAACCTGAACCAGTAGTGAGGGTGAGAGTGTTAGATGCAGAAGTAGAAGAAAATGCTTCTTTGGACATCTGTTGTTCAAAAGATGTGTCCTCAGTTTTGATTTCTTTTGTGAGGGTTGTATTGAAGCTGAAGCTACGTTCTGTTGTGGGTGACTGCCTTATGTTGGTACTGATGCTGTCATTTTTCATACCTCCTCCACCATAAGTCTGTCCTTGCTTGGGATTGTTAAGAAAACAGTCTGGGTCAAAATTCATGGTGGTTTCTGGAATTTTTCTGTTCCCCTCTAAAGTTGTGGAGAGCACAAGTTCCTCGGAGACAGTACTGGGTAGCATTGACAAGCTCTCGGAGCTGCCGGTCGCCGGGAAAGCAAATTTGTGTCCATCTGAACTCACAGCAAGGACCAGTCCTTGCGCAGCTGCATCCGAGGAGAGAAGGTGTTGGTTTGGGCCGGAGGTGGGTGACATGGTATACACAGCTTCACTGGTGACTTCTGACATAAAGACGGTGGCACTTTGTGACAAGCTCCCCATAACGGACGCTACAGCCATGCTGGACACCCCCGTGACGGCCGGGCTGTCTGCCATGTCTGGGTCGCTGTTTAATCCACTGCTGATGGACACGGGGGAATTCTGGGTCGTGTCGGGGACCTCCACCTGGTTGGTGGAAGAAACTTCGGTGCTGTTCTGATGGAGCAGCACCGGTTTTGCCACTTTACCATTCCTCTTCTCTCGGCTGGAGGCCTTGCCATGACTGTGCTCGTTCTTGCCTTCAGAGACATCGTTGTTTTGTACCTCGGAATGAGTGCTGTACCCACCTGTCCTTGGCTCAACCTTTGGTGATATGATGCGATGTTTGGCACTGTTACACTTGTGATGCACACTGCTTCCTGCCCCTGTCCAGAAAACAACAACATTTGCTGTTCAGTCAATGCCAGACTATGATGCCAGTTGTGTATCTGGGGCTGTAGTGAAGGAGAGCTGTGCCTATGCATATGTGTGAGAGAGGAAGAGAGACCTTAGAAGTGAAACTCTCCTCTTGCCAGAGGTAAAGCTCTTAGAACTACATCTAATTGTATGTAATGACAGCACCCTCAAAGCAGGGGTGTGTGCACCCTTCCCCTCACCCCCTGCTGCCAGCATGCTATGAGGAACTGGCATCTGAGACAGGTTTTGGAGTCACTGAAACGTCCCCAGTCTCAGTGCAAAGTTTGCAAGTCAAGGGCCGTTGCTGTCAGCTGTGGCAGAAGGTTTCTGCCTCAAAGGCTTTATTTCACCTGCACCATGGACAAGACCTCAGCCCCCTGGACACAGAGCTGGCACTGTCCAGTGCTGTTGGGTGGTCAGGATGCTGACTGGTAACCCAGAGGTTACAGATGCTGTATTATGCTCCTCTCCCTGGCACCACCCTTGCTGCCTGCACTACAACCCTTATCTTCTTGTCATCATTGTGTCTATTACAGCTGCCAATCAAATCATTACAGCAGCAGTGCAGGAGCCAGTACAGGATGGGGACATGTCCCTCTGGTTCCAAGCCCTTCACACGCTGACAGACAAACATTTTGTACTTTGAGAGGTTGCACACAGAGTGCATAATTAGCATTGGAGTGGCTAGAGAAAGCTCATGTGAAGGTCACCAGAAGCCAACCTTCCATGGCGTTCAGCCAGCTGGTGCCTCTGCTGGCCTGACAAGATGAACATCAGCTGAGTTCTGGGAGCTTGGAAATCAGGCAGGATGAAGTAAACACTTCTGTCTGCAAAGGCATCTGAGCCACAAACTCTGGTGCAGGGACTGCTTCTGCTCTTTAAAAACGAACAGCCTATGAATTTTTGATGTTTCTTTCCTTAATGAATTCATTTTCCCTAGAATGAGGTAAGAACATTAATTATGGCACTGTATAATGACTAAAGGGGAAAAGAAACCTCCTCTTTATAGCTAATGGCTACAATTATAAATGTCATTCTCTGGGTAACAAAAAGCATCCCTGCAGCCACTGCAATTTGCTAAATCTTTTGTTCCTTGCCCTTGAAGGGGAACTTCTCTATTATGTGCTGAAGATTTGAATCAGGTCACTTAAAGTAGTTCAGGACAGTGCTTCTGAGGCTAAATGCAATATAAAATCTCTCTATTCTCCTAGGTATAGAGAGGAACAGGAACAAGGGAGAGGCTTTCACACGGCCGTCTTTGTGGCTGACAGCAAGGAGCTGGGAATGTGGGTGTCAGCCTGTGAGCCCTCACAAAACAAAGCCATACTGCTATGTTAAAAAGCATGCAGCAGACTTAGCACAAGACAAAACATCAAAGGGAAGAATAAAAGGATTCATGTTCAGATCTGCAAGCCTGGATCAAATGTTGAGCCTCAAGGGTTGAATTTTAATCCAAACCCAGGTATTTCAGAGGTCATCATTCTTATTTAAGTCCTGATCGTATAATGCAGCTGCCCACAAGAAGAAGAAAAAATAAACCCTTTGAAGCACTGACAGCTTTCCTTTATACATTTTGCTAAAGGCTAATTCATGTGTCATATATTTTACTTGACCAAAGTACTAGGAAAGGGTGGCTGTAAAGCAGATGAGTTGGAAAAGTGAATCACTCAACTTCCCACTCTCCATATAAAATGCTAATACTAAAGGATGCTCTTTCCTGCTGTTTTTGAGTCTTAACTCAAAACAGAGCCATCTTTAACAAGGAAGGGATCTCCTGTATTTTGGTGGTGCCTCAATAAAACCTGTCTTACCCTGCTGATACCTTCTAATTAACCACCTCAGCCCATTTTCTTTGGTTAAGTGCACTGCAGGGCATGGGAGTTCAGAGGGTGAGGCTGGAAGAACATTGGATTTTGAAGCCTCAGCAACAACAGGTGAGCAGCTAGAAGGGAACGTGTCCTGCAGTGCAGGGCCACGTGGAGACACTTATCAGAGCCTCCACCTTGCAAAGTGGTGACCTTTTTTCCAGCAGTTCCACCCACATCTTTTTATGCTCCTTGTCTTCTGGCACCTGTGAATTAGCTGCCTCAGTGTTTCACGATGCATCATTGGGAGTGCTTTAGCACTACACAGCCTGCTCCATGCATGGAACCCTGTGCCCTCCTGGTACTCACCCAAGGTACCAGTGCAGAGACAGTTGTGTGTCCGAGGCTGTGGCTTGGTCTGATGGCTGTCGAGGATCTGCTGCACGAGCTGCTCCACCGAGAACCCTGAACTGCTGTTGCCATTGCTGCATGTCCACTTAATGCCATGAACTGCAAAGAGAGCAGCAGAACTTCCCATCAGAAACTTCAAAGGCACACCAGAATTCATCAAAAGACTTCCCAAAAGAACAGCATAAACCCATCCCAGCTGCTGTGAGCACTGAAGGAGACCTATAAGCAGTGCTGGTTATTGTTTTGCTGTTTTCTGCTTCCTGACATTCAACAGGCTTCCAAATGCAGTTCCTGGATTAGGTACATTTAGAGGGAAAAAGCCCTCAGCAGAGTATCTTCCTCTAGTGCAGTTTGTTGTAGTGACTACCTAACTAAGCTGAGGAATTGCAAGGACTGAGTAATGCATGTCTCACTCCCTGAAACCTGAAAGCAACAAACCCCTTGTGTTTCACTGAAGTGCAACAGTACAATTCCAAGGAGTGATTTGGAATCTTTTCCTGTCTAACATGAAAACCAAATTAGCTCATAAAATCAGCTGCCAAAAATATGCCAGTGTAATAGCAAACACAAACCTTTTGCCAGGTCTCTACTGTCAGATCCTGGTTGGCAGCAGTGAAGACTGACTCATTTTTTGGGAGTCACTAACAGACACGGTGTGAGCTCCTCCTCAGGCTTGGACAAGTCTTTAGTCATTTCAGCAAAGGGGCAGGAGGGTGATGTTGCAGAACATGTTGCAAACTGAAGGTGTCTTTTCCTGGGGACTCCCTTGGTCTGTTATCTATTTAAAGAGCGCTAAACTCCCTCTGAAGGTTTCTTAGGTGCAGAATTGCACAGAGCAGTGATAGCCTCAAACTGATGTGCAGCAAAAGCAGCATTTATAAAAGATCTTCTCCATAATAACTGACTCAAAGTATCCTCTGTCTCCTCTAGAGTCTAAACAGTCTACATGTGCATACCATTTATTTATCCTTTGTGTGCACCAGGGCTGACTTGCAGATTCTGGGAAGTGCTGGATGGTGGCAACAGCATTTCCAGCATGCCTCCTGCCTGGCAGCTCAGCCCTTTTTCAGGAGCACCTTTGTCCCACACTCCAGCCAAGCAGGTTGCTTGCATGTTGTATTCTAAAACCCTCAACCAGGATATACTCAGCCAAAATTAACCCCCCATGGGCTTCAGCTTTGTAAGATCCCTGTGTGGCAAACATCCTTGATGTGAGGTTGTGAAAAGCTGGCAACAGCACACTGGGCTGACAGGCACTGTGCAGCCAACCCTACCTACAGGGTCTGGAGCAACAGGCATTGAGCTGCTTCCTGCCAGGAGACCAAAGGCAAGCAAAGGCTTCTGACAGTCAGTGTCCCCTGGCAGAGGGCAGGCTGTCCTGTGACTCTCCTGCTCTCTTTGATGCTGCTTACTCAGGGTGTCACTGGCAGCTGTTGAAACAGAGGTCCTGGATCTGCTCTGTGAAGCAGTTCTATTGTGTTTCTTCACCACCTGTTGCTGTGCTGTCTCCTCGCTCACTGACTCCTCTTGGTCTAGTCTGGTACTACACAACTCCAATTTGTATTGGCTGGGCCAATAACTTGCAGAAATATTGTAAGTAAGGGTTACAAGTACTCTTCCTCCCATCACTATTTAAAGTGCTGCAGTTAGTTTAGTAATGAGTCCCTCTATGCTTGCTTGACAATCACATTTACTGTTATTGTACCCAGCAGATTTTGCTTTCTAGTATGCTCACAATTTTGAATTTCCTCTTAACACTCAGTGTCTGCTGTTAGGGTTAAGTTTAAGTTTACACACACTTACTGCTTCAGCACCTCCACTCACATTCGTTTCATTCCTCTATGTACACTGTTCTGTCACATGTGACGTTGTGCCTAATAAGTGATGCTCAGACAGAGGTTCTGCAACAAATACATCAATGGTGATATTAAAGTGGATTTGGAATACTTGTGGCTATACTAGACAGAGGTACTGAACTGTGATCCTTACTGAGAAATTCGGCATGAAGCTCTTGCTGGTTACTTCAGAGATGGTTTGCTGAAGAAGTGAAGTTAGCTGTGAAGTGAGCTCGCAGACTTGTTGCTGGTTACAGAGACTGTTCTGCAGCAGTATGTCAGTCTGCCACATCCTGTGATGAGCACTGTATCACAGAGGGCAAGTCTGAAAACTGAATCATGCCTCATGACTTGTGTATTCACAGTGATGGTTCTTAAGTCTGAATCAAGCTGTGAGCTGGAAGCCAAGAAACAACAGGCAGCTTTATAGCTGGATGCTCACAGCACCAGCCCCATTTTTTACAGGCCCTTCCAATATAACAAAGTCCCTTGGTGCATCTATTGGTGCTGAGGAAAGGTCCTCCTCCAGCTGATACAAAAAGGCTCCAGCTCCAGCTTCTGTCCATGTGGTACCATTTTTTCAGTGCTGTGCTCCCCGTATGTTAGGAAGGTTATAAAACAAAATGCCAGTGAAGTGTGACAGAGTGGGGGGGGGGGGGGGGAAGAATGTCTGGCTGCTTAATGCAAATTATCCACAATCTTGGCACATCCAATATGCAGATTTTCTCTCACCCCCTTTAACTTAAAAACTCTGTGAGCTGGTGAGTTGTTAGCACTGAATACCAAATACTATCAAGATGGCTTTTAACATGTCACGCTTGGCTTCCTGACACGTAATGAATCAGCACAAAAGGAGATTTCCATGGGCAAGAACGTGCATTGTGAGAGGAAGACTAATAAAAACCACACACACACACACACATACTCTTGTTGTTGCTTAGTGGTTCAAAAAGAGAAACCACTGTAGAAATACATTTGACTAAATATAGTCATCATGTAGGAACACAAAAACAAAGGGGAAAAAAAGACTGAAGCTTAACAGAAATCCTGAGAAGTGTTTTGACCTGGATTGCTGTTCAGACTCCTCCTGCATTTCCTTATCATTTAGAATGAAAGCTGTGAACTGCTCTGACGCTCTGCAGTGATGCCGTGAATGGGTCTAAAAGCTGCTGCATTACAGCAGCAGCATCTTCCCTGCCAGGCGCATTCTGCACAGTGCCTGCAGAACCAAAGCAGTGGAGCTTTCCCTGCCTGCTTGGAGAAGTGAGGCCGGAGGAAGGGCCATAACTCTGAGTGCTGCTGCTAGCAGAAACGTCTCCACCCTCTTTTTTTGAGTGTGGGCTCACACCTTTCCTCTCTTTTGAAGAGAAGACAATAAGAATGACCTTTTGATATTGGCCCAGCAGCTCCCTGTTCATTAGAGCTGTCAGGACCTTGACAATCACGAGCAAAGCAATGACAAATGATCTGGGTTACCAGCAAAAAGGCATCTAAGAAGCCAAAGGAAACTCACATACAGAAAAATATTTGTCCATTCTTTTTATAACACACAATTTCTGCCTTCTTTTGCTGCTGGTGGCACTCAGTCTTGCACATCTTCCTCCTCCCTGTCCCCTCCAGTCTGCCTTGCTATCTCACCTTCACTTGAAACCCAACATCATCAACTGTGAAACCTCTGAGCATTTCTCTCTCTGTGGTTTCCTCTGTCCTAAGCAAAACTTGTCCTGAATCATAGAATCAACCAGGTTGGAAGAGACCTCCAAGATCATCCACTACAACCTAGCACCCAACCCTGTCCAATCAACCAGACCATGGCACTAAGTGCCCCAGCCAGGCTTGGCTTCAACACCTCCAGGGACAGCTACTCCACCACCTCCCTGGGCAGCCCATTCCAATGCCAATCACTCTCTCTGCCAACAACTTCCTCCTAACATCCAGCCTAGACCTCCCTCAGCATAGTTTGAGACTGTGTCCCCTTGTTCTGTTGCTGGTTGCCTGGGAGGTGACCAACCCCCACTTGGCTACAAATACCTCCCATTTTAAATCTGATCATCTCACCCTTTCTGAATTCTCTTAGATGTTCCTCTTTGCCACTTTGTCTGGTTTATGCTTCCTTGTTTCCACTCCAAAGCTCTCGCTCTCGTGTCTCCCACACGTACAGCACAGCTCACACATGTGCATACACACCACACAACGAAGCCATTCCTTACACCCCATCTGCTGCTCCTTTCTGCCACTCTAACAAGAAAGGGCCTGTCCTTTTTGCTGTTTTGTTTTGGTTTTGAGCAACAACGTTGACATCTCCTACATGAAACAGGTAAGCAGGAAAGACTGGCAGAGATGGAATATTCTGAATAATCAGGTCAGGTTTCTGTTTACCTCTGCTTGATGTATCTCAGCTCACTCCAAACCCTTATGCCAGAGTCTTCCTGATCGAGACAAAACACATTGCAGATCCTAGAAGTGCTGGTGCCAGCGCCTGCTGACAGGAAGCAGAGCCCATCCTGCCTCCTGCATCCTGCCCCACAGGCTGTTTCCATGGCAGTGGTCAACTGGAAACGGCAGCCTTGTCCCTTTCATTCCCACCACGCTGGTGTTGACAGAAGTAAAGGCTCTGCTTTGCTTTCTCACTTTGGCTGGAGGAGATTTCCTTCAGATTCATCCTTTCGTATCCAGACTCCCACAAACAATTTAGCTTTGATTTTCCAGCCCCCTACACTTCTACTCATTATTGCTTATGAAACAAGGATCTCCAGAGCCTTGCTGCTGGAGAAGCAGGTGGAGACAATCACCTTCCACACTCGCCCTGCCTTCGTGGCACTTCTGATCTCCAGTGGCCGCACAACAGCTCGCACAGACACTTTGCACTCGGCCATTCTCTTAAGCGTTTCTTCCAGGATGAGACCTTTCCTTGAAGGGTTGCTCAGGTGCAGTGAGATGCTTCACAGCGAGTGGGAAGTGCAGGTGGTTCGGCTGCCCGCGGGACGCGGCTCACCTGAAGCTGCCCGGAGGCTCCCGATCCTGCCGGCGTCGGTGAACCGGGACAGAGCTACCGGCGCTGGGCCGTGCCCGGCGCAGGGCTCCTGGGGTCTGACCCCATTTCCTGGGCAAACCGGGATCGTCTTCTGGAGCCTCGGTGGCGCAACCAGCGTGTGGCGGTGCCCGCTGCAGCCGGCATCACCGAGGGCACGGCCCGCGCCTCGGGCGGCCCCGCGGCAGCGCGCACGGCTCAGCGCCGGCTCCGCGCCCGCATTACCGGGTCCCTCCCTGCCCGCGGCCAAGGGCATCGGCTGCCGCCGGGAACGGCACCGGCTGCCGCTCCGCGCCGCCAGGTGGCGCCAGCCGATCAGGAACGGGCGGCGGCGGGGCCCGGGAGCGGCGCGGGGGTGGCGGGACGCGGGGGGCTCCTGCGCAGCCCCTGCACGCCCAGCGCCGCTGTTCAGGGGGAGGGCGGGGGGCTGGAAGCGCCGAGTGATGCCGGGGGGCAAACCCCTCCCGAGCAGCCACACCGGAGTCCCGCACCTCCGAGCGTCTGGTGGCCTCCAGCCGCACGACCTGGGCTGCTCGCCACGGCCTCAGCACACGCCGCAGTGCGTGGTCAGAAGCCAGGGGAGCCACAGGGGCAATTTTCACCACTCTGCACCATTCTTCAGCACTGGTGCCGTTCCGTGGTGCCATTCTGGTGGCACTGTCATAAGAAGAAGAGACCCCCTGGTCACCTCAGTGATGCTCCAGGAGGGTTACCGCAGCTGACTGCAAAGGGGGAGATCAAATCCTAGTTGGAAGCACAGAACAGGAAGGCACCCACAGGGAGGTTCTGTCCTTGCTGGTTTCACGCCCAGCTTTTAGGGGGCCAAGAAGCCTTTGTTTTCTTTCAAGTCCATTCCTGTTGCTGCTCATGACTTGGTTCATTCTCAGTCACCATCTAGGGCAAGATATCACTGTGGCATCTCCAAATGCAGCTGAAAGGCTGCCCAAAGCACCAGCTGAAACACAGCTGCTGATTTTGTTCTTTGGGCAAGGTGGGAAGCTCTACAGCAGGTAAAACTCACACGTGAGGGGAAACCATGTTTCCTGAGGAACGACCCAGGTAGGCATGGGAACAAGCTCCATAAAGGCCACCACAGGTCTAAGAGGCAGAAAAAGATGCAATTCTTGCACATGATCCAAGTTTCCTGCAGCATATCTGCAGTAATGAAAGGGTTAAGAGATGCTGAGGAAGTGGCTGAACCTGGCCATGCATCCTCCATATCAGAGGGGGGGTACTCAGAGTCCTTGTGGCCAGTGGGATCTAAGAACCTGGGCAGCACCTACTGCTATGTTCTCTCTAAACCAGAAACCCACAGCCCGTTCTGGAAACACCCCAGCACTGCTCCAGCAGAACCAGACATGTGCATTACTAAAGCCAAACTCCTCTGCAGAACCTCAGGGGTGTTTTACATGGAGGTCAGCTGGAACTAAGCTGGGCAAGCTTCAGCTTCCATTGAGGGTCACTTTGTAGCTCTGACAAACCAACTGGGTAATGACAAAAATCATCTCATTAAACATTTTTTGTACAACTCATCTTCCAAGATTAAGTATAAAAATCTCTTCAACACAGTTACTGAAAGTGAGTATGAATTCAAGTGAAGACAGAAGTGCCCCACAACTTTGTATGAATGCTGACTGCTGCTATTTAAACTTTGCTCTGGGCTGAAAGTGCTTAATAATGCCCTCTCCAGCTGCAACCACACGAGGAAGCAGTTCCAGGTCACCTCCAGGAGCCCCAGAGCATTTAAGGCACATGGACAGAACGGAACTGGTGAGGAGAGGCAAGAGCTGCCTATGCCCAGAAGTATGAAGTCTGAGTGGTTCACATAAAACCTGCAGCTTGCCAGCTGTGGATGTGTGCAGGCAGCACAAGCAGGAGCAATCAACTTCCAGGCAGCAGAGGAATGAAAAAAGCCTTTTTTTTCTGAAAGGAAGAGAGCTCTTAATTATAGTGGACCTGAAACAAGGACTGCATCCTGGCACCAGCTGTGAGCCTCTAACTCATACTTTGCCAGCTGAGGGATGAGAAAGCCAAAAGGGGATGATTTGGAGAAACCCCTGACATGAGCTGGCCCACAATTTGCTGATCATGTGGAGCTGACACAGAGAATTCTGCTGTGCTGGATCCTGCCACTGCATTTTGCTTTTAACACCAAATGCCTCTAAGGACATCTGCTAATCCGTTCAGAGAAATCTCAAAGCAAGACTACCACAGGGCACAAGAAGGGGGAAAAAACTGAAGTGACACCAATTTGAGGCCCATTCTTCATACCAGGCATCCTGAAATGACTCACAGGTGTCCCAGGCAAGGCTCCCACAGAGCTCTGGTGGATCCTCAGTTTGCTTTGCACAAGTGTCCCCAAAGGCTGCATTCACACAGAAGCAACACAAGTGATGACCCTTTGGATTCAGACAACCAGGCAGCACACTGCTGACAGTCAAATTATCTCAGGCCTGCTATCAGCAGCAGGATGTTTTCATCAGAGCCTTTACAGCCTTCCCTGTGCTCCTTGACCATGCTTATGGCTTATGGCTGCCCTACTGAGGCCACAGCTGCAATCTTGTGCCCAGTTCTGGGCCCTCAGCTCAGGAAGGAGCTCAGGGAAATGCTGCAGAGAGCCCAGCCCAGAGCCCCCAGACTGCTGCAGGCAGTGGCAGCTCTGCTGGGAGGCCAGGCTGAGGGAGCTGGGGCTGCTTGGAGCAGAGGAGCCTGAGGGCTGCCCTCAGTGCTGCTGCTGAAGATGTGCAGGGCTGGAGCCAGGCTTTGCTCAGGGGTGCCCAAGGACAGGCCAAGGGGCACCAGGTGCCAGCTGGAGCAGAGGAGGTGCCAGGGGAACAGAAGGGAGAACTTTGTGAGGGTGCTGGAGCCTGGAGCAGGCTGCCCAGAGAGGCTGTGGAGCCTCCTGCTCTGGGGACATCCCAAACCCACCTGGGTGTGTTCTGGGTGCCCTGCCCTGGCAGGGGGATTGGACTGGATGATTTCTGCAGGTCCCTTCCAACCCAAACCATTCTGTGACTCAATCAATCTGTGACACAAGTGTCCCATCGCCTAGCCTGGGAGAGAGCAGCAGACTCATCCTGCTGCAGGGAGGGAGAAGGGTACCAGCCCCTCCAGGCTCATCTGCTTGGCTCTCAAGGACTGCCAGAACTGAGGGCTGACAAGCCAAGAGTCATAGTGCAGACAGGACAATCAGGAGGGCATGGATGTCCCAGGGTGAAGGCAGGTGACAAATACATCAGAATGTAACCAAAAATCCAAAGCCATGAAAACCAAAGCCAGGCTGCTCAGTTAATTATTCATGGGCTCAGCTCAGTTGGAGATGCTGAAAAAACTCCAAACCCTCAGAGTGTCTACAGTGAATATTTACCTTCCGTGGCTGTTCAGATGGGTTCATTTCAGTCTCTCAGTCAGTTCACAGACCAGCAATGTCAGGAGAAGTAAATGGTGCTTCCAGAAAGCTCTCAGAGCTGTGTGGCCACTCTAAGAAGGTATTTTTCATCCATAACCAGCAGCATGAGCACAGTTGCAGCATTAGTTAAAAACCACCTCTGAAGCCAGTCAAAAAGCTCTGGGTCCACAGAGATCTCCTTCAGGGCCAGGACAGGAGGAGCTTCCTCTCAGCAGCTCAGACCTCAGAGCACTGCTCAGCTCATGGAGGTGACAGCGTGGTGCCAGGAGCCAGTGCCTGCCCTGGACACCTGCTGAACACTTGCTGAAGCCTGACCTGACTTTGGGATGATGTGGTGGGAGCTGAGTGAACTGTGGATGCAAGAAACGTGAGCAAAGTCCCTGCTCACCCCAGCCAGCGTCTCTCTGTGTTTCAGGAACAAACAGTCTGGTGCATTTGTCTGGCTCAGGCTCTCAGACCAATGCCTCTCTCCCTGCCAGCCACCTGCCACATTGCTTTTAGTCCTCCAGGCACACATGGCCAGGAGAACATTCTCCTGGGCTTTGGCTGCCACACCACTGACTCTCCACTATCCCAGAGTCTAATATAAAAGCTTTAATACTTGACAGAGGTCAAAAGCTTTAATACCTGACTCAGATCCAGCCTAAGGAGGACTTGAACAAACAGCACTTGTCCTCAGAGAGTCAAGAACTGGACTCTGTCACTAGCCTCTGACCAGGAGGTGGCATTTTCCCCAAAGGTAGTACTAGTATCAGTTTCTCCACATGATTCTGAGTGGTTTGAAACTGGATGCAAAGACCTCCCTGCAGGTACAATGTTCAGCCTCAGACCTCCATGCACATCCTGCCTAGATCACCACTAACTAATATCAAATTCTTATCAAAAATGGCAACCAAGATAACAAAAGAATCAACCAAACCCAAAACCTCAAGCAACTTCCTAGTGCAGAGGAATAACACTGGATAAAAAACACAAGAGGGGAAAAGCAGAGGGGGTGAGACCCTCACCTCCCAGTGACACTGTGCACAAGGCTTGGATTGAGTCACTGACAGATCTGCTTTGGGGCAGGGAAAGTTGGAAACGTCAGGCAATCAAACTGTGAAGCCTGTGAAAGAATGTGATTAATGTAGAAATGTGATGAAACTAATGTGCTTGGCTCCAGAATTTCATGGCACACCCAATACTGGAACCAAATCTGATGGCTTCTTGGCAAGCAGTGCCCCTCTGCGCTCCCCAGCCGTGGGGATCCACAGCCTCTTTGTTTTCTAGGTCCGACTGCAATCTGCAGCTTTTATTTCTGCTCCATTTCTAAGGATGCCTTTCCCAGGACGTGCACCCATAAAGAGAGCCATGGACATGCATGCACACTCTGAATAATTGTGCAGAATTTCACTCTTCCCTCCTGAGACATAAAAGAGCCAAGTGTTATTGAATTTACAGCGACTTTGCTGCGGTTTTCTCATCATTTGCTTGATGCACTGCAGCTTTTTTAACAGGCTGCCACTTCCTCTCCTGCTTAATGTTTAGGGTACTTGTCCAGTCTCAGCTACACCTTCAATATCTTGGATTTCTGTCTAAGGTTATTGGTCCCATGGGCAATTTTCTGTTCAGCAAATGTGTCATTTTCTCCCTTCTCCTCTGCTTGTCTTCTGCTCTCCAGCTTAATGTGGAAAAGGAATACTTGGCCAAAGGAGCGGTGCAAAGTTGGACTGCCAGCACCACAGTCAGCACAGGACTAATCTTTGCCTGATGGTTTAGACCCCTCAGGATGTACTGCATGGCTGTGACCCCTAATTACAGAAAGCTGGGCATGGCAGCAGCATCTGACTGGGGCGTGGGTGAGGCAGAAGAGCAGACCTTGCATTTATTGACTCAGGTACAAGATTTGGTATCGTTGCTCCTACAGTGAATTTTCTATTGCTTACAGGCCCACATCCTGCTCAAGCTTTCCTATACTGCAAAAGGATGTTTGTGGGCACACTGGGACACACTCCCCCAGGGGAGGCATACAGAAGATCTGTGATGGGACAGAAAGCACACTTGAGGTGGGCACGTTGAGGCCCAAAGAGCTGAGTGTCTGCAGACCAAACCTCCCAACTGCTCTGCACACCTAAGCAGCCTTCTCTTTAGTCTGCTGAGTTTAGAACCAAGCAATACCCACCCTGGAGGACTCAGAGTCTGTCTGTAAGCAGCAGTCTGATCTGACACTGGACCACATAAACCCAGCTGCCAGTACTGCAAAAGCTCTTGGCAAGCCAGCAGGTGCCTATGAATGGCTCTTCCAAATCAAGACCATAGGCACAGTTTTTGACCTGGTGTGTGGAGGGAAACCTTTCTGGGACACTTTGGGCACATCCCAGAAGTGTTGAATGATGGGAAGAAAGTGCATGTAGGTGCAAGCTGAGTTTGACAGTGACAAATGACTCCTTCATGGGGATGGTTTGTGGCAGTGGGAGGCATCGTTCTGTAAATTAACCTTTCATAAGGCAAAAGGGCAAAAAAAGCCTCCAGATACTCACACATGGGCTTGAGCTGGCCAATGAGTTCCTCTTTTGTCCACTTTGCCCATTCTTTCTTGTCTGTGTTTATTGAGCACAGGATGGGGCCGCAGGGTTTCCCGCAGTCCTCGATGGCAGGGACATTCAGGTAGTGCACCAACACGATGTCTGGGTTCTGCAGGCAAAGCAGAGCACAAGTTATGGCACTGGGCCTCTGCCCTGCTCAGGGCTCTCTGCATCTACTTCCCAAATTAAAACTATGACAGAAAGCATCATAGAATCAGAATCAAGCAGGTTGGAAGAGAGCTCCAAGCTCAGCCAGCCCAACCTAGCACCCAGCCCTGGCCAATCAACCAGACCATGGCCCTAAGTGGCTCATCCAGGCTTGGCTTCAACACCTCCAGGCACAGTGACTCCACCACCTCCCTGGGCAGCCCATTCCAATGCCAATCACTCTCTCTGGCAACAACTTCCTCCTAATGCCAAGCCTATACCTCCTCTGACACAACTGGAGACTGTGTCCCCTTGTTCTGCTCATCATTAGATCCCAGCACGTACCAGATTTCCCCATGATCTTTCCCACTTCTCTATGAGAGGTGGCAAGAAAAAGGCACCACAGACTTTGCACACAGCTTCTCCCCATCCCCAGTGCCCTCTGCTTGCAGTTCTCCCACTTGGGTGCTCAGGATGAAGCCTTTTTCCAGCTCACACCCCTCCAATGCTCACAGGCAGCAGGCAGTTTGCTGTGGTTTAAGGGACCTGTGCCCTCTGTGATCCAGTGCTTTCATCCACTCTGGTCCACATGGGGCCATTTTGGGTGCACAGGAATTCACCCAAGAACAGCAGTGACAGCCACACTTGCCCTGCAGGGCAGGAAAAGGGAGGGAAGAGTCAAGAGAGCTCCCAGACAGCATCACAGAATGCCCCAGGGGCAGGCTCCTGGGCAAGCTGCACAGTTCTTGTCTTGTGAAGACCTTGCAAGGGAAACAGTGAGCACAGAAAAGAGACCAAATCCTTTGCAGAGCTGCTGCAGAACAAGGGGGAACTGCTGACTCTAGCAGGGGGGTTGCTGCTCCCCTCTCCCCCCAGCACCCTGCAGTGGAGCTGAGCAGGGGCTGCCAGGTTGTTCTGATGCACTGCGACGTCCCACCGGCACCAGTGCCCGGAGCAGGAGCTGAGCAGCACCCTGTGAGCAAATGAATCATCTTTACAACACAACAGAAACTACTCCACTGGCTTCCCAACAGCATCCCAGGGAGACTGTACAATAGATCATAACAAGATTGAGAAGCTGATTTCTTTCCCTGAAGTCATTTACTCCTAAGTTCACAAACTTTAATGACTGCTTTGGAATTATTTATACAAATAAATAGGATAATGGTGTAATTAAAACTGGAATGTTTCATTAATGCTGTTAGAGGCAGCACAAACCTCCACTCCCTTGCAAAGCTCGTGCTAGTGGGAGCACTTGCTTATGGAGCCCACGGAGGGCTGGAGCAGTGCGTGGGCACCCCTGCCAAGGGAAGGCCAGCAGAAGGCAACCTCTGATGGGCAGAACACAGCCCTGAGGCCAGGCAGGGCATGCTGGGCAGCCACACCATGCTGGGCAGCCACACCTGGATCCAGCCCAGAGAAAGGGGCAGGGCAGCAGACATGGGGAGCATCCTGCATGTCCCCATGAGGAGGGGCAGCTGCTTGTGTATCCCAGCTCCTCAATGCTTGCCAAGGCAGTGTTGGCAGCCAAAAGGCCTTCCAGCCAAGCTGGAAGAGACCTCTGAGCTCATCCAGTCCAACCTAGCACCCAGCCCTGGCCAATCCACCAGACCATGGCACTCAGTGCCCCAGCCAGCCTTGGCTTCAACACCTCCAGGCACAGCCACTCCACCACCTCCCTGGGCAGCCCATTCCAGTGCCAATCACTCTCTCTGACAACAACTTCCTAACAACATCCAGCCTCAACCTCTCCTGGCACAGCTTCAGGCTGTGTCCCCTTGTTCTGTTGCTGGGTGCCTGACAGCAGAGCCCAACCCCACCTGGCTACAGCCTCCCTTCAGGTGGTTGTAGACAGCAATGAGCTCTGCCCCGAGCCTCCTCTGCTGCAGGCTGCACACCCCCAGCTCCCTCAGCCTCTCCTCACAGGGCTGTGCTCCAGGACCCTCCCCAGCCTTGCTGCCCTTCTCTGGACACCTTCCAGCACCTCAGTATCTCTCTTGAATTGAGGAGCCCAGAACTGGACAGAGCACTCAAGGTGTCTCCTGGCCAGTGGTGCCCATGTACAGCAGCATGCCAAGCACAGCTCACAGAATGTTCCCTCCTCTATCTGCCTCTCCTTGCACACTGGTACCTAGCAGGGCTTCCACAAGCAGCTGTGCTCCTCTGCCTGGGAGAGAAGCTCTCTTGTACTTTAGAAACTCCTGCAAGCAGGGATTTGTGCTTTTTGCCTTCCAGTGATGGAAACTGCAAGCAGAGGATTATCAGTGAAGATTCTGTGAGATTACAGCATCAGATTCCTGCAGCCTGTGTTGAAGAGTTGTACTGCAGAGGGGAGAGGCAAGAAGATCTGGTAAGGAGCTGCTAAGTGATTTGAAAGTGCTAAAGCAAAGACAACTGTCAGCTCTTCTGCTGCTGTGACTCTCCTGGGGACAAACAGCTGGGCCTCCCCATGTTCAGTTTCCACACACCCACCCCCCCTGTTCCAGAGGACACATCTGCCCTGGATAAGAGACAGCCACTGAAGGACACCTTCAGACTCTGCATTCTCTCCTCTCACACCACGCTGCAAACCCTGAGATCAGCACTCAAACAGAGCCATGTTCTCTTCTCCTGTTTTACCCTTTAAAGGTGCCAGAGGTGCCAGGTGGGGCTCCTGGGGCAGCTTCCAGCTCAGGGGACTTGGCTCATGTGTGACTTGGAAAAGATTCAGGTGATAGAAATGACTACCTGTACACCCAGAGAGTCTCCATCAGCTAATTCAACATAATTAGCCATCTAGATGATGAAGTAATAACAAGTGCCATGCTTCAGAGAGTTTGAGTAAAGACACCTCTTGCTTTCAGAGAAGGTTCCAAGAGCAGAGCAGGGACAGGCAGCCACTTGGCTGCTCCACAGAGTGGTTTTTGTCACAGCCTGGAAGTGCCCTGTGGTCACCAGGCAACTCGTGATGGAGCTTCCTGGCTAAGAACAAGTGGACCTTGGCAGTAGATCTGGTCTAGACTTTGTACTTCGTTTATATAAAGGGATAGAAAATAAACATAAACCAAACAGGTTTGTTCCTTATGCCTGCAACTAAAAGCTGAGCACAGGTCATCAAGCCTGCTGAACACCAATCTGCCCAGGAAACCCAGGTGAGCTGGCATGAATGAAGAGGATGAAGAGGATACAGGTGTGGGGAAAATGCTAACTCCAAAGGCAATCACTGTTTCTTTGGGGAGACCTACCAGCAGAACCAGGGGAAGGTGAAAGACCAGAAGCCAATTTAGAGCTGGGCAGGGGACATGCCATGGCAGCAGCCCTTCCCCTGGGCAGCAGGGAAATCTTACAGGGAGCTCTGGGCTGTGCTGCAGATGGCTCTCGAAACCTCTGTCAGAAAGCCACGGGCAGTGGCAGCGTCTAAAGCCTCTGCAGAGCCCCTCCACTGCCCAGGTGTCCCAGTCTAAGTTGCTACCAACTGTCCCTGTCCCAGGCAAGGACTGCACTGGGTCCACCTCCTCAAGCAGTCTCCCATGGGTGGAGAAGAAACTTGTTCTGCTGCCCTGGTGGTGTAGGAGAAGCAGGAAATGGCACAAGAAGCGGTTAAAGAACCCAAGACAAGAAGCTGATGGTTCTGATAGGGAGAAATGGTGTGGCCAGCAGGAGCAGGGAGGTCATTCTGCCCCTGGACTCTGCACTGGTTAGACCACACCTTGAGTGCTGTGTTCAGTTCTGGGCCCCCCAGTTTAGGAGGGACATTGAGATGCTTGAGCGTGTCCAGAGAAGGGCAACGAGGCTGGGGAGAGGCCTTGAGCACAGCCCTACGAGGAGAGGCTGAGGGAGCTGGGATTGGTTAGCCTGGAGAAGAGGAGGCTCAGGGCAGACCTTATTGCTGTCTGCAACTACCTGAGGGGAGGTTGTGGCCAGGAGGAGGTTGCTCTCTTCTCTCAGGTGGCCAGCACCAGAACAAGAGGACACAGCCTCAGGCTGTGCCAGGGGAGATTTAGGCTGGAGGTGAGGAGAAAGTTCTTCCCTGAGAGAGTCATTGGACACTGGAATGGGCTGCCCGGGGAGGTGGTGGAGTCGCCGTCCCTGGAGCTGTTCAAGGCAGGACTGGACGTGGCACTTGGTGCCATGGTCTGGCCTTGAGCTCTGTGGTAAAGGGTTGGACTTGATGAGCTGTGAGGTCTCTTCCAACCCTGATAATCCTGTGATACTGTGTGATACTGTGAAATGCAGCTGCAACATCCATCCGACTCTGCTTTGCAGCCTCATCAGCACTAAGTGGTCAATAAATCAGCCTGGCACGGTGTTAGGTTTCTCCTGTGGCTTAACCATTCATCTCATGAAAAATGAAGGAGAAAAACTAGGTGGTAGTGAACTTGCACAGAGCACCCAGAAGGTGAGCAGGGCAGGAAGGGTGCGGCAGAGCTGCCCCCCAGCCGGGCTGCTGGTGCCTGCAGCAGCCAGGGAGAGCAGCTCCGGCTCCTCCACCAGCCGCTCCTGCAGGGCTTTGCTCCTGCTCCCCTCCTGGCAGCTGGGGAGGGCAGAAACGCAAAGGAGAGCAGTGCCTGGGAAGGGCCCAAGGCTCAGAGGAGGGGCAGCACAGGGACCACCAGCACCCAGGCCAGTGGGGGTGGGAGGGAAGGTTCCCATCTCCGTGACCACATTCTGCTCCCCACCACGGGACCCACGGTGAGGGGGGGAGGCAGAACAACCACAGAAACCCTCTCTTCCTGCTGTGCCCACCCAAAGCCTCTTTGTTCTGCTCCCTTTTGCTCACAAGCCGTCTCAGGCCAGCTTCCAGCTGCTCAGCAAGGGCAAGCAGCTCAGGGCTGCATCTCACTGGCAGGGCCTTCCAAGTCACTGATGCCCACAGATGAAGAGGTTTTCTTTGCCAAGGTGTCTCTCTGCTGAGAAGTTTTCATATGTAGTCCCAGCCACCCTGCAAGGAAGCAGCTCCCAAATGTAGCCCTGGGCCCCAGAAGCAGCCACCAGCTCTGCTCTGCCACACAGCCCTGCATTGCTGGGTACCCAATTAGTGCTTCTGTGTTGAACTTGCTAAGTGTTAGCAAGTATTGAAAACGTGGAAGGTGGCAGCAGCCTCTTCTGGCCCCAGTGGCTACACCTTGAAGCAAAAGGGCAGCAGGATGCAGAGGCAGATGCTGGCCCCCCCTCCCCTTTCATCCTGCTCTGTTCTGCTCTAACAGCTCCACATTCAGGGGGTGACTGCCATGCCTCAGGCCAGGCAGAGGGGTGAGAAGCAATGCCAGCCCTCTGAAAACACAGGTCACAGCCATCCCTGCAGGCTGGCTGGGTTAACACCCAACGTGATCACCCTGAAGAAAGAACTCAGAAAGGGTCTGGAAGTGCCTTGGATCCCTCGAGAGCTGTGCAATGCTGCAGCACCCACAGGCAGTGCAGGATGGGCTCAGACAGCAGCTGTGTCACCTGCAGAGTGCAAAGCAAGGAAGGAGACTGCTCCCAAACACGTGCATGATAGAGACTTCTGCTATTTATAGCAGTGTCTATCTACAGAGCGTGTGAGAGTGCAGCCTGGGGTACCTGAAGGGCAAGGCACAGATACACCACACAGAAGTAAAGGGACTAAATGCCAGCTTCAGGCAAGAACACTGATTGGAATCACAGGAATTTCTTCATCCCTGAACTAATCTCTAACTGAGGTCCTCTACTGAAGGCAACCTGGTGCCTGATGCTCTAAAATCCTTCATGCTGAGAGTGAAACCCAGCAGCCTAACCCTGACTGACTCAAGGCAATGGGCTGAGCATTTGTCCTGAGCTGGGCATGTTTAGTTAGAGAGAACAAGACAATTAGCAAGCATGTAGCAGAGCACTGGCACTAGAGAGGTGATGCACCAGAGCACCTGGAAGAGAGGGACACTCCAGAAATAAGGAAAGTCCTGTCCAAGGAAGAGTCAGGAGACCTCTGAATAAGCTTTTCTTCGTGGGAGAGCCTGGCAGCAACCTCTGAGATTAGGAACAGCACCGTGGGTCAGCCTGATTATAATCAGGCAGCACTTAAATAATGTAAGCAGCAAAATAAGAGAGCTGTAAGACAGAACAAATACCAGACACACCCCTGATGCATTATCAAACATGGTCTGTTTGAAGGTATTTCATATCCAAAGGAATCTGAAAGCACCTGGATGCACCTGGGGATGGTGTTTGTTTAACATGCACTTTGAAAGCTATGGAAACAGGCAGCACCAGGATTCCTGGCCCCCCCAAAGTGCCCCAAAGAAATTGATTTCAAGCTGTTGTTCCCTTTCACAGCAATGCCTCTTGTGCCAGTGAAAGGTACAACAGAAGGACAACAGCACACAACCAGAGGCATGCAGGACATAAACCAGAAGGCACTGCTCTCTCCCACACAGGCATTACTCTTCTGGACAGTGGAAATTTCTTTTCATCTGTGTCACTGCTCCCGACTGGAGCTTTAACTTACACAGGCAGCTGACAGGGACAAGATAATTCTGCCAAGAGTTCTTTTGTTTGTCTAGAAACACCCATTGGAGCTGGAGGTGGTGACACAGAATTCCTGTGTCCTGGTGCCCAGGGATAGAAATGTGTCAGGGAAGTCTGCTGCTTTTTGCTCCAGAGTAAAGAACCTCCTGCAGACCACAGGAGTGTTCACCTGGGAAGGGCCAAGGAGACCCAAGTCCTTAGCGCCCAAAGGCTCATGGCATTGGCCATACCCTGCCTATGGGGCACTTAACATCCCCTTTCAGCTGCAGCATCTGCAGCCACAGTGCAGCTTGGGGTCAGCACAGCAGCCACAGTGCAGCTTGGGTCAGCAACAAGAGCCTCCAGACTTCAAACCACAGAGCAAGGCAGAGAAGCTAAAGAAGCAAAAGCTGCTCCTGGCTCCTTCAGCACTGTGGTTTTCCCTGCTTTCCACTCAGTCCTTTTTGACTGCACATCTGGATTCTTGAAAGACCAGCCTGAAAATTCAGTGGCTGGTCACAGGACTGCACATCTGGATTCTTGAAAGACCAGCCTGAAAATTCAGTGGCTGGTCACAGGAGGTGCCTGGGCACCTCTCAGAACATCTCACAGAGCTTGCTAACTGACAGAGCCAAAGCTGCACCCCAGGAGCGCTGAGCTCAACACAACACACAGCTCTCTCCAGGGTGAAACAAAGCAAATGCTTGACACCAAGCCTCAGGGAGGAATCTCAGGACCACCCAACCCACAGGAGCAGAGCAGCTGCATTAGTTCCAAACTATGTTGGACTGACAAGACAGATGGACAAACCCCTGCCAGATGAGACTCCACCATCGAGCTAGGGAACTGGGTGCAATGTGCCAGCCTCTGCAGCCTGCTAATTGGCACAGGATTTGCTGCTGCATTCAGATTATTTTTCCCAACAAGCATGAGACAGAAATCCCTCAGCTGACATTTGTGAGGACTTTTTATTTCCTTCTATGCTGAAGCACAGCATCCCCTCTCTCTGTTCTCCCTGCAACCTTTACATGGGGATTGTGTCATTGCATTTCAAACGGGCTCAGGCAGAGCGATGCTCACAACGCTTCTGTCCTCACCCCTTCCAGAAATGCCAGCATTATAAAGCATGCCCCAAGTGACTTCTCTCGTTTCCCAGCTCACCCAAGCCAGGGATGCAACAATAGCTGCTCTGAAATAAGAAATTTTAATTTCAAAGCTCCACTGACATTCACCAAGAGCTTTCAAAGTTTGTATCAACAGAATCCGCTGCTTCGAACTCTGGTTTGAATGCAGATGGTGCAAGCTCCCCCTCTCATGTGCTGATGGCCTAGTTTGCCTCAGCAACACTATTGACTTTTAAATATTAATGCATTTCTGTGAATTTCAGTTCAGTCTGTACCTGCAGAAGCCTCCCTGCTCTTTTCAATTGGTGTTGCTGTAGGCAGGCCAGGCACTGCAAGCTGACCTTTCCAAATGCCAGCTGAGAGCACCCCAGAGAGGATGCCCGGCGCTGGCGACACGCTGTCCCTCGGGGCTGCTCCTGGAGCCTCAGCAGGCTCCAAGCTGCTTCTGTATGCATGCAAATGTGCCAGAATCATCTGGAAGCTGATCACCCCTCAAACCTCCTGTAAGCTCCCCACAGCAGCAGCAGGTGAGAGCCAGCCTGCAGAAGTGGAGGACGCAGCAGTAAGGATGCATCTGAGGGCTCCCAGCAGCTTGGCCTTTCAGAGGTGTTGTGTGCTCCCAGCCTCACACAACCAACCCACCCATCAACAACAAAGGTTACTGCAGTGGTGGAAGGTGACAGCAGCTGCTGCAGCATCCCAGAGGCTGAAGTGGTGTTAAGCAGCTGGCCCTGACTGGTTTTTTCATGGCTTCCCATGGCCAGCGGCCAGGCACAGCCAGGAGGACATGGGATTCTCCACCATCTCTTGCTGGCATGACAGACTCCTCACACAGCTGTGCCCTGCTGTGATGGAATTGTCTGCTACTTCTAGATGGTGCCTGGACGAGTGGCACAGCTTTGGCCAGTCTGCTGGGGATGTGATGTCCCTCACAGCCTGTGTCACTTCTCCCCAGCCAGCACAGGATGCTCATCAGCTCTGGCCCCTTCCCATCGATCTGGGCAGCACAGCAAGAACAGAGACATGGGACTCCAGCTGCCTGGCAATGATGTGAGTGTGATCATGATGCCTGCCTGGAGGAACAGATGACAAACACAATGTAATGTTCCAAGCAGCCTATATGGTACAGGGTAAGCCAGCAAGCCCTTTTTATTTTGACTTTTTGCAGTTGCTCTGAGGGCTTTGTCATTTATAGCTTCTTTAAATTTGTTACTTTTGATATCAGTGAGTGGTAATACAATTCCCAGGGGAAAAACATCAATAACTTTCAAAAGACTTTCATAATGTTGACTTTGATAGTCTTGCAACACTTCTGTTCCTGTGGCAAAATCCTTATGCCACTGCTGTACAGTGCACAGGTTATCTGCTGCAGGTTTTGGTGTGCCTGGATAACCTTCACAGTGCCAGGGAATCCCAACTTCTCCTCCTGCAGGACATCTTTTGGAGCCCAACTTCATTTTGTGTTGAATGTGAGGGCTCACAGAGATGCAAGAGTCAGAATAAAAGATGCAGAGGGAGCCCAGAAGCAGCAGGGCTGCGCCCAGAGGCAGAGGTGGCACATCCCTGGCACCTGCCCATGTGGAGGCCAGCAGGACTCCTCCATCCCCACTCAAATGCCAGCTCCTCCTCGTCAGGCAGATGTCCTGAAAAGGACTCACAGCAGCCAGCTGGGAACTGACACAGCAGTTTTAGACTGGAAACATCAAATCCTAAGGCAAAAAAAGTATCAGACTTGAATTTCTTCTGAATTGCAAGATTAGACACCCTCTTTCTTCTTCATCATCACTCAGAAGCTTCAAATTTCCCCAGACAGAGGAGATTAACAAACAGATTAGCATCAGAGCTCCTGCTGTAGGCTGTGTGAGGCTGAGCCCAGCTCTCCAGGCCTCCTGGATATATTTCTAGGTTCCCAAGTGGGTGCTTTGAAATCTTAAAAGGAAACATGAACCCCACCAGTGCTGCTGTGCAGCTCAGAGGGGCTTCTCTGACCTGCTGATGAGAGCAGAGGTATCTCCTTATCAGACCCTGCTGAGGACTCTGAGTCCTTTGCAGCTGTGTAGGTACCCTGGCTACAGAGATCTCCTTCTACTACCTGACAAGCAGAGTTTGCTTCTCTATTTCACGTGAGAGAGCAAACAGAACCACTGCCAGGGTGCACAAAGCCCTGGTTAGTGCTGATAACTCTGAATTCTAAGGAAGGCACGTTCCTCCCTGGCTCCTTTATGCCCAGAATCAGGTCTGTGTTTGCTTGGTGTCTCACACACGGAGAGAAGAGGATGGCAAACTGGAGAGCGAGCCCCAAGCTGCCCACTGTCAGCAATGAACAGGAGTCCTGCAACCTAGCTAAAGCCCACCCATCTCAGAGCCCCCACACAGAGGCAGCCCAGTGGTTTCTGGGCAGCTGACAGCATGGTGATGGCCTCCAAAGCTGTGTTGGCTAAGCAGAAAGGGAAGCTTTGCTTAGCCCTTGGGCTCAGGCCGAGCAGGTGGCAGATGCCAATGCTGCATCCAACCAAATTTTTAAGTAATAAGAGCAAATTTATTGGATGAGCATCTGGAGATGTGGCACATGGGAGTGCCACACTTCTCTGGTAACTGTGGCTGCGTCCTACCTTGTCCCTCTGGACCTCTCCCTGATCTGTATTTCACAGTGTGCTCCAACAGCAGCAGTGCAACTTGGGCAATGTCTTCAGCAATGTGTTGGCTGTTACACACAGGAATTAGAATCACAGAATCAAACAGGTTGGAAGAGACCTCCAAGCTCATCCAGCCCAACCTATCACCCAGCCCTGTCCAATCAACTAAACCATGGCACTAAGTGCCTCATCCAGGCTTTGCTTGAACACCTCCAGGGAAAGCAACTCCACCACCTCCCTGGGCAGCCCATTCCGATGCCAATCACTCTCTCTGCCAACAGCTTCCTAACAACATCCAGCCTAGACCTCCCCCAGCACAACTTCAGACTGTGTCCCCTTGTTCTGTTGCCGGTTGCCTGGCAGAAGAGACCAACCCCCATTACTGGGGTTTGATGTAAGATTTACTCCTCCAAAGTACCTGTGAAGTGCAGCTAGTTAATAAATGGAGTGCTGCTGCCTGTGGTGCACACTCACATGAGCAGGAGGAAAGAACAGACAACACCAACAACACTGCACACTTCAGAGCACAAAGAGGCAGGGAAGCTGCTACAGCTCGGCAGCAGCCTCAGCCTGTTACACATGGCAAGGCATTACTCATTTTACCCATCAGCTACTTGACCCAGCTACCTACACTGCTATCTTCTGAGACATCCCAAAAAAGCAGCAGCAGTCAGAACATCCAGTGCCAGACGTGGGAATAATTAAAGTTTAACAGCAGCACTTTTAAGTTGGTAAATGCAGGGAAAGTGAATGCAGATCAAAGGGGGTTTGCAGCTTAGGCACTGATGCATCTCAACCAGCATCTAGAAATAGGTAACTGAGGAATGAGCAGCTTACAGAAGGGGCCCTTGGAATCCCAGGAACAGCAATGGGGAGTCCTTGAAATCCCAAGAACAGCAACAGAGAGTCCTTCAAATCCTAGGAAGACTGGATGAGGCACTGAGTGCCATGGTCTAGCTGATTGGCCAGGGCTGGGTGCTAGGTTGGACTGGATGAGCTTAGAGGTCTCTTCCAACCTGGCTGATTCTGTGATTCTGTGAACAGCTATGGGGAGTCCTTAAAATGCCAGGAACAGCAATGGAGTCCTTGAAAAGCCAGGAACAGCTATGGGGAGTCCCTGAAATGGCAGAACAGCAATGCTCTGTGCCATCCAGGCTCACAGTGCTTGGGGCACTTTTACATTTACTGCTTTTTTGTTTTCTTCCTGGCTGCCCAGAAGATGGAAGAGGAATGCAGACCTTCGGCTTCCTGTCTGTTAACAAGTGGCAGAGCAGATTTTCTTCACCTTGCTCACCTCAGAGCCTCATCAGGCAGTTCCTCACACACAGGCACAACCCCTTCAATGCTACAAAGGACTATTAGCATTCCTAATCAGCACTGATAGCCAGAAATGCCACCCTTGCAAGCGTGGGACACAGAGGGCAAAGACAGAGGAGCTGTCTCGATCTCACAGTGTGCCTCGAGCAGCTCTGCAGTGCTGCATCTGGTCAGAAAACACCAACCTTTAGCATGTTAGCATTTGACCATCTCTGCACAGCTCTTCTGCCTTTTGGAGCCAGAGACCCTGCCCAGATGCCTCCTGTTTGCTGCTAGACACAAGTGTCTTCACACCACAGAGCAGTGCTCGCCAGTGCTGCCAGCACAGGGACTTGGTGCTGACTCAGCAGCAGCATTTGGGGTGGCTGCAGTCATGCCTCCTGGCAAGCAGCTCCACAGGAAAAATGTTCATCTTGGCAGAAGACACAGAAGCTGTGGCTGCTTTCCCTGATGCATCAGAACACTTCCACTGCCAGCAGGAGTGCTTCTGTCACCTGCCATGGCTACAGAGCACCAGAAGCAGCTACAGCAGGGATTCAAGTCCCTGGGATTCCCTCCCTTACTGCCTGCTCCTTCTCAGAAAGCCACACATATGAAGCAGCAGATGCTTTGCACAGAAGCAGCAGCTCTCACCTTGCCTGGCAAGACCACAACACCAGCAGCTGGTACCCACCACCCATCTGAAGTGGCTGTTCTGGCACCACCACCCTGTCTCCGGCTCCTGCATGGCAACAGAGCAGGTGGCAGAGCAGCAGAGGGGACTCTGCTCTGCTCACACCACAGAAGCTCATTCTGGGGTCCCTAAACCCTGGGACTGGGAGCTACTGAGGACTATTCCAGGACTACTGAAGAAGCTGTGACACTAAAACATGAGGGAAACCATGTCCTGCCCTGCCAGCCTGAAGGAGAGGAATTTCACTTGATGCATGCTGCCTGTCTGCTACATCAGGGAGAACCAAAGACATCTGTGAGAAAAGCCACAAGTAGCCTGTGAGCAGCAAACCTGGTGTGGGTGAACACCTGGAGTCCCTGCAGAGTCTCCTTCTGGCTCTGCTCCAGGGGAGCTCTCTGAGGAGCATCCCTCACTGGGGCAGGCAATGCTTAATGACCAGAACCTGTGCACAGCCAAGAGAATCATAGAATCACAGAATCAACCAGGTTGGAAGAGACCTCCAAGCTCATCCAGTCCAACCTATCCCCCAGCCCTATCCAGTCAACTGAACCATGGCACCAAGTGCCTCATCCAGGCTTTGCTTGAACACTTCCAGGCACACAGACTCCACCACCTCCCTGGGCAGCCCATTCCAATGCCAATCACTCTCTCTGTGAAGAACTTCCTCCTAACATCCAGCCTATACTTCCCCCAGCACAACTTGAGGCTGTGTCCCCTTGTTCTGTTGCTGGTTGCCTGGGAGAAGAGCCCAACCCCACCTGGCTACAGCCTCCCTTCAGGTAGTTGCAGACAGCAATGAGCTCTGCCCTGAGCCTCCTCTTCTCCAGGCTAAACAACTCCAGCTCCCTCCTCCTTCAGAGCTTGTTTGCTTTTTGCCTCCTCCAGGTTTCATGATGTTTTGGTGCTGCATCAGGAATGTTGCAACTGCCTCAGTGTTGCAAGAACCTGGGGAAAACATCTCAGAAGTGGCCTCCTGACTGACATGAGCTGGAAGTGACCAAAGCTGCCAGCCTAAGGAAATTAAAGGCAGACTGTCACAGTCTGCCACAAAATAAAGCACATCCCTGCCACTTAAAGCTGAGGCACTCACCAGGGTTTCTGGTGGGACAGGTGAAGTCTGTGCATCACCACAGTCAGGTGATGCGGGGCTGGGAGCAAAAGCAGACCCCAGAACTTGAAGGAAAGTCCTTGGCAACACCCCGAAGTCCCTGCTCCATTCACTGTGCCATCAAGTCACTCTTTCATAGATAGAGACACAAGGAAAAAATGAGATCTAAAAAGCATTGTCAACTTGAATGATTTTCCAGGTTCTTGTCACTAAACAACCATCATCCCTCAGAGCACGAGGAAGGCAATAAACCCGATAGAACTAATAAAGGAAAGCCGTGTGGAGCTTGACAGATCTGCCTGTCCCTGGCATGTGACAGCCTATTTGACCAAGCAGGCAAATTGAAGCTGCAGCAGCCCTGTCCACAGGATAAGTGAGACCCTGACAAAGCCAGTGCCAGCTTCTGGCTTTTCTATGCTCTGAAGTTCTACTAAAAAAAGTCCTTTTTGAAAACTCATTCAGAAGATTTTGTGGCAGATCTCACCAGCTGCTCACTGCCTGCTGGTGACTTCACAGTATCACAGCATCACACAGTATCACCAAGGTTGGAAGAGACCTCACAGAGCATCAAGTCCAACCCTTTACCACAGAGCTCAAGGCCAGACCATGGCACCAAGTGCCACGTCCAGTCCTGCCTTGAACAGCTCCAGGGACGGCGACTCCACCACCTCCCCGGGCAGCCCATTCCAGTGTCCAATGACTCTCTCAGGGAAGAACTTTCTCCTCACCTCCAGCCTAAATCTCCCCTGGCACAGCCTGAGGCTGTGTCCTCTCGTTCTGGTGCTGGCCACCTCAGAGAAGAGAGCAACCTCCTCCTGGCCACAACCTCCCCTCAGGTAGCTGTAGACAGCAATAAGGTCTGCCCTGAGCCTCCTCTTCTCCAGGCTAACCAATCCCAGCTCCCTCAGCCTCTCCTCGTAGGGCTGTGCTCAAGGCCTCTCCCCAGCCTCGTTGCCCTTCTCTGGACACGCTCAAGCATCTCAATGTCCCTCCTAAACTGGGGGGCCCAGAACTGAACACAGCACTCAAGGTGTGGTCTAACCAGTGCAGAGTACAGGGGCAGAATGACCTCCCTGCTCCTGCTGACCACACCATTCCTGATGCAGGCCAGGATGCCACTGGCTCTCTTGGCCACCTGGGCACACTGCTGGCTCATGTTCAGGCAGGTATCAATCAGCATCCCCAGATCCCTCTCTCTCTGGCTGCTCTCCAGCCACTCCGACCCCAGCTGAGCATCAGAGCAGGGACTTCTCACCCCAGCTGAGCATCAGAGCAGGGACTTCTCACCCCGGCTGAGCATCAGAGCAGGGACCCAGCCTGCTCCCTCCCACCAGGTGCTTCTCACAGCTGCTAAAGCCATGCACCCCAACTTGCTAAGACTGTTTATTCACAGATGGGAAAAAACCCCTCAGTCTTTATATCTTTATTTGTAACTGGACTGAAGAGTCCAGCCCAGGACTGCTCCCCATTACCTGTGTTTCTCTGGAAACCCACCAGGAGCTTTGTTCTTCCCCAGAAGCTGGAATCCTTCAAGCTGTGCTGCGTGCCAGCTCTAAATGGTTTGCAGTGAGGCTGATCCCAGATCCAAGACTTCATTTACCCAAGAACTTGTTAACATTTCCTCTGTGCACTCGCTGAATGAAGGCACCTCTGAAGTCACTTATTTACCAATAAATTACCATGCTCTGAAATCATTAGCAACAAAGTAAATTGTTTTAATTGATTGAACTTCTTTACAAGGTGGGAGCTGCGCTGCCACAGAACTGCCCTTTCTGAAGGACAGAAGTAGCAAATTAATCACTGGTGGAGCTTCAATCTCTGCAATGCTCCTTGCTCTGAAGGGCTGAAGTGAAGAACAACATTACCATGACTATCTCATGTTCCAGGCCTGAGCCTGGCTCATGAAACTCATATGGCTTGGAGGAGCTCTGTGGTAAAGGGTTGGACTTGATGATCTTTGAGGTCCCTTCCAACCTTGGTGATACTGTGGTACTGTGATACTGTGATACTGTGACTTCTCTGTGCTGAGGGCCACAGGCAGGAGGTTGGGTGCAGGAGCTGCCTGCTCTGGCTGCACAAGTCCTGAACCATATTCATAGAATCATAGAATCAAGCAGGTTAGAAGAGACTTCCAAGCTCATCCAGTCCAACCTAGCACCCAGCCCTACCCAATCAACCAGACCATGGCACTAAGTGCCTCATCCAGGCTTTGCTTGAACACCTCCAGGCACACAGACTCCACCACCTCCCTGGGCAGCCCATTCCAATGCCAATCACTCTCTCTGACAACAACTTCCTAACAACATCCAGCCTGAACCTCCCCTGGCACAGCTTGAGGCTGTGTCCCCTTGTTCTGTTGCTGGTTGCCTGGAAGAAGAGACCAACTCCCTTCTATTACTTCCTGTAGGGATCTGAGGAGATGGAGACTATGAGGATTTAAATAGTTTCAGGATTTCATTTGGTATAAGATCAGCCAAATAGAAAGGTGCAGAGGTCCTGATAAACACCCCCAGCTCGCTCACTCCTTTCTGTCCAAATAATGGAAGGCTCTGGCAGCAAATCCACCCCTAGCAAGGGGCATCACCACCTCCCAGAACAACATTTTCTAGTCGGATTGGTTAAAGGGGTTCAGAGGAAATATTCAATTTATGAGGGGAGCATAAATGGCATCTTTCAAAATAACTGTTTTAGGCACACATTAGCTCTCCCTCCTCATTCCTGCTGATGGGGCTAATCACCACCCTACATCAGTGTTTGGGCTGAACCTGACACTGGAAATCACATAATTATACTGATTAATTTTGCTGAACACATGCAGTGTTTGCTCTAAAAATGTAAACATAAGGTGAAAGGGTGATACAAATAAAAGCTGACTGCTGCTCAGAAAGACAGGCTCAGGTGCTAAAGACATCTGAGTGACTGCATTTGTTAAGAGCTGTCCCTGTTCCCACGCCAGCCTACTCATTTCTACAGGAAAAGCAACAACAACAACAGAGGAAAACTGTGGATATGACTCAGGTGTATAGCTGCAATCCAAAGGCATCCAATTATTTATACAGACATCAGAATAAAATGAAGCAGAGCAATGGAAAAGGAGTGCTTGGCACAGCAGCAGTCCTGCATGTGGCCAAAGGAAGAGGTGCTTGAGCCACCTCACCAAGAGAGGCAGCACGGAAAGAAGGAACTCCAGATGGTGTCTGGGGAGTGAATTATTCAACAGCTAGTAGAGGAAATACAAGAGGCATGGCAGCACAAGGAGAGATTGCAAGAGGGAGAAGCCCTAAAATGAGGAATTCCTCCTTAGCCATCCTTGTGCAACGTCAACCTTCCAGAAGCAGCTGCAGAAGCTCTGCCAGGATGCCTGGCATCAGCACCTAAGATGAGGTATGATTTCTGCAAGGGGTAAGTAGGTGCAGAGCACCAGCAACAAAGCAATTCCATAGAAGAAACCATAACTAGAATAGAATAGAATAGAATAGAATAGAATAGAATAGAATAGAATAGAATAGAATAGAATAGAATAGAATAGGATTGCCCCTAAACTGTTTCCTCTTAGCTGCATCCTGCTGCCTGACACCCTGAAGAACCACTGGCAGCAAACTGCTCAGGTTTCAGTTCCAGAGTGCTTGCACCCCAACACTGCCTGTCTCCAGATGCATGGGGAAGCAGCACCTCACTTGTTCTTGTGTGCACCCAAAGCTCCTCATCACCCAAAACCTGCACTCACACAAGTGGCCATGAATGTCCCTCCTGTGCCCTGCCTCAGAGGCAGCAGCTCAGGCTCTTTGGGTGGTTTGGCCCATTCATTATGGACACAAAGGCACCCTACAGCAGAGCACCTGCACTTTACAGAGCAGCAGCATTGACCAGGGACCTTCCACAGCCTTCCCCTCCAGGAGGAGCACTGCCTCGGGCAGCAGTGCTCAAACTAGAGCTCTTGTTCTGGTTCACCAAAGAGCATCTCTGCAGCAGACAGCTTCTGGTCAGGAGGACCCAGGGTTTGCTCCATCCTAGCACAGAGCCTGAAGATAAATGGCAGGGAAAGGCAAACACAAAGCTACAGCTGAGTAAGTAACATTAAGTCTGACGTGGGGAAGCTGTGATGCATTACCCTGATAAGTTTAATGTAGAATTTAGAAAGATATCACCAGCATGGGAGGGAAGCTCTCAAGCAGCTCTGAAGGGTGTCCAGCTCACAGTGCATGGCTTGGGGAGGCTGCTTGCCCCATGGCAGAAAGCCACTCCTCACCCAGGGGTTTGATTTAGACGTGTCTCAATACTGAAGCACTTGATAAGAAACTCATTCCTTTTCCTAGGCC
Source organism: Pogoniulus pusillus (assembly GCF_015220805.1). Taxonomy (NCBI): domain Eukaryota; kingdom Metazoa; phylum Chordata; class Aves; order Piciformes; family Lybiidae; genus Pogoniulus; species Pogoniulus pusillus. Next base: position 4,276,649 of record NC_087299.1, read on the forward strand.
AAAGCCAGGCTTTTTATTGAGCTTCAGGTATTACCTTCCTGCTTGATCACCAGAAGCCATCAGCCTGGGAAGCTGCTGCTCAGTGCACCAGGCAGCCTCAAGCAGGCAGGCTGCACCTGCACTCTGCAAGCCACAAAACATCCCAAATTGCATTAGCAAGACCTCAGAAGGTGGCATCATAGAAAGTCACAGAAGGTGTGGGGTGGTGCCCTATGGTTTGCAGCTGTGTGTGGACATGCCAGCCACCTTGGGCTACTCTTCTGAAGTGATGTTTACCTTGGGGAACAGGAGAGCTTTGCTGGGCCTTAGGGAATCTGCTGCCCTTTCTGCTTCAGAGGGGCGATGCAGAAGAGGGATGCTGAAGCTGCTCTTTGAGCAGTGGCTGTCACTCCATCACCTGCCTAACAGCAGAAGCATTAACAAGGAGGGTTTTTTGCTGGCTGCACTTGCTCTAAGCACACCCTGGGGGCCATGCTGATGGCCTCTGATAGCCCTCACGGATCGCCAGAGCTCCTATGAACAGCGTTTTGATTATCAGGGATGCTGTTCGTTAACAGGACAGGGCTGGGGAGTGTCCGACGGAGCAAGGGCACCCCCGGGACACTTCCCAGTGCCACCAAGATGCAGAGGAGATGGCACAGCTGGGTGCCATCCTGCCCCATCACGGGCCCATGGCAGTGCCTGCTCAAGCCTGGTGCTGGTGGCAGCTCAGCTCCTTCCACTCGGAAGGTTTCCAGCACTGCTGCCGAGCCTTCGGCTGCCGCCCGGAGCTATCCTTGCACAGCTCAGTGCAGTGCAGCAGGGAACTCGGCAGGCCTCTGGGGGGTGTCCTGGGGGGTGCAAGGAAAGCATCACCCCTAGCTGGGGAGGACTGGCAGGCTGCCCTTGGGGAGCATGCTGCCTGCATTTCAGTGCACTCCAGCACTGCTCCACCAGGGATGCTCCTCCAGCCACCCACGTCCACGTCACTGCTGCCACGAGCCCTGATAGGTAAGCTGCAAGCAGACTAGAAATGATGGATGGCAGCAAGCTAGACCTGAAACAAGGAGGAAATTCATCCACAGAGGCCAAGAAAGTGCTGTGGCATGGGAGAGGGGGAGGCACACAAGGGGACAGTGACAAAAAGCCCCAAGTGGCCCCAAAAGCATAGCTAGTCCTAGTAAGGGCCGAGGCTTGATGTCCCTTCTGGCAGTCACAGAATGCCAGAGCTTGGAAAGGACCTCTGGAGATCACCTAGTCCAACCCCCCTTGGCAGAGCAGGGTCATCTACAGCAGGCTGCACAGGACAGCATCTAGGCAAGTTTTGAATGACTCCAGAGATGGAGACTGCACCACCTCTCTGCCAGCCTGCTCCAGTACTCTGCCATTCTCAAAGTAAAGTTCCTCCTTGTGTTAGGTCTAGGCTGGATGTTAGGAAGAAGTTCTTCACAGAGAGAGTGATTTGCATTGGAATGGGCTGCCCAGGGAGGTGGTGGAGTCACTGTGCCTGGAGGTGTTCAAGCAAAGTTTGGATGAGGCACTTAGTGCCATGGTTTAGTTGACTGGATAGGGCTGGGGGATAGGTTGGACTGGATGAGCTTGGAGGTCTCTTCCAACCTGGTTGATTCTATGATTCCTGTGTTCAGGTTCATGCCTATTACCCTTTGTCACTGGGCACCACTGAACAAGGGCTGGTCCCATTCTCCTGACACCCACCCTTGAAGTATTGCTCAGCACTGATTGGATCCCCACTCAGTCTGCTCTCCTCCAGACTGGAAAACCCCAAGTCCCTCAGACTTTCTTCAAAAGAGAGACATTCCACTCCTCTCATCACCTTTGTAGCCCTTTGCTGTACCCTCTCCAGCCGTTCCCTGTCCTTCTCTGACTGGGGAGCCCAGAACTGAACTCACTACTCCAGTTGAGGCCTCCTCAGGGCAGAGCAGAGGGGAGGACAAGCACAGACTGTGCCTGCAGAATCCAACACCATCTGAGTGCAGAGATGCCATAAAAACCCAGCGCAGTCTTCCCAAAGCTTTTAGCCTCCAGACCTCATCAAAAAGAAATGCAGTGTCATAAATTATGCAGCCCTACCCTGCCTACCACACTGGGCTGCTGTGTGCAGCCTCTGCTCTGACAGTGGGTTTGAATTCCAAGAGCTCTGTGGAAATGATGAGGGCTGCTGCTGAGAGGGCAGCCCTGTGCCAGGCTGTGGAGCCTGCTGAAACCAGAGCTGCCCAGGGCCAGGGAGGGCTGCTGTGCTGCTGCAAAGGCTCCCGGATGCTTATCCAGCTCCAAGGGGTGCTGACACAGCAGGAGCCTGGCCAAAGCATCCTTCTGGAAGGGCAAGCAGCTTCCCTGGAGACACCCCGTGAAGGGCACCGGCCCCAGGAGCACGGCAGGTGAATACCTGTGCTGCGTGCTGCCTGTCCTGCCCATGCTCACCACTGCTGGAATGGTGCAGCACTTCTCATCCTAGTCAGATCTTGGCATGGCACACGGGGAAAGACTTTCAGCACTGCCAGTGCTGAATTTAGCAGAGGAGGGAGCTGGGGAGATGGAATTCCTACAGACAAAAATAGAAAGTTTTAAAGCTGCAGCAAAGAGAAAAACTGCTGGAACATGGAGTCCTCTTTAGCAGCATCCAGCCAAGCAGCAAGATCCAGAAGGAAACAATCTATAAATAATACAGAGCAGATCTGTTCTGATCCACTAACCTACTTAGGTGCAGGTTTACAGGGAAGAGTAACAGGAATTTAAGCTTGACTGTGGTGATTTAGGGAGTGTCTACACGGTGTGGGTATAAATTCCTTGCTCGGGTTCCTCAGCTGGAATTAAAGCAGGACAGGACTTCACATTCATTCCCAGTAAGCAATCACTGCTGTTTCTTCATAGCCATTGATGGTGGATGTGGGGAAGGGAAAAAGGAAAGCAAGCTCATGACTCCTATAGGTGCAAGGCTGTGTGCAGGCTCTGCTGAAGCCTTGTTTTCAGCATTAGGAAATTCCTTAGGATTGCCAGCTGAAGGTGGGCATGGCCCTCTCCCTGTGAGGAGAGGCTGAGGGAGCTGGGGGTGTGCAGTCTGCAGAAGAGGAGGCTCAGGGCAGAGCTCATTGCTGTCTGCAGCTAACTGAAGGGATATTGTAGCCAGGTGGGGTTGGGCTCAGGCTCTTCTGCCAGGCAAGCAGCAACAGAATGAGGGGACACAGTCTCAAGTTGTGTCAGGGGAGGTATAGACTGGATGTTAGGAGAGAGTGATTGGCATTGGAATGGGCTGCCCAAGGAGGTGGTGGAGTCACCATCCCTGGAGGTGTTCAAGACAAGCTTGGATGGGGCACTTAGTGCCATGGTCTGGTTGATTGGACAGGGCTGGGTGCTAGGTTGGACTGGATGAGCTTGGAGGTCTCTTCCAACCTGGCTGATTCCATGATTCTGTGATAGCAGTAGCTTTGCTCTAACAGCCTCTGGTGACAACAGGGCTGCCAAACCCAGACAACAGCTCCAGTTTTCCTTAAATAATCCCAACCAGGAATTTCTTGAGTGTTTAGCCTGAACACTTCAGAGCGGTGACCTGTAGCAATTTGGAGCTATTGCTGGATGCCTCAGTCAAGAAATTCATGGCATGAGACCCTCTCAGTCCTATGTCACAATGCCCTGCCCTGACCCTGAAACTTCTTAATGAGGCACCAGATACCATTGAGCCACTGGCTGAAAAGGTCTTCAACTAACACCAACTAACACCCCCACACTGCCAAGAAACCTTGGCCCAGAGCCTTCTCCTCCTCTCTTCTTTTACTATTCATCAGCAACATCTTCACTGGAAGCACATCCTGAGCCTTAAATAACCTCACCCTTGATGGCTTCTCTTGCAGCAGCTAACTGCTGTTAGTACAGGCAGGGGCAGCCAGCCCTGCTGCACCCGAGAGGGGAAGGCATTTGCTGGCTTTGCCTAAGTGCATTTTCATCATGAGCACTGCACGTGGGGCACGGCTGGGAGCTGGAATGCACAGCCAGTCCCAAAGGAGACCTCAGCATGAGCTGCACTTGCATAAGCTTAAAAGATTATTAATTGTTGTTACTTCCCTGAAAAGGCTTTGAAAAACAGTGGTGAACACACAGCCCACAGCATGCTGCCAGGCAGCTTCTGGACAGCTGAGCTATGGCCTCTTTCTGACCATGCCAGGCTCTTCAAACTCGATGCAGCTCCTCCTCTTCCTCATACATTGCCATTTCTTGTTGACCTGAAGGAGCACTTTTGGAACAGCAGAGCTGCCCCAAAGGCACAGGAAAAACTCAGCTCAGGTTTTGCCATTGCAGGATTGGAGGTGGCACAGGGCAAGCAGCATGTCCCCCCTGCTGCCTGGCTCCACAGCACACTCCCAGGAGGTGCAGGAATTTTAGGATTAACAAGTTCAGATGCAGACCTAACTCCCAACAGCTTGCAGAATGAATGCACTCAGATGTCCCCCATCCATCCTTAAGCAGAATCTTTCTGCATTTTTCTCTTCCAGTCCTTCCCTTCAGCATGGTCTCTGGACCATGGTCTGACTGGGAGAGGTAGCTGAAACACCACAGCTGAGGAGGGAGTTTAGTGAACATGTTTCTAGGAGAGAAAGAAAAATGAAGTCCTTAAAATAAATTTCCACAAGTATTTTTGGAGCTCAATCCAGATGCCAGCTAAAAATATCCCTGTGCAGTAAGATGACATTTGGAGCAGCTGTGGGACAGCTTCTAGCTTTGGTTCCTAGGAGAAGGCCACACTGCAGCTGCCACAGCCTGTGCAGTTTGCATCATCCCACTGAGCTCGACTGTGGGCTTGCTTTAATCTGTTTTGTCCTTGCTTATGGAACCATCAGCCAAGAGAGGAAGTGTCCAGATTCTGGGGAGAAACTGACCCAAAGAGTTTATACCCAAAGTGAATAGTGATGGGCTAGCAAATCCCCATGCTTGAGCCACCTGGATCCTTTGAGGGTGATGTAAGAGAAAAGAGCATCACAGAGAAAAGCAGTCTGTGTGGTTTGCAGAGAGGGAACAAGAGCTGGCCACAAGTGCTGGAGCTGCTGGTGAAAGGCAGCAAGTCCCTGCAGCACCTGGATGGATGCACAAAGCACCTGCAGGAAGGAAGGGTCCACTGCATGAGTGTCTCATGTGCAGTGGTGCAGTGTAGCAGCCCAGGCAGCACAGGAATGCTTGAGAAAGGCAGAGGTCACTGCACCAGTGGTGACACTCCAGGGCAGGAGAAGCCTGCACCAAGCCAGGTCCATCTGCTGCTTTTACTTGGAAGCAGCATCTCCCTCGAGAGCCCTGCAGCAATCTGCTGCAGCTCACAGTGCACACACTGCTGTGCTGTCCTTGGGGCTCTGGTCAACACCAAACCAGGCAGCCCAGCTGGGCCAGCAGGGATTTCTTCAGCTCAAGAGAATCTAAACATCCCAGAGAATCTAAACATCCCACAGTCAAACCTCACCTGTGCTCCATATGGGAACACATCCAAGCACGAGCAGAATCCCCCCTCCTGTAAGGAAGCATTATCTGGTACCATCCCACATCCTGGGGAGCAGCTCAGCTCATCTGGGCAGTGTCCCTGCTCTCCCAGCTTTGAACCAGGTGCAGGCAGACACCATGGCCTGGGAGAGGAGCCCCACAGGTGCTATCACAGAGGAGCTCCTGCAGCAGCAGTGTCTGTCAGCTCGGCAAGGGATAAACACTCCTGGGCTCAGAGGAGCTGCTCTGCCAATGACTGTGAGTGCCAGTCCCTGAGAATCAGCTGGGGTCTGCCAGGCAAGGGGACCCCTGGGCAGCTGTTAGCTGTTGCCATTTGCACTCCCATAGAGCCAAGGCTGCTGTGTCCTGCCTACAGAGGGTGCAGATGTACACAGCTGTGAGGGCAGAAAACATCTGTAAAACACTCCCAGTGAACACACACAATGCCTGGCACTTCTCAAACAGATTCCTGCCCTGCTTCAGCACCTGCACTCTGCCCACCTGCACCGTGCCAGTTTGGGCTGTGCCAGGTCCCTTCCTCAGATGAATGGGATGGGATCTGGCTCTTCTGCCCGTGCTTCTGCGGAGCTCTGCTGCCAGCTCAGCACCTCTGCCTCACCAGCTGTGATGAGCAGCATACAGCACAGACCTATAGATGGCACAGGAGGCTCAGAGGACATCCTGGCTCAGACCTGGATGTGAAACCAGCCGCCAGCAGCCCAGCAAAGGGAAGCTCCATGCGTTTTGCTCCCGAAACAGCCTAGAGGCACACGCAGAGAGCTGGCCAAGTGTCTCCTTTCTGGACTCTTCCCCTAGATGAAGACCAAAGCTGTGCACAAGCGTCGGGAGCAGGAGCTCATCGCCAGTCCCCGCACGTGGAGCCTGTCCCCAGGGGAAGGTGTAATGAAGCCCTGGTGTTGGTTGCAAAACAAATAGATAAATCAATGTTTCAATTTGCTCCACCAGAGCGGATGGGACACAGTTGCTTAGCAATTCAGAGGACGTGAGTGCAGCTCCTCGGGCGCAGCCAGAGATGCTGCCAGGGGTGCTGGGTGCAAGTTGCTTGATTTCTTTATACCGAGGGCAGGGGAAGAAAATGAACGAGGAGGTCCTGGGAATTTCCCTGCTCGCAGAGGCTGAGCAGCATTGCTCTCATGCTCCACCCCCCACAGCCTCTGCTGCAGGTCATTTACTGAGTCCTTTGGGAGGGCCATGAAGATGCTCAGAGGGCTGCAGCAGCTCTGCTATGAGGACAGGCTACAAGAGTTGGGGCTCTTCAGCCTGGAGAAGAGAAGGCTTCAAGGAGACCTTATAGTGGCTTTCCAAAAGGGGACCTACAGGAAGGGACTACTGACAAGGTCTTGTGCTGACAGGACAAAGGGTAATGGGTTTAAACTGGCAGAGGAGAGATTTAAATCAGATGTTAGGGAAAAGTTCTTTACAGTAAGGGTGGTGAGACACTGGCACAGGTTTCCCAGGGAGGCTGTGGATGCTCCCTCTCTGGAGGTGTTCAAGGCCAGGCTGGATGAGGCCTTGAGCAACCTGTTCTAGCTGTCCCTGTCCATGGTGTCCCTGCCCATGGCAGAGGGTTGGAACTGGATGATCACTGAAGTCCCTTCCAACCTAAACCATTCTATGATTCTATTGCCTGCACCACATCAAGGTTTGCTGGCCCCACAAGAGCCACAATCCTGTCTGACCTCAGAGCCTCCAGGGCCATGCCAGCCTTTACCTGCCACCTGCCAGAAGTGGTCAGAGAAATTGGCTGGCACCTCCACTTCCACCTGAAGGCTTGTCTTTTTCTGCCAGGACCTCACAAAGGCACCCACAGCCTTGCCCAAGAGCAACCGAACCCAGAACAGCTGCAAAGCAGCCCAGGACCAGCCTGCCCCTCACGGATTGCTGCCATGCTGCATGTCAGCTCTGCACTCCTGCATTCTTCTGATTAGGGCAGCCTGTGCTAAACATTTCTGAAAAGACTCTTTTGGCCCCAGGTAATTCCTGGTGTAAAATCTTTGCTCTGGCAAATTGGTTTTGGAGGGTGGGGGACGCAGTGCAGACAAACTCCCTGCGCTTTGCTGCCGGCTCTGTCACACAGGAGTGCTGCATTGTTCCAGAACACAGAAAGCTCTCCCTCTCCATCAACCCCCAAATCACAAAACCACATCTGCCCCCCTCTTAAGTCAGTTTAAGCCCTGAGCTGTTCCCCGAGTAATTAATATTTGCAAATGTGCCTCCTTTGAAGGAATATTATCAGAGCTCAGGTGACAAGCTCGGGCTCATGCTCTTCTTTGTCATTCCTAACATCTACTTGGGCAGCATTAATTGGATTCAGAGCAGTTACACAGAGTCAGGTTGGCCACTCCATGCCAAATTCTGGAAGGAATTTTGCTTTGTGCTGCTCCAAACTGTGAGGCCAATCTCTGGCTGCTTGGTGGGCACCTGACAAGAAGCAGCAGGGCAGGTTGTGCCCTGGCTGTGCAGAAGCAAAGCTGAATTTACTGGTGGTAGGTTGCTGCCTGTGGTGTGCTTTTACTATCAAGTGAGGAAGGGCAGGAGATGGAGACTTGCCATCTGAGGCACTCCTGTCTCTGGGCAGCACCTGCCCTGGCACAGAGCAGTGGCAGCAGCAGGGAGGAATGAGCCCCATGCCGCTGTCTGCTGGGGCCCAGCACAGCTCATGTCTGTGTGACCTCCCACAGCCTGGAAACCACAGAGCATTCATGGACACTCCAGGAACAGCCTTGGCTCCAGAAGGAAGGAAAATGCAAAGGCTGCCTGCCCCTGCCTAATGCTCACCCATTTCTCTGGGCTCCAGCCAGAAGGCTGCTCCCTTGTCTGGGTCTGCACAAGGCAGCACAGGGGCTGATGGATGTGTGCCTGGGCAACAGCTGAGCAGGCTCTGCTGAGAAGTGCCTGGCACTGGAAGAACACCAGAGTCCTGCTCCATTCACTCATTCCTGATCATCAGAGTTATCCAACATGTAATCCAACAGAGTCTGAGGATCCTGGCTGGTCCCAGCAGCTGGCAGCCAGGCCTTGTCTCCCCAGCTGTGCTGTGGTATCCCTGGCTCGCTGAACCTGCTTCAGTCTTCTGCGTGGAGGAGGATTTACATTAAATCCCACTCTTTGCAAACAAGACACAGTTTCACTTGAGGGTGTTCCCTCCTTTCTCAGCAGAGACCACTGAACAGCAAGAACTAATCACAAGTCCATCATGTAGTGTCCATTTATTCCCAGAGCTGCTGGGCAAGTTCTGCTGCCAGACCTGCTAAGGCTACCTGAGTCCTGAATGCCTTCCAGGGAAGGGCTGTGAACCACCCCATATGGAGCTCCTGCACCCAGGATGGGGTCATGGGCTGGTAATAAGGCACAAAGCACCCCTCTGGATGGCAAGGGGTCAGGGCTGCTCTTGGAGTCCCAGCCAAAAGGCTCCAAACCCAAGGTCAGAACAGCCAATATCCCAGGCATGCCATCAGCAGGGGCCCCACAAGAGCAGAAAGACTGTTGAGGGGATGAGGAAGAAGAGGCTGGGCTCAAGGAGGGTAGGTAGACCTGCCAGGGAGAGCAGGTACAGGGAGCCAGAGGTCAAGGTATTACCACAGCATGAAACCCAAGGACCTGCAAACTGATATGATGAGACTTCTCCACCACACCTTGTTGTGAAGCAGAGGAAGCTCAGCCCAGCTCTGAGCAATGCTGATGGCTTTCAAAGCCTGTAATGCATCATCTCTGCTACTGGCACTCAAATTATCCTTCAGAACGTGCAAATCATCAGCACTTTGCAGTGGTTTCCAGTGTGCACTGTGCCTGCAGAGGAGGGAGCTGCAGGAGCTGCTCCCATAGAGTTAATGGACTTCTCTGCCAGAGCCTATTTAAAATTCCAGGCAGCACTAATTTAGTTTTAATGGGCACAAATTCAATTCCAGTGGCTAAAGTATGCAAATAACAAATAAAAGGGAACCCCTGCTCCAGCAGCTGCCAGAGAGAAAATGAAGAGCCACCCAGCTCCTCACCTTGCCCTAAGCTCTTCTCTCCCACCCATCATCTCCAGCAGACACTGACCCTGTGGCCACTCAGGCTGCTGGCAGAGATGGGGTTCGCCCCCACACCCCCACTGATTTATTTATTTGCTGATGGGTGCAGAACTGACACTAAAGGGCCCTCAATAATACCAAGCCTCATTAAATTTTAATCAGGGCAGCCTCAAACTCACTCTTCAAACGCCAAGACTTCACGAGGGAGGAGATGCTGCAGCAGGAAGCCTCTGCCAGGGCAGGGAAAAGCTTTGGGAAGACCCTTCTCAAAGCACACAGCACTGTCACCCTGCCCACTGGGCCCAGAGGGGACAGGCTGCAGCACTGGTGTGACTGCCACCCTCCTGTTCCATCACACCACAGCTCCGCGTCGCAGGGAATCCCCTGCACAAGGCTGTCTCTCTCCCACGGTGCCTTGCAGGAACTGACAGAGATGATTTCTGCTTTGAGCAGGACAACAAAGGGCTTCTGCTGTGAACTGGAGCTCTGCACTGCAAAGAGGATGGATTTTGCTGACGCTTGAGGCTTGGTCAGCTCCACACAGCCCAGCATCACCAGTGGTGGGCTCTGGGAGTCACACAGGGATGAGCTGGAGCAGCGCACGGACATTAGGCTGCATTTGTGCCCTTATCCTGAGAGCTGGAAACATCCATGAGAACAGAGAGATGGGCAAGTAAGAAAGCCTTTGCTCCTTGCTAAAGGCTGCAGCTGGCACAGCCTGGCAGATGCTGCAGTGCCAGATCCCTTCAGAGACTGCCCGCAAGCAAAGACAGAGGTAAGGGTAAGGACCAGCTGGCCACATTGCTCCTTCATGAGTGTGAAAGGACTCAGAGCCAAGGAACCAGTGAGGAGCAGACACACAGAATAAACCCCCAGCACACCCCAAGCCACTCAGACAGGAGCTGGACAAAGCCAGGTCTCAGGGGTGCTGCAGCACCACAGAGCAGAGTGGCTGAGCAGAGCTGTTAAAGGGCCACTGGCATTGTGGCAGGAGTTCCGTGGGCCACAATCAGAGCAAGTTTCCTTGGACTGAGGTCCCTCTTCCACACTGCTGCCTGCCATAGAAGCTGAACTCGAACCGTTCTGCAGCCTCACTATGCAGAAGTGCTGGGTTAAACAGCTCAGCGACTTCCCAGGCTCAGAGCAGGGCAGGATGCTGTGGAATCTGCTGAGCAATAGCTGCCTGCTGGGGATTTCTTAACAATGGCCAAGGCAGCAGCAAGCAGGCAGGTGGGCACCCGAGTTCACATCCTCTCTAGCTATGGCAGGGGCAGAGCCAGCTCCTCTCCTAGACGTCAGCTCTGCAGCCCCTTGCTTGAGATCATGGTGGCTGCAGGGACACTGAAGGGAAAACAGGCATCGGCACTGGGGCAAAGCCCAGCTTTTATCCAGGGAGACTGGAGATGCTTCCCCCTGTTCTTCACTTCAAGCTGCATTCAGCAAAGCAAGGACTGCAGCCACTGGCAGCCTCCTGTCCTTTGCACAGCCCCCTGCAGGGACAGCCCTGCAGCAGCCAGCTCTGCCAGACACCCCCGGGCTGCTCCTGCCCGGTGCAGGCAGCAGCACTCACCCCGATCGCCTGCAAAGCTCGGGTCAGGGCATTCCTCCTCTAAACTCGTTTACTCCTTGACAAAGGCTCATTATGTCCCCAGAGCAGCACCAGAAAAACACTGATGGATGAAGGACTCTGCAAGGACATTTTCTGAGCTTCTGGATGATGCTGCCAGGCCCGGGAAGGAGACAGCAGGGTGACAAGCTACAGGGATGGAGGGATGCAGGGACCTGCTGTACCAGAACCAAGCGGCTCACGCCCCAGCCCCGAGCCCCCTGTGTGCTCTGGAGCTGTGCCATCGCCAGGAGCAGCTGGCTCCAAGGGCACACCCCCGACTCGTGTGGCATGGCAGGAAAAGGGGCAGCAGGACCACACAAGCCTTTTTCCTCACCCCTGCTGCTCTGTGGGGCTGCACTGTCCTCGCACTGTCCTCATGTGGGGCTGCCCTGTCCCCGTCTTTGTGCCCAGGGCTGCAGAGCTGGCAGCCAGGCGCAGGTGAGGCTCGGTGCTGCTGCCCAGTGCTGGCAGCCCTTGCAGAGCCTTGGGGGTGTGCACACTGCCAAGCACAGCACCCTCCTGCTCCGAAATGCTCCTCGACCTGCCAACAAGCAAGGACTCAAGGAAGGATTTTCGCAGCAATTGCCTCTGCAGACATAAAAAGCATTAACGTTGCTACTGTCTGCTCCCTGTGCTGCAGCAGCTGGCCCCCAGAGCCTTCATCACTGGTCCTCCTCAGTCTCGCTGTCCCTGGCTCTGCCAGCACAAGGCACCTGTAGGCAACAGGGGCTCGTTTTCCACGGTGCCTGCGGAGGAAGACTGCTTCATGCCCTGCGGCGGAGAAACCCACCGTGTCCGCACGGGCACCGGGCAGAGCCCCGCTGCTGCCACACAACCCTTCCTGTCCAGTATTCCCAGTAAGCAGAGCGATGGATCCCCCCTATGGCCGGGAAAGGGATCTGCTTGCTCCAGCAGCAGCCAAGCCAGGAGTTCCTCCCTTTTGCTCCGGGACAGCATCCAGCGCTTCCCTTGACCTCTGCGGGGGCAGAGACTCAGCGCAGGACTCCAGGCAGTTACACCGTAACAGACATGGCAGTTCAGGTGACAGCACAGCGAGCCTGGGACCCCTTACCGTGGGCACTGGGAACGGTTCCTTGCTCTCCTCATGGACATCCCAATGCAACCTTCCCAGGCTACTCAAAGCGACATTCAAGCTGTGCTGGGCATTGTGCTCAGGCATCCCCTTCTGCCTCTAGCACAGCCCCAGTGACAGCCCCGACACACTTCCTTCGCCCCTGGAGCACAGCCAGACACTGCAAACCCCTTTGAACTGTCCCGGAGCAGACGCAGCTGGGCAGGACCACGTCTGTCAGATGCTAGCAACAGGGCTGCAGCCCAGGCTCAGGTCTCTGCCCGCAGTTACCGCAGGGCAGAGCCCGTGGTTCACTTCTACACCTAAAAGCAGCAATTCGCAAAGTACAAAGAGCCTTAAACGTCAGGAAATTGAATCTTATTCAAATTCAACAAAGCTGATCTGAGCAGGAGAACAGCACATCACCAGGGCAGAGCCAGCCCGTGGAACAGAAGGGACCACGGGATGCTGCTCAGTGGCCACTGCATCCCAAAAAGGAGCCAGGGTCTTTTCATGCCCTTGGCAGCACAAAGTAATTCCAGCGCCCCGGGATTACCACAGCCAGGCTCTTTCAAACGCTGTCTCTCAAACACTCCACATCAGTGATTCCAGCTGAAATCTGAATTCACAATACGGGTTCTATTTATAGGCTCACATTCTATTTTTGAGCAATAAAGAAGCTGATTCCAAAGGTAATGCCAGGAGTGACGAAAGATCCCATTTCCAGCAGAATTAATCTCTTAGACGATGTGAGCTGCGCACTTGAATGTTAAAATTCACTGCTGCAAGATTGCCTTCTGATGGCAGAAGGTCTTGCAAAGGCTCTCCAAATCAGGCTGGCAGCCCTGGACTTTCCCCTTGTAGAACTTCTAACTTGCATCATAGAATCATAGAATCAAGCAGGTTGGAAGAGACCTCCAAGATCATCCAGCCCAACCTAGCACCCAACCCTAGCCAGTCAACCAGACCATGGCACCAAGTGCCGCAGCCAGGCTTTGCTTGAAGACCCCCAGGGACGGTGCCTCCACCACCTCCCTGGGCAGCCCATTCCAATGCCAATCACTCTCTCTGTGAAGAACTTCCTCCTAACATCCAGCCTATGCCTCCCCCAGCACAACTTGACACTGTGTCCCCTTGTTCTGTTCTGGTTGCCTGGGAGAGGAGGCCAACCCCCACTTGGCTACAATGTCCCTTCAGGTAGTTGTAGACAGCAATGAGCTCTGCCCTGAGCTTCCTCTTCTCCAGGCTAAACAACCCCAGCTCCCTCAGCCTCTCCCCATAGGGTTTGTGTTCCAGGCCCCTCACCAGCTTTGTTGCCCTTCTCTGGACACATTCCAGCACCTCAACATCTCTCTGGAATTGAGTGGCCCAGAACTGGACACAGCACTCAAGGTGTGGCCTGAGCAGTGCTGAGCACAGGGGCAGAATTAGCTCTCTTGTCCTACTGGCCACACTGTTCCTGATGCAGGCCAGGATGCCATTGGCTCTCTTGGCCACCTGGGCACACTGCTGGCTCATCTTCAGCTACTATCTATCAGTACCCCCAGGTCCCTTTCCTCTTGGCTGCTTTCCAGCCACTCTGTCCCCAGCCTGTAGTGCTGCTTGGGGTTGTTATGGCCAAAGTGCAGAACCCTGCACTTGGCCTTGTTAAATCTCATCCCGTTGGCCTCTGCCCACTGGGCAGATGAGCCATCAGACGCTTGCAAATGCTGAGGTAATGCAGCCTGTGCATTCCCCTGGCACTCAGGAGCCCGTGGAGGCAGAGGGGCAATGCAAAGCAGCACCTGACCAGCTCCCATGCCAAACACCCTCTGCTGTCAGAGGGAGCCAGCTGCCAGAGGGACCAGCTCAGTCCCATCGCTCAAACCTCTGCTCACCTTGGCCAAGAGGCTGTGAACATGAGGAAGTGCTGAGAGGTGCAGGATGAGCAGATGCCTCAGAGCCAAAGGAGCTTTCCTGCCCTATGGCAGGCAACTGAGATACCAGAACCACCTCTGCACCTTCAGGTGTCACTTTTGCCTGCCACCAGTTTGGACTGGCTGAGACATTCACTCGAGGACATCCCATTTTCCCACAGACAACAACGGCCAAGAGAAAGCAGCTGCTGCTAATTGTATCCTGGTGTTCTCACCTTTAAGCTCTTAATCACAAGTGACGTTTCCAAATCAATCCCATTCTTTCTTGGAGAGTTTAACAAGACACAGTCAGTCTCCGGGAGCACCTGGATTTATTCTGATCAGTAATTTGATAAGAACCATTAAAATACACTGGAGGTTGCTCTGCCCCCTAAGGAGACAGTTTAGTCCAAGGGCTTTGTCAGAGCTGCATTTCGGCACAAAACGTAAACGGGAACTGATCTAGAAGTGCGGTGCCTTGCCAGGAGTGGGCTCCAAAATGCTCATCCCAGCACCTGATGATGAGCTGTGCCCGGGTGTGCTGAAGGGAACACTGCTTGGGATGCTCCTGGGCATCCCGAGTGTTTGACAGCTCCGTGAATGGTCCCACCACACCCTACAGACAGCCTGAAATTGGCCAGGGACTGACCCCATGACCCCTGGAGCCCAAATCTGCAGCTCCAAGCAAGAGCAACCCTTGCAGTCTGAGGCAGCAAGAGCAGCAACCTTCTGCTCCATTCCCATCTCATCTTTTACCCTCCCTGCCCAAGCACATGGAGTTCCCAGATATTCTGTACCTGTTTTTCTCTGTGTGCCCTCCCCACAGCGATGAAGGCAGGCAGAGGCTCAAGCTCTCAGCACTGCACTTCAGCATCCCTGCACAAAGCTTACACCACAAACGCGATTAACCTTCAGTGTTTCCAGCACACTGCAGCAGGCCAAAGCAAGAGCAGCTCTGCAGCATAGTCCTGCAGCTCATTTTGGTACCAAAACCTGGGCAGGGCATTTCTGAAGGAAAAGGCCTGTCAAATCTCCACCTACAAGAGCAGGTCTGCCTCCTGCACAAGGCAGCAGGTCCTAGAGGTATCCCAAATTAGTAAAGCAGAAATGAAGAGCTGTGATGCTCTGTGCTCAAGAACAGCTTTTGGTACCTCTGCTCCTCTACAGCAGCCAGTGGTTACTTTGTCTAGCTTGCTTACCAGGGTCCCCCTTTCACTTCAGACACTTTGCTGTACTGATCAAACCAGGACTGAGGGCCATGATACCAACCCTTCTGCCAACCCTGGCTCATGAGGTCCTGCCCAGCAATGGCAGGGATGACAAGTAAGGCATGTGAAAAAAGAAAAGAGAAGGGTGCTATTGTTAAAGGTAATTTTGGAGGTACAAAGAGATTACAATTCATGGTCAACACTGATCTGTTTAGGTGACTTTCAGGCAGTACTGAACACAACACAGTGTGGCACAACAAGGGCACAACAAGAGGGAGGGCAGCAAGTTCTTCAACCATATCAACACTGCAAACAAAGAGGTAAAAAGAAGGGAAGAGAGGTGGAAAACAGAGACACCCAAGCCATAAGCAAGCAGTCTGACCAGTGCTGGGATGCCAAAGAACAGCGGAAGGTGCACTGCAGGACTGGCTGAGTTTTAATGCTCTCTTTCTGCCATGCTTTGTGCAAGCCTCATTCCCTGCCCCAGAGCGAGAGCAGATGCCTGGAAGCCTTGTTCCAGCCATCTGCAGCAGAGGTCATTTCCTGGAGCCCAGTGACCTTCCCTGTCTTGCTGTGGTGAAACAATTTTCTGTAACTAACCAACTCATTCATTAATCTCCTGTGAGGTAGGTCAAAGCCTCTCTAATTTAGCCAACTAATCAAGTTGCTGCAGCTCCATTCGGTGCCTGGGCCTCAGCAGTACTTTTCTGTGACCTCTCTGAGCACACAACTGTCCCTCTGCAGCCTTTCACCCAAGGCACTGCTTGTTGCCACCTGCACAGAGCAGAGCCACCACTCAGGTCTATGGATCCAGGTTGTTAAAGCCAGCCTGATCTAGGGTAGGGTGTCCCTACCCATGGCAGGGGGGTTGGAATTAGAGGATCCTTGTGGTCCCTTCCAACCTGACTGATTCTATGATTCTAAGAAACAGACAAACTCAAGCTGCCACTTCTGGATAGAGGTTTTCAAAGCAAACTCCTGCTTTTCTCTCCTATCCCCAGGACACAAGAGTCCAGCTGAGTGCAACTTGGTTCATGTTCCCTGGTAGCATCAGGAGCTGCATTTGGGGTGTCTCTAACCAAGAGCCACCCCTCCTGCCCTATGGTGCTGCTGTCTTCCTGTAGTTAACAATTTGCAGGCAGCACACCCTGTCTTAGAAGCACCACTGTTGTGGCTCCTCCAGGGATGCTACCTGGGAGGTATTTCTCCAAGGCACTTGAATTATGGTGCTGAGGGAAGGGTGGTTAAAACATGGAAGGCTCCAAAAGCAGATGTACCAGTGCCCCTGTCACTGCAAGAGGCTGATCTGCCTTGGCAGGCACGGAAAGTGGCTTCTAAATCATGTTAGAGAAGGAAAGCATTATCCACCAGAACTTCCTGAGGAGGAGAAGCAAACCTGCTGTGAAAGGTGCTCAGGGTGGCTGTCTGGCCTCTGTTTTGTAAGATGTCCTTGCACTTTTTATTGTGCTTGTCCCTGATCAGATGAAATGACAATTTACAGCACCCACTACGCCCTCCATACTCACTAGGTACAGACCCCTCCCAGTCAGGCTGCTGCTACACCCCCACCACCCCTCCCCGAACACCAAACCCTGTCCAGGCAGTTCAGGGAACAGCCACGATCTGCAACTTGAGATCTGAGGGGAAGGGAGGTGCAGAGCCTTGTTCCAGGAGAAGTTATGAGCCTGGAGCTGGAGCCCCTGCCCACAGCAGCATGCTGGTGGGACTGTGCTGGTGAGTGCTGCTGTGCTCAGCATCCCGCAGAGGGCCTGCAGAGAACGGACCTGCAGCCTGGGGAGCAGGAGGGGAGACCAGAAATGCCTGGAGGGGGAAACAGGATCCCATTAACTGGGCCTGAAGCCATTTCACAGCATCATAAACACTCATTTTCCATGTGGCAACTGTCAGCTCTTTCAGGCCACTGATGCAGTTTTGAAGCACACGCAGCAGCTTTGTCCCTCCCTACAGCCAAAAGCATCTGTCTTCCTCTGGATTAAGCCCTGCAGCTGGGAATGCTTCCCTAATAGCTCAGGAGGAGAGTAACCTTTTGCTCTGGGGTGGATCTCTTGTCAGGGAAGGGAAATGCTCACTTCTCAGCAGGTTAAAGGTGCTTTCCGTTGCCTGCTCCTCAGCCTTTCAGCTGGATTCGCATCAATGCCATGCACCTTATTTGTAATTCAGATGTACAGAGCAGGGCTTTTAACTAAGTTTATTTGGCACCAGTTAGAGCCAGCAGCTGAAAAAAAAACATCTTCAGAAGAGGTACAAACCTCTTCTAAAAGATCTGATTAGCAAGATTTACCAGAAAAAGCATTAGTGAGAGTCAACAGCCTGAGCCTGCGAGATCAAAGCTCAGATACAGTCACAAACCAGCAACAGAGCAGGAGCTTCCCTCAAAAGCTGCCAGTGCAGTCCCTGTAATTAATTGACTTATTGTGGTGCCCTTATCTTTGTGCCTAGCCAAGGAGCATACCCAGCGAGTCACGGGATGATTATGGGATGCAACAGGCATCAATCCTCCCATACCCAAAGCTGGCAGCCTTCAGCAAGAAAGGCTTGTGAAGAGTCAGCTTCATTAGCTATTGTCTGGAGCCCAAACCTCATCTGTCTGCACCAATGAGACATTCAAAGGATTCATCTCACTTGCAAATGTGACTTCATTTATTGGTCTCATAAACAAGACGGAGCTGTGACCAGAGAAGTGCTTCATGTTACAGGCTGGGTACTAAACTGGGACCACTCTCTGGAACGTCAACAATTAGACTCTCATAAATGTTTACATTAGAGAATTTCCCTGAGCACGTCGTAAGGATGAATTCAACATCATGTTAATGTGCAGCTCGAAAGACCTGGTCCTTGTAAGAGCAGATCAAAGGCAGGAGTGTCAAAGAGATTTGTTTTGCACAACAACAGAACTAAAGACAGGGAGTCAGCAGAGGGAAAGTCTGCAGAGGGTTAGCAAACCAACTGCGCTGGCCCCGGGCTCCTCCTGAGCCTTTCTGCAGGGCAGCTGTCACTTACAGCCACCTTGGGTGGTCTTGCTTTTGACACTGAAACACCCACCAGTGGCACAGCTTGCCTGCAGGAATGGTCCCCCCCGCACCTGCCATTGTGCTCTGAAGTACCATTCATTGCTGCTCTTCTACCGGAGGTTCAGCGACCCCCTGAACACAGCAAGGCTGTGCAGCTCCAGATCACCTCCTTCCAGCTCTGTAGGCTTTCCAGGCAGATTTTCTCATCCTTTTTGCACCTTTTCAGCTGCTGCAGGGACCGCTGGGGTCAGCCAACAGCATGTGGTTTGCATTCTGCTCTAGACCAGGCTTCTGACCTTGGCATGAGCATTGGCAGTAGGTTGGATGCCCACATCTAGTCCTCACTGACCAGGTCTCTCACCCACTGCAGACAAAGCTCTGATGGAGGGAAATCTGTTGCTAAATCACCAGCCACGGTCAGAAAGGCAGACAGAGAGGCTGGTTTTACAGAGGGTCCCACATCCTGGATTGTCTTCTCGCTGTCTTGCTCCAAACCTAAGCCAGGATGCAGTGAATCCTCACAAAATGGGCAAAGAACCATCATGGGCTGCTGTGGTTCAGGTTCTGCCACCAAATGGATTTCTTCCTATAAAAGATCCCTAAAAGTAGTGACAAACCTGGCTGACAGGGCCACTAGCCACAGGAAAAGCAGGCTGTGACTTCCACAGCTGCCAGCAGCTCAGAGGTGCTTCTGAACCCATTCTCATAGCAAGGAGGCTTGCACGAAGACAGCAGGGGAAGGACTTGCCTTAATGATGAGCTCTGCCTGTTCGCTGCAATTGCAGGTGCAGGAAAGCTCTGCTGCCCAGACCCCAGCCTGGACCAGGCTTGGCTGCAGATGTAGGCTAAGGAGTGACTCAGATACTTGAGTTGAGCCCAACAGCTCCCAAGCTGTCCTCACACACTGGCTCCCTGTGGGTGGTTTCTGAGCTGTTCCTGCTGGGCAGGGGTCCCAGGTCACCGATTCTAAAGGACCTCATTAACGCCAGGAGCCACCCTCCCTTCTCCCTCCATTTCAAACCCTTTGATGCCCCTGAAGGCTCCCAGCACATCAAACATTAAAGGCCCAATGTTATTTGGAGCACGCAGCCATGCTGGAGTTCAAGATACTCTGCAGATAGGTTTTAAAATCTTTTAATCCACTGTGAAGCCAAATCCTGCCATAAACACTCTGTGGCATGCTCCAGTTAACCACTCATGCAGACAGAAGAGCCTGTCCAGCTTACTCTTTGCAGGTGACCTTGTGGCCCCCCCACCCCACAGCCTCTGAAGCTCAGGGGACTGGCAAGGACTCAGATGAAAGGATCCCACTTGTTTGTGTAGGCTTTGTTTTCTGGGGCTTTCCTTTTATGGGCATCTCCACTTCAAGCCACTTTCAAACACTGAGCAAGAACCAGAGACAAGCAGATCCCCAAGGGACATGCTGAAGGCCTCCTGTCTCTATGCCCAGGGAGGTGCCTCTGCAGTGCCCCTGTGCCAGGCTTTGCCTAAGCTGGGCTCTGCTCTGCTGCTGTGCAGCCCACTGCTGCCGACGCCTCTGCAGAGGGCTGAGATAGCTGAAAGAGCTGCAGCCAAGCCTGATGTGGTTCTGAAAGCTCTTTCCCCACGATGCAGAACCCCTGCCTCATCTTCCCAAAAGAAGTCAAAATCCCATCAGATGGTTGTTCCCAGACAAGCAGATGGGCTTGCATGGTCCTTCCTACGGTGCTGGATGCTCACAGGTGCCAGCTCTCCCCATGCTCGCCCCCGGGAGGATGCTGAAGTCACCTGGTGCTGCTGGAAATGGGAGGCATCTGCTTTCCCAGAGGCTGGGGAGATGCTGAGGATGCTGCCATGGGCAGGTGTGCAAATCGTTGCCGACCTGCTCCCAGCACTGCCACACAAACACAGCTGAAAGGTTCTCCACAACCACTCTGCTCCCACCCAGCAGCCTCTGCCCTGCTCTGCGTGGCAGAGCACACTGGGCTGCCACCTGAGCTATCAGCTGAGTGGCACAGTGTCCCGGGGTACCCCAAATTCCTTCTTCTCCTCCCTGCTCCACGGGTTTGAATGGGAGAAGAAGGCATGAAAGTTGCTTTCCCTCCCCTGGCCCTGCAGGCTTGAAGAGGGAACAGCAAAAGGCACTGCCCTGCCCATGTGCTGACCTGTGTGGAAGCCCATGCTGGAGTTGGGCTGGTGCTTGGCTGGGGTTTGTGCCCAGTATAAATGGACACTATATATAAAGCACTAACAGAGCAAGGGAGAAGGCAAAAAGATTCCTGCCTTGAGAGTCCCCACCTTGAGAGTTACTGCCTTGAGAGAGCTCCTGACAGAGTACCCGACAGGACAGGCTCCTGCCGTGACTGGACCGTCTCTGCTTTTGGACAGCTCCTACCTTTTTGTACGTCTCTCAGTTTTACCCTGTCCCTGCTTTTGGATGTTCCTCCTCACTTCTGCACCCTTCTCTGCAAACTTGCAGGCTTGGGAAGCCCTGGGGTCCTCTGAGAGAGCTGCTGGTGACATCCAGCCCAGCCCCTCTCAGACCACATCAGCAGCCAACTTCCTGGCTGCCTCCCGAGTTGGGAAGACATCAGCAGCTTTGGCTCTCCCCTGCAGCTGCGAGGGCAGCATCGTTCCACAATCACCCCACTCGTGGAAGAATTGCTCGAGACATTCCCGAGTTTGGCAGCTCTGCCACTCCCCTCGGGCTTCTGCTGCATGGATCTATGCTATTGGATGTTGCCTGCAGCATCAGAAGACTGCTCCTGCAGAGCAATCCAGCAAGGGACCGCTTCCAAATGCCCATCTCACCTCCGTGAGTAAGACCTGCTGTTCCCTTACTTCTCTGCCTCAGCCTGACTGCTGGTGGGGTGAAGCTGTGCTTATAGCTTAGCCTCTTCCATTTCCTGACCCCCTAAATCTCTTCATTTCTCTGTAATATCCTTTTTGGAAGAAATTCCTGATGGAACTGAATCTGTAAGTAAACCTCAACTGATTTGTGTGTGTAGTTTGGGGGTGGGCTTCCAGGAAATTCTACTTGGACAATTCCTGACTCAGACACATTAATTCCCTGCCCTCCGTGACACACAGCTTCAGCTAGGTGTAAATATACCTAAACACTGTGCTTCTGGAACATCAGCAGGCAGCCTTCCAGCCTCTTACAAGAGCATTCAAGTCCAGAAAACTCCACCTGAAACTCAGGTAAAGTCAAACACAGTCAGTTTGTGCCTGTTCCTAACGAGTATTTATCCATTTAGTAACAACAGTTGCAACACAACACAATTACTGAAGCCTGAGGCACCAGGGAGCCCCTTCTGCAGTTCTGGGATGATGGGAAGGGGGTTGATGCTTCATGAAGGATGACTCCCAGTAGGTCACATCTGCTGCAAACCAGCCAGTGAGGTACCAGGGAAGGGCTATCTCCTTACATTGCACTTGACCCTCGTAGCCTTCCTGTCACTATGTCATGCATCAGTGCCAAAACAGCATCAGGAGAGTGCTCAGATAATGGTACATTTACAATTCTAATTGCTCATGTCCAGGAGTAATCCAGTTTAAGCCCTTCACCATCTCAAATATTTAGAGAAATCCTGCCAGCTGCCTGCAGGGGAGAAAGTTGGGAGCCCTGGGAGAGTGCAACAGATTTTCATCTTTCCAGCTCTGACAGTCTTTAAGCATAAATATCCTCCCAGCCTTGCCTCCCCCCCTCCCCTGCCTTCTCTCTGCTCCACAGGCAGCCCACGGCGGTACCTGTGCCTGTGCCAGTGCCCTGCCCACCAGCTGGCAGCAGGGGGGTCTCTGCCTATGCCCCACACCTGGCACACACCGCCCAGAGACTCTATCCACCACGGCAGCCTCTGCCCTGACAGCATCATCCAAAGAGAGGCTTCCACTTGGCTGGGATCAGGATTGCTGCCGGTTTGGTTGGGCTCTTTTGAGGCAGGCAGAGTGTCAACATCTCCTGGCCCCTCAGCTGCCTACAGACTGCCATGGCTGGCAGCCTTGCTTGAATCACTGACTGAACAATTCCATGCCAGGCATCCCTTCTGTGCAGCTCCACAGCTTCCCTTCTCTCCCAAAGGCCCTTGCTGGCATTCAAGAGACCTAGGCAGAAGCCCTGCAGCCCTGCAGGTTCCAAGCTGTCAGTGAATGCCTTGCAGAGCTCAAGGCTCACCCTTGCAAGCTTTTCTCTTCTGATTTTTCTGGCTCTTGAGGCCAGACCATGGCGCAGCTGCCACTGGGCTGAAAGCAGGTAGGGCTGCTGGACCCACCCTGCGCAAGCCAAACACACATCACAGGCCACATCTAATTCCAGAGGAGGGTCCCTTAGCAGCCTGCTGCCCTGGTGACTGCACTCACTGTTCAAACTCCAAACACCAGTCAAAGTTTGAATTGTGCTGACGCTGGCCCAGAAGAGAGGATTTCAGCTGAGCTTGTGTCTGCTAAGGCTGCCTGCAGTTAACAGGCTGTGATCAAATCACTGCTCAGCCTCCTCTCTGAGCTGCTTCCTCCTCTCACTGAGCTCTTCTCTGAAACCTCTGCAATTTCCCACTGTTAATGTGCAAGGACCACGGCTGGGTGTGTGGTAGCATAACTCATCACAGAGCTGTGTCAAGTCCCTTCCACGGGTTTGGACATTTACTTGTTGGAAGCTGCTGCCCTGCTGTCACCTCTCTTTTGAGACAGAAGCTTGCTCCCTAACTCAGAGACATGCTGATGACTCCTCCCATCTCTGCCAGCCCTGTGCAGATTAATTTCTGTAACCAGCCTTCATCAATATTTACCTCCCTGCAAAACTTAACTAAGGGAAGTGGTGCTAGAACTTGCAGGTAATGATTTTATAATTTCCTTCAGAAGGTTGATAAAATATTGAACGCTGCTGAGCTCAAAGCAGTCTCAGAGAGAGGCTCCCAGAACCACTGTGACAAACTGATGAATTTCCCATCAGCAGTCTGCAGGGCATGGGCCTGTGTGACAGGCCCTGCACGTGGTGTTAACACTCATGCCAAAGAAGAGTGTGGTTGGAAATGAGCCCCTAAGCCTTCCCCAGCACTGCTCAGCAGCACAGTAGCTGTGGGAACTCCCAGTTTGAACTTGGACAGTTCCCTGCCGAATGGTCTGCAAAAGGAGCAGCAGCTGCTCTGCAAGCCTGCAGCTCCTAATGGGTGATGGAGCAGGGTGTGGGTATTCATTGCCTTTGGATCCACATGGACTGCTGGCAGGGACCTGACCTCCTTCCAAGGATCACTCTGTGCACCTGAAGCTGCCTCCCCACAGGCTCTGTGCAGGACCTGACAAAAGTGGTGGTGCGTTTTTTGTAGTACTGCAGCTGGACACAAGCAGAACATTGGGAAACACATTCCCACATCTTCACTCAAGTAGCATCTGGTGCTGCTTCACTTTGCATCACAACCTCCACTCATCACAGCACAACCAACTCCCTGGCTCAGGGACTCAGATTAAAGCATTATCATGGTAGCTTCCCACGCTTTCTCCATTTTCTGCCTAGTGCTGTTCCAGCATCCGACAGGAGGGAAAATCCTGGCTGGTGATGGATGCAGACAGGCTGATACTGAGAACTGTGGAGGTTTTGTCAGCAAGAAACCATCAGGACACTACTGTGGTGCTGCAGAAAGAACACTCAGAGCTTTCTCAAGCTTTTATGAGAGCAAAACCACAGCGAAGCAACCTCCCTGTCAGTATCACACTGGCAAGAAGCATCTCTGCCTGGCAAGATGAGGCAGTGCTGAGGGTCCAGCTCTTGGCTGCCCTGTACACTTGATTCCATTTCTAGGAAAGACCACTGACACCTCTTCTCCTTTTCATCATTTATGTGAGTCTGGAATTACAGACACCTGTTTTGTTTGCAGAGCATCCTAAATTAGAGACAAACAGCCTGGAGAGATGACATGCAGGTTGGTCTCAGCAGGTCACCTCCGTCTCTTCTCAGATGCTGCTGCAGCTTTGCTCATCAGTGCCCAAACTCTGTTCCTCCCTGCACTACCCACTGCTTACCTTGCCAGAGCATGGCAGAGGCACTGGTCTTCACCAGGTGCTATGTCTGAGGCACTGGTGCTGGGTGCAGTGTAAAGGAGGAGAGGAGAAATGTCCATCAGTAACGCCCCAAAGAGCCAGCAGGCAGAAGCCTGGGGGGGCTGTGAGTCGTCGCTGCTCCCTTGGCAGCATTCATCTAAGTCAGGCAGGTAATGGATGGCCACGAGCAGCTCTGCCATGCACTCATCTCCAGTTTACTGCAGGTGTGCTCTGGCTCCGCCAACTGAGAGCAGGGAGCAGGGGAAGGTGCACACATGGTAATAGGCTCCAAAGGGACCAGAAAGAAGGAAGAGAGAGAGAGAGAGACACTTTTCATTCTGGTATGCCTCCTGCTTTCCACTGAGGTGACAAAGTGCTTGCACATCAAGAGACAGCTCAAGACACTGCCACGGCGAGGAAAGCCTCTGCCTCCTCACAGACTTGCTCACAGAAAAACGTCCTGCCTACAAGAGGAAAAGATTTGCCAGGAGCAGCCTCCTCTTTGGAGCCCCGATCTGAAAGCTGCCTGATGTATTACCCTCTGCCTTGCTTAATACTCCCACAAATTCCTCCAGGCCCGGCGCTGCTGCTCTGTGTTATTTTTACCCTCCTCTCCGCAGCGCAGGTTTAATGAGAAGTGCAACTTCAGCTAATGTGTTCCCCGGGGAGAAGGGGTCAATGCACGTACGTGAGGAATTTCTGATCCAGTTATGCAGGAAGGGAGGAATCTCCTCTGACAACTTCTGGCTGCACAGGAAAATTAATTCCCCTTTCTCACAGAAATCTGTAACGAGACAGCTGCAACAGCAAATCGTTTCTGATTTCGCAGGCACCGAGTCAGCGCCACCGAGTGAAGTCTCACCTCCCAGCTCTGCTTTTAATGAGAGACCACAGATGTTGGGCTGTATTTATATTACAGCTTGAGAAATGCTTCATGGTTTAGACTTCATCTCCATGGTTCATTTATGTTGACCTCTGAGCTAATCTGTAGACGTTTTCAGTTGTACTCATTCACAGCAACCAGGCTCGGTGCCAAAGCCTGAACGCGACCTGCTGCCCTTGGTGGGCACAGCCCACGACAGCCTTGTTTGCTGCTGAAGCATTTTTCACTGATTTTTCCATCACCAGAACTGGGAACAAAGTGCCAGCACGAGTTAGAACACCTCAGACCTGGTGTCCTGGCTCTGTGTCAAGAGCTGCTTGCAGGGTGCTGCCAGTCAGGCCCACACGAAGGATGCCCAGCACAGGATGCTGTACCGAGAGCAAACCAAATCAAGTATCCGCTGCAAAACCCCAGCCTCAGCACCACCAGAATCTCACGTTAGGAGAACTCTTATGCCTTGGAACAAGACTTGGTGCCCCTTGCTTTGCTATCCCTCGCAGGCGCCAGCGTGCACCGCAGCTCCGAGCAGAGGGCAGGGCAGCAGGCACGGTGTGACTGCAGCACAGCGGCGTGCGGCAGCGCCGGGGGCTGCCGGGCGCTGCCGGGCGCTGGAGGGGCCAAGTCCTGCTCTGATGCTTCAGCACCAGCGGCTGCACAAAAAGCACTAAAGAGGCATCAAAGTGTCCATTCCCAGTGAACCTCTCAGCAAGCAAATACAACATTTTCAGCTATCAAAGGAACTTCTAATTTCACAGGTGAATGACACAAGAGGTCCAGTCTCTGTGCCCAGAGAGGCTGTCAGAGTATGTGAAGAACCCCAGGAGAAGAGGACCTGTCTGCTGCTGCCTGTAGGACAGAGGTCACTGCTTCTTCAGTGCTGTCTAGGAAACCCCCAGCTTCAAGCAGGCTCTGGGCACATCCACTGGGTCAGGCTTGGATTCCATCACACTTTGGGGAAGTGTTCACTCAAACCATTTTGCTGAGCCTCTCTATAATAATCACATCTCCCTCCTGCTACTTAGATGATTAATGGCTGGATTTGATTGAAAACCTGGTGCCGTGCCCCACATTCCCAATCCTCCCTGTCAAGAAACCTTCTGCTGTTTTGAGAGAAGACCTCACCTTGCTGCCTGTGCCATTAATTGAATAACTATCAGTTCCAATTTATTCCACTTGGCTACAAATTAGATTTCAGCTGGCTATTTCCAAGCCATGCTTCAACACAACCTTATAAAGCTGTGTCCCTTGGCTGATGCCACTTGTCAACCTGCATCTGATCCTGGTGGATTAAAAGACAACAAAGCCAGAAACTCACCACTCTCCTCACAACCAGAGCCCAGTGCTTTGGCTTTGCTCTTTTGGACCTTATCACTGCTTTAATCAAGGAAGACAGGTTTGGTATTTGGCTCAGCTCATCTACCTGCACTCTGCAACTCTCTGCTTAGAGCAGATACAGCAGAAGTTGAAAACTGACCTCTGCAAACCCAGCAGCATCAACACTCCCTCGGAACAAAGAGCCTTAGAAATCCACAGGTGCAGCTGTTCCTTGCCTGTAACTCAGGCACTGAACGACGCCTGCAGTGCCACTCACTGCTCACTTGTCTGGGTCACTCCATGCATCAGTGAGGCATCCAGGTAAGGGAATTCTCCATGGCCTGAGGAATTATCATTTGGAGAGACAGGACTTTGAATACATTCCACAGAACCACAACTCTCTAGCAGCAGAACCTGCCCAGCTCAGGAAGAAATGCTGTGCTCTAAGGGAGTTTGAGTTTTTTCATTCTTCTGTGCCCAAACTTTTACCTAGTTTGCAGCAGTTTTATTTCTGTCTGCTGAGCACATCTTCATGATTGTTCCTCTTCTGGAGCCTGTCCCTGCATCACTCTGTTTTTATGGCCATGGTCATGTCTAACCCAGTTTGCTTTCCTCCATCAGTGCCTGCTGGAAAGATTCAACAGGCCCTGCAGAACAGTCTGATAAAGCATCTGCAGGAGACGGGGGAGAAGTGGAGTCCGCACATGGGGGACAGAAGATTTCCTTGCCAGCTGTCCTTATTTAATAGCAGCTGGGCTCCATGCACTCTCCTCTGGACTGCTGGGTGCCCAGGTCCTCCTTGAATGCCCTCAGAGCGATGACTGCCTGGAGGACTGCCAAAGGCAGCTCTTCCCCCTGCCCTCGGAATAGACCCAGACACAATCCCAGCCCTTCCACTGTGCTTTTGTCTTCCCTTGGCAAGGTAGCTTTAAACCCTGCTCCTTGCTGTCAGGTAGGAAGTTCATGGTCTCTTCCCAAGCCCCTGCAGGGGGATGCTGTCCAGTTGGACCCCAATGAGGGCTGGTGGCAGCGTCCTGCCCAGCCCAGCACCAGGCCTCCCCAGTGCAGCCTTTAAACTGGTGCTGCCTGAGCACAGGCTGATTTAACTCCTCCTAGAGAATGAAAATTAGTAACAGTGAAATGTCATGATCATCTCACACTAATTACATATCTAATGAATAATTAGCTGTGGACACATTTGACATTTGTGGTTGTTAATCAGAGCTCCGAACAAAAACTGCTCTGTGGCTGTGCCTCAGTGCTGAGCAGCTCAGAGCTCTAGCACTGGCCTGAATGCCAGGGAGGGAACCCACCAGCCCCAGCTCCTCTTTGTGGTGGAGCCCAGCAGCAGAGGCACCTTGTGCCGAGCTCCTCAGGGCACTGAGTGGCTCTGGGCCTGTCTCTGCTGCATCAGGCAGTGGGAAAGTTTAGAAGGAGAATGGAGGAAGAGAATTTCTGCATGCCACCACCCTCTGCACCCAACCTGGGCAGTCAGACCTGAAGCTATGAGGAGCATACTGTGAATTTTGTGTAAGCCAAGGCTTCACATTTCCATCACTACCTGCAGCTGGTTTTCACCAAAAAATCACTACACAAAAGAGGAGAAAGAGCAGAACTCTGCATCTCAGCCGGGCCTGCACTACTGCTTACATACAGCTCTTTGCCCAGCTCAGGATTTTACTGACTGTCAGCCTCCTTTACCTCCAGTTCCACTCTAATGTTGTTTGTAAGGTCTCAGGGATAAAGGAAAATAAGAAGGGAGCAGGAAAATAAGAAGGGAACAAATCTCTCCTGGAGGGTAGAGCTGAACTCTGAAGCATTCCAGTTCAAAGGTTGCAACACACATCCCCAGCTAATGAACACAATATGTCTCAGATTTAGGATGAAGGGACATATAAAAAGGTCATGAAAGGCCAGAATCAGCTCCAGACTGAGCACTAAAAGCAAGACAGAAAGCAACAGATGTTTCCCTCTGCTTTTACTCCATTAGGACCTTCTGCAGACAACATGCAATGGTGCTTGCTAATGAAGCATTTCAATCTTCCTGCCGCAGAGCTCGTAAATAAGCATCCCTGAGGTCAGAGGCAGAAACAGAACAGCTCCTTCTGGGCAGGTTCTGTCTAACTTTATAAACCTTACTTTTTGTCAAAGAGAAAATAAAAATCTGGTTCCAAATTCACAAGTAATTATAACACAACTTAATTAACTCCTCTTGACGAGCTGCCTTTTGTGAACAGCGATGCTCTACCCTCACGGTGAACCCCAGCTTCCTGGTGCTCATCAGGAGGCTCCATGTCCTGCACAGCTGTGTGCCTGAGCTAAACCCAGTCCTGAACTGCAGGAGCAAGCCAAAACAGACCTACAATTACAAAGTGTTTAACCTCCAATATTGACACTCTTGGTACTTTATAGTGACCTGAAGAAGCACCCCCAACCGGCTCCATGTGCCTCACCTCTCACCTCAACGTCCCTGCCATGGTGCTGCCTGGACATGGGCCTGGACTGCAGCCTGCAGCAAACAAATGACCACAGAATCAACTTAGCCCTGGACTCACTGCCCTGGCCAGCCACAAGCATGCCTGAGAGCTGCAGCGGTCCTGCAAGCCTGGTATTTGGGAACTGCCCCTTGCTGAGTAAGAACAGTCCTTCTGGTTAACACTGCTACTGGCTAAGAACCCCAGGGAAGGAAAAGCCTTTAGCAGATCCCTTAGCTTCTGCCCTTCAAAAGCCTTCATCCTACCTCACTAGCTCCAGAAAACCCCTGACTGATGCAGCACCACAGGGTGCTTGGGAGAGAGTGCCTGCTGCAGGGGCCCAGCACTGCAGTCCAGGGATGCTCCTGCACGCTCAGGCACCTTTGTGCTGGCTGCTCCAGAGGGAGGGGAGTGGGGCTGGGCTCTGGGCACATCCTCACCACCTCCTCCTTGGGGATGGCACAGCTGGGGCAGCAGTGTGACGCTGGCTTCCTGGGCACATACAATCAAAGACAGCCTTTAATTACAGCCCTAAACAGCATCCTGCAGCAGCACACAGAGCAGGATGGGAAGGATTACAGCTGCTCAGGCTGCTGAAAAAGGAGCACCTCCCAACTTGTAAGCCACTAACTTTGAAGTCAAGAGTTGGGATAAATGGAGAGTATCCCTGCCCAGACCTCTCTGTACAAACACACACACACAGAGCTTTGTTTAGCTTGTAAAACAGGCATGTAGGCATCCTCTGCATGGCTGAGGTGCAGCTGTTACATTCTGAGTCCCAGCATACAGAGAATTTTTATGGCTGAGCTATAAACCTCTGAAAAATGAGGTTTATAATAGAAACCCTGACACCATCTAAAATATAGCAGCACTGTTGGGTGCTGCTGTAATATGGCCCTAATTTATAAACCACGGAGGAATCCTGCTCCATTTTGGAACTTGCAGACAGCAATCTAGGGGAAGGGTAAACCAGGAGGAAAAATGGTCGTGCAGTCTGTGAGTGATGGCGCCGAGGCCATCCCACAATTCAAACATCAAATGGGATGCCACAACATCTAGGCCATGCACTGCATCCTGGGCTGTCACAAAATAAACACATGGCACGGCCTGTGATGGGGCCATACTTCACAGAGCCGTGTGCCACCTCCCCTGCCTCTGGGCAGTATGTTTCCAGTGAAGATTTGATAGGAGAATGTTAGAAGTAGAGAAGAAGAAATAAACAGAGGAGCACACTCAAGCCCTCCAGTTTGGCTTGACATAACACATGTCAGTGCAAGAGGGCTTTGGTGCAGTCCCATTTAAACTGAGAGAAGTGGCAGAGCCAGCAGATCATAGAATCATACAATCAACCAGGTTGGAAGAGACCTCCAAGATCATCCAGTCCAACCTAGCACCCAGCCCTAGCCAGTCAACCAGACCATGGCACTAAGTGCCTCAGCCAGGCTTTTCTTGAAGACCTCCAGGGACGGTGCCTCCACCACCTCCCTGGGCAGCCCATTCCAATGCCAATCACTCTCTCTGTGCAGAACTTCCTCTTAACATCCAGTCTAGACCTCCCCTGGCACAACTTGAGTCTGTGTCCCCTTGTTCTATTGCTGGACACCTGGGAGAAGAGGCCAACCCCCACCTGGCTACAATGTCCCTTCAGGTAGTTGTAGACAGCAATGAGGTCACCCCTGAGCCTCCTCTTCTCCAGGAGATCATTTCCTCGCAGGAGACACAAGTTCATCACTTAGCATTAGGAGCAAGCTCACAGAGTGCCTCCAGCCTGCAGCTCTGCGCTAGAACGCACTGAGGAAGTGATCCCCGGGGGCAGCAGCTCAGGCTGCTCAGGCTCACTGTTCAGGCTCTGCTCAGGCTCTGCTGTCTGAGCACACCGGACCAGGCACCAGCTAGAAATCCTTCTGGTGACCCTGAAACGCTAAGCAGAGCTTTCTGTTTGGAGTGGTTCTTTGGTGTCCATTGCCCTGGGATGCCTCTCCTGGCACAGAGCAGGAGGAGGGAGCTGGACCACTGACCATCTGCTGAAGCCACACTCCCTTCAAGTTTTGGGAAACAAAGGGGATCCTTTTGGCACAACAGCCAGACATGGACACAGGTTAAAAAGCAATACAGAAACACAACTCCCCTCCCAGAAACCAGAGTCTCCAGGAGGGTCTCTCAACCACCCTTCCACCTTCTTCCCACCCCTACACCTTATCCCAGACATTGCCTCATGCTCAAGGTGAGTTTGGAGGGTCAGCCAGGGAGGTTAGGAAGCAGATGGATTAGTCACACAGACAGCAGGTTAGGTTAGAGAGAGAGAAGTGCAGCCCCAAAGACAGAGAGCAAACAACTGCGTTATCTATGTTTATGTTCTTGTTCTTATATATCTCAGCAAGCCTATGAGTGCAGCAGACATCACCACTGTTTCCTTTTCACAGCCTATCATCTAATTCATCTCACCAAAATATCCCAGCTAGGCTCAAACTAGCACAGCAAGGACTTCATTCATCACTGTGGCTTGCTTCAAAGCCTGGAAAAAATCCGTTCTCCCCTATACATGGGAGTTAACTCACCCTAGGCACTGGGCTTACCATACTGAAAGATGTAAATTCCACAGCAAGAAATGCTCCAGGGGCTCACAGCTGTAGAGCAGACCCAGAAATGTTCCTTGTGGCCATTCCAGATTCCTTTCCTACCTCCCCTACACAGCCTCCTTCTGCCTGCACATCATCAAAAGACAATAAAGTCAATTATTGCACTTCTCCTGCTAAAACCATCTCCCAGCAGACTCGCTCTAACTCAGGTGCTCTGGGTTCTTGTCGGCTCCATCACTGCCTACCAGCCTGGTAAGGCTGCACCTTAGGGGCTTGGTCCTCCTGCCTCAAGTGAGGCCTGTGGTGGCCACATTAGAGAGCACAGATTTGCTTGCAGAAGCAGCCAGCAGCAGCAGCTGAAGCAGCACTGCATGCAGCTGCCCTTTCCCTGAAAGCTTCACGGGCGGGCAGAGCAGCACCAGGGCCCAGGCGAGAGGGGCGAGCTCTTCATAAGCTGTTAGCAGGCTAACGAGGGCATCTGCAGGAGGAATAGGCACTAAAACTGGAACTGGATACAAAATAAATATCCCAGAGCTGGATTTCTTAAAAAAGATTCTGCTGAGCTATAGTTCCACATCAAATTTTTATTGAATACATTTTCTACTGAGAATTTGTGCACTAAACCCAGTCAGAATCATATGAGAGGAGTATAAATTTCATGTGCAGTTTTCACTGCAAATACCCTTCAAGAGGAAAAAGCAAAAGCACTTTTTAATCAAGCCCACTCCATAGCCACTCATTGCTTTCCCCAGCAACAGGAGCTGGAAGCTCGAGCTGGGGCCACCCAAGCCCCAGAAGCAGGAGAGGCAGTGGGGAGCCTTAGCAGAGGGATGCTCTGCCTGAAGGTCGTGGCAGAGAGACAGATCATGGTGCCCTTGCCACGGCTGCAGGCAGTGCCCAGGTCTGCTTCCTGTACGAGTGAGGCTCTGAAGCTGATGTTGCAAAGCAACTGACGTCCTTAGCTTGTGGCAGTAACTCAAACTGCTGTTACAACCCAGGCCTGATGGTCTAGGGATTGGGCAGGGCTGGGTGCTAGGTTGGACTGCATGATCTTGGAGGTCTCTTCCAACCTGGTTGGTTCTATGATTCTGTGTTGCTTCCCAAACTCAGTCACCCCTTTAACAGTGATGCTGATCACAGGAGTTGCTGTGCTCTACAAAACCTGAAGTGAGGGCTCAGCTCCTCGAGGAGACCACAGCCTTACTGTAAGAGCAGGGCTAGGGCTCATTCTGTGCTTGGAAAGACTCTAGGATCTAAAATGATGTTACAGAGAGAAAAGCTACTTCTAACAGCTTCCCAGCAGCTGACAGCTGGAACTTCTTCTTCCTCCCCACAACGACTACAAGGTGAACTCAGATAAAAAAACTTCTTTCCTCAGAGCTTTCCAGATCTGTCAGCACAATGTAAATACCAAATGGGTGTAAGATGGAGCCCTTCCAGGAGTCAAGTGGGCCTGGGCTGCTGCACTGTCCTGGCAGCTCACACAGCTCATCCTGCCTGGGTATTTTGTTACCTGGGCTCCTGAGAAGAAAACTGCACTGAGGAAAAAGGTCAATAAATGGCAGACAGGAGATGGTGCCCCGTGATCATGATAATTGCTGCTTGTCAGAGTGCCTCACTGCACAGGCAGCAGGTTACAGGACACGTCTGCTGTATTTTTCCACGAGAAGACAAACAGTGCTGCACGGTTCCTGGCTCCCTGCACCGCTGTGCCACAGGAGCCCTGCGCAGCTACATCCCTCCCAGGCACCAGTGACCTTGAGAGGTGTTGCATCCGTTTGCTCCTTCTGCATTACTTTTTTGGTGACGGGTTTAACGTTCAATAAACCTGAAAGAAGGACAGCATTTGAGGCTGGAGCTGTTTGTGTGAGTGCCAAGCACTGCAGGAGTTCAGGGCTGGTTTCTGCACCTCGCTCAGCTCGTCTGCAGCAGAAGCGATGCGGCGGCCCCGGGGGCCCTGCTGCCGGCGAGTGGATTTGTCCTACACGTGCGTTCCTTCTGCTACCAAGCTGGGCTAGTTTGGAGCTAGCTAGAACGTTTTGGTGAGAAGGACTAGGTTACAGGCTGTGAAAGGAAAACAAGGGTGATGTCTGCTTCACTCATAGGCTTGCTGAGAGGTATAAGAACAAGAATCCAAACATAGATAAGGCACTTCTTGGGGCATCGCCTGTGCTGCATTTCTCTCTCCAGCCTCTCTGCTGTCTCTCTGATTAATCCACTTTGCTTCCTAGCCCCCTGGCCGAACCTCCATTCTTCCTTGGGTAAGGTTGAGAGGGGTGGGAGAAGGTGGAAGGGTGGTTGGGAGCCCCTCCTGGGGACTCAGGTTTCTGGGAGGGCTGTTGTGCTTCTGTATTACCTTTTACCTTGTCTATTTCTATATATAACTGTATATACTGTAACTATCTGCTTGTATATTGAGCTAAGCTGTAAATATAAGCTTCATTCAAACTCCCAGAGACGGCTGAGCCTAGCCTGGGTGATTTCCAAAGTGTGGTGGGAGGTGAGTAACACCCAAACCACCACACAAGTTCACACTGAGCACCTAGGGCAATGCCCAGAACGACGGATGGGTGCGTTGCTTGCACAGGGAGGACAAGATGAAGACAGATTCAACCCAACAGACCTGTTTTGTGCTAGTTACATTATTGGGAAATCTAATTTCCTGGGAAGAGGTCATCCCATTTCACAGAGACTAAACTGATAAAGACCTCAACCTTTCTTTTAGTCCATCTCAGCCCTGCTTGCTTCGCTGCTGATGGCCAATAGCTGCGGGCAGAGCCAGCAGACTGCCACAGCACAGAGGCCTGGCAGCAGCGGAGCAGCAGATGCAGCCAGGCTGACATCTAACTGGAGTAAATGCACGGCAGGAAAGATCTTGCACTTTTTGCCTGGCACAGAGGATGATGCCCTGAGGTCTGATGCCTGTTCAGGACGGAAAGCAATTCAGGTGGACCTCCTCCAGCCTTTGCCCCTTCACTAACACTTTAAAGAAAACCATCCTGTCACCTCCCTGAGGATCAGGGCTGTGGCCTCCAGGCACCGTTCCCACAGCTCCAGGGGTGGGCACAGCTTTTTACAACACAGCCTGGGCACTCCAGGCCATTCTGAACAACCTTCCCTTGCCTTCACTAAGGGTGGTGCAGCACACATATTCACACCTGTGATAGGCACCTTCCACCCATCAGCCTGACAGGAGACATCACCAGGGGCATGGACCAGCAAGATGGACACTGTGATAAAGGTGGCAGCCAAGGGAGGGACTGGGACAAAGTGTCCTCATACCATCGGGGCAGGGAGAGACAGAAGAGGCACCACAGTTTCATTAACCGGGGCAGGTGACCGCAGTCCAAGCTATGGGTGACAGCTGAAGGCTGCCATGCAATAGACAGGGCACAGATAGATACTCCTTCAGAAATAAAAGATCACTTTGACTATCAAAGCAGCTGGGGTGATAAGGAAGACGTTCAGGCAGACAGAGGGACAGCAAGGAAAGCATCCAGAACTGCAGGCACCTGGGAAGTGATTTATCCAAAACACTTAGAGAAGCCTTGACAGGGAAGACACAAAGGGGGGGACTTGCTGCAGGCCAGAACGCTGTGCACTGCAAGGAACAAATGCCCTGCATGAGAGGGGAAGACTTCAGCCTTGGCAGCACCTGCTGCCAGTCCTGCGTGCACCACAGCCTGCTCCAGAGCTCTAACCCTGAACTGCAGCTTGCTCCACGACACAATCTCCAACCTAATCCCCAGCTATGCCTCTCTGTCGAGGGGGAGGCTCCAGCTGAGGGTGTAACACACTCACAGACACCTGCAGACCTCTTAATTGACCAGCGAGGATGTGGATGAGATCAGCAGAATTGCTGCACTGCTACTGCAAGCCTCAGTGTCCTACACCAGCAAATAGCTCTGCTGCTGCAAGGTGCCTAATTTAATCACCATTAACTCAAACCTGAGGTGAAGTAAATTCTGGGCATTATATATTTCAAAATAGCATTAGAATTCAATTTAAGTGTCACCAAAAGCCTAATCCTTGCTGTACAGAGCATATTAATCAGTGTCTTGGAGCCTGTGGTTTGATTTAATTTCCAGCTGAGTTGTGCTGTCACATCATGGCCACTCCTGGTACAAGGACATCTCGGTGATGGCACCACTGGTCCAAACTGGAGCAGAACAGGAAAGGGGCCCAGTCCTGCTTTCTGGGGTGTTCCCAGGGGAACCTGTGGACATAGGCTCCAGCTGTGTCCCTTCCAGGTGCCACTGTCCCCAGCAACAGTGGGGTCCTAGGCAGGGTCCCCAGCCCTGCCCTGCTGCCAGTGCCCTCCACAGCCACAGGGGTAAGAGCATTTTCAGGCTAGGTGGGTCCTGTGCAAGCGTCTGGGAGTGGGCAGCGGAGAGGTGATCACCCAGGGGCAGTGCACACCTGGACTGGGCACAAAAAGCCACTGCTGGCCTTGGCTGGGACAGTCGCTGTCCCCTCCTGAGCTGTGCTGCCAGAACGTGGACAGGCTGCAGCTACCACCATGCCACAGGAATGCTGTTCACAGCATCACTGCCACCACCAGCCAAGGCACAAACTCTGCTCGCCATTGCTGAGGGTTGCCACGCTTGGGATGCTCCCACGTGGCCCCTGCCATGGCTGCCCGGGATTGGCAAGCTGGGCACATCCCTGCACCTGGGGAAGGCTTCTCTCCTGTAAATGACAACACAGCTCCGGCACTCTGACTGCTCTCAGCTGGCTGTGTCATGCCAGCTCCTCGCACACCCAGGCAGCAGATCTGGGGCTCTGCACAGCAGAAGAGAGCAAGGCCCAGGGAGCTGCGAGCCCCCGCCCCGAGCGGAGCTGGCTGCTCTGCCACAGGCTGGTACCCTCTGGGGTGCTGGAATACCACCTGCCAGCCACACAGCCTGCTTTGCTGTCCACTTGCTCAGGAAAAGGCAGCAAGTGTGTTGATAAATCACTTACAGAACCACTCCAGAAGCTGAAGCAGCCCTGCTAAAACCCTCCCAGCCCCCAGCTGCTTTTGTAACCCCTGTGCCTCCCCTGGGCTGCAGCATCAGCAGAGGGTCGCTGCTGCCCCACTTGGCCCATCCTGCAGGTGCCAAACACAGCTTTGTTCTGAGGGCTCCCAGACCAAGAGAGCTGCAGCCTGCCCTGAGCCCTGAGCTCCATTTTGTCGGTTCCTGAGTTTTGGCACCAAAAGCATTGCTCAGGAAAGCAGTCGTGCTGCTGGATCCTGGGGCTCCTTCTCCCTTCCCTGCCAGCCAACGAGACATGAACCTCAGGAGGGTGAGTTTGGAGCTTGGAGCTCAGGATGTCTTTGCTCTTGGGAAGAAGAAGGAGGTGGTCAGAAGGAAGAGCTTTTGAGGAGCTTTGCCAGATGGAATTCAATTTTAGCAAAGGTGAAGACTCCATGAGACACTAACATTAGTGAGCAAGAAAACCCTGAAGAAGAGGAAATCAGGCAAAAATAGCCTGCAGCTTGCCTAGGTGGGGCCTGTGTCTGTCAGAAGGAGGCTGCAAGGCTGCCAGTGGGCTCCACTGGATGTGGCTGCTTTAGAAGCCAGTCACAGAATCACAGAATTTCTTAGAGTGGAAAAGCCCTTCAAGCTCTGAGTCTGATCATTAGTTTCACACTGACAAGTCCTTGACTAACCCAAATCCCTCAGCACAACATCTCATCACTATGAATCACTATGGTTGCAAAGGACCACCAGGATCAGCCAGTCCAACCTTCATCCCAGCAGCCTTCATCACCAGACCACAGCCTCAAACACCACAGCCACTCTCCTCTTAAACACCTCCAGGGATGGTGACTCCACCACCTCCCTGGGCAGCCTGTGCCAGTGCCTGACCACCTGCTCAGCAAAGAACTTCCTCCCAACAGCCAACCTAAACCTCCCCTGATGCAACTTGAGGCCATTTCCTCTTGTCCTATCATTAGTAACTGGGGAGAAGAGACAGCTCCAACCTCACCACAACCTCCTTTCAGGTAGTCAGGGGTGAGGAGAAGGAACCAGGATGTCACTGAAAAGGCTCTCCCAGTGAAGCACTGTGGGACCCCTGGGACTGTTCCCTGGCAGTCTCAGCAGCCTTGGCAGGACTCAGCATCACTGCACGTATCCTTTCCAGGCCTACCATGTGCTGCCACGGGGCTGCTCTGCCTGCCAGAACTTGGGCAAAGCCAACCTGCAGGGAAGCATCTGGGCCAAGCCGAGCTGCACGGGCAGGGGGCAGCAGTGCTGCCCCAGCACCGGCCCAGAGGACGGACTGCAAGCGCCTCGCTGCCAGCCAGCGAGCTGGGAGGGCGCCGCAGCTCCAGGAGACCTTCCAAAGGCAGCGAGCGGCTGTCACCACGCGTGACCCTCAGTGCCCATCACCAGAGCTGGCAGTGACAGTGGCCCTGCATGCCCCGGGGAGATGCGGGAGCCATCAGGAGGGAGATGACAAGGAGCAGCTGGCTCCTCTCAGACAGAAACGGCTGCTCTCGGGGTTCTGATGCTGAAAGCAAGGGAGAGAACCTGCACCATGGTGTGCTAAAACACAGCACAACACAGTCTGTTATGGTTAAAGCTGTCCTTAATGAGAGTCAAACCCAACTTTTGGGGCACTTGTGCTAAGTGGACTTGAGTTTTAAGTGTGCAGAGCTGGAGGCTCCTTCAAATCTGCTGAACTGTTCAGCCCACTGCCAACAGAGCTCTGCTGACAGATCCCACTGCAGACCAAGACTGGTCACAACTGGCAGCTGGGCATCAGCCAGCAGCTTCTGTCCTCCAGCCAAAACGGGTGGAAAGGGTTAAGATGTTTGTGAGGAGGCACAGCCAACAGCTCTGCTTTCTCTGAGACTCATTTTCAGGAGCAAGCATTTGTGAGAAGCATGACCAAAACATTTAATCAGAATAATGGAAAGAGAAAACAATCAGAAGAGTTAACAGAGCCCTGGCATGGCAGCTGGGCTGGGCAATGCCCTGCGCAGCTCCACCGACTCCAGGAGGGATTCAGAGTGTTAATGATCCCTGAAGAACAGGATGAGAAGGCTTGAGCCATAGCTGCTCTGTGATGGCAAGGCAGCAGAGACACACAAGGAGCACTCTGAGAAGATGAAAGGAGAAGGAGGAGGGAGCAGTGCAGAGACCGTGTCAAAGGAGTACGCGGGTAGCCTGGAGAGGGCATCTCCTGCTGCTTTGTTCTCAAGGAATGCACAGGGAAGTGTCTCTAGGGGGCTGGCTGCTGTGTGGTGGCTGTGGG
Source organism: Pogoniulus pusillus (assembly GCF_015220805.1). Classification (NCBI taxonomy): domain Eukaryota; kingdom Metazoa; phylum Chordata; class Aves; order Piciformes; family Lybiidae; genus Pogoniulus; species Pogoniulus pusillus. The sequence continues at coordinate 4,315,469 of NC_087299.1, forward strand.
CAGAGTGGGCACTGGAAGCACTTCTTGTGTTGCGTGCCAGAGCTAAATGGATGCAGAAGACAACTCTGCTGCGCTGGCAGTGCCCTGTGCTCCCACCACGCTTTCTGCCTCCTCTCCCAGCACCACTCCACATGCGTTCTGCACTAAAAATAGGAACCCGAGGCAATTAAAGCAAGCTGGCTCAGAAAGTCTCTTCTGTGGTGGGAGGTCCTTGTCTGGTCCCGCAGAAATAATCCTTCCCAAAGAGATGCCTGTGCTGAAGAGGCACCGAGGTGGATGAGCCTGTCTGAGAAATCACCAGGGGTCCACGTCAGCCTCTTCCCATCACACCACCACCACCAAAGTAGAAGGCAAAGCTCGGGTGAGAGGAGGGCACAGCAGAGTGTCACCGCATCCAGGACACAGCAGACACTGCGGTGTTCTGAGCATGACAAAGGCAGGACTTTGTCTTGCTTTCAGCCTTGTTTGTGGCCATGTTTCTGGAAAGCAGGAGTCTCTCTGTCCACTGGGCACCATGGCCCCTGCAGCTGGGGCTCTGCCGGTGACATGCTCTGCAGAAGCTCACCCGCAGACAGCCAAAGCCTCTGACCACACAGAGCAACAATCAGCTCTTCACAACACCTTAGGCTGCTCCTGTCCTCTGGATTTCCTACAACAAGACTGAGACACAGCCCTGACAAAGGGGCAGAGACCATGCACGAAGTAAACAGCACCAAATGCCACAGGTCCTGAGTGCCTCCCCCACGGGTGGTGAGTGCCATTGCTACCAACACTCCTGGACAGGATCCTGGCCCTTGGACTGCCCAGCTACTGTCCAAAGGTGCCACAGCCCACCTGTGCTGTGATGCTGCAGGTCATCACCACGGCATGCTCAGGGTGCCAGTGAGGCAGCCTGTGCCATATTGCAGTACATGCTCCATTTCACCATATTGGCTAGAGCTCACCTTGGGGGGACCTGCTGGCATGGCAGCACCAGATTCAAGTTCCTGCTAGCAAGAACACAAAGGCTCATCATGCCCAGAGCCCACCTCACACCTTGCTCCCCTACAAACTGGGACCAACCCAAAGTGCCACACACAGTGCAGGAGCTCCAGTGGTCTGTGGCTCACTCGTTTCTGGTTTACCCCCATGCAAAAGAAACCCCACTGCAAAGCAAAAGTCTCAGGACTTTTTATAATCATAGAATAGATCATAGAATCAGGCAGGTTGGAAGAGACCTCCAAGATCATCCAGCACAACCTAGCACCCAGCCCTGCCCAAGCAACCAGACCATGGCACTAAGTGCCCCAGCCAGCCTTGGCTTCAACACCTCCAGGCACACAGACTCCACCACCTCCCTGGGCAGCCCATTCCAGTGCCAATCTCTCTCTCTGCTAACAACTTCCTCCTAACATCCAGCCTGAACCTCCCCTGGAACAGCTTGAGACTCTGTCCCCTTGTTCTGCTGCTGGGTGCCTGGGAGAAGAGACCAACCCCACCTGGCTACAGCCTCCCTTCAGGTAGCTGTAGACAGGAGTGAGCTTTGCCCTGAGCCTCCTCTTCTGCAGGCTGCACACCCCCAGCTCCCTCATCCTCTCCTCACAGGGCTCATTATGGGATGATAACAGTACCCATTTCTGTGGAAAAGGCCCCAAACCTTCGAGCTGCCTCTTGCTCCTGCAGCCAAGGACATAGGAGATGCTGCTGCTGCAGCAGCACAGCACAAATGCTGCTCTGTCACAGGAGAGAAGTGGGAAGGTTGCCCTCTCACATAGAACACCATGGAAAGATTGGTGTAAAGAAATACAGAAGACCAAATTCCTGCTTTGCACTTCTCAATGACAAAAAAAGGGCAAAATCTTTTCCTAACATATTGCTTCCCATAACTACAGCACCTTAGCACCAGCACTAAAGAAGATATCAGAATGTGCTAAAGGCAGGATGGGAAACAATGACTGCCCAACAAACCCTGAGCTGCCAGGGCTGGCTGCCCAACAAACCCAGCCTTGCAGGGCACATGGGGGAGGAGCAGGAGAGGCAGCACTGTGCATGAGCAGAGCAGAAGCTTGTCTCCAATAACCTTTGCAAACAGCAGCCAGCCCTGGGAGCCTGGCAGGCAGATGAATTCTGAATTCCTGGGGTGCCAATTACCAATCCACAGAAGGGAAGGCAGCGATTTGCTCTTCAGCTCTGCCAGTGTTTGGAAATTGCCTGTGTCTGAGAATCCATATATTCCCTGCATTACCCATTATGAGTACAAACAGGGCTTTTCTCCTTCTCTTTCCATTGACAGGGACTCTGGTGCCACTCTGAAGGTCTGCACAGAGGGCCTGTGGATGCTCCACTGGCAGCCGAACCAGCAAAGCTGCGGCAGTGTCTGTGCTGATGCTGCTCCAGGCACCCAAGGACCTGACACTCCTCCTGCCCCAAGAAAGGCTTCAGCAGTGCTGGGCTGGGCTTGGCTGGCTGCAAAGGGTGAGAGCAGTGCTGCTTTCAGGAAGCCAACAGGTACTGAAGAAGTGCTACTGATTCCCCTCAGCGCCCCTTGCAGAGGTCATTGTGTCCTCATCCCTGTCCTGTTCCTGTTGCTCAGAGTTTGATCCTACAGAGTTTGATCCTTCCTAGGTCTAGGAATCAGCAAACTGATAAAGAAGTACCCAGTGCAGGAGTCACCCACACCCTGCTCACTGCCTCTTCACTCAGCTCCAGAAGCAACATTCGTGAGGCTGCCCCAGGGCTGGACCATCTCCTGCAGAGACACTGCAATGCTTGCTTGACATCAATAAACACATGAAAGGTGTTTGAGGTAAGGCAGCACTTAAAATCCATTACCAAGAAAGCTTGAAATGTCTGGGAAATGTGAAAGCCCTTCAGAACAGAGAGGAGGAGACTTTAGGCTCATACAGCAGAGCTACGGCAGGGTCACCTCTCGTGGCAGAGCTGCATCTTGCCCACTGACAGCCTGAGCTGACTGGTTTTTACTTCCCACCCTCTGGCCAGCCTGCAGGGAGAGGCAGGCTGTGTCAGTCACAAACCACAACGCAGAGTTAAGTCAGAAATCAGCCCCCACCAGGCCATGAATGGCTCCAGCACTGCATGAATGCTCCAGAGGCTGCAGCCACTGTGGCTCGTTCGAGCCCTGGCCCCTGCGCTGCGACCCCAGCCAGAACACATCGAGAACAGCTGCGAGGGGGTTTGAATCAACACCTGAGAAGGGGATTTGGAGGGAGATCCCACAAGGCACAGGCAGCATCACAGACTGACTGCATCTGCTTCCTCCTGACCAGCGGCTGGCAGGCAGAGCTCCACACCCAGCAAGGTCCTGTGTGTGTCTGAGAGAGGTGGCAGCCACCCTCTGCCTCTGCGAGCAAAAGCAGCCAAACATTTCTGGAGGCTAACACTAAACAGAGCTCTGACTGCACAGGAGCCTCCACCATGGCTTGGCTGGTGCTGAACTGGAAGACCTGAAGATATACAAAACACTTCACCCTCTCTCTGGTTTCATTCTCCATGATTTCACCACGGTCCTGAAGAGAAGTACTATGCAGATAGAAAATCATCCTCTGCTCTCAGCAAGCTTTTTCCTCTTGGGCTGCATAACCTTGGGCACATGATTGAAGGATGCCCATTTATGCCTGGGAGATGCTGTCATGACTCACAGACCCCCTTCCTCCCACAGCAAAGGCACAATGTGTCCTCGTTCCTGAACACCAGCAAGCCATGCCCCCAGTGAGGTGCCCTGCATCATCTCTTATAAATAGGCCTGTGAGCAGCACACTTCCCATCCATTCACCTCGATCCAGGCAATTACTAGAGCACAAAAGATGCCTGTGCATTGACACACCCCCTCTGAACGTGCATCAGACCTCAGGGTGCAGTAACAGACCCTAGGCTGCTGCAGCACAACTCATCCACACAGGCCTGCTAGCTGCCGGCACAGCCAAAGCCAGCAGCGGCTCCGGTAGCACAGGACAAAACCAGAAGGAAGCAGAAAAAGCCAATGGCCAGAGAGGGAGAGGAGGGAACCTGCAAGTGAAGGACCTCAACGGGGACAAGCACAACCTGGCCAGCCCATGACAGAGCAGGATCTGGGGACTGCCCATGGCCAGGGAGCCATGTGAGCATCGCTCAGGCTGGATACAGGACCGAAATCATGGGATGTTTCCTGATGGAGAGAAGGGCAGAGCTAGAAAATCCTCCCTCAAAGGCACTGGAAAAGCTTTGTGGTTTGGTAGCAGCCTCCCTAAATGTCACAACTCAATCTGAGGTTGGAGCCCTGCAGTCAGTAAATAAAGAGCTGCACAGTGGCAGGGCCAGCATCTTGCCAGCACTGGCTGCAGGGGCCGAGGGCACTACTCAAACCTCACCAAAACCAGAGAAAATCTCCCCTGGACTCCTCCAGGGCTTAACTGCACCACAACAACTAGAAGAAGAACCATCGAGTGACCCCAGAGAACTCCTTCAAGACTGAACAAACCACCGGAGGAAAGCAAGGCTGCCCACAGGATCCAACCCAAATTCAAACACTGCCACAAGGCTGATTTCTTTCCCATGCCATCAGTGCCAAGAAATTGGCTTCCTGAGCTCCTGTGCCTGCCCCTCCAGAACTGGAAAACACAACTGAAAACCTGAAAGTCTTCAGAACTGGAAAACATAAATGACAACCTCAAACTCACCATTTAGGAAAGGTCTGAGCTGGCCTCAGCTCTATCTTTGCTAGAGACAACGTGTCATACCTCTGGGCAGAGACAGCTAAGAGAGTCCCTGCCCCCTTCTGACAACCCAAATCCCCCCCAGCACTGAACCGCGGGGTCGCCACCTCCAGCAACAGACAGGACCAGACCACCCTGAGAGAGGAACCATCGTCCTACCTGCAGAAGCCAGTAGCACCTTCTGTGAAACGTGGGGATGATGGAGGAGTGGACATAGCAGCCGTACAGGCACTGGGGACACAAAAAGAGAGAAAGCAGAGTGGGGTTAGTGACGGCAGCCAGAGCCCAGCAGCTTCTCCAGGCACAGCAGCAGCGGCGCAAGCGACGTTCCAGGCTTGGTGACGCAGCACCAGGCTGGGGCACCCAAAGTTGTTCCTTTAACCATTGCCCATGTTATGGAATTGCTCTGACAGCACCCACAGCCATGGCACCACTGCCACCCACAGCTTGGCAGAGGCAGCTGGGGACTCCCCATGGTGCCCTGCATCCCCACATGCCACAGGGGTGGCTTTGCTCAGCTGCCCTTCAGCATTGGATTGAACACCTCTGTCTTTTGTAAAGCACATGGCACAAACTCCTGCTTTTCACAGATTTCCTGGCTTTGGAGGCTGAAAATTGAGGCTTGTGAGCTGAAAATATTGCTGCCAGGTGTTTGACAGACCAAAACACAGCTGCTCTTTGCTTTCTTTAAAGGAACTCTGCTTCTCTGATTAGCTGAACTCAGTAAGGCAAAGAAGGGAAAAAACAGATTTTCAGTGTGTGAAAACTCTTCTGCTGCCAGTTGGAAGCTGAGCCCGGCACAAACTCAGTGCACTAAACTGGTTTGAATGTAAAAGCTACTGGTACAGTTCCTGTCCAGAAGATGTGCTTATTATTAATCACTGCCTGCCTCTGCTGGTGCTGAACTCAGGCAGGCAGAGGTGGCTGTGTGCAAGTGCCACATTCTCCCACACCGAAGGTGATTTGTGTGCCCTTAACGCGAGGCTGCAGCAGCTCAGCAACCTGCTCACAGCCTTGCTCAGACACCTCCCCTGGAAGACCATGGCCACGTGTCTGGGCACAGCAGAGTCTGTCACTGCAGAGGGGAACACAAAGCCAGCTGCAGGAGATTTCCAAGGGGAATCTCCTTTCTTGTTTTACTCCAGGGGCAGCATTGATTATGGTGCCTCCCGTGATCAACAGGCTCTGCCCTGGCCTACAGCCATGCCTGCACCCTGCCAGAGGGTCCTCACTGGCTCGGGGTGTGCAAGTTGTCACTGAGCGTCATGCCAGCTGTAGTGGCAGCAGGATGGGATGGCCCTGGCACCGTCCAGGCTTCAGCAGGACTTTGAATCACCTAAGTAGGACCTGAGTGGACAGGGATTGGGAAACCCCATTGCTAAATCACCATTCCAGCTGCCACCAGCACCACTTTCTGCAGCTTTGGATGCCACAGCACCAATAGTGAAGGTTGACATGTGGCAACAAAGTTGTCCTGGTGTTAGTGAAGGTGGCCCATGCTCAGTGTCCTGGTGATGCTGTTATGGCACCAGCCCATGCCAGGACACAGCTCTGTCGGTGCCATTCCCTGTGCAGGATGCTGTTCATTTATCATCCTCTTGCCTGGGGGGCACCTCAAGAACACTGAAGCTCCCCTGCTAGCAGCAAGATCACCCACTCTGACAGCTCAAACACAGCTGTGACACGGCAGGGGCAGAGCTGTGATCACAGAGGTGATGCCCCCAGGTGTGCCAAGGGGCTGGTGGCAGTGTCCCCCCCAGCACCCCTGCTCACGAGAGTGGCCTGAATTCAGAAGGGTTTAAAGGCTCCTGGCTGCTACCATGGAGCTATTTTTAAAACACAAATGACAAGGATGAATAATGCTGTTAAATGTGTCAAGGGTATGTTCCACGGGCAGAAAAAGCCGGGAGGGAAAAAACCCAGCGGGAAAGAATCCACAGGAAAGCCTCAGATGGAAATCCAGCCCGGCCGGGGGGGCAGGCACCGCCTGCTCAGTAATCCCCGACAGCGACTCCTGGCTGTGTGACCCCGAGGGCTGCACTGAAGCCTCTTTAGTGTTGGGTTCTGCTGACTCAGAGAGGGTCCCCCTGCTCCAGAAAGCAGCCTGACAGGAGCAGCATCTCGCAGTCTGACCAGCTCCGCTCCGGGGCTGGGAGCACCCCACACTGGAGGAGGCTCTGCAACAGTGAGTGGCATCCGTAGTGCCTCAGGCAACGACTACCAATGTCTGCAGTGTGTATCAGTCTGTCAGTGTCTGTTGATGTCTATCAATGCACATCAGTGTCTGACCGTGCACACCAGTGCCTATCAGCACACCCCTATTTCACAGCCCTGAGTTGGTGTGAAGCTGATTGAAATCTGTGTTGCTGAAATCAAAGCCTGAGGATAGGCAGCAGTAGAATCATAGAATCATAGAATTAAACAGGTTGGAAGAGACCTCCAAGATCATCCAGTCCAACCTAGCACCCAGCCCTAGCCAGTCAGCCAGACCATGGCACTAAGTGCCAGTCTTCTCTTGAACACCTCTAGGGACGGTGACTCCACCACCTCCCTTGGGCAGCCCATTCCAATGCCAATCACTCTCTCTGACTCTCTGACAACAACTTTCTCCTAACATCCAGCCTAGACCTCCCCTGCCACGACTTGAGGCTGTGTCCCCTTGTTCTGTTGCTGCTTGCCTGGCAGCAGAGCCCAACCCCACCTGGCTACAGCCTCCCTTCAGGGAGCTGCACACAGCAATGAGCTCTGCCCTGAGCCTCCTCTGCTGCAGGCTGCACACCCCCCAGCTCCCTCAGCCTCTCCTCACAGGGCTGTGCTCCAGGCCCTTCACCAGCTTTGTTGCCCTTCTCTGGACACGTTCCAGGGGGGCTGCTCTCTGCCTGCAGAGCTCTCCTACAGCTCCAGAGGGGTCAGCAGTGAATTAGAGGAACCCTTCCCACCCCCGTGGAGCTGCGCCCAGCATCACAGCAAACCCTTAAGAAATCCCTGAGGGTTCAGAGGACCTGCAAATCATCCAGAATACAAAGGGGGCTTTGGGCTTCCCTTTCTTTTTTCCTCCATATGGCACAACTTGGGAACCTGGTCCTGGACTGATTGTGTGGGGCTGGATGCTCTGACTTGGGCAGCTGGGATGAAGCAGCCCCACGTGCCAGCAAGTCTCCCGGCCTCAGAGGGGCAGCAGGGATCATGTGCTGGCACTCAGCAGGGAGGCTGTGAAGAGAGGCACTGTGATGGAGCAACAGGCTCTGGAAACCCAGCTTCTGGAGAAAAGACAAAATGAGTGATGGCAGCAATAAAAACAACATTAATTTGGGGATAAAAAGGCATTAAAACAATGTTTATGGTATAAATAGAAACCTCAGAGATCTGAGCTTCATGCTTTGGAGGACTTTCAGAGTCAGTGAGCTAGGCTCTGTCAGATGACCCAGCGTCTGGGGGGTGATGGCATAGCACATGTGGCTTTGCAAGGAAAGGGTGCAGAGAGGCAGCTGGCCCAGGGCACCAATGGACCACCCTGCCCTGCAGGGGGATGCTCCTGGCCAGCGGCCAGCGGCTCAGCACCGAGTGCTGCCACTACTGAGGGCAGCAGGGTCGCCTCCCCAGAGACGGGCAGCCAGGGCACACCCACAACCAGAGGAGTCCTTCACATGAAGCCACGGCCAAAGCAGGCAAAAGGGGCTCAGAGCACGGCTTTGCCTCTCTTACTTTTCCACTGGGGAGGCACAGCCACGGCAGCCCGGTGCGCCTGTGGCTGTGCTAATGCCAGGCTGGGCACTCAGCCAGCGCATTAAGTGAAATCGAATTCCTGAAACCAGCTTTAATCAGCAGATTTTTAAGGTTAGAACAACTCTCTCCTCTAGCAGGCTTGCCAAGGTTAATTCCGTCCCGAGCAGGCTGAATTAATGGGCTGGACAGGGGAGGAGGATTTTTTCCCCCTGATTCCCTTTAAAGTTTACAAAATCTCCAAGACAAGAGAAATGGCATTTCTGGACTGCCCGAGGAGAAAGTGCCACCTCAGCACCTTTCTGATCGCTGCTTGAGGGCAGAGGCTGGGCTGTGACCTCCTGGCACCTCCCGCAGGACCCCGGGCGTGGGCGGCTGCTTGTGCCTGGAGGAGTCCCAAGGGGCACTGGCCAAGGGGTGCAGATCGCTCCTGTCCCCATGGTGGCTGTGGGACAGAGATACCCAAGGCAGCATGGCACAGCACTCCCATCGCCTTCTGGGGAGCTGTGTGCTCCTCCTGCCAGATTACAACTGCGGGAACCCGGAGCGCAGGCTTGGTCCTGAAGTCTTGCTGTGGTGGAACAAAGCAGCTGGGAGCAGCCACCCACGCAGCTGCCCCAAACACGAAACCCACACCTGCCTCCAGAACCGCGGCTCTCAGCTCCTCCGCGCAGCCCCCGCACTGCCCCCTCAGAGCCAGACTCTGCCAGCTCCACTCCAAGCCCACCTCCTGAAATCGACGGGTAATTAAAGAGAAAAGCCCTTCCCTGGGCAGAGGGGAGGGCTGTGCAATTACAGCTGCCTACCCCAACATTTATATGCAGCCTACATCTCGCATTACCAAACTTCTGAAAACCAGAGGGGAAGGGGGGGGGGTGGGGGTGGGGGGGTGGAAATCAAAGTATTAGTGGATTTTTTTTTTTCATCCTGAGCTCCTTAATGTGATTGTGGCTTATTTAAAAATAATACAATAATGCTGAGGTGTGCTTCCTTAATAAGAACACCCTGGGAATGGAACTAGGAAAGCAAAAGAATGAAATATTCAAGATAGGGTTGGACAGGCTTTGAAATTCTTCTCCCCAGTGAGTTACACCAGTGGATAGTTTAAAAAAAAAAAAACAACAAAAACCGCCCAGATTTTGTTCAGATTTTCACTCTGAATCCCCAATTCCCTTAATAAGAAGCTAAATCAATCTTTAGAGAGCAAGCCACGCAAGACCTCTGGCTCCACATTATTAAAACACACTGGAGCGGCTCCACGGTGCGAGGCTTCCAGCGCCCTGCAGCCTGCAGCCGCCCCGGGCAGGAGCTGCGCGGGGGCTCTCAGCAGGGCACTGCCCCCGCCCCGGGCTGCGGGACGGCAGGGACGGCTCAGGCTCCGCGCTGGGTACCGCGGGTGCCCACTGTTGCACGGTGCCCTTGCTGTGAAAAGCAAACGCCAGGTGCTGGGCACCAATGCCATCTCCTCCTCCCACGAGGCAGCTGGGCTGTCCTCACTCCCTGCCAGCCAGTCTGTCAGATCCCCCTTGTTTCTTCAGGGAAAAGGAGGAATGACCCTGCTGGGAAAGGGAGGTGTTCCTTATGCCAACCCAAACAGCTCAACTCTGCACTAGGAGCCCTAAACAAAAAGTCTTTCAACCCGGCACACTCATGGCAACAGCAGGGAAAATGCCCCAAACAATGGAAGCTGCCAGACAAGTGAAACCCACAGAGTGGTTCAAAAAGAGAAAAAGAAAGAACGAAAAAAGCATGAAAAGCTGAAACCAGGGGAGGTGAAACTCTCACCAGCGGCTCCTGAATCAAGCAAATGCACCTGCAAAAGAACCTGAGGCACAGCAGCAGGTCAAAGCTCTCGCAGGAATGGCCACCAAACGCCCCAAGGAGCAGGACATGAGCCCGAGCAGCTGCCTCGACATGTACTCCAACAAGTGCTGACCTCTGCCTGGTCCCGCTGCTCCGGGACACAGTGGGGAGCAGAGGCAGGCACATCTCTGGTTCCGGTGCCCTCTGCCCAGTCACACACACCATTTCCCACGGCCCACAGCAGAATACCAAAGCCCCCAGCAGGGACATGACACTGATGTTTAACAACCCAGGGACAGGGACAACAACTGCTCTGAAGGCCTGCCACACTGGATGGAAAGCCATCACCAGCGCACCTTGCTCCCGTGGTGGTGCAGACTGGAGCCCAGCAGCTAATCACCTCCTGCTGCAGCACCGCGGTGCGGGATCCCCTGTAACCACACCGCCGCTTTGCGCCGCGCTCCCACAGGGAGCAGCATGCCTGCAGCAGCGCCGCCAACGAGCACCAGCCCTCCCAGGAAAGCCAAGCCTGGTTCCTTCTCCTCCTCATCCTGATGGCAGTGGTCCAAGCCTAGGCAAGCAGCTGTGTCTGAGCCCGGCCAAGGGCACAGGCCCTTGTCCTGCGCAGCCCTGCACCGCGCCAGGAATGGAGCCATGCAGGAACTGCAGCCAGACAGTGGTGTGCAGGCTGCATCTGGCACGGAACTCTCAAATGAGATAAAGGAAGGCAGAGAAGCATCTTGTAAGTTCTCCTCTCAGCATTGCATGTGGCACTTGGTACCATGGTCTAGCCTTGAGCTCTGTGGTAAAGGGTTGGACTTGATGATCTGTGAGGTCTCTTCCAACCTTGATGATGCTGTGGTACTGTGATACTGTGATCCTTCGATGCGGTGCCTTGAGTTTTGGATTCTGCCCAAGGCCCAGCCCTGTCACAGACACTGCTGTTGTCTAACATGCAGATACCTTTCCATCCTCTCCTTCCACCAGCTTCCTCTCATCCCAGCAGAGGTGATCCAATCTTCTTGAAATTGATTTCTCTGCATTTCAGACAGCTCCTGATCAGAGATGTTTGTTAGCTCTTTGTAGTGATACCTTAGCTTCACGTGTAGGAGCCATTTCCCATCTGTCTGTAACAAGCACCCACCAAACTCTGTGGCTCTCTGATGGGGCAGAGCGCAGCTGGGGAAGCAGCTGCAAACCTTGAGCCTCTGCCTCTTGGCCACTACAGCAGCAAGCGCCGGGGGATACCCTCACATTCTGCCTGTGTCACCTCTCTTCTCAAACAGACCTGAAGGAAGTGCCCTCTGAGATTGGGTTATCTTGTAGCAGATGGTCCTTCCTTCAGGACAGGGATGCTAAAGCCACGGCCACGTTCCAAATCCATTTAAACGTCAGATTAGGCTCGCCCCTGTCAGCCACGGGAGCTGGGAGGCAGCAGCGGCTCCTGCCTGCTCCATTAATCAAAATTCAGCCAGAGGAGCCAATGTGCTGCTACAAACCTCCTGACTCCACGCCAGCACCACACACGGGGAACCTAGTGCCATCAATCTTACTTTCCCTCCCCTGGCAGTGAGAAGGGCTGGGGATGGAGAGCAAGGCTGGGGGGCTTGGCCAGACGAGTGGAGAGGCAGGTTTGTGACACCTCTGCCAGGGCAGAGTGACGTGCAGTGACATCAGGCTGACGAGGACATGGCAAGAGCCAACCTCAGCATTTCTCTGCACTGATCAGTCCTGGTTCAGCTTTTCAGCAGAAGGAAGTGTATGGCTGAACCCAGCAGCACCAGGGATCACCCAGCATGTGGATGGGCTGCACCCCAGGTCTTCTTTAGATCTGCAAAGAGAGGAATGGGTCCTAACCTGGGGAGGCATCCAAGGGTTCCCATCCGTGCACCAAATCCCCAACTGAAACACTGCTAACCACATTTTCTCACTCCTGACCTCAGCAAAAACAGACCTCAGACAGGTCTGGATTTTCCTCTGCTCAGAGACAGCAACTTTGACTCAGCCAAGTGAAAGAATGTGCTCAGGCCTCGGCGCTGGACTGACCCACGCTGCTGGCACAAGGTCTGCCTGGTATCAATGCCAACAAAACTTCAGCAATTGCTTAGAGTTTGCTGGTTTGGGCAAGAAGCCCCTGACAGCAGACATCAAAACCCATCTGAACAACTCCACAGGGCTGCAAAATCCCCAAGAACCCAGCCCCTCGTTTCTGGGCTGCAACTGGCATGGCTGTGGTGGCACAGCAAACCTTTGTGGCATCAGGGCACTGGCTGCTGTACCAGTGTTCAGCCTGCTGCAAAAATCCTGGGGTTTGGCTCTTTCTCTGACATGTTTCAAACCCTCCTGATGGCCTCAATGTGCCCAGCAGTTACACCCAGGTAATGGTGCCTGAGCCCAGGGGTCTCAGCCGATGGCAAATCAAGGCAGGAGGGGTTTTGGCAGCCGTGAGACCCAGTGCCAAGCTCCCTGTCACAGGACCTTGCTGCCTCTGGTAGCTTTGTTACCAAATAGTGATCAGTTTACCTTGGGACTTGTTAGAAAGCAGTTTCTGAAACACTCAATATTTAGTGAAATATTTAAAGGCTTAATGGGCTCCTTTTCAAAGCCCTTTCTCCTCTGTGGAGCTCTGAAGCTGCTGCGAGGACTGTGGGTTGAAACTTGCTTATTGTCAGAAGTGACTGTCAGGAGAGGTCTAGGCTGGATGTTAGGAGGAAGTTGTTGGCAGAGAGAGTGACTGGCACTGGAATGGGCTGCCCAGGATGGTGGTGGAGTCGCCGTCCTTGGAGGTGTTCAAGAAAAGCCTGGCTGGGGCACTTAGTGCCATGGTCTGGTTGATTGTCCAGGGTTGGGTGCTAGGTTGGACTGAAGGAGCTTGGAGGTCTCGTCCAGCCTGTTTGATTCTATGACTCTATAATTCTATGACCTTCACCACAGCCTGAGAGCAGGGCGCAGCTTGCTCCACAGCAGCTATCTAACTCCCCAGTTTGCATGCTGGTAATTCTTTTAATAAGAAATGCTTGAATATTGATGAAAAGACAGGCCCGAGGCCAGTCCGACAAGAAGCGATGGCTTTAATCTCAGCGTGCTCCGCAGCCACCCTGCTGCTGCTCTGCAGGGACAGCAGCAGCACGCAGAGCCACCTCCCCCCGCCGGGGAACTCCAGCCCTGCTGCAGCCAGCGGGAATCCTGCCATCGGCTGCAACGTGCTGAGGTTTGGGCGTCCCTGCCCGTACCTGCACCACGTCCTGAGCTATGTCACGCCAGTGCTGTCCCTCCAACATGAGGCAGAGTCTCTGCAGGGGCAAAAACCAGATGTGAATTTTCTGCTGCGATGCTATAGACTGCAAAACGACTCCACAGGAGCTGCCCGCGCCGGCCTGCAGCATCGCTGCTCGAACGTGCGGCTGGGCTATCCCTGCCTTCCGAGTGCAACCAACCCCGGGAAGGCTTCCATGAATTCCACAGGCGGCGAGCTGCAGTGCGCAGCCCTGCTGTAGCATCATTGGTATGCACCCCGCAGGCCTGCAGCCGCTGCCTGCGCGCAGATGCAGATTCCTTTATTAATGTGGGGATACTTTAATCTCAGTCTAATTTTACCTTTAGGGATGCTGCATCCCGAGGCTGCCAGGAGCTAAACCCTCCAGATGCAGCAGTGCAATTTGTATTCAAAGCAGCAGGTCTATCTGTCAACATGTTTGTCTCCCCTATCTGCCAGCTCTTATTTATAATCCCATTCAGATTAATGAATGACAGTAGTTCTCATCACAAGAAATTTGATTAATCAATTTAAGTGCTTAATCACCCCAGCCGGGGTGAGAACAGTTCAGGAGGGATGCTGCCTGGATAGGGGCAAAGCTATAACATGCAGGAGGAAAAAGTCACAGCTTTCCCTTGGGAACAATTGAAGCAGGGAGTGCACAGGGGATCCTCAGTGGGATTAAGGCTTTCCAGGAGCTGAAGGCTTCCCTGGGGCCAGTGCTCATGGCCACTGAGTCACCCAGTATCCATTCCAAGCCATCTCCTAAACTGACACAAAGGGCTTCACACTCCCCACAGCACTCACCACCAAACCCCAGACCTGTTACACAGGCACCAGCCCAGCCAGGCACCCTGTGTGCATCCTGCTCCCAACTCACTCCTGCCCATCACTCTCCTGTACCACACAGACACCCATGACTTGGCAACCACCAGGCTGAATATTCCAGAATGATTTCCACGGTTTTCTGGAGACCTGAGAAATGTTTCAGGTGGTACCTAAGGGCAAGGCTGAGCACAGAGGACTTGGGACTGCTAGGAGAGGCCATGTGTGTCAGCATGGATCTGAACCCACTCTTGTGCATGCTCTGAGTGAAGAAACCAAAACAACTTTACAAACCATCTCAGAACAACATCACCTCCTCTTCCACAAGAGAGAACTTAACAGAGCAGAGCCACTCTCTGCTGGCAGAAAAGTATCTCTGACCTCTACGGCAAGGACGTTCACCATGGACCATCTCTGGATGTAAAGGCAATGAGCATCCTATGACTGCAGCAGGCACAGTGCTCCAGAACCAGCCACAGCAGTCCTGCTGCTAAGCCTCAACTCATTGGCAACAAAGATCAGAGCCTCCTGATCACAGCCTTCAGGAATCAAAGCCCAGCACCATTAAATCTTTGCATCAGTGACCGGACAACAACAGGGAATGGCTGCAAACTACAGCTACAGGTGGCCAAAGGAGCATAGAGGAGGGAATGGGATACTTTGGGAAGATGAACCCCTCAGGAACCACAGGCACCTAGGTACACATTCCTCCAAGACAGAGGAAGGTTTCCTAGGGGGCTGAGGAAAGGCTACACACCTGCAGCTCACACCCTGCTCCATGCAACACCAGGGCAAAGGGAGACAATATGGTCCTCAGGCCAATGCCCGAGGGATGCTGGAGAGATGCAGTCCAGACACAAAAAGAAACCAACAGAGCTGGTGTCTGCAGCTGGAAAGCTGGAGGTGGCACACAGAAAGGACTGGAAAAGATGTATTGTAGTGAGAAGTACAAAAGGCTGCTTTGGCTCCACGAGGTAGGTTTCTAACCCAGCATTATCCTGGGCAGCTGCTCAAGTGGCCATAAAGCCCCCAGGACAGAGACACTGCCCAGGGCCCTGCACATCATCTGGCCCTGGCCGCTCGCACAGCCATGCTCACCAGGTGTGGGGGCTTCCTGTCACCACAAAGCTGGAGGAGTTGTGAGCTGGAAAGCCATGGAGCATATTAATGTCAGGCTGAAATATGGCCACAATGCACAGAAGTATTTTATATTTATCCTCTTTTAGAAATGTTATAAAGACAATGTAATGAGAATGCTGCAAACAGCTCCAGTGTTTTCCTCCTAATCTGGCAATAAAAATATGTCAAAGAAACGCCTAAAATCCTAATGGGAGAACAAAAAATAATGGGACAGGCTATGGCAGGATTTAGCTGTGATTTTACTTCAAGGCTTTAATCATGTCTGCTGCAACATCAATGGAAAATCAGCTCCAAACCTGCGTGAACCACTGATGTCTGTGCTGGTCGTCTCAGCTCTTAGCGGGGCTGAGACTGCACAGGTTCACTGGGGGCTAATGGAGACAGGTCGAGGTCTCCATATGTTTATATCTGAGGAAACATTGCACAAAAAAAGGATTATTGAGCTGGTTTGGTGAAGACTCGGCTGGGACTGCACACACAAGCACAGGAGGTTTCAGAAAGCGAGCATCTGTGGGAAGAGAGGAACAAAGCAGCTCCTGATTAAAGGAGTTCTGATGAACTTGGTGGAAGCTCTTTTCCAGAGCCAGCCAAGCTAGCTAGCACGGCAGAGGAGTGTGATGTTGAGATGAACTGCAAAGGGCTGAATAACTCAAGGACTTGGGGCGCAGCGGGGTGGTGACAAAAGCCACGGCGAGAGGTGCTGACAGGGATAGCACCGAGGCCTCTGCCCGAGATCAGGCTGAGCTTTAACACAGGCTTCCTGATGGGATGCTCCTGGATGTGCTCAGTCCAGCAGCGATGCCCAAAGTCAGGGAGGGTCAGGATGGGGAAAAAATGACTGTTGGGTCTGTTGCAGAGAGCCAAGGATGGGCTCAGTGTGAGAACACCAAAAACTCAGCGACTGCCATGAGAACACCACCAGCACCCAGCTGCTTCACCACAGCTCTCATATGGGCAGGGCATGCAGATGGCAGAGAGAAGTTTTTGTTATCTGACTGAATCTCTCAGGGAAAAAAAAGACCACTACAGCATGGAGAAACTTGACAAAGTCTGGGAGTGCTCTGGGCAAAGACTGAGCCAGGACCTTCTGCACACAGGGGACAGAAGAACACCACAGCTGCCAGTGGTCATGGTGCCCAGCACAGGGCACAGCTGCAGGAGTGCAGCCACCAGCTTATGGACTTGGGGAGATAAGGACAAGTCTAACAAATGCAGCTTGGAGCAACTCCACAAACACTGTTACAGAGGTGTTCTGTGGGGACTATTAATTACACACGCAGTTGTATCTTGGATTAATTTAGTGCTCAAGCAGAGCAGAAGCCTTAGCTGAAATCTTGTCTTGGCAGCCTCCTCTGTGCAAAATTAGCCCTGGAGTTATCTGCAGACATACAAAGTGATGCATTCAGCTGGCTTGAGAGATGCCCAGCTTCTTGGTCCTGCTCCCTTATGCTGCCTGCTTACACTTAAGAGCAGAAGGCAGAGAAGGCAGTGATCCAAGGGTCAACATGCAGCTTCCCCACCTGGTCACTTCCCATTGCTGGCAAAGGTGACATAACTCACACCAAAACCACCAAGGGGAAGAGAGTCCAGCTGTGGCACCACCACCTGCATTCCCCTGTGGGAGCTTCAGAAGCTGACACTCCCTTCCCCATTTCAGGAAGTCATTTAAGGTCTTCAGCAGCTCTTCAGTTCTGAAAATTGAATCTAAGTGCAGAGAAAACTTGGAAGGAGCTGACCTTCAAACCTCCTTCCAACGAATCCCTTAATTAAAAAGCATTTACACAACCTAAAACAAATTATTTTGTATGCCAATACTAAACCTTCCCATTCCAATTTAAAATCCTTAGAGCTTCACTATCGCTCAGCAGCAATGGTAGCAGCTACAGTAAGCAGCGTTTAAGAATGTCTTTCCAGAGGAGCTTTTGTGGAAATACCAAGTTTATATTGCTGGCAGCAAACACAAAAACTGCACTCCTTGTCCCCAGAACTCAACCAGCAAAGCTTTCCTTTCTCAGGATTTGTGTTTCTGGATTTACTGAAGTGCACCACGGCAAACAGCTGAGCGTTCCTGCCGTTCAGTGAGCAGCAGAAAGCTTGACATTTTACTTGTATTAATTTTTTATCAGAGAATGAAAAGCTCATTTTCAAGGCAGATAATGAGCAGGAAGGTGACTGGCAGAGGTCTGCTATGGCAAGATTCACCAGGCCAGTGCAGCATCCATACAAACAACAGCAGAACTTCAGAGACCTCCCTGCTGTCCTCCCAAGGTGGTACTACCTCCAAGATTCCATGGGCTATTGCTCTGCTTTCTGAGGAGCCTTTCAGCACTGTTTGACAGTTATGGCCCTTGGCCCACTGAGGGAGGAAAACAAAGCAGTAACCAGAAGAGCAAACACCTCCAGCATGCCCAGAGACCTTCGGGAGAATGCAAGCAGGAGCCACCAGCTAAGAGCAGATTTCCTGTGTGAAGTAACAACTCCTGTCCCTGGCACCCAAAGATCAGGAGAGGATTTGTCTGCACACTGCAACAAAACAGCTAATTGTGTTCTTTCAGGTGAGATGGCACTTCAAGGTGGAGGCACTTTGGACCTTAGGTCCGTACTGTTCCTTTCCTCCTGCCCCCTGGGTCCCTTGGGCAGGGGCAGAGAAGGTACAGCACTGCCCTGCAAAGAGCTGTCCCTGAGCTCTCCTCACCCATTGCTGTACTCCAAGAGGCATTTGGAGTCTTGCCACATCTTGCCCATGTCACATCAGCTTCTGTGGGGCCCTGCACCCTTAAGCTTCACCATGGTGGGACCATGTACCCACCACTTGGCAAGGACACTCCCACCCTCCCCCAGCCACTCAGCTGTGACAGCAGTGGCCCACGGCTCAGGACAGGGATCTGGGGTATCACCTGCAGCGTCCCACACACAAACGTGACACAAAGGGATTGAATTTTGCTTTAACTAACTTGTCACTAGAATCCAATTATAGAACCAGTGGGCTCTGCTGATTAATTATGGATTAACGAGATGCAACCCTTCACATGAATGCATCTCATAAACTCTGCTCACACAGACAGGATCCTGCACATCCCTCCCCAACCTTTTTGTACTTCCAACTGAAAAGCCAGAAATGGTAAAACCCAGCAGCAGTGGCACCCACAGGTTATTCAGCAGGTAATGAGGGTCATGAAGTGCCTGGTGTGCACACGTCCACATCTCTGGAGGTCACCCAGACCTGGCTGCTTGGAGGGTGACACTGAAGCAGGGCACTGCCCTGGTCCAGAAGCATGGCACCTCCAGCCCTTCACTGGCTGCGGGGTCCTGCAGAGCTGCAGGGGCCAGGGGCAAAGCGCAGAGAAGGAGACCCAGGCAGTGACAGGGCACTGACAAATGAATGTCAAGTGATTAGCTGGCAGGCTCAGCAGCTCTGCTCTCGAGTGCTTTCTGCATATTTTCTCAATAAAAGCAAGACAGCACTGACGAGAGATTTGACAGAGCAGAATGCTGAATCATTTTTAGTACATGACCTCTTCTCCTGCAGAGGGAATCTTCTGTCTTCCCCATCACGGCCCATTAAAACATTCACAACATCTCCTCTGGGCTGACAGTGACTGGAGAAGACCAGAGGACTTCAAACCCAAACTTCTAAGCTCTGTGCCCTAGGGTTTGTTCCTTTCGGCCCCTGGCTCTCAGCATTCTTTACTGGCCAGGGCACATCAGCATTTTCCTCAACCCAAACAATGTTTTCCTTGAATGCAAGTACAAGGTGCAGCTTTGCTGCAGCGTTTGGGTTTGTAAACCAAAAAGACCTTTTCCTGTTAGAGCAGCAGCAGCAGCAGCAGCTGTTCCACGTCCTGTTTGCCCAGCACCCACAGACACAGTGCTCTGAAACGCCCCTGTCCTCGGTAGGGATGGGCACAGCTGGCCCAGGGTACACCACTGCAGAAAAACAGCATTTCCACCACATTCCTGCTCTTTCCACCTCCAGCATGTCCAAAAGTTCAGTTCTTACATGAGCAGACTCAAGGTCCCCATTCCCCACCCTGTATCTGCTGACTTCCTTGTTTCAGTGGCTGATCCTCGTCCGCAGCTCCCCTAGGGTGAGAGGCTCCCCACCCCCTGGGGTGTCACTTCACCAGCTGCAGCTGCTTTCAAGGCTGAAGTGGTGAAATTCCACTCCAGGGAGCAGCCCCTGGTACCAAGCCAGAAGCCACATGCAGACACTTCCAACACTCACTACCATTTTCTGTCTAAATGCAGCTCCAAAGAGGAGCCCTGGAGCAGATGGGTTCAGAGTGCCCCAGCAGGAGCTCAGCAACCTCCAGTCTCTCCAAAATCTGCCAAGAGCAGGCAGTGTCCTGCTCTGGGTTTAAATGTACCCTTAGGATTTAGAGGCTCTCTTCCCACAGAACTTTACCATGCACAAACCTCAAAGAGATGCTTAGCAGCAGTAGATAAAGAAGGCCCTGCAGAGCGGATCTGACACCTGCCAGGAGCCCATGGTCATTGGGGAGGGCTCCATAAAGCACACTGCATGTGCCCACCTTTGTGCAGCAGGACCTTTGGACTCCCCAGACTCATCCCCCCAACCACAGTTCATAAAGCATCCACCAAGTTTCTCTCTCTAACACGTGTCTGCCCGAGTCCAAGTGAAGAGCAGCATCTCCTCATCACCCTTCCCTTTACAGAGTCCCTCATTCCACCGTCGGTTGCAAAGCTGCACTTGGATGCAGTCTGGCTTGGTACTGAAACAGCAAACGCAGCCTCTGGCTCTCCTGCCTGCAGGAGGAAGCTTGCTCTCACCTGCTTCCCACGGAATCCATCACAACGGGCACTTAAAGCTCTCCTTGAAGGAAGGGGAAGCAGTGAGATGAGGAGCTGAAACCACAGCCTCTGTCCTTTGTCAGCAGCACAAAGCTCCACCGCTCTGTACCCTTCAAAGCTCCTTGCTCCTCACAGGCGGATGGCAAACGGCTGCAGAGGAGCTGCCTGCGCTGCCTCCTCAGCAGCTCCCCGGCCCTGCCCTGCACTGGGGCAGCCTTGGATCGGCGCCGAGAGCCGCCTGCAGCTCAGCCTGCACTGAACAGGGCAGCAGCAAGCTTTGGGTTCTCTCCAAAGCTTGCTCTGTCAATCCAGCAGCACTCTGGATAAACGAGGCTCCACCTTTGGAGTGTGCAAGATGCAGCTGGCAGTGCCAGCTCTGCCGTGGCACTCCAAGGCTCACTTGCAGATGTCCCTTGGAATGAAAAGCCAGGAAAAAAGAGAGGATGACTTGTGCAAAGGCTGGATTTGACCCTGGCTATCAACTGAGCATCCCTGTGAGGCTTGGCAGGGATATTCCACCCTTGGAGCCTTGTCTGGACTGCACCAGAGCTTGTTGGGAGCTGATTCTGGGCACCCTATTGAACCCCAAATGCAAAGGGCTCCTGCCTTGGACCAGGGCACTGACAGCAGTGCCACTGGCTGGAGATGAGGCAGTGAGAAACTCTGTGAGGTAAGAGACCTGTGGCAAGGTGACTGCCCTCACATCCATCCGCAGCAGTTATCAGAACCTGCCCTGTATGGAAACCCTGTGCCAGGCAGTATGAGCTGCCCTTCCCAGACCAAGTGTGCCTTTTGCAGCTGGAGACTAAAGCCCCTTCTGCTACTGCCTCCCAGTGCCAGCAAGCACGATGCCATTTGGGATCCCAGATGTTTCCCACAGGACACATTTCTGCCCTCACCAAAGAACCTGCAGCACAAAGTAGTATCTCTGATGTTTGAGCCTGACCCTGTGTGACCCACGCAGAAGATGGGATATGATTTGGCACTGGGAAGAAGATATTTTACCACATTTCTTCCTGCAGCTCTATAAACCAGACCCATCTTGCTGTGTGTCCTTGCATCATAGAATCATAGAATCAAGCAGGTTGGAAGAGAGCCCCAAGATCATCCAGCCCAACCTAGCACCCAGCCCTGCCCAACCAACCAGACCATGGCACTCAGTGCCCCAGCCAGCCTTGGCTGCAACACCTCCAGCCACACAGACTCCACCACCTCCCTGGGCAGCCCATTCCAATGCCAATCACTCTCTCTGACAACTTCCTTCTAACATACAGCCTGAACCTCCCCTGGCACAACTTGAGACTCTCCCCTTGTTCTGCTGCTGGCTGCCTGGCAGCAGAGCCCAACCCCACCTGGCTACAGCCTCCCTGCAGGCAGCTGCAGACAGCAATGAGCTCTGCCCTGAGCCTCCTCTTCTGCAGGCTGCACACCCCCAGCTCCCTCAGCCTCTCCTCCCAGGGCTGTGCTCCAGGACCCTCCCCAGCCTTGCTGCCCTTCTCTCAACACCTTCCAGCACCACAGCATCTCTCTTGAATTAAGGAGCCCAGAACACTGGACACAGCACTCAAGGTGTGGCCTGAGCAGTGCTGAGTACAGGGGCAGAATAACCTCCCTTGTCCTACTGGCCACACTGTTCCAGATACAGGCCAGGATGCCATTTGCTCTCTTGGCCACTTGCACACACTGCTGGCTCATGTTCAGCATGCACAGCACCAGCAGCACCAGGAGGGACACCTGTGACCCAGGCCTCCTCTTTGTCCTAGTGCTCCATGCATTCCAGAAACGGGGATCAGAGAGCGACTGAGTGACAATGGCCACTGCTGAGACTCCAATTTACCCCTCCCTGGCAGTGCAGGAGCTCCAAAGCCTATAAAGTTTAGTGCTGCTCTGTTTAAAGAAGTTTTCACTTCAGCCCAACTGTAAAATGATCTGAGGGCTTACACTAAAAAAGGGCTTTTATTTTATGCTGGTCATTAACAAAGGAGGCTCACACTTGGGATCTGTTCTGCTGAGGAGAGCTGGAGCTGCTGGATTCGTTACCCTGTCTGAGTGGGCAGAGCTCTCAGAAAACACTGAAGCTGTCTGGTGACTATGGAGAAGGAGACTGTGGCTGAATCCTGGGTGGGAAGCAAACCCTGGCCCATGGCCTGGCAGCATGGGCAATGTGGGAGCAGAAGTGACCACACAAGGCTCACCTGTTGCCAGCATGAGCTGGGCACTGAGAGAGCAGATGGCAAAGTTTGGGTTGGGCTATCCCCAGGTCTGGCTGCTGCCTGATCTTCCTCTCACACAG
Source organism: Pogoniulus pusillus (assembly GCF_015220805.1). Lineage (NCBI taxonomy): Eukaryota > Metazoa > Chordata > Aves > Piciformes > Lybiidae > Pogoniulus > Pogoniulus pusillus. Next base: position 4,338,012 of record NC_087299.1, read on the forward strand.
GTGCCCATCAAAAACCCAAAGCCTCAGCTCAGGCAGGTTGTGGAGTGATGATGCTGGCAGCACCCCGGCTGACTGCCTGGACCTGCCGGGCAGCAGCATCCACCAGAGCTTCACCTGCCTGCTGAGCCTGATCAACCTTGCTGTTCAGCTTGTCTAGGGCATAGATAAAGCCGACTCAAAGAAGCAGAGCGAGACTGGATGATGGAGGAACTCATGGACTGTCTGCTTTGTCCTCCCTCACCAAAAATTTGCCCAAGGTATTCAGGCCTCAGGCTTGGAGGAACCGCAGGGTGACAGGGTGGCTGCTGCTCACGCTGCTGAGCTCCTTTGCTCCCCCTCCACAGCACTTGCAATCACCAAGACAAATTACCCTGCAGGGCATGTGCCTGAGCAGGTCTGTCCTGGATCTTACCTTGCCCGGGAGCTGCAGGCATCTATTTGTGGGGGAGCAGCCAAGGGTAAGCCAGCAAAGCAAGCTGTGCCCATTATTCGTTAATTACAGCCATCTATTTAACACTAATAACACTCCTGATTATTTGCGTAGCACCCTGAGTGCTGCAGCCTGAGAAGAATGCTGTCAGGTGGGAGCTGCTGATACCTCAGGCTGAGGGAGACAGAGCTGCAGTCACACCAAGGACTTGAGAGTATGGAGCGGCACTGATACGCTTCACAGCTTAGAGCCCCCCAGGCACATGTCCCGAGGTGCCTGGCAGCAGGGCAAGCACCCTGCCCGCTGCCTGAGCAAGCACAGCTGCAGGACAGCTTCAGCAGAGCCACAGGCTTTATATTCCACCACCTGAACGAGCTTCTTCAGGTTCTAATTCAGTGTAATTATTAATGCTACAAGAATGGAACTGTTAATTTCACTGCTGCTACTGCCAAGGGCACACACCCAGCCTGAAACACAAAACTGTCCCCGGGTGACTTAAGAGACACACAGTAAATGGTGCAAGGACACAAAGTGTGGCTGAAGGAGCAGAAGGGCACCGAGCACAAGTGGCACAAGCACACACCTGTGCTAGCACACCTGCATGGGCACCTGCCCAGGGCATTTCCCATTCTGCAGGCAGCGTGCACAGGCTTGTTCCTGTGCCTGTGCTCTTCCCTCACCCTCAGCACACAGCAAGAGACGTTTCCAGCTGCAGGAGGTGCTGACCTTGCAGGAGTTGCTGACCTTGCAGGAGTTGCTGGTGTGGTATGTGTTATGGGTTTATACAACCACTCCCTCCTCATTTAAACCACAGCCAAACCTCCGCTGCTGGGATGGGATGAGCCTATGGCAGCTCCCAGCCATCCTGCTCAGCTGCTGGCTCCCATGGGCAGAGCTGCTCCTTTCACATATGGACATTCAGGGAGGCTTCACAAAGCCAGGCCCCAAATTTAGAAGTCATCATCTCGAAGTCGTATGTGAAATGATTCATCACGATGACAGCAGCAGCATGTGGAATGGAGTCACTTGGGGAATGATGCAGACAAGGATTGATAAAGTGTAAGGAAGCTGAAGCTTTTGGAGCCTTCTGAACCTCAGTGATGCCCCCCAGAAAGGTGGGGTTCTTCCACTGTCCTGTGATGAACCTGCTGTGGAGCATAATTCACCAGCCAGCAACACTTCAGCATGTCCTAACACACCCCAAAACGCCAACTGCATCATGAGATGGGAGCAAAAAGAAAGCAGAAAGGAGAGAATCCCCTCCCTGTCCTGAGGGGCTGATGCTGCAGCCTTCAGCAGCACAAAGCCACTTCTCCTGCACCCAGACACTGCAGGTGACCTCAGTCTTTGGCTCTGCCTGGCTCCATCCTCACACTGCTTGCACCTCAGCTAGGAGAATGCAGGAACAAAGACCCAGGGCTGTGAGGTCATCTTCTTCCTATCTTGGCCATGCATTCACCCGCAGCTGCTCCTGCCCTGTGCCAACCTCTCCCATCGCCTGGCTTCTCAGCTCCCCACGTCCCCTTTGGCATCTGCAGGTAGCGCAGCCGTGTCACCCCTCAGCCTTGGCCCAACAAGTTTTTTACTCCTGCTCATAAACCAGCCCATTTTCCTGACCTGCTCAGCTTGTCCCTTCCTTTCTGTTTCCCACTGGCCAGGCGTTCCCCTCCCCTACGCAGTGCTGTAAATATGGTAGTGCTGCCTTGCCCAGTTGCTCATCGTGGCCCACAGCTACCCCAGGTTCCTTCTTTCAAGCACCCCGGGATTCCACATGCCCCAGCAGCAGATGGCACACCTTGTCTGAGGCTGATGAGCTCTGGACAGCAGGCAGTTGCCTGTGAAAGCTGCCAGTGTGCAGGCGTGGGACACGGGTTTGGGACCTGCCAGTGTCGGCATCCTGCCCATCCAGGCAGCTTAACCAAGAGTGGCTCTGCACAGCCTGCAAAGCAGAACGTGTGCAGGGCAGAGGAGAAGGGGAAGGCACTTCCAAGAATTAGAATGACACAAAGCTAAGCTCCCTCCTTCTCAGCACTATCTACCTTGTCACAAGCTACATGTTGATTATCTTCCATTAACATCTTGTGTCCTCTTCCTTAACTTCCTAATAAAATGTTTATCTCCAAGGAAATTCTGCAGAAAAGACTGAATTTGCATATAAATAGCAGAGATGTCAAAACACAAGATGCCAGGATTTGGTATTCTGACTCAGTGTTATACATGATTTGGATTAATTTCCTCAACTTCCAGTCAACTCCACAGCTGAGTCACCAGCAGTGGCACTGCACAGCTCACTGCATACCACCGGCGACTGAGGCTTGCCCGGCAACTGCCCTGCTGCCTGTGCCTGCTTTGGAGCAGCCCCTCCCATCAGCTTCATCCCCCACTTCACAACGGGAAACGGGACCTTACCCGGGCTGTTAGATGGGATAACAGCCCTGTGCTCCACGGTACAAAGCAGGCACAAAACCCTGTGCTCCAGGGTGTAAGGAAGGCAGCCTGGTGCCAGGTGTGACACCGGTGAGGCAGAGCTCTCTGTACTGGTGTCACCCAAAGGGGTAGTCATGGGGAATCAGATTTAGACAGAGGTTACAAACATGACTGGAGGACCCGAGGGCAATTTTCCAGGTGCCACTTGGTAGCAGGGTGTTGCTGTGTTCCCTCTTCCAGCACCGCGCTCAGCAAGCTGAGCGGTGCAGAGCGGAGCTGTGCCACTCAGCAGCCACCCGGCCTCACAGGCCAGCATCCTGGCACCAAGAGCAGGCACAGCACCCACCAGGGAAGGCAAAGAGTACCCAGCCCGGGTAGAGAGCATCATCCCAGCTCCAGCAGCCCAGACACATCCCAGTCCCTTCACACCTCCCGTGCCAGCAGCTCCTGCCACTGCAGCTGATGAAAGCAGAGCACCCCCAGCTCTGGTGCTGAGGGGGTCGCAGGTTTAAAGCACAGCCAAGCCACTATCTCGAGTGGTTGGGCAAACACCACTCAGATGGCAATTGTGCTGCATCCTGGCTGAAAAATACCATGCAGCCAACACATCCATATGGCCAACCAGAGAAGCCACGGAAAGCTCACGACATGCCTGTGCAAGCCAAATGTTAATGAACTAGCCCCAAAGAAGATAAAAATCTGCTACCTGGTACAGCCCACCTGCATGTGGATCCACGTGTGGATTTGTCCTTCCATCCAGCCATTCCCAGCCTTGGGCCAGGCAGCTACAGTGCACATGCAGCCCACTCGTGCAGCCCCCTCTGCCCTCCTCACCTCAGTATCTCCCCTCTGTCACCTGCAGTGGTGCTCACAGCCTTTACATGCCCCTGAGCAGCGAGGGGATGAGACACACAAGCAGATGGCCAATAAAAAAGACTCTGGAAAAATCTCTCACTGCAGGCTTTATAGGGAAGGGTTCACCATCAACAGGCCAAGGTAAGTTCAGCAGCCACAGAGCCCTATCAACAGCTCAGACAAAGAGAAGAACCTGCCCTGAAGAGCTGAGTTGGGATGTGCAGGTCACCAGCTTGGTGTCCTCTCTGGTCTTCATCACCAGGTGAATTTCTGGTGTAGACAACCAGCAGAACAACTTCAGCTGGCTCTCACCAGCACACCAATGCTGTTTCACACCTGGGTGACTCACACTGAGCTTCTGCAGAGGCACCAGGACCTCCCATGCCTGGCTCTGCCATCACCACCATCTTCTGCAGGGCTCTTACAATGTGAGAGCCATTTTTGGTGCCTGCTAGGATGACACTGAACTGAAAAAGCTGTGGAGGGAGCTGACAAGATGGATCTTTTACATCAGGATGAATCAATTAAAAGGCCATTACAGCAGGGAGCATCAGAATGCTGGATGGCCAAACCAATCCCTATTTATGTCCCTCTGTCTGGAATTCCCCACTTGCTGTTTACCATCACCCTGAGCCATCCCTCACCCAGGCTGCTCTGAGGGCAGGGTGAGCTGCCTGGGGAGGAGCAGCTCTGCCGCCCCAGCCACTCCCACAGCATTCAGAGGTCCTGGCCAGCTGCAGCACCTCGGCAGAAAGTGCCAGGCAAGGCGGGAGCCTTCATCACCTGCTGAACTTCACTGAGCTTTTGAGGGCTGCTCCTTGCTGCCTCTGGGCCGAATCACCCCAGGTGTGTCCCCCAGCTTGCAGGTACCTGCAGCTGTCTCCATGGTGACAGCGCAATAGGAGCCAGGACCCCTCTCCACCAGCCAAGGTGCCTCAGGGGTCCAGAGCAGGCTGCTATGGCTGCAGCAGCGAACACGAGTGCCCAGGGACCACCGAGACGTGTGGGGCTCTCAGCCCTGCTGCCTTCCTCCTCTATTCCCACCAGCTTGAGGCTCCCCAGCCAAGCTCGAGCAGAGGGATTTCGGATTTGGCAGGAATCTAGGTGACAGATCCTCCTGAAGTGCAAATTGCCACAGCTCCACTGAAGTCAGCAGAGATATGACAATTTACACCCACTTAGGTTCTGCCACCGGGTAATTAGCACATTGCAAATAACTGGAAACATCTTCCCAAATAGGAATTCTTCAGCCTGAAGCAAGGTTGTGAAAGAAAAACCCATCTCATTTTTTCTTAGGACTGAGCAAACTCCCAGGCTCCACTGCTGCCCTCATCTAACACACGGCTGGCTGGAGCCAGCAATTTAAGCATTCCTGGTCTTTTTGTCTCCCTAACAAAACCGGCTTTATCTGCCGGGGTGTACCTGAGGTGTTTCACTCAACACATCTCCCACCTGCTACCACCCAAATGCTCTCTCACTACCAATCCATTTCATTGCCCCTGTGCCACCCAAGGACTTGGCATCCCTAATTCTTGGCTGGCATTAATTATTAACATGGAGTATCTCTATGCAGTAGAGAGCAGCAGGGACCCAGAGGAAGCAAACAGACTGGCATGTTTGGCACTCCTATCACAGGAAAGGCTTCTCACTTCCATCACGGGCAGTACCTGAGCTCTCCCAATCAATACCCAAAAAGGTCAAGCAGAACAAGCCTCTCACTCTTGCCTGTTGGGCTGACATCAGTCCTGGGCAAAGCAGTGGAAAAATTGATATGAGATGCAATTAATAAGGAATTAAAAGACATGACTACAAGTAATGCTCACCAACTTGGTTCTGTGGGAAACAGCTCTGGCCAAGTGACCTTGGTTGCATTCTTTGAGGAGATTCCAAGGCTGCTTGACAAAGGCTGCTCACCTCACATCTGTACAGCATCTGCCCGACACCAAGCAACAGCCAAACACTGAGCAGACACAGCTGCAGCCTCTGTAACACATAGGAACCATCCTCAGGGCTGCCCAGCTGACAGGACTCGGAGCAGAGGTCACCTGGCAGTCAGAGCCAAGCAAGGGGCAGTAGGAGAGGAGGCTGCATGCTAGACAACTCTAGAAGAGTGAAGGCTTTGGAGTGGACACAGCTCAGCCCACATGGACACAGTTATGACACTCAGCTGCTGCCATGATCAGCATTTTCAGTGGAGACAGGTGGCTGGGGAAGGTTACTGCCTGACAGCTGAGCAGAGGCACCAGCGCATCTCTCTCTTTGCCCCAGTGACACTCACAGGGCTCTGCCATCCCAGTTTGCCCAGCTAGAACAATTTTAAAGAGGGGAAATGCCTGAAGTGGCACAGCAAGACTCCTTTTCCCATCCTGCTTCCAGGATCCGGATGCTCTTTGCACCCACCCATCGGGCACAAGCTGAGGGGGCAGACCAGCTGTGCCAGGGTCAGAGGCATCCTCTGCCCTCACCTGTGTGCTGTAGCGATTGTGCCAGGTGCAGGCTCACTGGTGGGGCATCCAAAAGGCAGAAACACCCAGCACTCAGCAGTCCCTCCCATCACCATCAGTGGATGCTCGAGAACTATGAAGAGCTGAAGAGCTGCTGCTCTGCCTGCAGCCTGCCCAGCACCCAGCCCTGCCTCATCTTCACACCAGGGAGCCACCGTTAATGCCCCTGGCAGCAGCAGGTCCTCCTTCCTCTCCAGCAGGTTATTCCAAAGGCCTGGAGTGCAGTGTGATTTCCACACCTCACCAACAAAGAAAGGCCTTGGAATAGCCCTGCTTCCTCCTGCCAGCAGCACATCATCTCCCTCTCATCTGCTCCAGGAAGGTTCTGCAGGGAAGGCTGGCAGGGAGCAGGCACGGAGCAGGGTATCCACGAGAGACAGAGGAGCACTGATGGTCTGCGGCAAGACCTGCACCCACTCGAGCCCCAGCATCGCAGAAAGATGGACAGAGGCATACCCAGAGGTATGAGAGGGATGCACGGCCCCAGCACCTCGCCTCCACAGCCCTGCTTCGGCGGTGCTTCCATCAGCGGAGCACCAGCGGCTTCAGCCGGGCAGCGGAGTCCCAGAGCCGGCGGCACGGTGGGAGCTGCTGTGCCCAGCGCCGGCTCCGCGGCTGAGCCAGCCCTCCCTCGCCTTCGCTATTAGCCGGGGAAGCGGCGGGTGGCCGTGGCGAGGGAATAAATCATCGTTGGTGGCTAAATGGAGTGGTGCGGCTCGGCTCGGCTCTGCCGGCAGCGCCGCTTTCAGCAGCGGTGCAGATAATGGAGCCTGCATGCACCGGGGCCGGTGCAATGAGCCGCGGGCTGCGGACGGGTATTCGTACAACGCCGGCAGCGATGCTGCGGAGGCAAGCTCGGTCACAGGCAGGGTCTTTGTTCAGAGCTGAGGATCAATGCTGCTCCTCAGACGATGCACTTGTTTCCCCAGCAAGACCCAGGAGAAGCCTGAGGAGCAGCTCGGGGCTCCCCTCAGTCATTGCTGCACTGTGGGCAGGACCAGGGCACTTCCCTGCATGCAGCTCACCTGTGTTTTGGGTGCATGTGCAAGGGAGGATCATTAGAGGCTGTGGGCAAACAAATCTTCACAGGAACATGCTCAGAATTTCATCTGCATGGGATTATCCCCTGGCAGACATGAGACAGAGACATTACCACACTGCTTAGCCCAGTCTCCTGCTCCTGACAACCACCAACACGAGAAGTGCTGGAGAAAAGGTGAAAGGCTTTTGCATGAGACACCAGGAGCTCCTGAAGGCATTACCCTAAATTCTAAGCAACCTTGCACTCTTCAGCTTCTCCAGTGGCAGAGACCTCCCAGGCCCATGATTTATCTCCACAATTACCACTTATAGCTGAATAAGTAACACTGCAGCCAACACGTCAGAGCACCTCACCTCCAGCCACTGATGTTGTTGATGCCAATCAGCATGTTCCACTGCTTACCATTTTTAACTTGAAACTCCTGACTGTAACTTGATTGTGCCCTTCCCCAGACAGGTCACAGAGAGGAAGAAGCAGCACTCGAGCAGCTGCCAGGCACCGTACACTGGAACTGGCATTATCAGGGTAACCTTCACTAATATCCACGTTCGTATCAGTGCTTCTACAGTGCTGGATTTGGTGTCCCAGCTGCTGCTCAAGGTCACTGCTCAAGTTGCTGCATTCTGGAGCCCCCATTACAAGAAGGATGTGGATGTGCTGGAGCATGTCCAGAGAAGGGCCACGGGGATGCTCAGAGGGCTGCTGCAGCTCTCCTATGAGGACAGACTGAAAGAATTGGGGCTGTTCAGTCTGGAGAAGAGGAGGCTCCCAGGTGACCTTCTTGTGGCCTTTCAGTATCTGAGGGGAGACTACAAAAAATCTGGGGAGGGACTTTTTAGGCGATCAGGGAATGACAGGACTGGGGGGAATGGAGCAAAGCTGGAGGTGGGGAGGTTCACACTGGACGTGAGGAGGAAGCTGTTCAGCATGAGAGTGGTGAGAGCCTGGAATGGGTTGCCCAGGGAGGTGGTTGAGGCCCCATCCCTGGAGGAGTTTAAGGCCAGGCTGGATGTGGCTCTGGCCAGTCTGCTCTAGGGTAGGGTGTCCCTGGGCATGGCAGGGGAGTTGGAACTGGCTGCTCCTTGTGGTACCTTCCAACCCTCACTGATTCTATGATTCTGTGATTCTATGCTGAGACCAACCTGCAGCTAGCTCTGGATTCTGTTTATCCTCTTCAGGCTAGGTTGGGCTGGTTGTTGTTTCCTTGCTTTTTCCCCCCACTTTGCACCCGAGCTAACACCAGGGAAAGACTTATGGGCTTAATTCTCTGCAGGAGTTTTCAAAAAGCACACAGCAACTCATTATTAGCATATAAAGATGAAAGGACTGTAAATCTGTGCAAGCAGGCACAGGATCTTTAAAAAAGAAGTACAACAAAAAATAAAATTAAGAGATGAAACCCCAAGCATCAGCTGTGACAGCAGCCACTCAAGTCAGAAACCACAGCCAATATTTCAAGCTGTCCACACCTATCACTCTCCAAGTTTGCTTTTTCATCTGAAGAACAGCAGCTTCCCTTGTTGACTTTCTCAGTGTACTTAAAAATAGAGATCAGCACCTGGCTGCAGCTGTGATTCCCAGGGAGGTGGTGGAGTTGCCATCCCTGGAGGTGTTCAAGAAAAGACTGGATGAGGCACTTAGTGCCATGGTTTAGTTGATTGGATAGGGCTGGGTGACAGGTTGGGTTGGATGATCTTGGAGGTCTCTTCCAACCTGGTTGATTCTATGATTCTATGATGTGGTGGCTTTTCAAACAGAGGAGCCAGAACACAAGAGAGATCCTCCAAACCCTTTAGAACTTCTCAAAACATATTTCTTGAAGTAAACCTACCTGATAGTAAATAATTATCCACAAAACAGAACGAGTCAAAAAGGCTTTTCCACTAAAAGCATCTCTGCCTAATCCTACCTGCTCTGCAGTGGAACCTTTTATTCTGCTCCTTTCTATGCATGTTTTGACATAGATCTCGAAACCCCTGGGTTCACCCCTGCCTTATTACATTTAAAAGCCTTTGGATGGCAGCAGCAAAGTGTTCTGCACTATAAACCAGAACACAGCTGAGGTTTGATGGGTTTGCTTCTCCTTTCTACCCCACAAAATGCTTGCTAAATGCTATTAAATTTTAGCATACACCATAATAACCAAGCTGCAGGTTTTTTTCCACATTTAAGTCAATTGACTTTCAAGTTTTATCTTTCCACCTACTTTGAACCAAATAAAGTTGTTCCTGCAGTCAGGGGTGGGGGGGGGGGAGAATGCTCTAGAGCATCTCGTGGTGATGAGAGGTACTTCCATGAGCAAAAAAGTCCAGAGATTGAATTAAAACCACCAGGGGCACAGGATGCAAAGTAGGGGAGGCCTAAAGTTTTCTGTCTTTCCCAGCTACAGTTAGCTTGGGGAAAAAAAGGCAAGAAGATGAAATCCAAAACCCTGCTGTGGGCAGAAGGTGAGGTGCTGTGCAGGGGAGTGCTTGGGAGCCTTCTGCCCCTCAGAGCCTCCTGTCCTGCAGCTCCTGACCCCCCGCCCTCATTTCAGACATTGAGGCAGGTGTTGTAAAGGTGTCCCCGTGCTGGTGACACATGCAGAGGATTAAGCCTGCCTTTGTACGTGCTGCCTGCTGGCCCTCTCTGCAACCTCCCACAGCTGCAGGGGCCATGAGCACACTTCCCGCAGAAGCATTGCACTCCTGAACCTGTTCAGAGGCTTAGGTGGGATTTAACAGGGAGCCAGGCTTCAGGAACACCCAGACCTGCCTGCTTTTACCTGGTCTCTGTTCAGAACCGAGTCACCCCATTTCCTGGTCCCCTTGGGGTACCCATGGCTGCTCTCCCCTGCACCACCACCACAGCCACACAGCCAGCACTGCAGGGAAGCTGCAGAATCGTCAGCTGATGTGGCTCAGGAGCAACAAACACCTTGGAAATCGATAAGAGAGATGTGGGCCTCATGCAGGATGTGTCACAAGAGTGTGAGTCAGGATGGCAGCACAGTGGGGCGTGAGCCACCTTCCCTGCCCACCTGGAGCATCGATGTCCCAGCAGCATCTGGCAGGCAGGGTGAAGCCAAGCACGACAGAGCCAACAGAAGGGCTGTGGGCTTCATGCCTCCCCTGAGCCGGGGCTGCGTTTCCCTGACACCAGGACTCTGCTCTTCACAGCACGTGGGGTGCTCCACTCCAAAGGAGTCGTCCTCTGCGAGGAGAGGGAGCTGCCAGGAGTGCTGATGCGAGGCTCAATGTCACCTTGCCCGGCAGAGGAGGGCTCTGGCTTGGGCCGTGTCCAGCGCCGGTCGCGCTCCCCTGATGGAGGTCACCTCTCCATAGGGCTCGCTGGCGGCCTCCAGAGCGACAGGGAAGGAAGAGAGCTCCTGCCAGCAATCCTCAGGAGAGAGGAGGCTGGAGGAAGGACAGGAGCAGGGGGAGATGCAGGCAAAGGTCGCTCTTTACATCTGCTGGAGGGCTGCTGCTGCACAGCTGGGTCCAGAATTAACTCCTGGTGATACTCACCCTAGCGTGGGCTGAGGGCATGGCCAGGGAAAGGAATCTGCAGCAGAGGGCACAAACCTCTCCGCTCACCCAGGCAGGCCCCCGTGGTCCTGTTCCACTGGTAAAAGTGGTGTCTGTGTCCCAGCCACAGCTGGGCTCTCCAGCCCTTCTACATCTCAGCACCAAGGTGAGCAATGGAGGGCTCCGAGCATCAGGCCCTGCCCTGCTGTGTCTCCATGTCACAGCCACCAGTGTGTGTGGGAAGGGAGCAATCTGCATCCGAACCACAGCCACGTCGGAGCAGAGGACACTGCTGAAACAGGACCAGCAAGGCACTGAACCAGGAAACGCTCCAGTTCAAGACCCAGATCAAACACAGAGAGCTGCAGCAGAAGCATTCCTCCTCCATCTGAGCCAGGATAAAGAGGCTAAAATGAGCTAAGCCAAAGTTGCCTTCAAAACGGCCAACACTGAGAAAGAAAGAATAAAAAAGACCACCACCCAGGAGGCTGGCCCTAGCCCAGCATCCACTCACACTCAGTGCAGGGCAGCACCATCAGAAAGCCTGTGGAAAAGAACTCAGCAGCCACAGAGACATGGAAACTTGAGTAGGTGGAAGCAAGGAAAGTCTTCCTCAGCCCAGGCACAACACCAGTGGTTTAGAACCACCTCCTGTGCCACCAATGGAAGTTTCTTCACTTGGAACCTTTCAGATTCTGCACAGCAGCAGAGCAGAGTGCAGGGCATCAGCCACCTCTGGCTCCAAAGGCCAGGAAAAGCACTGACACATCTTGCCTGTGTCTGGCTTCCACGGTTCAAGGCTTCTGGAAATCCCAGAGCATTAAGGAGCAGTTTGAACACCCAGGACGTTTGCTTTCCTCCCAAGTCTCGTGACGAGACAGAAGAGGCCCAGCAAGAGCAACATCTTTGTCATCCCCAGGTAACCTTGTGACAGGATCCATCTCCTAACAGCACCTGAGCAAGCTCTAACTCACAACACTCATCAGACTCCTCCCAGGATTTTCCCTTCTTTCTTACCTTCCCTTGCCAGACAAGAGAGGAAATGGAAAACTCAGCAGCTGTAAATGCATGCTGGGATCCTATGTCCCAAGGATGCTCTCAGACACTTGCTTTAACTCCCAGGATCTGGGGACATGCTCAAGCACAGGTGTGGTCTGAGGAGGGTCTCTTATAGTGGTTCCACAAACTATGGGTGACCTTATTGCTGTGGGTGACCTTATTGCTGTCTACAACTACCTGAGGGGTGGTTGTGGCCAGGGGGAGGTTGCTCTCTTCTCTCAGGTGGCCAGCGCCAGAACAAGAGGACACAGCCTCAGGCTGCACCAGGGCAGGTTTAGGCTTGAGGTGAGGAGAAAGTTCTTCCCTGAGAGAGTCATTGGACACTGGAATGGGCTGCCCGGGGAGGTGGTGGAGTCGCCGTCCCTGGGGCAGGTCAAGGCAAGGTTGGACGTGGCACTTGGTGCCATGGTCTGGCCTTGAGCTCTGTGGTAAAGGGTTGGACTTGATGATCTGTGAGGTCTCTTCCAACCCTGATGATACTCTGATACTGTGATGCTGTGATGACTCAGTTCCCAAAACATTTGTCTCCTATGGAAGTTGGGAATCTCTCCCTTTCAGAAGAGTTTTCACAAAAGCCATTAGTGAGAGAGAAACCTGCAACAGCCTCAAAGGGGGATGGGAAAGGAAATCAACTCTGGAAGGAAAGATCAGGTGAAGCTTCAGTGACAGATGGTGCTCTACAAAAGGTCAGCCTTTGGCTCCTTCTGCTGTTCATTATTTATTAACAACGCCTCTGACACTGGCATTACTGCAAGAGTCCAGATAATAAAATGCTGGTTTATAGTTCAAGCTCCCTGCAGGTGCAGCAAGAAGTTTGCAAAGCGATTCCAATGTGTTGCACAGCTCCCTTGAGGGTGCTCACGGACAGCTTGCAGAGTGAGTTTGAGGTGGAGGAGCCCCACAGCTCACCTGCCTGGCCTCCTGCTGCCCCAGGCTTCGTCCCATTCCTCGCCCACAGCCGAGGTCAGTCTCCAGCGGCTCTAACAGCTCAGGGGTTACACCTGCCAGAGTTCAGCAGGTAACTGCCCCTATGGAGCTTCCTCACACCTGAGGCTGTTGTAACAGCAGAGGCTGCACTGCTCCTCCTGCAGCAGGCACCAGCACAGCAGGGAGAGGGAGATGATGAACACAGCAGTGCAGCAAAGCAGAAGAAACCTTCTCATGTTGTACAGCTGTGGGGTTGTCCTTACTGTGACAGTCCCATCAACAAGAGACCAATCTCTCCACCAGGAGCTGACACCTTAAGGCCCACAGAAAGTGACCCTGCAGCCCTCCTGCTTCCAGAGACAGCCTCACAGGCAGCAGGAGCTTAGAGCAGCACAAAGCAGGAGCCTGGCTCAGATCTGACCCAACTCCTCTTTCCTGAAGTATCTGCAGTGCAGGACTCTACCTGCTGAAGTCTCATCTGGCCCTTCCACCACAAGCGTGGTGCTGGACACAAAGGACAGGTTACTGGTTGAGCCCTCCTGCATCAGCCCAGCCAAGGGGGTCTAGGGGCACCTCAAACCCTGGGGAGCTGCTCCTCTCCAAGAGGGCAGCTAGCAGGAGCAGAGGGCAGCAACCTTCAGTGCTGCTGCAGCAGGAACACATCTCTCTGCTAGAAGAATGGAAAACCAGCAACAGGCTCACCAGCAGCCACCCTGCCCGAGCATGGTGAGTCCTTCCCCTCGCTGGAGGAAGCAAAGTGCAGCCTGGTTCTGCCAGCCTCAGGTGTGAGCAGAGATGACCTCCAGCAGGGGCAATACTACTGCTAAAGGCTGCACACAGGAATAAAGCCTGGAGGATGCCACTGAGGAAATCAGGGACGTCTCTGTACAGTGAGCCCAGAGCTCCCTTCTGAAGAGGGTAATCAGAACAATAACAAATAAAAACATGATGAAAGGAAGCCAGGCAGAGATAAGTTCATCACTAATTATGAGCAGCAGGACATGCCCTGACTCCTTGGAAAAGAAGGTGAAGTGAATTTTTAATTCCTGCTCTCATGACTCTTGGATAAGAGACCAATTCCCCTCCACGGTCAGAGCTCATCAAACACATCCAGAGTCTTAACCACGCCTAGTGAGAGGCCTCCTGCTGCCCACAGAACCGACAGGAAGGTGTGAGCCTGTGGCTGGTTTATCTTCCTCCTTAATCAGTGGTTATCAGGAAGCATAAAGTGATGCTCACTTGAGAGCCAAGGGAAGTTCTGTAGATAGATCCACAGGGTTTAGAAAGTCCCAAAGTGTTAGGATGCCCTGGGGCTCTACCCAAAAACAGCAGCAAGCACCTGTGGCACAGCTTAAGGCTTGCACTGGAGGTGCCTTGCACCCAAGGACCAGTTCCACTGGAAGCACAGGAGCTGCCAGCAGGGCCCCTACCATGCCACACACCAGCTGTGAGACAACCATGCACAGCTGGAGGCCAACAGACCTTCTCTGAGCCAAGTGTCCCACGGGCTGGGGCCCTAGGGGGGCCATCCAAGGTATTTTACAGCAAATTGCTCAAATTGCTCAGCAGAAAATGAAAAGCCTGTCATGTTCTCCCCACGTTTTCTAGACTCAACAGCTCTCAGCACTGTGACCTGCTGTCTGTAAAAGGTTTAATGAACTTGTAATGGATCCCTGAGCAGGAGCCAGCAGCCATAGGTGTTATCTTCAGGAGCTGCTCCTCCAGGACCACCAAGGTGAACCAAGAGATTAAAAGAAACAGGAGGTCCCCTTGGATGCCTCAGAAAAGGGCCCATGGCACAAGGAGCTGAAGTGCAATGCTTGCAGCCTGGGCAGGGGGTAACAGCCATGCTGGGTGCCTTCAGAGCCTGGCTTCTGCTGACAGTGGAGGGAAGGGTGCAGCAGCATGGAGCTGGCTGGCAACAGTGCTCAGCAAAGCTGCAGATAATCAGCACTGTTCTGCGCTGCCATGAACCAGCAAAGGCACCTGGAGCAGAGCCCTGTGAGGAGAGGCTGAGGGAGCTGGGGGTGTGCAGCCTGCAGAAGAGGAGGCTCAGGGCAGAGCTCATTGCTCTCTACAACTACCTGAAGGGAGGCTGTAGCCAGGTGGGGTTGGTCTCTTCTGCCAAGCACCCAGCAACAGAACAAGGGGACACAGTCTCAAGTTGTGCCAGGGGAGGTCTAGGCTGGATGTCAGGAGGAAGTTCTTCTCAGAGAGAGTGATTGGCATTGGAATGGGCTGCCCAGGGAGGTGGTGGAGTCACTGCTCCTGGAGGTATTCAAGACAAGCCTGGATGAGGCACTTAGTGCCATGGTCTGGTTGATTGGGCAGGGCTGGGTGCTAGGTTGGACTGGCTGAGCTTGGAGGTCTCTTCCAACCTGGGTGATTCCATTCTATTCTATTCTATTCTATTCTATTCTATTCTATTCTATTCTATTCTATTCTATTCTATTCTATTCTATTCCATTCTATTCCATTCTATTCTATTCTTCCCAGGCACTGCTGGTGACACAGGACTCACAATCAGGCAGCAAGAGTCTCTTTTGGCAGCAGAAAACCCACTTTGTGCATGAAAAGCACTGGTGCTCTGGCTGCTGCAGGCCAAGATGAGGCTTCCTCCATTCACCCAGCAATGGTCGGGGCACAGACTGCATGGACAGACTCAGGCTCTCACCCCACAGCTGCATCCCCCCTGCATGTGCCAGGTTAAATACACATGGCCCAGGGTGCTCATGGAGTGGGCTGCTCACAGCTGGGGCCAGTCTGAGCAGGCTGGGGCTCAGCCCTGAGGTGAAGGGCAGAGACATGGAAGCTTCTCCACCCTAAGAAAGAAAACTCACCAAATGATGGAAGAGTTCTGTAGGGAGCACCCACACAGATTCTGCTTCACTTCTTGTTAAGAGAGGACCAGCAGCAAGCCTGGACTAAGGCAGGACTGAAGCAGCTTCCACAGCAAAGCCTCAGCTTTCCCTCTCTGGCTCTCCTAATGAACCCAGCCTCCATCACACCATAAAACCCTGCTCAGCTCCAAGGCACTGAGCCTCGGTGGTTTATTTCTCAGCTGTGTACCTACCACTTAACTGTGAAAAATATTACTTATGAAAGATGATTCCTAAAAGCAAAGTTTGGGATTTTATTACACCTCTGGGCTAGCTCAGCTGATCTTTGAAGAAATAAGGTTGTACCCTTTCCACTGGGCATCCACAGGACAATCTTTCAGCGGTGAGCGAGGTCGGGCGATAAAGATCCGCAGGGCTCGTGCCACGTGGTGCCTTTTAGGCATTGCCAGGCTCAAAGGGCCACCACGTGGCCTTGCTAATGAGGCACGCTGGAATTTGATGGATTATGGCTACCAAGGTGGGAAAACACCACTGAAAGGCTGCAGAACAGATGGAACACTTGAAAAGCACTCCATAGAGCAGAAAAAGACAAAGAAAGCAACACTGAAAAGCCAGAGCAAGAAAGCAGAAGGAATCCACACTTGTCAGCAGCTGGCACAGACACTTCTGAACCTCAGCACCCAACACCCTCCTCCACTTCACAAAGCACCCTGCTTGCAACATGCACTTGTGCCACTGCATTTCAGCTTCACCTTGCTGTGCAAGCCTCTGCACCTGTCTCTCCTGGAGCCTCCTTTGCTCCTCTGGGAAGATGTCCAAACAGAGCCAGTGATGGAGCACCCTGCAGAAGAGCTGCTGGATGCCAACTACCCACACACAGGGCTGCTGCAGGGAGGGAGGGCAACCATGATGCACTGCCAGGAGCCAGCTGGGTGAGAGCCCTCGATCAGCACCCACAGGGAGCTGCTCCTGCAACCAGAGGTCTTGCTTCAAAACAAGGTGAAGGAGGAGGCTCCAAAGAGAAGCCTGGCACCACAGGGGTTGCTGCCAAGAGAAGGCAAGAGGCTGTTCCTGGGCAGTGTGCGCAGTTAGCGACCCATATGGGAACCACTGAAAGCTCCCAGGTCCCAGTGAGGGCATCACACAGGAACCCCTCGCAGAGAGCAAGCTGCTCCTTGGTCCACACTGAAATGGAAGGGTGCCACTGAAAACCTTTTGCTGAGACACCTCCAGAATCCAAGTGCCTCAAGTGCAGCCGTGAAAGCAAAGCACCCTTGGGACGCAGCCTGCACGGAACAAGGACTTGAGGCTTTGCCTCACTTTCCATTCTCCAGGGCAGGAGCAGAGGTCTCCCCTCAGCACCAAACAGAGCTGCAACTTGGCCGCTTCCTGCGCGTTTATGCCAGGCTGATGCTGCTTGAAACCTTCTTTGTGGATGGAATTTCTTCCCGATGGTGTCTGCCTGCAGTCAGGGGGAGGCACAGTGCAGGTAGCAGACAAGTTACAAATCCTGTGGTGTTTTCCCCTAAACAGTTTCGTGTTTCAGACGTCTCAGAAGAGCAAATTCTCTGCAAAGCTGCGCCCGGGCGCTCCGGTTTTGCTCTCACTGATAAATGTAAGCAATCAAAATCTGCTCTATTCTCCAGCAGTGCCTATTAAAATATAAACACAGCTCCAAGACTTGGAGCATGCCACAAAACTGCTTTTTATTCAAGAGTCAGAGCAAAGGCTGCCTGAGGCTGTGCTTGAAGTGGGCAGGGTCTGTCAATAGCGGGGCTGGTGCCTCCCACCAGAGGCCAAGGCCAGAGTTTCGAGGGCTCTGTGGGTGTCAGAGCAGAGTGACAGCTCTGGGGCTCTTCAGGAGCTGCTGTGGGAAGCAGGAGCTGGGTTTGATGGGTGCAACAACAACCCAAGTTCCGAGAGTGATGGCGCTGGGACGTGCCACTCAGCCAGGCTGCAGTAAAGCCCTTGCCATGGCCATGGGGCAGGGGATGCAGCAGTGGCATGGTGAACACTCCTGGCACACTCACAGCCTGTGGTAGGAGAGGTGCTGATGAATTAAAATTCAGAATGTCCCCATGAATAATTCATTGGCTGCCTGCAAGTATATTCCAGCCACGGAAATATCTGTCTATATAAATAGCCAACAGATGCAAACAGATACAGGGGGCACAAGGAACAGTACCAGCCAGGGATGAGCTTGGTGGGCAGCAGATCACACACCGCTGCCAGGCACCCTTCGTACCCTGCAGGCTCCTGACATTACAAATCCTCCTTGGCTCTCTCAAGTACTTTTTGCCCAATTTCACATTTTTTCTCCCCAGGCCCAGCCCATCTCAGCTCACTCTGCCCCGAGGAGCTGGCTGTGCTGGGGCAGAGGCTGCAGGACCCACTGTGAGTGGCACTGCACAGAGCACCCGAGCTCGACACCAGTTCAGCTCCCCACAGCAGCTCCTGATCCCAGAGCCCTGTAGCTCAACTGCAGCTGAGTTACACCAACAAGAGTGGAGCTGAGGCAGCAGGGCATGAACATGCTGGAATTCTGATAAAGCACCAACCAATATCAACGATAGGCAGAGGTGCAGAGGCCATCGATCATCCCCTCCTCTTTGCAGCAAGAAGGGTGGCATCACATTAAAAATAGAGCAGACACCTGCAAACAGGCAGGTATTTATTGGGGGTATTGTGACAACTGTCATCCTGCATTAGTCACAGAGGTCCCGCAGGACCCGGGCAGGTATTAAATGCACCAGGTTTTGTTTACTGGCAAAATATAATAAAATCCACTCTCTCTGATGGTCTGCTGGTGAGGATTGCTCCTCTCCCTAAAGTCATTCATAAAATAAGGATGCTCCCCCAAGATCTTGGGGAGAAAACACTTTATCAGGGCACCAGAGTATGGAGGGGGGATATTTGTGATTCCTCGCTTGGAATCTTCCATGGTTTTCAGGACAGTTTGATGTTGCCTGGCTCAAAAAACAACCCTGAATTACCCAAAGTCAAGGTGGATCCATTGCATGATGCTGGAGAAGGTCCTGCTCCCATGTACTGCAGGTGACAATTCAACACCAGTGCTGGTGTGCAAGCCCCTTGCAGAGGGCTGGCACCTGGGTGACCTGGAGCAAGGTGCTGCTGGTGCACAGCCACAGCCCTGCTGCTCCTGCAGGACAGCAATGAGCCAAAGCTGCTGTACTCTGATGGAGACACCCTGCAAGGGCGTCCAAGGGCTGCTTCCCTTTTCTTCCCAAGAACTGCCAACTGCTGAACTCATCTGATGCTTCTCAGTGCTTCAGACTATGCCCTTCCCTGCTCTCTGCTCACAGTGAGAGTGCAAACTTCTTGCAATCCCTCCCTCAGAAGCAAGATGAGTCTCTGATTGTGTGCTCAAATGGTGACCCCTCAAAAGTGAAGATCAGCAAAGGCCTGACCCCTGAAAGCACAGTTCTTGAATGTGTTACTCAAGAGTCTCAGGGAGGACAAACTTTAAACGCAGAGCTGGAGCTACTTCTGCTTACATTCCACAAGGAAACCTCCCCAGCTGCACAGGTGAAGTGCTTCAAGGTTACCCTGAGCCTTGTGTGATAAAAAGCCAGACTTTGGTGAAGATCCTGAGGCTCCTTCACTTGGTGAGACGCTGACACCACTGGAAGCAAAACGTATTCTCAGAGGCAATGTACTTGCTAGCCAAACCACACCATGCTCACCAGCACAGGGAGTCACTGACAGCCCTGCAGATGTCCTCCCTGAGACAGGTGAGGGCACCCTGTGTGCCCCAAAACACAGCCCACAGAGCACAGGGAAGGCAAACCAGGGCTGAGGGAGAAAAGGCATTGAATACAAGCTCAGATGGGCAGAGTCAGAGAGCAGATGATGGACAAGGAGATACAATTGGAAGGGCTGAAGGGAATCACAGAACCAGGTGCAAAACCACGACAAGAACGTGGCAACAGGGCAAAACTCTCCAGATGTGGCAGGTGAAGAAGAGAGCCTGAAGGCAGCTGCAGAGAGAGCCAAGGTGCCAAAGACAAGGTGACCCAATTTTGGTGGCAGGCAGGGATGGTATTGACCAGGCAGCAGTGGTTCGAGGGGAGCTGCTGGAAGGACAAGGAGGCTATCAAGGAAGGCTTTTAGTAACAGCAGCTGGAGTGAACAGGAAGACATCAGTGGTCTTCTGGATGGAGCAAGAAAAATGCTGCTTTCTATCAGCTCAGGCAAGAGAAGAGCTGACAGGCCAGAGCAGAAATGATGTGGAGAAGGAGCGTGGGAAGCAGGGAGCTGGCCCACCCGTTACAGGACGCTGCAAGAAGCGCTCGATAAACAGGCATTAACATTCAGGTCCTGCTCCTGAGCATCTCTCCCGGGTCAGTTTTGTGCCTCTTGCCAAGGGGACAGAGGGGCCATGGACTTGGCTCATCTCCTGACCAACACCAAGGTCCCTGGCTGCGCTGACTCGGAGCTGCACTCCTGACAAAGGGCATCTGTCAGTGGCCTCTGACACCTGAACACTCCCCCTGGCACAGTCCCCACGCCCAGGGCAGCTGGGCTTGTTTGCAGCAGTCATGCTGCTGTCAGTGCCCAGCCTGTCACCCTGTCACCTGCACTGGGACTTGGCTCAAGCACTTGGCCACACTTCCATCCCGCCTCGTTAGCAGTCACATTGGATGCATGCTGTGCCCCAGCCCTCTCCCACCCTCGGTGGAATTTCAGCATGCTCAGGGGAAAAATAAAGGGAATAGAAAAGCTGCAAGTATGAGAAAGGTTCTCTCTGGCCTCCTGGGTTTAGGCTGGCTTCATTCCCAGGGCAGTGCTCTTCCCATAGAGGAGCTGCAGTCCCTGTGGTTGGTGCTCTCCTGCCCACTGCCCTGTAGAGCAGCCCCTGCTGGCTGTCTCTACAAGGGGCTCACGGAGGCATTGGGCTGCTAAAAGCAGAGTCAGCCTCCATGATCAGCAGTTCACCTCCCCTAACCATGGCACTGCCAGCCCTGCCAGGTGGAAGAGAGCCAGCTGCAGGCTCCTAGAAGACAGTGGACAGAGCCAGCGTATTGACAAACAAGGAATTCCACCGGTGCCAGCAATTAGCCCCTCCAGCCACCACCCCTCAGCGTGTAGCAGGTTCTCTGTCTTCTCCTGTCTCTAAATCAGCAGCAGCTCTTTGAAAGAGAAAGGCTCAACAAGAAGGCTCTGACTGAGTTCAGGCAGCAGGAGGCAGAATTTTCCAAGTGTGCTCCACAGGTCAGAGTCATTCCTCTACACCCTGCAATCTCTGCTTTAACTAAGGTACCCTCCTGGCCACAGGACACCAAGAAACATGGAAGCCAACACCCTTCTGCTTGGGGCTTTGCCTCCTAAAGTGGACTTTCACCAACCATTACACAATTTTCTCTGATTTTAGTAATCTAACTCTAAAATCAGGAACCATCCCCAACCCACTTCGGATTTTCGTAGAATCAACCAGGTTGGAAGAGACCTCCAAGATCATCCAGTCCAACCTAGCACCCAGCCCTGCCCAAGCAACCAGATCATGGCACTAAGTGCCTCATTCAGTCTGTTCTTGAACACCTCCAGGAACAGTGGCTCCACCACCTCCCTGGGCAGCCCATTCCAATGCCAATCACTTTCTCTGACAACAACTTCCTCCTGACATCCAGCCTAGACCTCCCCTGGCACAACTTGAGACTGTGTCTCCTTGTTCTGTTGCTGCGTGCTTGGCAGAAGAGCCCAACCCCACCTGGCTACAGCCTCCCTGCAGGCAGCTGCAGACAGCAATGAGCTCTGCCCTGAGCCTCCTCTTCTGCAGGCTGCACCCCCCCAGCTCCCTCAGCCTCTCCTCACAGGGCTGTGCTCCAGGACCCTCCCCAGCCTTCCTGCCCTTCTCCAAACACCTTCCAGCACCTCAGTATCTCTCTTGAATGGAAGGGTGGTTGTGGCCAGGGGGAGGTTGCTCTCTTCTCTCAGGTGCCCAGCACCAGAACGAGAGGCTGTGCCAGAGGAAATTTATGCTCGAGGTGAGGAGAAAGTTCTTCCCTGAGAGAGTCATTGGACACTGGAATGGGCTGCCCAGGGAGGTGGTGGAGTCGCCGTCCCTGGGGCTGTTCAAGGCAGGACTGGACGTGGCACTTGGTGCCATGGTCTGGCCTTGAGCTCTGTGGTAAAGGGTTGGACTTGATGATCTGTGAGGTCTCTTCCAACCTTGGTGATACTGTGATACTGTGAGCCCAGAACTGGACACAGCACTCAAGCTGTGGCCTGAGCAGTGCTGAGCACAGGGGCACATAAACCTCCCTTGTCCTGCTGGCCACACTGCTCCTGAGCCAGTCCAGGATGCCATTGGCTCTGCTGCCCACCTGGGCACACTGCTGCCTCAGCTTCAGCTACTATCTACCACACCCCTACGTCCCTCTCTGCCTGGCTGCTCTCAGCCACTCTGGCCCCAGCCTGTAGTGCTGCTTGGGGTTGTTGTGGCCAAAGTGTAGAACCCTGCACTTGGCCTTGTTCAGTCTCATCCCATTGGCCTCTGCCCACCCATCCAGCCTGGCCAGGTCCCTCTGCAGGGCTCTCTACCCTCCAACAGATCCACAGCTGCTCCTAGCTTGGTGTCATCTGCAAACTTACTGGTGATGTAGTCAAACCCCTGGTCCAGTTCATCAATAAAGATATCGAAGAGGACTGGGTCCAAGACTGCTTCTTGGGGCACACCACTAGTGACAGCTGCCAGCTGGATGTGGCACCATTCACCACTGCTCTCTGGGCCTAGCCTTCCAGACAGTTCTTGACCCATATCAGAGTGAATCTGTGCTAGCTACAAGCTGCCAGCTTTGCTTTTGTTTGTTTAACGAAGACTTCATCAATTTCAAAGTGTCTTCAGACGCAGAGTGGGCGCCCACTGAAGAGACCCTTTGGCATCTGAACAGTCCTCCAGTGACAATCTCATGGGTTTAACCCCTTGGCCCAGCAGCTCCTGTGGATGCTTTGCAGGAAATGATCCCTTCCCTCTCCACAGTTTTCACACAAACATATAAAATATTTACAAACGTGCCACAGTGAACTTTATGTTCTTCCTCTGCTCAGGGCAACTCTTGGTGACACAGATGGTTGGTACTTATTAGCCATTAAAGAAAAAGCAACTAAAGCTAATGTTTTTAAAAACTAATTGTTTTGCTCAATACTCGATTGGGGCTTTCCTCCCGCGCCAGGCACTGCACAGCCCTCATAGGTTATATAGAAAAAGAATCACTTTTGTGGATAGGAGTCAACAGCAAGTCAATAATTTTTGGCAGACAGCCTTCACTGTTCTGCTGGCACAGCGCATCCAGCTGCTGATGATCCTTAATGTTTCCCTGATATTGTTTTCTGCCATCAAAGGGAAGATCTAATCTCTGCTGAAGGTCAGCCCTCACCCAAGGCTGCAATCAGCGACAGCATTCATAAAACCCACTGAAATCTGTAATCTTGTGCCACATGCCCTCTAGACTGCCACCCCAGCAGCCCCATCAATATATCCTCCACGCAGGACCTGGCAGGGCTGGAAGCATCCCTGCTCCTGCACGAGGAGTCATTGATCCGTGGAGCAAACCGCAGCACGCAGGAGCTGCCGGCACAGCCAGTTTGAGGCCCCCCACTCTGTGAAGAAGGACAAAGTCCTGACTGCTTCCACCTGCAGCCCACACTTCGGGCAGGGACACCGAGCTCCATCCGGAGCACCGGGCAGTGAAACCCCAGCTCTGCGCGGCACTGCCTTTAGAAGTCTAAACGCACTACAACTTAAGAGGGTAAAAAGCACAATTAAACCCCAGCCTTCTCGCAATACCTTGGAGTCAGGCAATTACGAGGAACTTTTAATGAGTAATTTTAGGTAATTAAAGAAGTCAAACCTACAGCACGGAAGAAGCGGTGTCGGTGAGTTACTGCTCGGTGCCACTTCGCTCCCGGCCCCGGCTGCGCTCACCGCGGCGTGCGGGCGGCTCCTGCTGCGGCACGGCCGGGCCGGGCTACACGGGGCTGGGTGTCTGCAGGACCCACGGCCGCAGCGTGCCCGGGTGTGTAACACCCACACCTCTGCGGGGTGCTGGGTTAAGGGGCTCTGCAGCTCAGCCTGTGCCGCCTCTCAGCTGGAGCTGCCATTTACTGGCTGTATTCTAGCAAGAGAACTTTATGGCTTTCTGTCATGACAAATAACTGTTTGTAGCATAATGGAATTAATATTTACTCTCTGAGCTATGCAGACTACCCGAAGTTGCTATAAATAGAACCATCTCAGCTGCTGCTGGCTTTTTAAATGCTGAGACCTGACAAGACAAAAGGCGAGGATCAGATCCCCGGAGCCTTTAGCAAACCTTAGGATTTTGGGGCTGCAATCGAAACCCTTCCACAAGCTCACACAGCTACTGGAGTTCAAAACGTGTTCATTCATGCATAAGCGGGATACTGAGGGGGGCTGGCTGGGAGTTGGGATCGTTCTCCGCCCGCCCCACGGATGGAGCTGGGGCAGGACCATTCTGCGGGCAACCTGCTGCCGTCCAACACCGAGCGCAGCGGGGTAAAGCTGGAGGTGCAAAGCGCTGCCCGGGATGAGGGGAGGGAAACCGAGGCTGCTCGGTGCGCCCAGGAGCATCCTCCTGGAGGCACAGGAGCGGCTATGCCCGAGAGCCCTGCTGCACCAGTGGCACTGGGGATGGGGCCCTGGGGGGCCGCGCCGTGTCCGTGCCCACCGGCAGCCCCCCGCGATGGCAGCTGTGTCTCCCCCGCGCCGGCCGCGCCGCTGATCCGCGGCAGCCACGCGGTGGCAGCAGCAATGTGGGAACCCGCACGGGCGCAGGCAGCGCCACAGCGCCCGGGCCAGGAGGCGTTCTGCAGGGAGCAGGCACGGGAGGCACGGAGCACAGCGGCCCGACGCTTTGGCACGCAGGGAGCAGGGCAACAGTTTTCCCTCTGAACGACAGCAGCTTGCATTGCTCCATCAGTGCCACTGCCAGCAGGGCCACTGGAGCTTTCCCGCTGCAGCGCTGACACGACACAGCCTCTCCTGCGCGATTTTGATTTGATTCACGGCGCAGCTCCTGTTCCAACTAATTCCCTGAGGTCTGGAGTACTAACTTGTCTTAGTTCTGGCTATGGTCTTATTCTTCGAGGTGCTGCACGTCCCCTGGAAAATGCCAAACAACCTGGGTTTACCCCAGTGCCCACGAGAGCATGGGTTGCTCACCACGTCCAGACCTGGCACAGCCAGTGAATGAAACACCAACACCTTGCTCCTGCCAGCTGCATCCCGTCACCAGCCACTGCCTCAGTTATGTCAGCAGGGCTCAGCGTCTCCTTATGCATCATTTTGAGCACAAGCCCTACGAGGAGAGGCTGAGGGAGCTGGGATTGGTTAGCCTGGAGAAGAGGAGGCTCAGGGGTGACCTTATTGCTGTCTACAACTACCTGAGGGGTGGTTGTGGCCAGGAGGAGGTTGCTGTCTTCTCTCAGGTGGCCAGCACCAGAACAAGAGGACACAGCCTCAAGCTGCACCAGGGGAGATTTAGGCTGGAGGTGAGGAGAAAGTTCTTCCCTGAGAGAGTCATTGGACACTGGAATGGGCTGCCCGGGGAGGTGGTGGAGTCGCCGTCCCTGGAGCTGTTCAAGGCAGGATTGGACGTGGCACTTGGTGCCATGGTCTGGCCTTGAGCTCTGTGCTAAAGGGTTGGACTTGATGATCTGTGAGGTCTCTTCCAACCTTGGTGATGCTGTGATACTGTGATTTTTTGTCTTTTTCTTTTCTTTTTTCAACAAGCTCCCTTTTCCAGGGGCTCATTTAAGTGTGGGTTTTTTTTTTTCCAATTCTGCAGACAATTGTCTCCCAAAGTGAGACTCCAAACCCTGTGAGCTCTGTGAGGCTCACCCTCTGCCACACACCAATGCAGCATCCAGGTGCAGCTGCTGCATCCCAGGAGGCTCCAGCTCCCTGAGCTTTGCTCACCACTTCATCCCTAGGAGCAGATCCAGGTGCTTCCCAGAGACTACTGCTGCAACCCAGAAGGTGAGACAGGGACACCAGCATGCATCAACCAAGCCCCAGGGCTCTCACTGCCAGCCTGTGCCTGCTGCCTCCAGCTGTGTAAAGGGAGCACACGGGGTGAGGACGTGGCTGGGTTCCAGGGCAGGGGACACTCTGCTGACAGCAGCCCCAGCCCACTCCTATCTCTACATCTCACTTCTCATTCACTTAAATCTCACCTCCTGGCTACGAAAAGGGCAACTAAATAATATCCTACAACGTGCTGGCCACTGAAACGTGCCCATGTGGAGGACACACCGTGACCTGCTGTTTGGCCAGCTTGTGTCTGCACCCCATGTCATGACCCAGCACCAGGCTTGGTGGGAGCTCCAGTGCCAGGACAGCACTCCAGTACCTTCAAACTCTTGACACAAGCCCACCCCAACTGCTTCCCCCCCCCCCCCCCCGCCCCAACAGGCGCTTTGAGAAGCCATTTCTGTCTTTCCAACGGGAACCCAGGAAATTAAAATGTTTAACACATCTCTGAGGCATACAAAATTAGCAGCAATAGAGCAAACAAGATTTGCTTTCCTTCCCGACACACCATGAACAAAATAAATAACCCCGAGCCCGCGGCGCCGCGGCAGGGACGGGAGGCTGCTCTGCAGCACAAGCCCTGATCTCGGCCGCAGCCCACAATGCAATTACAAGATTACAAGGCACACGCTGCTCCAGCATCTGGATCCTCCGTGCAGTGGCAGGGATCCCTGCAGCAAAGGAAACCTCTGAACCCTGCCAGCAGAGGCCTGGCTGCTCCCCCACCATGCTGTGCTCCGCTCAGAGGGCTCTGGGAGCCCTGGGCTGAGCGACCGTGGTTCCAGGCTTCTGTGCCCTGCACAGGCACAGAAAGGCAGCTGCGTGGTCAGAGCAGCAAGTGCAGACCTCTGGCTTTGGCCCAGAAAGTGTTGACGCTCATTTTGGTTTGCTGTAAACTGTCTCATCTGAATTGCAAACGCCAGGATGAAGCTCAGACCAGTAAAGCAGCTCCCAGCTCCAGCCCCCAGCACGTTCAGCTGAGACCACAGAGCCAGCAATGCAATCTCCATACCCTTGGTTCTCAAAATATTTCATTTCTGGCCACCAATCTTTAGATCTCCTATTGGATTTTGTTTTGGTAAATGGATTTCCCCAGCACGCTGGCAGCAGATAGATTTAATTTGGAATCTCTCTAAGCTGCAGCAGTCAGTGGAGATGTCAGTGTGTGCTGTGCGGGCTCGGGGGCACACAGGAGCTGCCACGGGCAGGCTCTGTGTCTGCACGCTTGCTCTGACCCTTCGTTTGGTACAGACAAGGACACCGTGTGAAAATGGACAGCCAGTTAATTTTGGCTGGGGGGGGGACGACAGAAAGAGGCTTGGTGTCTACCACTGCTCTGCAGCTAAAGCAAGAGGAAGAGAGAGCAGCTTGCCCACGTCAGGCTCCACGCCCTGGGTGGGTGTTACTCAGCTGTTAATTGCCACCTCATTCCTGCAGGCCCACCCAGCCTGTTCAGCCCCACTTTCTCCTCAGCAAGAAGGTAGCAAACTCATGGCACCAGGTTCCTCCTCTTCCCCCAGTCTGCAGTAGAAGCATCAATAACTCAGCTCCAGTCTGTCTGGACACTAACAGCCATCAGCCCACAGAGACCCTTCCGGGACAAACTACACCAAACTGCCTTCATGTGCTAAATGCCAACCCTTCAGGCTGTGGGCAGCACAAAAGCCCTCCTGGGCCACTCACCCAAAGCAAAAGCCATCCCTCTGGCAGCAGCTGTGCCCTGCTGTCACCACCTGGGCTGTCCAGCCCATGCTATGCCTAGTTCAGAGCCCAGCACTGAAGACGCCCCCACAAAGTTCTGATGGTGAGGTCCCAGGGTTTGTGCTGTAATTGAATGATCTAAAATTTCCATTCCTGTCCTGGAGGACTAATCTGCACCAGCATTAGGGGACTGTTATGATATTAATTAAATACAAGTCCTGCATACCAAATGGATACTCTGCATCTCCAGCCCCACCAGGGACTTTCTCTCTCTGTAAGTCTCACATCAACTTTCACAATTTTCTGTTGTTGTTTCTTTCTCCTAGGGAAGTCTCCAAGATTATCCCACTGTATAGCTGCAGCAAAGAGCAGAACACAAACACAAGAGCTCTGGGGCATTCACTTTGCCCCTTTTGCTCTCTAGGACCTGAAGTTAGTGGTGTCAGACTGAACAAAGGCTGAGGAAAGACCTTCCCTTCCCTGCTGCTGGTCACCACTCAGCTTCCTATGCACCCCAGCCCAGGAGCATGCCCACAGATGGATCTGCTGCTGCTGAAGCCAGTAGGATTTGCACTGGGGTCCTGCTAGCCCTGGGATAAAGTCCCATCACAGGTCACAGTGCTTGTACTCAGAGGGACCCCATGGGGCATGGCTTTGCCCCAGCTTGAGATCCCTTCTCCAGCAACTCTTGAGGCATCCTCAGTGAAGCATAAAAAGCAACAGAACCAAAGAGTGACAGGAAATCACCACAGAGGTGTGAGCACCTCAGCAGCAGCTCAGCAGCAATGGAGATGAGCCCTGGACAAGCCACAGAGAGGTTCATGCACCAGGGAAGGGAAACGCAAGGCAAAGGCTGGGCTGAGCAACTGAAGGCAGGGCAGTGCCATGCCAAGACGATGGCAAAGCTGCTCCAACCCTCCCCTCACTATTATTTATTAGTTAATTTTTTTAATTATGTGAATTGATGAGGAACACATCACCAGGGATCCTAATTAATTAGAAATTTAGAAGGGATCACAGGCTGGAGATTTTTAATGGATTCCAGAGAGGATTGCACAAAGAGGTGTATTAAGGGAAAGGCCAGATTAACTTCTCCTCCCTGGTTTTATCCAGCAGTTTCTAACAGGGCTGTGCATGGGATTAGCCAAGGAACATCCAAACCCCTCTGCAGGGTGATGCTGACCAAGACAAGAGCGTGGAGTTTTCAGGCAGTGACCATTTAACGCCTGCCCAGTTAATCAGTTTGTTCTCCTTACTCTTTATTTCAATATGAATATTCCTATCTAAATCACTTCATTATTTATGCCCTGAATTTGCTTTTGCTGCATTGTCCACACTCACCAACCCTGCACTGATAGACACCAGCAGCCCCAAGTACCTGGTGTGAATTTGGTGTTTCAAAGGGCATATTTCTCCTTGCCCAGACCTTGGAGAGAGGCAGGAGCCATCACGTTGATGACGCTCAGGAAGCGATTAATTATTAAAGCCACTAACACAACTCCCTCTTCAGAACTGGCCACTCAGTAGTTTCCTGGGCCAAGATGTTTCTGCTCCTAGCTGCAGCCTCCCCAGCTCTGTTTGGATGCTCTCAGTGCTCCTGGCTGGCAGCTCTGCAAGTACTTTTCCATCAGCGCGGCGGTGATACCTATTTATCTTCTGGCTGCGAGAGTGGCTGCGATGATCTGGCAGTGCCACAAGGCAGACAGTTATTTCATGCCCTGTTAAACCCTAATGTGGTTAACTACAGCATCACTCCAACTTCAGGGGGGAAAAAAAAAGCCTTTTTGATTGTTTTAAATCTGTTGCCTTTGTGTCCCAGTAAAGAACATTTCTCCCCATCAGGATGGTGTCAGGAACATCAACCCATACACCACCCATGCAGCAGCAGCAGCAGGGTGTACTGAGCAGGAATTAATTACAAAGATGAAAACACTAATTCTGCCCAAGCCAGCATAGGGAGGTCAGGAACCTGCATGTTTTTGTCATTGCCCAGAGGGGAGGCTGGCAGCGGTCACTACGATGCCATCCCAGCGCGCTGGGACAGCAGAGGGCTACAGCTTCTCCCCCAGCCCTGGGAAGCCACAGCCATGCTTTCAGGCACCAGAGATGTTTCTGGAGCAGAGCCAACTCTTCAGAGCCAGATTTATGTGGGAGTTAAATTTCAGACCCAAGCCTCCATTAGCCTGTTCCTGTTGGTTCCTTTTCTTCTGGCTTTGCACACACAGATTACAATGACTAGAGTCATGGGTTTCTTTGGGGAAAAAAGAGCCATTTCCTTCCAACACTTAGATGATCAATCTGGATTTTGATGACCCTTGGTGCTACTTAACACAGAGATTTCTGGAGAAGTTGTGTTCCTCCAGTTTGGAGCCCCAATAAAAACTGCCATCGACTGCTCAGAGTTGGCTCAGGGGCCAGGTTTGTGCTCAGTTATTGCTTTGCCTGCTGCAAGACCCAGGCCATGAGCTGGGTCTGCTGGGCTCTGCAACAAGGACAGCAGGATGAGAGGGCACAAGGACCTTTTTGGAGATAAAATACCAGGGCTCTTAGACTGGGAAAAGATGCAGGAATGAATGGCCTGACCCTGGCACATCCAAATCACAAAGTACCTTGAGACTTATTTTCTTAAGTGCTGAACATGACCAGCAACAGAGGAAGCCCTGAGAGCTGCATGTCCTCCACCTCCTGACACAGCTCTCTTAGGCCTGGTACTTTCCAGAAGCCAAAATTGAACAAACCAGAACTAATCAGGTTCAGGGCAAGGCTGCTGAGGTTGATTTGATCACCACATGCACCCGGGCCCTGCAGGGGAGAGAGCTCCAACTCTGACAGAACAAGGCAAAGCCTTCACTTGTGCAGGTGTGGCAGCTGATAGTCAACACCACCTCTGGCAGGGCAGCTCTGCAGCACAGTGTTTGCTGCTCTGCACTGTTAAAGCTCGCATAAGTTAGTTAAATCCTGCCCTGCAAACCCCAGACACAAACACTGCAGCACTGCTCTCAAGCCAGTGCCTTCCGGAGGCCTGGCACAATGAAACATTTTACTGGGTGTAAAAGTTATGGGGCAGAGCTCTGCCCCTCTGGGGCAGCAGAATGTAATCCATTTCCTACTGTTTTAAACCCAAGACCTCTTTAGAGCAGACAGACCTAAGCATGGCAAACCACTCAGAAGGAAGCTGGAGCACGACGTGCCCCAGGCACACAGCACCTTGCATCCCTGCAGCCCCCCTTAGTGCCCAACCTTGGAGCCATGCTGGGCAGTGCAAGGACACCAGGAAGGCCAATGCCATGGAAAACATCTGTCATGATGGCCTGGCTTAGCCCAAAGTCCATCCTGAAGGTGACTGAACCTCGAGGGGTTAGGCTGTGGCCTTGATCACATCAGTCACTGATGACAGGGGTGCCTGGTTATGCCCACCCAGGCAGGTGCAGCTCCTGCCCACAGGGACAAGCAGGGTCCCTTGGCTGCAGGAATCAACACAGCTCACACTAACACCACCTGAATGCTCCACAAGTCACCTGTCCAAAGCAGAGAGTCTCCTGGTGACACAGCTGAGTGCCACAGTCACACAGCCCAACACCTCTGCCATTCTGGCCCCAAGGGCAGCACTAGACATGGTCCTGTGGGCTCAGGAGCTCAGCCAGCACCACTCCGCAGCTGGACTTGACCACTGCCATTTAACAGCAGCTACAGAAATGCTCCTGCCCACAACCCAACACCAGCAGTGACCACTGCACCTCACCCAGCCCCGTGGCAATAGCCACGGAGCACAGCACAGGCACATGGTGCAGCCGCTCCAGTTTTGCTCACAGCAGTAACGAAGAACACAAGGAGACTTTTGGGGATGGGGGAGGGAAAAGCTGGAATTCAGCAAACCCAAAAATTCTTCTGAACATGCAGACAACTTCACAAGGAACAGATCTGGGGAGCTTCCCAGCCTAGCTACCACCCACACCACCCCTCGCCGTTCTCCTACCTCCACTCCTTGGACTTTCAGCTTCATGTGATCCTCTCTGGTGGTTTTCCCATCTTTCCTTTTCTTCCAGCAATATCCATCTTTCCTGTATTTCACCTTCTTCCTATTGTACAGGATCATAGAGCCATTCTGTGGTCTGAAAGCAAGAAACAGTTTTGGATTACACAAAGAGAAAACCTGCCCAAGGAGAGTTTCTGAGGCCATGTGCTGTGGACTGGTGAACGTCTCCACAGCACAGAAACATCCTGTGCCTGGCATGGGATAAATCCCACCTTTTGTTGCTGTTTTGTTCACTGATGCTTTACAACCTGCAAAGTTTTGCTTGAGGATCCTGTGCCCAATGAAGTGAGTGTGCCTGTGAGACGCATTAAGCAGAGCATGAAAGCTTCTCATAACAGCCAGTGTTTGCAGAGGGTCTGTCGTGGCTGGGCCCAGCTACAGACAGAAGATTAGCAGGAGAGCAAGGCTAAAGCAAAGGGATTGCTGTGATTGCATTACCCACACCTCGCTCTTGGTGAGGCACCAGCAGGATTAGGTAACAGCCATGCCGAGGCAGCGCCGCAGGATGGATGTTGGCTGTGAAAGGCAAGGAACAAGTCAGGAGGATGGCCTGAAAGCCTCAGCTCCTGCACTGGTTTTGCTGTTTCTGCTCAATATCACACGTGGAAGGACTTTATCTCTCTTGAGCATCTCCTGGACTTCAGAGGCACAGAAACACTTTGTGCTTAGAAGTCAGGTTGTGCTTCAGAGCATCCCTGCGGGCACACTGCCACCTGCCCCACAGAGCCCACAGCTTGGTGCATGACAGCATATAGCAGATGTTTTGCTACCTGCTGAGACACCACACAACAGGACAGAGGCATTTCTGCCCCACCACTTAAAAAAAAAAACCCTGGGCAGCTGCTGAGGGTGCATGCAGCCCACACTGCAGCAGTGCTGGGGGCACTACAGTGCCGCGTTAGTCACAGGGATTTGGCTCCAGGACACCAGACATGGAAAGGAAAATGACAGCAGCAATAAACAACTTTCACAGGAAAGCTTTGGCTGGAGCCTTTTGATAGAGTAGCCCCCAAATTAAGAGGAAAAAAGCCTCACAGGCCAGAGTGGGAAGGGCCACTCCCCCCATTCACTCCAGGCTTTTGCTCTGTTCTGTGCACCTCTCACTCTTCTGGGCGCTGGCAGCAGAAGCAGAGCTGTACCTGGAACTGCTGCTGAACCTCTGACTGCCCTCACGCCCCCAGCCAACACTGGCAGCCTCTATCAGCCAGCAGCCAAATCAAGTGGTTTGTGTTCATGTGACGTGGGCCTGCAACTTCAGAGCTGTGCCAGAGGTGCAACGGTGAGTGCCTGGCACAGCTGGGAAAGCATCCTCCTCCCCTGGCTAGGTTTCAGGCAGCACAACACCATGAAAGAAGCACAAGAAGGAGCTTTCTACCCTCTCCTTGTTTTCCCTTAGCAGAAGAGTCCACGTGGAGACAGGCGCCTTCACCCGTATTTATCCCATAATAACAGGGCAGCAAGGTGGAAGTAAAAGCTGTTAATCACAGAGTAACTCATCCCAGTGCTCCATTAAGTGCATAAAGGACCTCGCTGCTGAGGAAAACAAGCTCCTGATGGCTTCCTACCGGCACAGCCAGCTGAAATTACTGAGACCAATGCATGCAGCCCCCTCCTCCACGGGAGCACCTCACAGCAGTCCTGGGACCTGCCACCAAAGCCCAGCCTTTTCCTGCCTGTGCTGTGTGCACCTCGGGAGCCATCGGGAGGATGTCCCTACCCTCCAGGGCCCACCTGCACAGCCTGAATTCCATGGCCAAGGATGGGAAACTGCGCGAGGCCTCTTTTAGTATGGACCAGGCTCCTCTCACGTACGTTCGCAAGGTCACCAAGCTCTCAGCTCTGTGGCTCTCAGCAAATGCTTCTACTAAAATAGCAATTACAAAAATATTCCCTCCCCCCTCCAGTATTCCCTCGGAGCAGAAGGCTGAGCTCTGTGTTTCTCCTCCTTCTGCCACCTGTGATGCAGCAGCCCAGCCCAGACCCCGGGCACTGTGAGGAGCTCCTCCACCACCTCCCCTGCACATCGGCACCTGGGTGTCAGCCCTGCCACGGTGCTGATCCAACGGCCCCCCGAAGCCCACGGGGGTTACCTGTGTGCCTGAGGGGAGGAACAAAAGGATCTTGCCCTGGCATCCTACATGGAACAAGCACTGGAAGGACCCAGGAGCCTCCTGGTGGCACCAAACATTTCTCCTCCTGCAGCTGGCACCTCAGGAGCACAGAGCAGAGCTCTGCTGGGCTGGGATCAGCCCCTGGCTGGTTTCCACCATGAAAGCAAAAGGAGGGGTGAGGGCACTGGGAGCAGTTAGTGAGGCTGATAGAAAAGGAAGCAGAACGGAGCAAAACCTCTGAAGGATCTGTGGAGCAGCTGTCGGCTCAGATAAGATCCCACAGAGCAGTCCAGGGGTCACGCAAATCGGATGGGTTTTAAAGGTACCTTCATGGAACAAGAGGCAACTTAACCTGATCTCCATTGCTATTGTGTCTCACTCTCTGCAAGGAAGAACCAAGAGGGAAGATCTCCTTTGCTTAACACCCAGGCACACAGCATAGCTAAGTGCAGCAAACTGATGGCTGCAGGAGGACACAGCAGATGAGGTCTGACCGGGATTCCCAGGACACGCGATGGGTGCGACCCCATCCCAGATGTCCTCTGGAGCTCTTGCTGCCCAACCTGAACTCGTGGATTTGGGTCGTACCTTTGCAGAGGAGGAGGTGTTGAGAAGCTGCATGCCTGAGCACAGGCTGCCCAGGACAGCAGCTCCCTGCCAGCAGCCTGGGCAAGGTCAGCTCGCCCGCACCGTCAGCCTTGGAAGGCAACCAGGGTGCTGTGTGCTGCACTCCACCTGCAGCCACGGCAACAGCAACAAGGACTGGAGCATTAACAGCAATTTGCTTGATTTGATTAGCTGCTACTGTGCAGCTACACTGGGCTCTTTTCATTAATGCAGCACTAAATGGGAAATAATAAAATAGTGGTTTAATATCACAGTGCAGCTGACAGCAGAAGAGGCAGTGTGATCCAAACCATCAAGGAGCCTGTGCCAGCAGCATGAGGTGCTGGTGCTGCTGGAGGGTCAGGGCATCACACAGAGCTGGTCCCTACATGTCCCTGATCCTACCCTGATGTGGGTGGCCACAACCCAGGTCTGCCAGTGACAAACCCAGACCTATGGCCATGGAGTGGCAGCAGGGTCTTGAAGCAGGCCACCCCCAGCCCCGTCTGCTGCACACCAAGCACCAGGCTCCCTCAATGACTCACTCCAAACCATTCCCTGGCAAACATGGACAGGTGAACAGCATTTCCCTCTCCAATCACAATAAATCTGTTTGCAGTGAGGCCATAAATGGGTTTTTGCTCTTACAGAAAACCACACAATCAAAGGAAAGGGACCAGGAACAAGTGAGTGGAGCAAACCCAAAGCATGAGCTCAGCCGGAGAGGAGCTGTGAGCTGTGCCTGCCTTGCTCCTGTTGGCTGGGGACACCAACAAACAAAACCTTCACCACGGCCACTGCTGCTGATGCACCTCATTCTCAAACTCACGGCACCTCCCAGATCTCACAAGCCCGGGAGTGATGGTGAGGACCTGCCCTCGGTGCCAGCAGCCAGGCTCATGCCCTGTGTGTTCCCCGAAGCCACGCAGCAGCTGGGCTCTGTGGACAGTCCCACTGCGGGGAGCCTGCAGCAAAGCTCCAGCTCCCAGTCTCCTCTCTGCTATGAGCCTGTGGCATTTAAAAGCTCCCTGATTCTATTTGGCTTTCTTGCTTGTGGCCTGGGGAAAGGAGGGGCAAGGACGGGAAGAGGAATTGCAGAGCAGAAGCCTTTTGTCTCCGGTACTGATGGGACTGGAGATGCTCCCCTCCCTCTCCTGTTATTCACCAACACAGCTCTCACATAAATTGCCACGACAGCACAAGAGCTATTTTTGCCCAGATTATTCCTGCTGCAGCTGGGAAGGAGACACCGAATCCCATTTCTGGACTCACTTTCAAAGCAAACAGTCATACCCTGCAGCTGAGGTGTCTTGGGACCTGCTTTTGCTGGAGGCTACCCAGGGCTCCTGAGGATGCTCACTTCCAGCTCAGGACCATCCAGGCCACTGGATGCACTGGAGTTTCTCTCAATAGCACAGGTGGTGGTGGAAACAGAGAGCTGGTGCCAGCAGGGAATACCAGGGATTGGCAGGGAGAATCCTCCAGATGTCACCTGGAATTTGGCACAACTCAGGTGCACACACAATCCCATCCCATTCTGAGGGAGTTTATTTCTTCTATGTAAAATCCTTTACTTGAGCACTGGAAATACAAAGGTAGCTGCTGTGTGATGGGCACAACCAGAGACAAGCAGGGAAAACAAGACCTGGATGCTCCACATCTGCCTCTCCATGGTGCTCATAAATGGAAGTCCCTTTGGCCTAAAGGACTGAGATGTTCCCCTAACCACATCACCACCAGGTTAAGGAGGATGCTCCGTGCCACTGCTCCTTGCCTGTCACAGCAGCATTTGGTTCATGTCAGGCACAGCCTTTAATGAAAACTGTTTGCCTAGGGAGCTTGGGGTGCCAGAAGGGAACTGCAGAGATTGCAAAGCCAAAAGTGAATCTTTTTTTCCAGGACAACTGGTGTAAGATCAGCCAGACCCCTTCCTCAAGAAGGGTCACAACTCTAGAATTACTTTTTTTTGGTTTAGATCTTATACTGACTTCCACTCCCAGCCAAGGCAGGGTTTTAGAACAGCTTTACACTAAAACCACAAAATAGGGTGCAAAGCTGCTCCTGGGACCCTGCCAAACTGAGTGGCACCAGCAGCCCAGAAAGTGCTCGTGACCTGCAGCACAGCAGCGAGCTCAGCACGGTGCCAGCAAGCTGCTAGAGCAGGAGGGTTCCCAGCACAACTGAGGGATCCTCTCTGGCTGATCCCAACAGGGCAGCAGCTGCCTCTAGCTTGGTGCCACCCACATGCACTGCTCCCAGGGCTTGGGGGCACCATGGCAAAAAGCCATAAAGCAGCAGGTTCAAGCTGAATGTTAGGAAGAAGTTCTTCACAGAGAGAGTGGTTGGCATTGGAATGGGCTGCCCAGGGAGGTCACCGTCCCTGCAGGTGTTCAAGAACAGACTGAATGGGGCACTTAGTGCCATGGTCTGGTTGACTGGACAGGGCTGGGTGCTAGGTTGGACTGGATGAGCTTGGAGCTCTTCCAATCTGGTTGATTCTGTGATCCCAGACCCTTCTGCACCACGCTACCCTGCAGCCAGCGCAGAGGCTTGGCCCCAGCCACCCCCTGCCATGCACTGCCCTGAGGAACTGCTGCTGCTCCACTCCTCATGGGACCATTTTTTATCTGCCTAGCTGTGAGCATTATTTTCTCTGGCTATGAAGTTATTATGGAGTCAAGGGACAAGAGGGGACTATCTTCCATCTTCTCAATCTGCAGATGATAGTAATGAGAAATTAACTTCCCCTGTCCCAGAGGAGGGACCTGCTGAGGCAGAGACTGGCTGGGAAAGCTGGAGTCTTGGAGGAAGCACTGGAAAGAGAGACAGAGCCTTGCAATAAATCATTGCCCTTGCTTCCCAGTGAACACAGAGGATAAAGTCCTTGATTCTGCTTTCATCCCAAGAACCCTACCTCCTCCTCCCACAGGTGTGAGTCAAGCCAGCAACAAGCACAAGGAAACCCTTCTCTGAGGAGCTGTCTTGATGGAAACCAAAGCCACGTAGAAGTCAGCACTCCTCAGCACCTCCCACCCAAGCTGACACCTTGCCACGCAGCATCCAGGGCCAGCAGGGCTTTATCCTGCAGAGCTCTGTTCCACCTATCAACCATCAAACACTCTGGGAGATGGATTTCAAGTAAGCATCTATTAATTCCCCCTCTTTTCTGCACTGTGTGAAGGTTTAAAGCCCTGACACGGCAGCTCTGGCTCGCAGTGCAGGGAGGGACGCACGGGGACTGTCGGTCAGGATTGCTCCTGAGTGATGGTGAGGCTTCAGGAATTCCTCATCTCTCACTTCTTGCTTCGACAGGAGAAAAGAATCTGACAGCAGAAGGTATTTCTCCCCTGAGAAACACAGCTCTCCAAGTCTTCATTTACTCTGACATTTCCCCTCTGCTGCACCAACAGCTCCTCAGAAGATTACAAGCCCCAGTGGAAACTGAAGAGGAACCTCAAGCAGCCCCAGACCAGGGTGTCTGTGCCTCAGACCAAACCTGCCCTTGGCCAAGCAGACACCCCAACACTTGGTGTCAGTTTAGAGGTCACTGAGACTCATGAGCTGGCATTATGCAAAGGGTCACCCAGAGGTGACTGCAGCACCTCCGTCAGAGGGCAGCATGCCAGCCACAGACCTGGAGGCTGCTGGAACAGGTACCTGTAGCTTTGCTGCACAGACAGAAGAGCTTAAAATAATATTTACACAGACAAATGCTGTCAGGCCTTGGGGAACTTGTCCATCCTGGCTCTGCCCCTGGTGGATCACACAGGAATTGGTTCTGCAAACCCTTTTTTCCCCTCTCCTCCTGAACAAACCCTTGGCTGTTACCCTCAGGCAGTGACATGCACCAGCCCTGGAAGAAAGGAAAACCCAGCAAACGTTGAGCCTTTCTCGGGGGACCACAAACCAAAGCCAAGTCCCTCATAAGAACTTCAGAAAGATGTTCAGGCTTCACCAGGTCTGCTGAGGACCCAGCAATGTGTCCCTGCAGGGAGAGGCCACTGCCTTTCAAGTCCCCGTTGTCCTCACAGCTGAGATTACTGTGTGGCAGCCATAGGAATTCCAGGTTGCATGTTTGAAATCTGCCTGCTCTTGGAGCTCTGCAGAGATGAAATACAGACTTCAGAAGAAGCCTTCTTATCCAAGTGGGAAGAGATACAAATCATAAGAACATGTCAACATGCTGGATTTTGTGTCTGCAGAGTTAAGTGTCATTTGTGTTTCAGATGAACGTGCTTTTATTTTACACCTATACTATTTAAGAAGATTAAAATACCAAACTCTGCCATTCTGTCCAGAGCTGCAGCAGCAAAGGCAATGGCTAAGCCCATCAAGGGGACATTAACTGGTGTACAGATCCTCATTTTCACAGCAACAGTAGGCCATAGGTTTGGATTCCAAGCAGAGCTCTTGCCCCCAAAACATCTGGATACTGTTGGGTACCACTTGGGTGCAGGCAGCACAAAAGAGTTCTTTGGCCAATGGACAAAGAAAAGCTAAACCAAATCTTCCTTATTCTGGGGGCAGAGAATAGTAAGGAAACACACACCAAACCCCTGCTGAGGTCCCAAAAGCAGAGATAACCCATTTGCAGATGCACTCATCACAAATTCTCCTGCAAGGGAGGCAGCCAGGGGACAGCCTCGACGTGCTCTGATCACCAGAGGGACAACCCTGCCTGCAGCATCCCTCTGATGCACCTCCAGTTAAGGCCACACCTGGCATTTCCAGCCACTTGGGTGGGTTTGCAACACAACCACACTGGGCAAACTCTCCTCTTCGCAGCAGGGCAGCAAGCTTGGCTCAGCCAGCACCTGCCTAAAGGATCACCAAGCAGGAACACCCTCCCGCAAAACATCCCCAGGCTGCACCTTTAGCTTCGATAGCTAACGGCAGCATCCCCAACGTTCCTGCTGAACACAGGAGCATCCACGTGTGGATGGCTCCGAGCTCTGCAGCTGCAGCACTCTGTGAACTGCTCCGGACGCCGAGCAATTGGCACCTCCGGTAACGACCCAGGACCGAAGCTGGAGTATTACAGCTGCAACGAGGTGGGACGCACAGGGAAGGCACAGAAGTCCTTTTGCAGACCATTTCTCGATATAATGACATGCTGTAGCCCTAAATCCTAGCACAGGGCATGAGAAGAGGCAGTGAAACCAGCCTTGTTCGTGTAAAGATGGTGCTTGAAGAACCAGCATTTGTCTCTATTGCTCAAGGATCTTCATCAATTTCTTTAGCCTTCATTTTATTTCTTCCCTGCTCCCACGGGAATGCCGTTTGATTTATTGGGAATTAGTTCTTACAACTCATGAATGTTTTAAACTGTTTTGAGATTAATCATGCCGCTATGAGCCGGCGCCGAGAGCAGCCCCGCTCCATCCGCACCTGCACAGCGCCCGCGCAGCTCCCGCCCCGCCGTGTGCCGACAGCCGCTGGCCCTGCCGCCGGCTCTGCCAAAGCGGCTCCTGCCGGCACGGCCCCGCGGGGCCAGCTCCCTTCCGACCCCCTCCTGCCACGGCCTGGCTCTGCCGGCGCTGCTCTGCCTCTGCCCCTACAGCCCGAGGGCGGCGGAGCTGTGGTGGGGGCGGGCGGCAGGCGAGGCAAGCGCCGTGCGCCGGAGTCACTTCCAGCGCACCCGCCCGGGGCTCAAAGCCAGCAGGGTTCTCCCCAGCTGTGCCACAACGTGACGGTACCTCATAGAACGGAATCACTGAATCACAGAATCAGGCAGGGCTGGGAGGGTCCACAAGGAGCAGCCAGTTCCAACCCCCCTGCCATGCCCAGGGACACCCTACCCTAGAGCAGGCTGCACACAGCCTCAGCCAGCCTGGCCTCAAACACCTCCAGCCATGGGGCCTCAACCCCCTCCCTGGGCAACCCATTCCAGCCTCTCACCACTCTCATGCTCAACAACTTCCTCCTCACCTCCAGGCTGAATCTCCCCCACCTCCAGCTTTGTTCCACTCCCCCCAGTCCTGGCACTCCCTGACAACCTCAAAAGTCCCTGCCCAGCTATTTTGTAGCCCCCTTCAGGTCCTGGCAGGCCACAAGAAGGTCACCTGGGAGCCTCCTCTGCTCCAGCCTGCACAGCCCCAACTCTTTCACTCTGTGCTCACAGCAGAGCTGCTGCAGCCTCTGAGCATCCTCCTGGCCCTGCTCTGGACACTCTCCAGCATCTCCACAGCCCTCTTGTCCCAGGGTCTCCAGAACTGGATGCAGTACTCCAGGTGGGGGTTCACCAGAGGGGAGTAGAGGGGAGAATTACCCTCCCTCACCCTGCTGGCCACACTTCTCCTGATGCAGCCCAGACTCTGTTTGGCTTTACCTTCATATCCCATGCCACATTGCAGAGGATGTGCCAGGATGCTACCAGTGCCTCTTAGCCTGAGCTCTGCCCATCAGGGGAGCTTCAAAGGGGACAGAGGCAGGGGAACTCAAAGCCACAATCAAAACTGCTGAGAGGAAAGGGAATGTTTTCTACTCTCCCTTGGCTGGCAGCACCAAGCTTGGCTCTTGGCTTGAGACACTGTAAAAATTGGTAAATATTTGAAAACTGCACAAAATCCTTAATTAGGAATTTTAATTGGGAACCACTTCAACCCAAAACTGCTGTTTGACAGTCGGTGAACTTCCAAGGGGCTGGCAGCCTGGTGCCAGCAGACCTCAGCATCCTGCAGACATCTGAGGCAAGCTGGCTGGGAAAAGGCAAACACCACCCACACACACTTCCTCTGCCCCCGGGATCCAAGAGGAGTCACAGGTGGTGACAGTGAGCAAGCCTGAACGACACCCACAGCACAGGAGCCTCGACAGCCACCAAGCCATGGAGGCACATGCCTGAACACTCCACAGCAGCCTGCTTTAAGCTCCTCCTCTCTTTCAAATCAACCTCAGGAATATAATCTATTTATTTCTATCAATTCAGTCCCATCAATTAATGATGACAAAGCAATTAACTAGAATGGCAGGCAGTAAAAAATAACCACATAATGCCTTCCTTAGAGGAAATCCATTCTGTAATCCCAATCGGTCTTCATTAACACAAAGCATTCCAGTAAAAGGCAGTAATCTGGTTATGCTCTGTGAAAGATGAGGATCTGCAGAGCCATTTTTCAGAATTAAGGCTAAAGGATTTTGAGCAAAGGGAGAGGAAGCAGTTTGCATTTTTCCAGCAAGCCTACCCAAAACTCAAAAGAGCGCCAAAACGAAACAGCG
Organism: Pogoniulus pusillus; assembly: GCF_015220805.1. NCBI lineage: Eukaryota > Metazoa > Chordata > Aves > Piciformes > Lybiidae > Pogoniulus > Pogoniulus pusillus. The sequence continues at coordinate 4,379,346 of NC_087299.1, forward strand.
ACCGGGGCCAAGCAGATCGTGCCACATCCCCAGAGAGGCATCAGACTGGGCATTGGCACACGAGGTGGAAGGCAGCCACCTAACCACCCTCTCTTCCCACGCTCTTTGGTTTTTGCTCCCAGCAGGTGACGCAGGGAAGATGCCCAGGAGGTGACCTGCCCCTGACTCCTCTCTTGCATCGGCAGCCTGAGGATCTGAGCAGGTTCCTTGTGCACGGAGGAGGGAGGATTTCCTCACTCCGGTGTTCCATGGGATGCACTTCAGATTTCACACATCCAGCACTTTGACAACACTAATCTAATTTACCAATTTTGTACAGCAAAGGCCCAAATTACTAGAAAAGTTGGATGAAAAGCTCACACAAACCCACCGGAGGACAGCTTCAGATAGAAACAGTTCCCAATCATAAGCCTTATTCGACGTCAAACTTATTAATAAGTGATAGATGATAAGAGGGAATTAAACCCAAATATAGAAACCCTGCAAAGCACACAGACAAACACCAAGGTAGTCACCATTTCTCCAGCCAAAACTGCTAAGCATTTTCGACTTAAAATTTACAATGAAGCAGCTTAAAAAGCCCCAAACTCCTCCAGGAAAGTGTTCACCACACAACCTCCATTGTTGTCTAGTTCCGACGCTTATCTTCCCTTACGCTCTCTCAGCTCATCCTGCTCTGCTATTTAATTACTCTGCAGTATTTTTAGTCGGGATGAAATTACACATTTTCAGATTAATTTAGCCTCAACTAACTTTTGATAACAGAAAATCCTTTTCCTGCCATGCCCTAATTTGAGACCATCCCCGTGAGCACTCTGTTCAGCCTCGTGTCACCCCCCAGCACAACCACATTTGCCAGCTCCCAGCACTGGGAACCCAGGGGTAAACATCTGCCCGGTTTCCTCTGATGAAACTCTCCTGTTTTGCTCTTCTCTCTGTTATTTTCCAAGCCCAGGTCAAAGGTGGGGTCAGGCAGTGACTGATCCCTACAAGCTGCTACCAGGAATTCCCATAGGATCACTGTTCACCTGTGCAGCCTGTGCCAGGGCTCCCACACCAGCTTCAATCTGCCCATGGAAACCAGAGCTCTCCTCACCTGCCCCCTGCAAGCTGGTATTGGACACAACCTCCAATCCCGAGCGTATTTAAAAGCTGCTTCTCCAGCATGCTGAGCTCAGAGCCTGCAGCTAATTACCATAACTGAGTTAGGAGCTGTAGTAGTGCTGGCTGAGATCTTCACTCCCTAAACCTTAACCAAACTGTGACTAGTACCAGAGAGAAGCTGAGATGAACATCATCTCCCACATCACCCACACTGAAGGCAATGTTTTAAGCTCTGTTTCTTTTCCCTCTGGTGCACTTCACCAAGGGTGCACCAACATCCCTGTAGGGCAGCAGTGGGCAGATGCCCACCTGAGCACATCCATGTCACCACTGCAAGGCTCTGCCTGCTCCTCAGCTCCTTTGGCTGGGGTTCAGTCACTGATAAAACTTGGAACAGTCTCCAAGGTTAAGATCATAACTGTCACTGTGCCCCCTCTGTTCCTTGTGCCACCAAGAGCTGGCAGAGGGATGCCCCACATGCTGCTTTGGTCCTCAGACCCACAAACCAAGAACAGACCAGGGAAGGCTCAGAAAGCACCAGTAACTTGCTGAAGCCTCAGGGCAGCATGAGCACCGGGCCCCTGTTTCCCCAGAGGAACCACAGCACACAATGGAGAAGAGATGGCTGCAGGCAAGATGCCAGCCCTCAGCCTTTCCTCCTGCCTCTGCCCAGCTCCACTGCTGACACTTCAAGTTTTGCCTTTGCCCATCCCCTGTGTTACACAATAGAGCTTAAAACATTGTTCCTGTGAAGAAGGAGCTCTTTTGGCACTTGCACCATCCCTCAACCCTTCCACTGGTGGGAGATGGAGCAGAGACTAAACCAAAGGGCTCAATGCCAGGTGTGTAGAACCCTCCATGCCCCACTGGCAGGGCAGCTGAGCAGAGCCGTCAGAGCCGTGCGGTGTCTCGCAGGCAGCAGGAGGATGGAACAAGCTCTGATGTTATTAGTCTCATTAAAATTGGGTAAATTACCCAGTGAGAAGGACCAGCCTTATTTATCTTCATTTAGTTCATCATTGATAGGTGTAAAATAAATACAGAACTAATACTATGGGCACAACTGGCTCTGGCTGGCAGCAGCAGTCACATGTGTTCTGACGAAGCACAAGGGAAGCTGCTGCTGCCTGCCAGGAGAGGAGCTGGATGATGCCAGATGATCCCAAGGGATTCATTGATACCTATTCCCTAAACACTTCCTTGCTGCTCAAAATTCTGCCATGAGCCTGCCTCGACCTGGGGCTTGGTCTATGGAGATGGATGTCACCAGCTTGCAGCACCTAAAGGCTCAGGTGCAATGGTTCAGTGGTCCCCAGCTCCACCACATCCACCAGCCCTGAGCGTTTGATCACACAAAGTCACAAACACCTCTGCAGCCACCTATGGTCAGTTGGGTGGAGGCTCCAGCTCTGAGCTGGCCCTCCTGGCAGGACAATTCATAGAATCATAGAATGGACCAGGTTGGAAGAGACCTCCAAGCACATCCAGCCCAACCTAGCACCCAGCCCTGGCCAAGCAACCAGATCATGGCACTAAGTGCCTCATTCAGTCTGTTCTTGAACACCTCCAGGGATGGCGACTCCACCACCTCCCTGGGCAGCCCATTCCAATGCCAATCACTCTCTCTCACAACAACTTCCTAACAACATCCAGCCTCAACCTGCCCTGCCACAGCTTCAGGCTGTGTCCCCTGGTTCTGGTGCTGGCTGCCTGGCTGCAGAACCCAACCCCACCTGGCTACAGCCTCCCTGCAGGCAGCTGCAGACAGCAATGAGCTCTGCCCTGAGCCTCCTCTGCTGCAGGCTGCACACCCCCAGCTCCCTCAGCCTCTCCTCACAGGGCTGTGCTCCAGGCCCCTCCCCAGCCTTGCTGCCCTTCTCTCAACACCTTCCAGCACCTCAACATCTCTCTTGAATGGAGGAGCCCAGAACTGGACACAGCACTCAAGCTGTGGCCTGAGCAGTGCTGAGCACAGGGGCACATAAACCTCCCTTGTCCTGCTGGCCACACTGCTCCTGAGCCAGTCCAGGATGCCATTGGCTCTGCTGCCCACCTGGGCACACTGCTGCCTCAGCTTCAGCTACTATCTACCACACCCCTACGTCCCTCTCTGCCTGGCTGCTCTCAGCCACTCTGGCCCCAGCCTGTAGTGCTGCTTGGGGTTGTTGTGGCCAAAGTGTAGAACCCTGCACTTGGCCTTGTTCAGTCTCATCCCATTGGCCTCTGCCCACCCATCCAGCCTGGCCAGGTCCCTCTGCAGGGCTCTCCTACCCTCCAACAGATTGACACCTCCTCCATCACCTCCCTGACCAGTACTCCAGAAATGCTCACTGCTCTGTTTTGAAAACACAGCCATGGCTCTCAGTGCCTTTGCACCACATGAGGCCTTTTAAAGGAGGCTGCAAAGCCCCATTCTGGTGGTGCTGCTGGCACAGTCTGGCTCTGCACTGAGGAGGCCCCACAACTTGGCCAGAGCCAAGAGATGCTGCTGCCCACTTGCAGAGGTGCCAGCATCAACAAAGCAACTGCACAAGGCACCTTGGGACAACAGCTCTTCAGAGAAGATGGAGAAATCCCAGTGCCTCCAGGGAGCAGCCAGTTGTAGGCAGAACTTCATTCTCCAGAACTGAAAATCATTCCTGAGCTGAGGGAGAAAAAGCCCCACCATGACAGATGGGGCAGCAGAGGGGAGCAAAGGTCCCACCATGACAGAGATAGATGGGGCAGCAGAGGGGTCACCTCCAGCAGCAACATGGTGTGGACGATGCCAAGAAGCCTTTTCAGCATCACCAGGCCTGAATCAAGCACCTAAAAGCCCACCCAGCAAGGCAGCCTCTTCAGCCAAGATTTTCACCTAAGTGCAAGCACAGGGTTGTGCAGATCCTGGAAACCCCAGGTGCAGGAAAAGCTGTAAAGCCTGTGAGAGCAGAACAGCACAGGCAGCTGGGTGAAGGCCAAAGGAAAATACATCCCTCAGCACCCGAGAGTGACCCTGCTTTGGGGCAGGGCAAGGGGAGGGGGAAAAAGGAGGAATCTCCCATTTCTGTAAACATCAGGAGGAGGAGGACAACCCCTCCAGAGCAACCCAAGGGCACATCAAGCCTAGCAGCATGCCCACAGACAGCACAAGCACCTGCCGAGCACGACAGCCGCCAAGTTAGCACTCGCTGCCTCCACAGGCTGGGGCTCAGCACCAAAGAATCCCCTCTGCAGAAGCAGGCTCTGCAGCCAGCTCCTCATCTCCCCACAGGAGCACAGTTTGCTGCACAGATCAGTTTGCCCTGCTCCTGGCTGCTCCACACAGACAGGGGGCTCAGAACCCCCCACCCAGCTCCAGATCTTTGCCACCCCCTCGCTAGCACACGGATGTGCAGCTGCAGCCACGCTGCCTTTGCACAAACTTTACACCGTCCTCAGCTGCAGAGTGAAGCATCTGCACCCCCTCCCCCAGAGCTGGGGTGTCTCAGCAGCTGCTGGCCAGGGACAGCAGAGCAGGGTGAGCCTTGATGCCTCTGGCTCCAGCCCAGCACAACTGCAGTGACAGATCTGCTGGAGGAAAAACCTCTGTGGATAAACATCCCCAATAAATGCTTTATCCCCCTCGGCTGCTATCTGCAGGCCATTAAGATGCAGGGAGCAGTCTCAGGCTCTCCTCCTGCACGTTGTTTTTGCTGCAGAGACTGTATTGGAGAAACTGAGAGAATATCATTAAAGGTTAATTATGAGCAACTTAAAGGTTATTTTTGCATATCTCACCTCCTGGACAAAAGCTGCCTCTTCATTACCATAGCAGAACAGAAATTGAATTGTGAAGCCTTTAAACCACGACAGACTTGAAGGTTGTTGCAGCCTGGAGCATGGTGAACAAGTCCCCTGGCCCCTCTGGCAGCCTCTACACCTTACACACAAAAGGGCATCTCCAGGGTGGTCCCACAGTGGCTCTGTGTTCCTCAGAGCCCTTCGGCTGGAAGCACAAAAGCCTGAGCACATCGGACGGTCTGGCACAGCTGGCTCCAGACGTTGGGAGCCCTGACCCAAAGTCTCTCCTGGCACACCTTTACCTTTCTCCTGCTTCAAGAAGGACCAAGGCAGCTCCACTCTCGCCTGGCTTACAGCCCGAGGAGCCCAGGTTGAACAGCCGACACCAGGGGGCCTGGCTCACAACCAGCAGCCTGGGAAGCCCTGAGCACACTCCCAGCCCTGTAACGTTTGATCTGGAAGCAGCCAGAGCCAGCCCCCAAACAGGGCATTGCTGCTGTCCAACACCCAAGGCCAAGCATCTATGGATGGGCAAAGCTGACCCAACCCACTGTGGGCAGACAGCAGGTTGAATGACTTGATCACTTCATTACCAGACCATTCCATCTTTTCTTGGGTCCTCTGCTTCTCCAAGGGGTGACATTGCAGGACTCTCCTCTGACTCTGCATGAAGAGGAGTGGGAGCCTTCGCACCCAAGCACCATCTCCCTCTGCCAAGCTGGGCAGCACAGACAGGCTATGTGCAGGGACCAGCTACAGAGCCAACACCTCTGAAACCATACCCAGCAGGTATGTGGCAAAGTCAGAGCCTGGGGTAACCACAGGCAGTGGCTGCAGAGATCAGCAGGCTGAAGAAACCAACCTTCAACCTCCATGCCAGGCAAATCCCATCTGTAATGGGTACACAGACATCCAGCCTCCGTTGTCCAAGCTGGCCAGGGCTGTCTTCCACGGTGATGCAGCTCTCCTGAGCTTCTAGTTAGCTACAATAGGAAGTCAGATCTTTGACCTGCTGCCCAGGCTGGATCAGTCAGGGGAGGGGTTTGCACAAAACACCTGAGGGCTGTCAACTGCTCTGTGCAGGATGCCCTGGTGGCTCCCAGCACCATCAAGTCGCATTAGAACCAATGGGGTGAGTGGTTCCAGGAACTCATGAATGGCCTCACAGCACCCCAGGACCACAGTGGCTAAAAATCCACAGGCATCAATCCCTGCTCTACTTATCCTCCAAGGCAGGAGGAAGAGCAGGAAATCCTGAAAGCAGTGAGCAGAAAGTGCTGGGAGTCAGGAGATTTTTCCGGCGTAAGGAGAGCTGTGCCCCACTTAGCAGGGATGGTGGCGAGCAGCATCCCCAGGCAGCACACATCACATCGCCTGGCGAAGGGAAAAGAGGTCACACCTCACCCAAAATGGAGCAGAGCTTCCAGCAGCAGGCAGAAGCCCCATCATCTGGGCACCATGGCCCAGCCAAGGTGGATGGCCCTGCGGAGGGTTTGAGGTCTGTCAGAGGGTGAGAAGCTTTCACACAAAGGCTGCATTTGCAGCAAGGGAGATGGACAGGACTTAGCCACCATTGCAGCTCAGGGTGGTCATTCCTCCATGACCTCCAGCTCACAGCAGTTAATCCTCATCATGAAGCCTGCAGCCCACTTCAGCTGTGCCAGGCCGTGCTGGCAGCAGCCTCTCCCCGCTGCAGCAGGACAGCTCCAGCACGGTGCTGCCTGGCAAGGCAATGACCTAACGCAGCAAATTAACTGCAAAGCACAACTGTTTGCAGTCCTCACTTAAACCCAACCTTATCTAATCTCACTTTAATGACACAGGAAATGGAAATTCCCTTAATAAAGTAAGTTATGAATATTTATGAGTCTATTTTTACCTGAAAATTGAATAATTCAATTAATTTTACTATTAATTATTTAATATGAAATTAATACACTGCAAGATTCTGACTTATCTGCAAGGAGCCTCCGATAAAGACATCTGAGATACAACCTGCTTGTGAGCTGCACACCGGGGCAGGTGAGGAATGGGGCATAAGCAATGGGGTGGGGACAGGGCTCACCCTGCCCTCACCCTAATTGGTGTCCCCCAGCAGTCCCCCTGCATCGCTGGGGGTTAAGTCACTGCCAATCCCACCCCGGTTCCCATCCCCAGCTGTGGCAGTTGGGCCAAGCCCCGTCAGGGCTCAGCACAGGCTAATTGTGTTTGGTTTTCCTGCTAAATCTCATTGCAGACCAGCATCCCCTACTCCAGCTGGGCAGGAGCCCACATCACAAAATGAATTCCTCAGAAGCCAGCAAGAGTCACCAAAAAAGGAGCAGAGGAGAAGAGGGATTGCTGGCAGCACACTGCCGTCAGGGAAGATGACTTCCACCCATCTAATGCCAGCTGCATCCCCAGCAGCAGCAAAAGCTGAGGTGACTAAATGACAGAATGGTCCTCTGCAAGCCACCAGGGTCATGATGACAGCAAACAGGGTTATTGAATCATAGAATCAACCAGGTTGGAAGAGACCTCCAAGATCATCCAGTTCAACCTATCCCCCAGCCCTATCCAGTCAACCAGACCATGGCACTAAGTGCCTCATCCAGTCTCTTCTTGAAGACCTCCAGGCACAGCGACTCCACCACCTCCCTGGGCAGCCCATTCCAATGCCAATCACTCTCTCTGACAACAACTTCCTAACAACATCCATCCTATACCTACCCCGGCACAACTTGAGACTGTCCCCCTTTGTTCTAGTGCTGGTTGCCTGGGGGAAGAGGCCACCCCCCACCTGGCTACAGCCTCCCTTCAGGTAGCTGTAGACAGCAATGAGGTCCCCCCTGAGCCTCCTCTTCTCCAGGCTGCACACCCCCAGCTCCCTCAGCCTCTCCTCATAGGGTTTGTGTCCCAGGCCCTTCACCAGCTTTGTTGCCCTTCTCTGGACACGTTCCAGTACCTCAACATCTCTCTTGAATTGAGGGGCTCAGAACTCCTCACTCTTTGGCACATCTTTAGGACCTGAGCTGGCTCCAACTTTCCGGAGGTCACGGATCACGATTGGAGCTGTGAGGCATCGCTCCTGTGCATCCCAAGCACAGAATCAGTCCACCCCTCTCCAACCAGACCTGCCCATGGAGCTCAGCCTCTTTTGGTGTTGCTGCTCTCATAACATGGGTCCTAGCAGCCCTGAGATTTATTGAGTTGGGATTTATGGGTGGAAAATGTCGCCCAGCCAACTGCCCATGCCAACTACCCGCACAGCAACTCCGCTTTCCCTGACATCAGGAGATGCTAAAAATAATGCAGGAGGTAGCAGAGGTAAAGCTGGACTCCCCCCCCAGGCACACCGACAGCACATGCAAATCGCCATTGATCTGCAGGAGCAGGCTGCTGCCCAACTTTTTTAGTTGCAGAAATATTAATCACTGCCAAGTCTCAGTACCTAAAAACGGCATTTGGGCTCTTTCTGAGCTGAAAACTCCCGATCTGGGAATTTCCCCAGCCAAGTACTTGTGATGGCTTATTAGGGCAGCAGCCTCCTGAGAAACACCTCGGGGGCTTTGTAAAGGAGGGAACAAGGGCCAGCATCCAGCACCTGCCAGCAGCTCCGGCCACCGCCAGCTCCACGGGTCCATGGCTCAGCCACTGCCAGGGTCCCACACAGCCCCCCCTTGGCAGCGACTCCCCCCTTCACACCACCTCGGCTGCTAACAGCCTTCCTGCCATTTGCTTCTATTCATTTCCTGAGATGAAATCAGAGGCACCCAGAGCAGCAAACAAAGAACAGGGAGTTCCCAGCTCAGCCCCGGATCAATGTCATTAATTCTGTCACACTGAGAGCCCCAATTGTACCAACTCAGCATTTACCTCTTCCAATTAATTTTTATATTAGGAAAAAAAAAAAAAAAGAAAGAAAACTAACTCAGTGATTTAAAAAGGTCCTTGAACAGCCAGCATAACTTTCTGTCTCCTGGGACACTCTTTCTTTCAAGTGTAAACAGGCAGGAGGAAGGTGTTGTAATATTAATCAGAGAATTATCCTCGTGCATTGCCTTTAGCAAACTGAACTCCTAAAATTATAACACTGCCACAAAAACCTTCACAAGCTTCTCTCTTCAATGATGCCAGGGATATTCAGGCTCATTAAAATGTTTTCTGACCACTTAAGAGGCTGATCTGGCAAAGGGTCAGCAAGAAATTCTGCATTAATTCTGCATCTTGGATTGCCAGGTCAGGAAAAGCCTTCTCCAGCATCACCACAGTGCCTGCTGCCCTGCAGCCAGCAGGGGAGGGAGCAGAGGAGTCAGGCACTCACCACAGCCAGACCCTCAGCTGCCGTCAGTGAGAAAGGTCCATCTGAGGGCCCTTTAGCCACCACAGCAGCCCTGGGTCTTGAGGGACCATTTGAGAAAGCTCTTGGGTTTGAATTGCCTCCCTGCCTAGGCACTGCAGTGTAACAGGACAAGCAAATGCATCTCTTAAAGACATGGCAAAAGACACAGAAGAGGCCACAGGGAAAGAGCCCCAAAGCACAGTCCTGCAGCCCTTCACTTCCTGTGCTCCAAGGCAAGCAGGTCCTCCTGCACCACCCTCCTGCACCTATCCTCCCACTGGCTGGGGCATTCATCTGGAATGCAAGGGAGGTGATGCCAGACGCAGCAGTGAGCTCTGCAGGATGCTCGGGCACCAGGGTTCTGCAGAGGATGGTGATAGGATGTGGGATGCTAAACAAGGGTCCCTGCCATAGTCCCTCTCAACAGCAAAGGGGTGGAATGGGAAAAAAGAAGATCTCTGCAACATCAGGAGTCAAGAGCTGGCTGTGTTAGTGAGAGGGGGCAGGGAAACTCGGCACTGCTGAGCACAGCCAGCGCGGCAGGAAAACCCCCGCAGCCGTGCTGCAGACGCTGGGTCTCGGGGGACAGGGGCAGTTAACATCCACAGCAGCACGCAGAGCCACAGCACTGGCTGCATAACAAACTGCAGGCAGGCTGCTAGTGCAGCTTCCTGGGATCTCCTCACCACCAAACACGTAACCCCAGCCAGAAAACAGCAAAGCACAACCGATGCCCACTCTATGCCCCTGAGCAGGGGGCTCTGGTGCTCCCCTTGGCAGGGAGCACTGCCCGGGTCGGTCACTGCAGCCATGCTCTGCAGCTTCCAAATCCCCTTCTGTGGGGAGTCACAACTAAATCCCGAGCAGTTGGGTTAAAACTTTAACCTGTCAAGACCGCAGCTGTTCTGTTTTTAATCAATCTGATTTCATTCAATAAAATGCTCGTTAAGTCAATTAATGAGAGTTTGGTGTCACAAGCCATCAAGCATGACTGGGAGCTGTCACCCGATGGCCAATGCATCGATTAGTGAGCGTGAGGCAATGTGCTGAAGCGTGAGCAACGTTACCTTGTTTTAGGGGAGGTTGTTAGCCATTCTTCATGCTTTTCAAACGTTATTAAATAAGCTGCAATTTCCTGCAAGAGAAACGCAGAAAGAACAAAGAGTTACTGGCAAGGCTGTGCTGGACGCTGGGAAGTTTTAGAACAGAGAAGGTTTATCACAGAGACAAGTTGCTGCCAGCCCTAGGCCAGGTCTGCAGCTGGGATCAGGCTCCAAGTGAGGGCTCTGGCAAGGCTCGGACTCACACCACCAAAGGAGGCTCAGCTAAGTGAAGGGAGAGATGCAGAGGAGGCCAGGCAGTGGCACTGCCCAGCAGAGCGCCCGCCGGTGACTCCAGTGGCCATGGAGGGGAGGGCAGCGGCAGCAGGGCCAGGGGAAGCTGAATTAACTATTTATAAATAGCACAGCAACTCTGCAGAGAGAATTACTGAATTATTAATGGTGCCACGGCAAGGCAGCAGGTGACATCAGCTAAGTCACGGCTCCCACTGGCGGGGATGATACGGGCGATTACGTCCAGATCACAGCCCATTTGTCTGCAGGGAATTAGCGGCGCCGGTGAGATAACTGATGGCAGTGCCTGTGCCCGCGCCTGGCAAAGGTGGCCTTGCCACCCACCAGTGTCCCTGCTGTGAATCCAGCTGCGGGGTGGCCACGCCACGGACAGAATCACAGAATTCCTTGGACTGGAAAAGCCCTTCAAGCTCATTGAGCCCAATCGTTAAGTTTCACACTGACAAGTCCTTGGCTAAACCAAAGCCCTCAGCACAACATCTCATCACTTTGAACAGCTATGGTTGGAAAGGACCATCAAGATCAGCCAATCCAACCTTCATCCCAGCATCCTTCCTCACCAGACCTCAAGCACCACATCCAGTCTCCTTTTAAACACCTCCAGGGGTGGTGACTCCACCACCTCCCTGGGTAGCCTGTGCCAGTGCCTGACCACCCACTCAGGAAAGAACTTCCTCCCAATATCCAACCTAAACCTCCCCTGAGGCATCTTGAGATCATTTCCTCTTGTCTTCTCACCAGTAATTCAGGAGAAGAGACCAGCTCCAGACAGGCTCCAGACAAGCTGAGCATTGTCAGCAGCCCAGGAGAAACAGCAGCATCTGCACTGGCAGGTATGGGACCAGCAACCAGCCCTAACCACGATAGTCACTGTCACTGCACCGGCACCATCCTGAAAGCCAGAGATGGCTAAGAGCCCCCGAGGCTCAAGTCCATAAACTGCTGCAAACAAGATTTTATTGTCCCCTCACATAAAGATGTGCCCAGAAATAGGTCATTTTTTGATGGTTCTCCTCCAGAAACTGTCTCCCAAACCGGTCCAAGTCTCCCTCTCAAGACACACCTGCAACAGCAAAGGCTCTGCAGAAAGGTCAGTGGAGCTGCCTTGAATGTTCAATTGCCTCAGATCAGACCCCAAACCCAGCACAGCCTCCAGAGCTGCTGCAGCAGAAGCGTCCCCAGGCTGCGTCGCTGCAAAGGTGAGCACACAGGAACGAGGCCTTCAACCAGCAGATGATTTTCCCCTTCTCTTTTTTTTCTTTAAGGCAGTTCTATATTAGGGCTGGAGCTGTGTAGTACCAAAGCTAAAAAAACCCACAGTGCTCTCCAACCAGCTGGCCCAAGCATCTGCTGGAGCCACAGAACGCAATTATATTACTCCCAAATGAGACGTAAAAATATCTTGTTTCCAATACTCTTGGTTTTAAGACTCATAGTTAATGTCCTCTGGGCATTGCAGCGGTGCCAGATCTCTGTGTTAGGTACTTTATTAGAGCTGTGTGAATGTCATATTAATGACTCCTGACCAACATGTTTACACTGCAAATAAATTCTCCCAGCATCCCCTCGCTTCCCAGCCCCAACCCTGTGGCAGCAGGAGATGAGCCAAGAGGAGCAGCAGTGACACCCAGCTCCACAGAGGTCCCTTTTGAATTCTTGGCTAATTGCCAGGGAAAACTCAGTACCAAACCCAGCAGGCACAGCCCTCTGCCGGGCACTGGCACAGCACTTCCACTTGGGACCTTCCCAGGGAACACACCAGGCCTGCCCCGTTCAGAGGGGCTGCTGCAGACAGGAGGGCTGAAGTTCAGACCCTCTGTGGCTGGGGAGCTCTGGGTCAGCATAATCCCAATCACAACTCCAGGCTGGGTGGGGAATGGCTGAGAGCAGCCCTGAGGAACAGGACCTGGGGGGTCTGGGTTGGTGAAAAGCTCAACATGAACCTGCAGAGTGAGTGCAGCTCAGACAGCAACCCTGTGCTGGGCTGCAGCAAGAGCAGTGTGGCCAGCAAGGCAAGGGAAGGGATTCTGCCCCTTTTCTCTGCTGTCCTCAGACCCCCACCTGGAGCCCTGTGTGCATTCTGGAGCCCCCAACACAAGCAGGACATAGAACTGGTTAGAGACAGTCCAGTGGAGGGCCACGAAGATGCTCAGAGGGCTGCAACAGCTCTGCTATGAGGACAGGCTACATGAGTTGGGGCTCTGCAGCCTGGAGAAGAGAAGGCTGCAAGGAGACCTTGGAGTAGCCTTCCAGGATCTGAAGGGAGCCTACGGGAAGGCTGGGGAGGGACTACTGACAAGGTCTTGTAATGACAGGACGAGGGGTAATGGGTTTAAACTGGCAGAGGGGAGATTCAAACTGGGTATTAGGAAGAAGTTCTTTGCAGTGAGGGTGGTGAGACACTGGCACAGGTTTCCCAGGGAGGTTGTGGAGCACAGAATCACCCAATGTGATCTTCGATCACATTGGGTGATTCTGTGCTCCACAACCTCCCTGGAGGTGTTCAAGGCCAGGTTGGATGAGGCCTTGAGCAACCTGTTCTAGTGGCAGGGGGTTGGAACTGGATGATCTCTGAGGTCCCTTCCAACCTAAACCATTCTGTGATTTTATGATTTCCATCAGGCATCTGCCACCACTGCCCAGAAGAGCCACACCATGGCACTGCCGCCGGCTTTGGCGCAGGGCATGAGCTGCAGGAGCCAACCACTGATTTTATGCCTGTGTGTGAAAAACCTTCAAATATTCTGCAGGTGAAATTCTTCAGGAAATACATCCCTGGTGTTTTAAAGCCAGGGCAGTGCTTCCACCAGAGGTGCTGTGCCCTGCAGAATTTGATTCCTGTGTTGCACCCTTGCCTCACTTGGTTACAGCACCTGGTAGCACAACGAGCTTTGGAGACACCAAGGGAAAAGCCCCAGTGGGTGCCCCAGCAGCAGCTCCCAACACATCCTGCCCAGCCCCCAGTGCCTGGACACTGGTGGGGGTCTGCAGGAGCAGGTGTTTGCAGGGACAAATCCCTCTGATGCTCAGCCTGACCTGGCTGATTGACTCTCAGGACAGGGCAGAGCCAGGCAGGGCTGGCACTGTCTGCTCCCCCTGAAACGCAGCTGTAAGGACAGTAACCCAACTTCACACCTTGGGTGGCTGAAGGAGCACCTTCTGCACAGGCCTCACAGCACCTCAGGCAAGCCAACACCAGACCCAAGCCTCATAAGGCTTTTCCTCTTCCAGCTGGCCCTAAACGTTCCACATCTTCATCTCAGAGAGGAGCTGCAGCAGGGAGCGCCTCCCGTTTGGAGGCAGAACACTGCTGGGACGCTGCTGTCCTGGGCCCGCTGAGCAGATAGAGGCAGCCCCGAGCAGGAGATGCAGATGGATGCCACAGGCACACATCACCGAGATGCCTGAGCAACTCCAGCCCCAGGTGCTGGAGTGCACAACGCCACGGCTCCAGCTGGGCTCCAGGCTGCATCTCCAGACAACTCCAGACGTGTAATTCAATTCTTCTAACAGGATAAAGGCAGGATCCCTATCAAGGAAGATAGTTGCTCCCCCAGGCTTTCTGCTTAATGACATATTACAGCCTGATTGCCCTCCTCCAGAGGAAATACCTTGGATAACAAGGAAAGCCCAGCTCAGGGCACTGCTGAAAGGAGGCCTGCGGCAGAGACAGCAAAGCCCTCAGCTGCCTCCTGCGCCCAGCCCCCATCGCAGGGGTTGGCCTGTAAACAGGGCAAGAGCCCCCAGAACCTTCCTGCACCATCTGCTTACCCTGCAGTCTCCTTCACCAGGACACCTGGGCACCACCTGCATGAGGGGGCTGGCACGCTTGGCATCATGAGCTCCTCGATCCAGATGGTTGTCCTGGAGTCTGGTATGCCCCAAAATCCCTCTCCCTCTGTGGTTTGAATGGGAGAGGAAAAGGCGCGAAAAAACTGCTCCCCCCCTGCCCTGCAGGCGTGAAGGGGGGCACCAGGGGCCCTTAGGCACAGGGGTGCTGTGCAGTGCCCACAGGGGCAGCAAAGGGCCCTTAGGCACCAGGGGTGCTGTGCAGTGCTCATGTGGGTAGCAAAGGCCCCTTAGGCACCAGGGGTGCTGTGCAGTGCCCATGGGGGCAGCAAAGGGCCCTTAGGCACCAGGGGTGCTGTGCAGTGCTCATGTGGGTAGCAAAGGCCCCTTAGGCACCAGGGGTGCTGTGCAGTGCCCATGGGGGCAGCAAAGGGCCCTTAGGCACCAGGGGTGCTGTGCAGTGCCCACAGGGGCAGCAAAGGGCCCTGAGGCACCAGGGGTGCTGTGCAGTGCCCATGTGGGCAGCAAAGGGCCCTTAGGCACCAGGGGTGCCCGTGCAGTGCCCGCGCTGGGATCGGGCTGTGGTTGGCTGTGCTCTTCGTGCCCAGGCAGTGGTAACTCAGCTCTTTGTCTAGGAAGGGTATAAATATTGGGGTGCTTCCCACCTCGGGGTGTCTGCCTTAGAGTTCCTCCCCACCTGGATAGTCCCTGCAGAAGGAGTCCCCTGGCGCTGCAAGGACAAGCTCCTGCGGGCCAGGACCCTCCCTGCTTTGGACGGCTCCCACCATAAGCGCCCCCTCTATGCAGCTTGATTGGCCTTAATGAGCCTGGGAGAGCTTTAAAAGAGAGCGAGGGGGCAAGGCTCTGCGCTGCCCTTTTCTCTCAGCCTGGCTCTCCTGGGAGCACACTTTTGGCTGAGCCTGATTAGTAGTGGGGGATGCTATGGTTAGTAGCTCAGCCTTTTCCAACTCCTGACTTCCAAAATAGTCAAATTTACCTATGGTATTCTTGTAAGAGCTTCTCAATCTGACTGAGTCTGCTAATTAAAACTGAATTAAGTCCAGTATCTAGCTTTGGGGAAAACAAAAGAACTCCATTTCTCTATATATTCCTGACTCGGCCACATTAATTCCCTGCCTCCACAACAGTGGTGCAGCTGCTGGTGCCAGGGCAGCTGGAACCAGGCTGGCAGCATCCAGACCAGGTGTGGTGTGAGCTCCAACCACAGCAGCTGAACCCAGCCCCGTGCCAGGGACAAGCTAGCAGAAGGTCCCATTCATGGTCTGACACCAGAGTGCCAGCTTCTGCCACTACACAAGTACCAGGCTTCAGGATATGCCTCATCTGCCACCTCACCCCTGAGCAGGGCTGTGAGCAGCAGATGAGTCAGTGCCACTCACAGCCAACATTGGCACAGGCAGAGCCTGGTGACAAAGGGGACTTCCCAGCAATGAGCACATGCTGGGGGCACCCTCAGCTGGCATTGCACAGGGAAATGCTGGTTTCCCAAAGGAAAGAGCAGGGCTATGTGCACCAGGCACAAGCAGCACAGGGTCTCAGTTCACAACACCTTGGGGCAGTGCCCACAGCCCAGATGGAGAGAATATGTCCCAGGGATGGGATGGACACGGCCAAGGTGTCCAGGCAGGAGCAGGAGATAACTGGAAGAGGTGGCACAGGAGGCACAGAAACCCACAGCAAGTGTCTCCTGCAGGCAAAGTCCAGCCAAGTGAAGGGTGTGCCCAGACAGCTCTACTCATAGCAAAGCCAGTTTGTCTCCATCCCACCAGTGTGGTGAGGAGAGAGCACTACTTGTGAGATGTTGAGTACAAGGAGTGGTTCCCAGGGAGCCCTGGAGCCCCAGGTGGCACAGAAGGAGCTGCAGCTGGGAGCAGCAGCTGGGAGCAGCAAGCACTCCAAAAGCCCAGGGCCAGAGCTGCCCAACACAGCCCAAGGCTGGGAATTGTTCTTCCCAAGGAAATCAATCATCCTGCAGAGCTCCTGGAGTTGAGCTCCTGCAGAGGCCATGTGTAGACTGGACAAAAACCTGCAAGGCCCAGAAGAGAGCAGCCAGAGTAGGGCTGAGGTTTCATCACCAAGAGTTCTGGGCTCCTCAATTCAAGAGAGATGTTGAGGTACTGGAAGGTGTCCAGAGAAGGGCAGCAAGGCTGGGGAGGGGCCTGGAGCACAGCCTTATGAAGAGAGGCTGAGGGAGCTGGGGGTGTGCAGCCTGCAGAAGAGGAGGCTCAGGGCAGAGCTCATTGCTGTCTGCAGCTGCCTGCAGGGAGGCTGTAGCCAGGTGGGGTTGGGCTCTGCTGCCAGGCACCCAGCACCAGATCCAGGGGACACAGCCTGAAGCTGTGGCAGGGCAGGTTGAGGCTGGATGTTGTTAGGAAGTTGTTGTCAGAGAGAGTGATTGGCACTGGAATGGGCTGCCCAGGGAGGTGGTGGAGTGGCTGTGCCTGGAGGTGTTGAAGCAAAGCCTGGATGAGGCACTTGGTGCTATGGTCTGGTTGACTGGCTAGGGCTGGTTGCAAGGTTGGACTGGATGAGGTTGGAGGTCTCTTCCAACCTGGGTGACTCCATGATTCTATAAGAGATGCCTGTTCAGAGCCTGTCTCCCCTGTGCCTGGGGCACCAGTGGGGCTGAGAGCACAGAGCCGGCGCTGCCCCTGCACCACACCAGCACCCCCTTCCCTCCTGCACGGGGGAGAAGAGAGAGATTTATTACCAGAAGACACCAAGTCATTAAATAATTAAAAACAAAACTGTAGGCACAATAAAAGCCCTGTGATAGGAGCCCTGCATTTTAATGTGTGTTAATTCCCCTAATGATTCACTCTGTGTCTCTTATAGGGTCAAATCAATGTCTTCACCAAAAAATCCAATTACATCCCATTCATCCCATCTCCTAGCAAGGCTTTGTTTGCTTTTGTCTCCTATCAAACCCTTTTACACTGCTTCTTGCCCGAGATTACAAACAAAAGGCAGTGTAGCCCCAGCAAGGTCAGACGAGACAGAGCCAGGCTTTGAAACCCCAGCTTGGCCCCAGCCCTGTCCTTTACTCAGCAGCACTGCAAAGCAAGGCAGGGCACAGCTGCCTCTACCTGGCTCCTCGCTGCTGCCAGGGCCTCCCATGGCACTGCCCAGGGTACGTGTACCAGGTGCACTCCAAGGCCACCCAACAGCATTCCTATGGGTGAGGGCATCATGCAACAAGGCCACCCAAGGGCATTCTCTGTGGGTGAGGGCACTGCACACCAAGGCTACCTAAGAGCATCTCTAGGGGCAAAGGCACCAAGGCCAGCAGCTTCTTGCACAGAAAACCCTGCCCAGC
This sequence comes from Pogoniulus pusillus, assembly GCF_015220805.1. Lineage (NCBI taxonomy): Eukaryota > Metazoa > Chordata > Aves > Piciformes > Lybiidae > Pogoniulus > Pogoniulus pusillus. The sequence goes on from NC_087299.1 coordinate 4,397,011, forward strand.
CCCACATCTCTTCTAGGCCCAGTTTAGGAACGAGCTCAGGCAGTAAAGTGCTTCTGAGACACCAGCGAGGACAAAGCCTTCATCTGCTCTGCTGCATAACTGAAGAGCAGCATCACACTGGTTAGGCTTTGCCCCAGGCCTGGCCACCCGATCCTCTGGGTAGCTGACAGCTTGCTCATGCCATGCCCACCTCATTCTACTCTGCATCCCTCTTTGCTAAGGTGGAAGGCATCAGCTGGAACATACCGAGGGGCCACCAGCAGCTGCAAAGCAGAGTTCACTGCACCAGCCAAGGCCACACGCAGGGCACAGCAGCTCTGGACAGCTGCCACTGCTCTTCCTCCAGCCAGGGCCCATCAGCCCTGTGCTGGGCTTGTCCTTAGGCCTCACACAAGCCAAGCAGAGGTACGTGCCCAGCTCAGGGTCCAGGCTGAGAGGCAAGGTGGCAGGAGAGCTCCCACCCAGTGCTGCATGACTGTGGCTCCTCCGAGGCTCCAGTACGTAACCAGAGCCACAGCAGCACCCAGAGCCACAGCAGCATGGGCAGCCTGACCTCACCTCCTGGGTCCCAGATGCCAGAGAGGATGAGCTGCAGCCTGGGACAAGCAGCAGCTGGGAGCACTAGGAGCAGCTGGCACCCCTCACTGCATGCTGCACAGCAGCTCCCATGCAGTGCCCTTCTCTTTACCCACAGCTGCAAGCACAGGGCCATCTCCCGGCCCAGCCAGCACACAACTGCCCCAAACAGCTCCCACCCCAACCCCAGGCACAAGCACTGCTCAGCACAAGCTAAATGGGGTTACTGCTGTGCCATGAGCTGGGCAAAGCTGTGGAGCTCTCTCCTCCCTGCTTATCTCTGCACCACTGTCAAGGTGTCAGAAATTCTGACCAGACCTCTCCAAAGAGGAGAGAAACTGCAACCCAATCAGGATTTGCAGTGGCAGGTAGCTCAGGTCACTTGGTTTGTCTCAAAGTAATAAATCATCAGTTTAAAATTGCCAGTCTGAATTTCAGCTAATTACTTCACATGAAGTATGAGCATCCAAATTAACAAGCTTCAGATATGTGCATGTTGTAAGGGAGAGCAGGAGAGCCTGTGCACACCTCTGGGTTCGTAGCAGAGCTAATAAAGCTGTGATCTCTCCAGCAGGCACTCTCACTCTCTTAGGAGATCTCCACATCCCTGCTGCTATACAGACAAATTCCAGCCCACCACTTCTGCATCCTCCCTCCACTCTGAAATAAAATATGAATTCATGTTCCTTGTGTAGCATCTTCTCAGCTGGGATCAAACTGTTTTCATTTCCCAGCCATCGCTGCTCTCAAAGCCATTAATATTCCAAGTACCACAACTACAAAGTGACCTGGAAGCCACACAGAGCAAGTTCTCATTGCCTTGTGTAGCATCAGTGGCACAGGAATAGCACTGCCATTCCACTGGTCCCATTATTTGGCCTCAGACAGCAGCACAGCATCTAAAGGGACATGGCTCACTGAGCTGGGCAGAAAGCAGCAGCAAGAAAAAAAGCAAGCAAAGCTTTGTTGGAGTAAGTGGCAGAGGAAGGCAAGACCAGCTGCTGCCAGGCTGGTGGAGACCTGTGAAGAGCAAGAAGCCTTTAAACCAAGCTGGTTTGTTTCCTTCTGCAGGCAGGGCTTGAGTCTGAGGTGTTGCTGCTCTGTATGTTTCCAAAGCAGAAATGTTGGTATTACCTCTGAAGCTGAGCAGGGATAAACCCAAACAAAAACCTGCCCAGCCCCACAACAACAGCCACACTCCAGTGGCACTCACGATGACTGTCCCCAGAGCACACAAGGAGCAGGGTGGCCCAACCTCACCTTGCCTGATACAGGCTACCTGGAGGCAGCCTTCGCACTCCACCTCTCCCATTGTGATGCAGTTAAAGACAAAACTAAACCAGAACTTCCTTTCAAATGCATTTCCCAGCCCAGCCAGCACTGCCTCGTCGGGGTGGGATTTGTTATCCATGTCTGCCAGTCACCCTCTGCCGAGTGGCTTCCATCCCAGGAGGGGAGGTGGTACTGGGCCGATGCTCTTCCCCTGGGGATGCCCTTCTCCATCAGCCACTCAACAGCAGCTAGCCAAGGGTGCTCCCAGCACACAGCTGGTTTCCACACGCAGACAGAAAAAGCTGAAGTCACCAGGACTCACTTCCCACACATCACCTCTGGGGAAGAAAAGGCTGTTCCTGGAGCAGTCAGCCCAGCCCGGCTGCGGAAGGGTCTTACAGGAGATTCATTCTGCAGGAGCTGTTTCACCACCTCTGTGCAGGAAAGGGTGATAAATATCCTGGCTTTGCCCAGGCTCTGCTGCTGCCATGCATCCCCTGGGAAGTGGCAAAGCCGTGGGAGAGAGAGGAACAGAAGATTCATTACCAGAACCTGGGGCCTGTCACTCACCTGGGAGGGTGTGGGATGGAAGGGTAGAGCTCCTCACTATGAACTGGTGCCCCCACTATTAACTGGTTCCTGAATGCATTCATTCATACCCATGAAAATGCCATGAAACAGCCCACGTGAGACCACTCAGACTCAAGTCTGACCCTGACAGAAGAAACTCCACAATGCTGAGGTGCCCAAAGTGTTTCTCGCTTTGCCAGAGAGCAGCAAATGACCTGCACCCAGCCTCATGTGGCAGAGCACACCTCTGTGGGGCTCAAATCTCACAAAAGCTGCCAGGGCAGCCCCAGGACTGCTCATGGGCAGCGCAGGGACAGAAAGCCACTGAGAGGAAAGTGCCTTTGACTGGGGATGCAAGTGGCTGGACCGCAGGCACTGGGGTGTTCCACTCAGCACCTCTCACCAGAGGCCTTCTAGAGATCCAGCTACAGAAAAGATGGCAGAGATTACTCTTGCAGTTTTCAATTAAAGCCCAGGACAGCCTCAAACTGCAGCCCTAACGACACATTACAGGGTGACATTTAGGAACGCTGAGCTCCATCAGCTCTGTCTGCAAAGGCACATGGCAGCAATGCCTGGCAGCACCCAGCACGCTGGGCTTTCTCCCCATGAGCTTTGCCACCTGAGCAGCTTGGCTCCTGAAGTTAGAGGAGTGAAACCAGCAGCAGCCTCCACAGGATGGGGAAGTCAGGCCTGGACACGGTCCCAAAGGACACTTACAGAGAGAGACAGGAGTGCACAAGGGCAGAAATGCAACAGGAGATATAAGGAAGGGTCAGAGACAGCCAACAGCACCCAAACGCCAGCCACAACAGGTCTTACACCTACATGTTTCCAGGGAGCTCCCATGGAAAGAGGACTTGATGTCTCCAGTCAGGGCTGCCCCAGAGCACCCCTGCATCACCACTGCTCTCCTGCAGCCCAGGTGCTCTCTCCTGACAATTCATAATTAACAATTCCTTCCACAGTCCCATTGCCACCACACTCAGACCCCTTCCCAGCACACACAAGCTTCACCTCTCTGCTGTACTTTTCATTAAAGTTTTCACCTGAGCAGCTGCAGATTGCTTAGCACTAGAAGGAAAGCACCAGATGAGCTGAGGAGGTCTTCAAAGCTCAGCTCAGCTAAGCCAGGTGTGACCCCCACGGCAGCATGATCAGGGCTCACTGCAGCCAGCCCCTGTCACTGTCACCAAGTGAACAGCTTTGACCATTTATTTTCAAGGCTAAACCTGGTGTATATAAAAAGGGGACCAAGGCAGCAAATAGTTTTGTCTGAACCACGTGAAAAGGAGGAGGAAACCCCAACCCAATCAAGCGAGTGAGCGGCAGGTGCTGGAGCCCAGGGCTGCTGGAGGGTTGCTCAGCAGCTTCAGCTGCCAGACACACATGAGCAGCACTGGGAGCATAACTCCACACAAACACACTTAGCAGTGGCTGTCCTGACTGCTCAGCTCTGGGGTACCCTTAGCTGCAAGTATCAGCAAAGTCAGAGCTGGAAGCAGCCAGCGCCCTATGGCATTAGGATGGATTTCATCTTCCATTTCCAGCCCAGGGGCAGTCAGTAAGGCAGAGCAGATTAAATAATGCCCAGGCTTTAGTTACTGGAAAACACCCACAGATCATTGCACGCTGCTTCTGTTGTTACTCTTTCCTTTAAACGACCTTGGGCTAAAGTCTGCCATAGAAAGCAAGGTGGGAAGTGCCACCAGAGAGGGGAGAACCTCAGCTCCTTCTCCGTTTGCCTTTTGCTACAAGGAGACAGCAGCAAACCCTCAGCCGTGGAGGGTTCATTAAAGGGAAACTATCCACCACGGTAATTGCCCCTTTCTGCATATCCCTCACTCCAATATTCTCTCACATCTCTGTGCTCCACGCTCCTCCAGAACTGTCTTTTCAGCATGTTTTTGCATTATGCCTAATGCTCTAAGAGTCTTCCAGCCCCACATAACGACACAGCTCAATGCAGAACCAGATATAAATCTGGCTTAAGAGACTCTCAACAGGAATTCATTTAAAACTCTAAATGTTAACAGATTCTGCCTGTGATTTACAGTGCTTTCTTATTTCAAATGGGGAATTAAAACCCTTCTGAAAAGATCCACATTAAATCATGATAAAGGCTCCAGCGATGATCCTGGCCAGAGCACAGCAAGAGCAGGAACTGGGACATCTTCCTGTCTTGGCTGCAGTGGCACGGTCCTGGGATGAACACCAGACCTCAACCAGTGAAAAATGGAGTCCTGGGTGCTGCTGCTTTTGTGTTTCATACACTCCCCTCCTGTGCTCCAAGAGCCAGATCTCTCTTCTGACCATGTGGCCAAAGACCTGCTTTTCCTCACAGCCCTGCTTAACGGCTTGACTGTTTGTGTTGGTCACATGAAGACTGTTCCAGCTCTAAAGTGCCCTGCAAATGGCACACAAGTGCCACGGTATCTCCTCTCCAAAAAGCACCACCAGCCTGAGCCGTTCTGTTCCCTAGGCATCTGCCCACTCACCCTAACACAACCGAGACCCGGGCTGTCCCTGAGACAAGAGACCCTCGGAAATTGTTGGTTTTGTCACTCAAACCTTGATGCTGCATCCCATTATAGAACTCATTAACACACCTTCCTCCCCGGGAGGGAGCAGCCATGGACCAAGTACTGCAGCAAGGGCGGGGGGGGAGGAAGGGGTGTGTGTCTGCAGAGTTCTCTCCCCGCAAGGTTCCACCACAAAAACAAGATAAAAAAGCAAGCTCAAACATCCCAGAATGAGCAAGCTCAAACATCCCAGAATGCAGGGCTTGTTCCCAGGCTGAAGCAAGACTCAGCTGTTTGTGTTGTAAATCTGAGCAGGGGCTTTCTGCCCTCATTTTAAGTGTTCACAGCTCGTTAACTTCTTCCTCCTCTTTTGAACTGTTACTTGAGGTTTAGAAAGAAAAAAAAATAGAACGCGAAAAACTGCTCTTGGAACGCAGCTGTAATTTCCAGTTGCTGCTGGTGCTGCTGGGCTGGTTTTTTTTACTGGGCTTCTGGCACTTTTCCCCCCAGATCTCCCCCAGCAAGCAGGGGCACTCTTCACAGGGCTGGGAACAACAGCTCGCTACAGGAAGCAGCTCACAAATGCTGATGAAGGGATGGGATCAGCTCCAGTACACCTCCTTACCCTACTGGCCACAACCAAGTGAGGGGCACGAAGGAGGAATGTTTCTTCTCTAAGCAGGTACCCAGCTGTGACCATCAACTCAGGGCCACTCAACTGGGGCATCACAGCAGGTCTGACTTCTAAGAGGGTTCCGTTGGCTTTCATCTGGTGGAGATTCCCCAACCCACAATCATTCCAAAAGTCATGTCAGTCTGGTGCAGTCCCCACTGACTGGAAAAGGGGAAACATAATCCACATTTTCAGAAGCATTAGGAAGGAGAAGCTGGGGAACTCCAGGCCAGTAAGTCTCACCTCAGTGCCCAGTAAAATCATAGAGCAGATCCTCCTGGAGGCACTACTGAGACTGGAGAATAATGAAGAGGTGATTGGGTACAAGCAGTGTGGCTGCACCAAGGGCAAATCCTGCCTGACAAACCTGGTGGCTTCGTATGGACAGGTCACAACATTAATAACTGAGGGGCAAGCAACTGATGGCATCTACCTGGACCTGAGCAAGGCCTCTCACACTGTCCCACACCACATCCTGGCCTCCAAGCTGGTGACACATGGGTTTGAGGGGTGGGGCACTGGATGGATACAGAACTGGCTTGATGGCTGCACCCAAAGAGTGGCTGCCAATGGCTCCATAGCCAAGTGCAGGCCAGTGACAAGCAGAGTCCCTCAGGGATCAGTCCTGGGACAGTGTTGCTCAACATCTTTGTGGGTGCCATGGACAGAAGCACTGAGTACAGCCTCAGCAAATCTGCTGATGACACCAAGCTGTGTGGTGCAGCAGCCAGGCTGGAGGGCAGGATCCATCCAGAGGGTGCTACACAGGCTGCAGAGGTGGGCACAAGCCAACCTCAGGAGGTTCAACAAGACCAAGTGCAAGGTCCTGCAGCTGGGTCGAGGCAATGTCAAGCACAGATCCAGGCTGGGCAGTGAGTGGCTGGAGAGCAGCCCTGAGGAGAGGGACTTGGGGGTGGTGGTGGAGGAGAAGCTCAACAGGAGCCAGCAGTGTGCACTTGCAGCCCAGAAAGCCAAACAGAGCCTGCTCTGGTGAACCCCCACCTGGAGTACTGCATCCAGTTCTGGAGCCTCTGGGACAAGAGGGATGTGGAGATGCTGGAGAGTGTCCAGAGCAGGGCCAGGAGGATGCTCAGAGGGCTGCAGCAGCTCTGCTGTGAGCACAGACTGAAAGAGTTGGGGCTGTGCAGGCTGCAGAAGAGGAGGCTCCCAGGTGACCTTCTTGTGGCCTGCCAGGATCTGAAGGGGGCTACAAAAAAGCTGGGGAGGGACTTCTGAGGCTTTCAGAGAGTGACAGGACTGGGGGGAATGGAGCAAAGGTGGAGGTGGGGAGAGTGAGGCTGGAGGTGAGGAGGAAGTTGTTGAGCAGGAGAATGGTGAGAGGCTGGAATGGGTTGCCCAGGGAGGGGGTTGAGGCCCCATGGCTGGAGGTGTTTGAGGCCAGGCTGGCTGAGGCTGTGTGCAGCCTGCTCTAGGGTAGGGTGTCCCTGGGCATGGCAGGGGGGCTGGAACTGGCTGCTCCTTTTGGTCCCTTCCAACCCTGACTGATTCTATGATTTGATTGTTGGAACACAAAGTAAATAACCTAAAGCCAGAGCAGCACCCAGGAGCTGTGAATTCTCTGCAAGTTGTTTGCAGACTTCTGACATCTGCCTCACTCGTTACTTTCCCAAAAACATCGCAGGAAAACAAAACGAAAAAAAAAAGGACAAGAAGGAAAGGGCATTTTTGGCGTGATCAAAGGCTGCGAGCAGCGCCCGGCAGCAGAGCGCCTTCGACAAGCATCTCTCGGGAGGGTGGTGCCTGCCCGCCCCGGGCACAGCAGGAGGGGCGCTAGGAGCGCGGTGGCGTTCTCCAAGGTGAAGCACTGCAGGGCTTCCATCGGCTTGCAGTTTTTAAGTGGTCCATTTTCGACCCCCCCTTTTTTTTTTTAACAATCAGAATAGGGATAAATCCAAACATCTGCTCTCGGGAGGGGAGGTGGGAGCCGCGGAGGAGGCTGCCAGGGGCTGCCGCAGGTGCTATTTTTAGCGCAGCAGCTATTTACTAGCCCCATTCCCAGAGGGAATCCAGGCAGGAAAAGGGATGCTGATGCATTTCTTGCTAAATATAGAAAAAGAGTGAGCCCCTGCACACGGTGTGGCTGCAGCCACCCGCTCCTGCCAGGGATGCAGCTCCAGGGGGATCTGGCACCGCAGCACAGCCACCCTAGCACAGGCTCCCCACGCGTGGGGCTGAACATTTCCTCTGTTACACTTTAACCTACAAGCTCTTCGTGCTCGATCAGCCCCCAACCCGACTCAGTCTGGGACATAACTCACTACACAGCTTCCAGAACACCAGCCACTTACAGGGAAGAATAATGTAATGACTTTTAGTGCACATCAGCTGGGGAGAGCTACCTGCAAGGCCCATATTAACTGGGCATCAATGGGAACGAACCCTGCTAGTGTCCTGCTGAGAGCAAACTGCTTGGTCACCTCACGCCTCTTAAAGCACTGTTTTTTATGATGAAAAGCATTAAGGTTTGTCTCTTATTTTCTTCTCCTGGGTGTCCTCTGAGTTACATTTGTTACAGTCCCTATCCCATCACTTAATGTATGCAAATCATGTTAAATATTTCATTCATTAAACGGCTCAGGTTATTACTGAATTGTACCTTAAGCTGTTCACAAAGTTAATTCTTCTTGGACTTGCTCAGTAATGGGAAATAACCAACTGCAATGAATATTTCACAGTTTGTGCCAGACAGACACCTATTAACAATTCAGCCCTTCCAGAGCTGCTCTTCCGAGCGGGCTCCAGCACACTGTCACTGTAATCACTGACAGGGAACAACCCACTGCATTTCTTCTGAAGTTAACTTCAGTGCCAGGGTGGGAGAGCCCCGCGGCCAGAGCCCCAAGCTGCGGGCAGAGCCCCAAGCTGCGGGCAGAGCCCCAAGCTGCGGGCAGAGCCCCAAGCTGCGGGCAGAGCCCCAAGCTGCTTGCTGCAAAGCTGCCAGAGCGGAGGGCAGCAGCACCGGAGAGGATTTGGTTCTGCTGTAGCTCACGGAGAGCTCTGCCGCTCGGCACAGCTCCCGCGGCAGCCCATACCGTGCCACCAGCCCGTGGGGACCGTCACCGCCGTAATGCGAAGTGACAGGGCTGCGACGCCCGCCTGTTGCCCGCCTGCGCGCCGCGGCGACGGCAGCGGGGTAGGGGGGGGCAGGGCAGGTCCAACCACAGGGGCGGCTCCAGACGTTTGCAGCCTCTCCGAAAGCCAAGGCAGCGACGTCCTCGCAGTGACGACAAGGTCGTTACTGTTTCTAATTAAAGGAGCAGGGCCGGATGAGGACCAGCAGGGCTGGCAGCTCCCAGCCCCAGGGATCATCCCCGAGCCCCCCTTCCCCGGGGTTAGGGCAGGACACAGCTCACTGCAACGCGTGCTAGGGAGATGGCACCGCAAAGCAGTGCTCAAGAGGCGGTGCTGGCGGTGCCACAGCGATGCCTCCTCCCACCACACCTCCAGGTGACTTTTCCTCTTCGCACGCTATGGGCAGCTCCCGGGACAAGCTACCTGGCTTCAGCCCCGCTTTGCACTACGGCAGGGCAGCCACGGCCCTACGAACTTCCACGCTCAGAGAGGATGCAGCTGGCTAAAGACAGGGCTGGCTGGGCCAGCAGCACGGGCAGCTGAGCCAGTCCCTGGCCACCGACCCTGGGGATACAAGCACATCCCCCGGGGATGCAGGGGATTTAAAGTCTCCGCAGCCAGCAGACGCCCGTCACGGCCACTGCCCATCAATCTCAGTTGGGAAAACCTCCCCGTTTCCAACGGAAATATGCAAACCAGGCTCACACTGTAAATCTTCCTTTCCAGCACTAAGGAGATAAGTAGGACCTATTAACCTCCCATGTTATTTCCAACTTCATTATTGGAGCTGACACGAGGAGAGCGCACGGTGACAGCTCTCTTTGGCAGAGTGCATGTAAATCGTTTTCTCAAAGGAAATTACTTCTCCGGGCTGAATGTTATTAATCTAAATTCTCCCTTAGTCAAATTGTTGCCCATGATAAATATGGAACAGGTTGCTGCACTCATCTCCGAGGGCATCCCGATCCGGCAGCAGGTTTTCCCCTCCATTTCAAACCTCTTGAGGAGCTGCTCTGCCCGAGTACCCTCATCCAAGGATGGGGACTGTCCAGCCCGACACCACCCCACACCTCAGAGCCCGTGGTTTTGTCATAGAAACACTGTCCTGTTGCTGCCATAGAATGCTCCAGCAGTAAAACACTGCCAGCAGGAGCAAACTGGAGCCTGGGGAAGAGGCACTTTCCTGACCTGCAGCCTTCCACTGCTGACACCCATGGCAGGTGCACCACTTGTGCCAGCCTCAGTACCATTAGAGCAGCAAAACCTCCAAGGTGCCAAAGTTTGTGCCCTTCCCTAGTGGATATACACCAGCATCCTCCTCGCACACCTAAAAAGCCTCAGAGTCTAAGCAACGGCAGATCAAAAACAGCTCCAAAAAGGGGGGCTAAAAAAGAAGTCTGAGCTTTGCTAAAGATGTAGCCAGAAAACATAAATGTCACATCTTGGATTCTTGGAGGAATTCTACAGCAAGGGGAGTTTTATTTGCACGGTATTCCTTCACTTTACTGAGAAGCAGCTTATTGCCAATAAAGATGCTCACTACCACACGCACAGAACCCCTGGGTGTTCTCTCCCCTGAAAGCAGGGAATCCCTGCAGCCAGAGCATGGGCACGGCACAGGGCAGGGGCACAGCCTCCGGCGCGGGGCGGATGGGAGCGCTCCAGAGGCAGCGCACTGAGAGCCTCTCTGCTCGTTTGTTAGCCAGCCAGGTGTGGAAACGTTAACAGAGGCAGCTGCAGCCAGCCAGGGCAATTTCACCATCAACATTTCCCTCACGTCCGGCAGCCTTTCCACCCCGCAGCGGCTGGAGCTGCCGGGCTCCGGCCAGCCACCCTCACCCGATGGCCCTGGGGCACGTTGCTCAACTCCAATTCTGCTGCAGAGGCTGCTAAAAGTGAGGAGGTGCAGCAGGATTTGGAGCGTGTGCCCCCTGCCTCCACCAGCAGCTCCAAACACAGCGAGCTGGCAGGCAGCGCTGGCGCCAGGTGACACCATGGCACCTTCTACTGAAACAAGAAAAAAGCAATCTCAGTCTCACAGGCGTTGAGGAAAGCCCTGACTGGTGGGAGGCAGGCATCCTCCCAGCGTGTGGCAAAGTGAGGCTTGAAAGCTTGCCCGGGTGCTGAGTGCGCTGGGCACCCCAGCGAGGGCACAGCTTGCTGCTGAGGCAGAGCAGCCTGCCGGGGGGGAGTCAACCCACAGAGCCCAGCTCTCCAGCTAGAGAAGCAGTGAGTTTTCTGAAGTCTTCAGCCTGTCACCAAGATGATCTGGCTGCCCTTACACTCCCAAACACCCCAGTGGGCCCCTGGTGCCCTGCAAGCAGCTGCAGCGTTTGCTGGGGCTTGCTGTGGCAATGCCAGGTTTTACAGGGGTGCAGGCACATTCCCTCCAGCTCCTCGCACAGAACCAGCAGCCCCTGGCAGAAGATGAGCCCTGCTCTCCTGGCAGAGGAGCGAGGGAGAGAGGCTGCAGGGTAAAAGGCAGGCACGCTCACAATGCCTTCCCCTCCACAGCCCTCTGAGTTTTAATTTTCCTCTAATTTCAGGGCTGCAGCACTGATATAAAAATCCTCTAAGTGTTTTAGGGAGATGGTAATGGTCCTACACTAAAATAATTCAACCAACACTATAATTTTAGTACCACTATCAAAATGAAATAATGGCTGTTTACTATGTTACACCTTTCAAATGACCTTCATTTGAATACAAATTGTGGCTCCAAACTCTAAAAGCTGCTCCATTTCAGGAGGCAGCAAATTGAGGATGTTTACTCGGGGTTTACTCTGCCAGCAGATTCCACACAGGCTAAAAGGGTTTGGGGGTTTCTTTTCCTCTAAAGCTGTTTAAGACTTGATTAAAGAGCCCGTATGTCTAGGAGCTCAAGCAAGGCTGAGCTTCAAACCCTTTGCTCTGCTCTTGGACACAACATGAACCTCCTCCCTTGGGACACTTCTTTCCCTCCTCTGCCCCAGTTCCCAGATGAGAAAATAACCAAAGCAACCCCCAAACTGGGAAAGACACAGCAAGCCAGGGGCTGAGCAGACTCGGTGCCACAAAGGGAAAATCCTCACTCTCCCAAAACATGGAGTAGCTGTGACCACTCCAAGACATCCTTGTGCAACCTCCCACAAGGAGGAGGAAGAAGAAAGCCTTACTTCTGTTTGCTGGTCTCTTCTCCATGCACAAAAACCCTTGCAAGAGAATCCATGGCTGGTTGGTGTGCCCAAAGGGGGAAGCGCAGCAGGTGGCTGCAGCAGGGACCCCAAGCCAGGAGAAAAGTCTGGCAACAGCCATGTTTTGGGGTGGAAAAAAAAGAGAAATCCCTCCTGAAGGTTTTGCCCTCCCTCCTTTTGGGGAGCAGCCCTGCCCAGGCAAAGGCAGGCACATTGCCAGCCACAGCCCCTGAGCCAGCACCGGTCCCCTTCATGGTGACATTGTGGAGAAACAAATGGGGCTTGAACACTGTGTGTTGTGTAAAACAGCTGAAAACAAGACAAATTAGTCATTAAAAATTAATTTGGGAAAATTACAGTCTTGTTAATAGGCCCTGCTCTGGCTGTGCTACTCCTTCCTAGGCAAGAGGGAGGGCAGGGATTTAGAGCCCCTCTCCCTGCACTCCATCAGAACCTGAGGAGATGGAGCCCAAGGCTCCAGAAGCTGCGCTGCTGGAATTCAGGGCCCCAGCTGCTGCCCCAGCACTCCCACAACCCACTGGCTGAGTGCCTCTCCCATCCTCTCCCAAGCTGCTTCCCCGTCCCCAACCTTGCAGGCATTTCTGGTCTGACATCACCTTTACCATTGGGACTTCAAGGGAGTTCTGGGAAGTCAGGGTATGGCACCACAGGGTTTCCAGTACCAGCTCCTCCTCAGCTAGTACTGGCTCCTCAGGAGCTCTCAGCTGGTTTCTTGATGCAGCACAGTAGAGGTGAAATTCATCATCACCTGCCTAAACGCCATCAGCAAAGCAGCAGCTGGGTAAGTTCCCCCAAACTCCATGGCACCCTGGGAAGCTGCACATTTGACAGCAAAGATGATGGGAAGGTGGCTTCTCACCTAATGACAGACAGGATCCCCACCACAAGGAAACCCACAGAGGTTACAGGGGATGCTCAGGACAGAGCTGTGCCAGGCAGGGACCGCATCTGCCAGACCTTCTGCCGGCTCCACATAGGTCTCCAAACCAGTACAGGCAGCACAAATGAGCTGGTGCCAAACACAACCAGGGGAAGGGGAGGCCTGCAACCTCGTGCTGTGATCCCCCACCACAAAACCACCCACGAGGTGCTCAGACCTTATTCTTGGGCTCTCAACAGTGACAACTACGCCAAAATACTCAAGGTCAAGAGACCAGCATGGTTCGAGGCAATCTGCACCTCTTAAAACAGTGACAAATATGTTATTTAATTTTAATGAGCTTTTTTGCATCTCCAATCTAATTAGGGCATTATCAAGTACTGCTCCGAGCTGCAGGTGGCTGCTCATTACCCAGGGTATGGCTGTCACGAGCATTTTTCATGAATACTAAACCTGCTTCACTCCACCGCCCGCTCCAGCGCCCCCAGCCCAGTGCCCTGCTCCCAGCCTGGGGTTTCCAGGAGAGCAACGTCCTGCTCCCAGCCCCAGCCCAGAATCGGAAGTGAGAACATTTATGCCACGACCTTTGTATTCTTCTTCTGTGACCCCCTCTACCCACGTGCTGCAAAACCAGAAAACCAAAGTTCAGGTGCAAAAGGCTCTTGCCTAAGCCATTCTTTGCAAGCCACCGAGCATCAGATGGTTTCACTCTCCCAATCCCCTTTTTCCCTTAGCAGCTTGGTGAACGCCGGCAAGTGATACCGAGTCCTGGTAGCAACTCCCCTTCCCAAGCACAGAAAGGCACAGAGGACAGCACTCTGCAGCGACCACAAAGCCCCAGCCCGCAGGAGCAGCCCCTGGCCCTGCCCAGCCCCAGGGAGACAAAGGCCAGGAAAGAGCAGGCAGAGGATGGAGACGCCTTCCCCACAAGCTCCCTCCCAAACATACAGCCCAGCTCAAACCCAGCTTTGGTGGCTTTAATGAGCCACAGGCAGGGCAGGGAACGGGAACTCTGCCACAGACCTGCTGCTAACAGAAAGCAGCACTCTCCACCTCGGCAGCTTCCGCAGCAGCCCACGGGCCCAGTGCCAGCCAACACCCAGCCTCTGAATTGCCCGGGTTTGCCCCAAAAGCAGCCACAACCCGAGACGGCCACGGACCCTGCCCATAAGGGGGCACTCACCGACATCCGGGGAGACACAAAGGCGACAGAGAGAGCCGAGGGGTGCACAGCACCACCGAGCTCTGCACTGCAGAGCACTCCCCAGCAAGTCTGGGCTTATCCCAGCTCCCCCAGCAGCCTCATCAGCTCCCATTGATGGCAGCTGGGACAGGCTGCAGCACGAGCTGGGCAGCAGCACCTGGGCCAGACAAGCTGTGTGCAGGGGTGGGGACGTTTGCTCAACAACAGGGACCTCTGCACACATGGCACAGCTGAGGCTACTGGGTGCCACTCAGAGCTGTGTCAGCACAGAAAGTTAACGCTGCAGGAGCTGTCACCAGGAGCTGAGTCCTCAGAGCTGCTGCTGCACTAATGCAGGCTCTGTCTCTCCTGACCTTGCTGCAAACTGCAGTTGCCTCTGAGACTGGATCAGCTGTGCCATGCACCATGATGGGCAGCACCACAACTAGCGGCACCACGAGAGGCATTACTGCTGCTGCCCCACCACTGCAGGGTATGGACAGGGACATCCAGCTGGGGCAGGCAGCCCACAGAGCCTGGGGGAATTGTTAATTGGAACTTGAAGAGTTTGGAGTTTCCTGATGGAGCAGGAGGTAGCCAGGATCTAGCAGCCCGGGCAGCGAAGGCAGTGAGTGGAACACGGCTCTGTGGTGGTTCAGCTGTACCCACAGAGCTTGTCCACTCCACGGCCACCCCAGCTGGGCACCCCTCCAGGTCAGCATATTGCCTTCAAACTCCAGAGCATGCCAGCAGCTGCAGCAGCGAGGCTGGAGCATGCAGGGCTGTGGTGCTGAATGACAATTAAACACATCTCCATCATCTGTCAGTTTTTACTGCAGGTGCTGCTGTAATCAATCGGAGCTTGACTCCTTTGTCAGCTAGCAGTGAACGAGTTTGGATGCCAAATCCCAGGGGATGAATTCGGAGTCACTTGGCCTTGCCCAGGGGAGGAGCTGCCTCTGGCAGGCCACGCGGGTAGCTCACACCTGATTGCTGCCATAATCCGTGCATTATTGGTGGCACACCTGACTGCTGCCGTGCTTCCACCCGCTCCCACGGGCTGTGGCCAATGCCAACCCCTGCACCCATGTTCCGTGCTGCTCTGCAGCCCTCCCAGTGCATCACTAGCTCCTCTTGACTTCCTGCATCTGCCCAGCACCTCAGTGCCCACAACCCACTCAGGATATTTGGACTTTGGCCAAGGGAAAAAGGCAGACAGATTTTGCAAAGGATTTTACTCAGAGCAACTGCAACTTGGAAAATCAAACATGTAGGTTAAAATGCTGACAAGGCAGCTTCTAAATCCAAGGTGCCAGAGCAAAGCAAGTTCAACCTTCACTGTCTGTGCAAACACCTCACTGAGGAGATTCAGACCTGTTGTACACTGAAGAGAAAGGCAAAGCCAAAACAGCACAGGAGCAGCTTAGTGAGTACTTAGAGCCTAGGGCTCTGATGCTGGGAGGCAGCCAGGGTAAGGAGGCAGGGATTTCCTAGAATGCCTCAGAAAGGGGAGAATAAACCCCCTGCATTCACTCAGCAAAGTCTTTCCCTTCTCTTCCAAAGAAGCTACTTCCCTGAGCCCTGCTGCTGCCAAGGCCAACAGGCTCCTGCTGCAGACATCTCCTGCCCCAGATTTCCCTGGACATTATTTTCACAGCTTATTAGTCTATTTAGCATATTGTGTGCCTAAGCTCTTCTGTTTATTTTTCATCTGAGATGGCAGGAGGAGAAGATCCTATAGAATACATAAGGGTGCTATTGACTCTGTGTGAAGGAACAGCAGTTGGAGGTCACAGAGGTGACACACACGACACAGCTGATCGCTCCAATTTCCTAGGAAGCAGATGTTGCCTGGTAACTAAAGCTGACCAGAACTAGGCCTGGTTACTCTAGGGCAAAGCTTCCCTGGGAGGCAGAATGTCTCACTGCACAAAGCCAAAGTCCCAGGCTGTTTGCAGGAGACTCTGGCCAGTTTCAGACAGGCACAGATGCAGGGAGGGCTCGGTTTGATTCTGTCACCAAGAAAGGGAAGCTCCATCCTTCCACAGTGCCAGTTAGGTCAGCCTGGAGGTGATCCAGCTCACCAAAGGATTTTGGTGATGCCATTTCAGGTGAGTGCCAAACACATGGGATAAGATGGAGCATCCTCTGCCAAACAGCTTCCACCCATTATCTGACAGCTCAAATCTCTCATAGGACAAGCAGGCAATGCGATGCCACCCGGGCAGCAGTCAACACCTCAGGACTGGCACATGGATCCCAGCTGCCAAGGTTAAAGCAGTGGATTCTTGTGGATTTAAACCCCCATAGTATTGCAGCTCCACCAGTTCATCTCATTGCAGGAGAATCTGAGCCCCCTGCTCTGTGCAGCAGAATTAGATTTAATCCTCTCACCAGTTTCAGAGGTCGTCCCAAAGACAAGGCTCTGCTTTGGCTGTAATCCTCCATTTCAAAAGTTTATTAAAAACAAGTGAACAGCAACAGAGGGAAGCAGGGTGGGGGCAGAGGGGAAGCATGAGGCCAGCCTAGCCTGCAGCTCCCTGGGGTAGGGATTCTTTTACTCATAAATGATCAACTCACCCTTAATTTGTTTGACATACCCCAGCTGAAGGAAACGTGTGGGAAATGCTCGTGAATTGGCCCTGCCCAGCAGAAGCATCTGGAATAAGTACGAAGTGTACAGAAGGAATAACCTCTTCTGCCTAAGCCAGCTGAAAGAAAAGTCTGCCCCAGCTCAGAGGAGCTTTCTCTCCTACTTTTCATCAGCCTGTCCAACCACGCTGGATGAACCCATCTCGTTCACCCAGGATTAGAGGGCACAGCTTCGTTCTGTTTGGCTGCAAGCTCCAGGGCTCGCTGGTGGGCAGCCACACGAGCCTGTGGGCACGGATGACACCACGGGTTAAGTGCCAGCACCCCACCGTACACGGGAGGCACGGGAACAGCCCCAGGACGTTAGTCGGTTACTGCTCGCTCGACCCTGCGGAGCACGGCGGTGCCGCGGCACGTCGGCTCCGGAGCACGCTGGTGTCAGAGCACGTCGGTGTCGGAGCAGAGCACGGTGGCGTTCCCGGGGTGATGGCTCGCAGCTCCGCCGCTTTCCCTCCGCCGCCCACCCGCGCGGGCAGCGTGGGCGCTGCCAGCCCCAGCGCGGCCTGTGCCGCGCCGCTGCCCGGAGCTGCTCCGTTCGCTGTCCTTGCCGGAGCGCAGCTTCGGCTCCGCGGGACTCGCCGCTCTCCGCACTCGGCTCTTCCTGCGCGATCCGCACGTTCGGTGCCTTCACAGCACCCTCCTGTGGGGATTCCGCGTCCGTACAGAGCCGGGGGCAGCTGGAAACGGGGCGCGAAGGAACCCTCCTCATCTTCCTCCCGCTCCGGCGAGCACCGCCAGCCACCCCCCGCCTTTGCCACTGCTCCGCTGTGCCAGGCTGCCCTCCGGCACACGCTGCGTCCTGGCTGCTGTGCGGGGCCGGGGTTATGAGGCGATGCCAAACGTGCCACCGCCACCAGCTGAGCCCGGCGCAAGCCAGGGAACGCGGGGGCCACGCCAGCAGCGCTCCCGGCTCCGTGTGCGTGGCACCAACCACCCAAGGCGTTTGTCTCTAAGTCGGTGAGTCACAGAGCTGAGCAATGACAGGTGAGTCACAACTAAATAAATAAAATAGGGCTCAAGCAGGTTCGTCTGCAGCAGCCACTGCCAAAGCCACCACCTCGACTGCTTCACCGGGGCTGGCGACTGCGCAAAGGTGGGGCACGGTGATGGTTCAGGTCTGCTCTCAGGAGCAGAGAAATCTCCACTCAGCAGCACCTGATCTGGACATCACTGACACTGTGGCACGTCTGTCGGTTTGCATGGGGACACTGCATTTTCATTCAGATGGCAATAATTTTTATCAGCTTCAACGGCTTTCTGCAGCACTTTGCCACTGCGGTGTAAACCAGAGAGCTCATCAGCTTCTCCAGCAGGAACACCGAGCCAGTCTGTAATTGTTACACTACTGAACGCTGACAGGCTAGAAAAAAGTTTGCAGGTTCCTTACAGCAAGGATTTACAGCACTCAGTGCTGCTGAGACGCAGAAATCCCACAGCCAGCACAGACCTGCCCACCATAAAATCAGAGCTGAGAACTTCTCACATCTCAATTATTGATCATCCTCTAGGGTATGTAGTGAATCCTAGAATGGCTTCAGGTGGAGGGGACCTCAAAGACCACTCAGTTCCAACCCCCTGCCATGGGCGGGGACACCCCCAGCTAGACCACAGTGCTCAAAGCCTCCTCTGGTCTGGTCTTAGACACTTCCAGGGATGAAGCAACCACAGCTTCTCTGGGCAGCCCATTCCAGTGTCTCACCACTCTCACAGTAAAGTATTTCTTCCTAACGTCCAATCTAAATCTCCCCTGCCCTGGTTTCAAACCATTGGTCCTTATCCTGTCACCACAGATCTTTATAAAATGTCCCTCTCCATGGGACTCATCACACAAGACCTGCAGTGCACATGGATCAACTCACTCATGCAGCATGCAGCAAGAACATCTGAAATCCATCCAGCAGAACCCAGAAAGGCAGACCGAGCCATGGCATAACAGAGCAGGCAGGAACTGCAGCAAGAGAACCAAGAACACAACTTTGGCTGCTACTGTGCCATGAAATGTGTGCCTGGGGAAGGCTGGCATTGGGTAGGAGCCTCTTAACGTTGACAAAAGCAAGGCATTACTCATTATTGCTACTGTCAGAGACTTCAGGCACATCCTAGCAGCAGCAGCAATGTTGTCAGGATGACAAGACTCCACTGCTACCTCAAAGACCACTTGTTCTTCCTGCACTTCCCAGCCTTGCTCAGTGGGCATCAAGGTCAGCTCTTCCAAAGGAACCCTGGAAGCCACGAGACAGGGCACAGATCGGCCCCAACCTAACTGGTGTCCCAAAGGGCACCGTTCCAAATCTTCTTCCTTCTACACATCTCCAAGAGGAAAAGTGAATGCCAGAGCACAGCCACTCATTGCCAACCCACACGTGGATCCAGCTACTGCAAAAGCAACTCCTTGCCTCTCAGCAGCCCAGCACCCTGCTAGTGCAGCAGGACCACCGATGGGGGGGTTAAGAGCCTGCGCTGAGTGGGCACATGGAAGCCCCTCCCAGCACACTGCAGAGCCGCAGGCTGCCCCTCCAGGGCCCTCGCCAAGAGCAGGAGACAGGCAAGTCAAGTTGTGGTGTTTGTTTCAGGCATTCATCACAACAGGAACATCACCCAGATCTAGGCTAGGTCCAAGTAATAATCACTGTAATTAGCACTTCATTCATATAATTACCAGCAGACCCCATAACATTTTACAATGGAGGTAATTACCCAATTTTTACAGCTGAGGAAACCGATACAGTGCAGGTGAATAACTTAAAAGAAATCATCAGTAAATCTGTGGCACAGCCAGACACTGCAATTATCCTCACTCCCAGCCAAGGCTCTCCCCAACAATCCAGGCTGAATTCACTTCTGTCTTGTGGGAAGGAATCCAGAGAAAACAAACACAAACTGGGATTTCCAATGTCTAGAAGAGCTGAAAAGCAGACAAGCCAAACCTGAAGGAGAAATAAAAACACATTTTTATCACCGAACGTTTTCCCACCCGAGGTCTGCAGCTAAGAGTGGAGGGAAGCCAGAGAACCCCGCGCTCCAGCACACGCAAGAAAGCCACACACGGCGCCCCCACGGCTACAGGAGTTCTAGTCCGGGGGCAGAGTCACAGCGAAGCACAAGCCCGAGCCAGGGAAGGCTGCCCAGCGGCACTGCTCACCTCTCCAGCGACCAAAGACCTTAATGCGTTCAGAGAATGCAAAGATTAAAGCGGAAGCCCTAATTAAATTATTTAAGGACTTTGCAAAACAATATCCAGACAGAGCAGCAAGCAGGGGAGAAGCCAGAGATCCCCCAGCCCCGCAGGAGGAATTCCCCAAGCCAGCAGCAGGGCACCGCGCTCCCGCCGGGCTGAGCCGCACTCCGGCTTCCCTCCCCCGCCCCTCCCGGCACCGCGGCAACAGGATCCTCACCCGGGAGCCACCAGCCCCCAGGCTCACCGTGGGGAAGGCTGCCCCTTTGTTAAGGTTGCCGGGCAGAGGCAGATCCCACACGGAGCGTGTGGAAGGGTTAGCAGCACGTCCTGCTTGCTGTCACCCTGCACCTTGGCCGTTCTGCTGCCAACAGAGAAGCTCAACGTCTGCCTATGCTGCCTGCCGCAGGTGCTACTCAGAGCCCAGACCGAAGCCAGCCCTGTGTGCCTGCTGCCCACGCCTGTCCTGGCACTGGGCAGCACACACGGCTGACGGGATGAAGAAAGCAGACTAGCCCAATCCCACCCTAGCTGAACTGGCCGTGTTCTGAACCTGGCCAGGGTGCCAAGGATGCCCTTTCAACCACTCAGCCTTGTTAAGCTCAGCACACACAGGCACCTGGCAGTACAGACACTGCACATATTTCAAGCTTCAGGCTTGTTTCAGGAGTGGTTGCTACTCATTTTCTGTCCTTGACTAACAGGAAAGCCTCCTAAGCAGGAGCAAACCTCTCAGCAGAGCATTCTCTTAATATTTAAACAGACAAACATTTTGCCCTGCCAATGTTTTGCAGCTTCTGTGTAGTCCTTTTAAGTTTTTGATGAAAACGGTTATTTTGGTTCCTGTTCAGTAAAGAACCACCTCAGAAAAACAGATGAAGCTTTTCATCTCTTGCCATGGAAGGGACAACTGTTGCTGGGATCACCCCCTGTCACCTAGCAGCAAGCCCTGATCTGGGGTAAGGGCAAAGCTCTCACAGGGTTAACGGATCAGCTCTTTACTGCAACAGGATACCGAGCACAAGTCCTGCCCTCCCTGCCCCGGGGGCTCTGCCTCCTCCACCCTCAGCAGCTCTAGCACCCTGGCCGCCCGTGCAGTAGCTAACCAAGCATAATCCACACTCACAAGACCCATTTCTGCGAATCACCACCTGCACCTGACACAAACCCTGGGAAGATGGTATCATAGTGCCCCAAACACCTCGTGGGGTTCACCCAGCTGCCTCCTTATGCAAAGATGCCAGGGAGGGCATGGCAAAATACTCCCTGAAGCAAAAAACTCTGGCCAGCTTTCAACCTCGTGGGGGTTACATTTATGACTCCAGTTCCCATCACTACACACATTTATTCCACTGCCTTCTTCCTCACCAACCCTCTGTGCAGAGGAGGGAGATTCCCTTGGCTTTCCAGATGCCTAAATAAAGGGAGTTTAAAAATTGCTTTCCTAGAAAGTCAAGGCATTCACATCTAGCTGCTGTTGATGTAAAATATGTGTTACCAGGAGGAGAAAAATATTCTTCAAGTTTTCTTGGGCAAAGGAAATAATTTTTTTTCCACCAAGTTTTACAAACCCTGTTCTGGAGAGTGGAGCAATAACAGGAGCTGATTCTGGAGGCTCTTATTTCTCAGGCTGACAGGCAGCATTAACACCCAGGTAAAAGCCAAATCCCAGCTCTCCAAACCAGGCTGGATGCCAGAGTGGGAGCCTTAGACACCAGAACTGTACTTCCAGGCCTAGAGAAACTATTACAGCTAAATCTGACAACAGGAGGAGACAAGGGGAAAACCACCTGAACACTTCAAGACAGGGATGGAGGCTGCCACTGCTCCTCCTGGCTCCTAGCTCTGGCTTAAAGAGCAACATGTCCAGTCCCAGGGAGGAGACACTGGGCAGCAGCACGCTGAGAGTGCTGCTCTGGCTGCTTTGTTACTTGAACAGGGGGCTGCAAGCCCCAGGGAAGGAAGCTGCCAGTGGGAGATCTGGCTGGCTAGGCACAACGATCAGTGCTGCAAGAATTATCTCCACAAGCACAGAAGCTCACTACAAACAGGAGATACTTCCTGACAGAACCTGGTGTGTCCCCACTGCAGGGGTCAAACCTGCTGGAGCTTGAACTTCTAATTCTTGCAGGGTACCTGTGGCTCAAAGAGGCAGCTGGGCCTCAGCTTCACTGCAGTAGGGCTGGCTCCAGCCTCTGCAAGGAAGGTACCAGCAGGAGGCCTTTCAGGTGGGCTGCAGTTTCCTCCAGCAGAGGCCAGAGAGGAGCAGTGACCAAGCAAGGTCACTGGAGCCAGCCTGAGCAGTGTGTGAGCAGCTCACTGCCGTTTTAATCTGTGGTTCTAATGAACGATGTAAAGTTTTATAAGCAGCAACAGGGCTCCAAGAAGACCTAAATCCATTTCAGTGCTCATTTAGCAGCTTCATCTGTGTGCAATTAAAACTTCAGCATTAAATGTTAGAGAAGAAAATAATGAGACACTTAAAAAATAATCTGTACTTCAGTGGGCTGTGCTCAGTGGATTTCACACCATCGTTTACCAGACAGAAATAGAATCTGGCCCAAACCTGTCTCAGATGCCAGTACCCTGCAGGCAGAAAAGTGGAGGGAACTTGGGGCTTTCCCATCCTGGGCATGCAGCACTGGCTCTGGGCACAGCATTGATAACTTTCCTTTGGCTGGGGTGGTGATGTCTAAGCAAACATAAAATGAGCTTCAGCTTTGGTCTTAAGTCTAATCTTTTATTAAAACAGCTCTCAGTTTGAAGCTGCTGGTTAGGAAAAGTTATCTCCAGGACAGGGAATAAAATGTTAATGATAAAGAATATTTCTTGTTCATAAAAGTGTCTTAAATGCTCCCTGATTACTTCAAGCTATTGAGAAGGGGGTGGGAGGTGGGGGGCAGGATGGATGGGGATGGACACAGCAGTGTATGTTTTACTAACCAAAAGAACTGCAGGGGAAATGCAAACTAAAACCAAAAATGTACAGAAATAGCAAAATAAATTAGAGATTAAGTACTGGGTGAAAAAAAAGTAATGCACTATGCAAGAAACATACACACAGTTCAACTTAAAAGAAGCAAAGGCCAATGAGAATTACATACTTTATTTCCTTTAACAAGTGAAATCACTTTTATTCAAGCAAAACCAACATTACATATCCTCATAGGAAAAAAAAAAAGACATTTGGGGAGGTCAAAGAAGGCTACAGTTCAAAAAGGTGAAATGTTACAGCTTGCACACCAAACATAAAAATGAAATGAAATTAAAAAATGAAATGGTTACCAAAGTAATGCAGGTCAAGGGATCAAAGGTGAAGGGTCACACATTATTAAAAAGAAATCCAAAAGGCGTCTGCATCAAGATCTCTGCAAAACAAAGGAGCTTCAGTGAGTAAAAGCAGCACCTCCCGTGGACCCCAGCACAGCTCCCACAGCACACACAGCCCAGGCAGCGCCCGCCGCCGCCCTGCTCCCACTGCACACAGCGTCAGCGCTCCTGGGCTACAGCCCCCTGCAGAGTGGCTTCTCTAAGCCCCTCTCTCCTTCCATCCTACTGCACTGCTTGCTCATCAGCCAAGGTGTGCTCTCACAGCTGGGCTAGCACCAGCCCAGCTCCAGGGCCCAGCTGGTGGCACAGAGCTGCCACTCGGCAGCTTTCGGCCGCTGGGTCAGGGCACCAGTGGCTGGCCAAGCAGCTTTTGGCTCCCGTGTTTCCAGGGCAGCACTGGGTGCTCTTTGTGAAGAGTTTGCTTTACTGCTGGTGACTGTGGGCAGGTGGCAGGCAGTGCCACACGCAGGCTGAACTCCTGACACCGCAGGGCTGCTTCAGAGCTACAATGAAACAGTAATTCAGAGGTGGTTACCCAGACAAAGGCCTCTCCTCCTGGAATTTCAATTACACAGAGGCTATAAAAAGCCTTTGGTCCCCATCTCCGAGCAAGATGCAGCCAATTATCTACACTAAATGTATGCAGCGAGCGTAATATTTACATCAGATAACTTTGGGAGCAGCACCCACCAAGGGCACTGCAGCCCTCTCCATTCCAGCATCTCTCCTCCTGCCTGCCAAGGCCTCAGGTTTGGGCACCCTTTCACGCGGAACAAAACAGCCTCATACTTGAAATCAAGAAACAAATCCTGTCCCATCTGAGGTGTCTCTGTAAGGCAAAGAGGCGACCAGTGACAGCGAATCATCCCCCTCCCAGCTGGGTGCAATGACCTCTGCACCTGGACCTTTCTCCAGCAAGCTCATCCCGGCTCCCCGCACCACCCCTGCTGGGACTTGGCTCCTAGAGCCCGACGGATAAAGTGGGAAGGTCTGGACTGCAACACGCCCCTCAGCAGCAGTGTCTGGAAACCCTCCTGCTGAAGGTGCTGCCACAGGCTGGAGTTAAAGCCAAGTTCTTGCCATGATTTCCAACATTCATCAATCCTGACTGCTGTGAACTCAGCCGAAGTCAGCTCCTCCTCTGGCATTCAGCTGGCTGCTGAGGCTGATTCCAGTCACCTCCATTCCCACCACAGATGTGCAAGACAACCTCAGCTTGCAGAAAAGCTGTTTGGAGACCAAATGACTTAGAAATAATTTGACAAAGACACAGCCTTGCAGTGACTCAGCAGCTAACCATGTCCAGAAGGACCGAACACAAATCACGACCTGGAAGAGCCCACGGCTCAGGAATTCCTCACAGGTGGGAGATGGGCACTGAGTGCCACAGCCACAACGTGAGCCTGAGGCCCCCTGCCCACTTCTCAGGCAGGTTACTGAAAAGTGGGTTTTAAATCACCCGGGACATTTTCGCTGGGACAGGGTCTGCCTCCAGTCACACGTGAGACAGAGCCCCACAGCCCCCCACCAGCACTCCCCTATCTCCTCTGTGCTGCCCACCAGCTGAGCAGCTCCCTGCCCCCTGCACAGCCCACAGCCCTGGCTGCACAGCCGGGCAGAACACATGGATGCACTCAACGACTTTCTTCAGTTCCTCCCCTCCCTGCTCCCACTCTGCCCCTAGCACACCTTGTCCCTGCAGTGATCACTCCTCCAGCACGAACCAGTCTGGTTGCCCTCTCAGTTCTTTCTGTGATGCAAAATCTTCACTTTTCTTGGCACTAATTGTTTGGTCATACCTAACTTCTAGTTTTGCCCTCTGAATCCCCTGATTTTTCTCTTCAGAATGGAACAGACACCCTTGGAAGCAGCAAACACAGGGCCACTTATGAAATGCAATAACCTCAGCTCCCATCCATTGCAACAACTGAGCCTACTCATTTCTGTTTGTATGTGTTAGGCCCTGGCAGAGGCACTTTGACAGACTTTGTAAACTGACTTTGCTGTAACATTTTCCTTGTGAACTGCAGCACGAAGCTCAACTCCTGCAAGGTGCCAGTGAGGACCTCAGTGAGGGCTGGGTAAGGCAGACCCGTGTGTGTGATGCAGCAGGCTCTGCCACTGCTGGTGGTGCTCCTGCAGCTGAGCAGCTGAATTACCATCGAAGCAACGCACTGCCGATCCTCTCACGGGAGAGGAGGGGTTTACACCACTGCTAGCTCCAGCTTCTTAATCATCCCATACCGGGTTGCACCTTCTCTCCTGATACTTCAGAATCACCAGGGACTGCTACAAAGGATGAGCCCCAGCAGGGGATGCAGGTCAGGAAATGCACACCAGGCTCAGCAGCGGGAGGGAATCATGTTCCAGCCTCATCTTCCCACACTTCTACAGCAATCTATGGCACCGTGGGGGTTTAAAACTAACCTTCTAGCTTGGTTCTAAATGATAAACAAGAAATAGGAAAATCCCAAAGATGTTGAGTAGAAAAAAAATAGTAAAAAAGTAAATAAAAGAAGGTATTGGAAACAAAAGGAAACAACAGATAAGTCTCTACCACTCCATTCGCCTGCTGCTCCAGCATACAATCTGCTAAACGAACTGCTCCTTCTCCCTTTTCTCTTCCTGGCTCTGGCTAGTCCCCACGCCAGGCTTGGCTGACCTTGGCTGAGACTCCTGTTATGGCTAAGCAGACAGCAGCAATAGGGCTTGATTTCTCTCTGGGAGGAGAGCTATTCCCTTGCTCCCTTGTCCAAAGTGGTGGGGGAACAATCTGAGGGAGTTTGTGTGATTTCTGAATGGTAAATAACTGTAAGTGTCTGTATTTATTCGCTGTATTTTGTGCTTTTAGATTTCAGCTTGCTTGTAAAGCACAGCTTGATTTTGCTTCCAAACTTTCTGAGCCAGTCTGGTGATTTTATTTTGGGGGTAATTTCAACCCATCACAGGGACTTCTCATTCTGTTAAGTGTGCAACAGACAAAGGATTCAGAGTCCACTCTGGCAGAGAACGGATGCCCAGACACGCCACAGCTGCTGCTCACTGCAGTTATCTACACAAAACCTCTTCAGCAGAGGAACCTGGAGGTGCCCAAAAGGGCAAAACCTCAGAAAGGCTCTTCCACCCAGACCAGCCACTAAGGTCTGCAGGGAGGATTTGTCCTGCACTCAAGAACTGTTCTTGCCCACTCGGTGCAGCACACAGCCAGGACCTGCCTCTGCCTTCCAGCACAAGCATAGGGGCTGCACAGGACTGCTTGCAGCAGACTGAACCAGTCCCATTCCAAAGTAAGTGCTGGAGGCTTCCCCATCTATAAGAACATCCAGAGGTATTCTGATAGCCACAATGAACGTCGAAAAGCCAGGGAAGGAAATCACACAGCTGCAAAATGGCTTGGGATGGAAGGGGCCTTAAGGGATGATCCTCTAGATCCACATCCCTGCCATGGACAGAGATGACTTCCACTGGACCAAGGTGCTCAAACCCCACCAAACAGCTCTGCTCAAACACCATCGGCATTTAGTACTCAGGATCCAGTCTGCTAAAACTCATGATGAAGCCAGGTCTTAATTCAGCCATCATTAAGTATAAAAATGTTAATTAGTTCACTCAAATTCCTTTGGGAAAAAACAGGAGGGCAGCACATTATCCAAACCAAGACATCCTCTCTCTCTGCCATGCTTTCCAGGACTCAGCCTAGTGTCAGGGCTCTGACACATTACCTGCCCACTTGTCACAACCACACAGATGCATGGCAGTGCAGCAAAAGGCAAGCAGAAAGCCAGAGTTTCCTAGGAGGAGGCCAAGGACCCTCACTCTGAGAGCACGAAGAGTGCAGCAGGAACTGCTGCTTTCATTTGACAATGCCAAGAATGGGACCCTCTCAGCTCTGCTCCATCCCTGAGCCTGCCCACAGCCTCTACTAATGATGTAAACAGGACTGAGGAAGCGGAGAGCGGAGCCAGCAGCAGATTCTCTGCTTTATACATTAAGCAAAGCACAGAATTCCATTAATTTCACAACATCAACCCATAATGAAGTGCTTCTGTGACAGAAGGAGTTCCATCCCCTGCACTGCTCAGCCGGAGCTCAGTGGTGCAGGCAGCGAGTGGCCTCCCACGCGTGGCAGACGGCACCGTCAGGTGCGGGCACAGCTTCTCGCTGGCGCCAAGCGGCACCCCGCTTCTGCCTGCAATCACAGGGCTTCTCCAACTCCTCTGAGCACGGTGGCTTTCCCCACACCTCTGCTGCTGCCTCAGAGGGCACCCACACTCTGGAGAGCAGAGCCAGCACCCAGCTCTCCAGCGGGATGCACCTTCTCCAGCTATCACAGCTCACCGGACAGCACCACCAGCAAGACAAGGGGCATGAGCCAACCCCCACCTCTGGAGCCGGCAGATGCTTCGGCTGCTCCAGTGCTTCCAAACACTCTGCCCTCAGCTAGACACTTCCTTTCATCCTCCAAACCTCACATTAGCTTCTCCCACCCCCAGCTCAGCACTACCCCCAGGAGCAGCAGGATATGCCCCACAGGATGATGCCCAGGCTGAACAGTGGCTGCTTCCTCACCACTCCTCCATCAGGGGATCCATCAGGGGGAACAGAAAGCAGCAAATCTCCAACAACGGCACCTGCCAATGCCACTACATTCCATGCTCCGTGACCACGTGGGCAGTTAGTCAACATCAAACATTCTCGTTGCCCTGGGAGATCCCCAGGCCGACGCAGACTGCAAGGACCTTCCAGCTCTGCAAGTGCTCTGCACCAGAGCTCTGGAGGCAGCCAGCCCCTGCCTTTGGGACTCTCTGAGCTGAGTTAGCCCCAGCTGGAGGAAAAGCACACAAGAAAGCACCCAGAGCGACTGACAGGCCTCAGGAAACTGCAGCCAGCCTCTACTTCCCCAGAGAGCTTTGCAGGGCGGGGCACTGGCCTGGCCAGACACCCTCTTCTTGCTCTGCCTGGGGGGTGACACTTGTTGCCACCTGCTTGGTCAGCCCCACGACTCAGTAAGCTCCTCTGGGCAATGAGGTCTTTGCACACCACCGAGCATCACCTCAGCCTGAACGGCGCAAGGGGTCGGCACCGGTCCCGCACTGAACGGGGCCTTGCTGACCTGGCGAGCAGCCCAGGCACACCAAGCCACCACTCCTGCCTTCCCTGCTGCACCACTTCTGGGCCTCTCCCAGCAGTGCCGGGGAACACAGAGCCCTGTCAGAAACAAGGCCCTGGGCAGTGCTTCAGCTGTCCCATGCTGAACTTTTCCTCCTTTCTCACACTCTGCCATTAAGTGTTTATAAGAATGATTAATGACTGTGGCCACCAATGCCACTAATGAAAGGCATCTCAGCTTTAGCTGCATCCTGCTGCTGGCAAAGCACTGTGCACGGACAAGGTTATTCCCACACCCACCAGCGCCACCGAGAGCTCCTACTGGGCACCCGTGGGGAAGCAGCAGGACATCCCCTGTGGCAGTCTCTCTAGATGCCCAAAGTGAGGAGCTGTGCTCGGCCCTGCGACCTTCACCATCTGTTAGGACGAGGCCACTGCTTTGGGAGAGTCCCTCGGGGAGCGGGACCCAAGATCTGTCACTGCCAAAAGCCAGGCTGAGAGTGCATTGGCAAGCACAGCCAGCTCCAGGCAGCACCAGGCTGTGAGGGCTGCCCCATCCACTCACCAAACCCAGCCAGAGCTGTCTTCAACGCTGCAGCAGCTCAAAATGAAGGAGGACTGAAACCAGAGAGCCAGGGACTCCCTCACGTGCACGGAGCGCTGCAGAACGTTCTGGCAATTACCTGATTTATCCCGAGGTGAGGAATGGTGCAAACATCCCTGCTCCAGCCTCCCTCAGAGCAGCACTCAGCTCACAGACTGCCACCAGCAGCTCCCAAATGCAAATCTGTAATTAAACTGCTTGGCTAAACTTGTGAATTTGTATCTCTGCTTAAAAAAAAGGCATCAGAAGGGACACTTCCTGCACAGGAAACATAACCCCACTTCAGCCTGACTTCGGGGCAGCTGGCATCCTGCTGTGGCAATGCATCTCCATCAAACAGTGCAGCCCAGACCACACCAGCTGACAGAGAGCAAACACCTCAGAAACGTGTTCCAAGCAGCTCCAAATGCTCCACTTCTGCTGCTGCTCCAGCACTGCCTTAGTAAGGGCAAAGCCACCCAGGAGCCCTCAGTTCTCACTGGCTGCTGGCCCAGCCCCAGCTGCCTGCTCTCCTCCCGCTGCAGATCAAAGTGCTCAGGAAAGTTATCTGCAGCGTTCCCATGGCCATGCCCTAGCAAAGGAAAGAACCCCAGCTGCCCTCGAACTCCATGCTCACATCCAAGAAATGTGCATCAGCAGAGGAGCCACCAGGCTGGTGCCCAGCACATGCCCTTGGCACTGCCAGCTGTTCCCAGTGGCACCGTTGTGCTTTAGCTCCATTCCCGCAGAGGTGCCAAGGGCCATGCTCAAGGTTCCCTGAAATGGTCACACACAGGCAGGAAAGGCCAGGCTGAAGGGTTTCAGACAGGGTCAAGCTGTCCTCTCATTTCCAAACACAACCCACATCTCATCCTGCTGCAGTTCCAATGGTACTGGTGCTCCGGAGAAGGCTCTGGTGAGACCAGACCCCTGAGGTTTGTCTGAGAGAGGACAGGAGTGAGACAGCTTCAGAGCTGTCACTTACATCCTGACTGGACTGCCTTGGTGCTTGCTTTTGCAGCTTTCAGCAACTCTCCCCGTGGGTGAGGCAGCCGGGGCACAGCACTGACTCCACAAGCTGTGCTGAAGACACCTTTTCCTGCTGCATGTGCAGCTCCTGCCTTCACCAGGTGCATGGACAGAGCACCAAAATGCAACACAACCTTCCCCCCTCAGCCTCCCACTTCCCCCTGGGTCTCACTCCACTTAGGAAGAGCAGCTAAGGTCACTTGGCTTGTTCAGCCTGGAGAAGACAAGGGCAGCTTGTTCAGCTTGGAGAGGAGGAGGCTGAGGGGTTCCCTCATGGCAGCCTACGCCTTCCTCCTGGGGGATACAGTGGCAAGGGGAGGTGCTGATCTCTGTGGTGAGCAACGATAGGCCAGGAGGAAATGGGATGAAGCTGAGTCAGGGCAAGCTCAGGATGGACATTACCAAGGGGTTGCTCAGCTCAGATTGGACATTACCAAGGGGTTGCTCACTGGGAGGGTGGCTGGTCCCTCAGATAGGCTCCCCTCAGCCATGGCACCAGGCCTGGCAGCATTGAGAGAGAGTCTGCACAAAACACTTTTAACTCCCACGGGCTGGTTTCAGGCAGCCCTGAGAGGAGCAAGGAGTTGGACTTGATGGGTCCCTTCCAGCTGAGACATTCTGTGGTTCCAGGACCATCATTCAATTGCCACAAGGTTCGAGTTTTAGAACTTGGACAGAATTAAGTTTCCAAGCTGGGAGGGAAATCAAACATGTAAACAAAGCTGCTTCCTCCCCCAAAAGTAACACACATTTTCCAAGACTTTCATCCATCCATCAAATTCTGCCCTTTTTTTTATGGCATTTTTTCTGATCTAAGAAGGCTAAACCTCTGTGGCCACAAGAAAAGCTCTGCCCTTGAGAGATGAGGGAAAGTGCAGCCATCACCTGGCACAGACCAGCAGACAGCCCTGCCTAGAGCCCACCCCATCTCCCGAGCCAGCTGCTTGTCCCACTGCATGGCTTTGGAGGAGAGACGCACATGGGTGTGACAAAGCTGGCACCGAAAGAGATGGAAGTGGACTGGGTTTGGCTTTCTAAGACCCAGCTGGGGATCTGTGGTCACTAGCACACAACCCACTCAGAATTAAGGTGCCAGGCAAACCACACCAGCCATGTGCTGGCAGGTACCAAACCCCTTTCCACCCTCCCCTCTGCAGAGTGCCTGCAGGCCCTGCAGAAAGCAGGCGGCACTCCAAGGCTCCTCCTGGCATACCACAGCTGGCAGGCAGCTATGCCTGCCCCTGCAGCACACCTATGACCAGTGAAGGTTTTCAGCTGTAAGGTTAACTTTGCCTCCCATGCTCTGTGCCCTGGGAGGATACACACAGCAGACACGGTTCAAAGAGAAGAGCTGAGGGCTCACAGATGTCAGTGTATACACGGCTCTAACCTAGGGACAACAGAAACACCACAGGAAAGAGATATATCAGCCACTGGAAGTTATCACTTTGTGCCCTCTTCCCACCTGTACAAACACTACTGCAGAAGTCCCAACCCACTTTTGCTCCATCTCCATTTCAACTCAAAGGGCCAAAGACAAAACCAGCTACAGAAAAAAGCTACTGCCAGCAGCTCGTCCACAGCCCTGGGCAGTCCTATCACCATGCCCAGAGTGCCAAAAGCACAGACTTGACTTTCAACTTTCAGACAAAAGAAGGGGAAAGGACCCCAGCTTTGCAAAAGAAGTGAACTGACCTATGCCTGGCTGTTTCCAACTTGCCTCTTCCAGCCATTAACCTCACCAGTGTGGTTTCTGGCAGCACACTGAGGTGGTACCACTCATTGATCAGAGGGACAGGAGCAGTCAGCCTGCCACAGGCAGGCACTACCTGGAGCTTTGCAGTAATTTCTCAGCCTTGATGCTTCTGCTATGAAATGATTCCCAGCAACACAGCACAGGCAGTGAACAGCATTGCTGCAAACTGCCGTGGTACTGTGGGCCCTGTCCTGGAGCTCCCAGCCTTGCTGCCCAGAAAGACTAAAGGCAGGGGATCACAGACCTACTGGAATTGTTCCTCTGCTTGGCCTTGCCTTGGGCCCTCAGACACCTGAACCTTAAACACTTCTGCTTCATTTCAAAGAATCTGACTGTGATGCATTAAAAGGAGATAGGCAAATCAGTGCAGAGTCACTAGATTACAGTGCAGAATGTCCACTTCTGGAGGTCCTTAACCAGGTTTCTCAGACAGGAGCAAGCCACTCATTTCTCAGGGCCCTGCTTGGCAGGGAGGAACATGCACTGTTTGTTTGGCTTGGAACTCTTGACACAAGACAAGGAAACATCGTTCAGTCTGGTACCAGCACACCCATCTGATCTGAGCTGATCCTGGACCTGCCAGAAAGGACCCAAGAACATGGTTCAGTCTGGTACCAGCACATCCATCTGATCTGAGCTGATCCTGGACCTGCCAGAAAGGACCCAAGACCTGACTATGAGACAAGTGACAACACCAGCAGCAGCAGTCAGCTTCCACACCTGCCTTCAGGCCTGCTCTGTAGCTCACATCCAACACGTCAGAGGACCTCAGCATTTCAACAGCCAATTCCAGAGGCAGTATCCCATTTGGTAACTGGTATGGCACACTCAGGAAACAGTCCACAAGCACAGTGTCAGAGGGCAGAGGAAGGAGAGAGAAGCTCCATGAGTTACCTCGTTAGTGTTCCAACGGTGCCGCTCCTTCGGGAGGCTTGAACATTTCGGCAGACACTCCAGCAGCTTCTTGGGTAAAAAGATCTTTACATGACTGCCATTGCTGTTCCCATGATCATCTGCAAAGAAGAGGAGACATGTGATGTGCACGCAGCAGCAGAGGTGGCTTCCACCAGGATACTCGAGCCACTGCCAGGCCTGGAACCCCCCCAAGTCCACTTGGCAAACAACAGGCTACATGCCACAGCAAGGAACATGGCTGTCTGCTTCCAAACACAAACTGTTCAGTTCTTGGAGGCTGCGAAGTCTGAGAAGAGCTCTGATGGATTTGTGCACAAGAAGTTGGTGTGTGTGTGCCTAGCTGGGCCTGGTTTAGCTTATTATATCCCTCAGTGACAAACGTTACAAGCACTGGTGACACAGCGCTGGGGAAGCTGCGACCGCAGCAGTGTGACCTGCCGGGGAAGCCATAAATGAAGTTCACACTTGACAGGATTTGCAAGTAAATAAGCACAGAGCCCCAGTACCTGCTATAATTTTGTCAAACTGCAGCAGAAATGCAACTCGAGGTCTATTAGCTCATTTAAAACTAAAAGCACTGCACCTGACTGGACTTTTCCTCCCACAGACAGCTCAGGAATTGAATGGGGCTCCTCAACATGGGAGCAAGACAGAGGGATGGAAACTACACAGCTCAAGCACAGTGGGGGGGTCTCTGAAGCAGCAATTCTGCAGCATCCAACATCAGTGTTTTGCGTGGATTCTGCTCACCAAACAGAAAGGACCCGCAAGGCTCTGAAGTCCACCCACAGCCTGCAGAAGTCCCAGGAGCATTCACTGCATCTCATTTCATAGACTCATAGAATTAACCAGGTTGGAAGAGAGCTCCAAGCTCATCCAGTCCAACCTAGCACCCAGCCCTAGCCAATCAATGAGATCATGGCACTAAGTGCCTCATCCAGTCTTTTCTTGAACACCTCCAGGGACAGCAACTCATTCATTTCACTTCACTGTGTCCCTGTCACCCCTCCACCACCCCTTGAAGAACCAGAGCAGCCAGGAACTGCATCACTGCCCACAGAGGAAGGAAACAGAGCAGCAGGGCTGACACCCCAGCTGCAGCACAGCATCTTTGTTGGTTCCCATTCCAAACCATCTCTGCCTTCTTGCACTGCTCTCAGGCTCTGCAGCGCAGGCACTGAGCAGCAGGGTACAAGGACACCATTCACTGACACTGTACCCCACAGAAGTAATTTACAGTCACTGCCCATTTGGAAGTGTACAGGGAAAGGATATTAACTTTTTCCTTTTGCACATCTCATCATTGGATATCATTAAGCAGATGCCAGCAGCAGGATAAAGCTCCTCTGTAATCACCCAG
Source organism: Pogoniulus pusillus (assembly GCF_015220805.1). Lineage (NCBI taxonomy): Eukaryota > Metazoa > Chordata > Aves > Piciformes > Lybiidae > Pogoniulus > Pogoniulus pusillus. The sequence goes on from NC_087299.1 coordinate 4,430,883, forward strand.
GGCAGGAGTTCTACCTGAGCCGCATGGGCAGCGGGGAACCTATCCTGCAGCCATCGTGGAGTGCAGACCAGCAGCCAGCCCTGGTGCTGCCAAAGCTTGATTACGCTGCTGGCTGTGTCAGGTTCAACAACCAAAACGCTGTTAAATCAACTGCTCGTGCAAGCACAGCAGATGAGCTTACAAGATAAGCAGCGATGTGGATGATAAACGTGAGCTGCTCTGGAATTTACGAGCGCAGAGTCCTCCCTGGGCTGCTAGGACCTTTCCTATTCGACTGGGCTGACTCGAAGGGGCTGCCAGGCTCCTGCTCCCTCCTGGGTGAGCAAGCAGCCAGACAGTACTGACTCTTGCTGACCTAAGCAACGAGTAAGGAAGAAGGTTCTCTCAACTTGTCCTCTGCACCCCGGCATCGAGCAGCTCAGACAGTCCCTGCTTGGCCACATCTTCTCCCAGCAGATGTTCTGCGTGGCACCCTCGCCGGCGATCCTCCATCCCCTGGCGCTCAAAGCCTCCCAAGCACATGGGTCACAACTCTTGGGGTTATCCACAAAGGCACCAGCCTGCTTAGGACCAAGGAGGCAGGCAGGGCCGCACCAGCAGCCCCCAGCCATTCCCCCCTGCACCTGCAGACCCCCACCCGATGCAGCTGGCACCTACTTAACATTCCCCAGGCTAACTGCACACCGCTTGCACTCCTCATTCAGAACATTGCATTGCACTACATTCAATTCATTAAGGCAGCAAAGTATTTTACAGCAGACATTATTGCTTTTATCAGCCAAACTACATCCCCAGTTACATCTCATCAGCTTATTTTCCATGGGCACATTTTAATTGACATTAATTGTATTACTTTCCCTTACCTCCGTATCAGTCAAGTCCTCTATCATTCATTCCATTATTTTGCAGGGCTGGCAGACCTCTAATTATTCAGCTCGTTTTATTAACTTTCTTCCACTGTCATCAATTATCAGTATTATTAATCCAGAAAGTGCCTATGGATAATAGATCCCCTCAAAATGTTTTGGTAGAAGTTATCAGAACTTGCTGACTCTAAACCTTCCAACTCCTGTTGTAAGCATCTCACACCTCAGTGTCATTGTGGCATTGGAAGGCCACTGTCCCTGTCCTGTAGTGCAACTGCATCTTACCAACACTTCCTTCATTTGTGGTTAGTGATGACCTCTCCTCATGCCCAGACCCTCAGCACAAGGAAAAACAACTTCTGCCTGCCTCAGTCCAACAGGATCTTCCTCAAGGAGCACTCTTGCAGCATGGTCAGAATGACAAGAATCAGACTAGGACAAGTGAATCCTAAATTCAACGACCTTTGTTCCAGGTTTGACCTTGGGAAAGGATGAAGGTGGCCAATCAGCTGTGAGGCTCCAAAGCTTGCCTCAGCCTGCTGGTGTGCACCCACACAGAGGAACAGGTAAAAAGAGAAGCTGGGCACAGGAGGAGTGCTCCTCCAGCCGCACTACCAGTGCTGGCAGACCTCAGTCACCCCGGACCTCTGCTCCACGACTCGGCTTCCTTCATGAAGGGTTTGCCATCAGCAGGTCCCCATGAGATCCATCACCTCACCTCCAAAGCAGCTGCCAAGAGCTCCTGCTCCTCTGAATCGGCCACTGCTTTGCTGCTGATGTTCCTCACAAACAGCATGGCAATGCTCTCAGCCCAAACACCGTAGTCTTCAGGGAAGTGGAGCTAAAAAAACCCTGTTTGTCCTTTGCTTGGAATAAAATCTGTCCTCTCCAGCCAACCTAACGGGCCTGCTAAAGCCAGAGGAAGCCAAAGCTACTGAGCTGGGTGCCTCTGCTCAGCCCGGAGCAGCAGCACTCCACAGGGAGTAGCTCACATTCATTTAGAGCTAAAATCTCCCCCGTAGTTAAAAAAAGGAGCTGCAATTTCACAATGCTTATTGGATTTTACTGTGCAAATCCAGGCCAGGGCTGCACTTGAACTTTCTTCCTCCTATTATTTTTGCTATGGGTGCGACTTCTGACATTGTGCTCTGCAAACCCACCCAGTGTCAACACAAAGTGCTTCTGCAAGCAAAGCTGCGCCTGCACGGGGAGGATTTGCCAGGAAAGCTGTATTGACGTGGGAGTTTTTTTAGTGCAAAGCTGGCCACAGCTCAAAACTGCTTCCCAAGGCATGCAGAGCCAATTCTGGAAGCTACAATAAGGAAGGTGTCTGCTGAAATTCAGTGGCCTGCAGGGGATCCTGTTAGAAATTGGGGTGGGAATCCACAGCTGCAGCTCCACTGGCAAGCTCCAACTTCACTGATCAGCAAAGCAGAAACTTGTGTGACTGAAGAAAGTGCAACTATTATAAAGTTCATGGAAAGTTCCATATTAATTATAGCACATAAACCCTTCGTGGGTTTATGGCTTTCTTCATGCTCCTTGCACTTTATCCTCCCCAGGGATGCAACATGGGCCATAAAACTTTAAAGCGCACAACAGCAAATCACACAGTGAGCCCCTGCTCTGCCTCCCCCTCTCCAAACAACCCCCCCGGCCCCCTTTCTTATTTTCCCCTCTTTAACTGGTTCTTAAATCTTCTCTGATCCAGGAGGGGAATTCAGATCCGCAGAGCACCTGCCCACCACAGCTTGTCAATACAATGTGTAACTGGAGAGCAGGGTGAAGGCTGACTGGTGCTGATCAGGGGCTGATTTGCAGACAGTCCTCTGCTGCAAATAAAGAACCAGCCATAAAATCACAAAGCCAGGCTTTATAAACCCATTATTATCGAGCAGTATCTTAGGCTTGGCCATCTTCTTAACTACCTCCCAAGAGAGGTAAAAGGTGTTTAAGTGTTACAGATAGGAGCTGTCACATAAACCAAACAGCTAAACCCAGGAGGTCATTATCAGCTGCTCAAGTGGAAGGGAGGGCATCAAGTGGTGCTGCTCCCTACACTGTCCACGGCAGAGGCCAGTCAGCACCATCCACAAGTGACACAGGACCCCTTGCGCTGCCAGGAATCACCTGCCCCTGGGAACTGGGCAGCAGTGACTCCTCCCTTCCAGCCAGGGGAGCTCAGCAGCCACTACAGCAACAGCCAGAGGTGCCAGATGCAGCACCCTGCCCTTGCAGGGCTGGTGCTCTGCCTCCTCGGCTGCTCCTAAAGCAACGCTCCCTGTAAGTCACTCCTCCGGAGAGGATGAAGTCACAAACATTCAAGTCAAGGTACCTGCATTTACTCTGAAGAATATTCATTTTTTTACATATTGGTACCGATTTGGCTCTGCCAAGGCCCTGGGCTAGGGGTGGGGGTACCAAGTCCACCTGAAGTCCTCCTCTCTTGCACCTGCTGCCCTCTGGATACAGACACAAGCAGTAACTTCAGCCTGTCAACAATAAATGCAAGGGACTGCCCCTGATCCAAACACGTGAGGCACTGGCATGCCACCCCCCAGAGTTAAACTTGGTTCCTGGCATTTTTCAATCAGTAAACAAGTGGCAGTTTAAGCACAACCAGCAGCTTTGGGTCTGTTTGCTAGAAATATTTGGACGATTACAGTTGTAAATCTCTTGGCAAGAGAAGAAGATTTCTAAATATCAATAGAGGGTGGCTAAGATAAGACAAGCAGGTCCAGCTCCCCAGTGCTGCTTTTCCAGCAAGATTTCACAGGATGCCAGCACCCAGCTCCTTCACCATGAAGGATGCTGAAGGATGCCAGCAGCCCCAGGAGCAATCTAGAGCTGAGGGAGGATGGAAGGGAAGAGCAGACAGAAGAGGACAACACACAGACCAGTACAGGTGCAGCTGTACCGCTGCTGCCTGTGGGGAAATGGGAAGAGGAAAACCAGAGGATTAAGAGGAAAACCATGGGATGAAAAGGGAATAATGGAATGGCCTCAAGCATGATTGACTCACTCTAGGAAGTTATTGAACCTTGCCCAGGTTCTTGGAACATCTGTGATGCTGTGACAACCTCTCCAAACCATCCCAAACCCATAAGAAATCCAAACACAGCTGAAGCTCTCTTGCCCCTTTCACCATCCCCCTTCTCCTCACCACCAACATACCACTTGCAAGCTACTTTATCCTTCCACATAGAAGAAACTTTCCTGATATAAATGAACTTAATTTAAACATCACCACTACACAAAACTGCCCAAGGTGTGTTTGGGGGCAGAGAGCACAGCCCTTGAGGACAGTGCCTGTGCCCTGCTTAGAGTCCTCTGTCTTGCACAGGCAGCTGTTTAGTTTTGGCACCACGTTTATTACTGCGCTCAGCACTGGGGAGGCTGCTTCCCTAGCCAACACCACTGGCTCCTCTGTTTCACAGGCTCCTCATTTCTTCTCCCCTCTTTGGCAGCAGTCTGGAGTACCCCATTAACCACAGGAGAACTTGGACCAGTCCAGGAGGTGCCCAGGAGCAGTTCCTTTTACAGCGATCTTTAGGAGCACTACCACAGTGCAGTCACTTTGACCTCTCCCTGTAGCTCCTAAGCATGTTCACAGGTGACTTCCACAGGGTGACTTTTGGGCATGACAAGTGCAACAGAGGCCACTGCTCGCTGTCTCCAGCAACCCTCTCAGTTCAGACCTGTTATCAGCTCCTTCATCCCTTGGTTCTCACTAAAACTACATCATCAAATTCAACTACAACAAAACCAAGCAGGGATCAATTTCATTAGCCAAGCCTAGCAAAACAAAACCATTTATACAGCTCTCAATACTCCAAACCTTCTCAACACCACACCTGCCAGAAGCCTGAAGGATTGGCCAAGGCTGGGTACACGACCCACCCTGGCAGCCACTAGCCATGGAGGAATTTTCACTTGGGTTTTTTTTAAACACCATGACCAGTTTGAGTTTGGAAACCAATCCAGAGAACTGACAAGGAAGATCTACACACCTTGAAGAGGCAACAAGAACACAAGGACACTGCTCACCAGCCCCAGTGATACTGGGAGTCTGCTCTTGCTCACCCAGTGCTGGAACTGCTGCTGCACCTTCAGCACCATCTCAGACAAAGGGCAGGTGCTGCACATCTCAAAAATAGGAGTTAAGACAGAAGCCAGCACCTGCAAACACTTTCACCTTCCACAATTCATAGAGCTTACACCAAGATGGGCACAGCACAGGACAGGGGGGCACAGGAAGGCAAAAATGGGGCACAAAGGGGGCACAAAGATAGGGGAAGAACTAAAAGACAACTCAGCAAGGTGTAGTAGAGGAAGCCAAAAAACATGGAGGATTCTGCTGGAAGCCCTGCACTGATTACCCAGCACTGTATCCCACCATGCTCTCCCCCAGCCTCGTTCCATCTGTGGGAAGGTTTGAGCTTGTGGGATTTTTTTTCACTCCTGCAGATGTATTTGGTTTGTTGAAGCAGAGAGAGAAGGGACACTAAACCAGGAAGGTCACATTCCAGCTCCCTCTTTCTGAAGGCTGCCGAGACAGAGGTTGGAGAGCTGCTCCCCTTTCCTCTTCTAACACAGACCAATGCAAGCAAGACTTGGACTGGACATTTGAGAAGAACCACCATTAAAAAATACCAGTAACAAAGCCAGCACCAAGTCCTGAAAGACATTTTAATAACATTTGTTTTAACCTTACTTGTACAGAATCCTAACTGCTTCCCAATGCAGGAGACTGAGTTACAACATCTGCAGGAAACCTTCCTCCAGAAGAAGCTTTAAAAGCCCACACACAGAAACCAAGAATCCCTTGAGCCAAAGTCTTTGGGAAATTTATTAACAAGAAGAGACATGGAGCTGGATTAAGATCCTAGAGCTTTAAACAAGCCCCATGCCCCACATCAGGAACCCTGCATGTGAAACAGCTACACCAGCAGAGGTGCTCAGAGAAATGGAGCTCAGAACAGCTCTCACTGCTGGGAAGGCTGCTGGAGTCCTCTCTCTGAAGCTGTCCTGCTGGCCCGCAGCCTTCCCAGGGGGTTTATGAACTTCACCAGAAGGCATTTTGCTTCTGGTAACAGACATTCTGGTGGAATCCCAACTGCTGCAATTCAGCAAAACCGTGGGGCAAGGAGTGGCCTGAACCGAGTGCCAGAGCCACCCGTGTGCCGCCACCACCGAGTCCTGCTGGCGAGCACAGCACAGAAGTGTGGCAGGATCCCACCGGGCAGGCTCCCAGCAGCCCAGGTCTGTCTGAGCAGTAAACGTTACGCAACGCTCTGCGGAGGGAGGTAAATATCGGCTGTTTAACAACCAAACACCGCAGGTCTGTTTCCTAAACTACTTTGTGGCCCAAACAGTGCCTCAGCACACCCTAAAAGCTGAAGTCTCAACTTTATTCTTGGTCAGGATCAACACCAACCCCAGCACAGCTGCTCAACCTCTCCCAGTGTCCCCAGCTCACAGGCAGTGATGGGACAAATGCCATCCACTGCCTTTCCCACCTCCTGCCCTGCGCAAAATCCCACAGCTGCAGACAGCAGAATCTGGTAGGCACAACGAAGCACCCAGCTCGTGTCTGACCTCGTGGGCTCTGCTGTGCTTTGAAGGCCTGTTTCAGACACCCGTCCCTGAGAGCCCAGCAAGCTGCGGGCAGGTCCTCCACCAACATTCTATTCAGAACACTTTCTAACCCCTTTTTTACCACTTAGAGACACCCTCTTGACCAAGTCCATCACAGCTGCCAAGACAACACCTCTGAGGGCCACCCCTCCCATTCTAGTTCAGACACAGAAACCGCAGCAGGAGCGACACAAGCCACACAAGCTCTGCTGCAGAGATGGAAAGGGCTGCTTGGTCAGCAAGCCCAACATATCCTGCCTGCGGAAACCAGAGAAGAAGGAACTCACCCAAGTTTTCCAAACCATGGAAATCTCTCCTGGAGCCAGAGAACAGCAACTCCAGCCTCACTTCAAACCCTCACCTTCCTCCAAGGTTGCTCTGTGCTCACCAGGCACGAGACGTCCTGGCCAGGGCACAGTAGGGAAGTGCCAAGACCTGCAGGTCTGTGAAGCTGTGTGCTGCTGTTCACGAGGCTCCTTCCTCCTGCACTTTGATCGGAGCAGCACACCTCAGTAGCAGCCCTGCTCCCAAGTACCAACACCCTGAAGCGCCTCCTGCTCGTCCTCCAGCACCTGCATTGGGCTGCAGCCAGGCTTTAGAACCGTTCCCAGTGAAGTTCCTGACAGGCAGAGTTGAAGTTTCAGGAATGAATGGCTCAGATCTTTGCCTCCTTGAAATAAACCCCAGAACTAGGTCAGCGCGGGGAGCTGCTCCGTGTGCTTACTACGAGAACACCACAGGCACTGGTGCTGAGCCCAGCTGGAAACGCTCAGCTCCCACCTCAGCACAGGTAGGAAGCAATGAGCTGGGAACTGAGCAGCCTAGGGAGCTTCCGCACCACGGCCTCAACACAGGGCATACCAGTGGCTTCTGCAGCATCTCCTGCGCTGGGCTGCAGCACAAGAGACAGCGCCGCTGGGGACCCATCTCCTCGCACACCTCAACGGCCACGGCATTCAGTGGCCAACGCAAACTGCGACCAAAGCTGCATCCAACAAGCGTTAAGGCCCAGCCACCTGCCCAGACCAAGGTGCACCCATTTGCTTGAGGCTGTAAAGCTGTGGACTCGCAGGAGCAACAAAACTAAAGCTGGTGCACAAAAATGACACCACCTCCATCCCCTAAAGAGCCACAACTTCCCAGCCCAGGCAGATTCTTCTGTCATTTACCTCCTGTTAGCCAGTCGCTATTTTACTGCCAATCACCTGCTTCAGGGCGAAGGGGAAAAGGACGAGGCACGGCGATGTCCGAGACCACGGGAAAGGTGGAATGAATGAACTTGGGAGCAGCAAAATGATTAAGAAAAGATGAAGCAGACAGCACTCACAGTCACCACTACTACTTAAACGCACATTTTTGCAGGGCATTCCCCTCAGCCTCCACCTTGCTGGGCAAGGCAAGGAGCAAGCCAAGGGTGACTGTGCCCACAGAGGCTCTGTACCTACTGTATAACAAGAACCACCAGCAAAAACATACTCCCAAAGCTCCCTGACCTGGACACAACAGCCCTCAGCCAGTAAAGGTTTCCCTGTAAAGCATAGGAATGGGTTAAAAAGGAGCAGTGAGTTTGCTGTAGCAGCAAGGCAGAAAAACCCCGAACCAACACCTCCAGCTGTGGGGCCCGGCCACGGCGATACCGGCGGGGACAGGAAATGCCCCGACTTGACTCTGGCAGCTACTGGTCAGTGGCAGGACGCAAACCCTCTGTAAGATGGAGGCCTGACACCCCGTACCGCTTGCACTGCGCCGAGCAAGGCCGCGGCCGAGTGCCTCTGGCCCCGGGATCCCGGTACGGTCAAAACACGAGCTGGGGCCGACGGCAGTCTCGGGGCGCTATGCAACGCTGATGGAAGGCAGCGGGTGGCGGGGTCGGTGGCGGCTGCGGCGTTCTCCGCCAGCTGCTCGGACAAACTTTGGTTAAATAATGAAAAATATACGCGGCAATTCGCCCGGTTCCCGGAAAGACGTCGGCGCGCCCCCGCCCCGACAGCCCCGCTCCCCGGCCGAGTTCCCTCCGGACGCCTCGTTGAGGGGGGCCGCGGGCGGGCGGAGCAGCGCTACCCCCTTGCGGACACGGCGCACCCGGCTCCCGCCGTGCCGGTAACTTTCGGCCGGAGTTAGGCGCGCCAGCATCCCTTCAGCCCCCTCAACGCACCCTCGTCGCGACCACTCCATCAGCGCGGCCGGACAGCGCTGGCCGAACCCTCCCCTCGCTCACCTCCGAGCCCGCCGCCCGCCGGGCGCCGCTCCGCCCGCCCCAGCAGCGCCCACCCACGGCCCGTTCGCTGCCCGCTGGCGCGAAGGCCCCGGTGCGGCGGGACCGCGGACGAGGCCGCCCCGCTCCTGACGGGCGCGCGCCCGCGAGGCACGTGCGCTGCCGCCGGGAGGTGGGAGGGGGGAGGGAAGGGAGGGGAAGGACGTAAGGGTGTCGGCGGGGGCGACGCGGCCAGGCCCGGCCCGGCGTGACCCCCGGGCGGCGGTGGGCCCAGGCCGTCAGCGGCGGGCGAGCGTCCGCCCGGAGCCCCGCGCCGCGCCCTGCGCCGCCCCACGCCGGCTCTGCCGCCGCAGCCTCCATGTTGGCGACGGGCGGGCACGTGCTGGCGGGCGACGGGAGGCGTGCCCGTGCCCCGGCCCAGTCGCCGCGGCCCCGGCGCCACGCGGCCTGCCCGCCGCACATGGCCTGCCCACCGCCCCTCAGCCCGGGCCGGCCTCGCGGGGGCGGCCGCCGCTGCCAAACTTCGCCCAGCCCGAGCCCGGCCTCTGCCGCTGATTGCCGCCGCCCCGTGGAAGGGGCAGTGGCGGGGCGGAGTGGGGGGGGGGGGGCGGCGCGGAAGGCCCGGCGCGCCGCCGGCCCCGCGGCGGCGGTGGCGGCGGTCAGGCCCAGCGCGACGGCGCGGAGCGGGAGCCGGCCCGGCCGCGCTCTCACCTTCCGGCTTGTTTTCGGCAGCCATTTCCCCTCCGCGCGCCACATCCTCCTCCGCCTCCTCGCGACCGGGACCCAGGCGCGCGCCGCCTCCTCCCGCTGCCGCCGCTGCCGCCGCCGCCGCCGCCGGGCCGGCCACCCCGCGCGCACGGCGCACACCCCGCGCCGCCCATTGGGGGAGCCGCCACACTGACACCCGTGACAGCCAATCGCGGCGGGCGAAGGGAGAGCGCACGGAGGGGATGGGCGCGATGGACAGACCGTCTCGCCAATAGGAGTGCGGCAGCGCTTCAGTGACACGTGCCGCAGCCACTCAGCGGCGGCGCCGGGAGGACGAGGAGGGCGGGACACCGCCCTTCACTGACGGCCGCAGCGGCCACTATGGAAGTGGCGCCGCGGGACTGACAGCAGCCAGGTCCAATCGCGCCGCGGAGGAAGCCGGACGCGCACACTGACGCACGGAGCCGCCGGCGCCGGCAGCCAACGAAGAGCGCCGCCCGCCAGAGCGACTGCAAGCGGGGCCAATGGGGCCAGAGAGCCGGGCGGCCGCCAGCGCCACCGCCCCCGGTCCTGTCCATTGGCTGCAGGCGGCCCCGACGGGCGCACGCCCCCTCCGCGCCCTGTAACCCTAAACAAAGCCGCCGATTGGCGCGGCGGGCGCCCCGGCAGCCAATCCCCGCGTCCGCCCCGCCCGCCCGGCGGGGGCAGCCCCGCCGCCCGCTCCGGTCCTACCCGCTCGGTCACCGGGGTGAGCGGCAGGATTAGGCCTTCTCACGGCGGGGCGGCCGGGGGAGAGGCATCGGCAACGCCGAGTCGCACTGCCACAGCCGCGCTGGAGCCGCGGTACCGTTTCCTAGCAGCAAGGGCTAAGCCGTTTCGGCCAGCCCGGCAGGAGATCTCCCGCGGTGCCAGCTCGGGTTTACCACCGGCCGTTAATAGAACACTAAACTCCCACTGTTGCCAGGTTCCCCCGCAGCCCGCCTGCGGCCACACCGGCAGCTCCAGCCGAGCAGGGGAGCTACCAACCGGGCCCCGCATGTCAGCTCTGCAGTCGCCCACGGACCCTTTGATCCCTGGTGGGCTCAGGAGTGGTTCTCGTCAGCGGTTTTCCAAGCCCCTGTACCTGAACTGGAACTTAGGAGCTGCAAGTTCCTTAGCGAACAGCACCTCAGGCTGTTCCTTCCCAAAGCCTCCTTTAAAAGGGTGTCTGCACCTGCAGCAGTTTGACCCTTTTGGTTCACATTAGCTCTGACACTGCGCATCCCATGCGTGTGGAGCGGAGGGTGCAGGATGACTCAAGCTCTACGGGAGGGAGTACACACAAACCTCTCAGAACCACAGCAGAGGCACCCCCTGGGACTACCCAAAACATCCCCCGGGCTGTGGAGCTACCACTCCAGTGCTGCTGAGGAGCCAGCGCTCTGCCTGCTCTCACCAGTGGCCAGCACAATGTTGGGGGGAGGAAAAGCCACTCTTGGAGTCACACGTGGCAGCGAGGTGAAGGTTTGTGATCTGCAAAGACAACCACGTTACCATCACCAACGGGACGTACTGAGCCTGCAGGAGTCCTGCAGACACAGGGGAACAGTTTGTGAGGTGCCCTGGCGCCCTGCATGAGGAATAAGCTGATGGGTCACTGCCCTACAGCCAGGGCCTTCGGATACGGGAGAGGAGCCTGGGCTGTACAGAGTCTCCCAAGAAGCCAAGGGAATTGCTCTGTCCTGTTCACAGGATCACAGGATGTAAGGGGTTGGAAGGGACCCAAGGAGATCGAGTCCGGCCCGCCTGCCAGAGCAAACAAGTGCCATGGAAGTGCAACCTACTCTGCATGGCCAAGCCTCCTTCCCATCTCCATCAAGGCTTGAGAATGGGCACTTCTACCTCCCCCAGCAGAGCTCTGTGTAACTGGACCACATCTAATGCCTGCACAATGCAAACAAGGACTGGAACGGTTGTTTCCTTTGATGTGCGTGACTAAAGAGGCAAAAGGGATATTCCCCCTTAGATCCTCAGGAGAGTGGAACTCTTTAAGCAGACCTGGTGGCACTCCAGTTTTACTAAGGAGCAAAGCCTTTCTCAAGCCAAGACGAAAGAGGGGTAAGATGTGATGGGTCTCTTCTAAGGCAGAAGAAAGGAAAATTCCTTTTCCCTCTTTTCAGCAGCTGCTAATCTCATGGACCATGAAAGGCACATTGATGAAGAGGCTCTAGGAAGACAGCCTCGCTCCTGACGGTCATGAAGCTAATCTGGTATCCTCTGTCCTATAAATACACACAAATATTAATGCAGCTACAGGATCAGCCACGATAATTGTTTCCTTCAGCTGTACAAGAGATGCTGGACACTTTTCTAGCTGGCAAGGAGCTACCACTTTCCTGGGATCTCCAGGGAACGTGTCTCTCCTTGGACATTTCTCCAAGAGGAGATGGCCATTCAGCTGGTGCTCCTCACAGCCTGCCTTAAGGAAAAAGCAGAGCACAGATGAAAGCTCTGCAGCCAGAGCTAGAGGCCCATTTCCTGATGCTGAGGTGACATCTCACTCAGACATGGAGGGCCAGCCCACGCTGACCCCATCGCTGCTCCAATGGGCTGGCAGGTGCCAGTGCCTCTCCTCTACAGACAGAGCTACTTTGTGATCTCTTCTGCAGCAAGAAACCAGCACTTGGGCTAGCCAAGGTCCTCTGAGCCTGTCTACTGCCCCCTGAAACCCGCTCACCTCTGGCCTGATGGTTGCCTGCCCAAAATGAGTGTGAGGCTGGCATTCAGCCAGGGCTCAAGCCTATCTTTGGACATCCAGGCAAGACTAGGTAAAGAGATGAGCAAAATGGTGGAGCTAAGATACTTACTGCAAATTACAACCTCACACTGCCACCCCCCACACACCCACCCCAGAGCACTGCCCAGGCTGGGCTGTGCAGACCCTTGTGCTTGTGGCCAAGTCACAGGCAGGCACCCAGACAGCAACTGTGCCCACACAGGCGTGCTGCTCCTGTCAGGGAGATGAGCACGTTTATTTTAGCCCCAGCCCTCACTGCATTATTCACTTGCACACTCCGGAGAACAAATAACCATAAGGTACTCCACATGGGGTTAGACCTTGAGATCACCCAGAGACGTAATTAAATGCAGAGTCAGCTACATGTCTGCACAAGTGTCCATCTCTTTCTCCTCTCCAAAGCTGGAGTAGTTCCTTCTGTGCTTCTCTGGCTCATTACTAAGGTCCATGTGGTCTGACTGACAAGGTTGTTCAGGACACCAGCTGCCTTCTCCCAGCCCTTCCACTCTTGGGAAGGAGGAACTTCATGAAACTGGTTGCCAATAGCTCTCCTTCCAGAACTAAATCAACCTGCCTTGGCTCTGCAGCAGTGAGAAACCTGCTCTTGGAATGGCTTCAGGAGCACTGTCTGGCTCTCTAGGACCTTCCTAGTTCATGGAGATGATGAGAGTTAGTGCGGATGAAGATGAAAAAGGCATTCTGAGAGGTGACTGAAACAGTGCACAAACTCCACTCTACACAGCTGATGAACTCCTCCTCTGCCTCAACAGAAGCTTTTCTACCAGCAGCAAAATCCCACCTAGCAAAGTGACTGTTCCATACCTGGCACGGTGCAGTCTGTGGGTTGCTGGAGTAGTGTGAGCTGTGTAACGTTACAGCTGCCATCTGAACAGGGATTTTTCATCAAGCATGCCAGCAAAGCCCCAAGTATTTCCATTTAATTCCTTGTGCAATAAAATGATAAGAGAGCAGCCATCTGAACTGAAGTGCTGCTGGTATCTTTCAAGTTCCCAGCTCCCCGTGGTTTAAAATCCTAGGTCTAATCACCGCTACAGCAGGGAGGTACCAAACTGCAGAACTCAGCCTGTGGAACTGCCTCTGTCTCACCTTTCTGGGGGCACAAACACACAGCCACCTCCAGCTGACAAGCCAGAAGGGGGTAGATGTGCCCAGAGTTTTTGGAGTCTGGATCATTAATATTTTTTACCAGCAGACTGATAAAAGCTGCTGCTGCTCTGGCATGTGCTGCCTGGTTTGTTGTTAAGAGGGAGGTGAAACACCAAGACCTTTTCAAAGTCTCCATTGTCACTGCCTGGCAGATGTGGGCCTGGCTTGGTTAATTGGGTTAATGTGCTGCTTTGGCATGCTCAGTTACACACAGAAGTGAATCTGAAGAATACTTTCAAATACCCTGTTATGGATAGTCAGCAAATTGCACATCCACTGCGTGCACCAAAAAGCAAAACAATCCAGCCAGTTCTGTAAGATGCAATGAGTGCTGGACCCCCCTTTGAGCCTCCTTTCTTTGGCACTGTGTGCAGAGTGCCTCCATGGTTTCAAAGCAAGGAATGCCAGCTGTTTCTACAAAAGCACCCTTAAAAGTGTGGGTAGAGATGCTTAAAAAAAAACCCTCAGTGACAGAAATGAAATGGTTTTGCCCTTTCTCTCCACGTGTAGAATCAAAAGCTGTTTCTGCTAGGAACAATGCCAGAACTTGACCAAGCCAATGTGCATGAGCAAATCCCCTGGTACCTCACCACGCTGCCCTTCGCTTTGTGCAGTCCAACTGCCAGTCCCCAGCTTCAGCAAACCAGGGAAATATCCCAAAACACGCCTTTCTTCAGAAAAGGTCTCCAGAGACTCTGCTCAGAGCTCTGCCGCCAAAGTAACTTGCCCCAAACAATGTATGGAAGCTGAGGGAGAACATCCATTCCCTGGAGCTGCAGCCAGAAAGGATGGTTACACCAGCAGGCCTGGTGTGGCCACCTTCCACATCCCAGGGCCTGGACAAACACTCTTCTCCCTGTTCTACTGCAGCTCTGAGCCCATTTCCTTCCCTCAAACCACAATCACTACTTTCAAATAATCTCTAATAAAGCTCTTTTGGCCTCAGGGAATTTAGACCAGGCTAACCAAGAGCGTAACTCCAGAGCAGGAGCCATTTCAGTGCACCCTGGAGGAAAGATGGAGTTGCTGTGCAGAGCCTCACAAAGTGCCTGTGGCTGCTGAAACTGGCAGCCTGTACACTGGGCACAGAATTCACCTGCTTAAACAAGAGCAAAGATGAAGCCACTTTGTTCCTCTGCCCTGGCACCAGCTGCAGAAGGAAGGGCTGCCTGGGGTGTGCAAGGCTGGAGCCTCACTGGTTCTGGGACAAGGTCAGACAGCTAGGGGACTGCTTGACACAGTGCCCACACTGCAGCCAGCAGGACTCAGGAGGACACTGAGCACACCAGGCACATGCCCTCTTCCCCAGCAGAAAGGGCCAGGCACTGCCTTCCCTTTGGTTCATGCCCCGAGCACCCTGGCAGCACCGAGAGTAACAGACCTGCTGCTCTAATGCACACCCAAAAGCCAGCTAGGAAAAACCAAATGAAAGATGAGGGAAATTAAAGCTTCCAGCTAAGGGGATTTACCAGTAAGTCACCAGAACATTCAGATAATTTATTTTTTCAATTCTGCAGCAACTTTCTCCAATTTGGATTAGCTGTTAGAAATTATGTCTCAAAAATTAAAGAAAATGTCTATTGACCATTATATCAAATTCTAATTTTAGCCAGAAAAGAAAAAAAAAAAAAAAAGACTAATGAGGCTGTGATTTACTCTGGTAGTCAACTCACATTAACAAATTTCCCCCGTTTATGTAATTCTGGCAAAGTCAAACAATATAAACACTGCTCATAAATGCTGGGTTAGATTTAGTAAAGACAATTTCCTGCAGGATATTCAGGACGTTTCTCTTTGCTCTCTGTTCTCATAAGACAATCAAGTCTTATGCCTTGATTTAGATGACTTGATGACTTAGTTTAAGGAGGTGACATGATTGTCACTCACGGCAGCCCCCAGTTATCAATTAGTACAGTCCTTAGGAAGGGATGTAGAAGGGTTTCAAATTTGTATGGGGTTTTGAGCTGCCATTGCCCTACACTGTCCTGGAAGTGCTTTCCCCCACATCCCACCCTTCTCCCCCTCCATCAGGAAAATCCACACTCATTACTTACTCTGAGCAAGAAGAACATCCCAGTGCCACAAACACCCAGCAAGGCCAAGCTGTGGGCATAGCACTGGCATGCAGCTGGCTCTGCTCGGGGCAGTGGCTGAGTAGCTCCCAACTGCTGGCAGAGGTGGCAGTACCAGCTCATGAATCCCACACACTCAGCGGTGGTACCCCATCTGGTGGGTGGTACCTGTCTTGGGACAGGCTGCTCTCAGCTCTCCAGTGGCAGCTGAAGTGTGGTATACACCTGCCAATGGGGCGGTGGGTGGAAGACCCCCTAAAGGTGAGCTCCCAAATGGCTGTTCCTACTTTTCAACAAGTATCTCTTCCAGGACACTAAGCAGCTCCTCTGGACAAGGCTGCTGTCTCCATTAATTGAGTGCATGTGGATTGAGGAACCAAAGTCCAGTCACCAAGGTCAAGCCTCAAACACCAAGTCACCAAGTCAGCCTCAAACAGAAGGATGCGTAACAGAAACCACCACTAAGAAACACAAGAACATGATGATGGCAATGGAGGCATTCAGTTCAAGACTCAGGAGCTGGAAGCCAAAGTCAATCTGCTCCCAAGGAGCTTCTGGTGACAGCCCCAGGCAGGCTCTGCCCTGTGCCCCAAGACCAGTCACAGTGTTACCCAATCAGGCCCTCACCCACACACTCCTGTGACTGATTCTCTGCCCAACGAGGAAGCAGCACCAAGCAAGAGCAGAGCACTTCCAGTTTCAATTCCAAATCACTATTGTTAAAATCATTAACTCAAATCTGTATAAGACTCCATCACCACTGGGTTCTGCCATGAAATTCCCAACAAGAAGGCACTTCCCTGACTTTTCATCACTATTCATGAGCAGATAAAACAAATGGCAGGCTAACTGCAGGATCATGAGTTAGACTCAGTCCTGGTTTGTTCACAGTGCTCCCAGGCCAGTGCAGCAAATCCAGTTCTCTCTGGGGTGCCAGGACAGTGCTGTACGACACTAAACCTTCCTCCTGTGCCATCAAGTTCTTGTGAACACAAATGACTGCTTTAATCTTTTCTCATCAGTTTCAGCTACAGAGCAGAGTTTCATTTCTGGGTTTGCCTAAGCCTGGTTTAACCATTAAAGCAACTCTGCCCTGTCTGCCCACAGGAACTGTGGGAAGCACAAACGGAGCAGGCAGAGCCTGCAGAAACAGCTCTCTTTACCCAGCCAGTTCTTGACTCTCCCCTAAACTCCCTCTCCCGAAGCACTGGCACAGGTTTTTTCTTCATGTGGGGTATATCAACTCCTAACTTCTCAGCAGCAGAGTGAAAATGAAGATGTGAAGGTATGAAGAATGCAGAAGAACCCCATTATTCACAACACAATTTGCTGCTGATCTTCAGCGGCCGAGCCAGGCATGTCAATTATTTATAGAGCCTGGAGCGTTAAATATGAAATATTTCAGCCTGGAACAGCATGAAGGTAAAGCCAGGAACGTGATCCTGTCAGGAATGCAGAATTGTGGCCAAGGACAGAATATCCCCACACAGATCACCCTTCTCACTGAGCTATAAATTGCAGAGGGTCCTTATGAAGTGTTGCTCTCGCTGTTAAGTGGCAGCCGTTCTCTTTTTGACAGCATCAGGCTGTGCTCAGTCTTTCTCTAAGGGGCTGATTCTGCCAGGACACCAATGTACAGCACCTTCCAAAAGCCCAGGTTAGCTTAACCTCATCTGAACACCTACTCAAAGTCCAGCACCTGATCCACCTGGATGCATACAAGTACCCTGTATAGCTTGCCTCACCACTTGCCATGAGCACACCTTTGCCATCCTGGCAGTGCTGCAGACCTTGCTGTGCAACCCTGAGCGGCACTGCAGGCATAGCAGCAACTCACCTCGAGTAACACAACACACAGCTTAAAATAACTGCCACAAACTCCTCGGAGTGGGAGGCACATGCAGAATTAGCAAACACTCCTAAATAAAACAACTATCATAAAATCTCTTCTGTGGAGCTGGTTAGAGCCCCATGAAGGCTTGAATTGGCTTCCACACTAGCAGTGAGTTCCTACCACCTGCATCTCCCACTAAGCAGTAAAACCTGTACCCCAGTGCTACACAGTGCCCATCTCTGCAACACTTCCTCCTGCTTAAGAAAATTAAGTAGCTTTATAGGAATACTGAAGTGCAAAGTTAATCCTTCTGCAGGTGACTGACCAAAAGCAAACAAGGTCTGGCTGCAGAAGCTGGGGTGAGATCACTGGAAGTGGCTGTGTCAGTGCAGGGACTTGCAGCCACGCAGACTAAGCAGTTTCAGGTGTGCCACAGAAGACTCCTTTAACAAATGCCTTGTCACTGGCTATAAAAACCCAACAGCAAACTGTTTTTCACCTCGTTTAGCCATTTGCTTCCTTTCTTGTACCATTTAAGGTAGGAGAGGCAAAAGGCCTCTTGGAAGGTCATACCAGAAAGTTCAAGCACGTGGAACCCTGCAGGGCTGTCCTGCTCCCTTCCTCCCAAGGGGTGCATGATCTGCCAGTTAGGGAGGTGCCAAAATGCTGAACTTCTTCCTGACAGCAATACCAAGCATGTGCTTTACACCTCTCAGACTGAGATTCAAACCTCTCCCACCTCTCCCCTCTGAAAAATTTCCATTAGTCAGCTGATGGATACCCAGGGCACAGGTGAGGAGCAGCAGCTGCAGTGCCAGCCACTGCTGGGTGAGATGTTCCTGCTGAAAGGCACTGATAAGCACTCTGTGCCAGCTCAAGTATTTCAGATGTGGAGGGATTCTAACTGCACCTCCTCCAGCTGCCTGCCTGACACTGAGAGTGAGATCTTCAAACACAGTGACTAAGAAATGTTGTCTGACAAAGCACTTACAGAAAGCAGTACAGCTGAACTCTCAGATCAAAGCACACAGGTGAGTGATTCCCCTTCCCTTCTCATGTGCTTGCAAGGCAAGGGCTAGGCACAAGCAGTGGCAGTGCTTTAAAAAGCTCCATCAGGGTCTGAGGAGGAGAATTTGCTGAGGAGGTGAGGTGAAGCTGCACAGCCCCAGACTCTCTCAGGTGAGCATCCTCCTCCCCTTGCTCTGTCTCTCAGACTGTGTCACCCGAGTGACAACCAGCACCCCAAGCCCCACTGCTGCCAGTGAGCTGAAGCACTGGCAATGCCGCAGCAGAGCAGGGCACAGACCCCTCTGCTGCCCTGCAGCTGAGAGCCTGAGTGCAGAAGCAGCAGCACAGGAGCTGGTCTGGAGGCAGCTGCCCATCCTCGGGCAAAATACCACGTGCTGCAGGAAAGGAACAGTGAGGAGCTGGCAAGGACCAAGGCATGGCACCTGCAGGGTAGCTCTGCTGATGCCAACCCTGCTTCTAGATGAGCTCTCCAGCCACTGCTGCCAGAGCTGGCAGCAGCGATGCTGAGCACAGAGTGGCCACTGGGCACCTCAAAGCAGCAGCAACACATGTGCCCAGGGCCACAAATAGCACAGCAATGAGACATAGGGCTCTGGGGCAACCCATCTCCCTGTGCTCGCTCTGTCTGCCCCGCTGCGGTGCTAAGCTCAGGGGTGCTGAGGCATGCACCCAGCCACACTGGCTGGGAGCCACAGTCCCCAGCAGTGAGCAGGAAGGTTGGGCTGCAAGCCCTGGCTCTGGGGAGTGAGTGCAGCCATGAGGACACAGCTTTGTGCCAGTTCTGACTGCACTCCAGACCAAGCAGAGTGGAGGCTTTCCAGACCAAGGGTGAAGGATGCAGAAACTCAAGGAGCAGAACAGGTTTACCCCTGAGTTCAGAGCAGCCACAGTCTTAGCAGAGATGTACAGGGGAAGCCTCAGCTATCAGATCCTCCCAAGCACAGACTGACACCAGCACGGATTTGCTAACCACTCTTTAAGGTGTCCCTGAATGCTCAGCTCCAGAGCCAATGAACTCCCAACACCATCACCAAGGCAGCTCTTGAGAATCCCAGCCCCTTCCAAACCCACCCTGCAGTCATAAGCTATTGCCACAGCATTTCACACCCAGGGACGTTTCCCCAGGGACTTGGGACAAGTCACTGCTTTGTCACCAAGAGTGCTGAATCTGGTGGCTCCTCCTCTGTGACACTGTACAGGCTGAACACAACAAGGGTTTGGGGGCATCCTGCAGCATCCAGCGCAGCTCAATCACAGCAACAGTGGGAAAGAGAATTTTGCTCAATGGAGGCAAAATTAACCTGTGGAATCAAGCCCAAGCAATATTCTCACTGCCCTAGAAGAAGTCACTGACTTCAGAGAACTGTTCTGCTGCAGGTGAGCCGGAGGCTGATCTTGGAAAGAGAAGAGCTGGTAAGGAGCTTCCAGCCACCAAAGCTGTCCAGGGAAAATGGTATCTGCCAGTAACCTCTACATTATTTCCCATCTCCAAAGTGTGACAGTCTGGCTTCCTGACAAACTCTACATCTTCTGGAAACTGGCACCAACACCAAAGCACAGCAAACCCTTCCCTGGTCGTTGTTCTGAAGACAGTAGCTCCAGCAGAACAGAACTGTTGTTTATGGATGGGTATGAACCCCTCACACTCCAGGCCTGCTTCTTGTACTGTCCTGATCTGCCTGCCACAGAAACGCCCTTCTGCCCACAAAGCCTTGCTGCCAAGAAGGACCAAGGCAGGGGACAACAGGCAACTCGTGACCACAAAACTGGACACTCCCAAGGAGGTTTGCCTTTGGTCCCTGGGGAATTAAGGTCAGTCTCCAGAATCAAGCCTGACAATGCCAGATCCTCATCTTATCAGCGAAGGCTGCCTTGCTCCTTGGCAGATGCTGAGGCCAGTTCTGCTGCCATTGGAGAGGTGTAAGAGGGGACTTTCCCCTGCAGGCGAGCTTCCATCTGTCCCTTACCTCCCCACAGCCCCCGGTGGACCAGCACACCTCAGTTACTGAAATAATCCCTCACGCTGGAGGAGCCAATAAGCAGCAGTTCCTCTGGGCACCTCCAGAGCATGAACACAAACCGCAGTAAGACGCAGCAGAGTGGCAGCAAGCAATTTACAGAGGGTGGAGGTAACCTGCTCATGGCATGGCCCAGACACGTTGACTGCCTGCATCTGCCTAGGTTTGGGCCAGAGGACAGCACCTCAGCAGAGTGGCACTGGCTGTAAAGCAACGGCTTGAATTCATCTCTCCTTTCTCTTTTGGTCCTCACCACACAGCAGGGCAGAAGACAACCTGGTCTGACTGGGAGGCTGATTCAGCAGCAAGCTGCAGGTGGGAATGGGGCTGCTGCTGGAGCTGGGCACGCAGGGATAGTCTGCAAAGCACTGGTCTGGCAGGGACTGCAACAATAGAACACCACAGCTTTAGGGAAGGAAGACCCAGGCACGGAAAGAGCGGGTCAGGAGTGAGAAGTGTCCCTGCACCCAAGCAGAGCAGGGAAGTCAGAACACTCAGCTAGGGTGTGAAGGGCTGTGCTGCTTGCTTCACAAGGAAAGGGCTGTGCTGCTTGCTTCACAAGGAAAGATACCACATGAACTCCCCCAGGCTCCAAATGCACCCCATCAGCTGTTCCTTTTACCTTTTTGTTCTACCCAGCATTTCTTCAAGAGCACTGTCATCTCTGGCTTTGGCATCCTACTCATCATCTATGAATTCATGTTGCTGTTTCCTCCCTGAAAGGAAAAAGTCCCACAGTCAGTAACCTGCTGCACAGAGGAAAGGACAAATCTGACAGCATATTTTTGCCACTGCTCAAGTTCAAAAGCCACTGCTCCTCAAGCAGACAGTTCTGCAAGTCTTGTTCTCTGCTCCAGTGTCATTCATCCAAAATCAATCAGGCTGTGTTGGCTCCAGAAACTTACCCCGAGTTCACCTGTGAGCAGCTGAAAGCTGTCAGTGTGAGACCTGCCTGGAAGGGAGCAGCAGAGCAATGCCTCACCTGGAGCAAACAACTCCCAGCAGCAGCCAGAGCGACTCAGCCAAGCAAACACCTTTATTTTATCTTAAAACATGCTGAAAGTGTTTATCTGTCTGAAAAAGAAGCGACACAACACTGGGGAAGCCTTGGTGTCCTATCACATGAGCCAGATTAAAACTAAAACTAAACACAAGTGTGCAAAAAGCTGAGACAAAAGCAATCCATTTTCTCCAGGAGGGACTCCCACCGGGGCTGGCAAATTCTGGAAGAGAGAGAGAGATTATATTTGATGGGAAGAGATTCAATAACCATTCTTTCCCCATAAAGCCAGTGATGGAGGATTGTCACAGCTCCACAGACACACTGTGCACATTTCAGGCCAGCAGTAACAGCAAATCAATAGCATCTTTTATCCGTGAAAAGACATCATCCGGATGGGCTCCTCCCGCCAGCCAGGGGGGCCAGACCAGCCCCGCGCTGAACCGCAGCAGCCAGCACTCCTCTGGCTGAGAAGGGGTCGGCTGCTCCTCTGCATCCCTGCATTTGCTCTTTTTTCCTTAAAGAAATCACTCTGCTGGGAGCTTCACCCTCTGCTGAAGGCAGAGAGCTCCCAGCTGACTCTCCATCACAGGTCTAACAGCCCCCCCCGGCAGAGGCTCCCCGGCTGGCTGCTGGCGATCATTAGAGGCAGCAGCTTCATCAGGTGCTAATCTGACAGCCCTGACAAGCTCGGCTGAATTTATGCCACTTCCTAGTTTTTCCCTCCACTGAGCTGAGCTGGCACTAAAGTTAATATTAGCACAAACACTTTGTGCAGGGGCAATTTCCCAGCGGTGGCTGAACGGCTCCAGGTACGAGGAGAACCTGATGCTGAACAAGGCCTGTTAGCAGCCCCCCGGCCACTCTGCCAAGGCTGGGCAAGATGGCTCCCAGCCCACCCACCAGCTAAGGGGCCTCTGGTGCCTCTAACTGCAAAGCAGCAGAGCTGAATCCATTCTGGAACTCATCTACACCTTGTAGAAGACACACCAGGATCCCAGGGAAGCACAAGAACCCATGGTAGGGAGGCTGGAGCAGACAATCTCTGAAGTCCCTTCCAAACTAAGCCATTCTGTTTCCCTTAACTTAATGGAAGAACTTTCATCTCCAAACCCAGTTTTCCAGGCAGGGACTCAGTTTGCTGCCCTATTTTCAGCTCAGAACACTGGCACCTGAGTGTTCCTCATCCTTCCAACACATCCAGAGTACAAAGCCCTCCTGAAGCCCTTCCTGAAGGCATCCTGTCCCTCTGCTTACTCAGAGCAAGCACTTAGCCCCAGTGCCTGAAGCTGGGAATGGTGATGTTCAGGATCACCATGTTCAGCTCCCTCTCCAGGTGCATGCTCAAAGCCTTTGAAGCAGAACACAGAATTTGTTCTGTCTGTAAAAACCTGGAATACAAAATCACACCAGAAAAAGCACCAGCAGCAAAGAGAGGTGCAGGGAACACAGGGGCACTCCAAGCAACATCTCTGAGGAGCAGCAGAAGCAGACTGTGACCTTTGAAAGGGTTACAGTTGTGTCAGGATCTCACTGCTGGGGTCTGCTTCTCTCATCTCACACAGTCTTGCAGTGACACAGGCAAGGGGAATGCTGCACCCTGAACCAAAGCTTGTCCAGCCAGCAAAGCACACACAAGCTTCCCTTTCTGCATCCTTCCCCCATCTGCTTTTTGCCATAGCTGTCACACTGCCTCTGCTACAGTTTAGGGTTTTAAAGATCTCTCTCTGCATGCTTAGAAAGCACAGATCATATTTAGCTCTCTCAAGTCGTATTCCTCTCTTCCTGTGTTTCCCTGCCAAGATGTGACATCTGTGGACTGTTCCCAAAAAATTCCCTGAATCATCTGTGATGCAGGCGAGCAGCAGCCAGAACCGGCAGCTAGCAGCTGCGGTGCTCCGGATGGCGCTGGATCTGCCTGGGGAGCAGGAGGATTCCCATTCACTGAACATCTCCCAGCACCTCACAACTCCCAAACCACCTCAGAAAAAGCACAATTACGACAGGACCAAAACACAGAGGAAGCAACGTTGCCATGGCAACTTACATCCTCAGAACTCCACATTTTTGCCCAGACTCAATGAATCCCAAAACACGTGGAGAGGAAGGAGTCTCGCAGGTGGCTCCATTCAGGCAAAGCTCCCTGCCAGGTGCCTCCCTACACAGCACATCCCCCTCTGGCTGCTCTGCGAGCGTGGACCTCCAGTCCCAAGCACCACATCTCAACTACAGGCACACAGGAACTGCTAGAACACCATCAGTGCTTCCCTGTTAACTGCCATGGAACAGAGAATATTAAATATTAAACCACTGCTGTTCTCAAACAGAAGTTACATGAAGATAAACCCCAGAACAGATCATCCGAGCTCTGGAATGGGAAAGCCCAGTTCCAGTTTGATCCTAGGCTGTACTCTTCAAGGGCTCTCGTTTGATGACCACACTCCAGCAACCCCAACACAAACATCGGATCCAGCCACAAGCAGGTAAATTCTTGTTTGTCTTTCCAGCCAGCTTACCATGGCGATAAAAGCCAACAAAGGCCCAGGCTGCCCCCCAGTCAGCTTCACTACGAGGCACAGACCAGAAAGCTCATCTGCTAAAGACTGTCTGCTCCCCACTCTTCTGGGGCATTTCATTCCGTTTCACTACTGACTAAGCCTTGCCGAGTGTCCCCTCGCGGTTAACCACCACCAGGACCATCCGCTCAGTGCAGGGCAACACCGCGCAAGCTCTGGGGCAACATCCTCTGCTCTGTGGCTAGAAGCTAAAGCAGCTTGACCGACCTGCAGATAACCGCTCTAGATCTACACCGGGGACAAACGGAACAAGGCTTGGCCACGGCTTGCCCCCTGCAGCTGCTCTGTGCCACCGCGGAGTAACCTTCCGCTCACCTTCCAGCTCGGTGCCGTCAGAGGATTCCACCTCACGGCACCGCACTGCAACAGGCTGCACATCCCTCAGGGCACCTCCGCCAAGTCAACCTGAGCGCCAGGAGCTCCTCATGAGATGGAGGCACTTGGGTCATACAGTGGTATGGGAATGATCCTTCTGTGCCAGGCGAGTGGCTTCGGGGCAACGCCTGCGACTGCTGACCCCGCAAAGAAGGCGGGTAAGGGACACCCGTTCTGCGGGAGCCACTCGAGCGCACCCTGCTAACCCCATGGCTGCTGCCCCGAAGCTGGCTCCCCCGCCAAAGCGCTCGCAGACCGGACAAGCACCGTCGCGGGCAGCTTACCGAGGCTGGGGCACCGCCGCCAGCAGCTCGCCCTCCTTCGCGAGCCACGGAACGGACACAGACCCCGAGCGACTGCTGGCCCTGGGGCCCAGCGCGCTGGCTGCCCCCCACAGCCGCTGCTCGGCCCCGTTCCGGCCGAGCGCGCGGGCACGAAGCGACCACGACAGGGAAGAGACGCGCCGGGGCACCGAGCCACCACCGCAGCGGGGACGGGGACCGGGACCGGGACCGGGACCGGGACCGCTCCTGCCTATCCCGCGCGTCCGGACGCGGCGGGGCAAACCGAGGCTGCCCACAGCGAGCGACCGAGCGGCGCGGGCCGGGCCGGGCCGCCCCTCCCGAGCACTCACCGCGGCAGCCCCGCGCCGCTCCCGCCTCGCCTGCCGCTGCCCGGGGCGGGCCCTGCGCTGCCCGCTCGTGCGCAGGCCGTCGGGCGCGCGCGGGACCGCCCGGCGCAGGCGCGAGCGCTCGGACCCCCGGGCCGCCAGGGGGCGGGGCAAGGAGCGCGCCGCGCCGCGCGCCCGCCCTCGCGCCGGTGCCACGCCCCCCCCCGCGCAGCGGCGCGCGGGGTGAGAGGTCGGGAAGATGGCGGCGGCCTTGGGGGAGGATGTGCCGGACAACGAGGACTACTACTCGCTGCTCAACGTGCGGCGGGAGGTGAGCTTGGCGCCGCCGCCGGGGGGGCGCAGCGGCGAGCGGCGGGGCCGGGTGACGGCGCGTGGCGGCGGGACAGGGTTAGCCGTGACCCCGGTGCCCGCATGGGCAGGCCGGGCCGCAGCCGCAGCCGCGGCCAGTATGGAACAGGGCGGGCAGGACTGCGGCTGCCTCAGTGCCGCCTTCCGCTGCCCCGGAGCAGGGCTTCAGAAAGCCGAACCGGAGCCTAGCGCTGCACGGGGCGTGCGCGGATGGACGCGGGAGCGGGGCCGGTGCTGGTGAAATCTTCCGGTTTGGTGCATCAGGAGCAGTGTGGGCAGCAGGGCAAGGGAGGTTCTTCTGCTCCTCTGCTCAGCACTGCGCGGGACACACCTCGAGTCCTGTGTCCAGTTCTGGGCTCCTCCATTGCAGAGAGATGCTGAGGTGCTGGAAGGTGTCCAGAGAAGGGCAGCAAGGCTGGGGAGGGGCCTGGAGCACAGCCCTGTGAGGAGAGGCTGAGGGAGCTGGGGGGGTGCAGCCTGCAGCAGAGGAGGCTCAGGGCAGAGCTCATTGCTGTCTGCAGCTGCCTGCAGGGAGGCTGTAGCCAGGTGGGGTTGGGCTCTGCCGCCAGGTAAGCAGCACCAGAGCAAGGGGACACAGCCTCAAGCTGTGCCAGGGCAGGTCTAGGCTGAATGTTAGGAGGAAGTTGTTGTCAGAGAGAGTGATTGGAATTGGAATGGGCTGCCCAGGGAGGTGGTGGAGTCTGTGTGCCTGGAGGTGTTGAAGCAGAGCCTGGCTGGGGCACTGAGTGCCATGGTGTGGTTGGTTGGGCAGGGCTGGGTGCTAGGCTGGACTGGATGAGGTTGGAGCTCTCTTCCCACCTGGTCGATTCTATGGTGCTCGGGGCGCCCGCGGGAGCTCAGCCTTAGACCGGTTCCCGCGTATGTACGCGGTGTGCCTGTGTCTCTGGTATGCCTGCTTGAGTTACTCGGTGCTGGGGAGTTCCGGACGTTTCCAGGTCGGAAACACTGGCACTGTTTTGCCAGGCAGTGCTGTCATTAGGAAGGGGGAGCCAGGGGCTCTCGAATTCGTTTTGAAGAGCAGATTGCGACTAACTGATGCAGCTTTGTTACACTTACAACAGTTTGCAACTTGGTGCCAGGTAACGATTTTTTTTCCAGTAATAAGTAGGCAAATGGGCAAAGATCTGAATGTGTAAAGTGTGCTGGAGAAATGCTTTGTGAAATGCAGAGTGCGAGAGCCAGAGACCTGTGTGCGAGCAGTGCTCGCCATGCCAGCAGCTCGCTGCCGACCGTGGCAGTCTGCGCTGCAGGGGCTGGCACTGCACCGCTGCTACTGCCGCCTCTGACACTGCTTCAAGACTGAGAAGCAGTTCAGACTGGTAGCTCTTTGGAGCTGGTGCCAGTCCTTGTGGCCTCAGGGGCAGCTTCCTGCACCTCATCTTAAGTCTTTCTGAAGCAAACTTGCGGCAGCAGCGATCTGCGGCGCCCCCAGCACCGTGCGGCAGAGGAGCTCTCAGAAACGCGTTCAGGTGGCTCTTCTGACTCACTCCAAGCATCAGCGACTGCAGAGGTGGAGGTTAAAAGAATCGCACAAGGCTTGTGCCTGCTTGGGAGATTAACAGCAAGGGCTTAATTGTTAATTTGGCCCAGCTTCAGCTCCTAGCCGGGAGCCAGAAGGTTCGGGTTTGGTACAGCAGTTGGAATAGTCTTTGAGGGAATCACTCCAACGGAGAGTTGTAGCTGCTTTGTTCATTTGCCCTTGCTAATCAAATTCTGTGGCACTGCCCTGCATGGCAGGGAATGCATCGAGCTGGCATTGCCGTGTGCTGAGCCAGTGGCTGCTGTGGCAGCTGAGCTTGAACCAGGCAAGCACTGAACCCTGCAGCCCCGGGCGCAGGGCACGCTGCGAGCAGCAGGGTTTGGATGGCTGTGCAAATGGTTCATCTGTTGTAGATTTCAATCTTCGGGTGCAGAGGCACCTTTGAGAGTGAAGTGAAGCTGTTGAAACCTCAGGCCAGAGAGACAGGAGGCCTTTTAATTTTGCCTGTAGTTTTGGTAGTAAAAATGTAAGCTACATCCCATGGCTGTCTGGAATGCTGCAGGCATTACTGGAGCAGCTTCCAAGGGGATCATGAAATATTGAACCCATGACCTGAGCTGTGCAATGGTGATGAAAGGCCCAATCTAACATTTTATTGAACAGAGCATCTAGGAAAAATGAAAATGCTTGTTTCTATGAGATAATCAATAGCACATTAAACCATTTATCATTAATTTGATTAAAGAATGCTGGTTTAGACCTCTGTGTTCCCCTGCCTGCTCAGTACAAGATAGTAAAAAGAAAAGAGCTGATCTGCAGCTGCCTTCTCACAGCCAGCATGTTTGGCAGGTCCACTTTTGCTATATCATAGAATCAACCAGGTTGGAAGAGACCTCAAAGATCATCCAGTCCAACCTGTCCCCCAGCCCTATCCAGTCAACCAGACCATGGCACCAAGTGCCTCATCCAGTCTCTTTGTGAAGACCTCTAGGAACGGTGCCTCCACCACCTCCCTGGGCAGCCCATTCCAATGCCAATCACTCTCTCTGTGCAGAACTTCCTCCTAACATCCAGCCTATACTTTCCCCGGCACAGCTTGAGACTGTCCCCCCTTGTTATATTGCTGATTTCCTGGGAGAAGAGGCCACCCCCACCTGGCTGCAATGTCCCTTCAGGTAGTTGTAGACAGCAATGAGGTCACCCCTGAGCCTTCTCTTCTCTAGGCTAAACAACCCCAGCTCCCTCAGCCTCTCCTCATAGGGTTTGTGTTCCAGGCCCTTCACCAGCTTTGTTGCCCTTCTCTGGACACCTTCCAGCACCTCAACATCTCTCTTGAATTGAGGGGCCCAGAACTGGACATTTAGAACCAAACATTCTCTGCAAACACACAGAGAAAACATTTGCTCTAAACTGTCCTGGGTGGGTTTCTGGCACTGGTGAAGACCCAGACTCATGCCACAGGCTGGACAAAAGATATTCCTTTAAGAAGTGAACTTCTAGGGCCTTTATTTCCATGGTGAAAGCTTGGAAAATCTGAAAGATCCAAACGTCCCCTCCTGACTGTGTAAGTAGAAGTGGTGTAATGGGGTAGCTGATGGATCTCTCTGTTTGGGCTTCTGAGGTAGCCTTGCTGTACTTTAACTCCCTCACCCTGCTTTTCTCAGGCCTCTCAGGAGGAGCTGAAAGCTGCCTACCGCCGGCTGTGCATGCTGTACCACCCCGACAAGCACAGGGACCCCGAGCTCAAGACACAGGCTGAGCGTCTCTTCAACCTTGTTCATCAGGCTTACGAAGGTCAGTGGCAGCTTGGTTTGCAGGAGTGTTCTCAGGGGGTTCTGGGAGCAGGGCTGTGACTCTGGGGATCATTGAAGCTGCTTTGTGCCTGCTCCTGTCCCGTGCCTCAGAGCAGTGCAGCACAAACTCTGCGCTGAACGATCTGTGCAGCCTATCTCATTTCCTGCATGCTGTACATCACCTTTTCACCA
The DNA here is from genome assembly GCF_015220805.1 of Pogoniulus pusillus. Taxonomy (NCBI): domain Eukaryota; kingdom Metazoa; phylum Chordata; class Aves; order Piciformes; family Lybiidae; genus Pogoniulus; species Pogoniulus pusillus. The sequence continues at coordinate 4,459,621 of NC_087299.1, forward strand.
CTTCCCTGGTTTCTGAAGACTCCCATAAGAGGCTGAAGTTTGAGGAGCTTCTAACAGAAGGACGATGTCTTGTTTCAGACTAGTGCTTCCTGAGTTTCTGCCCCATCACCTGCTTGTGATCTCCATTCTTTTTCAGCAGGTTCTTCCTTATGCTGCCACAGATAAGCAGAGTGGATGCCCAGCAGTGAGAGGGAGGTTGTAACCCCAGCATGCCAAAGCCCTTTGAAAACATTCCAAATTAAGCTGACATTTACTTAAATGCTGCTGTCACCACAGTGATATGTGGGGTTCCTGGGGCACAGGGTTGTCATTCGATAGAGCCAGCTTGCAGTGTTTGGCAGGGGTGGTAAGAAGCTGGCAGAGTTCCTTCTGCGTTCAAAATAATCTGCTGCTGGTGCTATGGCCTAAAGAGAAACTAAAGCAGAATGGTGAATGAATGTTCCTCTATTAAACCTCAGAGCTGAGCTAATGATTTTGGTCTCCTCTTCCCTGAATGCTAAGTGTTTGTTTCTCCCAGCTGGGCTGGGATGTGGCTGCAGGCTCTCATGCTGTGCTTGGACAGGCCTTAGGGTACAGGGAAGCTTTTGCTGGGGTCTTAGAGTGGTGGCAAGAGAATAAAAACTGGGGGTGTATTTCCATTCCAACATGGTGGGTAGGTCTTGCCTCGGAGTCAGCTTCCCCTCTGAACTCAATGGCTTGGCTCATACAGTGCCAAAAGTGAGTGGCACTTCACACCCATCACTTTGAACATCTGGAACATAGGTCAGCTCCTGCCTGTTCTCTCTTCTTCCTCTTCCATCTCTTGATATCACAGAGCAAGAGATGTATTTTATCAAGATCTATAAAAAATAGTCTCTCCTGTTACATTTGGCAAGGTCAGCACTCCTCAGGTAGCTCAGCTCAAAGCTCAACTACCAGGGTAAGCCTCTCACCTTAGCAAATACTGCTGGCTGCATGAAGGCTTCTCAGCTCCTGCACAGGCAGAAGAAATGCCTGAGAAGGATAAAGCCAGGCCTGGGGCCCCGTGGGGAACATGCAGCTGATTTTATCATTTCCTGGGTGTTTCTAAGGCCAGGTGTGAGATGAGAGGTGATACCTGCAGTCTCTTGATGCCTTTTCTTTTCTCCATTGCACTGAGTGACTTTTGGGGAGATTGCTATTGCCTCTAATTCTGCAGCTTCCCTGTAGCTTGTATGTGGCCAGGCAAGAACTGCTTTTGGAAATGGCTTTGTTGGTGCTTGCCATCTGCCATGTGTCTGGGCTGGATGGGGAAGGATCGCTGGACAGGCAAGGTGAGGACAGATGGAAGTGAGGAAGCAGAGCACAGAAGAGCTGTGAAAGCTGGACAGAGGTAGAGGTCATCACTCCCCAGGTGTCCAGGGACTGCTGGCACTGAGTTGCCAATATCCCATGGGCAGCTGGGGGCTTGTGTCACCCTGCAGGCAGAGAAAGCAACATTGACCCCCAGCTGCATGCCCTGCTGATCTGCATGCCTGTCTGTGCTCTTTGACTTTGGGGTTTTAGAAGTAAGGGGGGAATAAAATAATAATGCCCTTGGGGCAAGGTCAGCATGTGCTATCCCCACAGCACGGGAGAGGTGAGAGGGACTTGGTGTGCAGGTGGACACACGTCTGCAGCACCTCTGCCTGGGCTCCAGTGGCACCAGTGCCTTGGTCTGAAACTGGGGGAGCAGACCAAACACTGAGTTCTCTCCTCTCTTTTGGTTTTAACTTACAGTGCTTAGTGATCCACAGACCAGAGCCATCTATGACATATATGGGAGGAGAGGACTGGAAATGGAAGGATGGGAGGTGAGAGCAATTTAGCACCTTATGGCCTGTGGAACTGACTCAACCCACCTTGGTCTGCCATTCTTATGCCGAGCTGATTTGACACCTTGATGGTAATAAATGCCTGTTGGAAGGCATCTTTGTCTCTCTCTATCTCCACTGAGAGACCATGATGGATTCTCAAGGGATACTTGAGGTTTTCACTTCACAGAGAGCAGTAAACCTGATACTCAGAGTTCCCTAGCAGGGTATTATCGTGACAGGCAGCATCTTTGTTGCAGACAAACGCATCCTTGTTGTCCATCCAGGCTCATACTTCCATCTGAAACTTTTGCTTTCAGCATCAACCAGCCTCAGAGTCTGAGATTATTTTTTCTTTCTGGGCTGTTTGGGGTTGGTTTTGTTGTTGATTTGGTTTTTATGGGCTTTGAAAGGGAAATTGTCCATTTGTGGCTTTCTTACTGTTAAGTCCCCTTGCTGGCTTCTGCCAGTCTTGATCGATTGCACCACACTGCTTGCTGCAGAATCACACTGGATTGGGTCAGCTCAGGACCAAGATCCAGTTTGGAGTCAGCAGCAGGAGCTGGAGGGGTAGCAGCATGTAACAGTTCTGAACTGCTTGTGGCAGACCTGATCCTATTTTGCAAGCCAAATCTAGTCCCCTTGCCATGCATGTCTAGAGTCATGGCTGCTTAAATCCCTCTTTCCTGTGTGAGGTCAAGAGACATCCATCAGTGTTGCCTACAATGGCAGCCCTCTCCTTCACCACCTTGCTTCAGGCCAGGTGTTTCCAGCCCTTCTCATTTTCAATGTGCACCCAGCAGAGTCCATGGGTAGCTGTTAGCAACAGCTGTGCTGCAGCCTCCTGTGGGCCAAAAGCTTCTTGCCTGAGGCTTGTCAGGGCAATAGCAATAATAAAGCCATATTTGCTCCTCTCAGTGCAGGAAGATTTGTCTCATGCCTGCCATGTGGTCTGGCCCAGCTGTTATTTCCAAGCTATCAGTACTGAAACTGGTCCTCAGAGCAGCTGGAAGGGCAACACGTTGGGGTGTGCCACCTCAGGGGCTCTGTCACATCAGCAGAGCAGTGCTCTGAGCATCCTCTTCATGGCACTCTTTTGGTTTTCCTTTCTTTTTGAGCAGGTTGTGGAGAGGAAGAGAACCCCAGCTGAAATCAGAGAAGAATTTGAGCGTTTGCAGAGAGAGAGGGAAGAGAGAAGACTTCAGCAGAGAACAAATCCAAAGGTGGGATAAGACCTCATGCTGGTCTCAGGAGTGAATCCATAAAGCTCACAGATAGGCAGGGGGTGATGGACCTGGGCAAGAGGGGCTTTAGCAAGCAGCCCCTCAGGTACTCATGCTTAGCCAGTGCTTTTCTCTGGCTTCAAGCTGCAGTTTCTCTGGACAGTGTGAGAAAAACAACTCACTCCTGGAGCTGTGACCCTCCAGGGAAAGCTCTGCTCTTGTTAGTTTTCAAGCATGTAGGGGCAAAACATTTTCCAGCAAGTCCAAGAGATTGGAGCTAACACTGAAATGTTCAGAATTCCTTTCCAGGTATTCCAAATACCTTGAAACTCCCTGCAGGTCCCTTCAGCACTGCTTCAGTGTCACCACAAAGCAGGGAGATACTCAAACACAGCTTTGAAACCTGTGAAAAACCATGCAGCTACCAGGCAGCTGGGCAGCATTGCTCCTCTGGCCATGGCACTGTCAGCAGATCCCCCTGAGCAGGGCTGGACTCCTGGCAGCCTCCCAACGCCTGTGCTGGGACAGCTCTGTTGTGCTTCACACCGAGCAATCTGCTGCCTGAGCAGCCACAAAGCAGCCCTGCCCCTGAGCTTTGGCTGCTCCAGAGCAGTGAGCTGAGGGTGATGCTCTCCTGGCAGCCTTGCAGTGGCTGAGGAGCTGGAGATGCTCCTCTGTTACATGATGCAACAGGAATACTGTGGGAGTTTAGAATGCTGATGACTTTACTGGGAAAACCCAGGGCTTGTCAGGGTTGTCACAGCTTGCTGAGCCAAAAGAAAGCTTCATTCTTAGGCAGCCAAAAAACATCCAAGAGCTGCAGCTACTCTCACCACATTTAGCCATGCTTTAGCTTACCTCTTTCTGTGTCTTTCTTGGGGTTTTATGCTTGAGCTGTCAGAAACCATTTTGTACCTTTGGAAATGTGTTGAAAATGTTTCTTCTCTGTGGTGCAGGAATGGTCCATGCTGGAGAAGCCTTAATTTCCTCTGCCTACCGAGGTTAGCTGCAGATATTTCTGTGGACAACCTTTCTCCATCCTCACAAAACAAACTGCCAGTCGATGGCTGCTGTTGCCATTGCTTTGGTGGCCAGGAGCTTTCAGGGTGGACAGGAGTATGAGTGCAGCAATGCCTGGGACTATCAGAGAAGTGTCTGTCTTAGACCTGTCGTGTCAAAGACCCCTCCCCTTGGCACAGGCCTTGGATCTGTGCTGCTCTTCACAAAGCAGTCAGCTAACACAACTCACCAGGCTCCTGTGGACAGCACACAGGCTCCAAGAATCTGTTTGTTCTGGAGGGGTAAATAAGCACAAGGTGTGAGGTGGGAAGCTGCTGACAGCCTTATCTGAGGAGGAAGGGATCTCTGCCTGCCACAAAACAGGGAGGTCAGCTTGTCTCTGCTGGAGCTGGGGTGCTGGGGATCAGGGCATGGTGATCTCCCCCTCCTGCTTCTCTGTGCCTTCAGGAATTCAGCATTTTGGTCCAGGCACCTCGCTGTGGCTGCCAGCAGTAAAAAGTGGAGCTGCTCTGGCAGCCCCAGCCTCTGTGTCTTGGGATAAAATTAGCCATCTGGGTGCTTGCAACAACTGCTGACTGGCAGCCTGTGGCAAAGCCTCTCCAGGCAGCGTTCCTGTGGACTGGGGCAGTGCAGCTGTGATCATCTCACAGCCCAGCAGGAGCCAGCTGAACACTTCCAGCATTTTGTCAGCTCCGTAAAATGGCTTCAGCAAAGTAAAGCATTTTACCCAGAGCTGCTGAGCAATAACCAGCTGTAGGCAGTTTGGCAGGACTGAGTCGAGCCTATCACCACTTTTAGAGCTTCTTTTCTGCTGTCAGAGATGTGCAGAAGGGTTGAAAAGTTCATGACTTGATTGAGAGCTGCTTCCTGTTAGGAAAAATGAAATTCCTGATGCTCCTGCTGCAGAAGGTCAGCACCTAGGAGGTGCAGGTCCCTCAGGCACCTGCCACAGCTTCCAGATGTCTCCTTCCAGAAAGTAAATCCCTAAGAAAAGAGGTGAGGAGGGAGTGTATTGTTCTGTGGCACACCTCAGAATTCCAACAGGGAAGCTTTTTTTGTGTCACAGGAGAGCATAGAGAAGTGACTGTGAAAGATGGTACCAGAGCACAGCTGTGGTGGCTCCCTGGTGCCGTTTCTGCCCTCCTAAGTGGGCATGCTCTGCAGCATCGGCATCTGAACAGGGCTCTCCAGCTTCTCCCTGCTGCTTTTCCTTGGGCAGGGCTTTTTCACCTGCAGTGCTGTCAGCAGGTGGCTGTTGGGACGCTGAGGGCAGCAGCGGCCACTCTCCAGTGGCACAGGGGTGCTGCTGACACTGGCAGCATTTTTAACTTCACCATCTGCTGCTTTTCCTGTGCTTGAGCCTGAGCCAGTTTCCGTGCCAGGGTCTACAAACTTGAGGGTGACTTCCTCCTGCTTGGTGGGAGGCAGAATGTCCACACGGACTCCACTCACTGCAGGGAGAGGCAGCTCAGTAGAAGGTGTGCCAAGTGGCTGGGCAGGGAACCGAGGCTCCTCTCCTCTGGATGGCTGTGGTGGATCGACACGGATAGGGTCAGGTGTTTCCTTTGTTCACTGGCAGGGACAGCTGTAGCTTCATAGGTGTGAAAAGGGAAATCATAAGCTTCAGAGTGTGGCTGAGAGAGTGAGTGTCAGGAATGTGTGTGGCCCTTGGTGCACCTTTCAAAGGACACAGCAGCGCGGTCCGATGAGCGCAGCATGTGGAGGTGTTTCTCACTAGGGATTTTTCCAGAGCAAATTCCTGAGACAGCTGCTGCTGATATTCTGGGCTGAGTTGAAAATAGGCAGTTCCCTGTCTTCTGCCGTTCATATTCAGCACTTACTACTGTTTGTTATCCCTTGATTAAAAATGTTTAACTTGGAATCTCACGTTGCAGTCTGGCAGAGGCTCTGTGCTCGACATGGAAAACCTCTTTCCATGCTGCCTCTGTTAGCAAAGGTCTTGGGTTTTACACTTCTTGAATTGAAGAGCATCAGGGCAAGTGGGAAGAGTTCTCTCTTGGTGTTAAGATAAATCCTCAGCTGGGTGTAGCCACTTCGTTTCTCTTTGTCTGTTCTACTCTGTGTCTTCCCCGAGGGCTGTGAGCAGTGTGGGGCCTCCGCTGCCCTGGTGGGTGGAGGTTTTGCCTTGCTTCACTCCTCTTTTGGCCTTGTTTCAAGGCACAGCCCAGCATTAGAGAGGACTGAAACTGACGAAGACGTAGCATTGGGAGAGCAGAGTCCTCGAAGGTGACTTTGTCTTCTGCATGAAGGCTGGGAGCTCGTTCTTGGTGCTGCCACAGACAGAAGCATGAGCACAGTCGCTTCGAAATTCACCATAGCCTGCCAGGAGGGGCTTGCAAACAGCTGGGGCGCAGCCCCTGGCCCGAAGCTCTGCTGGAAACAGTCCTGTCTGCTGCTGCTAGAATACCTGTCCAGTTGTTGAGAAGAGCTCAGGGATCTCCACAGCAAGTAAAGAGTTGGGAGCCAAACCAAAGAGGAGTTTTGGGTTGTGTCAGACCTTGCAGTCCTTTCTGCATTTATGGCTCACTTCTGAGAGCTCGGACTGCAGGGAAAATCTGTTCCATCCACACTTGGACTCTGCCAGTGGGGTCTGCAACTACCCAGCTCTTGAGCTTCTTGATGCAAATTGCTCATTCTGTGCTAGTTCAACTGGTACACTCTGTGTGAGCTGGGATGCTGCCAGATGGGTCTGTAGGGAAGCCTTCCAAAGCCACCGGAAGTGTTGTGACCCAAACATGGCTCAAATAAACCCACTGCAGCAGCCAGTCTGAGTGGGCACAGCAGCAGGTAGCCAGACTGTTCAGCTGTGGTCTGGCTTTCTGTAGAACAGCTCTTGTGTGGCCTGAGAAAAACTTTAACCAAGTGGTAAATATTTCCTGTCTTTGTCAAGCTTTGCTCCTGATTACAAGGTACAAGCTAGGAAAAAGAGTGTGAATGTCACAGCTCAGAACTGCCATTGCAGGTATCTCACAAAGAGAAAGCATCTAGAGGCTGTGCACTGAAGAGAATCAATCTCTGAAGCACATTGCTCCAGCTCCTGACAGAGCAGGGCACTTGTGGGGGAAGAAGAATCCTGCTGCTTGAATGTGTTGTACCTCCTGCAGCGGGGCCTGGCAGAAGTGTTACTGCCTGCATTAGCAGTCAGACCCCTGCTGCAAAGCTGCCTTCTGCCCAGCCTTCCTGGGCCTTGCTGCCTCTGAGCACCATGATGGGATGGGAAGGGCTGGGCTGGGCTGCCTGGAATGCTAAGAAATGCATTTTAGAGTAGAAAGGGTAATTGCAAAACAGAAGTGCCCCAGAACATAACCAAACACAAAGATAGGTTATGGCCAGTGGGTGCTGGGTGCTTCAGTGCTCGTGTCCCTCCTGGCTCCTCAGGGCACCATCAGTGTTGGAATTGATGCCACTGACCTCTTCGATCGCTATGACGAGGAGTACGAAGATGTGCCCGGGAGTGGCTTTCCCCAGATCGAGATAAACAAGATGCACATCTCCCAGTCCATCGAGGTGAGGAGCAGACACTTCTGGGGGGTGGCTAGGGCCCGGGCCATGGAGGTGAGGAGCAGACACTACTGGGGTGTGGGTAGGGCCTGGACCATGGAGGTGAGGAACAGGCACTGCTGGGGGGTGGGTATGGCCTGGGTCAGAGCAACAGAATGCAGACCCTGCCCAGGGTTTGTGCAGGGATGTGGCTGCCAGCAGGGCTGTGTGTTGAGCACAGAGCCTGCATTCTCTGGGCTGCTCTGTGGGCTGCAGTGCTGCCTTTCTGTTGGTAGAGAGGGTCCATCTCTGCCTGCACAGAGAGCATTCCATGTGTGAAAATGAACGGTGGGATAAGGAAAAGGAGGAGGCAAGGTTTCTCTCTTCAGGAGGGCTGAAGATGTTTTGTCTGCTAGTGAGCTTAGAAGGATTTGGAGCTCAGGGTCAGGACTCAAAATTTCAAGCAAGTGTGGCCATGTCTGGCTCAAATAGCTGAGCTTAGTGGGAGACACCTGGAATGTTACCTGTCTTTGGCCTTGCACCCTGTGGTTCGGACCGTGTCCTTGCAGGACAGACACTGGAACAGAGCAATTGGTCACAGTCCATCTCTTTTCCAGGCACCTCTGACTGCCACAGACACAGCAATACTGTCTGGTAACCTTTCCACCCAGAATGGGAATGGAGGTGGCTCAATCAACATCGCTCTGAGACGAGTGACATCTGCCAAGGGATGGGGAGAGGTAAGAGGACAATACCCAGCCTGTTCTGGGCTGCCTGGCTTAGCTGCCCACTGTGTATTCTCTGTAGGGAACTTTAGCCTTGTTTCACCTCTCATTTGCTACATTCTGTGGAAGGTGGAGGTGTTTTCTTCTAACAATTTGGCATTGTGCATTTGAACAGCTGGAGTTTGGAGCAGGAGACCTGCAGGGACCTCTCTTCGGCCTGAAGATATTCCGTAACCTTACACCACGCTGGTAAATAGCAGCCAAGTGATCCAATGTTAACATCCCACACCATGTGCCATGTCCTTAGCTCTGTGCTTGATCTTGTCATGGACTTGTGATACTCGTGGTGTGATCTCACCACCAGAGCAACAGGAGTGTGCTGTAGGGAGCTCTTCTGGGGCTTCCATGTGTAAGGCAGAGCTTGCAGCAGCCATGGAGGAGATGTGATGTCATGGCTGGGGGCAATAATGCCAAATTTGCTGCTAGTGTGCTGTTTCCAGGCGAGGAGAGGCCTCAAGTTGTAAAGGAAAGTGCAAAGTCAGGGCTGTGATTGAAGCCATTTGTTGGTGCCAGTACAGACATCCTTGGGTTTGTCTTTTCATTCAGGGAGTGAGCTCAGAGCTTGTGCTGGGATATTCTTGAGTCCCTTAGTGATGCTTGAGGCTTAGCAAACAGCAGGCCTGCTCTCTTCCAACAGCCAAGCCTGCTGCCTCCCTACTAGGGCAGGACTAGGTCTGCCAGGGGCAGGAAGGTTAAAAGCTGCAGTGCTGTGGTGCAGCCCCACAAACCAGGGCATGAGCCTGCCCTTCTGGGCCACGCTGGGGTCAGCACAGCCTTGTTGAGTTTGGAGCTTTTCCTGGAGCCCTGCGGTGCTCTTGCAGGTTAGTCCCTGCCCCCTCAGCCAGGCTCCTGGGATGGGCAGGCTGAGGCCACCTGGTAGCCCATGCTGTGCCCTGACTAGGCTTTCCTTTACCATCCTAGCTTCATCACTACCAACTGTGCCCTGCAGTTCTCGTCCCGCGGGGTGCGCCCAGGCCTGACCACGGTCCTGGCCCGCAACCTGGACAAGAACACCATGGGGTACCTGCAGTGGCGCTGGGGCATCCAGTCGGCCATGAACACCAGCATCGTGCGCGACACCAAGAGCAGCCACTTCACCGTGGCCTTGCAGGTGAGGGTCCTGCTGCAGAGCAGCAATGCCTCGGCTGTTGCAGCCCAGCAGCGCTCCAGCCTGGGCCTCGAGGCCGAGGCAGCGGTTGCTGCTGCCTTGGATGAGCATGGGGCAGAGGTGCCTGCTGCCTTTGGCAGAGCACAGGGCTTGGTAGCCAGCCTTGGCAGCGCTCAGGTGGACCAGCTCAGACAATGCTCAAGGCACACACCACAGACTGCAGAGGTGGCTGGCAGTGGATGAGCAAGTGGCAGGCATGGTTATGCTTTCTGTGCCACATAGAGGATAAGAAAGGAAGCTTGGGGGGACATTCAGAGGTGGTCAAGGGTCTGTTTTCATTCATCTGTGCCTCTTGTCTTCCAGCTGGGAATCCCCCACTCTTTTGTGATGGTCAGTTACCAACACAAGTTTCAGGATGAGGATCAAACACGAGTGAAAGGTTCTCTCAAGTAAGTATGCAAGAGGAAGCTCCTGCTGTTGCAGAACTCCAGCTTCCACACACATCAGACGCTTCCATGGGAATCTGCTTTGCGTTCCTTACGGATGTCCTGGAGGCTCAGCTCTGTCTGCCTCTCAAACAGCTGGAACTTACAACTCTTGTGTGTGACAGGAAGACAGCAGTTCTTGGAGTCCATTGGGTGCTTTTCAAGCTGAGAAGGCCAAGCTAACTTTGTAGAGATGCAGTGAGCAGTCCAGTCACCCCCTGCTGCACACAGATGTATTCCAGGGCTTACCAGGTTTTGCTTCTGTCGTTGCAGGGCAGGTTTCTTTGGGACCATAGTGGAATATGGAGCAGAGAGGAAGATTTCCAGACACAGCATTTTAGGAGCCACCGTCAGTGTTGGTGTTCCCCAAGGAGTGTCTTTGAAAATCAAGTCAGTTCAAGATTCCAGCCCATAACCTGCATCAGTCTCTTTCCAGTGCTCAGGTGGGAAGGTCCCAGTCCTAGGGCAGTACAGGTGCATTGATGTGTCACCAGGAAGGGCTGCAGCTGTCCTCACCTCTGGTACAAGTGGTGCACATGGAAGCAGCGTGTGCCTTCTGCTGTGCCACTCTAAGCCTGAGACACTTCTGTCAGGACCTCTGTGTGTGCATCACAGTGTCCTGGTCACAGCAAGACCTGGGCCTCACAGTAGGCAGGTGGAAGGCCTCCAAAGGCAGCATGATCAGAGCTGGGTTTGACTGCAGCCCGTTTCTGTGGCACTGCACATGAGGATACACACCTGTGACCCATGGGGGTGGTTGTACTGTTAAAAAGGTGCAGCTCACAGAGAGGGCAGAACTCTGCAGAGGTTCATGTTCTGCAGCGCATCTGTAACTGGTGCCAGCCCAGGGCTTGCAGAAACTGCCACGGAGAAGATCTCTGTCCCAGGGGAGGTCCTGTCTTCTAAAGGAAATATTACTACAAGCATCAGGAAAATTGTGCTGTGCCACTTCCCTGCAGGCACACGCTGGGGTGGTGAGCACACACCTTCTGTACAGCACTTGCACTTCTCCTTGTGATGATGTTGGTGCCCTTCCCTGGTGAAACTGATGGCCAAGTAAACCCTCCCAACATTAAAAACTGCACCTTGGAATGATCAGTGCCATCCTGAGTGGTCTGCTGCATGGCAGGCTGCCTGGGGTGCTGTCAGCTGTCTCACTTTGTGGTGGTTTGCTTTGTTGGATTCTCCCCTGTTTGAGCTCCCCTCTGCTTGGGTTCCACAGGTGCTCAGCAGTGCACACTGCTCGAAGGGCACAGCTTTGTGCTTCCTCTTATCTGCCACTCTCTCCTTTACTCCAGGCTGAACAGGGCTAGCCAGACCTACTTCTTCCCTGTGCACCTAACAGATCAGCTGCTTCCCAGTGCTGTGTTCTATGCCACTGTGGGCCCTCTGGTTGTCTACTTCGCCATGCACAGGCTGATCATCAAACCCTACCTCAGGGCACAAAAGGAAAGGTGAGTTCCAGGACTGTTTTGAGATCAGAGCTGGCAAGTCCCACTCAGGTGCTCTGGGAGCCTGCTGCAGAGGCTGGGATCTCCAGCTGAGGCACTGGGCTTTGCTGCCTCACCAGGACCAATGAGTTCTGGAAGCCTACAAAAATCTCTTGCCATGTGGAGAGGAACCTTAAAGCTGAGACAGTCTGGGTGAGGCTGTGGGTTGGGTGCCCCTGGGGTGGGTAAGCAGGCATCTGAGTGCCCTCCACTGCACAGAGCCAAGCTGAAGTTGGCTTCCTCGTGGCAGGGAGCTGGAGAAGCAAAGGGAGAGCACAGCCAGCGACATCCTTCAGAAGAAGCAGGAGGCTGAGGCTGCGGTGAGTTGCTCTCATAAGGAATCCTCCCTCTGTGCTGGGGCTGCCCCTGCCCTGGGCACTGCTCCTGACACTCTGCCGCCTGCGCTGCCCCAGGTCCGGCTGATGCAGGAGTCTGTCCGCAGGATAATCGAAGCGGAGGAGGCCAGGATGGGTAAGGCTGGCAGCACTCCTGCCTTGTTCCACGAGCTGCGAGTGGGGAAGGAAGAGCGAGAGGCTGGCTGGGTGAGGAGGAGGAGGGCAAGGTGGTATTCCTCTGTTTCCTCTGCTAACCAAGCACGGTGCTGCTGGTGCAGTGGGGAAGTCTCACTGGGATTTAGCTTCTGGTGCCCGAGCTTAGGAGGGCACCAGAAGCTAAAAACTGAATGTTTTCCTGGGACTCACTGTGAGGTGGATCAGACTGAGGACAAGAGGCTGTGGTCAGCTCTCAGCAGCAGAGGCATCTGTAAATGTGTGATAGTTTCAGCCTGACGTTTAGCTTTCACTGGTCTTCAGCTTACAGTTTGCTCCTGGATCACAGTGGAAACCTGTTCCTGATGTTTGCTAGCAATTTCCAAGCGTGTGCCAAAGTGAGCTGACATTCGAGTGTGCTGCCACAGCAGCCTGGCACTGAAGTCTTGTTCCAGTGCTGGAAGTTGCTAGCAAAGACTCATGCAGACCTGTGCTGTCTGGAGAAGCATGAGTGCAGGCTGGAGGATGCAGATCTTGCTGAACCAAGAGCTGATGCTGAGCTGCTTTTTGTGTCAGCCTGGCTGGGGCTGAGAAGCCTTCAGCACAGCTGTGGTTTGCTGTGCACTGCAGGGCTGATCGTAGTGAACGCCTGGTACGGGAAGTTCGTGAATGACAACAGCAGGAGAAACGAGAAGGTGAAGGTGATAGACGTGACTGTGCCCCTGCAGTGCTTGGTGAAGGACTCCAAGCTCATCCTGACAGAGGCCTCCAAGGTACTCAGTTGTTCTGTCAGCCCAGCCTCAAGGGTTCCAGCATCTGGCTCCATTTTGACTGAACCCTGTGCTGCCCTGCCAGGGGCTTCTCCCTCTGCTTGCAGCTGGTGACTGCAGATGAAGCTGCTGGAGCCATTGGCACACCAAGTGTTAGCAAACTCAGGGAGCTTCTGTTTGGGTATTTCCAGTGCCACAGGAACAGCATCTCCAGACTTGCAGTGTGGGCCTATGTGTGTCACAGACTCTGTGGCACACCAGAACCTAGCCCTCTGCCTCAGTCAGAGGTGATTCCTTAGCTCCTTGTATCACCACATGGGCAAAATCCTACCCCTGCTTTAGTCCCACCTCATTCTGACACTTATCAATGCTTGTGCTCAGCTGAAGAGCTCTGAGAGTCCTCTCAGCCTGTCCTTTTCTGGTTCCAGGCCGGGCTGCCAGGTTTCTATGACCCCTGTGTGGGTGAGGAGAAGAGTTTGAAAGTGCTTTATCAGTTCCGAGGAGTTCTGCACCAGGTGATGTCAGCTGACAATGAGGCCCTCAGGATACCAAAGCAATGTGAGTAGCAAGGAGCACCCTGCTGCTGCCTTCAGCTCTGTGTGGCAAAGCACACAGGACTGGAGCTCTGGGGTGCAGAACTGGGGTTACTGGAATGGCCTGTCCATGACAGACCTCTGGAGAGCTCAGGAGCACCCCTGCAGCTGTTCACATCATCCAGCACTGGAGATCTAACTGAAGTTATGAGGCAGAGGCCTTCTCCAGCTGCTGGTGTTCCTGCAGGCAGTTCACAGCACAGCTCGTCCCATTTGGACTGAAGTGAATGTGGACAGCAAACTGGAGGCCTGATCTCAATTTCTTCTCATCCCCATTTATGTCTCTGAACATTTGTCCTGCAGAACAATGTTGTAAAACCAGTGCCCACCAGTGACCGGCTTTATTGGTACCCCTGCAGGCCTGGGACTGGCAGAAGGCCACGAGCTCCCCAGCCCAATTTAAGAGTCATATCCAATTTACAAAGCTCCCCTGGGGTACCCAGAGATGCTGGGGAAGGAGGAAGGCTGAAGGCAGGCTGCCTCTGGCCCCGCAGCAGTGGTGTCCATCAGCTGTTGTTGTCTCTGGCAGCTCACAGGATCGATGCTGACGGCTAGCGTGGAGCAGCGCGGCTGTGAGCCAGGGGCAGCGCCACCTGCAAACCGTCCCGGGGGCACTGCCACCTCCAACAGAGACGTTGTGATTCCTGCTGTCCGTGTGGCAGGTGCTGTCCTGCCACCTGTGTTAGGAGACAAGAGGAGAGCAGCTGCTTGCCCAGGTGGCTCCAAGGCACTCCTGCCCCACGCTGTGGCTCGGTAACAATAAAGCAAGGTGACTCGGAGTGCGAGCTGCTTTCTGCCAGGGCGCGTGGGCGGGCGCTGGGCACCACCCTCACTGGCCAGGGCCCTCCTCTGCCAGCTGCCTCAGGTTGGACGCTCTCCTCTGCCCTGAGGCAGGGAAGAAGACCTGTTGTGGTCCTCACTTACTTGCATATTTCCCAGGGTATGTACCTTTTTCTGCTGCTGAGGGGGCGCCGAGGTCTGACCACTCCCTGGAAGGCCTCTGAGTGAATGCTGTGTTGGACAGAGGACAGAAATTTGTGTCCTTCTCCAGTCTGTAGCTGAAACATGTTTAGAACAGCTGTGTTTGGCACCTAGGACCACCTAGCTGTGTCTGCCACCTAGGGCCAGGTACTGTGGAGGTTTTCAAGTGGGAGAGGACAGCAAATCACTTCATACCCTTATGATTCTCTGAAAAGCTCTTCCCACCTCGTTTATTTCTAGGAAAAAGAGGAATGTGGGTTGTACAAGTCAGCCACAGTGAGGAGGGATGCCAAAAGGCTACAAAGCTGCAAACATCAAATTCAGCTGCTCTCAGCTCTGACAAATCCATTGGGCTCCTGTAGAAGCCAGGGCAGCAACTTAGCAGCAGGCCAGTCTGGCTCTGATGCCACAGCAGATGGGAATGGCAGCCTTATATCTGCTGCACCCTGCAAATGGCACTTCCAGGGAGGCTCTTCCACAGAAAAAGCAATCCTGGTGGCTGTCCTATCCCAGAGCTGCTCTGGTTCAGCCCTCAGCAGCCTTCTTTGGCTGATATGGAAGAGGGAAAGACCCAGACTGTCTTGACAGGGCCTTGTGCTCCTGACAACTGCTATCAGAAATCACTTCCTGACACGAACCTGGCCCCTTGCTCTGGAGTTCTGCTTGTTCAGGTTGTTGTAACAGGGGACTTAGATTCAAAAGTTCCAGCCAGTCTGAAAGAGATGCTCTCTCTCTAAAAACCAAGCTCAGACAATGAAGGAGTTTTCACTTGTTTTACTAAACCCAACCCAAAACTCCTCAGCTGTGCCCAGCTGCTGATGCAGAATTTGGTCTCGCTACAAACAGTGTTCTGTTAACCTGAAGTGTGAAATGTGCAATAAATTCTCAGCTGAACAGCAGCTCCTGTTCCCTTTGCATCTGCAGGGCACTTGAGAGTGGACTCCTGAAAAGCAGAAGCTGCAAGTTTGGTAAAGGCAGCTGCCCCCCTGCTGAGTGACCTCTGGTGATCACTTCTCTCCGTAACTGGGTAAACTGGGCAGGAGTCTCCAGAAATTCCCTGATCAGGTCTTGGCACTGCATGAAGTGTATGGTCCAGAGTGAGAGGCAGTCTGCAGTGCCAAGCAGGTGGGAAATGCTGAATGGACTCTGCATGAGCAAGTGCATAACAGGACAGCCTTTGCTGCCCAGGTTCTGTCCTCTTACTGCATGCAGCTCTGCCTTCATCAGGGCACTGCCTGGGTTCTGCTGCCTCCCCCCAGCCCCTCAGTTCTCTTATTAACTGCAAACATGTTTGTGCAAGCAACAGATGAACTTTAGTTCTCTACTTTGACCATCTGCAGCTCTCCTTAAAGTAAAATCTCTCACAATCAATGACAGATGCCTTGCCCTGCTCCCTGGCTGGGCATCATTAAGAATACCCAGATGCTGCTTTCCTGCCAGGTCAGCCTACCAAGGACCCAGACTCTTGCCTTTCCATGGGAGCCCTGCCCCATCCCTGAGGCTGCTGCAGCAGGTTCAGCCTGAGCTCCATCTCTGCTGCCCTGCACATTTGTAGTTGGCAGGCACTGCTGAGAAGTCTCCTTGCAGCAAGGGCGCTGCCTGTCCCCTCACCTCCCTCAGAGCCAGGCACTGAGGCCCACCTCCTCCAGTCACATTCTCAGAGCAGCTTTAAAGAGGTTAAAAGAGCAGCCCCCGTGGGAGCCCACTGCTTCCTCCACTACCATTTCTGCTCTGTGAGGAGCTGCCCTGTCACATCTCCAGCTCCTCTAGGACTGGTGGCTACTAGGGTCATACAGAACTCGAATCAAAATGGATGTGAGAGCAGCCAGAGCTTAGCCTCTGTGCCACTACCAGAGTGGAGCCACCTTTTAGGTGTGGAGGCTGCTGGCTAAGCAGTGGTGCTGTGGGCATGATGCCACCCTGTGGGGCAAGATGAGAGGGAAGCAGCTTTCCTCGGTGCAGTTCTGAGGGCTTAGGTTTCGTTCAGGTCTGGTTGAGCAGAGCAGACACAACACAGCCTTCAGCAAGGCCACAGAGCCCTAAGCAGCAGCAGGCATTGCCTGTCTCCTGGCGCTCTGCCCTGCACCAGCACCCCACCAGGATTCACCTTGCAGCACAGGGCAAGGAGCAGCTGCTACAGAGAGATGGGGATACCCCTCAGCACCCAACAGGGATGGGCAGCACCCCATGGTAGTGAGCCTGAAGTGTTGTCTTGCTGCCATCTGGCACAGCTGCTGCACACACCAGTAAATCAGAAGCACAGAGTCCTGAGTTCAGGGTAAAACAAGGTCATTGTTCACCTGTTTCACATTTAGGGACAAACCATGGTTCATTAAAACAGTTTTAATGAAAAAATAAAGTTCTGGATTAAGCTATAGTCATACATGGCTGAAGTGATGAGCTACAAGAATGGAGATGTTGGTTTGTCTCTGCTGCTGCTGTAACTCGCTGAACACATCAGACACTGCTGGGACACATCAGAAAAGGTAACAGAGCAGAGGCACAGACAGCAGCTGCCCCTGGACAGGGCCAGTTCACCCTTCTCCCCTGACAGCTTCCACCAAGCTCCAGCTGAACTGCAGCCCCTGTAAACAGATTTTCAGAGCAGGTCCAACTTTTAGGCAGCTCCTGACCAGGATCCTTCAAAGCCTTTCCGTCTGCAGAGCAGAATGGCAGCATTGAAGAACTTTGGTTATTTTTCTGGCTGCAAAGAACAGTCCAGCAGCCACTGGGGGCAAGTCTTTGGCAAACTCCTCGGCAGTTCCATGCAGCTTCTGGAAGGCAGCACACCACAGCATGGTCTTGGGGTTTCACAGAAGCTGGAGCTGGTTTTCAGAACCCAGAGTCAGGTGGTGCAGCTTGGTGGTATCAGCAGCTTGCTGATAAAGACCCAGGACAGCAGCACAGCCACACACTTGTCTGCCTGAAGCCTCAGCAGCCCTGTGCCAGATGTAGGAAGGAGGGTACCTGACTGGAAAGACCTGTGGCCATCCCCAGGACACATCTCCTGATGAGATGGCGCTCTCAGCAAGGTGGTGGGGCCAGAGTGTGCAGCTGCAGCACAGACACACTGCTACCAGCACAGCCAGTGCTGTGCCATGGAGCGATCTCCAGCCAGAGCAGGCTGCTCACAGCCAGGACTGCAGGGGAATGCCTCAAAACAAAGTCTGGGGACATTCAGGGCTGACCTTATCTATTTGGTCTTTGAGGAGTGATGCTGCCACTGCTGTGACCTTGGGATGAGCCTTGTCTCCCTGCCATGTCCCAGCCCCTCTGGGGCTGTAGCCCTAGGGAGGCCCAGTGAAGGGCCTCAGTGCCAGCAGGGGCCTCAGCACTCGCCTCCCCCGCAGCAGATGGAGCCTCACTGCGCTTCACCTCGCAGCCTGCCTTTGCTTTGTCCCTACAACTGGCAAGCAACAGGGCCAAGATTCTGGGATTTCACTGCAAATCCAGGCTCAGAAACAAACAGTGAAACCAAAAGTCAACTCAGTTTTAGCACTTGGATGGAAATGATCCAATTCCACACCATACCTGCCAGGTTCTAAGTTCATTACAGCCCCTGTGCAGTTCACGTTTGAGCACTGGGCCAAGAGAAGGCAGAGTGGTGGTGGTCTGACAGGAGCTCCGAGCTGAGGGCAGGGCTGTGTGCAGGGCAGACAGATCCCCACACACAGACTTGAACCAATCACGCAAGACAAAGTCACCAGAAATCACTGTAAGGAGAGCCCCACAAAGAGCTCCGATGCCACTGGCCCCAGCGTGGCTGCCCAGGAGGGGCTGCTCTCTCCCTCTGCCATTTTCACCCGAGCAACACCGAGCCAAGAGTCCCCACTGAAAAGGGGCAGATTGCAGAGAGCGGGCATGTCGCTGCCCACTGCAGTGCCTCAGAACAACTCTGACAGGGACAGAGGGGCAGCTATAGTCACATCAAAATCCAAACACGTGGCCAGTTACTTTTCAGACTCCACAGAGATTCCTGCCTCTTCCTCCCTGCTCTTTGGAGGAGGAGAAGGAGTTTCTGGCATAGAGGTTTGCAGTTTCCTGATGGGATGAGAGAACACGTGGCAAAGGTCTGTACATTCCCAGACATCCCCCAGCCCATGGCTGTGGTCGGACAAAACCCCACTGGACCCAGAGCATGCTCTGTCCTGACACTGGTCAGCAGCAGTTCTGCCCAGGCACCTCGTCCGGCCCTGGCTGCCCACAGTGCAGCCTTTCCTCGTCCCCACACCACAGGCATCTGGGCAGCCCCTCAGCCTGAGCAGCAGCAGTTCGGGAGGGCTCTCCCCAGCCAGCCGGCAGCTCGCCCGCCCAAGTAGCACCAGTAGCCAGCTCCCTCCACTAGTCCAGGAAGCGCCGGCGTGAGCCCATCCGGGAGCGGTTGGAGCGGCGAATGTCAAACTTGGAGTCCCGGCACTTCTGGCAGATGTAGACCTCTGGGACGTTGGACTTGCGGATCTTGGCGCAGGAGAGGTGGATCCAGGTGTGGCACTCGTTGCACTCAATCATCGGCCGCCCGGCGAAAGGCTTCATACAGAAGCAAGTGACGAGGTCCCAGGAGTCATCATCTGCCAAGAGAAGCAGCTGCGGTGAGTGCCCAGCGCCTCACCCCACGGCAGTTTGAGCTCCTGTGCCAGACTACTACCTGGGCATCACAGACAGGCCCTCTGCTATTCTTCCCAGGTCTTTCCTGCACAGGAAGACACTTGGCAGCACAAGAGGACATAACCCAGGAGAGGAGAACCACTGCTTCTGTGAAGTTGCAGCTTTTCACAGTATCACACAGTATCACCAAGGCTGGAAGAGACCTCACAGATCATCAAGTCCAACCCTTTACCACAGAGCTCAAGGCCAGACCATGGCACCAAGTGCCACGTCCAATCCTGCCTTGAACAGCTCCAGGGACGGCGACTCCACCACCTCCCCGGGCAGCCCATTCCAGTAACTCACTTTGTCACAGAAGCAGCCAACCAACTCCCTCCTTGCCCAGCTGCCACCCATCACACCCAGGCAGTACACATTGGGGTCATCCTCACACTGCAAGTAAGGCACCAAGGAGATGGGCAGCAGCAGTGCCACTGCATATCCTCCTTGGGCAGCCAGGCCACCTACCCGAATCCACCATGATGTCCTCGTCGTCACCGGTGCCGTCCTCATCCCGGAAGACCACCTGCTTGCCCTGCCGGATGACTGTTCGCTTGCCCACGCTCTGTATCTCCACTGCCTGCTCTGCCGTCACGGCAGGGTAGGAGACGCTGGAGGGAGTGTCAGAGTCCCACACCGAGCTGTGCTCAGTCGCAGACTGAGGGTCGCCCTCGGACGAGGGGCTCATCGGCGTCTCTACGTAAGAGTCCTCTGCTTCCAGGTCCAGCAGCTTCTCCTCGTAGTCCTCCTCTGCAGACGCCTCTGCTTCCCTCCTCTTCAGCTTCTTCTTCTTTCTGATCTTATCAAGCTGCTTTCGCTCGGGCAGGAAGCTGCTGGGCTTTGCCCGCTGGAACAGGGAGCCGTAGGGCTTTGCTCGCTTAAGCTGGCTGAAGTTCTTTCTGTTCTTAGCGGGCAGGGACACGGCAGAGGGGGTGTCGTTGAAGCGGGGATCCCAGCTATCGCTGTCAATGGTGCCCCCGGTGCTGTTGGGAGGGCTGGGGCTGTTCCTCAGCGGCGTTTCCTGGGCAACACGGAGCGCGGGCAAAGCGTTAACCGGGAGCCGGCTGGCGCTGCGCCCTCGCCCCGAGGCGCCGCCTCAGCCATGTTCAGGCTCCAAATTCGAGCTCCTGCTCTCCCGACGGCACCCCTTGCTCTTCCCCGCCGAGACCTCCGACCGCAGCCCGGAGCGGCCCCGGCAAGGCTGAGGGGGCGGTTCCGACACCCGCGAGCGATTCCGGGATCCTGCTTTATTTACCCCGCCCAAGAAGCGCTCCCGTCCCCTCCCGGCAGTTGTAGTTCCCCCTTTTGTCCCAGGCACCCGGCGCGGACGCGCAGCCTTCTCCAGCGGCTGATTGTACAGCCGAGCCTAGCGGCGGCGGAGGCCCCGCCCGCCCACTGCCCGGTACTCACTCACCTCCTGTGGGTACGGGATGTAGCCGGCATAGGCCAGGACGAAGGTGCAGAATTTGTTGAAGTCTTCCACGGTCCGGTGCCGCCGGGAGGCTGGAGAAAAGTCCTGCGGGGGCGGGGGGGGATCAGCGGCGGCCGCGAGGCGGACACGGCCGGGGGGGAGGCGCCGCCGCCACCGTTCCCCGCAGCCGGCCCCGCCCGCCGCCGCCGCTCCCGGAGCCACCCCACCGCCACCCCACCCCCGCGACAGCTGGGCAACGCCACCATTCCCCCTCCCCACTGCCCTCCAGCACTGCCGGCCTCCCGGTGTCGGTACCGGGCCCTCAGGTGGGCCGCCCCCCAAGGTAGGACACAGCGGGGCGCGACGCCGCCATTCCTAGCTCTGCGCTGCGGAGGCTCAAGGTGGCCCTAGCCCCGCGGTGAGGCGGCGGCCGGGAACGGGCACCAGAGGCCAGACGGGCCGGGCTGGCCCGAAACGAACCGGGAGGCGGGAGACGCCCGCCGCCCCCCCCCCACCCCCCCGCCACTCCCCGAGACCCCGTCTCACCTCCGGGGCGAACGGGGAGGCGCAGGAGTCAGAGTCCATGTCCCAGTGTAGGAATCGGAGCAGGAACAGAACAGCGGCAGCAACCGGGCAGCGCCGACACCCGCGAACCGCTCGGTACCGGCGGGAGGTGGCGAAGGGGCGGCCGCCCGCGCAAAGGCCGCTGGGAACGGTAGTCCTCCAGCGCGGGTCGTGCCGGGAGCCGTAGTCCGTCCGGGGGCCCGTGCCGGGAGCCGTAGTCCGTCGGCGGGGGGGGTGCATGCCGGGAGCCGCAGTTCAGGCATGCGCGGCGGTGGCGCTACGGTGCTGGAAGGCGGGGCCGGGGCGGGCGGCAGCGAGCGGAGCGCGGAGGTGAGCGGAACGTGGCGGCACCGGGTGTCTGCGGGTCGTGCTGCGCGGCCGCGGTAGGCCTGGGTGGGACGCTGCGTTCACCCAGGACCGGGGCTCCGGTGGGGAACGACAGAGGCGGGCGGGGCGGATCTCTCTCCGCCAGTTCGTGAGCTCAGTCGCGTCGAGCGCCAGACCAGCCCGTTGTGACCGCCACGGCTGCAGGCGATGGCTGCGCCCGGCCGCGGTTGGGCCCCACAGTGTTCACTTGGCAGCGAGCAGGTCCTGGTGGAGGACTTGCAGCAGCGCTGTGGTTCTGGGCACCGTTGCCTCGCTCTCCCCATGCCATGCTCCGGTTCTCCGTCGATAAACGCGGTTTGTTTTAACGGCGGAGGAATTCTCTTTCACATCCAGCCGCAGTCTGCTGGGTGTTGCACGAGTTACGTGGCCCTGCTGCATACAGAGAGGCTCAGATCGCTTTGAGTTCAGCGGAGGAGATTTCTGCGGGGTTTGTGTGACCGGGAACTGTTAGCGGGAGCGGGCAGGGACGAGGCAACCGGGCCCGGACACCGCCGCGTTTGCGTAGCCGAGCAACGGGCGCTAACGGGCGGCACCACAGAGCTTGGGGGCCGAGGGCATCAGAAGGGGTGGCTGCTGCAAGCACCCCCACGACAGCCGGTCTGGAGGAGCGGCCCCGGTCCTCCTGGAACAGCGGCGGGGGCGGTTCCCGCTGGGCACGCATCCGAGGGGCGAGGCTCCGGGGGCTCGGCGCGATGTTCCCCGAGCTATCGGATGTGCAAGGCTCTTGTGACGCGGTCTTAATCCTGCGGAACTTCAGGACGGCTTCTTGAAAATATAATTAGAGCGCGGGGGGAGGCTGCTGGCAGCACCGAGCGTTATGCAACCGGCCCCGCGCCGCACCGGGCCGGGCGGCTGCTAGCGAGGGCTGCTCAGTCTGCCCCGCTGCGGCCGCGGCGCCCTTCTCCCTCGGCTCCCCCACCTTCGTCTTTCTGTTTTCGTTCCTTTTTTGTCTGTCCTCTGCTGCGCAAGCTGCTCTAGGGAAGAGTCCTGAGGGCTCGATACAGGGTGTGACCCAGCGTCTGCTCTCCCACAGGCACGGCACGGCATGGCGGCTAACACAGGCGGCAGCGGCAGCGGCGGCGGCGGGACGGCGGCGGCGCCGGCAGCGACGGGGGAGCCAGCGCACGCCGTGTCGCTGCTGCGGGGGCTGAGCGCGCTGCGAGCCGAGAGGAGCCTCCTGGACGTGACGGTAGTGGCGGGCGGCCGGGAGTTCGGGGCGCACCGCGCCGTGCTGGCCGCCGCCTCCGGCTACTTCCGCGCCATGTTCGGCGGGGCGCTGCGGGAGGCGCGGGCCGAGCGGGTGCGGCTACACGGTGTGGAACCCGAGTGCCTGGCACGGCTCCTCGACTTCGCCTACACCGGCCGCGTGGGGGGACTGGGCCCCGACATCGCCGAGCGCCTGCTGCGTGCTGCCGACCTGCTGCAGTTCCCCGCCGTGAAGGACGCCTGCGGTGCCTGGCTGGCACGCCAGCTGGAGCCTGCCAACGCCTTGGACATGCAGGACTTTGCCGAGGCCTTCGCCTGCCCGGCGCTGGCAGCCGCTGCCCACCGCTTTGTGCTGCGGCACGTGGGCGAGCTGGGCGCCCAGCTGGAGCGGCTGCCGCTGCCGCGCCTCATCTCCTACCTGCGGGACGACGGGCTCTGCGTGCCCAAGGAGGAGGCTGCCTTCCAGCTGGCACTGCGCTGGGTGCGTGCTGACCCTGCCACCCGTGCCCCGCTGCTGCCCCAGCTCCTGGCCCATGTCCGCCTGCCCTTTGTCCGCCGCTTCTACCTGCTGGCCCACGTGGAGAGCGAGCCGCTGGTGGCCCGCTGCCCGCCCTGCTTGCGCCTCCTGCGTGAGGCCCGGGACTTCCAGGCCGCCCGCCTCGACCGCCACGACCGGGGACCCTGCGCCCGCATGCGGCCCCGACCCTCCACTGGCCTGGCCGAGATCCTTGTCGTCGTGGGTGGCTGCGACCGTGACTGCGACGAGCTCGTCACCGTCGACTGCTACAACCCACGCACCGGCCACTGGCGCTACCTGGCCGAGTTCCCTGAGCACCTTGGCGGGGGCTACAGCGTCGCAGCGCTGGGCAACGACATCTACGTCACTGGTAAGGCACAAATGCGGCAGTGCTGAGGCTTTCTTTGCACGTGGGGGGTTCTGGCAGTCAGGGCAGGCTGCTTTCGGGGCAGCAGCGTGTCTGGAGCCCTGCAATTGCTCAGTGTGACTGGAGACTCCTGGAGTCAGTGCTAGATTTAGCAGCTGGTCTCAGTCCAGGAGATGTTTTGCCATGACTAACGCTCCTGAGCACGTGGGCAGCAGTCACGGATCTTGTCCTGGTGGAACTTTCTAACTGCTTGCTCATGGGGACAGGAGTGGCTTGAAGAGGGGTTTGAATTACTGACTGCAGAGAAGGTGCCTGGGTTCAGAGCCCTGTGAGTCAGGAGCTGAGTGCATGCTCGAAGCACAGGTGTGTCCAAAAGCCGCTCGCTGCTCAGCCAGCAGCACCTGTGAGTCATAGCAGCATCCCCAGCACGAATCCTGCCTCCCCACATCTGCTGGGGCTGCAGTGACTCCTGTCAAGGTGACACGGATGTGTAAATTGGGCTGCTAAGCTGCATGTGGATGCCTCCTTCAGACTCCATCTCCACTCTTGGAGTGGCTCACAGGGTTTTGCAGGGTGTGCTGAGGGACACTTGGAGGGCAGGTCAAGTGCAAGAGCAGGAAACCCTTCTCTAGCCACGAGCAGAAATCTGGCCTCTGCTCCTTTGCGTGGGTGCTCTTACATCCTATGGGAGCTTTCCAGAGCCATTCTGGGTGGGTCTGGGCATGCTGATACTGCCAGGAGCCCGGTGCTGTAGTGAGGCTGCTGCTGGCTGGGTTCAGCTCAGTGTCAGTGCATCGTCTGGGCAGCAGTGAGGGTGGGCAGATTCCCATGCTGCTGGCACTAAGTGGCCTTGGCAGCTAGCTGCTGGCAAGCATTGGTCTCCACCCTGGCACAGCAACTTCTGTGTAGTGACAGAGCAGGGGTTCCAGAATGGGTTATCTGGAAGGATGGAGGTAGCCAAACCTGGGAGACTTGTTCTGAGTCATGGCTGAGTGCATACTTAGGAACAACGTGGGAGAAATCCCTCTTGGCTTGCTGGGGGGCAAACAGTGCAGAAACCCATTAAAGGTCTGGGAGCCTGTGGTCCCCCAGCACCCAAGCGGTTCCAGAATGCACAGCCCTGAGAAGCAGAAAGGTATGAGAGGTATTAAGGGGCATAACAAAGATCCTGATGCTGACCCAAGGCCTCTCCTACATCTCCCCGTGGTCCTTCCTTCGTGCCTGGCCCCACTGCCACCTGCCGTGCTGTCCACAGGCGGGTCGGACGGGTCGAGGCTCTACGACTGTGTCTGGAGGTACAACTCCAGCGTGAACGAGTGGACGGAGGTGTCCCCCATGCTGAAAGCCAGGGAGTACCACAGCTCCACGGTGCTGGATGGGCTGCTCTACGTCATCGCCTCTGACAGCACCGAGCGCTACGACCACTCTCTGGACAGCTGGGAGGCCTTGCAGCCCATGCTCTACCCCATGGACAACTGCTCCACTACCTCCTGCCGTGGCAAGCTCTTTGCCATCGGCTCCCTGGCTGGCAAGGAGTCCATGGTCATGCAGTGCTACGATCCCGACAGTGACCTCTGGTCCCTCGTGAACTGCGGCCACCTGCCTCCCTGGTCCTTTGCCCCGAAGACTGTCACGCTCAATGGCCTCATGTACTTCATAAGGTGAGCACACTGGCAATGTGACCTCCCTCCCCTTGCCCCACAAGCAAGTTTGGGGTTCCACTGGGAGCTGTGCAGGTTTGTGGGTGGTTGTAGAAGGGCACAGTGCTGGGAATACACAGCAAGACTTCCTTGATGGTATAGGAGGGACTGCAGCCCCACACCTCTGTCCATGACTTCTGCTGGGGCTAGACCTCAGAGCCTCCCCCCAGACTGTGTGAAAATATCTGACCCTAAACCACGGGCTGGGGAGCAGCCAGGTGTGAATCTGCCTGAAAGTCAGCAGCTCTGCTTGGAAAGAGCCTTCTCAGCTTCCTTGGCTTCTGGTTCAGCCTCCCTTGTTGCTATAAATAAGTGCCTGAGCTCCCAGAAAGCATTAAACTGCAGCAGAGAGGCTGTCTCCAAATGAGCACAGATAAGAGGGCTGGAGACGAAGGGATTGGTCACTATTTTTAAGCACCTTTCCAAACTGGGACTTAATTGCCCATCTGAAGCTGTCCTGGCAGTGCAGATACTGGAGTTACCCTCTCCATTAAAAACACACTGCCAGGCTCACTGGGGCACGCAGCTCCAGCTGCTGACTTTGCAGACACGGACCTGTGATGGCCACCAGATGCCTTTTGTCACCTCCTGGCTTTTCACAACACAGCAGCTTCTACCTAGGAGCTTCTGGAGGACTGATGAGTCAGGCAAATCTGATTCATTTGGGCTCAGCTAGGAGTCCTGGTGCTGGGTGGTTGTTTGTGGGTGGCACTTTGAGTCACTGTGGTTTCAGGAAATGCTGGCCAAGTGCTGCAGCTTTTTGACTGCTTGTCACAGGCCAGTTCTGTGGCTTTTCCCTGCCTCGTTTACACCACTGCTGGTGGGTGCCAGGACTCTGTCACTTGTGCATCCACGGGAGTTAGTGAGATTATCAGGGTCAAGCTCTTCTCCCACGGTCTCACGTGCTGCACGTAGGCTGCTGCTCTGTAAAGCTGTCAGACCACAGGTGGGGCACAGAGGAAGAGGGTACTGAGAAAAGCTGCAAACTCATCTTTGGGTGAGTTTTGCTGTCTCGGACTAAAGCTTCTGGATGCTGATCCACTCCAGGGGGACTGGGGTCTGGAGCTGTGAATGTGCTCAGCAGCAATGCTGAGCTCGTCGGCTGCATCCTCAGAGCTAACCCTGAGACAAGACAGGAGGTCCTGGCCTGCAGATGCATGGTGAGAGCTTTGTCCCCAGTGTCTCTTCCACACCATCAGGGTTTTCAGCTTTATCTATGGAAGTGTTTTCCTTGCTGCTGCCATTAGCTATGGGCTGTGCTGTGAGCAGCAGCAGCTCCTCCAGGCACAGCCAGCCTGGCAGCGATGTCACAGCGGACACAACGAGTCTGTCAGATCCTTGCAGCCTCCGAGTCTGTCTGTAACAGCACTGCCTTGGAGCAACTGAGGCCCTTCCCTGGCTGTCCTGACCTTGGCCTTGTGGCATTCGTGTGTCAGCAGCATGTTCTGCATTGCCAGCCTCCCTCACCTGTTGCTGGCGCGAGTGCAGCGGCTGAGGGGCCTGGGGGGATTATGCTGCCCCAGCAGCTCCTCGGCCCTCCAGCCTGTCTAAATTTGGTGTTAGTGAAAATCTCCAGCAGCAGGGATGGAGTTACTTGGGAGTTCCTGGAGGTTTGAGCCTCTCCAGATGGCATGAAAGCCAGGGCAGGCTCCCAGAGCTGGTCTGTGAGCACACAAATAGGTCTGTATTGAGACTGCACCTCCATATGGGAACCCTTGGGTCTCCAGGCTATGTAGTGGGGCTGGAGCGGGAGTGCTTGTGGCAGCAGTTCAGGCTGTTGAACTGGGGGCTTCAGAAGGCAGGAGGGTTGCAGAGCCCAGGGCAGTGACTGTGCTGTCTCCCACAGGGATGACTCGGCTGAGGTGGATGTTTACAATCCAGCCAAGAACGAGTGGGATAAAATCCCGGCCATGCTTCAGGTAGGAGCTGCTGCTCTCCCCGCGGTGTTAAACGCGGGCCTGACTGACCTGCTGGGAGGCACAGGTGCTCTGTGGGTCGCAGCCTGTACCTGGGCTGCATTTCAGGGCGTGTCAGTCACCTGGGAGAGCAAGCCCTGGGCTGTGGCTGTGCAGCTGAGCTCTCAGCCCAGCACACAAGAGCCAGGCTGAGCCCCAAAGCCCTGTCTGCTCCTGGTGCTTGGGCAGTGCCAGGCCAGAACTAGAGACACCAGCTGGCAGGTGCAGAGGCCACTCTGAGAGAGCTGGAGAGCAGCACCCTGCACCTTCCCCACCTACCTGCTTGGGCAAGCCCTTGCTGAGGGTGCTGTGTGTTCCCTGGTCTCAGGTGCACGTCGGGGGCAGCGTGGCTGTGCTGGGCGGGAAGCTTTACGTCTCTGGGGGCTATGACAACACCTTTGAGCTCTCGGATGTGCTGGAAGCCTACGACCCTGAGACGCGGGCCTGGAGCATCGTGGGCAGGCTCCCTGAGCCCATCTTCTGGCATGGCAGCGTCAGCATCTTCCGTCAGTTCATGCCAGAAACCACACAGGAGGAGGACGGCATCACACTGGACAACACCATCAGCCTGAGCAGGCAGGACCAGAGCCTCCACGACCAGAACCTCAACGAGCTGCGTTAGCAGCCCCAGCGCCAGGTCGCTGCCCAGAGCCAGCACTGCTTTGAGAGGGCAGAGGCCAGCCAGAGCTGGGAACTGTTCTGATCACAGAGGGTGTAAACTCCCAGCCTTTGTGGTGCTGCTACAGAGCTGCAGCCAGCAAGGCCTCTGCTGTGGGGTCCCTCAGCACCATGCTGCCACTTGGGAGACCCCCTGAGGTGGGCTTTGGTGGAAGCCAGGGCCTCAGACATCCCCACAGCACCACAGCTCGCAGCCCTCAGTTGGGCACCTTTCCCTGGGGCTTCTTCACCCCGCAGCGCTTTGCTTGCCACCAAACTCGCTTCTTGTTTGGATGGGGTCTGTCTGCTGGGGTGATGGTCTGGACCTCACCTCCCTTCTATGCCTTGGAGGAAGGCAGACCTCCTATGCATGGTTTGAGGGAGAATGGCCTTCCAGAGAGCTGAAGGTCTGTTGGGGTGGAAGAGCAGATTTCCTGTGGCAGGAATCTCGCTGAGGCTGGATTCTGCAGCTTCACCTTTCCCTTTGAACCTCAGCTCTTCCTCTGTTCTGGTGGTGTTTTAAGCTGCAGCATTTGAACTTCTGCAGGTATTTCTTTTCCAGCCCTCTCCAGCAGAGCGCTTCTCATTCTAAGAAGAAATACCCTAATTTATCTTTCCATCATGTTCTCACAGCTTGATTGTTTCCATTTTTGATCTCTCTGGCTGCTGCCTCCTTTGAGGGGAAGTGAGAAGTGAGTCCCGTTCTCACCTGGCTCAAGGAGCTGCTCCTGGGGCTGGCAGCTGCAGATGGGACTGGCAGGGCCCAACCAGCCAGAAAAAGCTGCTGGGGCTGTTTGCTGTTGGCTTTCCTGTGCTGAGGTCTCAGACAGGGAGCTGGGCTGGACCGTGGGCCCCCACGAGGTTCTGAGTGAGTTAAGCCAGCATCGGCAAAGCCTTCTGGGGAAGGGGAAATTCCTTGAGGCTGGTGGGGTTGCTGGTGTGTGCTGGCACTTCAGTGTGGAACCTATTGAACTCCGGCAAAGACCTTCCTGTCCCCAAGGTACAGGAGCCCTTAGGACTTGGCTGACTGTAAAATGCTGCTGTTTTGGTGAAGATGTAGGAGTTTAAACCAGAGTGCTACAGATTGAAGATAGCTGTTCTAGGGCTGTTCTCCTTTTTGTTTGAAGTTTGCTCCTTTTTTGTTTGGTGTAAGGTTTGCCTTTGTACTCGCCCAAGTGACCTGGCACGCTGGGCTGCCTTTGCTCTGCCTGCCTTGGCTGAGGGGCTGCAGCCTGCCCTGGGAACGTTTCCTCAGCATGCGAGCAGCTGCACTACGGGCACGGCTCGCCCAAAGCCCAGCATCGCCCTTCAGCGAGAGCAGCTGCAGGAGCATCTGATCTGTGCTGGAGCTGACCCCGGAGCCGGGAGGCCCCTCCAGGTCCCTCTGCTGCTGTCAGCGACGCCTTCTGCTCGCCTGCCAGCCAGTGCCGGCAGGGCCCCGTTCTCAGCAGCCTCCTCACAGCTTTAAGAGCCTGGTTTGCCTTGCATGCAATTTGATGCTGCAGGACTGGGGCAGGCTGCTTGCAATGCTCTGGAACTGTTGACAGTGCCTTGAACCTGCCGCAGACCATCCCGGCGCGGGGGTTGGGGGGTACCGCTCGGTGCAGCCTCTCCGGCTGTGGTGCGGCGAGGCCGAGATGGTGCCGCAGCCCCGCAGGCTTCTGCTGAGCTCTCACTAGCGCTTGTTGCCTGCTGCCTGCCGCCCCCGCCCCGCCGAGCCCCCGCACATCCCTATTTATTTTTTGTAACGTTGTGTCGGAACGTTGGGGTGCAGCTGGAGCCCTCGGAAGCAGAGGCAGCTGGCACGTACGGACAAGGGATTTTTATTCTCATGGGCTGTTGTTAAACTGACTTGCAGCAGTCAAGTTAAATAAAAGGTTATGTAAATCTCTGTCATCCTTGAGGGGGGAAGCAAAGCAAAGCTTGCACTGTGGTGCTTTGCGCCATCTTGGTGAGTGAAGGAGGGGAGGGGAGAGTGCAGCTGCAGTGCTGGGGTATGTGGGTACAGCCCATGATCTCCCCCCACCCCAGAGAGGCTCAGGGAATGGTTCTCAGTGCCACAGCAAACCTGCATCAGGTTCTGTCAAACCTATACACACCCCATATCCAAAGCAGGAGCCCAGACCATCATCCAGCTCCTTGCAGTTGTAAGTTCAGTATCAGCTAAGTGATCCCAGTAGTCTCCAGGTGCTGCAGGTCATGTCCTAGCAGCAGCCTGCCAGGGCAAGGCATCAATCTAACAGAGAAATCCTCTCATGAGCTAAGGGCAGGGTAAAGATGTGCTATTGGGGCAGGTCAATTTGTGACCCTGAGCTTTTGGTGTCAAAAGCAGCACCAGCAGCACAGGGCAGGAATGCTGAAGGAAAAGGAAGCATGACCAGCCCTGCCTTGGCTGCAGCTCACCCCCGCAGCACACACACAGAGCCATTGTGTCCCACGTGGATGTTTATTAAAGCAGCCTTTATGAGGAGCTTCATCTGAGGCCTGATTGTAACTTCATAATAACATCACTTTCCTGCAGTCAGGGGTGGGAGCCCTGTGAGGGAGGGAGCAGCTCCAGCCCCTGTTGAAGGCCACGCAGGTGCCCGTGCTACATTTCACAGTGCTCAGGGAGCGTCGCCATTATGATCAGTGACTGCTCGATCACATCTGCCGTGGAGAAGCTGTCGGAGCAGAGTCTCTGTACAGGGATCTCCTCAGGCAGGGAGCCATGGGACAGGGACTCCACAATCACCTGGGCTGAGCCCACCTCCATCTCGGGAGGCGGCTGCAGTGCCACCACCACAGCCTTCTCGTCCTCGATGACCAGGTTCCGCAGCTTGCGCTGCCGCGGGTTGTAGTTCTCCACCCGGTCGTGAATCTCCATGTGGCGCCTCAGGTGAGCCTGCAAAGGGAAAGGCCAGTGAGGGCCTGCCAGGGCAGGTTCCCTGGCAGAGGGCACTCCATAAGGGTCCCCAGAGCAGGGGAGCCCTCACCTGCCGCGTGAACTTGTAGCCGCACTCAGTGCACTCGAACTTCCTCACACCCTTGTGCCGGCGGACGTGGACGCGCAGTTGTTCCACAGCTGGGGAGGAAGGTGAGAGCTGGGTGGCAGCACCACACTGTATCTGCCCACCGTGAGGCTGAGCTGCCCCACAGGAGCAGGGCAGGTGCCAGAGCCCGGTCCATGCCCTGGCCCTTACCTTTGAAGGTCTTCCCGCAGATCTGGCAGAAGTGAGGCCGCCCCTCCTGGTGGCGGCTGGCGACATGCCGTAGCAGGGGCCCCTTCTCCGTGAAGCGCTGTTCGCAGAACTCGCAGCTGAAGGGCCGCTCCCCGGTGTGTGTCCGGTTGTGCTTGTCCAGGCTTGCTGATGTGGGATGGGGAGAGGTGCAGGTCAGTGGCATGGTCTCTGCCCCTCAGCATGCAGCGTGCCCAAGCCATGCCACAGCAAGCACCACACATGGGCGGCAGAGTCAGACTGTGCCAGGCTGGCCATCAAGGCTCAGAAGAGTGCAAGCAGAAACCTGCTGCTCTGAACTGACTCCAGTTTCTTCCCCTTCCATGTCATGAGGGTGCTGGAAGTAACAGGGACATCCCCTCCTCAGCCAGCACACCTGCACCAGAGTGGGGCTCTGTTCCCTCCAGGCAGCAGGCAGGTTTCCAGCACAGCTGCTTTCTGGAGACCTGGTATGCCAGACCACAAAGCTTGGTACCATCAGCCCCAGCTGTGCGGTACCTTGTGTCCTGAAGGTCTTGCCACAGAGGTGGCACTGGAAGGGCTTCTCGCCGGTGTGGGTGCGCAGGTGCATGTTGAGGTTGGCTTTCTGGGTGAAGGCGTGGTGGCAGAACTCGCAGACGTAGGGCCTCTCGTTCCTGCAGGCAGCCAACCCCTACTTCAGCCCTGCCAGCTGCAGCCCCTCGGCTTAGCTGCTGCTCCTTGCCCAACATTCTTGTAATTAAACCTCACTTCACTTTCACCCAGCGCCTCTGGGAAGGGGCTTCCTGCCACCCTCCAGCCAGCTACTGCCCCTAGCATCACTTGTCCAGGTGCCCTAGAGGCAGGAAGCACAACCAAAGTGACCAGGAGAATGCTGGTCATGTACCTGTGCTTGGCCTTGATGTGCATCTGCAGGCCGTTGCGGCTGGAGGCTCTGTGCCCACACTCCTCACACACGAACAGCTTCTCTCCACGGTGCTTGAAGGCCTCGTGCAGACGCAGCTCTGTCCGAGACAGAAAGCACTTGGAGCAGGTCGAGCACTGCAAGGCCATAGGAGAGCATGAGGTTAGGAGCTGCACCTGCACAGGCCCCATTCACTGCCCACACCCTGTCCCTCTGCCTGCTGCCTTGGGGCCCTCCCGGTGCCAGCTGCAGCAGCATCCTCAGCTCTGAGCAACCACACAAGATGAGGCAGCCTGGCAAGGGCAAAATGCAGATCAGTGGTTGGAGCCATTAGCCAAAGAAGTGACAAGAGCTGCTCCTGTGCCCAAGGCAAACCCACCTGCAGCAGCTGTGGAACTGCCCACCTCACTACCCAGAGCCAGGCAGAACCATGTGCACCAGGCTGTAGGCCAAGGCACAGGATATTTTCCCCCCTGAAGTCCACCACTGATCCCCCTCACCGCATGGGGCTTTGGTGCACCATGTAGCTTGATCATGTGGCTCTGCAGGTCCTTCTTCTGCATGAACTGCTGGGCACAGGAGGAGCACTGCAAGGCAGGAGAGGAGCAGGGTCAACTTCCAGACCCCAAAGAGTCACTGCTGCATAAGATGGGCAGCGTGAGGGCAGGAGAGCATCACTGCCAGGGAATCCCTGGAAGGCTGCAGAAAACGCCTGGCTGTGGTGCCTGCTTGGAGCAGGTCACAGCTCAGAGCCTGGGAATGGCCCTCACTGAGCTCCTGCACTCAGCTGCCCTGCCAGGCTGGGCTCACTCCACTCCCAGCAGCCATCTGCAGGTGCTGCTGACCTTGTAGGGCATCTCCCCGGTGTGTGACACCATATGCAGCCGCAGCTCCACGCGCTTCTTGAACGCCTCCTTGCAGACCGAGCAGCTGAACACCTGCAAGACAGGCATCAGCACCTCCAGAGCCCAGCATGCAGCCTGTGGCCCAGCCCCGCACGGAGGCCTGCCTGATTTACAGCAAGAGCTTCTCATGGCCTTGAGGTGAGCTGCGGTAAGGCAGAGAAAAGCTGCAGTTGTCCTCATAGGCAGCAGGAGGGGAGAGGCCCTGGCTGTGGATGTGCTGTGGGGGGCATATCATAGAATCATAGAATCAACCAGGTTGGAAGAGACCTCCAAGCTCATCCAGTCCAACCTATCCCCCAGCCCTAGCCAGTCAACCAGACCATGGCACTAAGTGCCTCATCCAGTCTCTTCTTGAACACCTCCAGGGATGGTGCCTCCACCACCTCCCTGGGCAGCCCATTCCAATGCCAATCACTCTCTCTGTGCAGAACTTCCTCCTCACATCCAGCCTGTACTTTCCCCGGCACAGCTTGAGACTGTGTCCCCTTGTTCTATTGCTGGTTGCCTGGGAGAAGAGGCCACCCCCCACCTGGCTACAACCTCCCTTCAGGTAGTTGTAGACAGCAATGAGGTCACCCCTGAACCTCCTCTTCTCCAGGCTAAACAGGCCCAGCTCCCTCAGCCTCTCCTCATAGGGTTTGTGTTCCAGGCCCCTCACCAGCTTTGTTGCCCTTCTCTGGACATGTTCCAGCACCTCAACATCTCTCTTGAATTCAGGAGCCCAGAACTGGACACAGCACTCCAGGTGTGGCCTGAGCAGTGCTGAATACAGGGGAAGAGTAACCTTCCTTGTCCTGCTGGCCACACTGCTCCTGAGCCAGCCCAGGATGCCATTGGCTCTCTTGGCCACCTGGGCACTGCTGCCTCATCTTCAGCTACTATCTATCAGTACCCCCAGCTCCCTTTCCTCCTGGCTCCTTTCCAGCCACTCAGTCCCCAGCCTATAGAGCTGTTTGGGGTTGTTGTGGCCGAAGTGCAGAACCCTGCACTTGGCCTCGTTAAATGTCATCCCATTGGCCTCTGCCCACCCCTCCAGCCTGTCCAGGTCCCTGCTACCTTCCAGCAGATCAACACCTGCTCCCAGCTTGGTGTCATCTGCAACTTTACTGATGCTGGACTCAATCCCCTGGTCCAGATCATCAATAAAGATATTGAACAGGACTGGCATGAAGGATTCTGGTTCTGCAGCTGAGCGCGACAGGGCAAAGGCTCCGGTTCTGCTGCGGCTGGGCGGCGCCGCTCGCTCCCCGGGCTGCCGCCGCTCGCTCCCCGGGCTGCCGCCGCTCGCTCCCCGGGCTGCCGCCGCTCGCTCCCCGGGCTGCCGCCGCTGCCTCCCGCCCCTACCTGCTCCGCGCGGTTCATGCAGTTCCGGGCCTCGTGCTCCACGAGGTTCTCCTTCCTGAAGTAGCATTTGCCACACTTGGAGCATTCAAAGGGCTTCTCCCCAGTGTGTTTCCTGGCGAACGCAAGTGGAGAGCACCCATCACTGCCGGCCCCACGGCAGGCTGCACGAATGGGCCCAGTGAGGGCTGTGTGGGACCAGGCCTCTGGCACAGCCCAGCACCAACATTCCCTTGCCCAAAAGCTGCCTTTTGCCCAGCTTCCCTGCTGCCACTAAACACAGCTGAGCTGCTGGCACCCACTGTGCTCTGTGAAACCTGTCTTCCACACCCTGGGCACACCAACCCAAGCAGGAGCTTACACTCCCCTCTCTGGGTACCTACTTTGCTTTTGGTTACCCTTTGTCATGCCAATGTGCTCCCAAGTGCCCCAGCTCGTGCTGCCACTGTCCACCTGCAGCTGGCACCTACCCCAGAACAGCCCCTCCATGCCCCCTCCCCGCCCCGGCCTGCTGCAGCCACCCAGCGCAGGAGCCGCAGCTCTCGGAACCACCTCGGAAGCGCAGAATCACCCCAGCTCCAAGCCATCCCCCGCCGCGGGGCCAAAGGGGACCCCAATATTCATCCCGGGGCACACCGAGGCGTTAAGGCCACCTGGCTGCGAGCTGCGCTCTTCACCCATCCCCGTGGGAGGGCTGAGCCGCGGGGGGGGGCGCGGTGCGAGTCCCGGCGCAGGGCCGCGAGAGAAGGAGCCGAAGCCGGAGCCGAAGCGTTTACCTGTTGTGCACTTTAAGGTAATATTTGCTGAGGAAGCTTTTATGACATGTGGGGCACTCGACCGGCACCGCTGTACCTTTTCTGCTCCCCGGTGTTCCCGCCGCCCCCGTGTCGCCGGGCGCCTTCTCCGGCGGGGGGCTCTTTTTGCTCCGCAAGGCCTTTTTCTCGGAAAGGGGCTCGGTAGGGCTGGCACCCCGCGCCCCGTCGCCCGCCGTCTCCTCCGGGGCCACGGGGGTAGCCTGCGAGGGAACAGGCGGCCGTCACCGCGCCTCGCCGCAGGGCGGCTGGCCGACCCCCTCGCTTCTCCTCGCCCTCCCGTCCCCATCACGCACCGCCGGGCCGCCAGGCTGTGGGGCCGCCACGACCACGCTGTCCGCCTCCCCCCGGCGGCTCAGGGCGGGGGCGACGGTGCGGCGGGGCCGCTGGCGGGTACCGGCGGGGCGGAAGGAGCGGCAGAGCGCCACGGCGTCGGGCACGCCGAGCTGCTCGGCGGCGGCCAGGAGCCGGGCGCGATTATGGGCGGTAAGCGCCAGGCGACCGGTGTAGAAGAAGTCGAGGAGGAGCTGAAAAGTGTCGCCGAGACCCTCCGGCAAAACCACCGGCCCGCCGGGCTCGCGGGCGCGGAAGAAGCGGGAACAGCTGGCCAGCACCGGCCAGTGGGCGCGGAACTCCCGCCCGCCCACGCCCAGCGTCGCATCGCAGAACTTCCCGGCCGCGCGCTGCCGGTTCAGCTCGCGCAGGACGCGGACGCTGTGCGCCGCCGCCGCCGCCATGGCCGCGCCGCCGCTACCGCCCGGGCGCCGCCGCCATCTTGGCAGCGTGCCGGAAGTGGCGTAAGGGCGCGCCGGAAGTGACGGGTCGGAGCCGGGGAGCGGGCAGGGACCGGCGGAGCTGGTGGCGGCGGCGGCGGATCGGGCCCGGCGCCTCCCCGCTCAGGTGTCGGCCAGGCGCCGCGTGTAGTGCTGGATGGCCATCTGGAAGTGCTCGGGTGTGTTGAGGTGCGGCCGCAGCAGGATGACGAAGGCCTTCGGGAAGAAGAAGCCTCCCAGCAGCGTGCCCACCGTGCAGAGGTAGCCGACCACCTGGGCCGCCGCCTCCTCCCGCCCGCGGAACGCGTCCTGCGTGCAGAGCACGGTCGCGGAGCAGGCGAGATGCAGCAGGAGGCTGCAGGTCAAGCACTTGGCCTCGTTGTAGCTGGCAGGTAGATCCTTGCCCGCGTAGCTGAGGGTGAAGCAGCAGACACTGAGTAGCACGGTGAAGGCGGTCACGGCGGTCCCTCTTGCCGCGTCCCCCTGGCCGCACTCCAGTAGCACCCGGTCGGCGACTGCGCCGTAATCCATGCGCGGTGCCGAGGGGGAAACGGCCTCTGAGGCCAGGCACAGCACCGTCTGGACTCCCGTGCTCGCGGCAATGAAGAGCACCGGGCCCCTGCAGCGCAGCCAGGCCTCGTAGAGCGCCGGCCAGCGCGAATTCAGCTTGAAGATGCAGATGATCTGGAATGAGCGCGTTGCCACGCACGACAGGAAGACAGTGAAGCTGATGGCGAAGAGGGGGAGCCGCAGCAGGCACGAGTGCCAAGTGGGCTCCCCAAAGTAGGAGAAGAGGCTGCTACAGGCACAGGCCAGAGAGCCCAGCATGAGGAAACACATGTTCCCACCCGCAGACTTGACTACCGGCGTGGAGGCATTCAGGGCAAAGAGGACAGCCAGCCCTGCCATGAACAGCATGAGGAGGGTAGTGAGGGTCAGCAGGACGCAGGAGATTGGTTCGGACCAGGACAGAAATTCGATGGTGCGGTTGAAGCAAGCCTCGCTCCCTGCTGGGGCCCACTCCTCCATCCTGCAGGACTGGCAGCTGTAGAGGTCTGTGGAGGACGTAGCCCGAGCGGTGACAAAGATTCCTCACACACCATGGTAAGAGCTGTGCCTCGGCAAAGCACCCTGCCCTCTGAGCCCCCCACGCTCTTTTCCCAAAAGCCCCCTCACTGCGCTTCCCACTAGTCCAAGAGACAGGCAGGAGCTCAGCTGGGTGAGCTGGAGCTCAGAAGCCTGTGGGCTGTAGGTGGAAAGGGACTCGTGCATCCAGCTGTGACCTCTGAAGGCCTGGAGGGGGTCTGCATCTGTTGTCTATCTATGGGTGGGGCTGAAGTATGGGGCAGGAACACAGACTGGTTGTATCCGGGGTCTACCCATTGTCACCTAGAGGTGGCCCTTTCTGCTCCCCACAGCCCACGTGTGGGCTAAGGCTGTTTGTTGTGGTTGGTGACTTGCAGGCAGGAGGTTTCTGCCACCTGTCCCAGGCAGGGGATATTTGCATATGCCAGCTGCTGGTGACCACAGTGTGCGGAAACCAAGTGCCATCTGGAGCTCAGAGGCAACCACCGGGATGAATTTCCCTGGTGGAGGATGTGGTTCCAGACGTCTCTTGTTCCTTGGCTGCAGCAGAATGGGCTCTGCTGGTGCCACCTCCGCTGGCTATGGACCTAGCTGTGGGCAGCACTCCCCGGAAAGCACAGGGTAGAGCTTTGCATACCCACAGCAAAGCAAACGCAGTCAGATCCACCAGGTTCAGGCCAGCTCGGAAGCTTTACTGACCAGGGGAGGAAAGGAGAGCAGGAGGGAAAAGGCTGAGGAAGCAGTGGGATGGAAGCAAGAAGCTGGTTGAAGGAGGCCAGATGCGGGCAGGGGAGCCAGGCAGGGAGGATGCAGCAGCCCGGGGCACACTGACCCGATTGGTTCAGGAAGGTTCCTGCGGGACAGGCCTCGCAGAGGAAGCAGCAGTGGTGGCGGCTCCGCTGCAGCCGCTTCTCCCCGGGTTGACAGGCCTTGGAGCACAGGGAGCCAGGAGCCTGTTGGGAGCAGAGAGGGTCGGGCAGGTGAGCAGGCAGGAGGATGCAGCTGGCTTGGCAGTAAGCAATAACTAGGATGCAGATGCAGAGCAGCACCTGTTGATCCTCTGTGTGCCACGGGATTTTGCCCTGGGTGATGGTGAGCCTGTCAGGGTTCACTCGGAAGGTTCCTATCACGTCAAAGGCCCAGCTGGGGCCGCTCCAGTTCCACATGACAATGTCATAGCCTTTGTGGATGTCCCCGCTGGCATCAAAAGAGACCTGGCTTTTGTACAGGGTGAAGTTCACTTGCTTAATTTTTGGCAGGAGCTGTAAAACAGAGGAAAAGAGCCCTCCTCACTGACAAGCCTCTCACTGGGTTATGTCTTGCCCTGGGAGGGAGGTGTGTTAGAGGAAGGCCCCTTCTCTGGCTCCTCTCCCCCAGTAGCTGGCATACACCTGGCTATAGGAGCAGCCTTCCTGATTTCTGCTAGGGGCTGGCAGCAGAGGAACAGAAGTGACCCAGGGCAAGAGTCTCTGTCTGGATCCAGGCTGCTTTGACTGTGATAGGTGGCTGAAGCCCAAAAGGCTCTTCAGCTGGACATGAGCCTTTCAGAGAGACAGCAACCTTCTGGCACACAGGAAAGATCCTTCCTCGTGTTGCTCTTACCTGCCAGGGGTACACAGTGTACTTGTTGCAGACCCCCGAGGTGCAGCCCAGTAGCTCATGGAGGCCGTGGGCCACAGCGTAGACTGCAGAGTAGACATTGTAGGAGGCTTGAACGTCGTAGATGTCAGGAGTGTCATTGAGCGAGAAGCAGTTGGTGCATCGCTGGGTGCAGGCCAGGGGGGTGTTCTCTTCACCCCCCACACCTGCCTCTGAGCTACCAGCACGTCCTGCTGCAGCACTTTCCTGTGCTGCCTTCCAGGATACAAACCGTTCCAACACCATGGGCTCGGTCTTCTCAACTGACATCCCAATCACCGAGCCAATGCTCTTGATACCAGGCACCTGCCAGGTGGTTTTGGCTAATGACCAGTCCTCTGAGCCCACCCACACCATGCCTGTGATGTTCCTCTGGACCACCACCTCAAAGAAAGGGACAACACTTAGCCTGTTGGCAAAGACAACAGTGACATTGACCTTGACATCCTCGAGGATTCTGACCAGGTTGTGGAGCTCCAAGTTGCTGGCATCCGTGTTGATGGGGATGATGCCTCGGTAGGCAACGCATATTTTGTTTGCAGTCAGCAGCTTGTAGAGGGCATCCAAACTGTCCCGGCCATAGGCGTTGTTGCTGCTTATCAGTGCAACCCACGTCCACCCAAAGTGCTCCAGCAGCAGGGAAATGGCCCTCACCTGCTGCTCATCACTGGGAATGGTGCGCAGGAAGGAGGGGTAGAACCTCTTCAGGCTCAGCGTCGCCGAGGAGGCTTCATAGCTGATCTGCCGAGGGAGCCAGGAGAAAGGGCTGCATTTGCCAGGCAGTGGCACCTCAGGAGGTGACGGCACAGGCAGGCCTGTTGCAGCAGGCACTTGGGGCTGGGCAGGCAGCAGATGCACAGCTGAATGTGCTGCTATAGGGAAGCCTTTGGAGGGCAGAGACAGCAGCAGCTCCTTCCTGCCAGCATTAAGAGCCACATGTATCAGGGCTGGGCTTCCATCTCAGCCTGGCTCCTTGCCTCCATTCTCCCTCAGGCCATTTCTCCTCGGGATCCCTGTTCTCCCTCCACTGGGCAGCTGCGCTTACCTCTGGTACAAGGAAGATGCCAAGGATGGCAGCCGTGGTGAGGGCCATCTGGGTGCTGTCGGGTCCGATGACAGCCACTGCCTCGGGCTGGTAGCTGTGGAAGGTAGGAAGCACCTCCACCTCCTGGGCACCTTTCCGAGTGAGGGCTCGCAGCATGGCATGCAGGCTGGCGGGCTCTGAGCAGACGTCGTAGATGTCATAGCCCAAGGTGACGTTGGGGAGAAGGGCGCTGGAGTTGTTGATCTCCTCCACAGCAAAGCGCATGGCTTGGGACAGGCAGTAGCCGTGTCTCTTGATGGTGGTGATGCTGTGCGGACGCAGAAGTAGTTTTCAGGGAGGAGAAAGCACAACGGGGGTGGGGGGCAAAGGGGCGCGTCAGGTGCAGGGGCTTACTTGTCGCAGCCGTCCACGAACGGCCGTGCAACGGACCGCGGCGGTGGTAGATGCAGCGAAAAGAGCCCGGCCAGGCGGTAGTCGCCGGCGCTGGTGAAGAAGGAGGCGGCGGAGGCGGCGGAGGCGACGGCGGCCGTGCAGAGGCAGAGCAGGGCGGGCAGCGGCATGGCGGGGCGGTGCCGGGCGGCGGGCGGCGCCTCTTAACGGAGCGGTCGGGGCGGGGCTGGGGGCGGCGCCGAGGAGGCGGAGGGAGGCTAAGGTGGCCATGCCCGCTCGGCGCGGCCCGTCCGCCCGCCGCCCCCGACGGGGCCCGAACCGAGGGGGCCGGGCGGAGGCGGCCTGGAGGGAATTCGCCGCCTCGTTCGCCCGCGCCGGCATGGTGCCGCCAGTGGAGGGGGGTCTGGCGGCTGTAGAGGCGGCGGAGGGGGCTGCCGTCCTCCTCTTGGCTCCGCAGCAGGTGAGCAGCGGTCGGCACCGCCGCACCGGTTCCTCCACCGCCTATTGCCGCCGGCTCACGGCGCTGTCCCCCGCAGACTCTGACCTTCACCGGGAAATGCCGCCTGCGCTGCCTCTACGGCGCCGTGCGCCTCCTGGGCTTCGCCGTCTCCTCGCACCAGCCGGCGCTGCCGGTGTTCTCGCCCGCCACGCACTGCGCGCTGACGCTGGAAGCGCTGCCGGACGCCCGCCCGCCCGGCGCCGACCTCCGCCAGCTCCGCGTCGCCGCCCGCGCCGCCATGCGCGCTCACAGCGTCCGCCGCCGTGAGTGCCGCCGTCGGTGGGGGGAGGCGGCGGCGGGCAGCCATTTCGCGGGCGGGGCGGGGCGGGGTGCCGCCATTTCGCGTGTGGGGCGGCCGCCGTTCCGCGCAGCGCGGGCTGAGGGCGCTGTCTCCCCGCAGAGGCGCGGGTGCAGGTCATGGCGCGGTTCTCGCCGGACTGCGCCCTGCTGCTGCTGGAGCACCTGGACACGCCGGTGACGCGGTACCTTCTGAGCCACCCGCCGATGTCGCGGCTCTTCGAGCCCCCGGTGAGCCCCAGCGGCAAGTGCTGCCTGCGGCGTCTTCCCCCGAGCCGGTGCTTGGGCTGCCACGGCTGGCAGCGCCAACTGCCCTCGGTGCTGCCTCTGAAAGTGATTCCCTCTGCCCTAGAAAAAGGAGGAATCCAGCTTCACACCGGAGGATGCGGTTCTGGCCTCTGTCGGCATCGTGAAGTGCAGCCCTGACCACGGGCTACTGGTGTCAGAAAGCATGGTCCTGGCTCTGGAGGAGCTGATCCAGGCCTGCTGTGGTGAGTGGCCTGGGCTCGGTGTCTTGGAGCTTTCAGAGCCCAAAGAAGGGAGATCGACAGAGAGCTCGAGTTAATCAGCAGTGTGTGCCCGGTGCCAGCCAATGCTGGGTCAGCACCGCACTTCGCTGCTCCACGCTGGGAGTCTTGGAGCTCAGGCATCACCTCCAGGGGGTTTCTGCCTCTGCTACCAGGCAGGCAGCTGATTATGAAAGTACTTCTCAGTCTGGTGTCAAAACTCTGTTTGGCTCTCTTTTGTGGCAGGGATCCTGTATTTGTGCTGCAGCACCTGGAGCACTGAGTAATTGCAGCCCAGATGTGCTGGGCTCTAGCATAAGGGCTTAGCTGGCTCTTCAGGAGCCTCTTCACTCCACACTGGTACAGGTTACAGGCTTCTCTTTTCATGGAGAGAGTGGGGTTCCATTCCATCCAGCTACGTTCTAGCCAGACCACCAAGTCTGTGGTGTTTCTTTCAGGCTTCTTGTGGCTTGTTTTTTAAGGAACTCACATGAAGAAGCACCTCGGAGCAGGTGTCAGCAATGGGCCATTCCAGAGTGTGTTTTGTTTTTTTTCAGCTGAAGATGAAGGTGTCCCACTCATCCTGGTGTGTGGCCCAAAGAACACAGGAAAGTCTACATTTAACAGATACCTGATCAATCTGCTGCTGAACCAGTGAGTCCTCAGCTTCTGCATGGCTCTGCAGTGTCTGGGGTCTAGGAGAGGGGGAACCAAAACGACCTGCCAAGGCTCTCAGCAAAGGTGTCAGGACTGGAAGGATACCAGCAAAACATGTTGGGAGGGGGGGTTCCTTTAGGCAAGTTGTTTCCTGGAGCAGTTCTGTTCAAGTACTGCTAAATGCTGGTGGCTAGCACTCGAGCAGATTGGGATCCTTGTTTCAGTCAGGCACTGGGAGTTGCACTGCTGGCACACAGCTGTAACTGGTGTCTGTGAGGGGCTTGGCAGAGCAGATGGAGAAGCTTCTTGTCCTGACCTTCAAGAACTTAATAAAGTTTATAAATCTTCAGTGGCTGGACTTGGGGTGCCCAGTTAACATGGCAGAGGGAGTGTTGTGATAGTGCCACCCCAGTTGCTGTTTTAGCTGCTGTTTCTGAAGCTGTTGCAGTACAGCACTGGCCTGTGGGTGAGGCTGTGCCATTCTCACTCACTACCCTACTAAGTGAGGGCAGGAGAGAGACAAGGGGTGGCTCGGTGATATTGTTCCTTTTGACACTCTGCAACAAAACCAAGTTGTGCCTGTGCTGTGTTCCAGGCTGCCCTGTGCCATGCTGTCAGTGGGTGTAGCTAATGCCCAGGCTTCTGTCTCCACAGCCTCCCCTCCGTGGAGTACCTGGAGTGTGACATAGGGCAGACGGAGTTCACGCCGCCGGGCTGCGTGTCTCTCAATCACGTCACAGAGCCCCTTCTTGGTAAGTATCTCATGGCTGCACTGGGTGCCAGGCACCTGTTGCATTGCCAGGAGCTGCCTTTGAGTACAGGCTGTGCTGTAGGGGAAGCTTCTGCAGCTGTCAAAGCTGCCTGTAGGAAGTGAAGGTGGGCTGGGATGGTGCCTGGGAGGGCACTGAAGTACTACGTGAATGCTTTGCTGAGCAGCCTGCAGCTGTTCTCCCTGCTTTGCCTTTTGTCTCTCTCCAAGAGAGAAGGGAGTTGTTTACCAGGTGGTGGGACAGGCTATGGCATGTCTGTGTGGATTTTCAAACTTTTGGATTTGGAAAGCCTCTTTGGGAAAGGCTGTCTCTGGTTTCAGTATCATTAGATAAAACTGGCTAGAGCATTGCAGGCTGATGGCTCCAAGATAAGCTGGGGTCTGTTGTGGTGAGCCTGAAAAAGCTATAGCAAGGAAAATGGCTGCTGGTTGTGGGCCTGTGGGTTGGGGCTGCTGCCTGGAAAAGTCATGTCCAGACTGGTTTACTTTTTGCTTGGTCAGTTGTAGAAGAGTGTTGGTTTGAGACAGCACAAGGAAGTGGAGATCCCACAGAGCCAAAGCTGTGGCGTGGGGTGTGCAGAGGTGCAGGCTGCACAGGGCTTGCTGCTGTGTGCACAGGGCACAGGCTGCATCAGAGGGCATCACGTGGAGTTGCTGCAGAGCTGGCAGGGGT
Source organism: Pogoniulus pusillus (assembly GCF_015220805.1). NCBI lineage: Eukaryota > Metazoa > Chordata > Aves > Piciformes > Lybiidae > Pogoniulus > Pogoniulus pusillus. The sequence continues at coordinate 4,502,776 of NC_087299.1, forward strand.
CTGCTTTACCTTTCTGAAACCACTGTCGGTTGGCCTCTTGCCCTTCCAGGTCCACCCTTCACTCACCAACAGGTCCCACGGAAGATGGTGTATTATGGCCTGACCAGCTGCGAGCAGGACACAGAGCGGTACCTGGACGTGGTGAAGTCTGTGTTCAGCTCCTACAAGAAGGAAGTGCCATTGGTGGTCAACACCATGGGCTGGGTGAAAGGTAGGCAGGATTGGTCTGCTGTTGGGAGGTGGTGTGGAGGGGAGGTAGGAATTGGAGCAGGACGTACCCAGGCTTCCTGGAGAGCCCGGAGACAGAAAGCAGAGCTTGCCCCTGATGAGCCTGCAGTGCTGTCCCAGCAGGCCTGCCCTGGCTGCAGTAGCAGCGATGGTGTCTTCTCTGCTCCCTGAAGGTGAGGGCCTGCTGCTCCTGATTGACATCATTCGGCTGTTGTCCCCCAGCCACATCGTGCAGATGGATGTGTACGACTGGAAGGCCATGGCTCCCCTCAGCCCTGACTATGTTCACTTCACTTCTGGCCTCTACACCAAGGGCAAGCAGCAAGCCAAATGCAAGCAGATGAGGATGGATGGGGCAGAGCCCTGGAGCCCCTCCGAAGGGGCTGGAGATGCATCAGCTCCCCAGTACAAACTGCTCTACATCCACCCCGAGTTCCCCCGAGCAGGAGCTGCAGGCGAAGTGTGAGTGGAAAGCTCAGTGCTGCCTGGTGGTTACTGGGCTTGGAAAGGTGAAGGGGGGGAGGCTCTTAGCCTTGAGAGCTCCTTTAAATCAGTCAGGGCTAATTAGTTCCCTTACTGGAGGGGTGTGCTTAGGTGATGGTACAAGTTTCCAGGTATGTGGGAGGAGGTTTGCGTAGGGAGGGGATGGTTCCCCTCTACTGCAGCTGACTGCTCTCAGGTACTTTTACACTGGCCATAGTTCCACCTTTGAGTTGCTGACTATCACAACTCCCTTGTCTGACTGGGATGTTCCTCACCCGTTCCTTGCAGCCCTAGGTGGTGATCACATCGTTTCTGAAGTCCTCTGATAGCTTGAATGCCTCTGAGATGTTTCTCTCGGAGGACTTGTAGTCGCTGGGTGAGGGCTCGCTGCCTGCCCTTGACTCCTGGTTACTCTGGCAGGCGAGTGCACAGCAGCATCCTGCGGGACGTGGCCATCCTGGGCTACCTGGGCCAGCTGCAGTGCCCAGATGTCGGTGCTGTGCTGCCGCTGCACAGCCTCCTGCCATACCAGGTAAAGGAGACTTTGAAAAGCTTGGAGGTGCTGCAGAGGGTCCTGGTGGGAGTTGATGGAAGAGGGGAGGAGGCTGCGTGCCAGGAGGTGTGGGAGCAGGGCTGTAGGGGCAGCACGTGGCCTGTGTTGCAGACACTGGGACGGTGCCCATCTGTAGCTGTGGCTGGGGAGCTTCTCTGAACTCAGCATCACCGGAGTTGAGCCCTCCTCTGCCTCCCCCACAGGTGCCTTTCCGCGCTGTCGCGCTCAGGGTTGTCCACACTGATGTGGCCCCCACCAACATCCTGTATGCCCTGAATGCCAGCTGGGTCGGGCTGTGCCGTGTCCCTGAGGAGATCCAGGGCCGGGGTGAGGTGCCGGTGCTGCTGACACAGACTCCAGTCTGCGACTGCCTTGGCTTTGGTGAGCAGCAGGGCACACCGTGAGCAGTGGGCACACCATGAGCAGTGTGCTCACAGTGCTGGAGGGGCTGCTCCAAGCAACAGCTGCAGCAGGGCAAGTAGTTAAAAGGTTTGCCTGAGCACTGCCCTTCACAAGCTGTGTTTCAAGGCTCTGGGCTTTCACTAACTTGTGATCACAGCTGGGGGAATGTTCTGGGGGGCTGTTTTAGCTTATCTTTTTGATAACTCAACCATTCCCTTGCTGTCTTAAAGACAGATTTCCTATGGCTTGGGCAAAGTTCTTTAGCTAGCCAGTGATTTTTCTTTTACTGCAGTTCAAATTTGGGCTTTGGCACTGAGCTGCTTCAGCTCTTGGCAAGATGTGCCAGGGAACAGGGGCACATGGTTTGAGAAGTTAGCTGAGGTACTGCAGGAGTTGGGTACATCAAAGCAGGTTGTCCCAGGGGTGTCTCAGGCAGCCATTTAGTGCCAGAGCTTTGGCCATGACTGGTTGTACAGCCTGGCAGGACCAGCTGGTGTGAGGGCTGAGCTTTGCCTTTGTTCTGCTCAGGAATTGTCCGTGGGGTCGATATGGAGAAGAAGCTTTACTTTGTCCTGACCCCGGTGCCTCCGGAGAAGCTGAGGCTGGTGAACTGCCTGCTCCTTGGCACTGTTGCCATCCCAAATTGCGTGCTCGTGGGCCAGGTAGGAGCGGCATAGGGAGAGGGGGAAGCTGGAGGCTGCCTGGCGGGTTTGGTGCTGCGTGCCCGGGAATGCCTGGGCCTTGGTAGATGTTATCTGTACTGGGAACTGTCCTTAATGCCTGGAAACTAGGAGAGGAGGATGGAAACAAGGAGAGGAGGACGTTCCTTGCATGCTTTAGATGCCAGCATGGGGCTGGTTTGGCCCTAGCTTGCTGCCTTGCAGCAGTCAGCTCTGCCAGCCCGGGGAGGAAGGGGCTTCCTGTTCCACTGAAGAGGTAAGGCCTGCAGGTTGTTCCTGGGTTTGTTTTTCCTCTCCAGCAAGGAGCTGAGGGTGAGATCCCCTACGTCACATCTGATTACAACTACAGCATCATGGGCTCTGGGAAGCTGAGGAAGAAGCATTTCAAGAGGAGGGAGTTTGACTGTGACTACGCCTGACCCCTGGGCACGGTGGGCTCAGTTCCTGTGCAGGCCAGCAGGAGTCCCAGAGCCTGCAGCAGAGCTCTCGAGGGTGTGGATATTTCACATCCACTTTTAACTGTTTTATATTTTCAGTTTGTATTTCAGTTTTTTTGTAATAAAGATCTAATGAAGGTCTGTTTAAAACAGGGCTTTGGGTTGAGTTTTTCACAGTATCACAGTATCATCAGGGTTGGAAGAGACGTCACAGATCATCAAGTCCAACCCTTTACCACAGAGCTCAAGGCTAGACCATGGCACCAAGTGCCATGTCCAGTCCTGCCTTGAACAGCTCCAGGGACGGCGACTCCACCACCTCCCCGGGCAGCCCATTTTGCTTTGGCCTGCACTGACATAGGGCTGGCAGGAGCTGGAGGTGGTTGCCATCACAAGTGCTGTGTCCTGTGTCAGCAGCAACTCTTCAAGCTGCCCTGTGGCCAGGGATCTGTGCTTGGCTCAGAGGCTCCTGCTGCTTGTTCTGTGCACAGCCCTGCATCTGGAGGTGGGGGAGGAAGCAGCAGCCAGAAGCTCCTCTCTGCCTCGGATGGCCACAGATGGAGCCACTGGGAGGGGGTTGGCTGTTGACTGCCCAGCTCTAGGTCACTGCTCCCCCCAGGCATGCGCTGTACCGGCCCCTGCAGAGGGGGACACTAATCTGCCAGCTCTGCCTGGTCCCCTGCTGCTGCAGTTCAAGGCCTCCAGCACAGCCTAGCAGCCCCAGCTCTGCTCCTGTAGACTGGTGCAGGTGGGGGCTAAACCAGGTTGACAGTAGGAAGGAATTTGTCGCAGAGGTGCTGTGTGGAGCTCCAGCTGCTGGCCCTGACCGACTTGTTCCAGCTCTCTATTCCACCAGGGAAGGTAAGAGCTCTGGTTTCCCAGGTGTGTTTCAGGACAGATCTGCTCTGCAGTGAGGATGAGGCTGGTGGGAGTCAAACAGAGGTGAGTGAGCATCTTGAGCTGCGTTGACCTTTTGGGAACCCATCTGTGAGTAGGTGACACCAGCACATCAGGGGTGTGGTGGCTGTGGCTGCAAAACCAGTCTGGCTCCCACAGCAGCTCCTGCTGGCGCAGCCTCGTTCTGCTGGTGTCCCGGTACAGTGCAGCCACAGGATCTGTGTTCCCCCGTGCCGGGAGCCGATTGGGATCCCCAGGGACCAGGTGTGCAGAGGAGGGAGGGCGGAGCAATGCAGTGCCGTGCGGCTGTGAGTGATCTCTGAGGGATGCTGCCAGCCGGGGAGACTGCTCTGAGCTCTCTACCTGTGCTGGACAAAGGACCTGGCAGGGGATAGAGAGGGAGAGGAGCTGCGATAGTCTGTGCAAGAGTTAAAGCCCGAACTTAATCCAGACCTAATTATCCCCATCTGGCTGGGTCTGGCAGGAGGGAAGGACTTGGCCAGCAACCTGGCCCATGCTGTGGCTCAAATAGAGGGGCTGGCAGCAGGCAGGGGAAAATCTCAGCGGGATGAAGTGGGAGTTCTGTGGGCAAGGGAGTGGGTGGGAAAGACACTGGGAAAGATGAGATGGGCAAGGGTGCAGTGCCCAGTGCCCAACCTCCCCTAGGCTGACAGCCCCCTTGGGACTGTCACTGTGTCCCCAGGACCTACTTTGCCCAGACAAGAGCACTAGATCCTGTGCTGGACAGGCAGTGGTCACCTTGGTGTCAGGGGGCAAGCAAGTGAGTAAATCCCCACGAGCCAGTGCCAGGCCTGGGCACAGTTTTGACCGTTTCTGGGTGGAGCCAGGGCCTGCTGTGGGCCAAGGCAGATGCTGCAGCCTCAGGCAAGAGGGACCACAGCAGCTTCTGGAGCTCAGCCTGTGTCTGCCATGAAGGGAAAGGGGCAACGGAGCTGGGGGCGCTTTGGGGCATAAACGAGGGTGGGAGCTCTGGGTCTGTGATTAGATGGGCACTGGCCCTTGGCACTCAGAGCAGCAAGGAGCTGGCAATTCCTTTTCCAGCCTGTCGCAGCTCTTAGCTTTACAGCAGCCATTTCTGGGGTACTTTCTGGTTCCTGTTTCTGGTGAAAGGTACCAAACAGCAGGATTGAGAGGGGCTCCGTACCCTTCAAGAGAAGATGCCTTTGATGCCCATGAGTTTGAGGACAGGTTGGTCCCATGCCAGCTGAGTGTTTTGGCTTTTGGTGGTTAAGGGAGGGTTTCGTGTGGGGCAGGACAAAGCTGCCATGCTTCACCACCTCTGCAGGTTCCAAGCCCTAACCAGTGCTTTCCCAGATTGAACAGGAAGGAAAGTTGCCCTCCAGACCTCTGTGCGGGCTGGGGCCCCCTGGCATGCCCACGGGTGCGGGGATGCAGCCTGGGCTTGGGGCAACGCATTCCTGTCCCCCTAAGCGCCGTCTGATGCGGAGCCGCCGCACAGCCCCCCTCTTCATGCTGATTATTTCCATCACAAGCGCGTCTTGTCCCCGCGGCCGAAGGGCTCTCACAGGCGGCGGAAAGTGAAATTTGTGCAATGTCTGTAGGAGGCTGAAGAAAGGCTCTTTGTGTGCCCCCCGCGGGCGCTGGGCAGCCTCCAGCAGCACCCTCCGCCGCCCCGCTGCTCCGGCCGCCGGCCTCAATGCGCCGCTTGTCCGGACACCGGGATCCACTCTCACAGCAGGAGCTGGGCTCCCCCAGTTAGTGCCACCGCTGGCCCTGGCGGGGCGGGCACGGCTCGGGGGAGCCCCAGCCGCAGCTCCACAATGTTTCTGTACTGGAGAAAGAGGGGAGCCTACGAGCTGGAGGCTTTGCCCGCTGGGCTGGCGGGGCTGCAGTGTGGGGCGGTGGAGCGTTTCTCCTGGAGTTCCAGCCTGGACATCGGCGAAGAGCTTGGGGGTAGGTGCCTGAGGGCTGGGGGGAGCTGGTGGCAGCCGCAGTGGGCCAAAATCACTGGCAACGAGAACAAGGGGCTGGGAGAAGCTCTGGCCGGAGCAAGGATGCAGTGGGAGTGCTGCAGCAGGGATGCCGTGGGAACACTGCAGGTGCAACTTGGGACCACTGAGCAAACTAAACCCGTGCCACTGGCACCGCTCCCTCCTGGCCCGGGCACCTGACACGGCTTGCTCCCGCGGTGCACTCTGCTGCAGGGACGGTTCAGCCTCAAGCTCGTTTGCTGTCACTGGGAGAGCTGGAAGTAAGGGCACAGTCAGCAGCAGCGGGAGGAGGTGGCGGGACAGGGAAAGGAGCTGGTGGAGACAAAATCACTTCTCCAGCCCCCGGAGCGTCCGGTGGGGATTTGGGCACCCTCTTCCCTCTGCCACAAGCTGGGGCTCCCTCTGCGCTCGCTGCCGAGGAGGTGCTTGAGGCCCTTCGTGCCTGACCTGCTGCCAGGGTCAGTGTTTGGGAAGGACCACGCGGCTCTGTCCCCGCCAGCCGCTGCGGTGCGGGGCTGGGCGCTGGCAGCAGCGGCTGCTCTGGTCAGCCTTGCGGTCTCGGTGAGTTTGGAAAACTTTCCCTTGGGTTCATGAAAGAATTTCTGATTTGTTTCCGTTATTATTCCCGATAGGTCAAGTGAAACAGCAGCGGCGGGGGGCAGGAGGCCAGCTCAGCGCAGCGGGCGCTGCGGGGCAGCCACGGGGACAGAGCCCGCATTGTGCTCCTGCCGCGGGGGCAGCCCCAGCTCCCAGCGCCGTCCCGGGGGGCGGCGAGCAGGGCCCTGCCCGCTGCTCCTGCGCTGTCATCCGGCAACGCCCACCGTGCAGTGGCAGCCCTGCCTGTGCCCGGCACCGTGTCCGGGCTGGAGCAGCCAGAGCCGGTCCGGAATTGATTCCCGAGCAGAATCAACATTTTTTTGTGTGTGTTTTTCATCCCGCAGACTGAGCCTAACCTCGGCCTTGGCAGCAGCCCCACTTGGGTCAGCACGATGCTGCTTTTTTTGGCAGAAGGGATGCGGGAGAGGGGAGCAGCACAGCGGGGAAATCCCTGTGCCGGCTGCCCTGATGCTGGGGCTGGTGCAGCCGTGCCGCCTGGTGCAGCCATACCTCCTGGCCTCTCTGTATCCTCTGCACCAAACTGTGTGCCTTCCCCTCCGAGTATCCCTGTGCCACAGCGGGGCTGCCTCGCAGGGTGTTCCTGCCGCTCGTTTGCCACTCGCAGTCTGTTATTTTTAAACGATTAGATGCGACACACAACAAAAGCCTTCAGAATAGGATTTGTCCCTAAGGCCGATTTAACTGTCAAAGCTTAATGTGGCAACTAAGCCCCTTTGGGGGTTGACAAGGCGCAGATGTAGCATTCCTACCACAGCCGCAGTCCACGCTGGCCTTGGGGAGCCGGGGCAGGTCTGGCACTGTGACATGGGGTGCCAGACAGGAGATGTGGCATGCTTGATGCCTTTCTCCATTGGGGATGCAGCACTGGTCTTGGGAAGGGAGTTTTACTCCCTGGGTGGACTCTTAAGCAGGCAGGAGGAGCCTGGCCCAGCCTTGGCTGAGCTCGAGCACTTTGCCAAGCTTTTCTCCCAGGGTTTGCAGTGTGGGAGCCTCAGCATGGCCCCCCACGTGGGCAGAGCTGGGACCAGGGCTGGAGGGAGCTCACCACAGCACCCTAACACTGACCTCTGTCTCTCCAACAGCCGAGCTGTGTCCCCTGGAGGAGACGGTGCTACGCTGCCAGAACCCCAACTGCACCGGCGATAGGACAGCAGCCAAGGTGGGTCCCGTGGGGTGGTGGGCAGCACCTGGCAGCTGCCTTCTGCCATTGTTTGGTGTTGGTCTCACAAGCGAGAAGGGGTAGCAGGAGGCTTGGCCCGACCTGCCACTCCTCGAAGTCCCCCAGCATGGTGGGTAGTCTCCTGCCTGCTGTGTGCCCCCACCCCATGCTGGGTATGCACTCCCTGGTGGTATTTAGTGGCACGGCAGCAGCTCCTCTGCTTCCCCTGGCTGCCGTGACTCAGGCTAATCCCTTCTTGCCTGCTTGTCCCCCCACTCGCTAACGTGACACTAGAGTGCATTTAGGGACCCTTCTCTCTTACTGTCTGCCCAGGGGCTGGGCTGCCCCTGTATGCCAGCTCCCTGTGGGTCTCCGGTGTTTCCGTGCTGGGCTGTGGGCGGTGTCTTTCTGGCATAGACCGGGCAGGACAGCAGCCCTGCCACTCCGGTAGGTGTGCCACTGTGCTTTGTTTACACTGCTGGGGTGGTAGGGCCAGCGCCAGCGGGGGCACACGTGGCGCTGGGCTGCAGCTGCCTAAGGGTGTAGCCAAGACTCACCGGGACTACCCCACTGCCGTCACCAGAGACCCTCAACAGCACCCAGCAGGTAGCACGGGATGGGGGTTCATCCTGCCGTGGCATAGAGCTTCATGGTGTCCCTCCTCACTTCATGGGGCAACTGCTGAGGGTAAAGCTGCCATGTGCTGTAAGGTTGGAAGCTGACCCTTGATGTGGGCACAGGGGCCTCTCCTGTGGGCATAAACCTGGGGCTGAGGCTGCCAGCATGAGGTGGACAAGGAGTGCTGCATACTGGTGAGGCAGCTGCTGTGGGTCCTGGGGGTGCCCACTGGGGGAACACCACCTGCAGTCACTGCCTAGAGTCTGTGGCCATGCTCCCCAGCTCACAGGTGCCATGACAGCCGCTGTAGTGTTGGCCTGAGTCCTTCGGTGGGCAAGAAGGAAAGGCTGGGGCTGAGGGAACAGAGCGTCCCCGGCACGGCCCCCGTGTCTCTAGGGCTGGGGCTGCCCTGTGGCTCAGGGGAGGACACTGGTGGGTGCCGGGTACTGGTGGGTACTGTGCAGGGACTGGTGGCCCCCTGGGGAGTGCGCGGGTGGTGGGAGCGCGTCAGCTCTGACCTCAGCAGCACCGGGAGGAAGGAGGGCAGGAAGCGGGGGCGGCCGGAGCTGCACGGGCGCTTCCTCCCCACAGCAGCACGGTGCAGGCAAGCCCGAGCAGGGCTCGCTTCTCCGCACGAAGGGCAGCGGCGGCAGCCCCACGTGGGGACGAGGGCAGGCCGCCGGTGCTGCAGGGCTCGCAGGCAGTGCCCGGTGGCACTGCCGTTTGCAGAGGCGGGCTGTGGCCGGGGCTCACGGGCTGTGCGGTGCGCCGGGGGCCTGGACGGGGGTTAAAAATAACCCTCTGTGAATGCCCGGTGGGGCTGGGGCCACGGCTGCGGCCCGCACACAATGGGAGGAAACGCGCTGGCTTGGAGCATTGTTTTGTTGCAGACTGCGGCTTCCTGCGCCCTGCCGCGGGGACTCCGCTCTCACCGGCGCGGGTGGGCTCCGGTGCAGCAGGGCGGCCTCCCCGGGACCCGGCAGGGTGCGGGTGACATGGGTGCCGGTGGTGTTCCCCGGCTGCACATGCAGCCTTCCCAGGGTCCCTGATCGGTGCTGGAGTTGGGGTAGGGCTCTGCAGAGTGGAGCACGGTGGCATTGCCTTGCAGCCCTGTTCTGCACAAGCTGCCCTCCCCGTGCCCGCGCTGGCCTCAGTATTGTGCCAGCAGCAGCTGGGATGATAAGAGGTGTCCCCGATGCTCGTGGTGCCACCTGTCCCTCTTGCCAGCATGTGTAGCTGGTGGCCACCAGGCAGTCTGTGCCCACCCAATGCGTGTGCCCATAGGTATGCCACCATGCGGAGTGCCGCCAGCTGAGCCGCAGCGGCCCCCTCAGCCTGTGTGAGCTCTGCGACGGCAGCCTCCATGGCGCCATGCACTTCGACAGCCACATCCGCTTCAACCTGCCCCCGCAAGGTGAGCTGAGCTGGATCTGGACAGCATTGCCGCTCGTGGTGGCACTGGGACTGGCACAATACGGGACTGGAAGTGGGATGCAGCTGGAGCTGGCGTAGGGCTGAGGGTGCCAGCACAGCCCAACCTGATGCCTGCTTGCAGGCTCTATCCTGGCCCGTAACATGTCAACACGCTCGTGCCCACCACGTACCAGCCCTGCCTCCGACTTGGAGGAGGAGGAGGGTCCTGCAGACAGCAAAGGGTGAGCCTGTGGCCCTGCATGTCTCCTCCACCTCCCCAGCCTGTGTGGTATCCTCATCACCTTTCCTACATTGTCCCTGCAGGGAGGAGAGAAGCTCAGGGCTGAAGCTGCCCAAGAAGAAGGCTTGGCGCAGGCACACAGATGTAAGGCACCAGCCCCTCTCATGGCAGCATTCAGGGGAGGCAGCAGTGTGGCCTGCACAGGTGGAAGGGAGGGAGCCCTGGGTGAGTGGTTGCTGCCTCCCCACAGGACCCCAGCAAGGAATGCTTCACCCTGAAGTTCGACCTCAACATCGACATCGAGGCAGAGATTGTGCCAGCCCTGAAGAAGAAGTCCCTGGGGTGAGTCCACTGGGAAAAGATGCAGGGGTGGATACGGGGACAGATGTGGGGACAAATGTGAGGCTCCTGTCCCCACAGGGAGGTTCTGCTGCCAGTCTTTGAGAGGAAGGCAATCGAGCTGGGCAAGGTGGACATCTTCCTGGACCAGTCCCACACACCACTGTCCCTGCAGTTCGAGGCATACCGCTTTGGGGGGCACTACCTGCGGGTGAAAGGTGCGCTGGGGGGGCCAGGGGGAGACTCAGCTGCCCCAGGGCTCCTGGGGGCCTCTAACAGCCTGGTGCTCCTGCAGCCAAACCTGGGCACGAGCTGAAGCTGGAGCAGGCAATGTGGGATGCCAGGTCGGTCAGCCTGCCCATCCTGCGCCCTGCCAGCACCACATTGCTTCTTGGACCAGAGGCAGTGCCAGGATGCCAGGAGGGTGCCAACAGCGTGGTGAGTGCAGGTGCCAGCCCCAGGGAAATGAATCAGAAGAGGAGTTGGTGGAGTGCAGGATCCCCCTACAGCCATCCTTGCTGGGGAGATGGGGACATGGGGACAGGGGAAGCAGCACAGAGTCTCCTGAACAGCCTTGTGTGGTAAAAGTGTGAGACCCTCCTGGAGCTCCCACAGCTGGGCTGTGCCATTCTGCCTGTGCTGTGCCTGGTGGAGGCATATGGGCAGTGCCCTCTGCCAGGTGTGGCAGCTCAGCTGCAGGCACTGGCCCCACAGCTATGCCAGGCATGGGCTGGCACCAAAGCAAAGGCAAACAGGAGCCCTGGGGGCCCAGGCAATGTCAGCCACTTAATGCTAGCCTGGCCCTGAGGCTCACCTTGGTCCAAGACTTTCTGGTGCCTGGCAGCTGCTGAGTGCAGCTCAGTCCTGCCCCATGGACCCTGGCCCCAGATAAGGCGTGGGGTTGGGCTGGCCACCACTCCCCGTGGGAGCAAGCCACAGGCTGTGGGAAGCTGCACCGTGGCTCATACATTGCTCAGCCCTGCACCGGCAGCCCTGAGAGTGACAAGCTGGCTGCGTGGCCAGGGCTGGTGGCCACTCGAGTCCAGCACTATGATGCCTGGTTGAGGGACCAGCATGGCCCTGGCAGGGCTAGGGTGCCAGTGAGAAATCAGCTGCCCCTGCAGGAAACTTGGCCCCAGTCACCTTCCCGGAGGCAGGTGGGAGCCAGACCACACCTGAGCAATGGGGCTGGCAGTGGCTGTGGTGCCCGGGGACTCGGTGGCACGGTAAGTAATAAGAACGGTGCCTGCGGTGGCTCTCCCCCGCGGGGGCCAGGGACGTAGCAGGGCGTGGGGCTTTGCCAGCAGCAGTGGCGGCAGCGTGCCACATCCCGTATCTTGATGGCAGAGAGGAAACTCTGGCCCTGCTGCCCTTTGTGCCTGAGCAGGGAGATGCCAGTGGCTACATCCCAGCGCGGCCTGGGTCTATGCCGGAAAGCAGCCGGTGCAGCGGTGCCCTTGCCGGCAGGAGCTGCTTGGCCGTGACCCAGCTCCCGAGGCCAGCCGGGGCTTTGATCTCGGCCGGGGGATTGTTCGGCTCGGGTTCGCTTATCTGGCGAGGAGGGAAACTAGGTTTTGGTGCTGGCCCCACCTCCTTTTGTTTCGGAGCAGCCAGGCCACAGCCTGCCGGACTCAGGCTCCACCGTCCGAGCTGGGAGCGCAGCTGAGCGGGCAGCTGGGCTCGGGGGCTGTGCCCCACGGGATGCCCTGAGCCCCTACGCTGCCAGGGCTGCTCGCCCAGGCAGCACCCGCGGTGGCGTGCCCCCGGGATGCAGGTAGGCAGGTCAGTGCAGGCAGGGGAGAGCGGCCGGGGGGCCCCCGCTGCCCATGGGTGCCATCCGGGTGTCTGCCTGTCCCATGGGTGTTTGAGGCCAGCCTTGCTGAAGCGTCGTGCTGTGCCGTGCTACTGTCCCCAGCCCGGTGGCACAGCTGCACCCATTGTGCAGTGCTGAGCGCTGACCCGGGGGGCACCGACTGTGCGTGCTGCAGGCTCCGGGCCGGCGGAGAAAGAACATGACGGAGTTCCTGGGGGACAGCAGCATCCCCAGCCCCGAGCTGGCTCCTCACGGCGGTGGCTCCCTGCCTGCCAATGGCACTGACACTTGGAAGAATCGCGCTGCCAGCCGCTTCAGCGGCTTCTTCGGCTCTGGCACCAGCACCGGATCCTTCGGGCGGGTAGGTAGGGCATGAGGAGAGGGCATGGGAGACACCCATGGCTATGCCTAGGAGCTGGACTGGGTCCTCCTAGGGCTTGAGCCGCCCCAGCTGCGTGGTCAGGGTGAGAGGATCCATCGTGTGTCCCCACCCAGCCGCTCTGCCTCCCGCTTTTGGCCAGGAGTCAGAGAAGCTGGAGCAGCTGATGAGCCGACTGCACGCCTATGGCACCTTCGGGCTGCCCAAGCTGCCACCCCAGCTCCGCTTTGACCGCGATTCTTGGGAGGAGGATGGGGACGAGGCTGGGCTGGTGCTGGAGGACAGCTGGCAGCAGATCATCCAGGGCGCAGAGGTAGGGCTGGTTGGTGGGGGGGGTTGCGGTGGCTCTGCCTGGCCGCTGGCACGGTGCTGACACTCAGCCCGGCAGGCCCTGTCACGTCGGCAGTGCCACCAGCAGGAAGCCATCTGGGAGCTGCTGCACACCGAGGCTACCTACATCCGCAAGCTCAAAGTCATCACAGACGTGAGTGCCAGCACAGCCATGCCACACCACGCTGGGGGCTGAGGGCTGCGGCTGCACCCTACCAGCTCCCCACTCTGTCCCCGCAGCTCTTCCTCTGCTGCCTGCTGAACCTGCAGGAATCTGGGCTGCTCTGCGAGGTGAGTGCTGGGGCTGTGGGACAAGGGACCCCTTAGGGGCAGATGGAACCTCAGCCTGGCCACACCAGCAGCACTTGACTGCGGTGCCTGCCAGCAGCCTGCCTCCCACCCTGCAGGTGGACGCCGAGCGGCTCTTCAGCAACATCGGCGAGATCATCCGGCTGCACCGAGAGCTGTGGCGTGGCATCATGGCCCCGGTGCTGGCCAAGGCGCGACGGACCGGGGCTCCTCTCAACCCCCTTGACTTCCTTGATGGCTTCAAGATGGTGAGTGGGGTGCCCTGTGCTGCAGCGGGGAGACGTGCTGTGCCACACTCTGCAGTCACCTTCCTGTGCCCCCCAGTTCGGCTCCCTCTTCAAGCCCTACGTGCGCTACTGCATGGAGGAGGAGGGCTGCATGGAATACATGCGGGCACTGCTGCGGGACAGCGAGCTTTTCCGTGCCTACGTCACGGTAAGGGGAAGGGGTGAGGGCTGGTGCCAGAGCTAGCACCAGGGCCAGTGCCAGGGCTGACACCTGTGTGTCACAGTGGGCCGAGAAGCATGAGCAGTGCAGCCGCCTGAAGCTGAGCGACATGCTGGTCAAGCCCCACCAGCGCCTCACTAAGTACCCACTGCTCCTCAAGTCTGTGCTGAAGAAGACCGATGACCCACGTGCCCGTGATGCCATCACCACCATGGTAAGGGGCTGGGGACCCAGGGCTGTGAGACACAGTGTGGGGTGGTCTCCCTGGCCCCTCAAACCAACCAGCACCCTGGATGCAGATTGGCTCTGTGGAGCACTTCATCAATGATGTCAACTCACGCATGCGGCAGCGACAGGAGCGGCAGCGCCTGGCAGCCATCCTCAGCCGCATTGATACTTATGAGGTGGTGGAAGGAAGCACAGATGAGGTGGACAAGGTAGGCTGGGCACAGCACAGTCACCACCCTATGCCATGCTACTCAGTATCATCTATGCCACATGCCATGTCATACCATGTCACCCTATGTCATTACAATGCAAGCCAAGTTAACTCATGCCATGCTGTGCTACTTATCGCCATGCCATGCCCTGATGCCCTATGCCATGTCACCCCATGCTGTGCCCCTGGCAGCTGCTGAAGGAGTTCTTGCGGCTGGATCTGACAGCCCCCATCCCTGGCACCTCCCCGGAGGACACCCGGCAGCTCCTCCTTGAGGGCAGCCTGCGGATGAGGGAAGGTAAAGACAGCAAGGTGAGGACCCTGGGTAGAGGGAGCTTTGTGCCTCGCCCCTGCCTGTCCACCATGTTGACTGGTGCCTATGGCCCTGTTATTGCCCTCAGATGGATGTTTACTGCTTCCTCTTCACTGACCTCTTCCTCATCACCAAGCCTCTCAAGAAGGCTGAGCGCACCAAGGTGGTTCGGCAGCCCTTGCTGGTGGACAAGGTGGTCTGCCGGGAGCTGAGGGACACGGGTGAGCAGCACTGGGGGTGATGTGGGCTGCAGGGGGGGGTCCCTAGACACTGCTGATGGCCTTTGCCCACAGGATCCTTCCTCCTCATCTACCTGAACGAGCTGGGCAGTGCTGTGGCCGCCTACACTTTCCAGGCCAGTGGGCAGTCGCTGTGCCGCAGCTGGGTTGAGGCTGTGCGCAATGCCCAGGTGAGCTGCGTGGTGGGTGGGTGGATGTCCCCCAGGCACCCTGTGGCTCTCTGATGCCTCCCTCTCCTCAGAACCTGCTGCAGCGACTGCGGCAGCGCCGGCACCTGGAGGAGGCAGAGGGTGAAGAGGATGATGGTGAGAGCAGCACTTCGGCTGCCAGTTCACCCACTGTCCGTCGCCACGGCAGCACCAGCTCAGACTCACAGCAGTGGTAGGGAGTGTGGAGGGGGGCCCCACACACCCCCTGGCCCAGCATAGCCTCCTCCTCACCCTTCTGCTCCCACAGCCCCTCCGATGGCTCCACTGAGACCCTGGCCGTGGTGGCGGTGGATTGTGGCGACGAGCTCTCCTCCCCAGACTGGGATGTGGGACCCTTCAGCTCAACCTCGGATGGCTCTTCTGTGGGCACCAGCACCTCCATCAGCACTGGCAACTCTGCTGACATCCCCACCTCGGCTGAGACCCCCACCCAGGAGCTGTCAGCAGGAGCTCTGCCGGTACCCCTGTCCCACGGGGCAGACCCCACGGCCAGCAGCTGCCGTTCATCCTCCATCGACAGCGCCTATGGCACTCTGTCACCCACCTCTCTGCGGGACTTCGGCCAGCAGCCAGAGGCCGTGGCTGAGGAGGAGGGCCGACAGCCGCCCATGGCAACCCCAATCCCGCAGCCCTCCTCACCCCGGCTGCGCCGCCGGACACCTGTGCAGCTCCTGCCCTGCCCAGCCAGGGTGCTCAAGTCCAAGTCAGAGGCCAACTTGCCCCAGCTTGTGCCCCATGGGTCCCCAGCCCTGCTCAGCCAGAGCCGCAGCCTCTCTGACCTCTGTGCTGAGCCCTCCTGGACTAGCCAAGCCCCAGGCCTCCTGGCTGCCCCCGGCAGCAGCAGCAGCTCCACCTCTGAGCTCTCGGAGACAGAGGAGCCAGGGCAGAGTCCTGTGTCCCTCCCAGGGGAGCTCATCTGCAAACCCTTGCCCGCTGCACACCGGACCCTTTCAGACCCACAGGCAGCACAGCACCGCAAGCTGACGCTGGCACAGCTCCACCGGATCCGGACCACGCTGCTGCTCAACTCCACACTGACTGCCTCGTAAGCACCCTCCTGCCTGCGTGCTCCCAGAGAATGCTCCTCAGGGCCTGGGTCCTGGTCCTGAGGGCATCTCTCCCTGCTCTGTGTTTACAGGGAGGTCTGAGAGACGTGGAGGTGGTGAGGATGGACACGTGGCTGCACCGAGGAGCTGTTCCCGTTTCTAACCGTACTGTAATGCCGGGGCCAGGCCGAGTGGGCACTGGGGTGCCATGCCAGTGGGGATGCAAACCCATCCCCTTGGTGAGGATGTGCCCCAGGTGTGGTGGCATGGGACTGCCTGCTTCTCCCTGGAGCGGGGACAGATGTGGCAAGTGGCTTGTGCCAAACCCTTGTCCACAGAGATGAGAGTTGGGGCCCAGCCATGGTGTGCTGGGCAGAGAGCCAGGGGGACATGGGGGGCTGTAGGGGGCCATGAGGCAGCTCCTGTGGGCAAGGAAGGGTTAACGATGTTGCTGGTGGTGAGTAGAGAAGGTGCTGAGAGGAACACAGTGCCGGTGGCACAGTGCCCTGAGTGGTGTGAGGAGGAGGCTGGGGATGGTGGCAGGAGGGAATGATGCTGCGGCTGGGGTGGGCAGTGGCCCCAGCGTCTGGCTGGAGCAGGGGTTTTGCCCTGTGGGTGGGCGGCAATGGGTAGAAGCACCTGGGGCTGGAGTGCAGGAGCTGCATGGGGATGTGGTGGTGAAGATGCCAGCCGCCGTCCTGTGCTGGGCTGCGTCCCGGCTGAGCAATAAACCAGCTGGTGCACGCTCGTGCCTGCCTCGCCTCTCCTTCGGATGAGAGGGATCCTTCTGGGTGGGCATGTGGCACAGCTGACAGGGGTAGCCGGCGGGGCTCGGAACAGGGAGAGTCCTGGGGAGAGGGTCCGCACTGTTTCCCGAGCCTCGCACGTCCTCCCAGCCACAGTGGATCTGCGCCGACAGGGAAGGGAAGGCAGCGGCCGGGCGGCCCATGGCAAGGCAGCGCAGGTCCCTCCCGCGCCCGGCGCTCCCGTCATGTGGTTTCGTACCCCCCGGACTCACTTCCAAAAAAGCATTTCCTCCTGCCGCGGCTCTAAAAGGCTGCGTGGGGAGGGCTGCTGCTCAGTCACCACGCGTCACGCGCTGCCGCCGCTGCTGGCAGTGATGGGGGGTCGGGCACCCTGCCTGGGCGCTGAGCTGCCCTGACACCCCGCTGTGCCCACCGCCCCGCTCCACTCACCGCCCCGGCATGACCCAGCCGCATCGGCCGCAAGGATGAAGCGCTGCTGCCTAGGGGTGGCTTGGGTGAGTGTGCTGGCACTGGGGTCCCGTGGATTCCTGGCATCAATTGCGGGATGCACCAGGGGGTGTGGAGGAGGGTTGGGTGGTGTAAGCCCAGTGCCAAGAGTTCTGAAACCCTGACCCTCCACAGCAGAACGCCTGGGACTAGTCTGCTTGCAAAGCGCCTGCAGCGTGGCATGGTTCTGGGCACAGCCATAGAGACTGCAGGCACGGCCATGGTGGCCACAGGCATGGCACGGCCACGAAGACTGTGGCCATGGTCATCATGCAGCTGTGGGGTTTTAGCCGCAGGGCTGCGGGCAGGGCACTGTCGTGGGGACCAGCTGTGCCACCAGCCTGCGGGCACAGGTCATGGCTGCCAGCGGTGGCGGCTGCTGGGAGCCATCCTGGGCGGTGGCTGCCCCAGCACGCGGGTGGCGGGAGCAGAAGCCTCGCCGCGTCCGCGGGCAGGAGCGGCACTTGGGCGGCACAGGAAGCCGTGGCTGTCCCTGCCGTGCAGCCCGCGGCACGACGTCGCCTGCGCCGAGGGCTCCGCTGTCCCCGGGCACCTGCTCCCCGCGCCGAGCCCGCTGCGGGGCCCACCATGGCACAGCCGTGCCAGGGTAGACTGGGCTGTGCGGGCGGGCCGGGGCGGGTGCCCTTTCCAGTCCGGCGGCGAGGAGTTTAACAGAAAATGATTCAGGCTCTAATCGGGGCCATCGCGGCCGGGAAATCCAGCCCCCGGCGAGGAATCCCCTGGCTCGCTGCCTACCCCGCGGCACTCCCCGGGCCCCTGCCGTGCCCTCGGGCTGAGGGGGTGCCAGCGCGGGCAACCCCCACCGCCCCCGCCGGGGCTGTCCGCGGAGCGGGGCGGCGCTGACCTAGTTCGGGACGCACGTAGGGGGCCGATAGCATCGTGGGGAGCGTGAAGCGGGCACGGCTTCCTCCCGGAGAGGAAATCGCCTCCTCTGCGAGGAAGAACAGCCCCAGGAAAGGCAGCGCTGGCAGCATTTAACCCTCCCGCGCCCGGCTGCCGACACCCTCCTGCGCTGCCGGCCAGGAGGCAACTTGTCCCCACTGCGGCGTCAGGGCCGAACATCCCCGCAGAACACACGAGGGGGTGGCACAGTGGGCCACTTGATATGCGTGCCACCAGAAAGAAGCTGCTCGTCCAGGTGCAGGGGGAATATGTGCTGCAGAGGCTGCCATCGAGCACTCTTGGAGCTGGGGTCACACACCTGCACACCTCCAGAGCATGGGGTTACGGGTGCAGCATCTTGCCTGGCACAGGCACTGGTGTCCGTGTGGCACTGACTTGGGCTTGGCTCTGCCTTTGGTAGCCCAGTGCATGTGGCTTGCAGGGTGGGGAGCATGGTACAAGAGCTGCCCACTGCAGGGACACTGCTCCTGGAGTGCTCTGGCTGCTGCACCCCTGCTTCTCCTTGCCTGCAGGTGATCCTGGCAGCGTTGTGGCTGGCAGTGAGTGAAACGCAGGCCCCACAGTGCCAGAACAGGCATGCCACCAGACGCCTCTGCCCTGCTGGCATGAACTGGATCAAGGAGGCTTGCCGGTGCTGCAACCCGTGTCCCGCAGGTGAGAGCTGCTTGGCACACCATGGCACAGTGGGCACACCACCACGGGTAGCCATGTTCCCTGTCACCTCTCTGTCCCCACAGGGACGTTCCTGTCCACTCCCTGCTCGAGCCTTGGCAATGACAGTCACTGTGACCCCTGCCCCAGTGGCACCTTCCGTGCCCAGCCCAACATCTTCACCAAGTGCCAGGCTTGCTACGAATGTGATCACCAAGGTGAGCTAACACCAGGCCACACTGCCATGCTGCATCATGCCAGGGTGCACTGTGCCCTGAAGCACCATGCCACTCACTACTATTTTCTGCAGCTTTCCAGAATGTGTTGAGCAACTGCTCAGCCACCAGCAACGTTGCCTGTGGCTGCAAGCCTGGGCACTTCCGCAGCTGCCTCGACGGGCAGTGCAGTGAATTCTCCTGCCTGCCGTGCCAGACCTGTCCTGGGCGCCTCATCCAACAACCCTGTGAGTGCTTCTGGCTAGCCTGTAGTGTGCCCCCACCAGCTGAGCCCCCCTCACCAGCTGTGTCACCTCTGGCTGTGCCACCCTGCCTGAGGCCTGCCCTTTCCCCAGGCTCAGAGACACAGGACACGGTCTGTGGCAGCTGCAAGCCTGATTTCTACCCCGAGGGTGGTGAGTGCCGTCCTTGCAGGACCACCCAAGATGCATGTGGACAGGAGTGCCAGAGAGTGTGCAGACAAGGTACAGGGTTGGTGGTGCTGGGTGTGGGGGCTGGGGGACACTGTGCTGGCTGGCTGATGGGCATGCTCTTGCTCCTCCTTGCAGGCTCTGGACTGGAGTACATTCTGCTGGCATTCACCGGGCCCCTCTTCCTGGGTGCCCTTGCCATCTACCACAAGAGGAAGCAGCTCTGGCATAATGTCTCAGCAGGCAGCACACTTCCCCCAGTGCAGGCTGCCAACCCCACAGTCAGGGCTGCAGCTGTGCCGTTGTACCAGGGCAGTGCCCAGATGGCTGACAGCAATTGCTGGACCCAGCCACGCTCCTCCCAGGTGACCAAGCTTGCTGGTGGCATGGCAAGGCAGAGCCCTGAGCACGAGGTCTTGCTGCAGAAGCAGCCTGGTGGCACGGCACGACCGGTAGGTGAGGTGGGACCCTCATCCTCACTGGAGCCCGGAGCCACTCTGCTGCAGGGCAGCCAACTCTACACCATCATCGATGTGGTGCCAGTGCGGCGCTGGAAGGAGTTCATGCGGGTGCTGGAGCTGCGTGAGGCAGAGATTGAGCTGGTGGAGCTGGAGGTGGCCCACATCCGTGACCAGCAGTATGAGATGCTGAAGCGCTGGTGCCAGCAGACCAGTGCCACCCTTGACCGTGTCTTTGCAGCTCTGGAGCGCATGGAGCTGTCTGGCTGCGCGGAGGCACTGCGCCGGAGCATGCTGGTGGGCCCCTGACCCCTCCAGTGCAGCCGCTCTGACAGAGGGAGGTCCCGGCACCTCCTTGGCTCGCTGAGTGCCTCGGCGCAGCCGTACCCTTAAGTATTGTTACTTATGCCGTGTAGACATTTTATGTCAGTTTTATGTCTCCTCCCCAGCCACCTGCCCCTCCCTTATTTATGGGACCCTGCACGCTGGCTGCCAGCCGCTCGCGGGACGAGCAGGCACTGAGCCCGCTGTGAACCTCATGGGATAGTTCTCGAGGCCGCCTGCCACCGGGCGCGCCTGCCTCTGCCCCAATAAAGTGGCATCTTCTCCGTCCACCAGCCCCTGGCCCTTCTTCCCAGGGATGCCTCGACCCAGCTGGCCACCGGGGTACCACTGGCAGCAGGGCCACCACGGGTGATGTGGCAAGGTGGACGGTGGTGGTGATGTGGCTGATGGGGGGGGTGGGATGTGTGTGATGGGGATGAGAAGGGCGCTGTGGTGCGGGCGGGGGGTGGTGTGGGCAGCCCCAGGAAGGCGCGGGGCACTGCTGGCGGGGTTTATCGTTTTAATTGCTGGAAAGGCAGGCGGTCTGGGGTGGAGGCTGGGAGCAGCGTCCAGTGGCTCCAGAGGTGGGAGGGGCAGGAGTGGAGGCAAGCGTGCCACAGCCACAACAGTGAGCGGTGCCAGCAGGGAGCACATGGAGCTGGGCAGTGAGGTGAGCCCAGCCACAGCGGTAGAGCCAGGTGGCACACAAGGAGCCAGGTGCCCCATGCGATGGCAGCTCACTTTACAAGGGGCAACATGGGGTGGCGGTGGGCTGACGGCAGCGGGGTAGGGGCTACGGGTGCCTGGGGCAGCGGTGGGGCTCCTCCAGGCTAGACTACATGGCCATCCGTGGTGGGAGGAGGGTGCCAAAGTGCATTCTGGTCCATGCTGGGACCTACTGGCCTCCTCCCGCCGCGAAGAGCCAGGGCACAGCATGGCGTGGCTAATGCTTGGCTATGTCCCCCTTCTTGAGGATGATCTGCCGCTGCCAGGGTGCCAGCTTTGTCTCATCGTACCCGAGAGTCCTTAGCTTTTCCGACTGCTCCTTCTCCTTCTCCTCCTCCTCCCGTTTCAGCTTTTCTTGCTCTTTCCTGCTTGGCAGTGGAAGGCACAGGACACTTTGGTCACCAGAGCCACCAGTGCCATTGTGCCCACTCACTCGCCCAGGGAAGGGGCTTGCGGCACTCACCGTTTCTGCTCCCTGCAAAGGCAAAGCAAAGAGCTGGGTTAGCAGAGCACGGGAGCAGCCAGCTGGCAGTGCCACGCTCCCCGGCCCTGGCTCACCTCTCCTCCTCCAGCTTCTTGCGCAGGATGTCCCTCCTCCAGGCTGGCATGCTGGCCAGGCGCGCCTCTTCCTCCTTCTCCTGCAACAGACACCTGCGTTACCTGCACTGCTGGGAGCCCGCCGTTGCTGCCGGCACCACGGGGCAGCGGCATCGCCCCAGAGCATGGCACTACATCTCAGCACAGCACTGGCAGGGGCTTGCCAACATCATTGCCCCATTGCCCCTCGCTGCCCGCCTTCTGGCAGCAGAGGGAGGAGGAAGGAGTGCGCGGCGTGGCCAGCCCTTCGCAGCACACCACAGCTTTATTGCAACGACACGCGGGAGCCCACGCTGCCCCGGCACCGCAAACGCCACACCGGAGGGGAGCACAGCCCTGGTGCTACACCCCCCGCACAACACACAGCCACAGCAAGCGGCACACTGCAACCTCGGCCTGCGGCCACGCGAACCAACACCGAACCCTCACCGAGCAGAGCCACGGCACTACCAGAGCCACAGCGGCGGCTGGGCACACCTGGGCGCCGGGTCCTGCTGTTCCCGGCTGCCCTCAGAGCCTGCTCCCAGCCAACCCCGCACCGCACTGCTGGCACAGCCTGCAGCACCCTGCCGGGCTCAGGTGTCGGACATCTCCACCTCCTTCTCCTTCCAGAAGGAGAAGCTGCGGTCAATGAAGCGGCAGACGTCCTCCTCGCTGAACTCGCCCAGCTCCAGCACTGGCACCGGCACAGGCACTGCCGCCCCCTCGCTTTCTGCCGCTGTGGGAAAGGACTCTTGCGAGCTGTCTGCCACTGCAGTGGGGCTGTCCCCGAAAAACTCCTGCACAAGGTCCTCAAAGCCATCGAGCCAGTGGCAGTGGCCAGCCTCCACCCTCTCTAGAGCAGCACGATGGAAACGGCGGACGCGGTGCCAGCTGTGTCTGCCCAGTCGGTCGAACATCTCGTAGCAAAGGAGGTGGCGGAAGCGTCGTTCCTCGGTGCTGAGTGGCATCTCCAGGAGCTGGAAGTAGCCCAGCATGAAGAGGTCGAGCGGGAGGCTGTCGTGGGGCATGGGCGAGCCGCCGACGTGGGGCAGGAAGTGCTGGGGCCAGTATAGCACCGTGGCACGGCTCAGTCGCCGGATCTGCCGCCCTGGCACCCGGCGGGCGATGCTCCTCCAGCGAGCCAGCAGCTGCCTCGCCGCTGGCCGCTGCCTTCCCAGCTGCCGTGACCGCTCCACCTCGGGCACCAGTGCCTGTGCCCGCTTCTTCCAGTAGTCCAGGAAGAGGCAGACAGCGCGTTCCTTGTGTGCCTCTGCACGCTCTTGCAGGTTGCTTGATTCTGGCTGTGCCAGTCGGCTGCGCTGTGGTGCCCCATCCCCATACTCCTCTTCCAGGACAGGCTGGCGGGCATTGCCAGGGGTTTGTGCCCGCTTGCGTTTGGTGACCCTGGAGAGGGGCGTGGGGGATCCTCCTGGCCCCTCATAGTTGGCCTTGAGGTTGCGGACAGACACGCCACAGCCCAGGATCTCACGTCGGGCATCGTGGTGGGTGCGAGGGCTGCCCACCGTCCCCACAGCCTCCCGGCCCTCCTGGACTCCCAGGGTGGCTGGCAGCGTAGCCGGGCTCCTCGGCAGTGTGCAGGGCTGGCTGCCTCGGGCAGGTGGTTCCTTGCGGGCGAGGGCAAAGCACTGGGGCAAGGGGTCAGCGGACAGCACTGGGAGCGGTGGCAGCTCCTCCTCCAGCCACCCTGGCTGGGCCTCTTGCATCACCCGCAGGCTCCCCAGCTGCCTCTCCAGGTACCGCACGTCCTCCTCCCACATCGGCTGCCCGGTGGGTCCCGGGGTGCCCTTGCGGGCGGGTGGCCTGCGCTGACACAGCGGCAGCGAGTAGCTCCCGGGCTGTGGCGGGAAAGAGGGCAAAGGGGCTCTTGAAGCTGCACCGCATGCACTCTGTGCCGCCGCTGCCATGCACAACACCCCTGCATGCAGGTGAGGTGGTCCTTTCTCAAGGCCACGAACAGGGGACGATGCCACACATGCCATCTCGCCAGGTCCGGAGCTGCTGGGCCTCGCCCGCGCCACGCTCGCTGCCACAGCACGAAGGATGCCCCTACCTTACGCCGCTGCTCCTCCTCCTCCTGCATGCGGAGCTGCAGCTTGCGCACCATCACCTGCCGCTTCCACTCGGGGATGGGCCGGCCCTGCTCATCGTGGCTCGGCACCAGTGCTTCCACCTCCGCTGCTGCCCCCGCACCCGCCGCTGACACCGGTGAACTTCCATTCAGCACCGGCTCTGGCGAGCCGCCTGCTAGGCAGCGCGGCGGCCCAGCTGCCTCGGGGGTGGCCGGCGGGGTGGGCGTTCTGGTGGGTGATGGGGAGGACACCGGCGACTCTGCCTATAGAGGAAGGAGGGAGGGTAGTGGGTGTCCACTGTGCCAAGCTGCGACCAAACACCAGCTCCTCTGCCCCCCGTCACCACATACATTGGCCCCTGCCTGGCCGCTGCCGGAGAAGACGGTGGTGAAGCCTTTGCTTTGCGGTGTCGGCTTGAGGCTCTTCCCAGCTTTGATCTCAGCCAGCAGCTCCGAGTTGTCACCAGTAGGGGACATCATGTTGAAGGACTTGGTGCCTGAGGGGAGGCAGGGAGGGCAGTAAAGACCCTTTCATCGGCAGCCCCCCACCCCTTGCTGCCCCAAAAGCATAGGGGTGATTGTCTGACTGTCCCCAAACCTAGGAGCCCCTGCGACCACCATTGGAACTCTCCGGGTCCATGGAACCAGCACCCTGACACCCAGTCCCCTGGGTCCATGGGACCTTGCTACACCAGCACCCTGGCACCCATCTCACTGGGTCCATAGGAACAACACCCAAATCCTCAAGTCCACGGGACCTCACTGGAGCAGCACCCCAGCAGCCATCAACCTGGCACCCTAGCTCCATGAGGACAGCACCCCAATACCCAGTGTCCTATGTCCATGGAACCCTGCTGGAGCAGCTCTGAGTGCCACCTACCCCGCAGCACTGTCCTGTCACCGCAGTGACCTGGTGTGGAGGGACAGTTCTGTGGATAGTGCAGCCCCAGTGCGGCAGGGCAGCCCTGTGCCACCTCATCAGGAGCCCCGGACCTGCCACGCTCCCCCACAGTCCCTGGCAAGAACACACAAACAGCCTGAACCAGTCCCGAGCCCCAGAGGCTGCACGGCACCAGCACTGGGGCACAGCAGCGCCTCTGAGGATGCCCTCACCGCCCGCCCCGCGCGCACCCACCGTCCATGCCAGCCATGTGTGAGTCCCTAACGGCCCATTGTGCTGTGCCAAAGCAGAGCCCCCTCCCCGCCGCCGGCGCCCGCAGCTCGCCCCGCTCTGCTGCGCCGTGCCGGGGCCAGACGGCAGCGGGTGCTGAGGGGCCAGCGGGGTGCCCGTGCTGCCATCCAGCGCCGGCTGAGACCCCTTAGCCCCAGGAGCCGGCGCTAATAAAGCAGGCGCTGAGCAGCGGCCAAGCCTGCCGGTGGCGATCAGCAGCGGGGGAGCGGCCGCTGCGCTCACGTGGCGGGGTCACGCCGGCCGGCTGAGCCCAGACAAAGATCCTCTGTGTCCAAGCCTGGCAGTGGGGCCACGCGGGCCACGGGGGGCGTGGGGCCCCGTCCGCTTGCCTAGCCCTGCCAGCCCTGGATCGGCGCTTGGGGCACCCACATGGCACACGGGCCTGGCGATGCAGCAGCAAGGGGTTGGCAGGCAGGAGGGCTGTGGGCAGTTGGCAGCACAGAGGCTGCCGATGCCCCGTGGCTTTGGGCAGGACCGTGCTGAGCTAGGTTCCTCCATCTGTGCCCCATGGCAGGGCACCCCCTGAGCAGGAGTGTGGGGCGCTGGTACTTACTCTTCATCTGCCTGAGCGCCTTTCCTCCTAGGGGGAGAAGCAGAGAGGCGGCGCAGGACGCGCGGCAGAGGAAGGATTTGGCCACCGCGAGACAAGAGAGAAGAGAAGCGGCCAGCAGTGAGAGCAGGCGGGGGCGGGCGGGCATGGGGGCCCCCGCGCCGACACCGGAGGAGAGAAGGACAGAGAGGCTATCAGGAGCCGTGCGGCCACAGAGCCGCAGGAGGACATGCGCCAGGATGGCCGATGCCACAGTGCAGCTGATAGGATGATGCCCAGGATTGCTCCCTGTGCCCACCCAGTATCCCGCCACTTACTTCCCGTGGAGGAGGAGGAGCGGCGGGGGCCAGCAGGGGTCTCGGCCAGTGGGGGTGGCGGTGGTGGGCAGCCAGCATCAGGCAGTGGAGGAGGTGGTGGTGGTGGCGGCAGCTCAGTGCCAGGCTTGCTCTCCCCATTGCGCATGGTATCCGTTGAGATGGGTGATGCCTGGAAGAGAGCACGGGCAGGCGTCGCCTGGAGCAGTGCTGCTGAGCCACGTGCTGGCTCTGGGTGCGAGGCTGGGCGCTCACCTCCTCGCTGTGCGCCATTCGCCGCGGGCCAGGCTGCTCCCCCACGCCGTGTCCCAGTTGCTTGTAGTAGTCGCCGGTGCTCGGCTGCTTGCCGAAGTTCCTCGATCTCCTGGTGGAATCGGCCCTGCGCAGGCCCTCGGGGCTGCTCTCGCGCGATGCCAGCTGTAATGGGGAGTGCATCTCAGTGCGGCAGTGCCCAGGGTGGCCATGGGGCAGAGCCGTGGTGGAGCAAGCCTGTGATAGTGGTGGGCTGTGAGGCAGATGCCAGGGTTGGAATATGGCAGGCACATGCTTCAGGGGTCCACTTGGCATCAGGCTGCACCAGAGGCTGCATGCTGGGGTGGCAGCCTGTGCCATCAGTACCTGGCACCGTGACCCCATAGCCTGTGTCCAGAAGTGTGGCCGAGCCTCTCCCGGGATAACACCCTGGGAACAGAGTGCGGAGCCCCGGCCCCACGGATTACCGGGAGCTTATCCCGCGCGGGGCTGAGGCCCAGTTCCAAACTCTTTCTGAACAGTGCTCTCAGGCAGTGCAGCCTCGGCTCACCCCGGCACATACCACAGCGGCTTTGCAGGTCGTGCTGACGAGAGCTGGCACTGTAGGGAGCTGTGCCCGCTCCCCGGGTCCGGGGTGCCGCAGTGGCACAGCTCCACTCCCCACCTCGGGGCCTCTCCATTTGCATTTCCCGGTGCGCCACCTCCGCGTGTGGCATTTGCACAAGTCTCGGTGCTCGCCACTGCCACCAGCCTCAGCTAAGTCAACAAGCACCAGCTTGGTGCTTCCTGCTCCAGCTGCTGTGGGCTCTGTGCCAAGCCCAGCTCCAGCAGCCCTAGCCCTGGTCTAACGCGAGTATCTGTGCCACACAGTCCCCCTGAATAGGGCACCAGCACCGCTCTGGCATCGGGATGGCACATCTGCACTTCCCCAGAGCTTTCCAGCTCTGCAGCCCCAGGCAAGGCCACTCATCAGCCTCGTAAGTGCTAACAAGCCAGGGCCAGGCACAACGAACAAAATGGGGTCCTGAGCCCTGCATGGGCCCAGCACACACTACTGTGCTGAGCCCCCCATCCCATACACCACCATCCTCACCACACTGGGCTCTGCCAGTACGCAGCCATGACCCATTCTGCCATCCCTGGTGGGCTCATGAGAGTCATGGTAGGGGGTCGGGGTGGCCCAGAGCCCACTACATCCCTATGCCTCCCGCGGCCCGTTCCGGGGGGCTGCACCCCTCTTACCTGTGCACGCCCGGCTGAGCCCTCTCAGCTGCTGGCAGCACTGGCAGTGCTACCTGACACCTGCAGCGCAGGCGACACCGGAGCCGACCGCTCGGGTTACAGCCTGCGCAGCCGCCCACGCCCAGCTTGGTGTGGTGCCGGCGGCACCGCCAAGGCCACGTGGGCACAGCTGTGCCAGCCGGCCACGCGCCAGTCTGTGTGGTGCTGCCAGGTGAGGTGATGCATCTGGACTGCCCAGTACCATGTCGGCACAAGAGCACAGCTGGCTTCGACTTGCTGTACCCTCACCTCCCGTTGCACCCTGTCCCCTGGTGCCTGCCAACATTGTGAGCACATGGGCTCAAGCCGGGGCTGGCCCCTCCCAGAGCTGTCAAGAGCTACTGTCTCCCCACGGGAGATCGGTGCCTAGTGGCATGTGCCCCCCAGATGGCACATCCGCTGGGCCAGCGGCAGGTGCATGGGCCGTGGTGCTCGGGCCGTACCTCTCGGCGCAGCGCCTGGCTCTCCACGTGCCGCAGGTTGTTCTTGGCCCGCACGTAGATATCGGCGGTGTAGGGTGCAGCAGAGGGCGTGGGTGCAGGGTAGCCGGGGGGCGGCGGGGGCAGTCGGGCAGTAGGGGGTGGGGGCGGTGGGGGAGGGAAGGCGGGGGGTGGAGGTGGAGGGGAGCCCTCGCCTGCCGACCCCCGGCCCCGTGGCCGCGTCTCAGGGTCCAGCATGTCCATGTAGGCCTGCATGTCCGCCAGCGCCGGCTCGGGCACCCCTGCGCAGGGCAGGGGGTCAGCAGGGGCTGGCTCCACGGGCCCTACCCCACACCCCCCAGCCCTGCACTCACGGGCAGCAGGGCCCCCCCCGGGGCCGCCCCTCTTCTCCCCGGTGCTGGACTGGCTGGAGTGGCAGGAGTCGTAGTTGGAGAGGGTGCTGGCGGGGGAGCCCACCTCAAAGCGTGCCTGGGGCACCGATGCTGTCGTGTTGGGCGACGACATGCCCGAGTCGGGCTGCCGGTACTCCCCGTCCGCCGAGGGGTCTCGTGACAGCACACGGTGCTCCACGCTCTGCTGGCAAAGCCGTGCGGTCAGGCGTTGGGGTGGGAGCAATGGGGCTTCCACACACCCCACAAGGTGCCCACATGCCCGGCTGCAGGGTGCTGCTGTACCATGTTCTCCACGGTGCGCAGGTATTGGGCGCAGTGGCTGTGGCCGTTGTAGTCAGCGAGGTCGGCTGCCGTGTAGCCATCCTGGTCACGGACGCTGAGGTCGGCACCATTCACCACCAGGATCTGGCAGCACTGAGGAGAGGTGGAGTGTGTGGGTAAGCCCAGAGGGCATCCCCCATCTGCTCTGGCACCCCACTAGCCACTGGCACCCACCTCCAACTCGCCGTTCTCAGCAGCATCGTGCAGTGGCGTGCCACCCCAGCTGTCGGCAGTTATCTCTCCACCGTGCAGCAGCAGCCAGCTCAGCACCTTGGCGTGGCCACGGCTGGCGGCGAAGTGCATGGCTGTGGCCCCCTCAGCGTCCCGCTCTGACAGGCTCACCGTCGTGAAGCTCATCTGCACAAGCAGACGGGCTGAATGCTGGCACCGGGCACCCCACACCGTGACACCAGACCGTGCCCAGTCATTGCTTACCAGCCAGACGATGACAGTGTTGTGGCCCATCTGGGCAGCGGCGTGCAGTGGGGTCATGCCGTCATGGGCACGTGCATGAGGATCAGCCCCGCAGTCCTGCACCAGGTACTGGATGATCTCCAGGTGGCCCTCCTGGCAGGCGAGGTACAGAGGGGTGGCCCCCGTCTTGGTCTGGGCACTCAGCGTGCTGCAAGCGGGGCACAGCGCCCGTCACCTGCAGCCACCACTGCCAGCAGTGCACTGGGATGGGTGGGCACAGGGTTGTGGGGATATGAGGACATGTGGGAGCATAGGGTGGATGCAGGGGCATAGGAGATACACTGGGGGCAGGCAGGGCAGTGCCAGAGCCTGGCTGAGTGGGCAGTGTGGGCCAGCAGCCACCCACCCTGCGGCTCTCAATGGGTCCCTGCACGGTGGCGGGAGGTCACTAAGTTAATCAGCCTGCTTAGGCTAAGCTCCTTCCTCCGGCTGTTTTTGGACACTGCAATTTAGCAGTATTTTAAATAAGCCTCTTAGGCAGCACCGGCCATGGGGGAGCAGGCAGGGAAAGGCCGACGTGCACCATGGCCCTGCTGAGCCCCACTGCCCACTGCCAGCACCGCTGTTTGGCATGGGCATCCCCGTGCCAGCCCTGTGGACTTTGATCTCCCCACACCCTGTATATCCCAAATCAGATAGCCTGCATACCACATCCTAAATCCTGCATCCCACATCTCCACATTCCTATATCCCACACCCTGCATCCCGCATCCCTGCCGCAGGAAACTGTTTTATTAAGAGCTCCGTAAACAAACCTGTTGAATATTTAAAAGAGGAAGAGCAATAAATACTGGGGCCCCTTATCGCAGCGATCGCGGGCCCTTAATAATTGATTCCTGTAACCGTGAGACGAGCTGCAGCCAGCGCTGCCTTCCCACCGTGCTGTGGCGCAGGGCAGTGCCGCAGTGCCAGGTCGGCACATTACTGGGCACTCCCCAAGCAGGATCTGGGACAGTAGCAGGCTGTGCCGGAGCGTGAAGAGCGACAGACACTTGGGCACTTAGCCCCCTATGGCCGTTTCCCATTAATCGGGAAAGGGTTAAGCCACTTGGGGAGCGCCGGTAAACTGCTTTGCCAGATGGCCAGGACCCCACGCCGTGCAACCGGCTGCTGGGGACCCCGCAGGGCCTGTGCGAAGGTGGCCCGGGAGCGCCAGCAACCCGCGGCGACATCTGGGGTTGGGTTTCGTGGATGTAACGGAGCCTCCGGGCGGACGCGAGGCCGGGAACGGGGCCAGCCCTAAATAATTCAAGGGGAAGGCGGCAACGGCGGCAGAGCGACCCCGGCGTGAAGCGTGAAAGCCAGCGCTGGAGGGCGGCAGTCAGCGCCGCACCGGGGCCGGCACCGCGGGCACCGAGCAGGAGCTGCGGCCGGGCCCAGGCCGGGCTGAGGGCTACAGGGGTTGATGCCCACAGAGCCCAGGGCTGAGCTGTCGCCCGGGGAAGGGAATAAAGAAACTGAGGCTTGGGCTGGGGAAGTTGTGGGCGGTGAGTGCCATGGGGGCTCAGGCCCTGCGGGGATGGGAAGCACTGGAGGAGATCTGCGGCCGTGGTACCCGGGCACAAAGAGGTGCTGAGCTCCCCTCTCCTCAAAACTGCCTCGGGACGCCCTGGCCGTGGCGGAGCTGAGCACGCACACTCCGGCACCCCCAGTCTCTGAGCGCACCGGGCACGGCATGGGGCGGCAGCGGGTCCCGCCTCGGCTGGACCCGGGAGTTATTTCGACCAGCCTCTGCCCGCAATAGGAAATCAGACCACGAGCTGCAACTCCGCAGCCAGGCCGGGTACCGTGTGCCCGGCAGGCTGTAGTGTCAGGTTCCCTGAGCAGCGGCCCGAGCACCGTTGGATGGGCGAAAGAGGGTTGGCTGCCATGGCGGTGCTGGGGCTGCCGCGTCCGGTGTTGCCCGCAGCTTGGGCAGGCAGAAAGGTCGCGTAGGGCGCGGTGTCGGACCTGGCTCGGCGGGCAGCCTGATCCATTTACATAACGGCAGTGGACAAAGGCGGCTGTGTTATCACCGGGGGCCCGCCGCAATATTTCTGCCAGAGCCCGCCGCGCTCCTCCTCGCCCTTTCTCCTCGGGCCATAAAGCAGGCGCAGGTGGCTGCTGGGCTGATAACGCGGTCGCGTTGCCCTTGGAGCCGGGGATGAGGGTGGCTGCGGCATCAGTCCCCTGCTCTGGCACCTTGCCCTGCGTGATGGGGCGGCAGCAGGCACCCAGATCCCTGGCCAGCCTCTCTCCTGCCCGTGGGTGCCCCAGGTGCCGAGCCCGTGTCTCCCGCTGGCAGTGGGGGCCGTTACCTGGGGCAGTGTCCCAAGAGTATTCGTAGGGAAGGGAAATCCCCTTTGGCCGCGGCGTAGTGGACGGGCAGCGCTCCCGTGTTGGTGGCCGCCGTGGGGTCGCTGCCCCCGAAACGCAGGAGCCAGTCGATCACCTCGTGGTGACCGAAGCGGGCTGCTAGGTGTAGGATGGTGGCACCGGAGTTGTCTGTGTCCTGCGGGAGAAAGCGGGAAGGCCATCGGCACCGGGAACCTGCGCCCTCTGGCAAAGAGAGTGTGCCGGGCTGGGGAACTCCCAGCCGGGAGCTGGCACCGGGAAAGGGGCCTGGCCAGGGTGGAGGTCCCGTCTGCACGGAGCAGGCCGTCGGAGAGACCACGGGACAGGCGTGTGTGCTCTTCTGTGGGGCCTGCAGCGGCACAGGGCGAGTGTCGCACAAAGCCCCGTTTGTGCCGCCGTCCCGGCTGCCCTCAATGGTCACACGGCGGGCCGAACCTGCCGCCGGCCAGGAGGTAGCCGAAGTGTGCTGACCGCGTCCTTCCCGCTTAATCCCCCTCCCAGCCCCTCCGCTGCCTCCTCTTCCTCCGCCCGTCACATGGCGTTAGCTGTTGGCCGGCCCCGGGACAAGCGGCTTACCACCCCGGTCCCGCCGTTGTGTAACCCCGGGAGGGGCCCTACAGCCCTGGAAAGTTTGTGCCCCCATAGGGATGCCGAAGTCTCTGCCGCCGGTGCCACCCGCTTTTGTCCCGCCGGTGCTGTGTGTGGGACCCCGGTTCCCCCACCCACGAGGGTCCCACCGCCCTCCGCCGCCCCGCGCGCCCAGCTCGCACCTGCACGCCGCAGCCCCCCTGGGTGAGCAGCCACTGGAGACAGGCGAGGTTGCCGGTGGCGGCGGCGTCGTGGGCCGGTGTGGCCCCGTTGCGTGCCCGCGCATCCCCGCGGAGCGCGGCTTCCGCCGCCAGGTACCGGAGGCAGGCTAGGCGGCCAGCGCGGGCGGCGTGGTGCGCGGGGGAGGCTCCCAGGGCGTCCCGCAGCCCCGGCCGCAGCAGCCCAGCCGCTCGCAGCCCTCGTAGAGCCTCCACATCTCCCTGCCGCGCCGCCTGCAGCGCCCGCTCCAGCGCCATCCTGGCCCCGGCCCCGGCCTCGGCGCCGGCCAGGCCCCGCCGGCCCCGGCCGCCGCTTGGCACTGCGCGGCGCTCCCGCCCCGCTGCCCCCCGCCACCGCCGGCTCCTCCTCCCTCGGGGCCGCCCCTCTGCCAGCCCCGCCCGACGGCGCAGTGCCGCCCGCTGTTCGCTATCTACTGCCCGTTGCCCTGCGCCCGCTATCCACTGCCCTGTGCCCGGTGCCACTGCTCGCTCCAACGCGTCACCTTCCTCTGTCCTTGCCAGGGCACCCGGGCTTTACGAGACCAAGGCTGGCCCGGTGGACCTGGCTACCGTCCCACCTGTCCCACGGGTGTCCAGTTGTCCCGCCCGCCAGGGCGAGACGCGTGCAAATGATGGGCTCGTCCAGCAGCCCGGCTGTAAACCTGCCGGTACTGGCCGAGCATGCAGGAGGGGGGCGACACTGGGTGTACTTGTCCCTTGCCCGGAAGGATTGTAACGGGCTGTGGAAAACGAGAACCGACGGCAGGAATCGTGGACAGCGCGAGCAGAGGCGGCGGGATCCGCAGGCAGTGGCGGCGGTTGCCACGGGCACGGGCAGCTGTCAGTATGCCCCCTCGGGACGTCCCTCGCTGTCAGCACTGCGGACAGCGGCGACAGTGCTCCTTCAGTACCACAGACAGCGATGCAACCGTCCCGCCCGCGAGGGAACCGGTACCGCAGCGCAGGAGCACCGTGTACCTCCCTAGCCCCGTGTCCCTTTTCTGTTGCCATCTAGCTGAGCAAGGTGGGAACCTCTGACCCCCGGACTGCATCTCGAGGACACCCGGGCCGCCCACCCGCTCCGCCTCTCAGCAGAGCCACGAGTCCCCCATGAAGCCGCACCAACGGGAACTTCGACCGGCTACAAGCTTCGCCCATTCGGCTGAGGTGGCGCGATCGCCGTCCCGGAGGAATCACTCCAATCCCGGGGCAACACGGGAGCACCGGCCGCGGGACTCCCGCGGCACCCCGTGGCGACACCGGACAGCAGAGCGCTGGCCCCGCTCCGCTCGCCGTGCAGGGGAGGGGCGCGGCGCTGCCAGCCAATGGGGCTGCCGGGGAGGCGGAGCGCGGGGCTGCGCACCAATGAGTGTGCGCGGAGGGCGGTGCCGCGCGGGGGCGGGGCGCGCAGGGCGTGCCGGTGCCGCAGCACCGTTGCGGGCGGGGCGCCGGTGCCGCCATGTCGGAGCCGGGGGCCGCGGGCCCAGGGCCGGCCGCCATCCAGGTCTCCAGGTACGGTCCCGCTGCGCCGTCCGCGTCCATGAACCGAGGGAGGGCTCGGCAGGGGTGGGCAGGTTGGTTGGGCACCGCGGGCGGGCGCCTGGGCCGGCCCTGCAGCCGGGGTGCTACCAGCGGCGCTGCCAGCACTGCTGCCGGCACCGCTGCCGGCACCGGCAATACTGCCCTGACCGGGGACGCTGCCCGCGCTGGTCATGCTGCCTGTGCCGGTGACGCGGCCTGCACCGGCACACTGCCTGCGCTGGTAACACTGCCTGCACCCGGCACCGAGAAAGAGAGCCACACCCTCGCTCCGCTTCCTGTTAGCGGGCAGGGCGTGACCCGGTTCTCCTGCCGCTGCCCGCTGCAGCTTCCTGGAGTGGCTACCTGCCCTGGCGCGTCTCCTTCCTGGCTCATCATAGCTATTGCCCCATCACCACCAGGCCTCGCCTTATCTCCGCCAGCCGATTTCTTCCTGCTCTGCCAAAAGCCACTGCTGCCGGGATGCCAGGTGGAGTGGTAGGCAGGTGCCTGACTCAATCTGTTTGTCGCAGTGGGGTGGCAGTGAGATGCAGTCCCAGACGAGCAGCCAGCTGGCCTGGCACAGGGGCGTTGCCCCCTCCCAGTCCCAGCGGTAATTTAGGGCGGTTTCCACCGCCGCTCGCAGCAGCCACGTGCAGGCAGCCGGTGTCGCTGCCGGCACCAGCGTGGTGCGAGATGGCCCAGCAGCTCATCCGGTAGGGCAGCAGCACCCCTCTGAGGGGTTGCACTAGGATTCAGGCTGGGGGCACGGCAGCGAGGTGTGAGCTCGGTGTCCCTCTCTTGGCAGGATCATGCGCCCAGATGATGCCAACGTGGCAGGGAATGTGCATGGGGGAACCATCCTGAAGATGATTGAGGAGGCGGGAGCCATCATCAGCACCCGCCACTGCAACTCCCAGGCTGGGGTAAGTCATGCCAGGGCACCAGCTTGGCCAGGGTACAGGGACTCTCTGACTTCGCCCACTGTGCCCTGTGGGCCAGCTGAGAGTGGGGGCTTCCCCAGGAGTACCAGCTGTCCTGAGAGGGCTCCATGTTGTCCCCCCAACACCAGAAGCATTTGTTCCTGTGTGCAAACCACAGGCAGCCCTGGTGCTGCCAAAGCGTGGCCTCAGCATCCGCTGAAATAGTTTCAGAAGCAGAAACGTTACAGTGCTGCTGTAAATGTTTTATCTGAAGGGTGAGTCAGAGGCAGCGCCGTTGTCAGTTATGGGTGGGGAAGGCAGCTCAGCTGCTGGCAGATAAGGCAGATGCCACAGTGTGGGAGCCATGTGTAGCATGGGCTGTTGTCCTGTGTGGCCTGGCTGTGGCTGCTACCCTGGCTGTTTTGCCATCTCCAGGAGCCCTGTGTAGCCGCGCTGGCGCGGGTGGAGCGGACGGATTTCATGTCCCCGGTGTGCATTGGGGAGGTGGCCAACGTCAGTGCTGAGATCACCTACACCTCCCGGCACTCTGTGGAAGTCCAGGTCAACGTCATGTCTGAGAACATTCTCACAGGTAGGTGTCCACTGGCAGCTCTGTCCCAGAACTCCAGGACTAACCAGGAGAAGTCAAGAGCTTGCAGTCCTCTAGCCACTGTTGGCACACCTCCCAGCTGGCACAGGGCTTTTGATTGAGTGCTGGGGGCAGAGCTGGGACAGGAAGCTGAGGCAGGCTCCTGAGGAGCACAGCTCCACTGATGTTTTTTTCGTGGAGAAAGGAAGCTGCCATTAGCTCCTCCTGCCTCCTCTGCTGCCCGTGGCTGCCTTTGGCCTGAAAAAAGGGCTTTTTCCTGCCGTTGCTGTGGCAACTGGCCTCGCCTGCCACGACGCCTTCCCCGAGCGAGTTGTCATATCCGCTGTGAGCCAAGCCCAGCAGAGCTGGGGCCTGCTTGATGCTAGTGACACCACCAGGGTGTGGCCAGCCCCAGACTGTGGCAGCACGAGCGTCAGGTGAAACTGCCTCATCTCTCCTCCAGGGGCAAAGAAAGTGACGAACAAAGCGACACTGTGGTATGTGCCACTGTCCTTGAAGAATGTGAACAAGGTCCTTGAAGTACCCCCCAT
This sequence comes from Pogoniulus pusillus, assembly GCF_015220805.1. NCBI lineage: Eukaryota > Metazoa > Chordata > Aves > Piciformes > Lybiidae > Pogoniulus > Pogoniulus pusillus. The sequence goes on from NC_087299.1 coordinate 4,537,928, forward strand.
CCAGGTAGGATGTCTCACTTTGCTTCCCCAAAACTGGAGCATGGTCCATCAGCAGCCCTGGAGGTGCCAGTGGCTTTGCTGGCACAACTCTTACTGACTCTTCCTTCCAGTATGTGAGAAAGGAGCAGGAGGATGAGGGGAGGAAGCGCTACGAGGAACAAAAGCTAGATCGTCTGGAAACCAAGCAGAGGAATGGTGATGTGATCTTCCCTATCATCAACCCAGGTAACACGGGCAGTGTGTGGCCTGGGGAAACATCACTGTGGCACTGGGAGGCTGAAGTGGTCCCTGAGGCAGCTCCACACATCTCTGGGCACCTGTGACTGTGTGCTCCAAAACACTGCCTCAGGGATGGGGATGGGATTTTTGAGCTGTGGAGGGGGAGCCAAGTGCTGGGGCTGAGGGGTGGGATGCTTTCTGATGGAACGTGGTTCCTGGCATCTTTCCTGCATCCCTGCTGTGCTGCTGGGTAGTGGGAGATAGTTTTTCTCAGCAGGAGGTGCATGCAGGCACTGGGTGAAGGCTTTGCAGGTTCTGTGGCTGCATCTCTTCTCTGGATATCAGCTTTAGCCAGAGATTCATTGGCCAGGGTTTGAAGGTGAGGATGGGCTACGGGAGAGGCTAGGGGTCCTGCTCTTTCTTCCCACGGGATCACTGAGGGTCTCTTTCCTGATGAAAGTGTTGCCCTAGCTTCTGGAAACACAGTGGTGATGATGGTGAGCCAAAGGGACAAGTGACCAGTGGCTTCCTGGACCAGCTGTGGTCCCCAGGCAGAGGTGGAGAGGTGGTGTGTGGGGGTGGTTGTGGGGGGTGATGAAGCATGGAAGTTGCTCACATGATTTTTTCCCCTCTGTTCTCCATGCTCACAGATAGGCAGACAAAAGGTAAGGCTCTGTGGGCATTGCCATGGGTGCCATCCCTGAGGAGGGGATGCTGACAGCTGGGGGCTTGGCTGCTTGTCCTGCACTAAGCAACTTTCACACCTTTCTTAGATGGAAAATACAACCACCTCTGAGAGAGGTTTCCTTCAGCCAGCACTTGGAGGATGCCACTTGGATTTGGAGTCAGATGCCATCAGCATGTGCCAGGGCTGGGGTGTGTGGGGGCTGAAGGCTTCACACAGAGGGCAAAGTGTGGCTCTTTGGAATCACTGCTGAGTGGCAAAGTTTAGAGAGACTCATCTGCAGCTGCTGGCATGAGGAAGGGAGCATACAGCCAGGCCTCTACCCAGCTCACTCCTGTTTGCTTTGGGGCTCTGTGAAAGCTTCAGATGGAAGAATGAGCTGAGCTAGTCAGAAAACTGGGGAGTGGGATTAGAGGCAGGCTGCAGCTCGTCAGGCAGTGACGAGCTCTTGGGCTTTCTGGGGGCCATGTAGACACTGATCTGAACACAGTTCAGCTTTGCACAAAGCCAGACCCAGATTTTCCTCCCGCAGAGGGTTTAAAGCAGGGGTGCAGGGTGGTATGTGGGTGCTGGCTGAGCAGCTCTGACCTCTGCTTTACCCATTTCCTAACCAGAGCCACATACTGTTGGCTACAGCCAGTCCAGCTTGATCCACCTGGTGGGACCATCAGACTGCACACTGCTGGGCTTTGTGCACGGAGGTGAGTGAGCACATCCCCCTCCACAACTCCTCCTACACCTGAGTGGGCTTTCTCTGGAGCAGAAGCATGGTGTGAGAGCAGTTTGTGATCTTGGTGTTTGGGAGTGGGCAGGCTCTGCTTTTAAAGGTGTGTGAGACCTTTGGCACCGTCTCTGAGGTTTGGTGTTGCTTCATCAGAGACAAAACTTTATTTATGGTTAAAAAAGGCTCCACGTCCCCCCACAGGTGTCACCATGAAGCTCATGGATGAGGTTGCTGGGATTGTGGCTGCCCGCCACTGCAAGACCAACATTGTCACCGCCTCAGTGGATGCCATCAACTTCCACGAGAAGATCAAAAAAGGTGCCAGGGGTGGTGGTGGTCACTTCGCTCTCCTGCAGTGCCACTGCCTTTGGCTCTGCACCCGGGACACACCGGCAGAGAACCTTAGTCCCTGTCTTGGGCACAGAGCGCGTGGGACCCCTTGCTCCCTTCCCCTGAGCAGAAATGGGGGCCAGCTGCTCACCGGGCCCCTCTCTGCTTGGCAGGCAGCGTCATCACCATCTCGGGACGCATGACCTTCACAAGCAATAAATCCATGGAAATCGAAGTCTTCGTGGATGCTGACCCCTTCGTGGATGAGAGCCGGGGGCGGTACCGTGCCGTCAGCGCCTTCTTCACCTACGTCTCTCTGAGCAAGGAGGGGAAGCCACTGCCTGTCCCGCAGCTGCTGGTAAGAGCTCTCTATGCCCAGCTGTGAGCCAGGCTCTCTCCCTCTCCTTTTGGGGCAGACCTTGGACAGCTTTTTTTGTGCAACAAATCCTCTTCCTGGCCAAAAAATACGAGCAGGAGCAACTCTTTCCAGAGCAGGCTTCAGGGCTGTTTCTACATTTCTTCTGGTTGAAAATTTCTGGTATGGGGGTGGAGTTTTCCTTCTTCTCAGCAGAGGACAGGCTGCCTGCAGGTTCTGCTGCTGGAAACAAACCAGAGGGGATCCTGAGCAGCAACAGAGTCCCCATGTCCCCTGTCCATGCTCCCTGTGACATCTCTTCTCCACTCCTGCCTATTTTTAGTTCTCCTGGTCCCCACAGGGCTTCACTGATCTGGCAGCACTGCCGGGGGGGGCTCTTCCTTGGCTCATGATTCATCCAGGGCAGGTTTCCTGCTCTGTGCTCCATGCTGCTGAGCGTTTTGGCAGCTAATTCTGCACAAGGTGTCAAAGCACCAACAAAGAATCCTACAACTGTTGTGGTTGGAAAGGGCCTCTGAGATCATCCAGTCCAACCACCAACCCAACACCACTGTGGCCATTAAGTGTGTCCCAAAGTGTTCACATTCCCCCACAGCCACGCGGCGCTGGCTGACGCTGTTGTCATTGCTCTCTTTGTGTCAGACGGAGACAGAGGAGGAGAAGCGGCGCTTCGAGGAGGGCAAGGGCAGGTACCTGCAGACCAAGGCTAAGCGGCAGGCGCAGCTGCAGCAGGCTGCCCAGCAGTGACCCCAGCCCGCACTCCCGCTGACGTCGCCTGCCAAACATCCAGGTTCCTGTTTATGTCGTGTCCGGTCCGCGCCAGGCCTCGCGCCTTCGCCCGCCCCAGCCTGCTGCCGGAGCTGCTGCGGTTGCTTCGCTGCTCATTGGTTTAGTGCCCTAGACCTTGTGCTTTAGGTGGCTTGAGCGCCCCGAAACCCTCCGGGAGCCTGCCCCGGTCGCTCGCCGTTTGCCTCTGGAGCCCCCTCCTCACCGTTTGGTCCCTCAGCAGAGGTCCTGCCCTCGCTGGCGCGAGGCAGAGGCGCGTGGTGGCACGAGGGACGCGCGAGGCCGCGAGTTGTTGTGATGCTGTGTTGAACTTGCCAGTCTGTCCTGAAACTGCACACCAAAGCTTACCGGCGGTGCCCGCGCTGACGGTCGCGCCCGGTACCCTACTGAATGTCTCGAACCGTTGCGTTGACACCTCTAGGTAGTTTCTCTGTGCACATCTAAGTTATTTAAGGATCCGTGGCATTAATAAAGTCTGTTTGTTGTGGACGGGAAGGAAAAGGGCTGCTGCTCTTTCATTCAGCAACCCCGGGCAGCAACAGCAGCAGCTTTATTAGAAGGCAGCCTGCTGCTTCCCTCCTCCTGCCTCTCCCCTGGATCCTCCCGAGCTCCCGGAGCAGCACAGGAAGCTCCGAGCCTTGGTTTTGAGTAGGTTTGCCTCTTTTTATTGGGAATCCCTTGAACGGCTCCGGTGCTGCTCGCGGCCCTACAGACCCTCCCCTAAATTCTGGGGCTGAGTGCGGGTCGTGCTAGGCCCCGGGGGTGGGGACCGGCGGCGCAGCACCACCGAGCTCCCCGTTCCCCCGCGGGAGCACCGCAATCCCTCCACCCCACCCCCGCCCGGCACACAAAGCAGCCGCAGGCTCTGAGCTTTTCTCGTCCGCTTTAATCAACCTCATGGAAGAGAAACTCGGAATTTTTCCACGGCTTTCGCGCATCACGGAGACGGCAGGAACCGGCGAGCGGGCGGCGAGGGTCCGGCGGCCCCACGGCTGTTACAGCCGCAGAGCGTACCCAGCGCCAGACGTTCCGGTTAGCAGCGTCAAAACAACGCTCGAACCGGAACCGGTCCCCGGGACACCGGGAGCGAGGCCCTCGCGAGACCCAGGCGCGCGGGGCGGGGCTCTCGCCGCCGTTTCCCGGGCGACGTAGGCGGGGCTGTGCCGCCATAATGGCGGCGGCTGCGGCGGCGCGGGCGGCAGCGCCGGCGGCGGGTCCGCGGCGGCTGGGCCGGGAGGCCCGCGCCAGCCTGGCCGCCTTCCTGCTGGGCGCCTCGGTGGCAGCGCTACCGGTGGCGCTGGGCTCCCCCGCTGCGCTGCTGGCCGCCCCCGGGCTGCGTGGCCGCCTGGCCGTCGCCATACACGTGGCGAGCGTCAACGCGGCGCTGCTGCTGCTTTACCCGCGGCCTCTTTACAAGGTACGAGCGGAGGCGCTGGGGAAACTGGTCCGGGGGTCGGTAGGGCGGCGGAGGCCCATGCAGGGCTGTGGTCGGGGGACGCCAGGTCCGGGGGACGGCGGCGGCGGGGCTGGAAGGGCGGCAGTTGAGGAACGTCTGCTACGGGGCAGGGTCCGGTGGGGCCCGGGCCAGGGGTGTGCCGATCGCGTTCATTGGGACTGTGAGAGGGCTGCAGTTGGGACTGGGCTCCGGGACTGGTGTTCGGGAGATACTGGGCTCGGGAGAAGGCCTAGCATGGCCCGGGCCGGCGGCGGCAGCAGCCTTGTCTCCCGTCCCTGTTTGCAGATCGCCGTCCGGGCCTGCTTCCTGGGCTTTGCCTTCGGCTGCGGGCTGCTGCTCAGCGCTGGCCGCTCCGCCTGGCGACACTTCGGCTGGTAAGGGCAGCGCCGGGCAGCCGGGTGGCTGCGGGGGCCCTCTGGCCCTGCCGAACCTCTCCCACTCCCTCTCCGCAGGTACATGTGCTCCCTCTCCCTCTTCCACTACTCGGAGTATCTGGTGACAGCCATCAACAACCCACGCAGCCTCTCGCTGGACTCCTTCCTGCTCAACCACAGCTTCGAGTACAACCTGGCTGCTCTCTCCTCCTGGGTGGAGTTCACGCTGGAGAAGCTTCTCTTCCCAGGTTGGCTGTTCTGTCCCTCCCCGCTGTCCCTCTTCCCATCTGCTCTTCTGTGGCTCTGGCCAGCTGCACATGGCTTGCCCCAGGCCCACCTGTCTGGCAGAGCATTGGTAACCCTGGCTGAGCCTTTCTGGCAGCAGTAGAGGAGGCTTTGACGTGGCCTTAATCCCCCTGTGCTCAAAGCCGCTCAGTTTCAGCCTGGGGAGGTGGGGAGGAGCACTCCCTGGACACTTTGTGCTTCCTTGCCTTGTGGCAGATCCTCAGCCCTTTCCTCCCTGCTCCTTCTCATCAGTTCTGATAGGATCCCGATCGATGCTTTAGTGTTGTCTTCTGACCCAGAATAAAATCAAACCAACAGAAGCTGTTTGCCAACCCTGAGGTGCTCCTGGTTCCCTGGCAGAAGGAGGATTTTCTCCTGCCTCGTTCTGTAGAGACAGTCTGGGCTGTGCTGCTCCCCCTGCACTGCCCTGGCAGTGCTGCGCTGGCTTTGCCCTAAGCCACAAAGCTGGGTTCCCGTGGGGTAATCCCTCACGAGGACATGCAGGCTCTGTGGGGGTGGGCTCAGTGGCAAGGGACACTCTGTCTCTGGTGGGGTGGTGGCACATGGAGCCCTGGCCATGCTTCACACTTTGTCATGATCTGAGATGGGGGGGAGAAGCCCACTGTGACCCCCTGCACCGTGAGCTCTGTGAACCTCCTGTGACCTGTCCTTGTCTTGCAGAGCTGAAGCAGATCACCTGGCTGAGCACCGTGGGGCTGCTGATGGTGATCTTTGGGGACTGCCTGAGGAAGGCAGCCATGCTTACTGCTGGCTCCAACTTCAACCACATCGTCCAGAATGAGAAGTCAGACACCCACACGCTGGTGACCAGCGGTGTCTATGGGTGGTTCCGGCACCCCTCTTACGTGGGCTGGTTCTACTGGAGCATTGGAACACAGGTATGGTGCGCAGCCTGCTCAGTTGCTTCTAGCTTATGACCCAGCTCTGTCGTCTTAATGCTGTCTCATGCCCATACCAGGGTGCAAACCACCAGCTGGCAGCAGCAGGGTGACCTGGGTGTGGATGTGACCCCTCTTGACTCTCCCTAGTGCATGAGATACCAGGAAGCCTCACCGGGTCTCCTGGGGAGACCCTACCTGCCACACACCTCAGCTGCCTGTGTGGAATGAGTGTGAGTGGAGGGGGCAGGCTTGGAGCCAGAGCACCCTGGGAAGCCTTGGCTTGATTTTCTGCCAGTTTAAAGCTGGTGCCCAGAGTTTCCTTCTATCCCTTTGCCAAAACGCCACCTGTCAGTGGCTGGACTCAGCCATGCTGCAGCTAAATGCCAACCTTGCGCCAGATGGCAAGGGAAACTCCCCCTAAGAGTGCCAAGGGCTCTGACCAGAGAGCAAACTGGGAAGCAGCTGTGGTTGAGCTGTGACTCAGCACTGCCATAGTTGCACTTTTCATGGGGTTGGCATCTGCCTTTAATCTTCCAGAGAGAGACCCTGAAGGGCTGTGCAGGGAGCAGCGTGGCCATGCCCAGGCTCCATAGAGCATCATTAACCAGGGTGGCAGGAGCTGGCAGCTGCCTGCAGGCCATTTCCTTCATAAGCATCAGTTTTGACCTGTAGTGAAATCCCACAGAAGCTGCTGGGGTTTTTGGAGAGCATTTAGACCTCATGGCAAACGTGATAAAGGTGATTAGACTGGGGAGGGGGCAGCCTGGGTGCCTGTGAGGGGACACTAACTGCTGGTGCCTGTTCACAGGTGTTGCTCTGCAACCCCATCTGCGTGGTGGGCTATGCGCTGGCATCCTGGCGCTTCTTCAGGGAACGGATCGAGGAGGAGGAGATCACCCTCATCCACTTCTTTGGAGAGGAGTACCTGGAGTACAAAAGGAAAGTGCCCTCAGGCCTCCCTTTTATTAGAGGAGTCAAAGTGGAACTGTAATGCAGGTGAGAACTGGACTGGCTGAGCAAACGCCCAGCTCCAGGCACTCTGGCTGAGGGACCGTGTGCCAAGGTCAGCCTGTTGGTGTTTCCTGGCTGCCCAGGAGGAGCTGGCGCAAGGCTGCCGAGCTGGGTGGCTTTGCTGGGTCACGAGCAGAGCAGAAGCTTGTGTGTCCTCCTTGAGACAAGTCCTTTGCTGCACATTCAGGGATCTTCCAGATAACTTAGCCTGTAGCCACCCTGAAGAGAGTCGAAGCCTCCTGCCTGCAGCAGCAGAAGTGGACTGGATGCCTCTGGGCCGATTCTCCTGGAGAACTGCTCTGCCCCGGTTGTCATACAGGGAGAGTGCTGGGCAGGGCACTGCTCTGATGGCTTCCCTTGATTTTAAAGCTTTGTGACCTGGTGAGCTGGGCAGCATGGCTTTCATCCCTTCAGGCCCAATTCTGCACGTTGGCACTTGGGCAGCTTACAGGAGCAGGCCTCAGGGGCAGGGACTGCTAGCCCTGGGTGTGCTGGAGAGCCAGCCCTGTGGCATCGATCAGCTGTCCTCCAGCTGAGGAGAGCTCTCAGCTTGCCTTGTGCCGCTGGGTCACAAGTGCTGCTCTGCAAAGCAGCAGGAGAGCTGAACCCTGTTCCCTTCCGAGGCTGCTGCAGAGGAGTAACTTTCAGCTGCTGCCTTCCCCATCCTCCCCTCTGTCACTGCTCTTCCCTCTTCCTGCTTCCAAATCTCGCTGCTTCCTACCCTGCCGGGCTGCCTCCATCCTGAGGAGATCCCAGGATTCTGGGTTGGGAAAGAACTGGGCTTGCCAAGGGCTTTTAGTGCTCAGATCCCTGCCTGCTCCTAAGGGTGAGGGATGTCAGCATGGCCAGGAGATGCCCCAGGGAAACCCTCCCAGGAAGACACAGGTTGGGCTGCCTGATGCTGTTTTACACCTTACTACTTGGAAGTGTTTCCTACCCAGGCTTTGTGGTATCACTTACTCTGTCGTTATATACCAAAGAGGTTCACTGTTCTCTTGAGTTTGTTGTTCTTCCCAGCTGGGATGGAGGAAGTTGCCTGTCAGGTCACACTCTGAGCTTGGAGTATACCTTAGTGAGGGTGCTGGGTGCAGCTCAGGACGGGGGCACTGGTGAGAGTTGCTTTGGGGTTAATTTTCTTATTTTATAAAAAAAAAAAAAAGAAAACATCACCAACTTCTGTCTGGTGGTCATTTGGAGAGAGCTCGAGGTGCTGGTGGCACTGCTGAGAGGGAATCCTTCCTTTGGCAGTTGCTGGTAGGGTTTGAGTGCTGCAGGTTGCAGTGCAGCACTCCCTGCTCCTGCCTGCCTGCCAGGGAAATTCTTAACTGGTTTTCCTGGAGATGTTAACTTTGCTGCTGTGAACTCACCCTGCTGGGCTTTGGACAGACATCCCCAGCAGCTTGTGCTTGGGTTTGCTGTGAGCTGACAATACAAACAAAACCTGCTTAGTGCTGTAGTTGTGCTCTGTGGCAGATGCCCCTTGGTCTTGAGCTGCAAGAGCATGGCACCAACCCTGCTTTCAACAGTGCTGCAGCAGGGTCTGCCCAGGTAGGATGAAGAGGGATAAAGGGAAAAACTTCACCTGGTGTAAGGTCTGCAGAGTTCTGTTGGTGTGTCTCAGACCAGCAGCCTCTCCTAACTGCCAAAGCCTGAGGCTGGCAGTTCAGTGAGGAAATGGGAGTCCATCAGATGTGGGGAGGCCTCTGAGCTTCTGGTGGGAGGCTGGAGGAAGCTGTGCCTGCAGCACTTGGTGAGTTTTCAAGCAGCAGAGTCAGCAGGAGCAGAGCTCTCCTTGCTGTTTTGCTCTACCCTGTGGTGAGCTCCTGGCTCTGCCCTTGCAAGGTGTTTGGGTTCATTTCCCTCGTGTTTGTGAGCTGTGGGTTTTGGAGATGCTGGATGCCCCAAACATGCCCAGAGCCACAGAACCAAGTGGTCACTTTGTGTCCTTTATTTCCCCTCTGACACTTGAGTGCACACAAGACATCAAGACAATGACTTTTTTAGACCAGCAAAGTCACCCCAAGGTGGCTCTTGCTGTGCCACAGACACGTGTGCCCTGGGCTAGACTGCCAGCCTTCACTTCTGGCACAAGGCAAGAGCAGACAGGTATCATGCAGGGCACTTCTTTTTTCCATACTGGGCACCACGCAGCTCTGTGCCCTGGCTTGGTGCTGGGCTCTATGGTGCTGAGTCCTGCTGGGCAGTGTCCTCAGTCCCCGTTTTCTGCTGGCCTCTGCAGCAGTCTTTGCTTTTTGGGGAGGGGTCTCCAGTGGTGCTGTCAGGCATGCAGCCATCCCCAGGGTTGGCTGCAGCTGCCTGCTGCCTGCTGAGTGACTTGTCCCTGCCGACGGGAAGGCACCGTGGCAGGGTCAGGGGCTGGGATGGGATGTGGGGGCAATTGAACACTTGGGCATTCGCTGTCACCTACTTTGGCATCGCTTCGCTGTCATTGCAGGTACTGAGCAGCATCAGTGCCTGTTCCTCCTTGGGTTCCTGCAGCCTGTGGTGGGGTGGGAGTGAGGCCATGGTTGTGTCCTTCCCAGCCCTGGCAGCCCCCTCACAGCCCTCACCTGGGCTCCAGACGCTCCTTCACCTTGGCGATGGAGCGCACGTAGGGTGCGATCTGCTTGGTGATGGTGCTCAGGCAGCTGTTCTCCTGCCGCAGCTGCAGCAGGTCGTGGAGCTGGGCTGGGGTGTGAGAGGAGCAGGCTCTGGGCACTGCTGCCCCACGACAGAGTGGGCATGAGGGGTTTGGGGCAGGGCATCAGAGGCACACAGTACCTTCATAGATCTCCTGCTCGTTTGCCACCCGCTGGTATGTCTCCTCCCAGACCTGCAAGGGGCAGAGGGAGCTGGGCAGCATGTGGTGGCACAAGCATGGAGGGATCTGGCTGTGCCAGGATGTGCCAGCTGGGCTGTACCTCCTCAAAGACGCTGCGCATCATCTCCACGGCTGAGTAGTGCGCAGCGATCTGCACGTCCATCTGCAGGGACTTCTGCAGGATCTCGCTCATGAGCTCCATCCTGATCAGCGAGTGGTGCTTGGTGAGGTCCCGGTGCAGCTCCTGCACCTGGTCCTTCAGGGCCTGGATCTCCGTCTGCAGCATCTGCAGGAGCAGGGGGCACCACGGTGTGGGCAGCGCCCCAGCCCCGGCCCGCCCGCTCCCGGCGCGCTCCCTACCTACCCGGTAGGTGCTCTCGTAGTTGCGACAGTGCTCGGCAAAGGGCGTCTGGCGCCCCTCGGCCAGCAACACCTTGGTGCTGATGTAGCGGTGCAGCGTTGGCTTCCGCACCATGGGCACGCTGGACATCTTATCGCTGCTGGGGGCACAGCTGGGCACCATGAGGGTCTTGGAGCATTGGCTGCCAGGGAGCCTGTGCGGAGAGGTGGCAGCAGCGCGCTGCGAGCGAGCAGCGGCAGCAGGGGAGAGGTGATGGGGGGAGAACCGTGCCCAGGGCTCGGCCCCCCCACCCCTCAGCCCTGGGTCGCGCCCCGGGTGCCAGTCCTACGCACCCGAGTGCACAGGATCAGCGGAATGTGCCTTACACCGCGCCAGAACTCAGCTTTCTATGGGCTGCTGTCCTGGTACTCACAGCCTCAGGACCAGCTGCGGCAGGGAAGAGGCAAAGCTGAGCCTGCCATGCTCTGCTTTCCACAAGCACCGTTGTGGCTTGCTCCTTCACCTCGGGTATCTCCTGGCCCTTTGATCACCTCTGCCCATGCATCATTCCCCCCATCCCACAGCCTCCCGGCTCTGCTGTCCCACTGCCGTCAGTCCTACCGTGCTGTGCCACGCTCCCCTTGCCTGTGCCGGGGCCGGCAGCTCTCTGGAGCTCAGCTACCCCACAGCACCGAGCCCAGCCCGGAGCGAGCAGTGGCCCCCATGGGGTGGCAGTGCCTGTTTGTCCTCTCCGGACGGGAGCGCCTGGCAGGGTGGGTGCTGCTGTGACATCAGGGGGCCTAAAAATATCCTGGGCGAGGAACTGCTGGGCACTTCCCTGAAATTCTGATAAAAATAGTGGTGGGCGAAGAGGCTGCGGCGCCATGGGCGTGCAGGCAAGCAGGAGCTGGCCCTGGCCGCGGGGGGCAGAGCCCTCCAGGGAGCACGGCAGGGGCCAGGTCGGGCACAGCCTCACTCAGCACCCTGCTGCCAGCCCTGCTGCCTGCTTCCCAGAAGTGTTACTGAAAGCCCCCGTGCCTGTGGTTCCTCAGCACAGCTGCCCTCGGCCTTGTTCCCCAGCCAGCGCTGAGGTGACAGGCTCAAGGGCAGTGCTGGGGGCAAGCCTGGCATGGTGGGATGCCAGTGAAGGATACGTGGCAGGATGTGGCCGGGGTGCCATTCTAGCATCTCACATGTTTGTGCCAGCAATGCCAGGACCCATGCTACCAGCGCTGCCAACCACGGAGCGTCGGGGGCTGAGCATCAGCAGGGGCTCCAGGCAGCGGGCAAACTCTGCCCGGTACTCGCTGTTGATCTGGGGGGTGAGAAGGGGGTGAGCCAGCAGCTGGGGCTGCCTGTGGGTGCTGTGGGCACTGGGGGCTCTACCTTGCTGGTCTGTGCTGGCCGCAGGCGGTGTGGCAGCTTGACGATCCTCTGCAGCCTTTCCATCAGTTGCTGAAAGGCAGTGGTGAGGTGAGGGGTGCCTGGCACCCTGCCTGTGAGTCTGGCACCTCCACAGGGTGCCAATGGCCACCCCATAGCACCACAGAGGATACTCCAGACCCCGACATGGTGCTGCCACCACTCACGTAGCCCAGGTCCAGGAACTCGGCTTTGTTGGCAGAACTCAGGAATGCTGAGCAGGTCACCAGGTGGATCTGTGGGAGGGTAGCATCACTGCTGGCATGCTTCAGGGCCGTGGCACCCCTGCCCAGCTTGGAGCCCTACCTGCAGAGTGGGCAGCAGGGAGGCGAGGTGGGCGAGCTGCTCCTTGAAAGCCTTCTCCTTCTCCTCGTGTTGGCTGCAGCAGAGGATGGTGTGGCATAGCACAGCTATGGTGGGGCACTGGGAGCCATCCAGCCCCAGGGCACCCTGAAATGCCCTGGGAAGGGGGACAGCCCTTGGAGCATGCTTAGCCCATGCCCCCTCACCTCTGCACAACTTTCAGGAGTGACTTCCTCCTTTCAGAGAGTTGCTCCTGCAAACAGCATGGCTGTCCTGTGTCCTGTTGTCACCCTGGACAACTGCTGCCCCAGCTCTGCAATGCCCACGCACTGGGCACTCCTGGGCACAGGGCCCCGCACCTGCATGCGGCCAAAGAGGGAGTTGATGGCTGCCTCCTCCTCGCTGGCACTGTTGCGCACCTCCTCGATCATGGCCTTCAGGAGCACGATGGCCTCACGGGTGGAGGTCTGCAGCTCCTTTACTGCCTGCCAGGGGCAGAGGGGCAGCTGTGGGCACTGTGGGCAGCACGATGCCTCTGCTCCTGCCCCAAAGATCTGCCATCCCTGCCCACCATCACGGCCTGGTCCAGCCGCTGGCAACCTTGCATGTAGGCAGTCTCGATGTCGATGCAGTGTGCCCGGCTCTCCCTACAGACACAGGTGTGAGGGCACAGGGTGCCAGGGCATGGGGCAGGCATGGGACCAGGGCTGCTCACCCCTGCATGTCCCTGAAGCAGTTGATGCAGAGCATGGACTTCTTCTCTGTGGAGAACATGATGTAGGGCTCCTCATGCAGCGCTGCAAGGGACAGGGCTGTCAGGCAGCCTGGCACAGCGCAGTGCAGCATGGCACGGGTTGGTGCAGCGTGGCGTGGCACTCACGGCACTTCTTGTGGATGTCTTTGGTGCGCTTGGAGAGGGAGACAATCTCGTGGCGGGCAAACATCTTGGCACGGTGCGTGTCCTCGCGGCACGGGGCGCAGAGGGGCTGCCCGCAGGTGTTGCAGAAGTACATGGTGTCCAGCTCCTGTGCAGCGGAGGGGGCAGCTGGTGATGGGCACGGCCTTGGGGGGGGGGGCGGGGCTGGCCCATCCTGTTTTCATCGCTCACCGCCTTGGCACAGTGCCGGTCGCAGTTGGCACACTGCACGTCCTCCTCGCCGTCGGCAGAGCTGTCCACCAGGAACTGCAGGAGCCTGTCCACAGGAGGCAGCCCTGTGCCCCCCCTCACCACCGAGGGGTGCCTGTGGGCACAGGACGGGATGAGGACAGAAACAGTACAGAGTAAGGAATGGGAAGAGGATGAAATGGAGACAGGGGTGGGGTGGGGATGAGGGTGGTATGGAGATGAAGGTAAGCATGGGGACACCCACTCAAGGCAGGTGGGGTCAGATCTGGGGACGCTGTCTGTGTGCCCTGGTCCTGGCATGCCCTGGCAGGGCCTGTTCCTTACCCGCAGAGTGGGCAGTGCAGGCGGCCGTCGCTGGCACGGCCCCGCAGGCAGCTGGCACAGAAGTTGTGGTAGCAGTCAAGCAGGCAGGGGTGCTGGTAGGGCTCATGGCACAGCAGGCAGACCAGCGGGTGGCAGTTGGCCTTCTCCAGCTCTGAGCAGCTCCCCATCAGGGAGAAGATGCCACCCGCCATCTGTGGGGCAGGGAGCAGCCCCTCTGTGCCCTGCTTCACCCCCTGTGCCTGGGGGGCCCCCGCAGCCCCCCTTCATGTCAGTGCTGTGGCTGCCGTGGCAAGGATAAATCCTGCCCCTCTGGGGCCCACGAGCTCCTGCCTATTTTTAGGTTATGAGCTGCATGGCACAAGGCTGCCCCAAATGTGCTCCTTCCCCCTGGCACCACAGGCTGCATACTCCCAGGCTGGGGTGTCCCCCGAAAAGGAGCATCCCCTGCAGCTGAGTGTGCCCCAGGGCGGGTGAGGACGCTGAGTTGGGTGTCCCCTAGGAGGGAGCATGCCCTGCCCTGGCATATATCCCTTAAAGGTGGCAGCCTGGCAGTGGATGCAGCCAGTAGCGCCACACGTTGAGGGCACACTGAGGGGCAGCCACCCCACACAGTGCCTGGCGAAAGCTTTACCTCTCCCTCTCTGGAAGCGGGGCTGGGCCGTGCCGAGTCGGGCCGTGTCCAGTCGGGTCGTGCCGCTGCAGGAATGAGAGCGACGTAGCGGCCGGGCCTGGCTGTCCCGTGACGTGGGGCCCCTGGCACCGCCGGGCGCCTGCCATGCCACGGCCAAAAATAGCCTTGGGCTCCTCGGCATCCTGTGTCAGGGACGGCTTTTGTGTGTGGGGACCAGGGGGACACGGGGGGCACCCAGCTGCTGGACACCTGTGTAGCCTGATGAGGGTGCACCCCATGGGCAGCGAGTGGGGTCTAGGAGTGCTTCTGTGGGAAACGCAGCACCCCGAGGTGCGGGGCTATGGCACCCCGTGGGAAGCGAGCCAGTTTGGGGCACAGGGGTCACCCCGCAGCAGCACAGCACCCCGGGGGTGCGGGGCTATGGCACTCCGTGGGAAGGGAGCCAGTCTGGGGTACAGGGGTCACCCCGCAGCAGCACAGCACCCCGGGGGTGCGGGACTATGGCACTGGGTGGGAAGGGAGCCAGTTTGGGGCACAGGGGTCACCCCGCAGCAGCACAGCACCCCGGGGGTGCGGGGCTATGGCACTCCGTGGGAAGGGAGCCAGTCTGGGGTACAGGGGTCACCCCGCAGCAGCACAGCACTCCGGGGGTGCGGGACTATGGCACTGGGTGGGAAGGGAGCCAGTTTGGGGTACAGGGGTCACCCCGCAGCAGCACAGCACTCCGGGGGTGCGGGACTATGGCACTGGGTGGGAAGGGAGCCAGTTTGGGGTACAGGGGTCAACCCGCAGCAGCACAGCACTCCGGGGGTGCGGGACTATGGCACTGGGTGGGGAGCCAGTTTGGGGTACAGGGGTCACCCCGCAGCAGCACAGCACCCCGGGGGTGCGGGGCTATGGCACTCCGTGGGAAGCGAGCCAGTTTGGGGTACAGGGGTCACCCCGCAGCAGCACAGCACCCTGGCGTGCAGGGATGGTCCTCTGGGCAGTACCAGGGTGCAAGGACACGCCGCCCCACGGACAGGGAGGCTCCCCACGGGCAGCAAAGCAGCACCCTGTGCTTCGGAGAAGCCCCAGTGCCTCGGTCGCTGCCAGCCCGACCCCGCTCCCCCACGCCGGCAGCCGCACGGATGGCGTCCGCCAGGCCCCGCCCAGCCAGGCAGCACTGCTCGCTCGCCAGCAGCCAGCAGCCAGCGGCGCGGGGGGGGCGGGCGGGCGGGGCCGGCAGCCATCGGTGCTCTCGGCGCTCGTCTGGCGCGGCCTGCGCTGTGCGCACGCGCCCTGCCCGCCCGAGCGGGGATCGGCGCACGCGCGCGGCGCGGCGCTCCTTTTCTGCCCCCTCGCTGGAGCCGCCATGGCGCCCGTGGTGAGTGTCTGCTGCCGGCGGGCGGCCGGGCCGCCGCATCGCTCTGTCTCGGCGCCGCTCTCACTGGGTCTCTGCCTTCCTTCTGGTTCCTTCTGTCCGGGATCGTTCGCCTTCCGCCCGGCGTGGACGGCTTTGGGTCTCCGCGTGGGGCTGGGCCCACGCCTCGGCTTCCCTCGGTCCTTGCCCACCGAGCGTCGGGCGGGTGGCTCGTGGGGCGAGCGAACGGGGACTGCCTCTCCCTCTGCCCCCGGGACCGGGTCCTGGCTCAGGGCCTTTCCCTTCTCTCTGCGCCCAGCCCGGAGCCCGGCCCAGTTTCCCTGCCTCCAGCATGGAGCGCGGTCTGGCCTCTTCCCCGCTCTCCCGACCCCGTTGCTGTGGGTCGATGCCTCACGGCTCTCTGTTTCCCCCCGCTGCAGAAGAAGCCCGCAGCGAAAGGTGGCAAAAAAAAGAAGCAGGTGTTGAAATTCACTCTGGACTGCACCCACCCGGTGGAAGATGGCATCATGGACGCCGCCAACTTTGTGAGTGCGAGGCCACCCCGCTACGGGCTCTGCTCCCGGCTGGCAAACGTGGCCCTGCCAGCCCCTGCCACCCCTGCTCCCCAGTTTTGTCCCGTAGCGTGGTGCACCATAAAAGCCTGCAGTGCTGGGGCACACCCTGCAGACAAAGGGAGCCTGGCGTGGTGCTGGGGGCTGGGAGATGCTTGCAACCACTTGGCAGTTAAAGTGCAGGCATTTCCCTGTCTGCAGAGTAGTGTTTCCATTCATCCCTCTGATGATTTTGAGTGCAGGCTGCATGCAGAGGGCTGTGTCTCAGCTGTCCTCAGAGGATACTACCCCAGTTGTCATCTCACCAGCTGTCCTGTTGGGAGACAGGAAAAGTGTCCTTGCCTCACTAAGAGCCTTGCTTACGTGCGGGGCTGAATTTTGGATTGTCTGTGGCAGGCACTGACAGGCTCAGAGCCTCCCAGCCTATGGGAAAGCAGCTTTCCTACTATTGCCCTGCACAGCACAGCCCTTCTCCCTCTGCCCTGGCTCTAGTGAAAGGCCAGATCACGAGCGAGCTGGGGAGGCTCTGGGGCTGCAGGCAGCTGCGGGTGAGCGATGGCTTTCTTCTCTTGCAGGAGCAGTTCCTGCAGGAAAGGATCAAAGTGAATGGCAAAGCAGGGAACCTGGGTGGGGGTGCGGTGACCATTGAGAGAAGCAAGAGCAAGATCACGGTCACGTCAGAGGTCCCGTTCTCAAAGAGGTGAGCTGCAGGAGCATCCCTGTGTCCTCATGGCACTCACTGCTGTCACAAGGCTGCTGCTGGTGCTCAGGTCTGTGGCTGATCATCACCAGCCTCAGCTGTCCCTCGGTGGGACTGCATTTAGTCAGGAGGTGGGCTGGCAAGAGAGCCTGGGAGTAAACGGCTCTCAGGAATTCTGCTGAGCCTTGGTGATGCTCTGTGCTGTGGCTGCTGTTCCTAAATGACTTTTGAGAAAGAGATGGAATCGATCTTACTGGGGAGGCTAGTGGGGTTGTCTGGGAAGAGCGCACAGCTGAAAGGATGCCAAGTGTGGAGTTCAGGGGCTGAGATCTTCCATTCACTCCCTGTGTCCTGCAGGGCTTCTGCCTTTGTTTTGCTTCTTGGGACTGCCTGTTGTTTCTCTGGCTTCCGTGAACAGAATTCTTGCTGTGGCACAGCTGGCCCAGTGAGACAGAGGTCTAAAGTGCTGGGAAGAGGAGAACTGGCACTGACGCAGTGCCCTCTTTAAAGCACCCCTGTTTTGCCCAGTGAAGTTTCTGTTGCTGCTGCGCTGGGCAGCTGCTGTGCAAGCTGGCAGTGGCCATCTTCATCCCAGCGGAGTTGAACTGGTGGTGTGGAAACTCGGTGTTGTGGTGTAGCCTTGGCAGGTGAGGGAGGCCAAGGACTTCCCAGGCTCTACTTTGTGGCGCTGCTAGTGCCCTTCCCTTGGTGATTGTGTTTCCTGGCAGCTTTACTGGGACGTGCCTGATGGGATGTGTTGCTTCTAGTTGTGGTGGGACCTCATCGGGACAGGAATTTGGCCTGCCCCACAGTACTGTGGTACAGGAGAGTGTTCCTGGAGGAACGCTACAGTTTTGGGGGTGAAAACCCAGTTTCGAGCCACGCTTCTCCCTGCAGGTACCTGAAGTACCTGACCAAGAAGTACCTGAAGAAGAACAACCTGCGGGACTGGCTGCGTGTGGTGGCCAACAGCAAGGAGAGCTACGAGCTGCGCTACTTCCAGATCAACCAGGATGAGGAGGAAGAGGAGGAGGAGGATTGAGCTGCCCGCCCCCCCCCCCGCACCGTTTTGTACAGTTTTGCTTTCCTGCAATAAAGGGCGGGGAGAGTTGTTGATACCCCGCGCTCGGCTGGCTGCGGTGCGCCGCGGGGCTGCTGCGGGGAGCGCCGGGGCGGGGCCGCGCCGCGGAGACGTCACGGAGGGGGCGGGGCCGGCGCCGCCATCTTGGCGCGGAGGGGCCGCGCCCGCCGCTCGCCCCGGGAGGGGGGGCCCCGACTGCGCTGCCGCCGCCCGGTATGCGGGGTCCAGCGGCTGGCCGGGAGCTGCTGGACGACGCGGAGAATGAGGAGGACGTTTCGGGTAGGCGGTGGGGGTGGTGGTGGTCCCCTCGGCTGAGGCGCAGCACGGCCGAAGGCAGCTGTCTGTCGCCCGCCTGTCCGGGTCCTTGGGCTCAGCCCAGCCCCGGTATCCCTGCACCCCGAGAGCCGGCGGCGGTGTCTTTGCGGGTGCTGCGGTAGGGGGGATGTGCCAGGCGTGGCGGCCGGAGCGGGCAGCTCGCCGGGCCGGTGCCCGGGCCATGCCAGGCTCTCGCCTGTGGCAGCAGTGCACTGTGCTCCCAGCGCGGCCATCCCAGGGCTTCCGCGGGATCTTCCCGGGTGCGCGGCCAGCAGAACCCTTTTCGTAGCGGGCTCCGGGTGGAGGGACAGCTCCAAACCGGGGCTCGGTGGGCTGGTCCCCCGGAGTGCGCTGGTCCTGCGAGGGGAGCTCCGAGACTGCCTGGCCGCCGCCCATGCTGGCGGCCGCGGTGACTTCAGGCTCGGCTCTCATCGTGGTACGAGCACGGCAATGGAATAAACACACTGACGAGGGCATGAAAGATGCTAGCGGCTTGGCAGGTGCCAGGGTCAGCTGGCAAATGCTGGGTTTGGAGACGTAGCGATGAGGGGAGGGGGAGAGGGTGGGGTGGGATTGGTGCCTCTGCCAGGGGCCCTGAGCTGGCATACACAGCCTGACTGGGGCCCATGGCACTCCCCAAGCATGGGGCCAGGGCAGATCCTACATGAGCCATATCTGCCACGTGAGGCTTTCCTCCTCCTTGTTCACCTTCCACTGAATCCATTTTGGTGCCAGCTCCTCTGGTGCTCATAGGCCAGTGACAGCCAGAAGCTGGGCATAAGCAGCTGGGGCAGCACTGCTGGAGCTCCCTTGAGAGATGACAGTGGATCTGCTATGGGTGCCAGGGTCTCCATGAGGCCATGGAGCCCCATGTCTTGCTGCTGCTCAGGTGTACCCCTCAGCGGGGGTAAATGCGGGTATGGTGCCCAGTGTCCCTGTGCACTCCCTCTGTGTGAGCTGTCCCTTTTGTCCCCAGAAGAAGAGGATGGGGTACTGGAAGGACTTGAGGAGTTTTTTGCAGAAGAGCAAGTGGCTGTGCAGAAAAAAAAGAAACCCAAGAAGCTGAAAGATGGCAAAGCTGCCAAAATCAAGAGGAGGAAGAAGGAGGTAATGCTGTGTGCTCTCATGCCAGGCTGGGGGCTCTGGGTGTCAAGGGAGTGTGATGCTGGAGTGTTCCCTCACCAAGCTGCCACCTCCTGGCCCTGGGAGTGACCCAGAGCAGGGTCCAACATGGAGGCTCTGGGGTGCAGTTCTACCCTGTGTGTAAGGTGGTGAGTGCCATTTACCCACCCTTGGCTGAAGCTCATCCACACTGCAGTACAGGTTTGTCCTGCTCAGTCTCCAGCATGGTGTCTGGGGCTTGTGTTCCTGGGGAAGGAGATGCAATGACCAGACCAGGGCTTGGGCTTTTTGCAAGCTAGACAGCATTGGGACTGGCAGGATTTGGCACCTGGAAGGGCTGTTGAGCCTTCATTAGGAAACTGCAGTCAAGATGCCATGTCCTGGAGGATCAGACCCTCCCGAGGTTACAGTGGGGTCTGATGATTGGTTGGCACAGGTGACTGTTGTGGCATGAGTTCTGCTGGGAGAGCTGGCTATAGCACAGTGTGGTCCACTGCCTCTTGCTGCCCTGTCCCTGGGCACTACTGAATGCCAGGATAGGAGCAGACATCCTGTTGTTGGCCTTTTCTCTGTCTCAGTGTGGTGAAGCTGTTGGGAAGAAAGAGTGAGCAGTGTGGGTTCCTGAACCCCTTTCCTTCCCCAGTGACAGGGTGGTGAGGGAGAAGCCACCCAGACATGCCCCTAACCCTTCCTTGCCAAGCTGGTGCTGAACAATACAGCTCCCAGCCAGCCTCTGCTGCTGTCCCCATGGAGTTGGGGCAGACAGAGGGACAGGCTGGGTTGGGTGGAGCAGGGAAGGGCTTTTGCTGCTGATGGGAGCTGGTCTAAGGGAGGCTGATCCTGCCCTGCCCCGTGCTGCCTACCAGCCTCTTGCAGAAGCTGTGGCCCCGAGGATGCCATTGTCCTGTCATTCCTGGCCGTGGTGCTGGCCTTCTCTTCCTGCAGGCACCACATACAGTGGCTCAGGCCCTTTGCCCACTTCTGCCTCTCCCATTGCTGCATTTTTCCTGTGGTGCTTTTCTGAGGACAGGGAAGAATAAAAGAAGCCTCCCTGGTATTTTCATCTCTCAGCTTGGGCTGAGCAGAGGCAGAAGGTGGAGTGTGCTTGTTTTTAATGATTGCTTGTGTGGGCATCGACCAAGCTCAGCTCTGCCCAAGGAGACTGCTCCTCTGTCCATCAGAGCCAGCGAGGAGCCACGGCTGTGGCTGTTGGTGGGCACCAGGCAGAGGGGAGATAAAAGATAGGCTTGGGCAGGGCTTGTTTTGACTGAAGTCCTCCCCATGTGTTTTTGGGGTGAGCTGTCCCCATGTTAGGGGGAAAATGGATGCAGGCTTGTGCCATGACCGACTGAAGCCCAGTCTGGGGCAAGGGCCCTGCCATACCAGGCCGTGCTTGTGCAGGCATTCGCCTGCTCCGGCCGCAGGGGGACTGCTTTGGCTCGGGGTGACGCCAGCGAGCCCAGCGCGGAGCCGGAGCTGCAGACCCTCGGGAAGCCTGCGTCGGTTCCCTCGGCGTGCGGAGCTGAAGGGCCTCGGCGAGAGGGGAGCGGGAGAGGCTGTCAGCGGCACTGCAGCAGTTCCCATGGCAACCAATTACTGCCTGCCAATTACGGCTCTCTGGAGCTGGGTTCGCTCAGAGCCGGGCAGCGCCAGCTCCGCAGTGCCCACCGAGCCAGGGGCACCCGTGGCTGCCTGCCGGCGCTGGCTCGGGGCGCTGCCGGCGGCCGCTGCTACCCCAGACGGCGGGGCCGGACCGGCGCTGTCCGCGGTGCTGAGCCGCCGCTGTCCACGGTGCGGAGCGCTGTGTCGGATCTTCCCTGCGGTGCTGTGCCCGGGGCTAGTTCCCCTCCGCAGGACCAAACC
The DNA here is from genome assembly GCF_015220805.1 of Pogoniulus pusillus. Classification (NCBI taxonomy): domain Eukaryota; kingdom Metazoa; phylum Chordata; class Aves; order Piciformes; family Lybiidae; genus Pogoniulus; species Pogoniulus pusillus. Next base: position 4,559,038 of record NC_087299.1, read on the forward strand.
CCGCCGAGGTCTGAGGCCGCTGCTGGGTGTCCCGCCCTGTGCCGAGCCGCGGCGGCGTCTGGTCTGTGCCGTCCCGGTACGGAGTTCTCAGGTGTGGCAGGAGCTGGCCCAGCACACGCAACCTGCCGTGGGGTCTCTTGGGGCCCTGCTGCTCTGCTCCTGTTCCTGGGGGGGGGGTATGGAGATGTCGCTGTCAGAACAGTTCAGCTAAGCCTGGTCTCTCTTTTGGACGTTTAGAATAATTTCATCCCCAAAAGGGTTGTCCAGGCCTGGCCCAGGCCAGTGATGGAGTCCGCATCCCTGGAGGTGTTTCTAAGCTGTGGAGATGTGGTGCTGAGGGCCACGGTTTGATGCTGAGTTTGTGCTTGGGTTCCACGATCTGAAAGGTCTTTTCCAACATAAATGATTCTGTGATTCTCTTCCCTCAGAACCCTACCCTGGAGCAGCACTGCCACATAAACTGAGGGCTTCTTTCCGTTTGTGCCCCATGTGCTCAGTGCCTCTTGCCCTCCCCAGTCTGCTCTTCATGGGGTTTTCCCCAGCCCCACAGTGGGTCTTTAAGGGAGGGTTGCCTTTGGCTGGCATCAGCACTTTGCTGGTGCTGGCTGGAGAAGAGCAGAGGGGACAGGCTCTGCTGTGTCTCCACTGACAGTTTCTGTTTTAGGGGAGCAATGATGAAATGTCAGAGAATGAAGAGGAGATCGAGGAGAAGTCTGAGAGTGAAGGGAGTGACTACTCCCCCAACAAAAAGAAGAAGAAAAAGCTGAAGGAGAAGAAGGAGAAGAAGCCAAAACGGAAAAAGAAAGATGAAGAAGAGGATGACAATGAGGATGGAGCTCTAAAGGTAGCAAAGTTTCCCTTACATCAGCTGATGCTACAGTGTGAGACCTCAGGGTGTGGCCAGCTCTCCAAGGTACCTGCTTCAGAGCTCAGCCTTGTTTTCTGACCCCTCACCTTGTGGTGAAGGAGGGCAGTGAGAGCCCGGTGCTGCTTGGCATGGAGTGGTTTGGCCATGCTTGCTCACAAGTCCTCTTGCTGCCTTTTGTGGTGGTGAAGCCAGAGTCTTGTCCTCTCTGGTGGGAGCACTACTTGGGTAGCTTGGGTCTTCTGACAGGTGGCAGCTTTCCAGTCTGAGGCAGCTAATCCTGGATTGCCTGTCCACATCCCAGCAGTAACCAGTTCATGGTGTCTATCATCTGAGCATGGGCACAGAGGGTGGCAGAGCTGCTTATGGTTACAGAAGGTGGCCAGAGGAGTTCATGAGTAGCTTGCCCTGGCTTTGGTGCAGGCAAAGGACTGGCAGAGGAAGGGTTCTGTTTCTCTGCTGTTTGTCTTGAGTGCAGAGGGCTGTTGAGCTGTGAAAGCCGCCAAGGCTTTGCCTGCTGGTACATGGCACAGGGAGCACTTGGTTGGGGTCACACTGACTTGTTCTTGCCTTAGTTTTGAAGCCCCTGCATGTGCTCTGTTCCTAAGCCACAGAAGTAACCCGTGTGTGCTGCTGCCTGGGGACAGCACATGACAAACCCAGCCCTGGGCTGCTCTTCCACCCCGTGTTAACCATGCCTCTAAACCTGCAGGAGCCCAAGAGCTCAGCCCAGCTGATGGAGGAGTGGGGCCTTGATGATGTGGATTATGTCTTCTCTGAGGAGGATTACCACACCCTGACTAACTACAAGGCGTTCAGCCAGTTCCTCAGGTAGGAAGCTGTGGTTCTGGACACAACTTTGAGTGGTAGTTGAGGTTTGGACATTGCTTGGTCAAGTGGGTGAAGTAGATTCTACAATTGTGAGCTCCTTGTGGCTTCTCCCCACCTGGCTTGCTCCCTGGTACCCCCTTTGAGTTGCAGGATTGGTGAAAGTCTTGCTCTCTGCCTCTCTCCAAACTCCACTTTTGCTGTGTGCTTATTTGAAAAGTCTTGTGAGAAGAACTGAGCAAAGGAATGAATTTGTGCTCCTGCTGCAAGCCCCTCGGGACACAAGAGGGGTGACAGGGAGAGGCCATCTCTGGGGAGATTCAGCTGTGCCCTCTTTTTGTATATGTTTTGTTTAAAGGAACTCTGGTCCCTGCTGCCTCTCCAGTGGACTGCAGCAACCTGCTGTGGAGGCAGGCAGCCAACGCTGGTGCATTTCGTGGCTTGAGTACCATCATGTGAGAAGCAGCAGCAGAGACACAGTGAGCTGCTGCTGCTAACCTGTGCTTCTCCCTCTCCCCAACCCTCAGGCCTCTGATTGCCAAGAAGAACCCCAAGATTCCCATGTCCAAGATGATGACTGTGCTTGGTGCCAAGTGGCGAGAGTTCAGTGCCAACAACCCCTTCAAGGGCAGCTCAGCGGCTGCGGCAGCAGCGGCCATAGCGGCAGCAGTGGAGACAGTCACCGTGGCCCCGCCGCTCGCTGCCAGCCCCCAGCCACCTGCCCTGCCCACTGTCATCAGGAAGGCCAAGACCAAGGAGGGCAAGGGTAGGTGCCAGTGTGGTGGGCTGAGCAAAGGGGCTCTCTCCCAGCCACGTCTGCTGGCTGGAAAAAGTGGGAAAGCATCCTCGGGCAGGAGATGCCTTTCAGCAAAGCAGGGGGGTGGAGGCAGTGCTGGAGGTGGGTCTGCAGCTCCTGTGTCCCTTGTGGAAGTCCTGAAGAGAGCTGTGACCCATGGCAGGTCACTCAGGCAGAGCCTGCACCTTCTGGACTTTGGCAGTCTGTGGCAATTAATGCTTAGCTTCATCCTTAGATCAGCTGAGCTGTTCTGTGCTATCCTCTCTGCTGAACATTGTGCAGGGTAGAGCCTTCCTGAAGGCAGCAGTGCCCTCGGGCTCCAGGGCCTCAGCTGAAGAGGTTTGCAGTTAGCAAGGTGAGGGCAGCATCGTGCTGGCAGAGCAGGGGTGGCCTGGGCAGAACAAGTGCTGCTTGGCAGTTGAGCCAGGGGCTTTACCTTTGGCATGGCAAGGCCCTGGCAGCAAGGCTGCAGCTCTTTCTCAGAGCAAAGGATTCATTCTCCAGGCAGTTTGTGACAGGTGACTGTCTCAGAGGCCACTTGCAAGCAGCAAGACAGGCACGTGACTGCAGTGGCCGCTCTGGAGAGCTCCAATTTTATGGGAAAGGGGCTCCTGCTGTCAACATTTCCCCATTTCTGACAGCAGATCGATGCTGCTGTCCCCACCTGTGCAGGAGGCAGCAGTGAGCAGGCAGGGCTCTGCCCTTCTGCTCCTCCTCAGGAAGGTAGCTGCACACTTGTGCATTCATCAGCTGCTGATGCCTCAGGAGGTTCTGAACAAGCAGCCTGGAGCTGACAGCAGACCCAGCAGTGCAGCTGGCAGCAGCCTCCCTGCATAGGGCACCAGTACCTTGTTCCTGCCTCCTGTGGCCAGCTCTTCTCCCCTCATCTCGCAGACCCTTGAGGGGGCTGCAGCCCCTCCCCTGGATCCCAGGGCAGATGATTTTCTCCTCCAGTTCTTTGCACATTCTGGTCCTGGGCTTGCAGCCTTTTGCCCCAAGAGATGTGCTCTGTGGCTGGCTCTAGCTGCTGCGTTTCCCAGTGCTTTCTTGTTTCCCCCATAATTGCTGCCCTTGAGGCAGGAGGTGATCTGGGGCAGCTGTTTGCAGAGTACCAAAGGAGTCTTCTGCCTCTCCAGGTCCAGGCGTGCGGAAGAAAATCAAAGGCTCCAAAGATGGAAAGAAAAAGGGGAAGGGGAAGAAGATGGCAGGCTTGAAATTCCGGTTTGGAGGAATGCCCAGCAAAAGGAAAAAGGGCTCCTCTGTAAGTGCTTAGGATTTGGCTGTGGGGGAGGCAGGGAAATGCTGGGATGAGCCCTTCCCTGGATGTCTCCTTTGTGCAGGGGTGTCCCAGCCCCAGTCCTGCCCCTTGGCAAGTGCTGGTCCCTGGTCAGTGGGTCCTGGTCCTGGCTGCACAGAAGAGGAAACAGGAGGCTGTCCCACCCTGTGTCTGTTCAGGGCTGTGCACCCAGGATCACAGCAGTGGCTCTGGCAGCCTGGAGACACTGAGCCTCCACTGGGGTGCCTGGGCAGCTGCTCTGTGCTTAGTGCTGGCAAGGCCAGCAGATGATCAGAGCCCTTCATGCCGGGGTGGCTGATCCATGACACGGGGTGGTTATGTGAGAATGTGCTCAGCACATAGATGGTGCTGGGAGCTGGACAAGCTGTCCCTGTGCTGCGCAGTGCTAGGCCCTGCTGATGTCCATTGTTGCCTGCCCAGGAACACTGATCTGATCAAGGAACCCCCCCCCACACACACACTGTGAGCCCCATCTGTGGCTGCCAGGAGCCTTCTCACCCTGCCATGGATCCTGCATCTCTGGCCAGTCTGTTTCTGGGGCAAGGAGGGTATCCAGGAGCTCGGCTGCTGGCCACAGCATGGTCCCACATGGGTCTCTGGGGTCCCTGAAGGAGAGCAGTGCTCTCTGGGCTGGCAGAGGTTGGGCAGCCTGTGCTTTGCTTCTGCCCTGCAGAGTGAAGAGGAGGAACGGGAGGAATCCGACTTGGACAGTGCCAGCATCAACAGCTCCTCAGTGCGCTCCGAGTGCTCGGCTGGCCTGGGCAAGAAAGGGAAGAGGAGGAGAAAGAAAAAGAGGAGTAGGCCATCGTTTGTACTCTGCTCTGTGCTCTTTGCACTGCCCCCTTCAGCTGCTGCGTGCTGGCTGAGGCAGCTCCAGCCCGGGTCCGGCACTGGCCCAGTGCCTGGCTCTTGGTGTGGAGAGTGAGCTCCTTCTTTGGTGCCCAGGCTCTGCTGTGGGTGGGCAGTGAGTGGATCCTGCCATGGGGCACTGGCTCACCCCCACCATGCCGGTGCCAGTTCTGGCAGAGCAGCCCCGTGCCAGGGCTTTCCTACTGATCTGCTGCCAGGATTCCCTCCAGGCCTCTCTTCATCCTGGGGCTCATCTGTCCCCAGCTCAGCTCCGTGTCACCAGTGAGAGCTGCTGTGGGAGAGCTGTGGCTGTGGTACTCTGCCCTGCTGTGGTGCCAGGGCTCACCAAGCCTACCTGCATCACCTCAATTCAGGACCTTGCCTGTGCTCTGGGCACTGGGGTGTACCATGGCAGTGTGAGCAGCTGGCACCTTGCCTTCACTTGTGATCCCCTCTGACAGCAAAGTTCCAGAATTCGTGGTGCTTCCAGGGAAGGGATTTCTGAGGAGTAGCCCTTGGGGGGATGTGGCTTGTGGCAGGCTGCCAGAGGAGCAGGGCAGGCTGCAGGTGAGGTGTGAAGAGAAGGGCTGTCTCATCTGTGCAGTCAGGCAGTGGGCAGGGGTAGGTCTGTGGCAGTGATGTAGGAAGAGGGAGGCTTGAGAACAGTGATGGAAAGTGGCTCTCAGGGCCTCTCAGCAGCTGTGTGGCCACGTTTGTGTTCCTGCATCCCTTCCCTTGCAGCAGGTGCAGCTGGGTTCTGTGTGGTGGCACCTCCACTCCCGTGCTGCTCTTGAGAGCACCCCCAAGCCCTGCTCTGGCTCTCGGTACTTGTGAGGAACTGCTGGGGCCTGATGCCACTGCCCAGCTTCCCTGGGCTGCCCCACCTAGCTTCCCATGCCATCCCTGCCTACTGTGCTGCTGCAGGATGCACGCTGCCTTTCTGCCCTGCAATTGGGAAGAGATGCTTGGATTTGGGAACGTCCTTTGGATCAGTGTTGCTGTTGTTTTTTTGTTTCCAAGAAGTGGAAGGGATGGGGCACAATTAGGGCATGATGCTGGGCAGCCTCCTGGCTGGACTGGCTGGCTGGGTCCACATCTCCTGTGTGAGGAGCATTACTTCTCCTCACAGTTTGTTGTTGATGAAGTCCTTGGTGCTGGGTGAGGCAGGTCCTGCTATGTGCTGGAGGAGCAGAAGATTGTAGGTCTGTGCCAGGAGTTTGTGGCAGAGCTGGGGATTTGGATGAGCCTTGTCCCTCCTTCCCTCCCTCTTCCCATCCATGCCTAGTGGATAGAGCTCCTGCCTCTGTGCCAGTAAGCACCCAGGAAGAGCAGAGTAGTCCAGGAGAGGAGTCCTCCTCCTCCTCGGCCGTGTCACCCTTGCATGGTGCGTTTGCCGGTGGCGCCGGGCCCTGGGGAGGTTTCTCTGACTGGCCTCCCTTGCAACCTCTCCAGGTTCTGGCATTCTCCATTGAGAGCCTGAAGGAACCAAAGGATGATACAGTGTGGAGAGAGAAAGAGAGACAGAGGCGAGATGATGCTGTGTGCAAAGGTGAGGGACAGAGAGGTAGGGGGACGTGCCAGGAGGGGTCCGAGGCCAAACTCTTTCCTTACTTCCCTGACCGCTGGTAGAGGAGTAGGCGTCCGGGTCCCTGCGGCGCGGCCGGAGCTGCCGCCTGACGCCGCGCTTGTCCCTTGCTTGCAGTCGAGGAAGGGGACGGCTACGAGACGGACCACCAGGACTACTGCGAGGTGTGCCAGCAGGGTGGGGAGATCATCCTGTGCGACACCTGCCCCCGTGCCTACCACCTCGTCTGCCTCGATCCTGAGCTGGAGAAGGCCCCCGAGGGCAAGTGGAGCTGCCCGCACTGCGTGAGTGAGGTCGGGGTGCCACGGGCGCGGGCGGGCAGCAGGGAGCCTCGGCGTTACGCTGGCTGTGCCTCCCCAGGAGAAGGAGGGCATCCAATGGGAGCCAAAAGAAGAGGAGGAGGAGGAGGAAGAGGAGGGTGGTGAGGAGGAGGAGGACGACCACATGGAGTTCTGCCGGGTGTGCAAGGACGGAGGAGAGCTGCTGTGCTGCGACACCTGCCCCTCCTCCTACCACCTGCACTGCTTGAACCCGCCGCTGCCGGAGATCCCCAACGGGGAATGGCTCTGCCCCCGCTGTACCGTGAGTGTTACTAGTGCCCGCCGCCCTGCCCCTACTCCTGCCCAGCCTGGCAGCAATCCTCCTGGCCACCTCTGCCCCTCAGACACTCTCCCTGTGCCCTCTGCCATGAATCCCCTCCCTGGGACTGCATTGCTGCCAGTTGTGTGTGCCTGAAAGTCCTGCATGGCTCAGGTCTTCCCATGGGGGCTGCCAGCTGGTGGCTCCCTGATCTCTGTCAGATGAGATGTGAGGCTCCATTTCATGCTCTTGCCCCTTTGCTTCTTTCTCCCCAGTGTCCTCCCTTGAAGGGCAAAGTGCAGCGCATCCTGCACTGGGCCTGGAAGGAGCCACCAGCCACCCCACTCCCACCCGTGCCTGTGCTGCCCACCCCGACCACGGAGCTGGCTCTGCCCCAGCCCAAGGTGCTGGAGGGGATCCCGGAGCGCGAGTTCTTTGTGAAGTGGGCAGGCCTCTCCTACTGGCACTGTTCCTGGGTCAAAGAGCTGCAGGTGAGCTGGCATGGCACCGTCAGCATCATCAGCGCAGTGCCCATGCTGCCACCCACGGGCTGAGCCTGGCTCCCTCCTGCCACAGCTGGAGCTTTACCACACGGTGATGTACCGCAACTACCAACGCAAGAACGACATGGATGAGCCTCCAGCCTTTGACTACGGCTCTGGGGACGAGGACAGCCAGCGGGAGAAGCGCAAGAGCAAGGACCCACAGTACGCCCAGATGGAGGAGCGCTTCTACCGCTACGGCATCAAGCCCGAGTGGATGATGATCCACCGCATCCTCAACCACAGGTGAGCTGGTGCCTGAGGGGGCACACAGAGAGAAGGGTTTGTGCCAGGGTGCCTGAGGTGCAGGCTGAGGAGGGAGATGGCAAAGGGTGAGCTCCTCCTCAGGACCCTTCACATTCAGCAGCTGCAGCTGCGAGCTGTGGCTCTCTGCTGGGCAGCTCTTCACATGTAGCTCCTGCTGGGCTGCTTCGTGCCCTCGGCTGAGCCTCTGGTGTTGGCTATTGCAGGCTTTCTGTGCTTGGCTGAGCTCTGCCCCATGGGGCTGGGCTGTTCTTGTTGTCTGCAAAGCGAGACTTGGGGCTGGTGGAATTTCAGTTGCTGGCTTGCTTCGAGGCCTCTGTGGCCTTGGAGGTTTAGTGCTGAGATGAAGCCAAGGCCAAAGTGAATTGATGCTTCCTTACTCCCATTTCTGCTGTGCTGCCTGTCCGAAATGCAAGCGAAGAGTCCCAGAGGCTGATGCACAGAGCCCTTCCCTTTGTCCCAGAGACGTGGTTTTGATCCCTGTTACAGCCCAATCATTCCCTGGTCCTGCTGTGACCTGGTGATGGGTTCTGCTGCCACTGACTGCCCTGCGGCTGCTGCCTCTCACCTAAGCTGTGCTGGGACAGCAGTGCTTGTCTCTGTGAGTCATTTGTCCTGCAAAGACACAACCCCTCTGAGCTCCACTCAGAGGTGAGGCACCAGCAGGACTCTGAGTTCCATGGGCACCCCAGGGGTACATTATGGCCATTCACTTCCCCCAGTACCGAGAGGGGCAGGACCTGAGGAGAGAGTTGGAGCAGGTGCCTGGCTCCTGTCTGGAGCCTGGCCAGTTGCCTTTCTTCCCTGTGGAAGGAATTTCCTGTGGCTGGAGCTTGCTGTGCAGGTGGCTGCCACACTGAGAGGCTGCAGAGGCCTTCTTGTCCAATTCCTGTATTTCGAGTGGCAGCTGGAAAATCCTTTGAGCACAGCCACTGTGCTCAAATGCTGCTTGGCACAATGGAAGTGCAGCTGCTGCTCCTGAGGTGGAGGTTTTTCCCCCGTGGACAGGCAGTGGGACCTGGTTGTGTTTATTCCATTTCCAGTGCAAGCAAAACCTCAGGGAGCACTGAGTGCCACAGGGGGAGGGTGAGAGGGAAGGGAGGTTGTTGGGTGCCGTGGTAGAGCAGCCTCCAAAGCTCCCAGCTGCAGCACCCACATCAGTCTCTGCATTTCTGCCTGTCTGTGCCTTCCTTGTGTGTTCCTGCCTCTGCCTGGAGGCCGTGGTCTGCAGTGCCAGCAGAGGGTGAGGCACCTGGGCTGGCAGAAGCAGGGCATGGCTGGCTGTAGGCCAGAGCTGAGTCTTCTCTCACTGCTGGCCCTCTCGTGCCCTTCATTGCAGCTTTGATAAGAAAGGAGACATCCATTACCTGATCAAGTGGAAGGACCTGCCCTATGACCAGTGCACCTGGGAGATGGATGAGATTGACATCCCCTACTATGAGAACCTCAAGCTGCTCTACTGGAACCACAGGTAGGAGCTGGATGCTGGGACCCCAGCTGTACTGGCACAGCCTGGGAGTGCCTGTGTGATCTGGACTGGAACAGCTCCTTGGGGAGCCAGACCATGGATCCAGAGGTGTTTCTGTCTCTTGGCTTGGAGGCTGGGAGAGGAAGGGCCCAGAAAAGCTCTTGTGGGGAGTGGAGTGTTGGAGTTTGGGAGGTGCTTCTGACCCTTACCCTGGGGCCTGGCTGAGGAAGGCCAGCCTGCCTGCCCCTGAGCCCTGGCCATTGCAGGGAGCTGATGCTGGGGGAGGACACATGTCCTCTGAAGAAGCTGAACAAGAAAGGGAAGAAGCTGAAAGAGGAGAAGCTGGAAAAGCCTCCGGAGACACCTCTTGTGGATGTGAGTATGATGGGGCAGAGGCAGTGCAGTGGTGTGAGCCCACAGAGGTGGAGGTCTAGCTGCTCCCCACATTCTGGTGGGTATTTCTCCTCCAGCTCCTTTGGGGACCTTGTTTTTTTAACTGAAAGCTTCAGGGTGGCTTTGCCGTGAGGAGCTTGAGGGCTGTGCTGTGCTGGGGACTGTCTGCAGCTCCTCTGGGACTATTGGGTGTTGCAGGGCTGAAGAGGGATGTGTTTGGCTGCAGTGAAGAGAGCCAGAGCTGGTTCTCACTGCCTGCTGTCTGTCATCTCTCCCTCATCAGCCTACGGTGAAGTTTGACAAGCAGCCATGGTACATTGATGCCACGGGTGGCACTCTGCACCCCTACCAGCTGGAAGGACTGAACTGGCTGAGGTTCTCCTGGGCACAAGGGACAGACACAATCCTGGCTGATGAGATGGGGCTGGGCAAGACTGTGCAGACCATTGTGTTCCTCTACTCTCTGTACAAAGAGGTGAGCAGAGCACTCAGCAGCCCCCAGGGTGACCGAGAGTTGCTCAGCGCCGGGACAGCAGCTGAGACTTTGTCTTCCCGAGCAGGGCCACTCGAAAGGGCCGTATCTGGTCAGTGCTCCTCTCTCCACCATCATCAACTGGGAGCGTGAGTTTGAGATGTGGGCACCTGACTTCTATGTGGTCACCTACACGGGGGACAAGGAGAGCCGCTCGGTCATCCGGGAGAACGAGTTCTCCTTCGAGGACAACGCCATCCGCAGCGGCAAGAAGGTCTTCAGGATGAAGGTGGGAGCTGAGTCTGTGCCTGGTGCCCTAACTGCCACCGAGGAGGGGAGAGAGCAGAGTCTGACCCAGAGGGAGGTTGGTTAGGTCCCTCACCAAGTGGTTTCCAAAAAGGGAGGCTGTTGCTGTTTGCACACAGGAGGTCTGTGAAGGATCAGCTGTGAAGGTCTCAGGCAGCCTCTGTTATGTCTCTGTCGCCTCCCCTCTCAGTTCTGACATTCGTGTGGCTGCAGATTTCCTGCTGGCACAGCCCATCGCAGGCTCACAGGATGTCAAGGGTTGGGAGGGACCCAAAGAGATCAATGAGTCCAACCCCCCTGCCAGAGCAGGACTATACAATCTAGTTCAGGTCACACAGGAACACATCCAGACAGGCCTTGAAAGTCTCCATGCTCTTCCCCTGCTGCTGGTGCTGTGTCATGCAGTGCAGGCAGCTCCCCTTTCTCTCCTGGGGCCACTCACAGCAGCAGCAAAGGTGAAGGCCGAGCAGTCATTGAGGTTCTTCTCTCCCTCTGCTATTCCAGAAGGAAGCTCAGATCAAGTTCCATGTCCTGCTCACCTCCTATGAGCTGATCACCATTGACCAGGCGGTGCTGGGCTCCATCGAGTGGGCCTGCTTGGTGGTGGATGAAGCACACAGGCTGAAGAACAACCAGTCTAAAGTAGGTAGCAGGCAATTGTCAGTGAGGTTTTGGTGGTGTGGCTGGTGCCACAGAGGTAGGATGCTGTAGCTCTGGGTTTGCTGCTCTGTGCTTTCCTCCCTGGGGTCAGTTGTCCTGACCTCAGACAGCTCTGCCTGGGACTCACATTGCAGTGGATTTGTTCTCTTTAACCTTCTCTGGCATTAAAAATCCTTCATCAGTGGAAGAGATGGCAGCCTGGCTACCTGGCTGCCAGTTTGGCACTCCTTGGATGGGAGTTCCCTCTTTGGGAGGGAATCAATCCCTCTCCTTCCTCTCCTTTTACCTAAGACAAAGCGGGCCCTGGGACCTTCACCTAAGCCCCAGCACAGAGGCAGGTGTGACCATGGACATCCAGAGTTGCTGGATGTGCTCCGTGGAGGTGGCTTGGAGCAGCACTTGCAAACTGGGGGTCTGCTCAGCACACCTGGCTTGGGGAGAGGTCACTGCTGGGTGTCCCTGTGCACAGTCAGCAGAGTCCCCAGGTGACTAGTGGTCCCTTGAAGCTCTTCGCACCCCACCTCACTTCTTTTCCCAGTTCTTTAGGGTATTAAACAGCTACAAGATTGACTACAAGCTGCTGCTCACTGGGACCCCACTCCAGAACAACCTGGAGGAGCTTTTCCACCTGCTCAACTTCCTGACTCCTGAGAGGTTTAAGTAAGTTGCTCTGATTCCCTGCTCAGGGTGGCTTTGCAGAGGGCTCCAATGTGTGCCTGCATCCAGTTCCTGCTGTCCCAGTGTCACTGATCTGAGCTGGCAGGCAGCTGGCAGAGCACACTGTCTCTCCCCATGGCTTCTCACAGCAGCCCCATGCACGTTTAATTTGACCCCAGATTTCCTCCTGTGGGCTGCCACAGTTTGGGTCCTGTGGAAAACTGTGGTCCTGCCGTGGGTCAGGAGGTTTGTGAGTGAGGGGCTGAAACCTGCCCTCTCTCCCTTCTCTGAGGAGGTAGAGGTGCTGGGGGCTCGCTAAGAGCTTGTGTTAGTGTGTTTGAAGTGGATTTTCCCCCGGGCTGGCTCCCTGCTCTGGCTCAGATGCAGGCGTGGGAGCCTTGCTGCCTCCTGCAGCGCAGAGCTCTGCCCAGCTTTGGGCTCCTGGAGGAGCAGTTGCTTTGCTCTCGCCTCTGCCGCTGTGGCTCAGCACTGTGTGCCTCTGGCTGCTTTCACAGTAACCTGGAGGGCTTCCTGGAGGAGTTTGCAGACATCTCCAAGGAGGACCAGATCAAAAAGCTCCATGATCTGCTGGGTCCCCACATGCTGCGGCGACTCAAGGCAGATGTCTTCAAGAACATGCCAGCCAAGACAGAGCTGATTGTGAGAGTGGAGTTGAGCCAGATGCAGAAGTGAGTGACTCCAGTTCTGGGGGGCACAGAGGAAACACTGAGCATGGATCCCCTTCTGGTTCTGGCACTGGTGCACCAGCCTTGCTGCCAGCTTGCCAGGCATCAGACCGGAGCGTCAAGCTGCTGGGGGGCTGCTTGCTCAGCTGTGTCTGCTCAGCATCTCCTGCAGAGCTTGGGGGCTTGCAGGGGAGGGCAGCGTCGCTTCTTCTGGCACAGGGGGCAAGACTTGGCTTACACCCAGCAGTGGGGGAGCATTCCTGGGCACTGTGCCCCCAGGCTCCACCTAACAAAGACTGTGGTGTCCGCAGAGCAATTGGATAAAGCCAGCCCTGGGCTGAGGGCATGGAACTATCTCTCTTGAGAGTGTCCAGAAGTCCCCTTTGCAGTGACACCGGTGGGGGTTCGTTTGGTGCCCTCTTGCTTGTGCCAGTCTCACACCCAGCCAGGTTAACAAGATTGTTTGTCCCCCTGCCCTCCCCCAGGAAGTACTACAAGTTCATCCTGACACGCAACTTTGAAGCCCTGAATTCCAAAGGTGGTGGGAACCAGGTGTCCCTGCTGAACATCATGATGGACCTGAAGAAGTGCTGCAACCACCCCTACCTCTTCCCTGTGGCAGCGGTGGTACGTCAGCCTCTGTGCTGTGGGGACAGGGCTCAGGACATGGGTGGTGGGGGCTGGCTCCTTGACTTTGCTTTGGTTACTGCTGTGGGATATCCTGAGGGTGGCTTCGTGCAGGGATTTGGTCTTTGCAATGTGTGTTAAGGTCAGGAGAGAAGTCCCTCAGTGTTGTCTTTGAAGGAGCTAACCAAGATGCCTTTGCAGGAGGCTCCAGTTCTCCCCAATGGGTCCTATGATGGGAATTCTCTGGTCAAATCTTCTGGGAAGCTGATGCTGCTCCAAAAGATGCTGAAGAAGTTACGGGATGGGGGTCACAGAGTTCTGATCTTCTCCCAGGTGAGTGCAGGGAAGAGCCAGTATCAAGTGTTCCTCTCCAGGGCTTTTGCTGTTCAGCACCAGAACTTTGTGCTAGCACCAGGCAGAGATGGGTGGCAGCTGGCAACAGCTTGGCCCTTGGACACTGTGGTAGCTGTGGCAGTCATGGTGGCTGGTCTGGTCTAAGGCCCAGCCTTTCCTGAGGGACTGCTGTGCTGTTTAAAACCTCTGTTTTCTGTGGACAAGGAGGAGAGAACAGGAGCAGAGCTCCCTGGTCAGGTTTCAGTCCCCTGTGCTGGCAAAGCTGCCTGTAGAGGACAAGGTCACTCCTCTGGCAGTGGCCCATTGGCTGTGCTTTGCCATTGGCGGTGCCACCACCACCACTGCAGCTTCTGGGGAAGCCAGGTGAGGCAGAGCTGCTTGTGCCAGTGCCACCTTGCCCTGCAGATGACGAAGATGCTGGACTTGCTGGAAGATTTCCTGGAGTATGAAGGCTACAAGTACGAGCGGATCGACGGCGGCATCACCGGCGGCCTGCGCCAGGAGGCCATAGACAGGTTTAATGGTACTCATGGTGCCACCTTGTGAGGAGAGGGCATGGGGTGGGTGGGCAGATGGCAGCAGGGCAGTCTGGCTGTGCCTGCAGGACAGGTGTCAGGGCGTCACTGTGCCTTGGTTGTGCCATGCCAGCAAGTGCAGCTTCCTGAGCTATGTTGTAGACTGCTCATGGCACAGTATCCAGCCCTTGAGTTGTGTCCCACAATGAGCCCTAAGCTTAGTCTGGGGCCTCTGGTGTCTCCCTTCATGGCCTTGGTCAACAGCAGAGCTTCTCCTTTGGCTCTGGAGCTGCCTTATCTCCAGTACCTTTTCCCTACTGAACGATTTGCTCCTTACAGCTGGAAATTAGATTTCCTGGAGTAAAATGCTCCCCAGGATGCTGGTTGAAGCCCCATTCTTGGAGGTGTTTAAGAGCTGCAGAGGTGTGATGCTGAGGGACATGGTTTAGCACCAGACTTGGTAGAGAATGGTTGGGCTCTTAAAGGGCTTTTCCAATCCAAACCATTCCATGATTCTGTGTCCTTTCATCCTTGCCTGTCCTGCAGGTCGCTTGTTGGCTTGGGCCTCTGATTGCTCTTATTTCACCCCTCAGGTGCTGTCCTGCATCTTCCTGCCTGAGCCCCGCTGCTTCCTGCCTCACTTTTTCCTCCTGTGGCTTTGTCTTTCTCAGCTCCTGGTGCTCAGCAGTTCTGCTTCCTCCTCTCCACCCGTGCTGGTGGCCTGGGCATCAACCTCGCTACGGCCGACACGGTCATCATCTATGACTCCGACTGGAACCCCCACAATGACATCCAGGTCTCTGCCCTCTCCTCTGCCTTCTTGTCTGGTGAACACCTCTCTGGCCCTGCCCTCTGCACACCCTGCACAGGGAAGTTGGTCTCTTCCCTCCAGAGCTGCTGACCCTTTCTGCTCTGCCTGTGGGGTGCTTCTGCTCAGCAGCCCCCTTCCTGCATCCAGCAACTTTGCCCTGACCTGTCTGTGCACAGCAGAGACCTGGCACTTAAATCTACCTCTCTTCTGTGGGCTACTCACTGTCCCCTGCTGCTTGGTCACGGCTGGGTGCCCTTTATTGTCTGGGGGGCTTCCCCTGGCGCTCGGCAGCGCCGCGGCAGGGGTGCCCCTGAGCAGGCGGGTTCTGTGCCGCAGGCATTCAGCCGAGCTCACCGCATCGGGCAGAACAAGAAGGTGATGATCTACCGCTTCGTGACCAGAGCCTCCGTGGAGGAGCGCATCACACAGGTGGCCAAGAGGAAGATGATGCTCACGCACCTGGTGGTGCGCCCAGGGCTGGGCTCCAAGTCAGGCTCCATGACCAAGCAGGAGCTGGATGACATCCTCAAATTTGGAACAGAAGAGCTCTTCAAGGATGATGTGGAGGGTGAGGCTGGGGAGGCGCTGGGGGTGAGGCAGAGCCCTGCCAAGCTGCTGGGGCTCACTCTGCTCCTGGCCCCTTCAGGCATGGTGTCGCAGGGACAGCGGTTGGGCGTGCCAGACGCTGTCACCCCTTTCTCTGACACCCTGTCAGCCAAAGGGGGTGTGGCAACTCCTGGCATGAAGAAGAAGCACGGTGGCACCCCGCCAGGTGTGTAGCCCCCCTTCTTGGGGTGACCTGTCCCACTCCCTGCTTCTACACCTAGCTGGCTTGTGCCTGGCTCTGGAGCTGGGTGCTTTGTGCTTCCGTTCCCCTTGCTGTGCTCTGCAGGTGACAACAAGGACGTGGAGGACAGCAGTGTGATCCACTATGACGATGCTGCCATCTCAAAGCTTCTGGACCGCAACCAGGACGCGACTGACGACACAGAGCTGCAGAACATGAACGAGTATCTCAGCTCCTTTAAAGTGGCCCAGTATGTTGTGAGAGAAGAGGACGGTGTGGTAATGTCATCCTGTCTTACAATTGCACCTCTCTGTATGTCCCTCAGTGTCTCTTCCACTCCCTCCCCTGTTCTTGGAGTGTTTTGCCGTGGGGCAGGGTTTCCAGATTGTTCCAGACCTGCCCAGGGGTCCTGGGCCAGGTGCCTGTCTGCAGGCAGAAGATGCAGAGCTGTGTCTGACCTGTGCAGCCCACGGCGCAAGCCAGGCCGTGTCCCTCATGGCCCTCACAGCGTCCATTGGCACTGCCTGTCCTCCTGAGGGCCCTTCCCAGCAGACTGGGGCCAGGTGTGGTGCTGCTTGTGGCCATGCTGCTGTCACCTTTTTCCTGGTAGCTGACTGACTCCTGTACTCCTGTCCTTCATCTGTGGATGAAGCTGATGGCAGGAGGCCATTCTGGGGGATCTCTGTGGAGCTGTAGCTTTTCCCTCAGTGTGAGCATGAGCACTGCAGGGCAGGATGGCAGCAGGATTTGGAGGAGCTCTTGATGGGTGGGAGGTTGTCTCAGCTCTTTGTCAGCCTTGCACCAAGGTCAGTAGGCTTGGGCAAAGACCCAAAGCCAAATGCCAGGCAGCAGCTTTGTGCCCTCCGTCCCTGGAGTGCTGCAAGAGGGTGGGCAGAACAGTGATGTGGGCACATCTGGGGCTGCCTGATCCTGAGCATCTCGTCTCTTGCCCTTCAGGAGGAAGTAGAGCGTGAGATCATCAAGCAGGAGGAGAATGTGGACCCCGACTACTGGGAGAAGCTGCTGCGGCACCACTACGAGCAGCAGCAGGAAGACCTGGCCAGGAACCTGGGGAAGGGGAAGAGAATCCGCAAGCAGGTGAACTACAACGACACCTCGCAGGAGGACCAAGGTACGGCCCCAGCTGCCAGCTTCATCTGGGCCTGGGCTTGGCAGGGGGCGCTGAGGGCTTCCCCTGGTTCCCGCTGCCTGAGCCATCACTTGGTGCTTCCCTGCACTTCGGTGACTCCATGGCTCTGTACTTCCCAGATCCCTCAACTTCCCAGAGCAGAAATCCTTCAAAGATTTTCCCCTTGTTTATTTTACCTGTGAACTGGGAAAAAAAAACCAAGTCCAGGGCAAAACATTTCCATTGGATTTTTGTGTGTAAAGGGGAGCACTCGTTTTAGAAAATCTGGGAATGGGATTTCTGTTTGCTGTGTCCTCTTCTCCCCCTGCCCAGGGTGGGTCTGCCTGTATCCTGTGTCCCTCCCAGGCAGTCCTGCTGCTCAGGCACTCCTCTAACCCAGTCTCCCTTGTGGTGTGCAGAGTGGCAGGATGAGCTCTCTGACAATCAGTCAGAGTACTCCATTGGCTCCGAGGATGAGGATGAAGACTTTGAGGAGAGGCCAGAAGGTCAGAGTGAGTTCATGTGCTTGATACTCCATGGACTTTGCGGGAAGCCCCTGGCCCTGGGGTGCAGCAGGAAGCTCTGGGCTGGAGAGGCTGGCATGCTCCTGGGCACTCTGCTCAGGGGGATGTGTCCATGCTGGCCTAGCAGGTGAGGAGATTCCCAGGGCCGGGAAGGCAGCTGAATGTTTCCATCACTGCTGCAGGACCTTGGTCTGGTCCTCATGGCAAAAGAATGGGGCCTGGAGGAGGAATGGGCACAGTACCCCCATGCCGAGTATGGCAGAGGAGTGCCCTGGCTCAGGGAGGCAGTGGGATGGGTGGAAGTGTCTCTGCAGCCTGGGCTGCTGCTCGATCAAGTTCTGCTCCTGCTGGGAGGGAGTCAGAGAGAGATTGGGGTAGGTGAGCCCTTCGCAGTCCTTCCTGCTGCCTGGGCCACTCCATCACTGAGCTGCTTGACTCTAGGTGGCAGGAGACAATCCCGGCGGCAGCTGAAGAGCGACCGGGACAAGCCTCTGCCTCCTCTGCTGGCAAGAGTTGGGGGGAACATCGAGGTGAGGCCTCGGTCCGAGCAAGGAGAACACTCCTGTGCCAGGCGCTGCTGTCCCATGCCAGTCACCAGCGAGCCTGTGGCAGCCACGAGGCCTCCAGAGGCCACCTGGTGACTCCCCTGTCCCCCGCAGGTGCTGGGCTTCAACGCGCGGCAGCGCAAAGCCTTCCTGAACGCCATCATGCGCTGGGGGATGCCTCCCCAGGACGCCTTCAACTCCCACTGGCTGGTCCGAGACCTGCGAGGGAAGAGCGAGAAGGAGTTCAGGTGGGGGCTGGGCGAGGCCTGTCCTGGGCTCTGTCTGTTGGTGGTGAGCCCTCAGCTTCTGCATTTGGGACGAGCTGTGGCCATCCCCTTGTCCTGCCGTGTCACCACCTCCTGCCGTGCCGCCCAGGGCAAGCAGAGGCTTTGCTGTGGCAAAGCAGCAGGAGTACGAGTGCCTGCAGGGCCCAGGGAGGTTTGGTTATGGGGAGTCCTCCTCCTCACCCCTGCAGGGGGGTGGATACCCAGCGAGGAGCCCACAGCTGGGCTGGGCTGAGGTCTGGCTTTGCAGGGCTTACGTCTCGCTCTTCATGAGGCACCTGTGCGAGCCCGGGGCGGACGGCGCTGAGACCTTCGCAGACGGCGTCCCCCGCGAGGGGCTGTCGCGCCAGCACGTCCTGACCCGCATCGGGGTCATGTCGCTCGTCAGGAAGAAGGTGGGTGAGGAGGATGCCAAAGGTGCCCTTTCAAGATGCATCCTGGGGACCTGGAGCACAGCCCTGTGAGGAGAGGCTGAGGGAGCTGGGGGTGTGCAGCCTGCAGAAGAGGACGCTCAGGGCAGAGCTCATTGCTGTCTACAACTACCTGAAGTGAGGCTGTAGCCAGGTGGGGTTGGGCTCTTCTCCCAGGCAACCAGCAACAGAACAAGGGGACAGAGTCTTAAGTTGTCCAGGGGAGGTCTAGGCCAGATGTTAGAGAGTGATTGGCATTGGAATGGGCTGCCCAGCGAGGTGGTGGAGTCACTGTCCCTGGAGATGTTGAAGCAAAGCACAAGACCTAGTGCCATGGTCTGGTTGATTGGATAGGGCTGGGTGATGGGTTGGTCTGGATGATTTGAAGGTCTCTTCCAACCTGGTTGATTCTATGAGTCCTTCTCTGCTAAGTGCCTGTTGCCAGGGATCCTGCACCAAATCTCCCAGGCTCAGCACACAGCCCTTGTTGTCACAAACCTGTAGGTGATGGTAGTGCCAGGTCTCTGCTGATCTGGATGGTAAAAGAGGGAAATCACAGTGCAGACCTGCTGGGTCTCAGAGCTGTGGGGTCAGATATCCCTGACAGCTGTGGGAATCGGTGGGTGAAGCAAGCCTCAACACCACAGCTCTGCCATGCCAGACTGGAAGCATGGCTGCTGTATTTGACGTGGTGATGTCCACCTGCCCTAGGTCCAGGAGTTTGAGCACGTCAACGGGAAGTACAGCACCCCAGATCTGGTCCTTGAGGGCCCGGAGAGCAAGAAGTGCAGTGAGGTGGTGTCTTCAGACCCCAACACCCCCGTCCCAGCCAGCCCAGCCCACGGGCACGTGGGACCTGCACCCCTGGCAGGTAGCTGTTCCTGCAGGCTTCACAGCAATGGGCCTGGGAACAGTGGTGGGCCAGGACAGCAGAAACTCTGGTGTCTGCCTGCCCTGGAAGTGTGCTTGTCCCTCTGAGGTTCCATTCAGCAGTTTCCACACTTTGCTCTTGTTACAGACAGAACAGAGGCGCAGTTGGGGTTCCAGGAAGAGAGGGACCAAGTGGAGCAGAAAGCCAGGAAGGTGTCTGACAGCCAGGTAGGGAGGCTTCTGTCAGCATCTGCTCTAGGAGGTCTTCTTATGGGCACTTCCCAAGGAAGGGGCAAGGCTGGGCTGATCTGGTGCTTGACATTAAGGTGCCTGCAAGTGCTGAGAAGGTGGAGAGTGAAGAGCAACCAGAAAGCTGTGACAGCAAGGAGAAGCCGAGGGAAGAGAGGCAAGAGGAGAGTGAAAAAGCTGAGCCCTCTCCTGAGCCCCTGGGGAAAGGTGGGTCTGTGGTTTGGGCAAACATGATCCCCACAGGTGGGCTCTTGGCTCAGCCATGGCTGGGACATCTCAGGGTTTGGATCCAGCAGCACCACCGATTTGCACTGCAGAAGTCCTGCAGCTGGAAGCTGTGTGGACTTGAGCAGCCCTGCATGTGCCAGTGCTGCAGCTCGGTCCCTCTTTCCCTTCACATCCCTGGATGTCATAAGGTCTTGCAGAGATTCCTGAGACCAGCAGCTCCAGGTTGTAACTGAGAAGTGCTTGTTTGAGGCTGGCTCTTCCTGGAGATGTCTCAAGGGAGAGAGAAGACTAAAATATTTTCTTGTTAAAGCATAGAATATTTTTATCTGTGAAGTTCTTTGAGTGCCTTGAAGGTGCAAGCAGTGTGGTCATGTCTCTGGAAGTGCCCAGCAGAGTGTTTTGCAAACCAAGCTTTTCCCACATCCTGTTCCCTTCTGCAGATGAGGGCATTCCAGAGAAAGAGAAGCCTTTAGAGAAGCTGGAGTTGAAAAGCAGCCCAGGCAAAGGGGAGGACAGAGAAGCCAAACCAGGTGAGGCATGAGGGGACTTTGGGCTGAGAAGGGGTGTGAAGGATCTCCAAAGCAAGACAGGTGCCTGGTGCAGAGGTGAGGGATGGTGTCCACAGAGTGGTGACAAGGACAGCCAGCAATCAGTGCTTGACTACTGGTGATGTTTGGGAGCCATGAAGAGGAACAAGACCCCATGGTGATAGGTCCTGCCTGCACCTGCTGTGCACAGTGTGGCCTGCCAGACAGGCCAGTGAGCAGCTGCTGTGATGGCTTCTTCAACAGCAGGGAGTTCCCCTGACAGCTGATGGGACAGGGGCAGCATCAGCTGGTGTTCTGGTGGGGTACAGTTGGACAGGTGCCATTTGCTGTGTTTGCCAAGCAGAGGAGGCCAAGGCGGAGGAGAAGGAGCTGAGTGAGGCTCAGCAAAACGGTGACAAAGAGGAGGAGGAGGATGGAAAGAAGGATGAGAGAAACGGCAACTTCCGCTTCATGTTCAACATCGCCGATGGCGGCTTCACAGGTGAGGGGCAGAGACGAGGCAGTGGCTGCACGCATGGGGCTGCTGCCCTGGAGCTCTGGCCCTGTGTGAGGCCTGCAACAACCACTGCAGGAGGCTGTGGGAGGATGGTGCTGCCCGTGGCCACCTGGGAGATGACAGCAGTGGCCCTGTGCAGCAACTCTGGTGCCTTACCAGGCCATCTGGCTTCTGCAGAGCTGCACACGCTGTGGCAGAACGAGGAGCGGGCAGCCACCTCCTCCGGCAAGATCTATGACATCTGGCACCGCCGACACGACTACTGGCTGCTGGCAGGGATTGTCACGTACCTTTGGCATTGTGGCAGCGTGCCTTGTGCCGCCGGGTGACTGGGAAGCAGGGGCAGCCTCAGAGGGGCACGGGGGCTGGGGTGTTGGTGCGGGGATGAGCAGGGAGGGGGGTTGGTGATGTGACGTTGCTGTGAGCACTGGGCATGCCATCAGCTGGGCAGGTCTTCCCTTGACACCCCCTTCACCAGCCACGGCTATGCCCGCTGGCAGGACATCCAGAATGACCCACGCTATGTCATCCTGAACGAGCCCTTCAAGTCGGAGATACACAAGGGGAACTACCTCGAGATGAAGAACAAGTTCCTCGCCCGGCGGTTCAAGGCGAGTTGCAGGTCCAGGGCTGGTGAGTTCTGACCGGTGTGGGGGACTGGAGTGGCACCCCAAAGCTTGAGGGGAGCTCACCAGTACCTTCTGGGAGCAGCTGTAGACTTTGAGGGGCTCACGGTCACTGGAGGAGAGTGGGTGCCTGAGACCTTGCAGGCTCTGCAGCATGGTGTGTGGAGCAGGACTGGCTGCTCGCTGCATGTGGGCTGGGTGCTCTGCTGTGGAAATGCTGCTCAGGGCCCTTTCTGAGCAGCACGAGGAATCCTGAGGGCTCAGCCTATGCCACCAGGAGCTTTTGGTGCTGAAACTTTCTCCTCCTGCACTTCCCAGTTGCTGGAGCAGGCCCTGGTGATCGAGGAGCAGCTGCGGAGGGCTGCGTACCTCAACATGACGCAAGACCCCAGCCACCCGGCCATGGCCCTGAACGCGCGGCTGGCGGAGGTCGAGTGCCTCGCCGAGAGCCACCAGCACCTCTCCAAAGAGTCCCTGGCTGGCAACAAGCCTGCCAACGCCGTCCTGCACAAGGGTGCGTGCTGCAGAGTGGGCCAGGAAGGGTTTGACCACCCCAGCTGTGAGCACATCCAGGTGGGAGGGTGTCCCTGGCTCACATCACTCAGCCAGGAACCACTTGCTCCTCCCCAGCTCTCTCAAGGGTGACGAAGCTGATAAGGGGCCTGGAGCACAGCCCTATGAGGAGAGGCTGAGGGAGCTGGGGGTGTGCAGTCTGCAGAAGAGGAGGCTCAGGGCAGACCTTATAGCTGTCTACAACTACCTGAAGGGAGGTTGTAGCCAGGGGGGGTTGGTCTCTTCTGCCAGGCACCCAGCAACAGATCAAGGGGACACAGTCTCAAGTTGTGCCAGGGGAGGTCTAGGCTGGATGTTAGGAGGAAGTTGTTGTCTGAGAGAGTGATTGGCACTGGAATGGACTGCCCAGGGAGGTGGTGGAGTTGCTGTGTCTGGAGGTGTTCAGGCAAAGCCTGGCTGGGGCACTTAGTGCCATGGTCTGGTTGATTGGACAGGGCTGGGTGCTAGGTTGGACTGGGTAATCTTGGAGGTCTCTTCCAACCTGGTTGATTCTATGATTCTCTGCTGGTGAGGGCACTGGGAAATGGCTGTGAAGGGCACTGGGAAGCATCAGGCTGCTGGAGGTGATCCGCAGTACTCTTTGCCACTGGCTCGCTGCTGCTGGAGCTCACCGGTCCCTGAGGCTGGGATCTTGGGGTGTTGCCAGCCCTGTGAGGATCTGGTGAGCGCCCTAAGTGCCAGCTCTGCTCACAGTGCTGAACCAGCTGGAGGAGCTGCTGAGCGACATGAAGGCCGACGTGACGCGGCTGCCCTCCATGCTGTCGCGCATCCCGCCCGTGGCCGCCCGCCTGCAGATGTCCGAGCGCAGCATCCTCAGCCGCCTGGCCACGCGCGGCGGGGACCCCACCGGGCCCCAGGTCAGAGAGGGTGGTGGGGGCGGGGATGGGGATGAAAGCCTTCGGCAGGGCTGCTGGTGGGGCTGGTGCTGCAGGTCAGCAGCTTTTCTCCCTTCTTCCCTCTGAAGGGCTCCTTCGGTTCCTCTCAGATCTACAACAGCAGCTTCGGGCCGAATTTCCGCGGTCCCGGGCCGGGTGGGATCGTCAACTACAGCCAGATGCCTCTGGGACCATACGTGACTGGTGGGTCAGGGTCTGGAGGGGACATTCCTGAGGACGGCAATGCAAGGGGTGGCTTTGAGAGGGCCAGCAGGTGAGCTGAGGCCTTTGCTCTCTCCTCTCGCAGATATTTAGCTGTTGCCACCATTGTCCTCTGCAGCTCCATTTCCAGCCGAGGTAAGGCTGTGCTGGCTGCTCTGCACGGCTCCTGGGGACACGTGGGGCTGTGTGAGGGCCCTGATCTGGGCTGCTCCCCAGCTGCTGGTGTGCAAACGTTCAACCAACTGCAGCAGATACTGGCAGCAGGGATGGGACCCACCCCAAAGCCCTTGGGCTTGCTGCCTGTGCCCAGGGGGGTGGGTGCCTTTATGCTCCCTCAGCCCCTTGATGTGGGGTGAGTCTGGAGCCTAACTTTTGCCAGCTGTGCCCTCTCTTTGCAGCAGTCCCCGGAGCCGTTTTCTGGCTGAAAGCTGCCCTGTCACTGGAGGAAGGGCTGGGGACATGCAGCTTTGCCTGGGTGGGTGCCGAGCTGCCCTTGGTGCCGCTGGGCTCTCCCACTCCGCTTCGAGTGTGCTTCACCTGCTGTGCCCCCCGACGGCCACGGTGGCTGGCATGGGGGGCTCCTGTCCGTGTACATTTTTTGCACTTTCTTATGGAAGACTTGAAGGGTTTGGCTGGGCAAGGTGGGCTGGGAAGGGAGGTCGAGTCGCCGTGTTTGTGTCTGGTGTTATTGGCACATGGGGGTGTGAGGGGGAGCCAGCAGGTGCCCCAGTGTCCCATCGGCTGGGTCCAAGCTGGCTCCCACTCCTGGGCATCCCCATGCAGTCCATTCCTGAGTCCTCGTGGTGTTTGAGCAAGTGCATGCCTGCTGCCAGAGCCCGCTCACTGCCAGAGCCCAACCTGTCTGTTCCTGGCTGGAGCATTGGTGTGTGTTGTGGGGATCCCTGGCACTGCCCCCAGCGCTATGGCAAGGTCAGGGATCTGGTCACACCGGGCATGTGGCACATGGGTGGAGGCGACGCGGGCAGGAGGGAGGGGCTGGCTGGGGCTGGCTGTGAGCGTGGTGACACCAACTGGGCCACGGCGGTGGCCCCTCGCCAGCGGCTGGCAGCAGCTGTAGGCAGCACCCCCGCGTTCACGTCGTGCTCCGTGTGTCCTGGTTTCTGTTCTCTGTGGTTTAATAAATCCCTTCAGAAGGATGAGTGGGAGCCTGCTGGGTGTGCAAGCAGCTGGGCTGGGGGTGATCATGGGGGTCCTGCTGTGAGGGTGGGTGCATGGTGGTGATGGGGTAGCCCCAGCAGGGTCCCGGTAGTGGCTGCTGTCCCCCAATGCCCTGTGCAGAGCCATCTGTAAAGCACATGTGGGCACACAGCCAGCCACATGTGTGTGCCTGTGCTGCTGCTCTCTGTGGGTGCCACAGACACACACCTGTAGATCTGCACACGCAGGTCTGTGGGCACAGTGACTCTGCACATGGCCATGGGTCCCTGTATCTGCACAGACATCTGTGCTGTCCTGAGATAGCAGCAGGTGTGCAGGTACAGGTGGGGATGAGCTGATGTGCCTGGGGAGGGCTCTGCACACATGGCACACCCCCAGATACGGCTGTGGGTACCTGTGGGCATGAGCAATGGGCTGTGTGCTCCCACTGGGGAACACAGGCAGAGCCTGGATACCTACAGCCACATTTCAGTCTGTGTCTGTCCATGGGTCTGTCTAGAGGGTGTGGAGCTGAGTGCAGGCACACAGCTGGGTGTGGGATAGCTACACCTGCACCTGTCTCTGGGGACACACTTCCAGCTATGTCTACACACACAGACTCACAGAATGGACTGGGTTGGAAGGGGCCTTGAGGATCATCCAGTTCCAATCCCCTGCTGTGGGCAGGGACAGTTCCCACTAGCACAGGTTCCTAAAGGCCTCATCTGACCTGGCCCTGAGCAGCTCCAGGGAGGAGGCACCCACAGCCACCCTAGGCAAGCTGTACCAAGTGTCTCCCCACCCTCATTCTAAAGAATTTCTTCTTCATCTCCAGTCTAAATCTGTCCTCTTCCACCTTCAAACCATTTCCTCTTATCCTGTCAATACAAGCCCTTGTAAAAAGTCCCTTCCTGGCTTTCCTGTAGGCTCCTTCAGGTACTGGAAGGCTACTGTAAGGTCTTCCAGGAGTCTTTCCTCCAGCCTGGACAGACCCCAGTGTATACAAACAAGTGCAGCTGCAGCTCTATCACTCTGTGTGAACAGGGACCGAGCTGTGCATGGGCACAAATGCAGCTCTGGAGCTGTGCAGGGCTACCTGTGCACAAATGTTCTGTGTTTGGGGGCAGATCAGCAGGTTCCACAGCTGTGCCTGTGCATCCAATGCAGCCCCCTACATGGACAGCTGTGGGTGTGTGAAGACTGGCAGGGCTGCAGGAGGGGGGTGTGGGTGGATCTCAGTGCCGAGCTGAGCTGTGTGTGTACCTACAGACTGTTGGAATTTACATCCCTGGGTGCCTGCGTGGGTGTCTCTGGGTGTAAATACAGCTGCAGGGACGGGTAGGGTGCATGTGCCCACACAGCTGCTTGCAGGCATGCACCCAGGTGTGCCCCACGCACCACCACCTGTACCCTGCCTGTCCCTGCACACACACTCGCATGTTGCCCCACCCATCTCACCCCCAGCAGCTCTCACCTCCCAGCTCAGCCAAGGCTTCCACGGGCTCCCTGCCACCCCTCCACCCGCTCCATCGTGGCCGCCTCTAGGGTGGCGGTGCCGAGTGGAGGCTGCAGGGCACAGGCTGGGGAACAGCTTCGTGTTGTCGGCCTCAGGGGCGTACAGCACCCGCTCACGCCTCGTGCCTAGCGCCTCCGGCCACGCGGTGGGCAGGAGCAACGCATGCAACGGGGCTCTGCGCCACGCCGGCGGCACCCGCGGTGGGCAGAGCGGCCGGATGGCCTGGGACTCGCCCCGCCGCGCTCCCAGCCGGTCCTTCCTCGGGTGGAAGCAGTACAAGGGTCCAGGGCAGCGCGGGCAGGGCTCTCGGCGCTCGCGGTGCCAACCACACTCTCCACTTCGCTCCAACAAAGCGTAAGCAAGCGATCGGGCGGCGAGGGCGGCGCGGCCGCGCCTAGGAGCGGTAATCCTTCTTGCTGTAGGGTTTGTTGCCCAGGATGCTATCGATCTCGTGGACGATGGAAGACGACAGCTTCGGAAGGACCTGCGGGAGGCAGGCCAGCAGTCAGGATCACGGCGCTGCTGCTGGCATGCAGCCGTGCCGCGCTCACCGCCTCCGCCCTGCCACCTCGCTGCCACAAGCCCCAGCAGAGCGACCCAGTTCTGGGGAGCCTGGGTCAGGCTCATCCCACACCTTCCCGCCCCAGCAAAACCTCATTTCCACCACGCAGCTTCAAAGGGAGCAAAACCCGGTGCTGTTGCCAGCTTCACAACCTCCTTTCCCTGCACCCTGTGCTGTAGGACTAGGGGCTGGCGCAGAGGAAGGTAATGAAGCTGGGGAAGGGTCTGGAGAACAAGGCTGGAGAGGAGCAGCTAAGGGACCTGGGGGTGTCCAGCCTTGAGAGGAGGAGGCTGAAGGGAGTCCTCATTGCTCTCTACAGCTTCATGAAAGGAGGTTGGAGCCAGGTGTGGTTGGTCTCATCTTCCAAGGAACAAGTGGTAAGAGAAGAGGAAGTGGTCTCAGGTTGCCCCTAGGGAGGTTTAGGCTGGATGTGAGGAACAATTTATTTTTCAAGGTGATTGTCAGCCCTGGCCCAGGCTGCCCAGGGCAGTGGTGGAGGCCCTAGCCTGAGAGAGTTTCAAAGCTGTGGAGGTGTAGTGCTGAGGGACAGGGTTGGTGGTGCCTTGGTAGTGCTGGGTTAAGGGTTGGACTGGATGATCTGAAAGGTCTCTCCCAACCAAAACTGTTCTGTGTTTCTCTGAGCCCTGTGAGCAGGGGCTGCTTGTTCCTCTGTGGCACTGCCTCCCCTGGCATAGCTGCTGGTGGACACTGACCTGTATTGCTCCAATGTTCTCCATCAGCTGGTCAGCATTGGAGGCACCCAGCAAGACGGAGCTGACACCCTCATTGCGCAGGCACCAGGCTGGAAGAAGAGAGGAGAAACTGAATGTGGCTCAGCCACCTTTGGTGTCCCCCTGACAGTGTGTCAGTGTGCCCTCCCTGTGTCCCCCTGTCCCCTCACCGATGGCGAGCTGGGGCAGGGTGCAGCCCAGGCGCTCGGCGATGGCCTGCAGCTCCTTCAGCTTTGCCTGCTGCCGCCGGCCCTCCTCGCTCAGGATCTTGTCTTTCAGCCACTGGTATCCCTGGGGGGGCACATGAAAGGACTCGCCTGTACCAGGAACTTGTGCAGTCAGGGCACCCTCAACTGCCCAGGTCCTGCTGGTCTCCTAGGAACCTTGAGATGCCCCTGGCTCTGCTCCCTCAGCTCTGCCCATCCTGTCATAACTGCCCCTGGTCTGGGCTCACCTTCAGCGAGGCACGGGAGTAGGGGGGGATGCCCCCATCGTACTTCCCCGAGACGATGCCACATGCCAGCGGGGACCAGGTCATGGCTCCGACACCTGGGGACAGAGCAGAGCAAAGGGTAAGGCTGCTATTCTCCAGTTCCTCTAGGGACCATGGCACAAGGGCTGGCTGGTCCCAGGGCCATTCACTGTGTCCTGCTGGGCTTTGGGGGGGGGGGGTGTTAGCAGGATACCCCCCTCACACACACTATACCTATCTTATGGAAGAGCTCGGGCAGCTGTACCTCCACCTTCTCCCGCTGAAACATGTGGTACTCGGCCTGCTCGCAGATGGGCGGGATCAGGTTGAACTGTCGGGCCACTGAGTAAGCTTCCTGCCAAGGAACCGGGACCCTCAGCAACCCGTTGGTCCCCACGAGACCCCTGCTGACACCCCCCCCCCTCCCCCCCGCCCCCCAGCTGAGCCGCGAGCAGCCCTCTTGGAAGATAATTAAGGCTCAAGCGCATCTGCAAGCGCTCGGCTGCTGCCAGCTGCTGTCTAATTAAATCAGCGTCACTGAAGCTGCTCCGCTGTGGCCGCCCCGGCCCCCCGGGCCCCTACCATGATCTCCATGGAGCTCCAGCGCGAGGTCCCCCAGTACATGGCCATCCCCTGGTTGATGACGTGGGTCATGGCTCGCACCGTCTCTGCCGGAGGGAAGGGGAGAGCAGCAGCGGGGGTTAGGGGGGGCCGCGCTGGCAGGAGGGGGCTGCTGAGCTCCCCAACGCCGGGCTGGGAGGTGGAGCGTGGCTGTGTCTGGAGGATGCTTTCAGAGGAGCAGGATAGGGACCGGAGCAGCCGCTCGGAACGTGCCGGGGACCACAGCCCCCCTGACATGCTACCAGTTACACCAGGGCTTTCCTCATATGGATGCAGTCCAAGGCTCCCGGCACCAGCCCCTTACCCCGCAGGGTACCAGCACAGGCACCGCTGCAGAGGAGGGGACCTGAAGCATTGCCCCTGCGCTGAGACACAGGCGAGGGAGGAAGCCCCAGACCCTGTGGGAGGAATGCTAGGGTCTCGGGGGGAGCTGGCCCTGAGCCATGCGAGCCGTGGCCAAGCCAAGGCACTCCTGCAGCCACAGGCAGGCAGGGGGGAGAGCAAGGGGGATGGGGCTGCCCTGGCCAGGGGGGACCCTGCCGTGGTGCCCCGTGGCAAGGGCCTGGGCAGTTTCTTTGCTTTCCTTCCCTGGATCTGCAGGAAAGTCTGGATGGCTGGGGGTGTTTTTGTGGTGCTGCCACTGCCTCCACATTTGGTGGCAGGGTTGCTCAGGGTGCAGAGGACAGGGATGGAAATCGCAAGGAGTGGGACTTCTGCCCCAGGAAATGCCACTGGGACACGGGCAGCGGCAGCGTGCGGGCAGGGAGTACCTTCCACGATGAAAGTCCTGGACTTGGAGGAACTAAATAGGTCCCCTGGTGATAAAAGAGAGATTTAGAGAGAGTGGAGTTGGCTGCTGCTGGTGGAGCAGAGCAAGTGGCTCACTGAGACAGGGCAGCCATCTGCCACTGAACCACCCCTGCCATGGCCCGAAAGGGTCCTGGTGCTGGGCTGGCAGAGATTCAGCTGCTTTGTGAGTGCCCCTGGTGGCAGAGGAGTGGTTTCTGCTTGGGAAGGGAAAAGGTAAAAGCCTGGCGCAAACCAACCACGATGCCAACAAAAGGCAGCAGGGAGGAGCATGGCACTGTGGTGCAGCACCCACCTTCCATCGGCGTGTTGGGGTCGGGCCGGTTGGCAAACACCACATCCACATACTCCAGCTGCAGCCGCTCCAGCGATGCCTTCAGACCTGACATGCCAATGGGACCATCAGGCGTGCCAGGCTCTGTGCCACCAGCCAATGAGGCAGCCAGCAAAGGCACAGCCTGGCACTGGCATGTCCCGGCATTGAGGCTGGCAGTGCCCAGTGAGCATCCCTACCTTCAATGATGTGCTTTCGGGACAGGCCCCTCTCCGTCTCGGCCCTGTGAAAGGAAAAGTGGTGAGAGCCCAGCAAGCTGTGGCTGCTCTGCTGTGGGGCCAGGGTGCTACCTACTTTCCTCCCCAGAAGATTTTGGTGGTGATCACCAGGCTGGACCTTCTGCAGAGAGAAAGAGAGAGTCACTGATGGTGGCACCCATGAAACTCTGTGTGCCTTGCCTGCTCCCTGCCCACATTCACACCCAGCCTGGCTCCACCAGCTTTCCCCAGCCCACAGACACTGCAGGGACAGCTCTGCTGTGCCCAATCAAACCCAGCTTACCTCCACCCCTTCTTCTTGATGATGTTCCCCAGCACCACCTCAGCCCTACAAGGTAAGGAGACGGAAGATGCTGACACCTGAGCTTCTGCAGCTACAGGGAGTGATGGCCACCAGAAGGGAAATGCCCTTGGTCCCTGGCAGCTGTGGCTCACTGTGCCAGGGTAAGTGCATGGCTATGACTCCGTAGCACAGGCATCACAGGGTAGCGTGGGATGACATAAGCCATCATCACCTGCAAGAGCCAGCACTGGCTGCCCCATCTTGGCAGCTGCTTTGTAGCTGGCAAAAGTGGGAGACTCCCAGCTCTGACGTGCCAGAGGCTGGGATGCAGGAGGAGGTCCCATGTGCTGCCACCAAACCGGGTACCTACTTGCCGGCGGCGTAGACTTCTGCTGTGTCGAAGAGATTAATGCCGTTGTCGTAGGCTAAAGTCATCAGCTGCTCTGCCATCTGCCGGGGGACAATGGGGAGGGTCGTGAAGGGGGTGGCTGAGAGCTGGACTGCGAGCTGTGTGCTGGTGAGCTCCGGCAGACCATGGGCACTGAGGCCAAGGCCCATGGCTCTGCTGGCTCTATCCCCTCCCGCATCACTCAGGGCACAACCCTTACCTCGTCTGTGATTTGCCCTCCGAACGTCACCCATGTCCCTGCGGAGGAGAGAGGATGGACGCTTGGTGAGTGTGGCAAGCACCCAGCTGCCGCTTCCCTGATCCCTGGCCACCCACCCCACTCCCCTGGCACAGCCCCGGCACGCAGCGGCTGCGGTTGGCTCGGCCGCGTGCGGTGCGGCGCTGCCAGCACAGCCTGGTCACTTCCCATTACTCGGGAGGTGAAAAAGGCAGAATAATTTGACAACTTCTGGGCTGCATCTCAAAGCCCCTGCGGGGCCGGAGGAAAACCCTTTCCTGCCCTTCCCTTGGCAAAGAACGGCCGGAGTGGCAGCCGCGGGACTGGGGGGAAGGGGCCGTGGCAAGAGCCGGCACTCACCCAGGCCCAGGCAGGACACACGCAGTCCAGACTTGCCGAGGTTCCTGCAAGACAGAGAGCAGTCAGCAGAGCCCCCAGACCCCGTCCGCGTAGGGTAGGGAGGGCATGGTGGTGGTCCCTGTCCCCATCTGTGGCTGGGGGCATCCCGCAGCGAGGCTTCCCCCATCACTGAGTGAAAGCCATCCTAGGCTGGGCACACGGCTTATTGTCAGTGGCACGGCCAGCACCGGCGCAGCGATGCCGCTCCCCACACACTAAGTAGCTGCCATGCCTGGCAGGGTACCCGGGAGAGGCAGCGGGCAGTGACCTCATTAGTGCTGCTCGTTGTGACAATGGGCTTCTGGTCCCCTGACAGAGCTGCCAGTGTGGGGGGCCAGGGCAGGAGCGGTGGGACTGGCACAGTGGTGGCCAAGCCTGAAGCATCCCACACGCGGCATGAGCTGTGCCTGTTCTCGGTGGTGGAGGACAGGGAGAAGATGCTGGGCAGTGGAGCAGGATCCGGGAGAAATGGAGCACCCCTGAGAAGTTGGTTGGCACAAGGAGCTGAAGAACAGCTTTGGGGAAGGGGGCCGGGCTGGCAGCCGCCTTCGCCGTGCCGATGGAGAGCCAACTTCTGCTGGAGGATGACAAAGGCTGGAGAAACGAGCGTTAAAATAAATAAAGTGTAGGTGAGCCGCGGCAGCTCGCCCGCGCGGGTGTCGCGTAGCAACCGGGAGGCACCGCCACCGCCAGCATGGGCACAGGGAGCCGGGCAAGGAGCAGCCACGGTGAACCGAGGGCTGAGCCAAGCTGGGGCACCTTCCTGCCACGCTGTTGCATTGATGCCAAACGTTTGGAGGTGCGGAGGTGCCCCCCCCCCCCCCCCCCCCCCCGCCCCTATGTTATGTTCAGAGTGCTTCATAGTGAAGAGAGACCCTGGCCATGGAGTGGTGGTGGCTCAAACCCACCACGGTGGGGAGGTCCTGGTGTGCCCCAGTCCCGTCCTGGGCTACAGAGGCATCACTGGGGTCTTCCTAGGCAGGTGGGAGCTGGTGGCACATTGCTGCTCCCAGCTTTCCTGACTGGAAGTGTGCTGACTGGCTGCTCAATGTACTGTGGCTTTGCCATCCCTTTGCACAGAGCAGCCCCATCACTGCTGTCTCCCCCACAGCAGGGATCCTAGAGCTGGTCACCTGCTACGTGGCATTAGGTGGACCCTGATGTGCTACTCCTGCAGATGGGGACGTGACCAAGGAGTGCTGAGCTTGGAGGATGTCACCGTGTGTGTCCCCAGCAGTACTGTCATAAGGATTTGGAGTTCATGAGCCAGACAAGGCCACCTCGAGCCCCTCCTCAGTGCCCAGGCAAGGGCACTTGGCTGCTCTGGACACTAATGGTAGGTGATGTGGTTGGTGAGTGATGACTGGAGCCATCTCCACGCTTGGCCAGCCTGATGCACTTGCTGTCTAATGCCAGGCACAGCTGGGCTGCAGCGAGGGCATGCAGCAGCTGGCAGCTGGACCGTGGCTTATTCATCTCGGGGGGGAACCCCCAGCCCTGTGCCTGGGCGCACGCTCACGGAGGGAGATCCCCCAGCCCCATGCCTGAGCTAACACTCATCTTGAGGGAGGGGGAAAGCCCTCAGAGCTCTGCAATAGTGTCAGGGACGTGGAGCATGTTAACCCAGTGGGTGCCAGCCTGAGGAGCACAACGTGTCCTAGCTGACCTCCTTCATTTCCAGCCCCATTATGGCCAGCTGAAGGCCAAGCCTTGACTACAGCTCCGCACACGGTTTGCAGGGTGGCAGTCCCCGGAGGCACCGGAGAGATGCTATGGCAGTCCGTGGATTAACGCATGCCATGACTCCCCGACCCCCCCGACCCCCCGGCCCCGGCTCGGCAGCCGGCGCGGCTCAGCAGGCGCCAGGGATCCTTTTAATCTATCCCAAATTTTGGGTCCCTTTCCTGCCCCATCCCGCTGGTTTTAGAGGAGGCTGGATCAAAGCTGCCCGGAGAGAGGACTGGAGTGAGCAGTGAGGAAGGTGACGGAGGCGCACGGTCGGCACTTGGAGCACCCAAAACCCACAGAACAGGACATGAGCCAGGGATCGGGGGCCCCCCAGACCCTGCCACCGCCCCGAGCTTGGTGAGGAACAGAGAAAGCAGCCGAGCAGGCAGCGGATCCAATTTCCTACCGGTATTTCATCCCCGGCTGCTTGACGCTGGACTCGCTGGAGGAGGGGGCGTTCTGCACCGAGAGCTGCCCCAGGCTTCGGGCCACCATGGCCACGGCTCGGAACTTGCCGCGGGTGCCCAGGCTGGGGCTGCCGGCATTCTGTCGGTTCAGCCGGTCCTCCGCGCTCCGGCTTTTGATGCTGTGCTCGGAGCACACAAAGGAGACCTGCATGCTGCTCCGGCGGGCAGCCGCCAGCTGCCTAAATTTAGCCGGCGCCCCGAGCCAGGCGGGAGCTCCTCCCGCACGCCGCCAACGTGACGGCGGGGGACTGCGAGGCGGCGGGCGCGAAGCCGCTCCCGGCAACCCTCCTGCCCTCAATATTTGATGAGCTCAGGAAGCGAGCAACTGAGCAGCACCCGGGCAGGTGGGGGGGAAGGAGGAGGAGCTCCGCTCTGGGTGCCCTCCACGGAGCGCCCACCACGGGCGATGCACCCAGCCCCACTTTGGGGTGACAGAGCCACTGTCCTCCCTTGGCCCTGCCGTGGTGGCACAACGCCCTCCTCCTGGGCGGGTGTGCGTCCGAAAACAAACCCTTCCATCCGTAGCCATGCCCATGCCCAGACACCCATTTCTGGGTGTTAGCCCCGAGGTTTGCCAGAGCTGGGCCAATTGCCCACCTCAGGGTCATGGCCTCAGTAGACCATCCCCTAGATTACCCCCGACTCAAACAATGGGGACTGAGGCAAACTCCAGCCTGGCACCTCCCGCCAAAGGAGGGCCACAAGCTCGCTATCCCGCGGCACTGCTTCTGGCCAGGCTCATGTGCTGGTTGCCCATCTTGGCTGTGCCCCCCAGAGAAGGGGCAAGGAGCGAGGCTGCGGCTTCACTTGCAGGGGAAATCACACACGGCTGACTCTGATCTAATGAGGACCTTTGTAATCTCCACCGCCTCCCGCTCCCGCAAAGCTCCTTAACTGGGTAATCCCACCGGTGCCAGCGCCAGCCCTCTGGCGGGGGGGACCCAGCAGCCATCGGCAGCTCCCCGAGGAGAAAGGCCAGAGATTTTGGGGCAGTGGGCACCTGCCCGGAGGAGCAGCACCGGTGTGGCTTGCGCCAGCCTCTGCCCATCAATAAATAACCACCCCATGAATATTTGATGGGCTCTTGCCGCTGTGTAAATGTTACCTCTGTCATTGTGAGCTGAGCAGAACCTGACCTGCTGTGCCGCGGTGTGGCACAGCATGGCATGGCACGCCATGGCAGCAAGCGGCACAGCTGTGGTCCCTAGGGGCTTTGCTGCAGTGGGGAGATAAGAGGCCCCCAGAACTGTCACAAGGGGAGCAGCTGCTGTCCCCTGCCCTGATGACCTCAGCTGTAGATGGGTTATCAGCGGTGTCTGGCCCCGTGCCCCCCTGCCCACCTGCAGTGTCAGGGGAGAGGGAAAGGATGTGCTGGAGGAGGAAGCCTCATGCTCTCTGAGGAGCTGTAGCAAACTCTCCAGCTGCCTGGCATGTCCTGCCCGCACGGGTGGATGATGAGAAAGACAAGAGTTGGGTGAAATCCTGGCACACCCCACGCTGTGCCTGAGCCCCAGACGCAGAGTTCACGGCGCGCCACCTCTGCACACCCGCGTCAGAAAGGCACAGGCAAGGTGCCCTGTGGCTGCTCCAGCAGCCTGAGCTTTGTAAGCACCGAGTGAGGAAAGCCAAGCTGGAAGCTCCAAGATCATCGAGCCCTGGCCTGCCGCAGCCGCTCCCACACACGAGATCCCCGCGACACCGGCTCCTCCCGACTTCGGCGCGGCACAAGGCACCCAGTGAACCCCCAGGCCTTTCCCCGACGGGCGCAAGACGAGTGGCAAGCGACGTCTCCTGCTCCAGCCACACACCCCAGACTGGGCACATTTGGCCCAAACCATGCTGCCCGCACCGCCGGCTCCGGCGCTGCCTTACCTGTACCTCATGCCGGTGGTGCGGGCGGTGCTGTCGGCCAGGGACAGTCCGTGCATCCGCAGGAACTCCTCCAGCGTCTTCGCCCGCGCCGCCGCCCGCACGTCCCGCAGCCGCCGCAGCTCCAGCCCGTCGGCCGGGCGGGGGGTCGGCAGAAGCCCCCACTCTGGGGGGTGCCGGCTGGCCACGCTGCGCAGGCTCTCGCTGTACGTCATGGAGAGCATCCCGCCGGTCCGGCGCGGGCTCTACCGCCGGCACCGGTACTGACCTCTCAGCAGTGCTATGGAGAGAGCTGGGAAAGCGTCCCGCCAGGCTCCACAGACGCTCATGGAAGAGCCATGCCCACACCCGTGCCATGCCACCTGAGTGGTGACACCAGCCCTTGCAAGGACCTGACCTGTGGCGGGTCTACGGCGGCGCAGGGAGGGGACAGCAAGGATCCTGACAAAGCCATGGCTTCAGCGGAGCAAAGCTGCGGTCGGGGAGCCAAAGAGCAAAGGGAGGGTGATGGCAGAAGTGCGGCAGGGAAGGGATGCAGCACTGCCCATGGTCGGGCAGCTGGGGCTGCGGTGAATACCCGCCACAGCCACCCTAAGTCTGGGGAGCTGGTGCAGCCTGGCATGTACCTGGGCTGTGCTGCCTTTCAGCATGCACCAATGGGCCTGCCACTGGTTTGCATCCCTGTGAGGGATGTGGTGAGCCTCAGGAGGCAGCTAGGGGAGGGCAAGTATAGCAAGGTGCTGATGAGAATCTGGCAACACGTCAGAGTGTAGGAGAGGCTAGGATGGGAACGGTGGCCTCACGTGGGGCTCTCCAGAGAGGTGGGCATCCACAGAGGGGCCTTGGGTGCCAGGTGCTCACTGGTGGCTGCTGTGCCTGCAGGGAGGGTGCTACAGCCCACATGGCCAACCAGCACCTGCCCTACAGCCATGGTAGCAACCTTGCAGCTGACTAAGGCTACCTCAAGCAGCCTGCCACAGCTGGATGTCCTCAATGCCTCTAAGGCTGGGACCTCATCAGCAGTGGCATTGGCATTGATCTCCCTGCTGCTCTCTGCAGCGTCCCTCACACTCAGTGTCTGAGAGGAGCAGAGACCGGGGCCAAACCCTCGGCGCTGGTGCCGAGGCGGCTGCTGGGAGCACACTGAGTCCAGGCTGAGCTGGCGTCAGGCTCCCAGCGGTGGTTTTCTCTTTCCTTGTGAAGCTCAAATTCACAGCAGCAGGAGCCAAAGCAAAGTGCATCTTCCACTGAGGTGTGACCTCAAGGAAAAGAAGAAAGCCCAGGAGATGCACCCCACTGGCAAGGGGTGACTGAAGCCTTGGGGGACTCCAGCGATGCCAGAGACCCTCCTGCTCATCTCCTGCTCTGCAGTAAGGACTTGGGAATTTAGGGAGACATGGAAAGGGGACCGAACCCAGCCCTGTCCACTAGCATCTGCTTCTTGCCGCATCTTAAAAACAGAGCTTGGAGCTGTCACCACCAGCACCAGCCCTTCACACACAGTATCAGCGACTCCTACCAGACATGGGTGCAGCACCCACTGTGGAATCTCCATTTCCTCAGTGGGACCTCCTTCTCCCTGTTGGGATCCCCCTGCCCAAAAGCAGCCAGGAAAAGTCCAAGCTGGCCGCACCACTGGTCTGTGGCTTCACCATGCTGCAATGAAATGGCTGCAGCAAGCAGAACCGGGGCTTTAGTCTGGGATGTTCTGAGGAGCAGGGCGAAGATCCACCACCTGCCACATTCCAACACCTCTCTGATTTTGAACTGAGTCCCGTGGCAGGGCAGCGGGGAGGGCGCGGGGGCAGCGGCATCACCGATGGGCTGCCTGTGAGCAGCAACTGCAGTGCGGCCAAAGGGATGAAAGCCATGGGGCTGCGGGAGCTGCTGGAGCCGGAGCAGTGCCGAGACCAAGCGGGAGAGGCCATTTGCTGGGATGGGGACAGGACACAGACTCTGCGGGGTGTCAGGGGACCATTAGCGTGTGTCACGGGCACAACAAGTGGGTGACAACCAGATGTGCAGGGCGGCTGCTCAGAAAGGCATCTACCCAGCCCAGCTGGCAAAGCTAGGAACTCGTTGGCAAACAACAGCCTTCCTAAAACCAGAAAGACCCCAAAGCCCAACCCAAAACCCCCCCTGGATCCCAAGCCACCAAATCCACCCCACGCGGAAACCCCTCCCTGCTGCCTGTGCCACTGCTGTGCCCATCCCTGCTCACCGCCAGCCCCGACTCACCCGCGTGCCGGGGATGCTGCTCACCCGCAGCCACGCTCTGGGCGGTCAGGCTGCCCCGGGGCAGCTTTAAGAGCCAGGGCCGGGGGGGCTTCTGCGTGAGGGGAGTGTCAGAGCTCGGTGTCCAAAAGCCATTGGCGGCGGCGAAGGCCCCCCCAGAGCCCGGCATTCTCACCGCGCTCCATTAGCCCTATTAGGGGATTTTCTTCCTGGTGAAGGGACCTAAATTATTCATGGCTGCTTCGCTAAAAGCCCGAGGATGTGCCACTGCCGTGCCAGCGCTGCCAGCATGGCCCCCGCCCGCCCCAGCCCCGCGCCCTGCAGTCACAGCTCCCACGCCACAGGCACACAGGGTGGTGGCCAGCACAGCTGGGTCCATTAGGGAACAGAATCAGTTCTCTGTGGTGGCAGCCCTGCCACAGTCCCTGTGGTAGCAAGATCAGAGCTGGGCTGTGGCAGAACCTAACCACAGACTCCTCTGGGCAGGAGACCCAAAACAAGGCTGGGCAACAGCTGCCGGTGGCCCCCACTGTCTGCTGCCTGTTGGCCTCGGGAGCCGTTCATACTAGATGTGCCCAGCAGTTCAGGTGCCTGGCCGTTTTGGCAGCCAAAACTCACCCATGCATAAGCTTGACACCACCAAAGGTGGCACATCGCTGGGACAGGCAGGCTGGCAGTGCCACCCAGCCATCCCAGCACCAGCCAGCCTCTCCTTCACCTGCTGTGCACAGGATGGAGTGGGGAGGTCATGGCTCCCTTTTAGGGGACAGCTCCTGTCCCCTGCCTCCTCACAGCTGGGCCAGACCTGCTTCAGCTGCACCGGGCTGCTGCAGCCCTGAGAGCTGTGGCACGGCTGCTGGCACGGAGCACAGGCAGAAGTGCCTGCTCCAGCCGGTAAGAGCACGGCGGGGCCGGGAAGTGTTGCCTCGGAACCACTTAACGCTGCCTTGCTTAATGGATGGAGCAGGGGAGCAGCTGGCTGGGCTCCTGTAGCTTCCCTTAGGAAAAGCCAGCAGGCTCCTTCTGGTGCAGCACTGGTGTGAGGTGCTCCTCCTGAGCCAAGCCACACCCCCCACACTGGCTGCATCCCCACTCTGGCCATCCTCTGCTGCCTGGGGGCACGACGAGGGTGGCTACCACCTACCCAGACACACACGTCGGGTCCCCACATCGCGCTGCGGAACCCACGAGCAGGCGGAGACGCGGTGCCATGCTGGCAGCACCGCGGGCACAAGCAAGGGCCACACCTGCTGGCCAGGAGGGGGGTTTTGGGGAAGGGGAGGGCTGGGTTACCTGTAGAACTGGAGCTGTCGCTTGGGGCTCCCGTATCTCGCGCTTCCGACAGCAAAGGGAAGAAAGAAGAAAGATGCCACAAACCCCATTAGAAAGGTGGAGTGGGACCGAGCGACAGATCTGGCGGCCACGGGAAGGGTCAGGGGTGTCACCTGTGCCACACTGCAGGGACACTGTGCGGTGGACACCAGCATGCTCCCCCAGAGTACCCACAACAGGCATCAGCCCCAAAACGCTGCTGCTGGTGCCTGTTTTGGTGCAGTCCCGGAGGCTTTCTGTACAAAGCATGTGGGGGTGTTTTTTTAGGGTGCTGTGGCCCTGGTTTGGAGCCCCCCCGGTGCTGCCCCATACCCTTACCTGTAAATCATCCCTGGGGAGCCCGTCTGCCGCAGTGAGAGTCGCGCCGGGGAGTCAGTGGTGGATTCGGGATACATGGAGCCAGCCTGGGCTCCCCGGAGCCGCTCGCCGCCTCAGCCCTGCCACCGGGGAAAAAGAGGAAGAAACGGGGGGTTCTGGGGCATGCACATGACGGCACTTCCTGCTGTAGAAGCTCTGAGCCGGATGGGCATGTGGCACAGGCAGCAGCAGGGTCAGTGGCAAACAGGGCACATCAGCCCTGCCAGCCCCAGCCTCAGAGCTCCCATTCCGACTCACTGCCACTCCCGAACCTATCCTGCCCTTGCCCTGTGCCGCCATCTCCCCAGTTCTGCTATTCTCCCCAAACTTCCTGGGACTCCCAGGACTGACAGAGCGGGGCCACCTGCTGCCTGACTCACTGCCTGCCTGTCTCTGCCCGCCTAGCTGCCCACAGCAGGCGAGCAGGGCATGACACGGGGTAGCCCAGCTGCGGCAGTGAAGCACTGACCCGCGCCGGGGAGGTGGTACAACGAATCAGGAAATGAAGTAACGTGGGCATGAAAAATGAAACATTTTGCCGGTCTTTAACACTAAAGCAGCCCCCAGAGGGTCCCTCTGCAAGGGAGAAGCTCAGGAAAGGAACAGAGTTCCACTTTTCCCACACTCTATGGGGGTGTGTGAGCTTAGAGGGAAAGAGGGGCTCAGCCCCTGGCATTCTCACCCTCCCTGTCCGCATCTTTATGTCACAAGCCATGAGCTGCTTTTTCACCCAGGCTGGGGCTGAGAGATTTCTGTGCCCCTTCCCTGGCTGCCCTGGGCACAGTGGGACCATCGCCCTGCACAGCATGATTCTGTCCTGGCACACATCTTGCCTGCGTCCTGGCACGGCGTGCCTACATCCTGCATCCCACCCACATCCCAGCAGGGCATGCCTGTGTCCTGCATCCCTCCCACATTCTGCAGCTTTCCTGCATCCCAGCACAGTGCATCCTGCACCCTGGCCTGGTCTGTCCTCATTATGCACACCCCACACACTCCCCAACCCCTCCACCCCGCACCCTGCATCTCTCAGGCATTCCTCCCGCATCTCAGTACATTGCATTCTGCACCCTGGCCTCATCTGTCTGCATTCTGCATCCCTCCCTGCACCCTGCATCCCTCAGGCATTCCTCCCGCATCCCAGCAGTGTGTGTCTGCACCCTGCATTCCTCCAGCATCCTGCATTCCTCCTGCATCCCTCCAGCATCTACCTTCCTCCTGTAATAGAGCACAGCGTGCCCGCACAGAGCATCCCGTCTGTATCCCACCAGGACATGCCTGCCTCCTGCATCACTCCTGTACCCTGCATTCTTCCAGCATCCTGAGCTGGTACACCTGCAGCCCGCATTCCTCCCGCATCCCGCCAGCATCCCGGCCCGCGTGCCTGCATCCCGGCGCATCCCCTGCAGCCCACGCGGCCCAATGGCAGCGGCTGCGGCAGCCGAGCCCATCCCCGCGGAGCCGCCTGCCCGCCCGCCCACCGCAGCCCCCAGCCCCGCTGCGGCCCCGAAGTGCAGCCCCAGTGCAGAGCTCCATCCTCTGAGCGCTGCAGAGCCACAGCTCCTCTTGGCCGCAGTCGGGCCAGGGCTGGAGATCAGACTCAAAAAGCCGGGTTCGTTTCGGAGGGCAGGAGGGAGCTGGTCTCTGAGCCCTGTATCCCCTAGCAGGACTTGGCCGAGCCCCCCTAAAGCCATCGTCACCCCCCAACTTCTCCCAGGAGCCGCTTGCATCACCTTCGCAGCGGGTCAAGGGCAGTCACTATTCCTGGCACTGTCTTGCACGCTTCTGCAAGCTGCTCCATGTCCGCTCAACGTCACTTAATTAGCAGCAGGATAATGAAGCTGGGCTGAGATGGGGGACGGTGCAGGAGGGACAGCCAAGCCCCCAGCCCCAGCCGTGCTTTGTCCATGCCCGTGCTGCCAACTGGGACATACAACGACTGCAGGGCTTGGCACCGGCTGTTTACACATCCCGGGATCTGTGGTGGATGAGCTCAGCGCTGCGATGAGCTCAGCTCTCCGCAACCTTCGGCAGGACCCTCATCTGTCACCTTGTGGTGATGCCGGGGGGACCGAGCGTGGTGGCTGGCAAGTCTCCAGCGGCACTGGAGGAACTTTGCCGGGAAGCGCTGCCAGACTGTTGGCACACGGTGCAGAGCTTCGTGCCCTGAGGATCTGGGACATCATGGATCTAGGGGCAAATCCATCCCTCTGTGCCCCCCAAACCGAAGGTGCTGTCAAAAGCCTAGTCCTCTCTGTGCCAGAAGATTGGTGCTGTCCCCAGCCCAGCCCTGCACCTTCAGTTTCCTCTCAGCAAACTCCACTGCAAGCCTGCACCCTCAGGAGTTTCTGCAGGGCAACACTTGGAAAGGGAAGAAAAGTCTTCAAGACTTCAGGATGTGCCTTGCACCCAGGTGTGAGGTTTCCCCAAAAGCCAGTTTTCCCACCAAGCCCCATCCCCGGCCAGCACAGTAAGGTGGGAGAGGATAAGCGCTGGAATACTGGAGGGATTTGTGGCTGGGAAGCCCCTGGGAGCTAAAGCTCTGCTGGCCCAGCCCTGAAGGGGGTGTGTGTGTGTGGTGTCCTGCAGATTACAGCCCCCCAAACACGCGGTGGTTGGAGCAAGAAATCAGACAGGGCATTAATGCGCCTATGGGGACAAAGCCTCCATGCCCACTGCTGAGCCTGACCCCGCAAGGGTGAGGCATTGGGTCGCGGAGAGCTGCGGGGCCCCTACCCCAGGCACCCCAGCTTCCCTCCCAGCTAATCTGGTGAGGGATGCAGGGGACATGGCACCGAGCATCCCCCCATGCTGGGCATCCATTCCTCTTATTTCTACCCCTTTTTAACCAGCTTTTCAAGCAGCTCCCTCAGCAAATGCCAGGGGGAAGGTGACTTTAGCGCCGTTATTCACGCTGCCTTGCAGCCTTGCCACCTCCTGCTGTCACCTCTGTGTCCCGTGCACCCCCCGCCGCAGCCCCGGCGCTGCAGGGATCCGCAGAGCAGCAGCCCTGCCCCTTCCCTCTGCCCGGGTAAGCTGCTCTGCTGCAAAGCAGCATTTAGTCTCCAGCCCGGCATGCCCTAGTCTGGCACCGCGGTGCGGTACCCCTCCGACAGCGGCCGGTGGGCTCGAGGGTGTTTACCGGCCAGCGATTACCACAAGGAGCAAGGCAAGCGGAGCTGCGACACGTGAAGCTGCCCGTGATGGTGCCGGGCGCGCCGGAGCGCTGGCACCGGCACCGCTCGGCTGCTAGAGCCAATGACACAGCCCAAAGCCACAAGCCAGGCAGGGCCAGTCCCGCTCTGCCGTCACGTACACCAGCGCCAAAGTAAGGGGCTCCATCAGGCCACCAAGCACCCGCGGCTCCTTGGTGTGCTGCACCACCAGCCTGTGCCCCTTCCTCAGCCACCGGCTGGGCAGCCTCCCCGACGTGCCAGGACTGCCAGTCAGACACGGCTGAGCCACCATCCACGGCACCGGCCACCCCGGCACTGCACTCACCTGGCTCCGGTGCTGGAACGGCGATGTGCAGTCAGGAAGCAACAAAAATGAGAGGAACCCCCGCTGGCAGCAACCCGGGAAGCGGCGCCGGCGCCGGTGCCAGTGCGGAGCAGCTGTGACAAACACAGCGGGTGCCGGTTCCTACCCCATTCCAGCTCCGTCCCCGGGAACAGCTGAGTGCTCCGCGCCCCGGGATGCAGCAGCACCCAGGGATGCTGCAGAGCCGTGTCCCTGCCGCTCTTACATCCTGACTCGGCAACTTTGGCTCCGTGCAGCCGTGGCGTGTGCCGTGGCGTGCAGCCCGGCGCCCCGATCCTGCCGGTGCCTTAACTGTGTCGGTACCACAGCCCACCACCCGCAGCACGCGTGGGCGAGCTAGAGGCTGCCACCCGCCGCCGGTGAGAGGAACCTCGTCCGGTGGTGGCTGCTGGACGTTTCCGTGGTGGAAACGCCGTGACACCATGCCGGGTGTTTTCCCTAAGGGATAAAATCAAGGCAGCCACAGACGGTGCCGCGGAGGCAGTCCAGACGCCGTGTTCCCCCCAGCTGGCCGGTCACTCATCCTCCTCAATGTGTGCCAACTGCTCCTTCTCAATGCCTTTTGGCCATCTTGGGCCAAAAACCCACCCTGAAGAGTGTGGCTTGGGGACACCCTAGTAATTGGAGCGTGCTGGTTGCTGGCAGAAACACAGCACCGCGATCCTGGAGCGATAACAGTGCCGACACAGCTGGACTGAAGATGAAAAGCAGAGGCCAAGCCAGCACAAGGGGTCAGGGAGTGTGCCACAGCTTTGGTGGCATTTATAAATTAGGAAAACTCAGTCAACCTCCATCCAACATATCCCGCCCAAGCAGCATCCCCTGCCCTCCTGGCACAGTTCTGTCACTGCCCGCTCCGAAGCATTCCGACACTGATGGGGACCATCTCAGCACTGGGTGGCCCCAGCAGGCTGCTTACTTTCCATGCCACAGCAGTGACAGGCCAGGAAGGCCATAAGCCCTGTCCCGTATGGGGAGCACTCCTCAGAACTGGCACAGCAGTGGCTTTGCTCCCACGTGCCAAGTTCTGCTCTTGCTCTGCCACACATCTGACCCACAGACCCGCACGCTGAGAGTGAGGAGCAGCCCTGCCACCCTCCTCATTAAACAGCACTAATAAATAATAATTAAAGCAGCAGCTCTCGAGTATCTCTCATTAGCAGCTGCAAGCTCCTCATTAACAGGCCAGAGAGTCATTGCATGTATACAGCACCTATAGAGATGCGATATGTGCTGGATGGCTGTTACCCATCCTACCTGCCCTGGCAGTGCCCCAGCACTGCCCCATGGCACAGCACTGTGGCTCCCAGTGATGCTTTTGGAAGAACCCTCGTTTTTTTGGCAGCCAGCTGAGTGCCTTCCCCACGAATGGCCAGTCTAGGTCCCAGTGGTGAGGGGCATGGCTCTGCTCAGCTGAGTGTCTTTCACCAGGCCAAGCGCCCATGCCAACAGCCTGAGGTGCCTCGGTTAGCCACGGGAGTATGATGAGAGGGCTCCCGGTGTGACATGGCAAACTGCCCCAAGGAGCGGGGACTGATGGGGGCCTGGAGCTGCAGGAACGCCAGGTCTGAAGAAGGATGCCATAAAGAGTGGTGGCAGCAGCTACCAGGAGACAAGAAGCTCTTAGCAGGGCTCGGGAGTGGGTCCCCGTTCCCAGCAGCCCCATGCACCATTTTGGTTAACGAAGCCGCAGCCTCCTGCAGAAAACGTGATGCTCTGGTTCCACCGTGAGCAGCGGGGCCGGGATTAGAAACCGGGACGATGCTTTGGGGAAAAGCCCCAGCATTTTCGTGTTCCTGCCTCCTGGTTTGCGTGTTACAGGGGTTTGAGTGCTGCGTCTCCCTGCTGCAGCGTCACCGGGCCGCAGCAGTCGGAACACTGACTGCGGGATGCCTTCGCCTGGCTAGGGACCACAACGGCGCAACCGCCCCGTTCCCGCGGGCACCACCGGGCCCGCGCCTGCGCCCGCCGCCCCAAGACCGCCCGGCACCATTGGGGGATACCCAGCACGGCGATGGGAACGGTCCTCCGCGAGCTGGGGCAGTCGGGTTACGAACCGCCGCTGCCGGGCTATCAGCCAGATTTTACGGGGGCACCGGCGACGGGCGTGTGGCGGCGTGGCCTCACCGCAGCTGAGCCCGCGGCCATGCCCAGCTCCATCACCCCGATCACCGCCTCCATCACCGCCCCTACCGCAATCTCCGCCATGCCCCCCCGTCCCGGTCCCAGTCCCGGTCCCGGTCCCGCACCTGCCGCCGTCCGCCGCTCCCCACCGCTCCGCCGCGGCGCCCTCGTGGGGGGCAAGCCCCGCCCCCACCCCCGCCGATTGGTGGCGCCGCCCGCCTGTCCCGCCGCCGGCAGCGCCCTGCCGCTGCTATTGGCCGCAACGCCGGCGGGGCCCAGGGCCTGGCTCCGCCCCCCGCGGTGCGGCACCATCGCCCTAGTAACCCGATGCTGAGGCGGGCGCGACCACCTGCGTGGGGGGGGCGGGCCCAGCCGTCGCCGCCCCCCTCGCCGCCGTCAGCGCGCCCCGCCCCGTCCCGGCCCCGTCCCTCCTCCGGCCCTTTCCGCTGCCCGCCGATAAAGAGCGCAG
Source organism: Pogoniulus pusillus (assembly GCF_015220805.1). Classification (NCBI taxonomy): domain Eukaryota; kingdom Metazoa; phylum Chordata; class Aves; order Piciformes; family Lybiidae; genus Pogoniulus; species Pogoniulus pusillus. Next base: position 4,603,806 of record NC_087299.1, read on the forward strand.
GAGCGCGAGCGGCCGTGCGGTAGCAGCAGAGGTGGGGTCGTGATCCCCCCGGCCCGGGACGAGGATGGTGGTGCCCGGCAAGATGGCGCCGGGGCGCGGTGAGTGCGCGGGGGGGTCGGGTCGGCCGGGTTCGGCCTGCGCGGCTGGGCATGGCTGCTCCTAGGTGTTGGTGTGGGCGTCCGTGGCTCTGTGCAGGCTTTGTGTGGGCACAGACGAGCCGTGCTGCTGGCCTGGGGCTTCACGTTGCGGCGGGAGGCCAACCCGTGTGTGTGCATCCCCACCGGCTGGGGTATGAGGCCGGTGTAGGGGGTGCAGACCCGCACAGCCGTGGTGCCGTTTGTAGCCACTCGCGGGTGTGGGAGCCTCGGTCCGTAGCTGTATCTGGATGTCCTTCCGTCCACAGGCACACGCGTGCCCCGCTCTCTGCGTGTACGTGTCTGGTCTCTATGGATACCTGCGCGTACCTGTACGGGGCTTTGCATCCCCGCGTACACGTGTCTGCAGGGCCCGGTGCTACCGGCCGAGCTCGGGCTGCTGGAGCTATAGGCTCACCTGGGCGGGGGAAGCTGCAGGGGCGGCCGGTGCAGTGCGTGCTTCCCTCTGTGTCTCAGCCAAGTGCTCCTCCTAACCGACGCGGGGCGGCGGAGGTGAGCTTCCCGGGAGCGAGATGAGCGAGTGGCGGAAGGTGTTCCGGCAGAGCCTCGCCGTTCCTCCGCACTGCCAGCGCAGGCGGGCTCGCTGGGCTGGCTCCACTGCCTTCTGCTGCGTGCTGAAGTACCTGGAAGGAGCTGTCCTCGCTCAGGTAGGATGAGCTCGGCTCCGGAGGAGAGCCTGGCGGTGAGCCCCTGGCTTGTGCCTGCTGCAGTCCCGTTTTGCCGCTGGGACTGGGTTGTCGGCGGGCCAGAGCTCCCAGAGGTGCAGGTTTCAAAGTAAGGTCACTTTCCAGGGGGGCACTGTTAGGCAGTTTCTTCCAGAAACACAGACCAGAGCCGTGGCCCAGTTCTGTACATTTCTACCTGCAAATCTGATTAACGTTTAACTTTTGCTTGTTTAGAGGAGCATTTTGAACCCAAACTCGCCAGGTAGCACTGCTGTTCCGTTATCACATGTGACATCCAGCTGTCCCACTTCTTGGCGTCTTCAACCTCTGGCTCTCAGAGCAGTCATTCTGGGTGCAGGATGCTGTGCATGGGCACATGTCTGATTTGGGCACAACTTTCCCCCCCCAAGTGTTAGTTGTCCTTATTTCCTGAAGTGTTTTCTGCAGCCTTTCCCTGATGCCCCTGTCCTGCCATGCCTTGCAGGGAGCAGAGTACCAGCTGCGCCTCTCCCTTTTTGATGCCACTTACCACCACTTCTTTGGGAGGACGTGGAGGAGCAGCTGGCGAGCTGCCCGTGCCACCACACCGCGCCCAGCCAGGGCAGCTTTCAATGAGGTGGGTGCCTGGGGGGCTGTGGGTGTGTGGCTGGCATCTATGGACCACTAGTGTTACCTCATGATTGTTCAAGTGCTGGCAGCTGGGGTTTGGAGTCATCTTCACAAATTTTCAGCCAGGAGTCTGAAAAACAGAGACTGCCCCAAATCTGGAGAACCTGGGGCCAGAGAATCATGAAATTGTTTGGGTCTGGAGGGACCTTTCTGATTACTGAGTCCAACCCTCAACCAATCACTGCCAGGGCACCACCAGACCATGGCCCTCAGCACCACACATCCATGTCTTTGAAGTCCCACTAGGGGTAGGAACTCCACCACTGCCAAGCAGTGATGGCTAAGCAGTGCCAGAGGTCGTTTGCCATAAGCCACTGTCTGGAAGCTGTGGTGGACATTGTGGTTGTGCCATTGGCTGTCCAAATGCAGGTGGTGTAGCTCTGCCATCCTTGTTCTCTCTTCTTTCCTGTCTCAGACTGTCTACTTCCATACCTCCTTGAACCACCCTGGCATCACTGTTGTTGTGGAACTGGTGACAGTGGCTGGAAAAGGGGATGAGGGCTCTCAGCATCTCTCCTGTGGCTTTGGACTCATCCCCCTCTTCAGCAGCAGGTCGGAGATGACAGACTTGGCCACTGAGGACAGAGCGTAGGTCCCTCTGCTGCCCTGTGATGGGACACACTGGGAAGGGGGGTGGCACTCTACATGGCTGTTCTGGGGGGAAGAGGCTTGGTTCTGGGGCTGCAGAAACAAAGCTAGCATCTAGAGAGCTGAAATTCCTTGGTGCTGGGGAAGAGGTGCTGCATTTGTGGGTGACCTCTGCCCTCTGTGGGTGGGGGTTTACTCTGGGTACAGAGCAGGAAGGTGGCCCCTGCTGCCGAGCAGAGGCACTGGGGAAGATGATTTGCTTCATCATTGTCCACTGCATCTGTGCTCTTTGCTCTCAGGCTGAAGCTGTACCATGGGACCCCACGTGCCTTGCTGCACCCACGTTTCCAGGACCCCATGGAGAGTAAGCAGCTGCAGGATGTGTCTTGCTGTTTTCTTGGTAACCTCCCCTCTCCAAATGAGGGTTGTGTGTGTTTGGCTGGCATGATGCAGGGTCTGTGCCCTGGCAGTCCCTTGCTGCCAGCTGGGAAAAGCCTGGCTGGGCAAACCCTGCTCTTCCATTGCTCCCAACACTTGTGCTCACAAACAGGGATTCCTTCAGCAGTGGCATGGCAAAGCTTCCCCTGGTTCTGTTCATTTTGGGCTGTTTCCTTCAGAGAACAAATACTTGATGGTGATGGAGAAAAGCCACCTGCAGTATGCCCTGAAGACCCATCAGCCCCTGGAGATGGTGTTCCACCTCCTTCCTGAAAATCTGCTGGTGTCTGGCCTGCAGACCCTGCCTGGCTTGCAGCCAGCACGTGGGGACACAGGTAAAGGCTCCCTGCCCTTCCCTGCTGCAGCTCCCTGGGCAGGCTGGGATGAGCGGTCCCAGTGGTGCCTCCACCTCAGCCATGCTGTGACCTGAGGTCACCACTTGGCCTTTCCAGGTGACTGCTTGCAGAAACCACGGCTGCTGAAGCCAGTCTCCTGCTATCTGGAGGGGCTGTCTGTGCAGCTGACCCCCTCTCTGGAGGAGTTTGAGGAGGAGCTGCTGGAGCTGCTGAACAGTGACCGCTTACTGCAGGTATGGTGACAGGGCAAGGCTTGAGTGCTTGTTCTGCTTGGAGCCTCCAATTATGCTGTGCCAGCTCTGTGCTTGCTCTGCTGCTGGGGCAGCCTGTGGGTGCTCCTGGTGGGTTTGTTCTGAACAGCTGGACTCTGATAAGCAGGATGTGGATTTAGCTCTGCCAGGTCCTCCTTTGCTTGCCAGATTAGCACCAATGCTGTCAGGGCAGGGTTAGGTTGGATGTAAGAAAAAATTATTTGCTGCAAGAGTGGTCAGGGATTGGCACAGGCTGCCCAGGGAGGTGGTGGAGTCACCAGCCCTGGAGATGCTTAAGAGACCTGTGGCCATGGCACCTGGGGATGTGGTTTGATGGCCCTGGTGGTGTTGGGTTGCTGATTGAAGTCAGTGATCTTGGAGGGCTTCTCCAACCCAGGCAGTTCTAAGATTCTGTAAGGATGGAGCTTTAAAGTCCATCAGCTGCTGGGGAGGGGCCCTGTGCCGGGGGTTCTGCCAAGGGCTGCTGTTACCTCGGATCCCTCCCCCGTGGCAGGCCAACGCCGCGCCGGACGGTGCCGGGTTGGTGGTGCGGGAGCGGCGGCTGCATGTTGGTGTCCACAACGGCCTGCGCTTCCTGCAGCCGCCACAGGTCGCCCTGCTGGTGCCCCAGGCAGAGGCGGCACAGGGCACCTGCCCGGGGGTGCCCAGCTCTGGAGCCAGGTAATTGGTGACCCTTTGGTGTTGCTTCCCTCTTGGCTTGGCTGCTGCCCACAGCCACTTGTCCATCCTGGCGCAGGGGTGTGGGCCAAGCCCTGGTCCTGAGGAGCCGCATCCACCTGAGTGAGATGGTTCCACACCCGGCTGTCAAGGTCTGCTTCCAGCTGGAGTACCTCTGCTGCAGCTCAGGAGCAGCTGGTGGGAAGGTAGGGCTGGGCAGGATGTGCCTCCTCATCTCTGGAATTTAAAATCATGGAATCATTTTAGTTGGAAAATGCTTCTGGGGCTGTGGAGGACAAGTATTGGGTTTAACTCTTCCAAGGCTGGGGCTAAACCATGGCCCTGAGCACCACAGCTCTGTGGCTTTTGAACCCTTCCAGGGATGGGTATTCAGCCACCTCTGTGGGCAGCCTGTTCCCCTCTCTCAGAACCCTTTCAGGGAAGAAGTTTCTTCTGATGTCCCAGCTAACGCTCCCCTGGTGCAACCCTGTCCTACCATTTCACTCAAGAGAAGAGGCCAAGCCCCACCTACCTCTAGCCTCCTTTTGTGGAGTTGTAGAGAGGAAGGAGGTCTTTCCTCAGCCTCCTTCTCTCCAGAGAGTGGAGATCCATGGCTGGAGAGCAGGTCCTGCTGTGACCTTCACCCTGCAGCTCCTAGACCCTGCTGCCTGAGGCAGGGCCCCGTGGGCGGGCAGGTGCTGCCTGTGGCACTGTGCAGGGTGCCCACGCTGGGCTCTGCCTCGTTTAGCCACACATGGTGCCAGCTCCCCACCGTGGCTGTGAGGGACACAGCCTGCTCAGTCCTGTCGTGTTCTGCAAGCTCCTTTGGAAAATTCCAGCTTTTGAACCTAAAAAAGTCTTTTCCTCCAAATGTAACAGCTCCGCTCAGAAGATGACTCCTCCTGCTCTGTGGCTTTTTTTTTCCTGAAGGCTGAGATTTCTCTGGGAGCTTCTGCCTGGTGTTCTCCACTCCTTCAAGGCAGGAGAGGTCCCTGTTGGCTGCACAGACCATGCCTGCTTTGAGTCGTGTTTCAGTTTAACCTTTCTTTGGCTAACCCTAGCTTGGTGAAGGTCCTCTGCACCCTTCAGAGACCCTCTGCTTTTGGAGCCCCTAGCTTGGAGTGTGGCTGAAGGTTGTTAGGAGGCTCTAAATATTCCACTAAGATGCTCCTTGGAAATGCAGCAGGTGTCAGCTCTTGTCAGAGCTGCCCAGGGTGGAACTAGGGAACAGGTGTTTGTCACTGGGATGTGTGTGCCAGGCCGGAGTGATCTGCATGGAGTGGGCAAGAGAAGCTCAGCTTTGCTGTCAGATATTCTCTGTTGGATTCAACTCCTCTGAAGAGCCAAAGATGAGGACCTGTGAAGGTTTAGGGCTCCACTCAGATCTAAGTGGCTGTGTTAGGAGCTCTAACTGGGAGCTGGCTCCAAGGGCACAGAGGTTAATCCAAAGCTGCCTGCTCAGCTGCTCACCTTCTCCTGCCATAATTAGCAAGCTCTGAGGGTGGTTGTGGTGCTGGTGGGGATCTCAGTTTGCCTCTGCCTCAGGTAGGAGAGGCTGAAGATGTGTCTGGGTGAGTGGAAGCCTCTATATGCTGCCTTGTCCATCTGCCAGGGACTGGGGGGTCACCCATCCCTTAATGCTGCTTGAGTGGAGAGGGCCTTCAGCCCTGGGGCTGGGGACTTTGTCTTAGCTGGTAAGTGCCAAATGCATGCAAGGGGTGAAAGCTGCTGCTCTTCAGAAACATTTTACCCTGCTTTTGTGTATGTCTGCCTTGGTTTGGGCTGGTGTGTGGGGCCCCGTTTGGGAAGGGTAGTGCTGGGTTTGCAGCTGTGGCCCCCAAGTGTGGTCAGCCCTGGGGTGGTGAAATCCTGTAGGGAGGAGCTGGTTCTGCCTTGGAATGATGCAGACATGGGAGCTCTGTGAGCCTCTCTCACTGAGGGATCTCATGGTCCTGGGTCCCCTCCTGGTGACCAGCATGTGCCCCTCCATCAGCAGTGTTCTTGGTGCTCCTCAGAGCCTGCAGAGGGCTGGAACAGAAAGGTGCAGTCAGTGGAGGGGAAAAGCAAAAGAGAAAGAGGTACTGGGAAGTGGGAAGCCTCCAGAACAAGCTGAAGGGAAAGTTTCTGTAGGATGTGAGACCCTGGAAATGGTGGCAGCTACTCCCCATCCCAGTGGCAAGCCGGTGTGCCCAGTGCTCACCGGTGTGCCCAGTGCTTGCCAGTGTGCCCAGTACTCACCGTGCTCTCCCTTTTTACCCTCAGGCCCTGCCTGGCAGTGCCCGTGGTGAGGTGCGTGACCTGTGCTCGGTGTGCTGGGCTGTCTGGAGCCCAGTGTTGGGCACCAGCCGGGCTGAAGTGGTCCTGCCCCTGCATGGTGGTGCCCACCGTGGACCCTGCCAAACCTTGGTCTACCGGAACCCAGTGAGCAGCAGAAGCTCCCGACAGGTAAGGGCTGGCTTCTTTGGCCTGGGTTTGTGGGGATGCTGCTGGTGCTTGGGCAGAGGCTCTTTGCCCAAGCCTGGTTTAGTGATGGGTGGGGGCTGAGTGGGAGGCTTGACTGATAGAGCTGAAGGCTGTGCTGCTATCCAGCAAGACCTGGACAGACAGAGCTGGGCATAGAGGAACCAAATGAGGTTCAACAAGGACAGTGCAGAGTCCTGCACCTGAGGAATAATAAACTGCAGCAGCACAGGCTGGGAGGTGACTGCTGGAGAGCAGCCCTGTGGAGAGGCACCTGGGAGTGCTGGTGGGTAACAAGCTAACTAGGGGGACAGCAATGTGCCCTTGTGGCCAAGAAGGCCAGTGGGACCCTGGGCTGTATTAAGAGTGTGTCCAGCAGATCAAGGGAGGTTCTTCTCCCCCTCTACTCTGCCCTGGTGAGACCTCATCTTGAATACTGCATTCAGTTTTGGGCTCCCCAGTTGAAGAGGGGCAGGGATCTGCTGGAGAGGGTTCAGCAGAAGGCCATGAGGATGATGAGGGGACTGGAGCACTGCCTGATGAGGAGAGGCTGAGTGACCTGGGGCTGCTTAGTCTGGAGAAGACTGAGGGGAGGTTTAATAGATGTTTATAAACATCTGAGGGCTGGAGGTCAGGAGCAGGGGGGACAGGTTCTGCTTACTGCTCCCTGGGATAGGATCAGGAGCAATGAGTATAAGCTGCAGCACAGGAGGTTCCAGCTCAACACAATGGGGAACTTCTTTTCTGTAAGGGTCCCAGAGCACTGGAACAGGCTCCCCAGAAAGGTTGTGGAGTCTTCTCTGGAGCATTTCAAGGCCTGTCTGGATGTGTTCTCCTATGACCTGTGCTAGATTGTGTGGTGCTGCTCTGGCAGGGGGGTTGGAACTGATGATCTCCTGGGGTCCCTTCTAACCCCTAACATCCTGTGATCCTGTGAGTGAAGAGGAGGGTGGCAGCCCCCAGCCCCTGCTAGTGAGCAGCTAAGTACTTGGTGTTAAGTGCTGCCTGGCTTCATGGAAGCACAGAATAGTTTTGGTTGGAAGAGACCTTTCAGATCATTGACTCCAACCCTTAACCCAGCACTGCCAGGGCATCACCAAACCCAGCCCCTCAGCACCACACCTCCATGGCTTTGAAAGCCCTCTAGGGATGAGGACTGCTACTGCCCTGGGCAGCCTGGGCCGGGCCTTGACATACCTTTTGGGAGAGAAATTGTTCCTTGTGTCCAAGCTAAACCTTCCCTGGTGCAATGGCTGGGCTCTGATTGTAAAAGTCTCTTCCAGCCTAGATGGCTGTGCCCAAAGTGAACATCTCCCTGCTGAGTATTCCTTAGCAGAAGGAGGATGGAGCTGGGCTGAAGGAGTCACAGTGGCATGGCTGAGACAGAGCTGTGGTGCTAAGCTCCTGTGTTGCTCTCTGCTCTGGATGGATGAGTGTCTGCAGAAGCTGCTCAGTGAGATCTTAAGCCAGGTGGCAGTTTGACTCCTCAAGGACATAGGCATTAAAGTACAGCCCTTTGGCTCTGCCTTCAGCTGGCACTGCCGCTGCTCTGGCTGCAGGGCAAGGAAATCATCCTTGGAGGTAGGAAGGAGGCTGCCTCTAGCCTGCTGCCTGAGAGCATTTGCCTTGCAGCTCCAGGAGCAGCAGGTGGAGTCTGGGACTGTCCAATTCTGCTTTGCCACCGACTCGGAGGAACATCCTGTGACTGCCGCCGAGCTGCTGCGCAGCGCCGGGGACGAGCCGGCGCCCACGCCGGCGCTGAGTGAGTGTTTGCCAGCTCGCTGACATTTCAGATCTAGAGCCTGGCACTCGTGTGCCGGGGAGGGAAGACACCCAGCTCTGCTCCACTCCCTCGGGAGTTACTGGAGCTAGCCAAGCTTCCAGCCACTTCGTGTTCAAAGTCCCCATGCGGTAGCAGCTCTGAGCCGCGTGTAGTGTTCCCAGGGGTTGCCAGCACAGCCTCAGCTCCCTCCTGCTCTGGGTCACCCTGGGTTTGGGCTCCACACCCAGGGCAGCCAGTGTGCCATGGCTGTGCCAGCAGTGAGTTGCTTCTGTCCAATGCAATTACTTGTCTCTGGAGCCCTCCAGATGTGGAGGCAGGAGAGGTGGCAGCTACAGGCAGAGGGAGATGATGGCAGTCTTATGGTGGGGCTGGTCAGAGAGCATGAGAGCAGTGCCTGTTGGGTCAGAAGGCACAGGCTGTGCCAGTGCCTGACTGATGATGGCCAGGCTGTGTGCACCTACATATCTGCCAGAGCTGGTGGCTGATGTCTGTGGTGGGGTTGAGGTTTCAGCATTCATCTCTTGTGTGTGTTGGAGGCAAAAAGAAAACTGCATTGAGTTGGGCTTGGACAGAGTGCTGTCAGTGCCCGGAGCTGCTAGGAAGCCTCTCAGCTTGTCTCTAAGCCTCGCTGTTCTGATCAGAAGGAGCCAAACCTCCCTTTCCTCTGCAGCATGGCTCCTACTCTGGCTCCCACGCAGGTCTCAGCAATGCTGCAGGTGCCTGGCAGTGTTTAAACACCCTGTGTAGGCTGCTTAGCTCTGAGTGCTGCCAGGCACGGGTGAAGACGATGCCCAGTGCCGACTCCGGTGATGCTGTGCCTACCACAAGATGGCAGTGGAACCACGGCTTTGTCACCACGAGGAGCTGGGCTTGTGCTGTAATGACGAGAGCAGGCTCTGGGACATGGGGGATGCTCTGAGTTAGATGCTGGTACCTTCCTGATGCTGCTTGGAAGGTTTTTCTGGTCACCGAGGGAGTTGCAGTGTGGAGAAGGGCAAAATGAGTGTGTGCCGATGGTGAGCATCCAGCTTGGCACTGGGTTGACATGCTTTGCCTTGTGGGGAGTGCACAGTCAGGAAGATGAGCTGGCATCTGGCGGCATCAGGGAGAGCTTGGAAAGTGCAGTGAGGGTCCTGCAGCTGTGCCGTGAGGCACTGCTGGCAAGAGTGCTTGGTGAGCTTTTGGTAGGGCTCTGCTGGCAGGCATAGCACTGCCTGGCCCCTTTGGCCAGGTGAGGCTGAGTGTGGTGCCTGTCAGCTCAGCTGGCAGTAGTGCTGGTGGCTCTACCCAGCGTTTCTTTCAGACTGCCAGAGCCATCCTCCCAGCAGGGAACAAGCAGTGTCATAGATGTCAGAGAGGTGAAGTGGTTTCCTCTGCACAGCAGTCAGCATGACAGAGCTGAAATGCAGGCAGTAGTGAAAGCAAAACAAGGTCTCAACACCATGTGGAGGCAGGAATGGAGCATTTGTGCCCTGCTCTGCAGGACCAGTGGCACTGCCAGTGCAGCTGTGCCAGAGTGCAGCCAGCAGCCAAACCTCACCTGGGGAGCTCACACCTTGGTGGGGCGCAGAAGCAGGTGAAGGGAGTGGCAAGAAAACAGCACAGGGAGGGATGGAAGCCTGAAGTGTCCTGAGACTCCCACATCTCGCAAAGCAGCACTGCATGGCTGGAGGGAGCCCTGTCACCAGTGGCAGCAGTCAGCCCTGTTCCCAGCAGGATAAGGGTTGGAGCTGGAGCTGGCTGCCTTAGCCCTGCAGGCAGCACTCGCACCCGCTTGGGGCTTGGGCTGTGGTGAAACCTCCTGGCTGAGCTGGCTTCAGCCCTGGGATGTAAAGGGGCTGATGGGAGGTTGGAGAGGGCTGATGGTGGAGGCTGCAGCTGTGGCAGCTGGGCCAGGGACAGCAGCTCCACTGCAGGATCTCTCCTGTCCCTATCCACAGGCCTGGCAGCTCCTCTAGAAACGATGACCTCCCCACGGGGACCAGGGGTAAGTGCCACTGACACAGCCCACCCACTCAGGGTGTGCCCTCACTCCCATGCTCCTGCTGCTTTTTCTGGCTGCTGTTGCTGGGAGGCACCAAGTGTTGTGCTCAGATCCACCTTCTCTGGGACAGCAAAATGGAACCTGCCCCTGCCCAGCATGTGCCAGGGTGGCTGCCCTGAGCTCTTTTCATACCCCAGATGTATTTGTCAGGGCAGTTCTGGGTTTGACAGCCCAGATCTGCTGGGTGCTGCTGCCCCTGCTCTGTGCTGGCAGTGACACAGGGCTTCTCCTGTGGAGCTGCTGGCATTTAGGGAGAGCCATGAATCCCCAGACCTCTCTCTGTGCTCTTCTGATATCCTGGTGCAGGGATCAAGGCACACAAATATATGGGGTGGGGTGGGAGGGCAGGAATTAAAGGTCTGGAGCTGCCTTCAGTGTTTTGATTTTCCTGCTGCATTTCATCACCCTCCTGCCAGGGAAAAGGCAGCAGTAGCACTGGGGAACCCATGGGCAGCCAAGCTGTGCTTCTTGATGGAGTGGTGATGCCAGAGCTGCTCTGGCAAGGAGGGGACTGCTGCCTTGATGTGGGGCTTTGGGCTGGCCCTGAACACTCAGGCTGGCTGTTCCCTGGCAGCTGTCAGTGTCTGAGCTCTCAGCCTCACCACGGGGCAAGGATGGATTCCTGGTGCCAGGCAGCTCACAGCATGATGCAGGGATCACTCACCTGGAGGCCAGCCTTGGCTCACCGGACCCAGAGCCCAGTGCCAGCGACCACCTGCGGGCGCTGCCATTTGCCCCTCTGCATGTGCCCATTGCTGCTGTGGGGCTGCAGGCAGGCAGGTGATGCTCGGCCACCCTTTCCCTGCTCCTGCATCCCTGGTGCTGGGTCCCTCACAGCTGCTCCCGTGTGACTCCCCCTGTGTCCCCTGCAGGTCCCACACGCTGCCGTCCCGTGCCGCCCTGGCACGCCTGCACGCCGCTGGCTTCCCGCAGATCCTGGACCGCCATCGGCTGCCGGTGGAGATCTCAGAGCCGCCTGAGCCAGCGAGCATCAGCCTGCGGCTGGAGGAGTCTGACCCTCTGCAAGGCGACGAAATCATCCTGCAGTTCCTGGCCTTTGGCAGGTGGGGTGGCAGCTCCTGGCGTGGTGCCTCCTGTGGGCAGCTCCTGGGGCAGAATCCCTTCCCAAAAGCCCCCCCCACCCCCTCCTCCATCTGCTTCTCTGCTTGAGTGGGAGAAGTCCCTGCAAAAGTGCCTGCTGTGGAGGCAAAGCCTCAGAAGGTTTTTACAGTGCTGCCTTTTATCCTTTCCAAGCACTCTCTTAAATCAGATTCCCAGGGTTTTTTGCTGTATCCATTAGCCACAGCGTGGTGGAAAAGCTCCTTACTTGCAGAGCTGCTCCGTGCATGTGGAGCTGAGAGTCAGAGCCCATGGGGGTGGCTTTGGCTGGGTGAGGCCACCCTGGTGGCTTTTTGTGCTGCGCAGAGGTAAAACGCTGCCTTCCCTGGGCTCCTCTGCTGCAGCATATGGTGAGAGACAGCTGGAATGATGAAGCTTTTTGGGAAGGCAGAGCAGGCCATATGCTGCTGTCTTCAGAGAACTTCAGACCCTCGCAGTGCTGCTGAGCTGCTCTCATTCTGCTGCCTCCCCGCACGTGCCGAGTGCTGGGGGAGCTCGTGACGGGGAGCATCACTGCTCCGAAAGCTCACCCAGACCCCTCTCTGCTTCAAGGGACACCCGGGATGGCACAGAGGAGCCGTGGCCAGGCACCATATTCCTCACCTTCCAGTTCTACCGTTTCCCACCGGTCACCACGGCTCGGCTGCAGCTGGTCAGCGCCGAGCCGGGGGCGGCGCAGCTGCTGGTGCGGCTGAACAAGGACGGGACCCTCAGCACCGGTAAGCCCTGTGCAGCTCCTGGGGCTGTGCTGCAGCCGTCGGACTCGGGTCTTGCCTCGGGGCTGAGGAATGGGGCAGTGTCTGCTTGAACAGCAAACCCCTACCTGCTTGTGGGGCATGTCCTGGAGAGACTGAAGGTGCCTCACATGTGAAGCCAGACAGTGGGGAAGGGTTGGGCTGGTTTGTACTGCGGGGCTGCTGGCCCCTGCTGCAGCTCAGCCCTTGGAGAAGGAAGGCCACAGGTGGGAGCGCAGTGCCCAGAGTGAGCAGCTTTGTCCTGCTGGCTATGTGCTGTTCGCTCTTTCTGGCTTCCCTCTGGTGCCCAGGGACTCCAGGCTCTGGCAGCTGCTGAAGTTCCTTCTCCACATGGAGCTGGGAGAGTCTGCCCAGACAGCATGTCTGCAGGGGAGGGTGCCAGTCCCAGGGGATCTTGGACCTTGCTAATTGATGGGCTCATTAAGTGAGGGAGGGTGTCTGTGCGGGCCAGCGGGCTTCAGGAAGTGTCCTTGTCCCAGCTGCTGTGCTGGTGGCAGCTTCATTCCTGTGCGGGTGCCGCAGGGCCGCCAGGGCTGCAGCTGCGCTATGTGGTGGATCCGGCGTCCCTGCGGCCCGGCGAGCGGCGCTGGTTTGTGCGGTACCTGGCTGAGCACAGCCTCCAGATCGACGTCTGGGACGGAGACTCCCTCCTCCTGGTTGGGTCTGCTGCTGTTAGACTGCAGGTACTGGCCAAAGTGGGTGTCACTGCCCAAAATAGAGCTCTTCTTCCTTAAGACCCTAGGGCAGCTGCTGCAGGAGACCCCCTTCAGTGTGAGGGGTATGGTTCAGGAGTTGCTGCCTTTCGCTTTGGAGCCCTGTTGAGGCATTGCTGTGTTACCCTCGTGTCTTTTGGGATCCAGCTGCCATCAGCCCCTCTGTAACCTGGGCTGGTGCCAGCCTGGAAGGCCCCTTGTGGTGGGATTTGTCTTCTCTTTGGAAGTGATGGCAGAATCCTGACTTTGTCCTACTTTCCTGGAACTCCTGTGGTATTCTTGGGCTGAACTCCCAGCCCTAGGATACCCAGAGCCACCCTTACCTTCCAGACCAGATTCCTCAGTAACTCCTTCCTTTCTCCCATCCTTGCCTGTCCCCAGCCCCTGCTGCGCCAGGGCCGGGAAGCTGTCAGGACCCACCATGAGTTGGAGGTGACCACAACTGAGTACGAGCCAGATGTGGCGGTGCTGGGCCAAGAGGCTCTGCGGCATGGAGCCCTGCGGCCCCTTGGTGTCCGTGTGCTGGTCAGGGGCCACCTCCACCTCTGCTTAGCCAATGTTGGTAAGGGCTTATATGACCAGAATGCCTGGGTGCTGGCAGCAGTGCCCTGCAGCATGCCACCCTCACCAGATATCCCCAGTGCTGGCTGAGCTCCTCCATGCTTTGGCCCTCAAAACAGTGCAGGGGGGTAGGAGAATTGCCCAGGGCCGTGCCCAACCAGAGCTCAGGCTGTGAGGACCTTGTTCTCCCCAGCCCCTGCTGGCTGCTTTTAGCTCTCTTTAATTCCCTGCCTGGTGACTCCAGGTTTTAAATCTTATCTCCCGAGCAGAGATTAGCTCCTTTATAAGGTCTCTGAAGCCCTCCTCTCCCTGCCTTGCCTGCAAAGGGTCGATAAGCTTCTGGGAAGGGCAAGCTGAGCTGTGCAGCCCAGGGAGGGCTTTACCTCACCCTGCAAAGGAGAAGGAGCAGAGGAGCTGCTCCAGGACAGCAGCTGCCATGGGATAGGGATTTTCTCCCCTGTCCTCTTTCTTGAAAGACCAAAGTGCTGTGCTTTAAAACCAGCACTAAGAGCTTTGTACCCTTGGGGATGGAAGCTGAGAGCTGGGTCAGTACCCAGCAGGTTTAGAACCTTGTCCAGCTCTGCTTGGCATAGTCTCTGCAGGAGGGTGGCTGGCAGCAGGAGTTGGGGAGATCTGGCAGCATTTGGCTGTGGCAGTGTCACAGCTGGGGATGAGAGCACAGGAATGACTCCCAGAGCTGGTGAGAGGCTTGGCAGTAGGTGATGCTATGCTTTGTGCTGATCCAAGTCTGGGTGGTTGGCTGTGTGGTGGCAGCAGCCATGGGCTCTGTGGGGAGCACTGCAGGGCTTGTGGAGCACCAGCAGATATTGGCTGCTGCTCCTCAGACCCTCTGTGCAGGACACACAACTTGCTGTGGATTTCATACCACTTGCCCATGGCAGGCCACCCATGTGAGGAGACCCCAGGGCAGCTGCCATCCCCATTGCCATCCCACTCCCACCACGTGCCTGGATCGGGCAGTGCCACCAACATCTCAGCTGGCAGCTGGTTACCCCTGAACGTTGCCGGTGGTGAGTCCTGCTGGGCTGCGACTTGGATTGGCAGAGTTTCTCCTGGTCTCTGCCATCGTGGTGCTGGTGCCATACCCTAAGGGGCATCTGCCCCCTTTCCCTGCCCTATAGCCTGGCGGGGGTCCCTGGTCAGTGCCATGCTGCTGTCTGCTCACAGGTGGACAAGTGTCACGGGCACGGAGGCTGGTGGAGGTGGACAGTGAGCTGGCAGCTGCCCTGCACAGCCGCCAGGCAGAGGCACAGCTGCCACCCCCAGCTGCTCCTGGCGAGGCTATGGCTGCTCGCCAGCGCAAGCTGCGGCGCATGGCGCTGGTGCGGCAGCAGGAGGATGCCAGCAGTGGGAGGATGCCCCAGCTCTCGGTGAGGAGAGTGGTGCCAGGTGGCCAGGTGTGCCATGCTGGCTCTGGGATGATGATTTTCTCCTTGCTGGCAGGAGCAGCGTGCCCGACACTTGAAGGACCTGCAGATCATTGATGCCTACCGGGACCACACCAAGGGTGAGAACATTGCCCGGGTGCTGAGCCAGGCCATCACTGCCACCCACACCGTGCATGCAGTGCTGGGCACGGCAGAGTTCTTTGAGTTTGCCCTGAAGAACCCCTGTGGTGTCCAGCACACTGTGACCATTGAAGTCGACCAGCCTGAGCTCAGGTAGGGGCTGAAGTGATGTCTCCATGCGTGTGAGAAGATGCCAGGGTGGCACCATATCCTGAGTGGTCCTCACCAGCGTCTCTGCTGCTCGCCCTTCCAGCGTCATACTGGACCCGAGGGAGTGGCGCCACTTCAAGGAGCTGACCAGGAGTGCCACACCGGTGGAGGAGGAGATGTTCCACCTGCGCCAAGACCTCAAGCCTCAGGTCTACCTGCGCCCCAACGAGACCCTGCGCATCCCCTTCAAGTACCAGACCTTCTCTGCAGACCCTGCGCTTGCTGCCGCACAGGTAGGGCATGGCCACGTTTTGAGCTGTTGTCTTTGGCTGTGTTTGCTGCCCAGGCCAAGGTGGTACCACCATGCTGTAGCCATAGCTGTGCCTCAGACCCCTCTCACCCCACAGGGGCCAGCTGGGATGGATGCTGATGCTAACGTTGCCACCCTGGGGAAGAGCGAGGGCAGGCAGACAAAGCACATCCAGGTGAGGGCCTGGGGTGGTGGCACCACTCAAGGGTTGCCTGAGGAGCAGCATCACTTTGCCAGACCCTGCCCCTCTCTGCTGTCCCCAGGTCTGCTTCCAGGGCAGTGGGGGGAGGCCTCTAGCCCTGCTGCGTGTGAAGGTGGAGCCGCAGCCCCACGTGGTGGACCAGACCTTCCGTTTCTACCACCCTGAGCTCACCTTCCTGAAGAAGACCATTCGGCTGCCACCCTGGCACACCCTCCCTGGTAAGCCTGCAGCATGCCTGGTGAGGCTGGAGCTCTTCCTCTGTGCCTGTTGTTTGGGGCATTCCTGGAGCTGTGGTGGCATCTGTAGAGCACATCCCTGCTGCTTTGCCCTTGCGCAGCCTCGGGCTCCCTGCCTGCTCCTCACTTACCTCCCTGCACTAATTTGGTGCCTGATCTCCTCACCGGTCCTCCTGTGCTGTTTGTCGGTAGCCCAGCAGGAGGGACCCTGGGCTGTAGCTGCTCGGGGCAGCAGGCACAGGGGAGACCCTGAGCCTGCTTTCACCTCGCTCTCTCTTCAGGGGCGCCAGTGGGGATGCCAGGAGGGCAGCCTCAGATGTTTGTTCGCTGCAGTGACCCCAACATCATTTGTGAAACTAAGAACATGGTACTGGTTGCACCTTGGCATTGCTCTGTCCTTTGTGTCATCCTGCTGGGGGTGGTTTCTGTGGGCAGAGATCTGCCCTGTGCCCACAGAGCCTCCCTGGTGACCAGCCCCTGGTGGTGAACGCTGCTGCTGGTGCAGCTGGAACTGTTCCTGGTTCAGAGGAGCTGCAGTGTTCATACAGCCAAGGCTGAATGTGGCACCTTATTGTGCCATGCAGTAGCTTGCTCTGGCATGGTCTGAGCCAGCTCCAGGTGGTTTTGCAGCTGGGGAGATGCAGCCTTTGCCTGCGTGTGGGATGGACCTTTCCTGCTGCTCGAGGTGCCTGCTGCTGCTGGTGGGGGTTGGCACATCTATGGCATTGGCCCCATGTCAGCAATCTCTGTGCTGGGTGACAGTGGGGCAGTGGAAATGGTTGTGCCATGGGCCAAGCCCAGCCCAGTTTGCTCAGTGTCCTGCCCAAACACAGCCATTGCTGTGTCCAGCACAGACTTCTCAGACTTGCTTTGGAGGTGGAGGGTGATTGCCACTGCAGAGATGTTTCCTGGGGGGAATTGGATCAGGGTTGGGTAGAGAACCTGGGGAGAACTTGACAAAATTTGATCATGGGTGCAGGCCTGGAAGGGCATCGTGGCAGAGCTCAGCCAGGCTAGGTGAGGAGTTAATGCCAGAGCTGAACTACAGGCTAGGGGCAGCTGCCTGCCCAGCTGGGTTGGCAGGGAGGAGGCCCTGGGGTCCTGGCTGGGTGCTGGGCTCTGGAGGTTGGCTGGTGGAAAGGTGCTCTGATCTCTGCACGCAGGGGCCGGGGGAGCCGCAGGACATCTTCTTAAAAGTGGCTGGAGGGCCAAGCCCACAGATCAAGAAGTTCTTTGTTGCTATTTATATGTAAGTAGGACCTTGAAAAGGGATCAGCACCGATCCTGAGCGTGCCGCTGGGCAGGAGGGCAGCTCACACTGCCCTGGCCTGGCTCTGCTGGGCTGCAGGAAGTGGGCAGGAGGCTTCCCAAATGTTTGCAGTGAGGGTTTTCCATCGCTCTGTTTCCCTGAGCAGTTGGGTTCAGCCTCTTCTCTCTGCCTCTTAGTCACGGCTTTAGACTCTACCTCTGCCTGGTCAGGCTTAGGCTGCTCTCTGCTCTGAGCAGAGGCCTCCTCCCTTCCCTCTTGCTCTAGGGCGTGAGGGCTCTGCACCTTTCCACCTGGCAGCAGCCAGGGTTCAGTGTTCTCTGCCTCTCAGTGCAGCTCTACACCCTCCTCTCTCTTCCTCCCAACGCCCCCTGGCTAGAGCCTCTCAGTGCCCCAGCCAACTCCTGCTGAGCCAGCTGGGCTCTTTCTGCCTTGGATGACGCTTTAGGAATGGGTGGCACCAAAATGGGTTCCTCAGAAGCTCGCCCCACACTCAGGCTCCCTCCCTGGGCTCCCTGCTGGCAGTGAGCCGTGGGTGAGCACTGTCTGCCTGTGCCACAGGGACGCCTGGCTGGCAGTGCCCACGCAGATCTGGCAGTTCTACCTGCACTCCCTGCAGCGCCTGGACCTGAGTGGCACAGCTGGGCAGCTTGCCCGCCTCTCGCTGCTGCTGCGTGGCACCGCTGCCCCACGCAGGGTGCAGGCATTCACCTCCCACCCACAGGAGCTGCAGGTAACCCCCACGGGTGGGCCTGGGGCTGGCAGAGTCCAGCATGCCAAACTGGGGGCTTTCCTAGGCTAGCGCAGGGAGGGAAGAGGTGGCTCAGTGAAGAATTTGGTGCCAGTGTGTGGTAATTGCCCTTGGTTAGAGCTGTCTGGGCAAAACCCCTGAGGACAAATTCCCCTAGGGAGAGCAGCTGCAGGCTGGCACTGGCTTGAAGATTCAGGGGGCACTGGGTATGAAAGGGCAGAACCAAAGGCACAAAAGCTCCAGCCTGGCCTGGTCAAAGCCTGAGAGGGGGAAATCTCCATGCCAGAGAGGGGACCTGGATCCTGTCCTTCTGGGCATGAAGTCCAAAGCCTGTCCTGGTGTGTTCCTGTGGATGGGATTCCATGGCAGTGGAATTCCTTAGGGGTGCAGGTGCTTAAGAGCAGTCAGCTTCAGCTTGTGCTCCGGGTGGCACTGCCACAGCTCCTGGGGGTGTTTCCTGCAGGTGGACCCCGGCGGTGCCTTTCTCCTCCCTGCCAACGCCGTGCAGGAGCTGCACCTGGGTGTGCGGCCCCGGCGTGCTGGCAGCAGGTTCCTCTACCTCAACCTGGTGGATGTGGAGTCTCACCAGCTGGTGTCCTCCTGGCTGCTCTGCCTCTCCTGCAGGCAGCCTCTCATCTCCAAGGTACAGTGGCAGCTGCTCGGGGACGGTGCCAGACTGGTGGTTGCAGTCTGGCTGATACCCTGGGGCTGCCTCCTGCCAATTCTGCTCTTCACATCTCTGGGGTTTTTGGTACCTCCCACTCCGGGCACACGTTTAACTCTCAAGTGATTGAATAATCTGAGTGCCACAGTAAAGCATCTTCCAGGCTGTTTGGAGGGCAGTGCCATGCTGAGAGTGTCACTAAAGCATTCCTAGTTGTGAGGTTAAAGCCACAGCAGTGCTGGTGAAGGCCTTGCTGCAGAGGTGGAGAATGGCACTGCCTGGCTAATGTGCTGCTTTGAAAATGCTCTTCTGAAGTCCTTGGTACTGGCAAGGTTCAGACTGGCATTTAAACCAATGTCCTACCCTCTGGCAGCCCATCAGTGCCATGGGGTGTTCTCTGAGCAGGCACCATAGCTCTCCCTGTGGATGCCCATGAAGCAGCTGGGGAATCAGCTGGCCTGTGCCAGCTGCATCCCAGCCCTGTGTTCTTTAGGTTTGTGAGTGCTTTGACACTGTGCTGGTGGCAGTGCCAGGAGGATGCTTTGGCTCTGGTGGTTTCTTTGTACCTGCTGGCAGAGACCAAACATGAGGCAAGGTGCTCCCAAAATGCCCTGGCACAGCTCTGTGCAGGGGTGACTCTGGTTTGAGGGAGTGCCTATGGTTCCCCTCATGCTCTGGGCAATATCTGCCATAGCTTCTGCTCGCCCTGCAGGTGTTTGAGATCTCTCTGCCCGTGGGTGGCAGCTGCACCAAGCGCATCACCTACACCAACCCCTACCCCTCGCCCCGGCTCTACTTCCTGGGCACCAACCGGCCTGACCTCCTCCAGTTCAAGGAGGACTCCTTCCAGGTACCTGCTGCCAGCCCCTGCCCACAGCCAGGCAGCCCACATGGTGCTGGGTTCGTGGCTGCCATGGGAGGGCCATGCTGGTCTGGGTAGGACAGAGGGGCTGTTGCCAGGTCCCGCCCCATGCCCTCTCCTCTTGGTGTTGCCCTGCAGGTGGCCGCAGGGGAGGTGTACAGCATCGGCCTGCGCTTCGCCCCTAGCCAGGAGGTGGGCGAGGAGGAGATCCTGATCCACATCAATGACCATGAGGACAAGAACGAGGAGAGCTTCTGTGTCAGGGTCCTCTACCAGTGAGCCTCCTGCCCATCCTGGCACTGTGGCTGGGCTCCCTGTGGCTGCTGTGGCTCTGCTGGCAGTGCCACCTTGGAGATGCTAACATCTCTCCCATGGAGAGTTGGGAGCCTGCTCCCCTTGTAGTCACCAAGGCAAGAGCTCTTGCTGCCTGCCGGGATGCACAGCAGTGCCCTGAGCTCTGGCAGTGGCACATGGCTGCAGCCACACAAAGCGAGCAGGGCAGGTGTTGGTGCCATGGCCCGGGGGTGCCTGAGGTTCTGTAAAGCTTTTGCTGTGTTTTAGGCACTTTGGGATCTTTTTTTAACTTAAACTTTGCAGACTCTTCAGACTTTTTTTAAAGCATTTTGTACTGCACTGTTGGTTTTGCACCCACCGAGGGGCAGTTGGATACTTTTTACTCCTCTTTGATGAATTAAAGTTGCTGCACAGAGCTGGCTGTGGTGGCATTTCCTTCCAGGGGAAGTGGCAGCCCTGGATGCCCCTGTTCTGCAGATGCCAGAGCTGGGCTTGCTGTTCAACTGTTCCTGTGGTGAGGGATCACTGAGTTACCTCAGGGCAGGGGACTGTGGAGGGCAGTGATGGGGAAAGGAGGTGCAGGCTCTGGGGCTGAGGGATGTTGGTCTGCCCCACCATGTTATCTTGAGTGTTGAAAAGTCCCTTCCTCAGTGGTTCATAGGACAGCTTTCACTGTGCTCTCCAGGCTGTTTGGCTCACTGTGGGGTGGGGGAAAAAACAGAAGTGGGGAAAAAACTTGGAGGGATTGGGGGTGGGGAAAGATCTTTCCAGTGAGGATGATGAGACACTGGCACAGGTTGCCCAGGTAGGCTGTGGATGTCCCCTCCATGGAGGTGCTCAGGGCCAGGTTGGATAAAGCCTTGAGTGACCTGTTCTAGTGGGAGGTGTCCCCTGCTCATGGCAGGGGCTTGGAGCTGGATGAGCTTTAATGTCCCAAGCCAATCTGCTGCCTGATTCTGTGGAAAAGGGAGATGAGGCAGGCAAAAATAGGGATGCTCTCTCATGAGGAGCGTGCCCTGCCCCTTTTCTCCTGGGCTGTGGGCAGAGCCCTGCTGGGCAGCCACTCTCCCCAGCTTGGCGCCTCTGGGGGTGCTGTGTCGCTTCCCGCGGCTGGTGCGGTGGTAGCCGCGGTGGAGCCGCAGCCTGACCCGGCTGATGGGAACCGACAGCTCCTCCTTCACCCGCGCTGGTTGTGGCTGTGCTGGGTGATTAAAGTGGATTAGCTGAATAATTCTCATTACGTGTTCAGAGCAGCATCTTTCTGCAGGCTGTTGAAGAAGCTGCTGCTGCACCCCGGGCTGAGGAAGGCAGCTCCAGTGCCAGCAGTTTGCAGCCACTGGTAAATGATATGGCAGGGGCATGGGATGGTGGCCTGGGTGCTTGAGTTGAGCCATACTGCTGTTAAATGTGACTCCCACAAAGCACAACTTGGACCCAAACATGCAGACCTGGCTGTTAAGAACAGCAGAAAAGGTTGCTCTGTGGGGAATGGGAGTGTTCTGGGTCCAGCTCCTAGGCACCCATGCAGCTCCAGATGGATGGTGCTGCCAGCATCCAGGAGCAAGAGCTGGGTGAGTAAAGCTTCTGGCAGGGCTGGTGTGGGAAGCTGAGTGAGGATGCAGTGTTGGGAAGGTGCTGTACAGAGCCTTGTGTGAGCTGCTAGCGATGGTGCTGTGGAGAGCAGCTAAGGTGAGGTGCAGGGAAGCAGGAGCTGGGCAGGCTGAGGTGGTGGCACAGTTGGTGATTTAAAACTAGAAGTTAGGAGGAAGCTCTTTACAGTGAGGGTGGTGAGACACTGGCACAGGTTGCCCAGGGAGGTTGTGGAGCACAGAATCACCCAATGTGATCAAAGATCCACATTCTGTGCTTCTGTGATCCACAACCTCCCTGGAGTTGTTCAGGACCAGGCTGGATGAGGCCTTGAGCAACCTGTTCCAGTGGGAGATGTCCCTGCCTATAGCAGGGGGTTGGAATTGGATGAGCTTTCAGTTCCCTTTCAACCTAACCCATTCTATGATTCCCTTCTCCCTACCTTTGCAGGGAGGGAGCAGGGCATCAGCTCTGTGACCTTGTCCAGCCCAGGACACTTTTCCTTTGGCATGGTCAGTCCCAGGGCAATGAGACCTTGTCCCACCAGAGAGCAAAGACCCCCCCCAGAGGTGTGAACTGTGCCAGGAGCTCTCCAGAGCCCACCAGCACGGTGTGGAAACCACAGCCCCTGGAACATCTGTAGTTGCTGCTGCACAGGCAGGGGCTGTGCTGGAGCTGCTCTTGGGCTCCTGCTCCTTAATGAAGTCATCCCACTAATGACAAGCTCACAGCACCACGTGCCCTGCCTGCAGCTTGTTGTTCTCTTCCCATTTCATTCATGGCAGGAAGAAGATTGGATTCCAGATATAATTAATTCACCCTCAACATCTTGGCTCCCATGTCCTCACCAAGCATGCAGGGAAGGAAAGGTTGGGAAGCTCTTCCTGGGGTTTCCATAACTGTCAGGACCACTTGGAGGCATCCAGCACTGTGGGTTATGGGCTGCCCTTGCCTGGGAGTGATGCTGGGATGCTCAGGGGGTGCTAGAATGTGTGGCACCACATCATCCCCTTCCCCTGCCCTCTTTAGCTGTGGAGAGGTGACCTGGGGACCTGGCACAGGATGGTTCCTCCTTGACTCCTTCTCTTGCTGCTTCAATGGGCTGCTTGCTTTACCAACCAGCCCTGGCATTTCCCCTTCCCACCCTAGGTGGGGTGGGTGGAAAGAGCCATCCAGAGCCCTTTGCTTACTCAGGCAGGAGCTGTGCTGCTGCCGCAGAGGCTGAACTTTGCTGATGCTCAGAACAAACAACCTGTGTGGGGCTGTGCTGGGAGTCCTGTGCAGGCAGGAGCAGGCAGGAGGCTCTGCCTGGTGCTTGTACTCAGTTGCTCGAGCTGCCTTCCCACAGAGTGGGGCTGGCTGCCTGGCACTACTGGCTCCCCAGCTCTTGGCAGAGGACTCAGAGGTGAGGGGCAAGTGGGAGGCACTGCAGGAACAGCAGTGGAGGAGGAAAAGTGAATGAATCACAGCCCCTAGCCCCTGGCCTTGTGTGCAGGGCAGAGAGGGACAGCTGAAGAATGACAGAGAACAACATAAATGACTGTAAGAGGAAGAAGGGAGCTGGGTGCCAAGGACCCTGCAGCAGCCCAGTGCCCCTTTCAGCCTGGGAGATGGGCTCTGGAGCTGCCCAGGCTTCAGCCTTGGCTCAAACTGTTAAACCCAGCTTGACATTCCCTTTATGAGGATGGGATTACAGCTGCCTGAGCACCCTCTAATTAGAGCCAGGCTCACCATAATCTCTGCTGGGAGCTTGCCAGCCTCGCCCCACGGTGGCATCTGCTCCCTTTATTGGTTGAAGTGAGTACTTGGGGTCTCTGCCAAGCTGGGAGGTGGTGGGCACGTTTGACACTGGCACTGCAGCACCAAGCAAATGCTCTGCAACCTGCTGCTGAGGTTTGGCTGTGGCACAGGGTGGCTGCACCCTCAGTTTGGTTCCCCTAGCACAGTGTGGCAGCTGAGGCTCTTCAGAGTCCAGGACCCTCCTGAGCATCTCTGGGGCTGGAGTCTGAATCTGCTCCCTGCAGAGTTTCCCCCCAGGAGGTGCCAGCAGTGCCTGGTGCTGTAAAGCGTTGCCCTGGCATTTCCAGCAGAGCTGTTTTGATTCTGCAGCCTAAAATGAGTTTTTGTTTTGAAATGCATTATTCATTTGCTTTTGAAAGGTCAAAATCTAAATGAAACATTTTAATTCACCTGCCATGAATTTATTAGTGTTTGGCTTTGGCAGGCACAGGGTAACTCAACCTGCTGCTGTGTGCCAGCGTTGCAGGGGGTAGTGCCAAGCAGTGGGCTCGGCTGGCTGTGGCTCTCCCCATCACCCTCCTGTTGCCTCTGACTGCATGGAGAGAGCAAAAACGTGCTAGAAAGTGAGGTGAAGTTGTGGGAGCTGCTGGCTGGTGTTGCTAAAGATCATCTCAATGTTCTCTTGCTGTTCCTGGCACAAGTTACTTGTTCACCCCTGTCAGCTCCTGTGCCAAGCAGCTGGCAGGGTGCTGGTGAGATCTTGCAGCCTTTCTCTTCAGCACCACTGGACTCTTTGCTCTTTATTACAGAAAATGCTTCAGGAAACCCATGGGAGTTCTCTGCAGGGAGCTGCTGGGCTTTGTGAAGAGCTCATTGCTGGTACTGAGGACTCAAAAGCTTCAGGATGAGCAAATGGCCTCAGAGGTGAGAGCACAATGTGGAGATGCTCCCCGTGGGGGTGCTGGCTCCTTGGCAGGGTTGGGCAATCTCAGCCTAGGCTCTGCCCTCCCCTTTCCCCAGGAGAGTTTTCCAGAGGAAAATCTGGAAAGGATCCACTGGCTGCAGTCAGCATCCCAGCTTCCTGTGCCCAGCTCCAGCTCACCCCAGGGAGGCTGCCAGCTCCTTGCCTTTTATGACAATCTTTGGTTTAGAAACCTTAGCTCTAAGGATCATGAATTTTCCTGCTCAAGAAGGAAGAAAAGGCACTTCCATCAGGCTGTGAGCCTGTTAGCCAAGCAGCTGCCACTGCTGGGCCCAGTGGGTGCCTGGTGTCTGAAGGCAGATGTGATCCCTGGTGTTGGCCTTCCAAAGGGTATATGCTCAGGAATATTTATTAGACAAGTTGGCATTCATCTCTTGTCCCCCAGAAGCTCAGACCTCCTACTTCTCCAAGGTGCAAGATGCTTGTCCATATAGAACATCCCCATCTGGCTACTTGCATGTGGCCCAGATGTGGCACAGCAGCCCTGGTATGGGATTTTGGGAGGCTGATCCCTGTTTCTCCCACACACATCCCTGAAAGCACGGCAGGGACTTGCTAACCCCCAGCTTGAATGGCTACAAACCTGGAGATAAAGCTGCTCTTAATGGATTTCTCTAAGATCAAGGCTGTCAAACACCAGGCTCAAAATCCTTTCTACAACAAGAGCAACTTTATTAAGGGCACTCAATCAG
This sequence comes from Pogoniulus pusillus, assembly GCF_015220805.1. Classification (NCBI taxonomy): domain Eukaryota; kingdom Metazoa; phylum Chordata; class Aves; order Piciformes; family Lybiidae; genus Pogoniulus; species Pogoniulus pusillus. Next base: position 4,628,310 of record NC_087299.1, read on the forward strand.
AGCCTGGCTGCAGGCTCCGGCGGTGCCTGCAGGAGATGCTCTTCATTAGCATCGCCGGCAGAGGAGAGGCCTCGGAGCTGCGACTGCTGCGCTCCCGCTCGACCGGGATGGATGAGATGAGAAGGGCATTGCCGGGGCTTGGCCCTGCTCTCCACTGGGTCCTGCTGGCAGGAGGAGCTGGCAACCACCTCTTTGAGCTCTGAGGTGGAATAGCACCAGAGTGGTCTTGCCTGGAAGGAGGTTGCTGCTCTCGGGGTGCAGCTGCACAGCCAGACCTGGTGAGGGGATGTACAGCTGGGGACGATGCTTACAAACCCACCTCGGGACCCTCCCTGAGGAATGTTGGTGCTTCCCTGCAGAGCTCCTCTCCTGCCTGGCTCTGGAGTCGAGTGAGGCTTCCCTGTCTGCAGTGATCTGAAGGGGCTGGGGGCTTTGGTGGGACTCCCTGGCAGCTCTGTGTGGATGTGAGCAGGGCAGTGATCCCCAGCTCCATAATGAGCCATTTGTAGAGCTGGGTGTTTTTAAATCGCTTCTCCTCTTCGTGTCCCAGGCTTGACATTTGATGAGGGCTGCAGGCTTGGTGCTCATTTACCAATTAATTTGTTGTAGAGCAGTGGGAGGCAGCAGCCACCATCGAGAAGGTCAGAGGCACCGAGGGCTTGCTGCGACTTCCAAGCTTCTCAGCTCCCAGCATTTGGGTTCTTAAACAAGCTGGGTGGGTGCCATGGGCAAGAAGAGCATCTCTGGGGGGGGCAGCTCCTGCAGCAGCTCCCAGCAGAAAACTTCCATCTTGTGAGGTCTCACAGCCCTGGAGCAGGCTGCTGAGAGGGGTTCGTCGAATCAGTCAGGGTTGGAAGGGACCACAAGGAGCAGCCAGTTCCAACCCCCCTGCCATGCCCAGGGACACCCTACCCTAGAGCAGGCTGCACACAGCCTCAGCCAGCCTGGCCTCAACCACCTCCCTGGGCAACCCATTCCAGGGTCTCATGTTGAAGAACTTCCTCATGTCCACATCTGGGTTGTGGGTTCTCCTTCTCAGGAGACATTCCAGCTCCACCTGTTAGGGTCAGGGGCAAGCTGCTCTGGCTGCCTCTGCTCTTGCAGGGGTGTTGGACTGGGTGATCTCCAGAGGTCCCTTCCAACCCCACTGTGCTGGGGTTTGAAGAAATCAGTGTCTGGCTGATGAGTAGGAGGTCTCCAAAGCAGATGTGCCCTGCTGGCCCCAAATTCACAGCTGGAGAGCACTTGATTTTAGGGGTGCCACAAGCAGAGTGCTGCCAGCCACCCCTCTTTTCCCAGTTTGGATTAACACTGGCTCTGTGTCCTGCTTTCCTCCAGCTTGCCACCGCTGTGCTCCTCCATCAGATGTTGGAGTGAGCTACCCCAGGACCCGTTCCAGGGGCTGGGTTCTGCCCCCTGCCGTGGCTGTGAAGCTGCTGGGCCGGTGGCTAGGAGGAGAGCAGGAGCTGGCAGCAGAGCTTAGCAAACGTCACCCAGATCCTATCGCAGGGAACCAGGCTCCAGTAATTAAATTAGAGGGGAAGTCCTGGGATGCAATCCTCAGGGGCTGTGGCCTCCTAGCCACCTCCAGCATGTGGCTGGAGCAGGAGCTGAGGATGTGAGATGCCAGGCAGCCAGACCAGGCTCTGCCAGTGTCACTGTGCTGCTCCACACACCACAGAGCATCCCAAAGCTCTGCCGTGCTGTGGATTCCTGAACAAATGCAGGGAACAAAGGAAGAGTCAGATCTGCTCCTGGGTAATCTGGGCATGGAGAAGGGGGCCAAATGGATGAAATCAGGCCTTGGCTGTGAGGGCTTTCCCTACTCTGCTCCCTGCTGCCAACAGCAGGTTTCCAAGCCTGATGGTGTCAGAGACTCTTTTGGCACCCCTCTTGGAGCTGCATCCCATCCCTGCTGCTGTTAATGCAGCTCAGCTCCTGCTGATGGCTCCCAGGTCGCAGCCGAATCAACACTTCCAATTAAAGCCTTCCCCCTACTTGCCTGCTCCCTGTGTTTCCATGGAGATCTGAGCAGATGCTCCTTCCTCCTCCTCCTCACCATGGAGAGGGACCCTCCTGGGGATGGTCTGGAGGTGGGTCCCAAGCAACAGCTCCACAGCCCCATTTGTCATTGAGGTCTCAGTGCTGCTGCAGTTTGCCTGTGCTTGGCTGGGTTTGATGCCTGTCTCTGCTAGCACCAGAGCTGTGTGTGAGCAGGAGCAAAGTCAGAAAGAGGCAGAGGAGCTCCTAGGCCTTCTCCTTGCAAGGGGCATCTGCATCCTGTGCCATACATCATCTCCTTCCCCAGCTGCATTACTCCATGTCACTACCACTTTCCCAGTGCTTTGTCCACACCAGCACATTCCACTGTGGGCACATCCACCTGGCTCAGGCTCTGGTTGTCCTTACACATGGGAGCTGATCCTCCTGGCTCCCCATGGAGCCTGGGCAGCAGCAATCCCTGCCTCTGCTGTACCAGGCTCAGGCTGACTTGGCTGTAGCATCTTTCTTTAAACTCTGGCTCATCTTTGCAGTCCCAGAGTGGGTTTCCTGAGTGCTGCACGGAGCTGCTTGGCCAGAGCTGGGCTGCTGTGGGCTCCAGTGGTGGCAGTGCCCTCGCACGTGTGGCTGAGCTGGCAAAGAGCTGCGAGATCTAAGAGCTGTGGTAATTACAGCACGAAATTGTTATTAATGTACTGCCTGGCTTGGGAGCCAGGCTGGATGTAATTACACTGGGGTCAGGGTGAGGTTAATGCCTTTGCCTTCCCGGGTGCTTACAGGCACTTTGAATTCCTCTTCCTCCCGCGCAGGAGACAAGCCTGGCTGTGCCTGGGGACGTAGTTGTGGAACCATCCAGCCCTGTGGGTCCTTGGGCAGAGGAGCAGGAGAGGGACCGGAGAAGGTTTGTGGCTCGGTTGAGGGCAGTCAGCAGCAGCAGCAGCTCATGTGCGACCCCAGCAGTGCCGCCCGCAGGGCATCCCAGGCTCGGCTGCTCACCAGAGCCTCCTGGAGCATGGTCCAGCAAGATCTCCGCGGTGAGTACGCCCAAAGCTGAGCTGCCCTGGGTGAGCAGTGTTTGCCTGCCTGGAAATACCCTCCTAGTCTGATTGCCAAGCTGGTCACCATCCTTGGAGGTGCTCAGGAAACATGTGGTAGGCCAGGAGGTGGTTGTACTGGTGATCTGAGCAAGTTTGCTGATGACACCGAGCTGTGTGGTGCAGCAGCCAGGCTGGAGGATAGGGATCCACCTAGAGGGACCTGCACAGGCTGCAGAGGTGGGCACAAGCCAGCCTCAGGAGGTTCAACAAGACCAAGTGCAAGGTCCTACATGTGGGTCGAGGCAATGCCAAGCACAAATTCAGGCTGAGCAGTGCCAGGCTGGAGAGCAGCCCTGAGGAGAGAGACTTGAGGGTGCTGCTGGGCGAGAAGCTCAACAGGAGCCAGCAGTGTGCACTTGCAGCCCAGAAAACCAAGCAGAGCCTGGGCTGCAGCAGCAGCAGTGTGGCCAGCAGGGCCAGGGAGGGGATTCTCCCCCTCTGCTCTGCTGAGACCCCACCTGGAGCACTGCATCCAGTTCTGGAACCCCTGGGACAAGAGGGCTGTGGAGATGCTGGAGAGTGTCCAGAGCAGGGCCAGGAGGATGCTGAGAGGCTGCAGCAGCTCTGCTGTGAGCACAGACTGAAAGAGTTGGGGCTGTGCAGGCTGGAGCAGAGGAGGCTCCCAGGTGACCTTGGGGCCTTCCAGGATCTGAAGGGGGCTACAAAAAAGCTGGGGAGGGACTTTTGAGGCTGTGAGGGAGTGGCAGGACTGGGGGGATGGAGCAGAGCTGGAGGTGAGGAGAGTGAGGCTGGAGGTGAGGAGGAAGTTGTTGAGCAGGAGAGTGGTGAGAGGCTGGAATGGGTTGCCCAGGGAGGTGGTTGAGGCCCCATGGCTGGAGGTGTTTGAGGCCAGGCTGGCTGAGGCTGTGTGCAGCCTGCTCTAGGGTAGGGTGTCCCTGGGCATGGCAGGGGGGTTGGAACTGGCTGCTCCTTGTGGTCCCTTCCAACCCTGACTGATTCTGTGATTCTGCAGTGGAGGTGTCGGGTAGGAGGTTGGACTTGAGTATCTTAGAGATCTTTTGCAACCTTAATGATTCTGTGGTTCTAACCTGCAGGGGTAGCAGAAGCTGGCAGCCAGACCTACTTAACCCCTTAAAACTTCAAGAAGCTTGGAAACCTCTAGATATGGGTGGAAGCTCCTGCCTGATACCTTTCCCCATGCTGTGCCCTTTTGAGGAGTGGGAGAACTCAACTGCAGCAGTGGTCCATGACATAGTTCTTAGCAGCCACGAGTGCCCTAGAAATGCCAGGCTGGAGCATGGCTGCTTGCTGGTAGGTGGTGGGAGCCTGGGGAGCAGTGAGTGGGCACAGAGGCATGCACAGGGCCACGTGCTGCAGCCCTGGGACAGGGTCTGGATGGTGCCCCAGGACAGAGGCTGCAGTCACTCTGTCGTGGGTGAGGAAAAGAAAAAGCAGGGCAGGATCTGATGGACTTCAGGGAATGCTCCAGCTTCTCCCCCAGTGCCTCCAGAGCTCAGCCCACCTTTATTAGCATCACACTGGGAGCTGTCAGCTGCCCTTGCCAAGCATCCTGCAGCACTGAACCTTCCAGGCTGCAGCGGCCACCCGCAAGCCGACAAGCTGGCACAGCACGAGTGGCTGCTGAGTGTCACTAGGGATATTTCTCCTGGTGTCTCACCAGGAGGACAGCAACAAGCTGCAGAAGGTCAGAGCAGCCCTAAAAGTGCCTCTGTAAGAGCACGTTTGTGTTGTTGTCTGCTTCATCGTTGGGCACAGGCACTGCTGGTGGAAGGGCTGCAGAGCCTGGAGCACAGGTGACCTTTGTGAGGGGCTGTGAAGGTTACAGCAGCCTCTGAGGATCTCTTGGCTTGGCCTTGTGCTAATTCAGAGGGGGAAAAAGGATGTGAGTGCTGTGGGGACCCTGGAAGCAGCCCCTTTGCTGCACAGCTCCATGATCATAGAATCAACCAAGTTGGAAAAGACCTCCAAGCTCATCCAGCCCAACCTGGGCAAGTTGTTCCAGTGTCTCACCACCTTTCTTGTGAATAACTTCCTCCTGATGTCCAGCCTAGGTCTACCCTCCACAAGGGTAGATCACAGAATTACAGAATCAAGCAGGTTGGAAGAAAGCTCCAAGATCATCCAGTCCAACCTAGCACCCAGCCCTGGCCAATCCACCAGACCATGGCACTAAGTGCCCCAGTCAGGCTTGGCTTCAACACCTCCAGGGCCACAGACTCCACCACCTCCCTGGGCAGCCCATTCCAATCCCAATCACTCTCTCTGCCAGCAACTTCCTCCTAACATCCAGCCTAGACCTGCCCTGGCACAACTTGAGGCTGTGTCCCCTTGTTCTGTTGCTGGCTGCCTGGCAGCAGAGCCCAACCCTACCTGGCTACAGCCTCCCTGCAGGTAGCTGTAGACAGCAATGAGCTCTGCCCTGAGCCTCCTCTTCTGCAGGCTGCACCCCTCCAGCTCCCTCAGCCTCTCCTCACAGGGCTGTGCTCCAGGCTCCCCCCCAGCCTTGCTGCCCTTCTCTGGACACCTTCCAGCACCTCAATATCTCTCTTGAATTGAGGAGCCCAGAACTGGACACAGCACTCAAGGTGTGGCCTGAGCAGTGCTGAGCACAGGGGCACAAGAACCTCCCTCATCCTGCTGCCCACACTGCTCCTGAGCCAACCCAGGATGCCATTGGCTCTGCTGCCCACCTGGGCACTGCTGCCTCATCTTCAGCTCCTCTCTACCAGTACCCCCAGGTCCCTTTCTGCCTGGCTGCTCTCAGCCACTCTGTCCTGAGCCTGTAGTGCTGCTTGGGGTTGTTGTGGCCACAGTGCAGAACCCTGCCCTGATGGAGTGAAGCGAAGGGGAAACCTGCCCACCAGTTGATGATGGAGCCAAGCAAAGTCCTAGAGAGCTGACAGGGAATGAGGGCAGATGTGTTGTCCTCTTGGAAGGTGATGGGCAGGTGGCTCTGGGCTGTGCCTCAGAGCTTCTTGGCCACCTCCTGTACAACCATTGCTGCAGCAGACAGGAGTTTGAGTTATTGGGGTTGTTCTTGCTGTTTGCACACGGCTGGATTTCCTGATGTCAGGAGTGAGTAACTGCACCAGGTTATGCAAATGAAGCACTTAATTAAGTGGGAGTCACACAAAATAAATTCAGGCTCCACCAAATGCCCTCTGGCTTACCTGGGATGCTTCTGAGAGATCAGCTCTAACTGGCAAATCTTCCTGGGGGAGTGATGCTGCTGTTCCACTCGTGCTTGGAAGCAAGGTGAGAAGAGCTGTCCCCATCCTTAGAGCAATCCCTGGGCTGTCCCTGCTGATCCCCACTTCAGCCCCTCCAGCACGATGCTCTTCTGAACCACCCACAGCTCTCCTTTCTCCTGACCCCATTAATCACCCTGGAAGGCTCCTCAGACTTTATCAGGCCCAGATGTTTCCCACTGTATGCTGCAAATGTTAATTATCTCCTAATTACTTATTAGCAGAGGCTGGGCTGGCACAGAGAGGGGTGAACATCAGCCAAGGGCATTTCCAGCCCCGGGGGGTGGTTCATGAACCAACAGCTGCTTCTGCTGGGGAGGTTGGTGGAGTTCCTGCTGGTCCTCCCCTGACTCCCCATCTTACTGTGGGTGGGTGAGGATGCTCCCCACATGCTCCAGGGCCTTGCAGAGGCTCCCTGAGCTCCCCAGCAGTGGGTACCACACCAGCTCCAGAAGCAGGGAGGGTGTGGGAGGCTCAGGAAGGGCTCTGGAGGACTTAATGGAGCTGGGGGCAGCTCTGACAGAGCTCTTAATTTGCAGGCAGCATGGCACAGAGGGGCATGAGGAGCTGTTTGGATCCCCCCACATGCACTTTGCATGCTAAGAAACAATCCCAACTGCTGCCAGTGGCTGATGGGGGCTGAGTTAGAGTTGTGCCTTTGGCCCCTCCTCATCTTTTCCCCTTCCCCTCCTAACAGCATTCCCTTCCTGCTCCCCTCCAGAGGTGCTTGTCCTTATTGCTGTGGTTAAAGCTGCAGGGGGCACGTGGGGACAGCAGGTGCCATGTGGCAGTACCCTGGGACAGACTCTGCCCCTCGCCTGCGGCTGTGACCTGAACCTGGCACTGGGAGTTGGTGCCAGTGCTGGCAGGTGGCAAAACCCACCTCTGACCTACATGGGTTTGAAAAGCTCCATCTGGGAGCCTGAGCTGTGGAATGACTTTGGATTTGGAGCTTCCCTCTCATCCCCAGGAACCTGACCCTGTGTGGGCTGTGTGGGTCTTGAATTGGTTCCTCTCTTGAGTCAGCTCCTCCACAGCATTCCCTGGAGTGGGATTGGAAAAGCTTAAAGAGGGAAAACAGCTCACCTGGGGAAGCTGCAGCCCAAAGTGATGCCATCTGTGACACCCTGCAGTTTCTGCCACCCAGCACAGCCTCCAGCTGTGCTCTGTGCTACATCTCCTTACTGTGGTGGCTGTGCTCATGTCACCAACCTCCGCCTGCTGTGGCACCACTGGGGCCTGGGCAGAGCATCACTGGGATGGCTCCTGAGTGCAGGCTGGGAGAGCTTCAGCTCCCCCACACCTCCAGCTGCACCTGACCAGCTTTGTCAACCCCAGACAGCCCCAAGCAGGCAGCCAAAAGAACAACTCTGGAGGAAGTTTTATTTTTAGCTCTCTCCAGCACAGTAAAAAACCCAAACCCCAAATTAAAGGAAGTGCAAAGCCCCACCCCGGGCATGAAAATTGTTAGGAGCCAAATGTCACCATGCCTTGGATCCCCTCTGGAGGAAGCTCGATCAGTTTAGCAGCATTGGATTTGCATATTCATGTCCCTTAATTTGCTCTTTGGGGGCTCAAATCTAGCAGCTAATGGAGGAAGTCTTCCTGCATGCAAGGAGGAAACCCTGATTGTGTCACCGGTGTGTTAGGAAAAGCAATCAGGCAGGGAGAGTGTCCCAGGGAAAAGAGCAGGCAGAGAGAAACTCAGCAACAGAAATCCCTCCTGTGCACCTCCAGGGCTTGGGCTGACAGACCTGTCCCTGTGAGGGCAGGAGGTGGCCACGGGTGACATCAAGTCCCCAGTGCTAGGATGTGCCCTAATGCAAGTGGATGCTGGGGGTGCTTCAGCCCTGCTCAGCTGCACAGCAAACTGAGCCGCGGAGGCACACGATGGGAACAGGCTGAGTTTTAGGTCTGGAGGTGATGCTTGGAGTGCTCGGGGACCCACCAGCAGGGGCTGAAGGGGCACGGATGGGGACTGGACTAGCAGCTGCCTCCAGCAGCCACCCTGCCAAGTGATGGATCCCTTCTGTTCACCCTTAATTAAATTTCTTTTAGCAACACAATAGCTCAGTTTCATGCCTGCCATTTATCAAGAATTAGGGTTATTGGCATGGCTGCTGGCAGGGGATCGATCAGGAGACAGCCATAAAGCCTGGGGAAGGCAGCGGCCACCTGGCATCCTGCGGCGTGCCCTGAGCTCCCCCTCCAACCCTCTGCAGCACCTGGATCTGCTGCCACTAGTGGGGTGTGTGGGGATCCGGTGGGACCCCTGGATTTAACACCAGTTTCCCATGGCTGGGAAAGCTGAGCCCCCACAGAGGGGTCTGGGCTAAGGGCCTGCCCGTGGCACGTTGTGGCGTTGCCCTCCCGCTGCCACCGGAGCAGGGCTTGTGGTTGTCTCGGAGAGAGAGGAAGATGCTCTGGGCTTGCTCCACGTGTTCCCCTGTGCTCTTTCCATCGTGGCTGTCAAGGGCTGCAATTACAGACATTGTTGTCAGCAGCAAATAAAGATTAAGCTGTCAAAAAGATCGAGAGGCCAAGTTTAAAGCTGCTGCCCAAGGTCGGAGCTGTGTGGCGCTGAGAGCCGCCGGAGCGCCAGGCGCTGGCCGCGCTGCCTGCCTGCTAACGTGGGGGTGAGCTCCCCGGGGAGCCCTGGCAGCGGCGGGGCTGGAAAGCAGCAAAGCCAGGCACGGCTCCTGCCTGGCAGCCCCACGGTGCTGAGCTCTGGCTCCACAGCAGCCTGCCAGGAGGGAATTACAGCCACATCCCTGCTGTGGGCTGGGGCAGGTGGGATTTGGTACTGCCTGGAGACGGAGACATTTGGACTTTTTCCTTCAGAGAATCAGAGTGGTTTGGGTTGGTGTTCATTTATTGGTCTGATTTAGCTTCCCCAAGCCCAAAATACCTGCCAGAACCATACAATAATAGGATGCTTTCCCCTCTCCCTCCTTTTGGAAAGAAAGGAATTAGATGTAGAGAGGAAGAAGAGGTAAAACACCCAGAGAAGTCTTGCTTCATTTTGGAAGTTAAAAGAAAAACCTTAACAGTAAATAAAAGGTATTTAAGGTAAGGGGAGGTAGAAAAAGGTATAGGGAAGAGAAACAAGATGCAAAATATGTATATACAACCAGAGTGATGGCAATGGGTGGAGGGAGAGTCACAAAGGGGTTGTCCCACCATGTGGTGGGGTGACCTCGTGGCAAAACCAGGAGCAGCAGGAACAAAGGTGGTGCTGTCAGGGAAAGCAGGTCAGAGAGAAACAGAAAGTTCCTCTGGTTTTGTAGGGGGTCTAGGCAGGAAGTGGGAGTGGGCTAACCACTGCAGTTGGGGTCAGGTTCAGACCATCCCTGGGCAGGAGTCAGGAGGAGCTGGGGTCAGGTTCAGATCACCCCCAGAGAAGAGTCAGGAGGAGCTGGGGTCAGAGTTAGACCAACCCCAGAGAGGAGTCAGGAGGAGCTGGGGTCAGGCTCAGATCACCCCCAGGGAGGAGTCAGGAGGACTTGGGGTCAGGCTCAGATCACCCCCAGAGAGGAGTCAGGAGGAGCTGGGGTCAGGCTCAGATCACCCCCAGGGAGGAGTCAGGAGGAGCTGGGGTCAGACTCAGATCACCCCCAGAGAGGAGTCAGGAGGAGCTGGGGTCAGGTTCAGATCACCCCCAGAGAGGAGTCAGGAGGAGCTGGGGTCAGGTTCAGATCACCCCCAGGGAGGAGTCAGGAGGAGCTGGGGTCAGGTTCAGATCACCCCCAGGGAGGAGTCAGGAGGACTTGGGGTCAGGTTCAGATCACCCCCAGGAGTGATCTGAACAGTTGGAAAAGCTAAGATCATCCAGCGCAACCATCAACCCCACACCTCGGTGGCCTTCAAACCATGTCCCCAAGTGCCATGGCCACGAGTTTCTTGAAGACCTCCAGGGTGCTCCCTGGGCAGTCTGTTCCAATTCTTCTTCCTTCCTTTTCAGGCCTCCCTTCCACCCACCGGGGTGATGGCCACCCCCAGCCTCTGCTCCAGCCTTCCTGCTGATGTGTCCCACGCTGAGCACCCAACGCACCCACTCCTCTCCCATGCCGCCGTCCCGGTGAGTGCTGCCTGGCTCTGGAACGCTCCCAGCACCCACCCTGCAGGACAGCTCCTGCTCCTCCGGCGCTCGGACCTTGGGCAGCTCAGCATCGCCCGCGCCTCAGGTAATTAGGGCCAGAGCACTAATTGGGGGAGCTCTTTGGGCTGTGACACCTGCGTGTGCTGCGCTGCTCCTTGCCGCTTCCACCTGGGATGCGTGGCCGTTAGTGGCACCCATCCTTAGGGCTGGGAAGCTTCGGGTTGGCAGGTTGCAGGGTGAGGGCAGAGCCGTGGGCACCCCAGTGGCACCGTGAGAGTGGCAGGAGCAGAGCTGGGCAGGGGCTGGCTGCGTCACGCTCGTTTCATGCTCCTCAAGCAGCTGCCCTATTTAAATTGCAAATCTTCGTTCTGCTCCCAGACTGATTCATCCCAGCATGGGCTGAGTTAAAGTGCAGAACAGGATTGCAAGCAGCCAAGTCACATTTGATTGAGAAGTAGAAAGGGCGACGGTGTCTGTGCTAATAAAACTGCTCCAGACTGATTAGTTCTCTTTTTTTTTTGGAGTGCTTTAGCAGGGAAGCAGCTTTAAAGCCTTAATCGACAGAGACAGGGGAGCTGAGGTGTCTCTTCTGCCTTGCCAGGAGCGGCGTAGCCCAGCCCCAAGCCCAGCCCCACAGGTCTCTGCTGCTCAGGGACAAGGTTAACTCTGACTAAGGATTTCAGGAGCCAGCATTAGAAAGTAAATCCACTACTGCAGAGCCACTGGCTCTACTACTACAGAGCCTCTGGCTCTGCTCTTGCTGCCCGCTCCACTCTGGGAACCTCTGACATCACCAAACTTGGTCAGGGAAAGTCCCACCCTGCCTGAACCTCAGATTCTACTGGAAGGTGCTGATCAGCCCAGGTGGAGGGTTTAGGTTGGAGATTAGGAACGATTTCTTAGCTGCCAGAGTGGTCAGGCATTGGAACAGGCTACCCAGGGGGCTGCTGGAGTCACTGTCCCTGGAGGTGGTCATGGTGTGGATTAGAAAGTAAATCCACTACTGCAGAGCCACTGGCTCTGCTCCTGCTGCCTGCTCCACTCTGGGAACCTCTGACACCACCAAACTTGGTCAGGGAAATTCCCACCCTGCCTGAGCCCCAAACTCCACTGGAAGTTGCTGATCAGCCCAGGTGGAGGGTTTAGGTTGGAGATTAGGAACGATTTCTTAGCTGCCAGAGTGGTCAGGCATTGGAACAGGCTACCCAGGGAGCTGGTGGGGTCCCTGGAGGTGGTGGTGGTGTGGACATGGTAGTTTGGGGCATGGCTTACTGGCCACAGTGGTGTTGGGTTGCTGCTTGGGCTCTGATCTCAGAGGGCTTTTCCAACCCAAACAGTTCTCTGGGTTGGAGCAGAAACGTCAGAGGCGAGCTCCTGGGTGACGTTTATCTGCCTCTGGCATCAACTGCTCTTAAGAACATAACAAAGGAAAAAAAAAGTCCTCTGCTCCCTTCTCTTTCAGCTGATACATTTTAAAGACATGATGCAATTAAAACCATTCCAAGTGTAATTGTCTCCCCTATTGTGCCAGAGTTGCAAAGGACCATTTATCAGCAGAGCCGGGACCGCGATTCCTGTGTGCTGCTGAAAGCTTTTTAATTCTCTCAATGGGAAACACTGAGCAGAGTTGATTAAATAGGAGCTGCTAATTCCTTCCCAGCCATCAGCAGCTCTCAGGCACTCTCAGAAACTTTGGGGCCAGCTGGGGCAGTCTAGTCCCCTCCTCTGTCCCTGGTCTTTCCCCATGCTGGCCCTCACCGACCACATGAAGTGGCTCTGGGTGACTTAAGGTAGGCAGGATGCAAAAGGGAACCTGAGTGCTACCTTGGTGCTGGTTCTGCAAAGTCCTGTGGGGATGGATGAATTATCTCCTCCTATACCCATACAGGGCATGACAAGAACTCTCCTGGCTCAGGAGCTCAGATGCTGCTTGACATGGACTCACCCCAAGCTGTCTGTCCCTCAGGATCACTTCAGATCCCACAGATGCCCTGTGGTGTCTGTGGACATCTCTTCCTTGCTACCCCTTCTCAGCCACAGAGTTGTCCCTCCTTTGCCCGGGCCAAGCTGGCAGCCGCTGTTTGTGTTCCCAGGCTGTGTTTCCATGTAGGCACTTGTGTAAAGAAAAGCAGAATCGCTGACCCTGGTCTGCCCCTGGCATGAATCACCTGGCACAGAGGCGCTGCCTCTCTGCGCGGCTCTTGGTGGAGATCTCGGCAAGGACTGGCGGTGGCGCAGCCCCAGCAGCTCGATGGGAGGCAGGCAGGCATCAGAGAGAGCGATGGGGAATACAGGGCAGCATTTGTCTTCCCTGGAGAAGGGAGAGTGGCAGAGGAGAGCCAGACCTTTAACTCCTCAGCAGCCAGCGGTGGCTGCTGCTCTTCTGGAGCTGCTGAGGAGCCAGCAAAAGGGACACAAGGAGCAGAGGGACAGAGGAGAGAAGGCATTGCCATGCTGGCATGCTTGAGGTGCTTAAAATGGACCCAGGCTGGCCTGCAGAGCAGTTGGCATGTCAGCATTTGCTTGCTTTGCTGTCAGCAGTAGCAGTTTGGAATGGGACTGGAGTCCCTCGATAATGGGAATGAAGTGGATTTGGCTTTGTGTGTGGCATTCTCCACCTGAGGTCCTGGGGGTGCTGGAGGCACCACAGAACAGCACCTCCCACGTGGGCAAGCAATGGAAGAATCCACAACCCCTGAGGAATCAGGGCAAGGAGAGCCCCAGCCCCTGCCCAGAGCTGCCCCTTCCCCAGACACTTTTGGACCACAGCAGTGCCTCTATCCAGATTGGCTCTGGTACCTGCTGCCTGGCACAAGAGGCCTCACCACCCAACTTGGCATATGGGCCAGGCCTTGATAGCCCTTTTGGGGAAGAAATTGTTCCTCATGTCCAACCTGAACCTCTCCTGGGGCAACTTGAAGCTGTTTCCTCTTGTCCTGTCACTTGTTCCTTGGGAGAGGAGACAGAGCCCCACCTGGCTCCAATCTCCTTTCAGGGAGTTGTAGAGAGCCAGAAGGTCTCCCCTCAGCCTCCTTTTCTCCAGGCTAAACAGCCCCAGGTCCCTCAGCTGCTCTAGACCATTACTTGTTCTCTAGACCCTTCACCAGCTTTGCTCTTTGGGCATGCTTTAGCACCCCAGTGTCTTTGGGGTGGGGGGAGAAAGCAGCAAGGAGCTAGGATGTTGGAACCACATCCCTACCATCACAGAAGTCTCTGGTTCCTTGTGCCAGGCAGGAGCCAGTCCTGCTCACAGCTGTCTTGTGAGGTGGGCATCAGTGCTTTGTGATGGCTTTTAAGTGGGCAAAGCAGCAGGAGAGGGGAAAGGAGAAATGAGGCAGAGCTCTGCCTGACAGCAGCCCCGCACGCAGCGCCAGAAAAATGCTCTCACTGTTCTCCATCATCAGTTCTGGGTTGGCCCAGGCCCTGCTGCTGCTTTCCAAGGCACTCTTTTATTTTATTCTTTTTTTTCTCCCCCCCAAAAAAATAATGAGGCTATTTATTAGCAGCAACGAGGCTGCAGTGACAGAAGAGTTGAGATAGTTTCTATAGTAACTCCCCACCAACACCGCTGACACTCAACCCAGCTGGAGCCCTTCCAGTGGCACAACTGCCAGGCTGAGCCAGCAGACCCTGGGCAGAGGTCTGGCTGAGGGCTCCCCACACTCATCTTGCTGCATAGAATCGTAGAATCAGTCAGGGTTGGAAGGGACCACAAAGAGAAGGCAGATCCAACCCCCATGCCCAGGGACACCCTACCCTAGAGCAGGCTGCACACAGCCTCAGCCAGCCTGGCCTCAAACACCTCCAGCCATGGGGCCTCAACCACCTCCCTGGGCAACCCATTCCAGCCTCTCACCACTCTCCTGCTCAACAACTTCCTCCTCACCTCCCGGCTGAATCTCCCCCACCTCCAGCTCTGCTCCATTCCCCCCAGTCCTGCTACTCCCTGACAGCCTCAAAAGTCCCTCCCCAGCTTTTTTGTAGCCCACTTCAGACACTGGCAGACCACAAGAAGGTCACCTGGGAGCCTCCTCTTCTGCAGCCTGCACAGCCCCAACTCTTTCAGTCTGTGCTCACAGCAGAGCTGCTGCAGCCCTCTCAGCATGCTCCTGGCCCTGCTCTGGACACTCTCCAGCATCTCCACATCCCTCTTGTCCCAGAGGCTCCAGAACTGGATGCAGTACTCCAGGTGGGGTTTCACCAGAGCAGAGGGGCAGAATCCCCTCCCTGGCCCTGCTGGCCACTCTTTTGCTGCTACAGCCCAGGCTCTGCTTGGCTTTCTGGGCTGCAAGTGCACACTGCTGGCTCCTGTTGAGCTTCTCATCAAGCAGCATCCCCAAGTCTCTCTCCTCAGGGCTGCTCTCCAGCCTGGCACTGCCCAGCCTGGATTTGTATTTTCCACATGCACAAAGGGTGGCCACTAGGAGGATGGAGACTCCCTTTTTACAAGGAGTCCCATGGAAAAGACAGGGCTGATGGGGACAAGTCACTGCTGGGGAGCTTCCCATTGGCCTCCAGAGGAAAACATTCCCATGAGAGCAGTCAGACTCTGGAATCCTCTCCCAGGGGAAGCAATGGAGTCCTCACTATTGGGCAGTTCTAAGCCTCAGTTTGACAGGCTGCTGGGCCAGCTCAGACCAACTCTACCATCACCTAGCAAGGTTGGAACAGATGATCCTTGGGGTCCCTTCCAACCTGGCACTCTGGTATCTATCATGGGATGTGCTTTAAGCCATTACAAGCACCCTGCAGCCCCCTCAGAGGGGCAGCATCTCAATAGTGGGGTTTACTTGGTAGCATTTTGCCAAGATATGTGGGTGGGTGTGTGGGGAAGGAGGCACAGACCCTGCCAGCCCAGCACTTGTGATGGGCTACTGGACCTGGGGGTGCCCAGCAGCTTTCATGACCTGCCTGGTGAGATGCTCCTTCCTCCCACTGCAACATCTTTCAGTCTTATTCCATCTGCAGAATCACAGAATGGCTTGGGTTGGAAAAGCCTTCTGAGATCATCTAGTCCAACCAGCAGCCCACCACCACCATGGCCACTAAACCATGAACCCAGGTGCCATGGCCACAGGTTTCTTGAACACCTCCAGGGTTGGTGATACCACCACCTTCCTGGGCAGCCTGGGCCAGCTCCAGCTCACATTTTCACTGAGCATAAGTGTATACTCTGACTGCATTCCTCCTGAGAGAGAATCATGGAACCATTTGGTTTGGAAAAGACCTTTAAGATTGCTTAAGAGGAGCAGGAGGGAGCTGGCCAGCTGAGCACAGCCTGAGCATCCTGAAGCTCACCAGGAGCAGTGGGCACCCTGCTCTGCAGAAAACAGATTCAGGGCTCTGGCTGCTCTCTGCATGGCAGCAGAATTTCCAGAAGTAATTGGATTTGGCTGTTCAGTCACTTCCACAAATAAGGGGAAACAGAATTATTCCCGTTCACAGGCAGGCGTGCACAGCTCCCATTTTTCTCATGCACAGCTCTGCGAAGGGTTTCTATTGAGTTAGCAAACAATCAAACCCTGGCGCTGTGCTGCCCAGACCCTCGGGGAGCTGGAGGAACCGAGCAGCCCGTTGAAGAGCTGCAGTGCCTTCTGTTGTCCTCCCAACGGCCAGCTGGGACCGCTAAGCTCCGTGGCAGAGCATCCCACCCTCCGTGGTGGGACTCTGGGTGGCTGCCGTCCCTTGGCGCTGCCTGACTGTGCCAGGGCTGGAGGTGTGATGTGGGATGTGGTTGGCTCTGGGCAGGGCTCAGAAGCTCTCCCAGCAGGGACCAGCTCTTCTGCCCACGTTCATGGGTGCAAGAGAGAGTTGGGCATCGCTGGGAAGGGAGAGCTGAAGACCTGCACCTCTCACCAACCAGATCTGTGTGGGTAGCAAATAAGTCCCAGAAAGCAGGGGGTGCCCGAAGATGAAGAGGAGGCTGAATCTGGTGAGGAAGCGTTTACTCACTGGGCCCCACAGGACAGCTGGACAAATAGGGCCAGGGGAAGGAGGATAAATCAGCGCCGGGCCGTCGGCGTTTGCAGCGGGAGCGGAGCCTCCAGCAGCCGCGCTCCGGCTCGCCGGCTTCGCCCGTCGCCCGCGGTGCCGTTATTGAAGCTGGCAAGCCATCAGCAGAGATCAGGATTGATTGTGGCGGAATTTCCCAGGAGGGACAGAGATTAATGCTGGGGACAGCGGAACCAGCCCTCGCCTTCTGCTTGGGGAGCTGAGATGCTCCTCACCCCCCGGGGCCATCTGCTCCTGCCAGCAGCTGGCACCGGGCAGCCAGGGGGCACGGCACTGGGGCTTCGTCCCGACCCTGCTGGGAGCCAGCCCATCTCAGGAGAGCATCCCAGAGCATCCTGCTTGGACAGCTCAGCACCTTCACGCCTTCATCTGGATGTTAGGAGGAAGTTCTTCACAGAGAGTGATTTGCCATTGGAATGGGCTGCCCAGGGAGGTGGTGGAGTCGCCGTGCCTGGAGGTGTTGAAGCAAGGCCTGGATGGGGCACTTAGTGCCATGGTCTGGTTGATGGGATAGGTTTGGGTGCTAGGTTGGGCTGGATGAACTTGGAGGTCTCTTCCAACCTGGTTGATGATATGATTCTATCTGCTAACCAGGCAAAGTGGTGCTAAACCTGGCAGCAGCATAACCTGCTGGGGCACAGCCACAGGTTGCACAGGAATTTGGCACCGTGAGGGCTCGGGGGTGGGGGATTTAGGGGGTGGTTTTCACCTAGTAAAGTTTACCTGGAGAAGTGACCACACAGCTGTGCAGTGCTGGGCATCCCTTGGGGTCGTTGGCAGTGGGAGGGTAGCTGCCTACAAGGGATGGCAGGGAAAGCATCCCTTGGATGCAGACCCCCTAGAACCAAAGTCATAGCTCCCCGGTCCCTGTCGTGCATGAAATCCTTGCTGGCTTTGATAGTTATTCACTGAATCAGAGGAGTGCTGAGAGCTGCTCCACTCGGAATCGTTTCCCTCTCTCCTCTCCTGGGGGCAGATAAGGGCTCCCTTCCCACCTCCCCACCCCTGCCCCTTCTGTGGCCTTTAGCAGGAAAAAGAGAGCTGTGTCAGAACCCCTGGAGGCGTTTCTGCAGCCTTGAGACCCTCCTAGGGATTATCCAAGATCAATCATGCTCTGAGGAAGCTGTCCCCACCCACAGACTGAGATGAGAGGGCTCTCATGAGCCTGATTTTATTACTGCTGTTCGTGGGTGCTCTTTGCAGTGGGAGGGAAGGACACAGACACACACATACACACAGACACACACACACTTGTGCTGCACGTTTCAGTTTTGGATGCAGAACTTCCATGATTATAATTTCAATTAAAATTGCTCTTTGAAGCAATTTGTCTTCAGGCTCAGCCACATGAATCTTTGCTTTCATGAACATAGAAAACCTGAAAAATAAACCTTATCCTGATTCCATCCACCCTGCTCTCAGCCCCAGGGCTGCTGTCGATGCCCAGGGTGGCTGCATGGACAACGTGGCCATGCCGTGGTGTGCAGCAAGCTGGATGCCTGCTGTGGTGATAGGTAAGCCAGCTGGGTGCCAGTTTGCCCTGGCAAGGCAAGCAGTCAGGCAGGGCACCATGCTTGGCAAACCAGCAATGGCTTGGCAGGACTGGGATGGATTTGATGTGTGGTATCCATGGTCTGAGTGCATCCCTGGCTTGCTCCGGAGCAGGGAGGAACAAGAGCAGCACTTGTGCTGGCACCACGCTGAGGGAGCTGCATGCAGATCCCACAGGCTCACAGAACTGTTTGGGTTGATAAAGCCCTCTAAGATCATCAAGTCCAACCATCAACCTGCCACCACCATGACCATGAACCACATTGCATCTAAAGGGAGCTAACCTGGAGTGAGGGCTCTGCCAGTGCCCTTTGGGTTTGGCTCCTGGGCAGTGCCCAGCTCATGCCGAGTCCCAGTGAATTGATGGGATCCCCACTGAGGTGTGTCAGGAAAACGAGGTCTCTTCTGTGACCATTCACTGGCCCCAGCCCAGGATGGGTCACAGCGACTCGGTGTGGAAGTGCTCAGCGGCTTCCCTTCCCTCTGCTGGGGATCCCGCCTGGACCATGAATATCCATGAGGAGCAGATTACTCAGCACTGCCATAACCCCGACTGCTGTTCGACACTAACGCGCGGCTACACCGAATTATCTAACACCGATTTCGAAGAGGATAGATAGCAGGAGAGGCTCCCACCCTCGCCTCGATCTCTTTGCAGAGCAGCAGCAGCAGAAGGAAAGGTGGCAGGAGCTGGGTAATTTATACACCTGGAGCCCTGCTCGGTGCCCGGCGGCGCCGGCAGCCCTGCTGCCTCCCGCCCTTCAGCATCGCTCCAATGTCAGCTTTTTAATGAAAATTAAGTGCTTGGCTTGTGCAAAGAGGAGCTGCACGGCCACGGCTAATTGCAGCGCTGGGAGCTGGCAACTTCGTTTGGAAGGAAGCGAGTCCCGGGAGGCTCCGGCGCGGTCTCTTCAAAAACAACAGACGCCGTGGACTTAGAAGGACTAAAAATATTTTCCCTCCATCTGTGCGAGCCGTTTCATTTCCTCTTCATTTTCTCTAATTTTCTTTGTCTTCAGCTTTTACCGATTTGATGCATCCTAATTACGAGCACATCTGCCTGCTCCCGCAGCGCCCCGGCTGACCTGTGCTGGTGCCAGGGCCGGGGAGGAAGGGCTGGAGGGATGGATGAGGAGAGATCCTTGCTTAGCGCTGCTGGATGCCCCTCTCCAGGGACTTGGGGATGTCCTAATCCTGCCAGCAGTGAGTTCTGGCTGCTACCCAGCCAGCCCAGGGAGAAGGTTTTCCACGCGAGGAGGTTCCCGTGGGGTGATCCTGAGCTGGGCCGGCCAAGAGGTTTTCCCATGCACACAGTCGCTTTCCCAGGAGCTCACGGCACGGTCGGGATCGCGGCTGATCCGCTGATCCCAGGTCTAGGACCGGGACTGGCCCTTTTTGTGTTTGCCATCACCGAAGGAAAGCCTGGGAAAATCCAGTGCTCAGGAGTCGTTTGTTCTGTCTCTAATGCGTGGCAGCGTTTTCCTTCCTGCTCCTAAGGAAAAATCCACCCTCACGCTGAAGCTAAGCCCCTGGCAGGATTAGGGCAGCCCGGAGAAGCCCAGCCCCGCGTTCACCCAGCGCTCCTGCGGCCCTTTGTCTCCTGGCGCAAGGAAACCAAAATCCCTCCGCAGCCGTTGAGGGGACGAAGCAGCTCCGGTGCAAGGACAAAGCCCACGCAGAGTCCTTGCTTCCTTCAGGCTATTGTGCAGCAGCTCTCACGCTGATCCATCAGCCTGGGGAGATGCAGGCACCCTCGATCCGGTGCTGTTCACCTGAGAGACCCAGTTACGAGCAGGCTGATGCCAAACGGTGCCAACAGCCATCCCACCCCAGTGCCCACCACGGCAAAGCTCTACTCCAGCACTGCCATAGCAGGGGAGCCTTGCTGTGGTTCCAGGGGACAAACAGGGAGCAGAATGGTTTGTCCTGCTCCCTTCGGCTCTTGGGAGGGTCAGTGGTGGGTGGGAGGTGTGAGGGCACTGAGGTACCCCAACCCAGAGGTTCAGCTTGCTCCTGAGTTGTCCTTGTCAGCTGTGGATGTTCCCAGGACCACGAGTGGGCATGTCCCCACAGAGCCCAGCCTGTACCACTGGCAGTCCAGAGCCACCAGCCAGTCCCCTTCACCAGGACCAGCCCTGGGATGAAGGACATCGCTCCCCATGGTGCTGGGATGCCCCAGCCCATCAGGAGTGGATAGATGCAGCACCCTGACGAGAGGCCGGAGGGCTGCTGGCAATCTCCAAGGGCTGTGAGATAAGAGGGCTGTCAGGGAAAAAGCCGCCGGAGAGATAAGGGAGCTTATTCCCTTCAATTATTGGGCAGATAAGGCGGCAGAGGAAGCCTGGCGCTGCTAATCCCTCGCAGCCAGCCGGCCTCTGCCGAGCCGAGCATGCCCAGGTGGCTGCTGCGGCATGGGGCAGGGGCTGGGAACCTCCTGCGGTGGGCAGAGCCCTGCCACCCCATCTCCTGCCCGCGGCTTTACGAGCTGGGACCGCTCGGCCCCGTATTTCTTGTGAAATATGGCCCTGGCATTTCCCACAACCTTTGCACAAAGGTTAGGAGGCAGCTTGATGAGATTTGCTCTGTGGCTGGGAGTTGGGATGCGCTGTCGGCAGGGATGATGGAGCTCTCTCCCGGGAGGCAGAGGCTCACCCGCGGCAAGGAGAGGCAGTGAGCAGCACAGACAGACCCAAGGTCACCCTCCTGCGGTGGGAAATGCAGAGCAGTGATGGCGAAATGGTGCTGGGGGCAGGTGGACCCACCTTGGGGAGCAGTGTCAGCCTTTGGGGATAAACAGCAGAGTCATGGACTCCCTGACTTTCAAGGTCAGCCAGTCCAACCTCCCTGCAGCCATCAGGGACATCTGCAACCAGAGCAGGCTGCTCAAAGCCCCAAACAACCTGACCTGGAGTGATTCCAGGGATGGGCATCTCCCACCTCTCTGGGCAATCCAATGCCTTCCTCAGCAGGGGAGGACTGAGCTGTGCAGGAACCTGCAAGGGCTGTGCAGGGACGGGCCAGGAGCAAGGCAGGGAAGCCACGCAGGAAATGTCCTCTGGCTGTGGTTTCACCTGGGTGCCTCTAATTTACCCACACAGTTAATTGGAGCTGTAAATCTGCCGCTGCAGCTGGCTGCAGGCACAGGGATGAGGATGGTTGTTGAAGCCCTCCCTGCGACACCTCCCTCACAGGTGGACAAGGCTGGTCCTGGGGAGCAAGGAGCCAGACCCAGTATGGTTCCAGCCCCATTACCATCCCCACCCTCCCTCCCCAGGTGCATGGCTCGTTTAACTTGCCCCTGTCTGCACTTGGGGCCAAACTGCTGGTGAAGGGTTGGGTGTGATAGGTTGGACTGGATGACCTTGGAGGTCTCTTCCAACCTGCTTGATTCTATGCTTCTGTGCCCCCCTGCAGAGTCATTAATTAGTCACAGGAGACCATAAACACACAACCCAAACCCTCCCCAAGCCATCCTGTGGCTGGTTTGGAGGCACAGATGGGGCTTCTTTCTGCGCAGGCGTGGATGGGCCCAGACTCAGCATCGTGCTTTGGGGAAACTTCCTCAGATTTTTAATTATCACAGGCAATTAAGACTTTAATTCTGCCAGGCTCCAGCTGCTGCAACTGGCATGGCTCCAGCAGCTCAGCCATCCTCTCTGAAGGCTGCTGGGCCCAGATGAGAAGCTTCAGAAGAGGGTATGGTCACCAAAACCACCAAGTGGCAAGGTCTGCTGGTGGGAGCAAGGTCACCCTGCATGCAGTTCTGGGTGAGCAGCTGGGGAAGCAGGTGGGGAGCTGCTGGGATGCTCCCGAGAGCCCAGGGCTGGGGGATCAGGAAGCCAGGGCAACTGCAAGAGGAGGATCCATAAAATGCCAATCCCAGTGTGAAAAGTCAAGTGTTTTATGGGAGGCAGAAGGCTGGGGAGATAAAAACAAGAGCAGCATTAAAAATAGATCAAGGTAAGGAGGTGAGAGAGGTGGCTGGGGAAATGGGAGCCTCTGCAAGGAGCGATGGATGGGGATGGAGAGGAAGCACTCAGGCAGGTGAAGATGGGGACACAAACTGGTGCAGCCCCCAGGGAAACACTTCCAGGGACTGGAAACCTCCAGGCATGCCACAAATCCATCCAGACAGCCCTGGACAGAGCTGTGCTTGGGTGGGGGTGTGAAATGCAGAGATGCCAGTGAAGAGCTACACCCTCGACAGCCAGAGAGCGCAGTAAAGCCACCTGGGGTGCCAGCACAGCAGCTCTGCTCCTGGCGGGCTAGAAATGCCTTCTCTCGCTGACCCAGCAGCAGCAGATGCAGTTGTGATGAGCACGCAGGGGGCTGCATCTCCCCACGGCTGCCTCCCGCCTTACCACAACCCAATACTGCTGCAAAAACCTGGGAGGAAGCAGGAGCCCGAGGCTCAGCTGGCATCCCAGGGTGTAATTAGCGAGCACACATCAACTGGAGCCTGAAATTCGGAGCGCAGGAAGCAGAGGAGCTCGCCCAGCCGCACGGAAAATGAGAACGCCTGGCCCAATGAGGGAGCTCTCTAAATATAACCAGCGCTGCAAATCCGTGTCAGGGAATAATTCACACGCAGGGAAACAGCTCCCGAAGTTGGTGGAAGCAGGAACAGCTCTGCTGAGCAGGCCTGGAGGAGCAATAAGGAAGCTGCACAGAGATGACGACGGCAGAGCGGCAGCAACGGAAGCAGCGATGGGAAACGCTTCGCAGCTTCACAGATTGCATCGATTTGGAAGGGACCCTCAAAGGGCATCTTGCACAACACCCTCTGCAGGCAGCAGGGACACATTCCAGCTAGAGGAACACTGCAACAGGCTGTTCAGGGAGGTGGCTGCGGCCCCATGCCTGGAGATATTCAAGATGAGGCTCGACAGGGCTCTGGGCAGCCTGACCTAGTTGAGGATGCTCCTGGTGAGTGCAGAGGGGGTTGGACTGGATGAGCTTTGGAGGCCACTTCCAACCCAGACCATTCTATGATTCTAGAGCATGCTGCCCAGGGCCACATCAAGTTTGATCTTGAATGTCTCCAGGGATGGGGCTTCAACCACACCCCTGGGCAAGTTGTTCCAGTGTCTCACCACCCTTGTTGTGAATAACTTCCTCCTGATGTCCAGCCTAGATCTACCCTCCACAAGGTGCCCTGGCACAGAATCATAGAATCAAGCAGGTTGGAAGAGAGCTCCAAGCTCAGCCAGACCAACCTAGCACCCAGCCCTGGCCAATCCACCAGACCATGGCACTAAGTGCCCCAGCCAGGCTTTGCTTCAACACTTCCAGGCACACAGACTCCACCACCTCCCTGGGCAGCCCATTCCAATGCCAATCACTCTCTCTCACAACAACTTCCTCATATCATCCAACCTAGACCTGCCCTGCCACAACTTGAGGCTGTGTCCCCTTCTTCTCTTGCTGGCTGCCTGGCAGCAGAGCCCAACCCCACCTGGCTACAGCCTCCCTGCAGGGAGCTGTTAACAGCAATGAGTTCTGCCCTGAGCCTCCTCTGCTGCAGGCTGCACACCCCCAGCTCCCTCAGCCTCTCCTCATAGGACTGTGCTCTAGGCCCCTCCCCAGCCTTGCTGCCCTTCTATGGACACCTTCCAGCACCTCAACATCTCTCTTGAACTGAGGAGCCCAGAACTGGACACAGCACTCAAGTTGTGGCCTGAGCAATGCTGAGTCCAGGGGCAGAATAACCACCCTTGTGCTGCTGGCCACACTGCTCCTGAGCCAGGCATCCCCCAGGAGGTGCTCTGGCATCCCCCAGGAGGTGCTGAGGCACCTATCAGCTGTGGGTGTGGCTGACACTTTGGTTGAAGTCCACTGCCCAGGAGCAGCATTTTCAGCAGCTGTGGCACACCGAAGTTGCAGAGCAACCCGGAGCAGCTCTTTGGCAGCAGAACGGCACAGCTGGGAGGGGCAGCAGGACCTGGAACGGCTCCTGTGAAGCATTTGTGTTATCTGCAGCGGCGCTGATGGCTCCTGGAATGGGGATGTCAAACGGCTTCCTCGCAGCGTTCCCCACGCCTTTAAAACTGAAATGGGCTGCGCTGATGCCTTCAGCTGCCTAATGGGTGCTGGGGGTGTAAAAGTGCCACTTCATGCTCCGAGATGTCGCTACATTAAATCAATCCCATTTTCCCTGCTTATAAAAGGCAAATATTTTCCCAGGGCAGAGAAGGAGGAGGATAGGAGCTGGGGGCTGCTGCTAAAGCTGAGCGCAGCTGGGTTGGCCTCTTGGTTCAGCTCAGCTGGATCCTGTATCCCATTGAGGATGTGCAGAGGGACAGAGGTTGAGCCCTCTCCACCCCCCAGTTTTTAGCTGCACTTCTCAGCACCACAGAGGATCAGGATGTATCCCAGCACAATCACCTCCAGCCTCACCCAAGCTTGTGCACCACACTGGAAGATCTCTTGCTGTGTGTCTCTGGTTTAAGCCCTTGGAAATAGCCTGGATGGAGCCAGGGAAAGCTCAACAGGTTGATGCAGTTGAAAATGATCTGCGGTAGTCAAATGGGAGGAGTCCTCTCTGAAAGGCCTGGAAGGGAATGTGAGTGACAGCCCCAGTGTGCCACTCACACAGCTGGGGCTGTAGGAGACAAAACTCCCCATGCTTGGGCCTGGTCTTTCAAGGTGCTTGGTGCCATCAGTAAACATCAAGACCTTGGTGCAAGGTGAGGTGAGCAGCAGAAAAGGCAACACAAGCAGGGTCTGTGCCCAGGATCTGTGGGACCCCTGAGGTCCCAGAACCATGTGGTCCTGGGGGTGTTGAGTAGAAGGTGGAAACTGATGATCTTAGGAGGTCTTTTCAACCTGAATTATTCTGTGTCCAGTTCTGCAGACATAGGAGAAGCTTCCTGAAGGAGAAGAGGGATGGGCAGCTCCTGCTTCCACAGCCAGCAGTGCAAGTGCCTAGTCTGGAGCAGGAACCAGCTGAGTGGTGAAGGAGGTTTCATCACCTCCACACCTAACAGCCTGTGCTGGCTCCTGCTCTGCAGCGCCTGTGTCTCGGTGACTGATGTGCTGTGACCAAAGGGACTCTAACAGCAGGGCAGTAAAGTGAGCCTTGCATTTCCCTATTTACTAATTTCCAGCTTCTCCCTGTGCCCTTTCCTTCAGCGTGCTCCAGCAGCAATAATGCTCCTCTCAGAATACATTCCTCTGATTATTTCCCAGGGCCCTGCCTTGCCATGTGTGACGGGCCCTGGAGTGGTAATTTGTTCTCTTTCCTGGTAATTGCAATTTTAGAAATAGCTTTGCCAAATGTTCACTGCCTGATGTCTCTGGAGAAGGCATTTCCTTCCTTTTCCCCACCCTGTGACAGAGCTGCTGCCCACAGGAGTGGTAGGACATGCCCCAGTGGAGCAGGTGCTGCCCTACCACAGACCAAGAGGTCTGCGCCACCCTGGGAAGCTGCATCTCCTGCTCTCCTGGGGGTCCCCACACAGCTTAAGATTAACACTTGTTAATTCCAGTTGCCAGTGAGATTTGGTTATTGCAGGATGGGAAAGAAGTTAGTGAGATATGGAGGGAAATATCCCAGTGGGAGAGCAGGAGAGGGACCTGCACTTGGAAGCAGTTGGTCCCTGAGGCACAGAGCTGGGATGCATATCATTGTCCATAACTTAGTACAAGGATCATTCCTGCATACAGCAAATGGGTTTGGGATCTGGACCTGGAACAAGCCCAGCAGCAGCCTTCTACAACTCCCTGAAAGGAGGCTGGAGCCAGGCAGGGGTTGGTCTCTTCTCACATGCATCAAGTGACAAGACAAGAGGAAATGGCCTCGAGTTGTGCCAGTGGAGGTTCAGTTTGGATATCAGGAAAGGTTCTCAAGCACTGGCACAGGCTGCCCAGGAGTCCCCACCCCTGGAGGTGTGCAAAAGACAGGTGGATGTGGTGCTGAGGGATGTGGCTCAGAGGTGGTGGCTTAGCAGTGGTGGGACTGGGAGCTCTGGGTGAGAGCTTGGACTTGGTGCTCTTAGAAGCCTCTTCCAGCCTTTACACTTCTATGGTTCTATGGCCTCTTATGCCCAGGGAAAGGCTCTGGGCTGGGGGAGCAGCAGCTCATTACCCACAAACAAAGCGTCTCTAGCAACAAGTCTTTGCTTTGGGGAGCAGAGAGGGTGCACAGCACAGGATCCTTTTGCCAAGAGAGATGCCCTGGGTGGGCTGTGCCCACCAACCAACAAGGTCAGGTCTCATTTGGGTGATTCTGCAGCCCCCAGGCTACAACCTTCTGTAGCCAGTTCAAAGCAATTGCTGGTGATTAATTTAAGCTGAAGGTTAAGAGCCAACATAAGCTAGAAAGTCAATGACTAATCTATTAAGCTCCCCAGTAACTTAATTTACATGTTTTTAATGATTACTTCCTACCTGGCCACTCTGAAAACTAATTGGACTTGAATCGTTAAGTGCATTCCGAGGTGGACTCAGATTAATAAGTACCACTCATGTCTGCTTTTAGATGCAGAAGGAAATCAACTTTGGTTTCAGGAGCTGCCAGAACACCTCATTGCTATGCAAATGCGGCTGCCTCTCCTCATCCGAGGGGGATCTGCTCTCTAATAAGCAGGATGCATTAGCCTGGGGAGCCAGGTTTGCTGGACCTGCTGCCATTTAGGAATTAAAACCCCAATTAAGGGCTTGATGCACTTCTGGAAAATTGACTTTTTCTTTTGGTCCATTGTAAAAGAAAAACCTGCTCGAGGCTTCAAATGGGGCTCAGGCCAAGCATCACTCCCCATTAGTTGGTGGTGGTCATGGGCAGCTGAGGGACCAGAGAGACTGGCTTGATGGTTTCTCTGCTGCCAGGTTATGAGTGCAGCCATCCCTCCTCCTCCTCCTCCTCAAGCACTTCTATTGCTGTCTCCATCAGTGATTAGCCTTGATCTCCCTGCTGTCACCGTCCCCTGGGAGCAGCAGGTCATGGGGACACAACCCAGTGGCAAAGGATAGTGCTGGCACAGTCAGAAGGCCAGAGAAGGTGCCCTTTTATCCCAGTACCCAAGACAAAGAAGAACACACTGAAAAGAGCCCACCAGAGCCTTTCTGCACCTTGTCTGCTTCCCCAAAGCCTTTCCCAGGAAGATCATCACCAATGACTTAGAGGGATCCACAGCCAGCTCCTGATTTCCAGCACTGCTGTTGGAGAGGGTGCAACAGGAAAGCATCAACCTCTGGAGGCAAGTGTGGCTCTGGACACACTGCTGTTTGTTTGGCTCATCTCAGGCACTTTAACTCCCAGGGGGTGGAGGAGTCACTGGGGGCTGGGGGGACACCCTAGGCTGTTGCACTGGGGGAAGAGCAGAGCAACCCTGTTTGGATTCCCATGGGAAAGAGGTTGTGGCTCTGATCAGAACATCCCATTGGGCCTGAAACCTGTGCAAGAGAAAGAGCTGAGATGTCTTCTGCCAGGATGCAAGGGAAGCTCTTGCTTTGAGGAGAGAGAACTGGTAGTAAAGGAGGAAATGTGGCTGGAATGAAAAGCACCTACTTAGGAGATAACATGAAAGCCCTTTTAATATAATTTAATGGCAAAAGGCAAAATGAGGCTTTGAGATGCAGCACCAGCTCCCTACTTAAGGCAAGGATGAACACTTGGATGGGATCAATCCACACGAGGACAACAGAAAAAAAACCCAGCACGATGTTTACTCACCTCAAAAGTCCAACAGCCTCCTGGCAGCTGCAGGAGGCAAAGTGGAATTGCTGTCCTTGAGTGGCTGAGCAAAGCTATGTGGGTGGGACTCCATCCCCCACGGAGCTGCACAAGAGGTCAGGTGCAAGATCCAGCTCTGGCTCCACCGCCCCATGGAGCACCCAGGGAGGGCACCAGCCAGGGCACATCAGGCTGCAGGAGTTCATCGTAGGGAAATGGAGGAGTTGAGCGTTTGCCATCAGTTAATAGCTGAGCAAACAGAACACGGTGTTGGTAGCGGGGAAGACGGTTCCCCTAAAGAACCGTTCTTTTAATGAGCCTCATAATCACCCTCATTAATTTGGGTATGGCTGAGTTTTCAGGTTCGCGGACCGGGAAGGAAATGGCTTTGCATCAGCGTTGAGTCAGACACAACAGCTTCCCTGCTCCTCCTAAGCCTCAGGTGGGTCATTGGGAGCTGTTTTACTGATCAAAACAAGTTCCTCAGAATACATCTGGCTGCCTGGCACAGCCCGGGGCTGCCTGGAGCAGCAGGCAGCTGTGGCAGCGATGTTCTCGAGGTCCTGCAGCCCTCGCTGCTTCCTGCCCTCCGCACCTATCCCACTGACTGCATCCAAAGCGTTGTTTTCCCGCAGCAGCAGGGTTTGCAGGTCAGACACCTGCAGTGCCGTCATGGCCTTTCCTCCCATTTTGCAGGGGCAGCTCCCTGCCCTCTGTGCCACAGGTGAGGTCTTGGCTCACTCCTGTTCCCCAGGGACAGGGCATGGAGATGCCTCTCTCCATACTGTGCCGTGTAGGACCTCTGGATGCCCATCGGAGCTGGGAGCAGCAGGAATCATCTTTCCCTGGCCCAAAGAGTGAGAGGAAGCCTCACTCAAGCCTGCCAGGCTCTCCTCCGGCAGAAATCACGACTCTGACGAGGAGCACAGAGCTCCCTCCCATCCTGAGGCGGGGGAGGGGGATGGAGACCTTCATCCTGGGCTTCTTCATTAGTTCCCAGTCCAGGAGCTGTACAGATGCTGCCTGCTTCCCCCGATGGCAAGGAAATTATGCACCTGGGCCAGCAGCCAGCATACAGAGGATTTATGCTTTTCAAGGTCTTTTATTAACTTGACAACATATGGCTCTATCCGCAGAGCATTTCCTCCTCCTCCTCAGGCTGCTGGGGCTGCACTGGTCTCTCTCTGCTGCCCCGTGCCCCTTCACCTGGCTATGGGCAACCTGCTCAGAGGACAGGGTCCCTTGGGGGTGCCTGGCATGCCAATGAAATGCCACAAAGCCATTTTCTTACTTAAAAGATCATTTGAATTCCCTTCTTTTTCCTTGCCCAGATGCCAACCCAGGCTTTCTAAAGAACAGGAAGGGAGATTTGGACTGCTGAACGCTTTTCTTTGTGGCAGGTACCTGTGTTTGAGCAGACCCCTGGGACCCAGTGGCACAGGGAGAGTCTGGATCCCGCAGCTCTCCATGGAAACCTGCACAGACGATGCATTTCTGACTACCTTGGGGCACATTCCCACACTGACGGGAGCTGGCCGCGCCAGCAGCTGCACCTTGCAGAGGAGCCTGCCCGTTCTTTGCATTCCTGTCTGATTTCGGTGCTTGCAGATGCCTATCACGACGGTCCTAAGGGTCCCTCCGGACGCGGCGGCTGCCCGAGCCGCTCCAGCGCTGTCTGCAGGAGCCCACACTGGCAGAGCTGAGCACAATTGATTTTTGTCTTTAAGATTCAAGAATTGATTTCTCTCAGACAGAAGCTTTGCATCTAATGAAAGGCAGCGATCCTCTTGCAAAGGCAGCTGGCACCAGGCTGCGGCCGGGGAAATTGCCCTCATTTTTACAGCTTTTGAGTAACTCCAGAGAAACCCCAAAGGGCTGGGGCTGTGCAGTGGAGGAGAGGGAGGGAGGTGGGCAGCAGCTTCAGAGAAGGCAGCTGTGCCAAGCAGAGACCTTGCCGGAGCGTCTCTGTGCCTCGATGTGTGTAGGAGGAATGTCTAATGATGTTGAACTTCAACTGGCTGGAAAAATGTCATTCTGCTGCTGGCTCTAGACGTGCCTCTTCCCTCTTCCAGCTAAACCACCGAGCTGAGGCTCTCCTTGCTCTCAGAAAAGCCAAAACATCAGAGGCAACACAGACTCTCAGAGCTGGCACCCTCCAGCTCAGCACCCGTCCCTGGCCTGGGCACATCAGCACGTTGTCATAGGAATCATAGAATCAGTCAGGGTTGGAAGGGACCACAAGGAGCAGCCAGTTCCAACCCCCCTGCCATGCCCGGGGACACCCTACCCTAGAGCAGGCTGCCCACACCCTCAGCCAGCCTGGACTCAAACACCTCCAGCCATGGGGCCTCAACCACCTCCCTGGGCAACCCATTCCAGCCTCTCACCACTCTCCTGCTCAACAACTTCCTCCTCACCTCCCGGCTGAATCTCCCCCACCTCCAGCTCTGCTCCATTCCCCCCAGTCCTGGCACTCCCTGACAGCCTCAAAAGTCCCTCCCCAGCTTTTTTGTAGCTCACTTCAGACACTGGAAGGCCACAAGAAGGTCCCCTGGGAGCCTCTTCTTCTGCAGATTGCACAGCCCCAACTCTTTCAGTCTGTGCTCACAGCAGAGCTGCTGCAGCCTCTGAGCATCCTCTTGGCCCTTTTCTGGACACTCTCCAGCATCTCCACATCCTTCTTGTCACAGAGGCTCCAGAACTGGATGCAGTACTTCAGGTGGGGTCCCAGCAGAGTGGAGTAGAGGGGAAGAATTATCTCCCTCACCCTGCAGGAAGGGGTGAAGGAAGAAGCCATGGTCACACCCCAGCACCTCAGTCACAACCCATGCAGGAAACCCAGGGGTTATCCTGGCTACTCTTCCCTCCTTTTGGCAGGGAAGGTCTGAAATGCTCTTGAGAGGCACTGATGGGAAGCAATTCCATCAGCCCCTGGTGGGCTGTGGTGCTCTGGAGATCAGGAGTTACAGAATCACAGAAAGTCAGGGGCTGGAAGTGGCCTCAAAAGATCATCTAATCCAATCCCCCTGCCAGAGCAGGAGTTGCCTTTTGCAGGTCCACAAAATGTTCCAAATTGATCAAGGTGAGTCCCAAAGAGGCCTCCTGCCTCCTAGCAGGGGTACCCTGACTGCCTGCAGCTGCTCACCAGTAGCCTTGAGGCCAGCTGCATCCCAGTGCCAGGATCCCAGTGGTCCAACACTATCCCACCCAGCCACCAGACCTTCCACCAGCAGCCGGCTTGGCTCTTCCCTTTGCACATCCACACATTTTCCCCGTGTTTCCCGAGCGCCTGTCGAGGCTCTGCCTTCACATCCCGACCTGCGGCGCGGCTCCCTTCACCTCCCCTCCCCTTCCCCCATCCCTCAAATTGCGGAGCGTGAGGCAGCGATGGCATCTGAGTGGCCTCGAGTGCTGTCGAGAAGATTGCACCCGCTGGAGCGCTAATTAATGTTTGTTTTGTTATCTCTGGGGAGCGATTGCCCAACAAGATCACTCAAATAAAGCAGAACCTGTTCCGACTGAGCTCGGTTTAGAGGCTGATTCATTGCAGCCTGGCCCGTGCAGAGGACTAATAATGAGGAGAGCAGGCAGAGGCAGGAGCAAACTCGCCGTTTATCTGCCTTTTATGTAATTAAAATGATGGAAATTATGTCTTAATGAGTGGAAATTGCAGGTGCTCTGGAGAATTCTGCGGATCTTGTTTTCCTGCTGAGCGTAGCCTCTGAGTGCGTCCCTCCAGCATGTCCCCAGCCTGGGGGCACAGCGGGATTGCAGAGGATCTTCTTGGGATGACAAAGGCGTTGGTTGTGGTCCCTGCCCCCTGAAGGCTCACCCTCGATGGGCTGCATGCCCTGGCATGCAAGTGGTGAGGGCTGGAGCAGGGCTCTTGGTGCCAGACCTCAATGTGTGCTGCTGCCGGTGCTGAATTCTGCCCTCATGTGCCGTTAAAAGACAGGTGGTGACATTTCTGTGTCCTGCACTTGGCAAACAAATCCCAGTGAGGGTGGCACCTCCATCAGGCTGCACAACACCCACGGCCATGCCACAGCTCAGTGCTGAGAGATGCAAGAAACGAGAGGCTGCTGTGCTGTGGGGCTGGGGGACTTGCCAGAGTAGGGTCCGTGGTTTGGCTTCGTGGTCTCAAAGGTCTTTTCCAACACGATTCTATGATTCTGTGGTGGCAGAGCCCCAGAGCTGCTGTGCCACACTGGGAGCAGGTAAGGCACGGCAGGACTTGCCCCCTTGTTTCATTCCTTCCTCTTGTTTGCCAAACTGGAAATCCCCCAAATGAAGGGGGACAAATTCTCCCTGTGCCAAGATGAGCACCACACAGGACAGCAGAGCCCGGACAGGGATGTGCTCTGTGATGATTAAATGGTCAGCAGAACATCAGAAGGTTGTTCTCTGCCTCTGCTGTGCATCCCAACGTGCTCATCTACCCAGTGAACTGGTGGTGTCCTGTGCCATCAGAGACCGTGGAGGCAGAGCTGAGGAGTCATGCTGCCAGCCGGGTGCCAGCACCACCAGCCTGCCCAGGAGCCTTCTGCATGCTGGTGGTACCAAGAAGACCCACGCAGCTCCTGTGCCAAGGGACAGCTTCCTACTGGTTCCTCAGGGAGCACCTTCCACAAGAGGGAGCCTGCGGCTAGACGATGCAGGGCCAGGAGGAGGCGGGACGGTGAGGGGCTGTCTGTGTGTCTGTCTGTCCGTCTGCTGCCATGCACAGTGCTCTGTCTGTCCATCTGGCCCGCAGGCAGTGCCTGGACGTGCTGCAATGTGGCTGGCTGGGTGTCCATCTGTCTGTCTCCCTGGTGGTGCTCAGCCAGGGATGGAGAGTTGCTGTCAGGACTTGTCAGGCTTTGTGACACGCTGGCTGGGCAGCCAGCACAGCCCCTTGGACACATGTCTGGGCATCTCTGGTACACGTGTGTGCCCTCCAGAGCTGCTCCCAAGAGGACCTTAGAGAGCCAAGTCCAGGGATGCCACCCCAAGGTAAGCCAGCCTTTAATCACAGGTGGCTGGACCTTTGATTGCTCAGTGCTTAGAAAGTCCATCAGTAACCCACTGGTTTGGCTGCTGGCAGTGGCAGCCTGGTGATGCTGGGCACAGATGAGGTCCTGAGGTGGGCACTGGTGAGGATCTTTTGGGGTGAAGCCAAGAACCTTTTGCGATGATGTTGAGAACCTCTTGGAGCAGTTCTGCAGACCATTTGAGCCAATGCCAAAGGCTTTTCAAGATGAGCAATGCCAAGAGCCTTTAGGAGTGATGCTGAGGAACTTCTGGGCCAGTGCTGAGGACTGGTAGCTGGTGAGGCTGGTGGATGATCCCACAGAGCAGAGGCAGGGACGTGTGCTCATACTGCATTCTACTCTCCAGGCTCCTGGTCTCACTCAGCCCTGGGAAGAGGAGGTCTGGTCCTGGTTGGCCACCATGATGCTTGGCTGCTCCAGAGTACCCTGGCACCACTAGGCAGGGTACTCTGCAGACATTGCCATCACTGGGAGCAGAACCACTCTGGGAAGGACCTGGTCTTGCCCTCCACAAACCTCCCCAGCCAAGCTCCATGCCAAAACATGCAGAGAGGAGGTGAGGAAGAGACAGATCGATAAAACACTCAAGGAGTGAAGAAAAAAAGACCAAATAATGAGAGCCTCATTTGTTTGCTTCCTTTGCAGGTCACCTTAGCAGCAGGATGGCAGCAGAGAAACATTAAACACCTGATAAAACCCAGATAGCTGCAGGGACAGAACTGCCTCACCAGCAGCTGGAGTGGGGCTAAGCAGGCAGAAAGCCTCCAGCTCGGCTCTGCAGTGTGGGGTGAGCTCTGACTTGGCCCTTTGCCTCAGATGGATGTTTGTGGGGTGCTGGGACCTGAGGTGGCACCAGATGGGTGAGAGTGTGGTGGCAGCATGGGATGGCAGCATTTCACCAAAGCCAGTATAAGTGGAGAGAGGATTTGGAGAGCCTGAGGAGACAAAGTGGTGAGAGGGACTGCAGAGCCCCAGCCTAGGGAAATGAGCACAGCCTTGCTGGAGATGCTGAGGAGACCTCTTTGGTCTGGGGTGCTCAGGGTGTGTCCTCTGCTTCCTAAAAAGCCTTTTCCATTGGCAGAGAGCAGAGGGAAAGCCCTTTGGCCTGAGCTGAGGGGAGCAGCCAGGGAAGGTTTCTCTTGCTGCTGTGCCAAGCAGAGCCAGGCTCAAGGTCCCTGGCTAGTGGCAGCAGCTCTACCTCTGGCTTCTTCCATCAGCAGAAGCCACTGGTCCCTTGGAAGGAGCCAAGCTCAGAGCTGCCCTTGTCTGTGCCTTCTTGAGCAGAGACACTGTGATAGGGGACCACGAGGAGAGGGCTCTGCTGGCACTGTGTCCCCTCTCCCACTTCAACCTCATTTATCTTGCCCTTCTCTGCCAGGCCACCACGGCACACAGGGCTTGATTTAGCAAATGCTCACCTCTGCTGGGACAAAGGCTGCTGGCAGGGCAGTGATTAATGAACGAGAGGAGCCCTCCTCTGCTGCTCTGTCACCCCTGAAAGCTGTCTGCTGGCACATGCTGAGTGGGCAGGAGCTGGAGGGATCTGAGCTCCTGTGCTGTGCTTCAGGCAGGGCTGTGCCGAGGCTCCGGCTGCGACTGCTGACACCAGGCTGGGCTGCACTGGAGGAGAATTTTGATGTGAACAATAGGTCAGGTGCAGACTCACCTTGCTCCAGACACAGAGTATTAGCTCCAATTTTAGGAGGCTTTCAGCCTTCCTGCAGGAAGAGAAAGAGAGAGAAAAGCCTCCCTGCCTAATTGTGCTGGTTACAGGCAATCAGGCGCTCGCCCATATTCGGATGGCTTTTATTTGACACTGATTGATTGCACTTTAATAGCTCCCCCAGCACTTTGGTGGCAAGGAAAGAAGTTCTGGAGAGTTACACCAAGCATTATGGGCTCATAAAGAGGACAGCCTCACAGCCAACGATTCCTCACAGTGAGGGTGCTGAGGACTAGAGAACTTGTGGCTGCCCCCTCCCTGGAAGTGTTCAGAGCCAGGCTGCATCAGACCTTAAGTAACTTGGGTTAGTGGGAGATGTTGTAGCCAGGAGGAGGTTGCTCTCTTCTCTGAGGTGGCCAGCACCAGAACAAGAGGACACAGCCTCAGGCTGTGCCAGGGGAAATTTAGGCTGGAGGTGAGGAGAAAGTTCTTCCCTGAGAGAGTCATTGGACACTGGAATGGGCTGCCCGGGGAGGTGGTGGAGTCGCCGTCCCTGGAGCTGTTCAAGGCAGGACTGGACGTGGCACTTGGTGCCATGGTCTGGCCTTGAGCTCTGTGCTAAAGGGTTGGACTTGATGATCTGTGAGGTCTTTTCCAACCTTGGTGATATGGTGATGCCCCTGCCCATGGGCAGGGGGATTGGAACTGGATGATCTTTAAGGTGCCTTCCAACCCAACTCCTTCTAGGATTTGATGATTTTGTGTTGGCATCCTAAAGGCTGCAGGTTGGCATCTCTGACAGCTGCACGTTGGCATTGCCTGGCAGGGGCTGGAAGGAGAGACCAACAAGCAAATGTGCTCGAAGAAGCCCTGTGGAGAGCTTGTGGTTATCTCAGCTGGGAACACACCCAGCTCCAGATATTCTGCTCTTGTAATTGAATTATTTAGGGCTGGCCTGGCCTGCTGAAATAGGCTTTCTTCCTATTTTTAGGTTTCCATCTACAGGGCTGGAAATTACAGCCATTAAAATGTTCTATTAGTAATGATATATAAAGGGGGGAGGGGGGGAAAAAACTGATCAGACTTTTCTAGTGCACGGAGAGCATTAGGATATCATTAATTTTAATGACAGAGCCCCAAATTACAAAGCTATTACAATCAGACTGCAAGTTTCTGAAAGAGGAAGGAAAAAAAAAGGAGAGATTGGTTCTAAATTATTGCTAATGAGTAAAAAAATATTTAAATCATATTTAACAGACCTTAAATTTGCAGCCTATGTGGCCATGAGCTAATGATGGCTTTGGTTGATGCTGACCAAGTGTCCCATGCGAGGGCTGCCCAGGAGGGTTTGCAAGGAGCAAGTCTGGAGGGGCTGGAGGCAGAGCTCACACTGCCAAGAGATGCTCAGGGCCCTCTCTGGGAGGGGGAAGGGTGGGGAGTTGTGGGCATGGCCCCAGCTGATTTGCTTGGGAGGTGTTTTGGTCTTCTTGAGGGTTAAAAGTGCTCCTTCAGCTGCTGTGCAAAAATATCCTTGCCAGCCCTGTCAGCTAAAAGGCAGCAGCAATTAAAGTCCCCGGGAGAAAGGGCAGATTTGGATCTCGGTTTTCTTTCACAAAATAAACGACTAAGGAATAAAGTCCTTTGACAAAGGGGATGAGGAGAGAAGGGACTTTTGAAGAGCAATCCCTGAGCTGAGGGTGGCTGCGGCAGCAGCTTTGTTCCTCTCTGTGCTTGCTGCCAAGAGGGAGCAGCGTCTGCAGCTCCCAAGAGAGCAGCTGGGAATCCCTCGAACCCTGTGAGCCCATTTCGGGAGCTCCTCTCCATGTCAGGAGGGAGCAGAGGTTGGGAGGGTGGGCTGCAGGTCCCGGGAAGGCAGCTGGGATCTATGTGATCCAGGAGAGGGGAGCACGCAGCAAGCACTGGGAAGCTGGGATCCTGCGTTTGAGACAAGGGAGCATCCCCTGACCGCAGCACTGCCACACTGCAGACACAGCCCCAGGCCCTCTGGAGCAGGGCTCTGAACGAGGACACTTCACTGCCTTGCCCTTGAAAGCTTCTCTTGTCTCTAAGCCATCAAACTGTTGACTTCCTCGTGTAAAATTCTCTTTCATTCAAAGGAAGCACAAAGTTTGCTGCTGGAGCTGCCTGCTGAGCTTCATTTCACTGAGACCATGTAGAGCCAGGAGGAGAAAACCCCAACAAGCAGGGGAGATATTGGCAGCTGTGGCTCTGGCTGTGCTAACCTGGGGGTGCAATTTCTCTCCCTTAACAAACCCTGGGTGTCCTTACCCAGCTGGAGCCAAAGCACAGAAGCCTCTCCCAATCTCTGCCCAGGTGGTGCTGAGGGTTGCCAGCACAGTCCCAATTGGATCCAGGAACCAGACAGGTGATGAGCTCAGCACTCATGATCCAACCCTTGCCCAGCACACCACAGGGACCTGGAGCAAATGTGCAGATGTGAGAGGATCTGCCTGGGGCAAAAAGGGCTTTGTGCCCTTGGCAGTGCCTCGAACCCTGCAGAGCAGCCTTGCCCAGAGGAGGGCTTTGAGCAGTCAGCTCCTTGCGGGGCTGCAGCTTCTTCGTGGCAAGGTAGCTGCAGCAAAGAGCCAAAATGGGCTTGGAAGTATCCCCGGGGGTGGCCAGACCCCACACATGGGCACTGCCTGGGAAGGTGCTGCTGACACCTGGAGATGCTGCTGCTGGCACTGCTGCTTCACCTGCGACAGCAGCTGGCAGCTGTTAAGCAGCTTAGCAGCCCATGGTGCCCTCTGATGGAAAAGGCAGATTTATGCTGGTGACAAAGGCTTTGTTTGTGACCAGCACTGACCTGCTTTCCCACGGTTGGCAGTGCCACTGTGCCAGTGTGCCCGTGTGAGACCTGCAGCCCAGTCAGCTGCCACTGACAGCTGCCTCACCCTGCCCTGACCCCACATTCAGCACTGCCATCTGTCTTCTAAGGGGGAAGGCACTCACATGTGGCTTCTGCTCCTCTGCCAGGGAGACTTCATTTCTTTAGGCCCTTTGGAAAGGACCATCAGGGTGGGCAGCTCCTTGGTGCCAGCCATGCCATGAGATGGCAAACCTTGGCGTGAAAGCAAAGCCAACTCTGGCTCTGCCTGCAGCAACTGTGACCTCCAGCCTCACAGCACAGTGACGTGCCTGGAGACATGGGAGAGAAGGAATGTGGGAAAGGAACGTTAAGTGGAGACCTATCCCTAGGGACAGGCCCTGCCTGCTGGGTCTCCCTCTGCTCCAGCTGCTGGCTGCTGTCCCAACGTGCCAGGAAACATCCCCAGGCAGCACAGCCAGGATAAATCCACAGCCTCATAACGGTCTCTGCAACATTAAAACTATTTTCCAGGTAGCTGAGATTTGAGAGGCTGCCATAAAAGGGTCAAAAACTTTTCAGATTCATTAGGGCTGCTGCTGGGAATCTCTGCTTGGTTAAGCGCCGGAGATGGCCGAGAGCGGGAGGCGAAGCAGAGCCCTGGAGATTGGATGTGCTCTCGGTGCTGATGAATGGCTTCTCTGTGGCAATTCCAGAGCTGGCAGGGGGAAAAACAGCATCCCACAGCTGAGCAACCTGGAGTGCAGTGCAAGAACTCTGAGGAGCAGCCTCGGCCAGAAGGAAGCATTGCTGCAGGCAGCAAAGTGATCTTTGGAGAGGGGCTGCGGGTGAGCATGCCACCGGCGTGGAGGGAGCTGCTGGGCACACAAAGCTCTGTGTCCTTCCTTGGTGCAGCCACTGACCCCAGTGCCTGGGGGTCCCTAGTCTGCTGGGCACACAAAGCTCTGTGTCCTTCCTTGGTGCAGCCGCTGACCCCAGCATCTGGGAGTCCCTAGTCTGCTGGGCACACAAAGCTCTGTGTCCTTCCTTGGTGCAGCCACTGACCCTAGCGCCTGGGGGTCCCTAGTACCTTAGAGGTTCCCAGATCTCTAGGGGTACCCACTGCCTGGAGGTCCCCGGTGTCCAATGGTTCCCACTGCCCAGTGGGTGCCATTGCCAGTGAGTTCCCAGCACCCCATGCTCCCTGCACTCCCATTCCTCATCTTTCAGCTGCCACAGCCCCGCACAAGGCTGAGGAGCAGCCTCTCTGCCCACAGCCACGCACAAGGCTGAGGAGCAGCCTCTCTGCCCACAGCCCCACACAAGGCTGAGGAGCAGCCTCTCTGCCCACAGCCCCGCACAAGGCTGAGGAGCAGCCTCTCTGCCCACAGCCCCGCACAAGGCTGAGGAGCAGCCTCTCTGCCCACAGCCCCGCACAAGGCTGAGGAGCAGCCTCTCTGCCCACAGCCCCGCACAAGGCTGAGGAGCAGCCTCTCTGCCCACAGCCACGCACAAGGCTGAGGAGCAGCCTCTCTGCCCACAGCCCCGCACAAGGCTGAGGAGCAGCCTCTCTGCCCACAGCCCCGCACAAGGCTGAGGAGCAGCCTCTCTGCCCACAGCCCCGCACAAGGCTGAGGAGCAGCCTCTCTGCCCACAGCCACGCACGAGGCTGAGGAGCAGCCTCTACCCACAGCCACGCACAAGGCTGAGGAGCAGCCTCTCTGCCCACAGCCACGCACAAGGCTGAGGAGCAGCCTCTCTGCCCACAGTCCCACACAACACTGAGGAGCAGCCTCTCTGCCCACAGCCACGCACGAGGCTGAGGAGCAGCCTCTACCCACAGCCACGATGGGACCAGCTCCCTCTTTCCTGGGGTGCCACCAGAACCACATCCCATCCTGCTGCCTCCCGCTGGGATGGCAGTGACTTCGGTACGGGAATAAGTGCTGCAAGAGGTCCACATTGCTCATCCTCCTTCCTTCCCTCCCTTGCATTTAAACAACCCAACGCATTCCACCTGACCTCTTCCACAGGCAGAGAGGAGTCACGGCCTCAGCTTCTGCATCCCCAAGGAGTTCCCAGGGAGTTCATCCCGGTCGGCTCTGACTGCAGCTCCGGGGATGCGCAGTGCGCCACGGCCCCGACCCGCCGGCCCCTTCCTGATGGATCCGCGGGGGGATGAAGCCAGAGGAT
The DNA here is from genome assembly GCF_015220805.1 of Pogoniulus pusillus. Lineage (NCBI taxonomy): Eukaryota > Metazoa > Chordata > Aves > Piciformes > Lybiidae > Pogoniulus > Pogoniulus pusillus. The sequence continues at coordinate 4,667,686 of NC_087299.1, forward strand.
TTTCTCTGGCCAGGGTAATAGAGTCAGCAATTCCACTTGGCTAAGCACATGGCTTTTACGCCGTCCCCGCGCAGTGCGGAGCGGCAGCTGCCGGTGGCAGGAGATGGATAAGGCTATCTGCAGAGCAGTCTATTTCCTAAATGGAAGCTTGTTATTTAAAAAGAAAGCACTTTAACACTTTGGAAAATAGGAAGGTCCCCAAAGCTGAATTTTTGAGTGCTCATTCTGCAGCCTCCCGGCAGCTGGGTTCATTACCCGGCAGCAGCGGGTGGCACGGGGCCAGGCAGCACTTAGTGTGTGCAGAACCTTGAGCAGAGCCACGGCCCCAGCGCAGTCGGAGGCAGCACTCACAGCCTCCAAGCTCAGCGTCTGCTCAGCTGAGGGTTTCACACTAAACATCTTGGGTTTGCTTTTGACACCAAGATTGCTGCTGGATTTGTCCCTGGACTCACCTTGAGTCTGCAAGGCAGCTGTACTCAGGGGCCTCTCTGTCTCTGGAGGTCTTCTTGTCCCCAGGCATCCTGCACTCCCTGGGGGCCTCAGTGTCCCTAGGGATTCTACTATCCTTATTGTCCTGGGGTCTCTTCCTTGGAGTCACAGCCCTGCCATCAGTGTTCTCCATGCTGTCCCCATTCCACCACACCAAGATGCTTTCTGAGGAGATGAGGCTGAGCTGGAAGCTCCTCAGCTCAAGCACATCCTTCATGAGATGCTCCTCTCGTTGCTCCCAGGCAGCCTTTGGGCACAGCCCAAGCAGTGCTTTGGCAGAGCATTTGCTCTTCTTGAAGAGGTTAGGGGCAAAGATGATGTCCTGGAAGGGTGCACATGGGAGAGCCTGACAGGAGAGGGCTCCACAGACGCTGGTGGGAGCTATCAACTTTCCCCCCAGGAGCTCAGCACCCATGGGTGCAGGAGTCTGAGCAGCCTGGCAGCAGGAGGGCAGGAGAGCAGGGTGCAATGGGCAGGGGTGCACAGACATCCAAGGGGACTTCTTGCAACACACATTGACCCTGGTCCTGTGACAGGCTGGCGCAGGGCACCTGTCAGCATCAGCTTTCCAGCCACTCAGCTGCAAGGCTTTTCAACCTGGTTCCACTTGTTCCCCCCCACCAATACTGTTTGCAGCTGTCCCCCTGAGCTCAGACACCTCTCCCTGGCACCCTTCCCCGCAGTGCCACACGACCTCCTGCAGCTCTGCTGTCCTTGTCAGGCAGGAGAATGTTCAGAACCTTCATCTCCTCTTCTCGCCCTTGCTGCTGCTGCAATCCAGGGCGAAGCAGCTCACCCAGGCTCTGCAGAGCTGCCAGCTCAGCCACCTCCTCCCTTGTCCCTCCAGCACTCCCAGGCAGCACCAGGCAGAGGTCTGATCCAAATCCACACTGGTTTGGGAGCCAACGATCTCCATGGCATCCATGAATCCAGGCTGGGCTTCACCAAATCTATTTGCTTGATCAGATTTATGTAGCAATTCCAGGACGAGGTGAATAATGAAAATGAGTCATGAATATTTCATGTTGATAAATCACATAATTCAGATCTATTCACAAATATTTGCTTTGCCTTATAAACCTGATGAATAATTTACAGAAATATGCAGCAAATATTTTAAAGAAAAGATGAAATTCACTGACTACATCAATCAACAAATAATATTCAACTGATATTGGTTCAGCTGCCTGACAGGGAAACTCTCTGCTGGGGAGAGGAGCTGGAGACATTCCCTGTGCTAAGACACCAGGAGCTGAAGCTTTTCCTTCTCATGCCCCAGCAGCAGAAAGGACAAAAGTGGTATTTCTCCAGCTCCCCTCTTGCATTGCTCTTTTCTGTAGCCAGTGCTGCACAGCACTGCTGTCCCCAGGTCACTCCTGGCACTGCCATCCCCAGGTACCTGCAGTGTCCAGGGCCCTGCCACCCATCGCCTGGTATTGCAATCCCCAGGTCCCTGCCATCCTCTGGTCCCTGCTGTCTTCTTGGTTCCTACCATCCCCAGGTCCCTGCACAGTCCCAGCCATTGCCCTGGCCCCTGCTATCCTCAGGTCTCTGGTGTTCCCTGTCCCTTCTGTCCCCAGGTTTCTGCCTTCCCCCTGGTCTCTGTGATCCCCATGGTCCTTGCAGTCCCCTTGGTCCCCATCATCCCCTTGGCCCCTCTCATCACCTGGCCTCTGCCAGCCCGAGGTCCCTGCTGTCACCCTGAGCCAGGGCAGTCATTCATGTACACCCAGCATCTGAATGTGAGCAGCAAATAAGTTGTTAAGTTTCTGATCTTACAGCAATTCCCTTAATTATTTAGCTTTTGCTAAAGCCCAGCTGCTTACCCAGAGCATTAAGCAGGCACAGGAATCCACCTGGATCGGGATGATAGAGTCTAATCCCAGCTATTAATGCTGCCATGGCTTGGTGAGGAGTGTCCCAAGGGAGCTGGGGGCTTCACTGAGTGGTGTCCTGCAGAGGGCTCAGTCTCCTGCACTGGAACCAGGAATGCACAGGGACAGTGTCCATCCCCTCCTGGGAAGATCACTCCTGATCCATTCATCCACCAGCTCCACGGTGGGGCTCAGGTGCTTCTCTTCCTCGCTCCTGTGGGTTTAGAAGCAGCAGAGGATAAGGGAGGGGAGGAGCTGACATTTCCCCTGGTTCTAAACCATTCAGTAGTGGCCTCAGCCCCAAATGCCCAGGTGGGAGCAAACATTTCGCCCTTCTCCTCAGGGTTTTGTTCCCTGGAAGGTCTCCTGAGGATGGAGAGGGACAGGGACACCTCACATCAACACCTCACATCCATGCTGATGACGCTGCTCAGAGACAGCCCCTGCCAGGCACAGCACTGGGGTGACAGAGACACTGTCAGCTCACACTGCTGCAACCCAAATACCAAAGCGTGGAGGCAGTGCCAGCAAACCTGCAGGTGAAGCTGTGGAGAAGCCCAGCTGATGGAGCTGAGGCACTGGGTGACCACGGGAAAGCCAGGATCTGGTGTATTTCCACAAGGGAAACTGGGATTAGTGGAGCAGGACCTGGGTCTGCCACCCTGTGATGCAGGCAGCAAGGAACAGAGCAGCTCCTTGATGCCCAGACTTAACACCCAATTGTTTCGAGACCTTCCCAGCTCCATCAGCTAAAACAGGCACAAGTAGAAGGGTCTGGAGGGGTCCCCAAGGAGTGGGGTGAGGCTGGCACAGACCTGTATGAAGCCAGCAGAACCCAGCCTCCCTTGTTAGCATTCCTGCCCTTCACGGTGTCTCCAAAGCCGCTCGCCTGGAACGACCGTGGGCCCGCTAAGAGGGAAGCACAATTTCATAGTCACAGGTAGGGGATTAGGCAGATCAATTCCTGCCTGGAAATGGGCTGGGAGATAAAAATCCATCTCCAAATGGAGCTGTGGAAAGGGTTTGTTTTCTCGGTTTATTGAGCTGTAGGGGTCTTGCATTCAGTGTTCTCATTAAGGGAACAACAAGCTTGTGGGTTGAGAGGTTCAGTGGGGCAGCTGAGGGAGCCAGTTTGGGGTATCTCCTAGGGGCAGAGAGTCAGTGACCCTCTGTGGCAGCCAGTGGTGCCCCAAGACAGATGGCTGCAGGGTGACTTTATCCCTAACCCCTTCCCATCTCTCAGGTTCAAGCCAGAAGTGCTCCCTCCCAGGAAGGTCATGGCTGCCTGGCACAGCCTGTGCTGGCATAGAGCACTTTCATGCCAGCCTGCCGTGCCAGAGGCTGTCAGGGTACAAGCTGACACGCTGGGCTAGGCTGCAAGGAGAGGCTGTCAAAATACTTAGCAGCAGAATTAAACTGAAACCAGCACATCTGAGACAGGGAATCCTGCATCACAGCTGGACCCCACTCAATCACTTGTGAAAGCTATGGGCACGGCTGGGCAGAGATGCTCCTCTGTGTGCCAGCCCAGCCCTGACCCGTGGCTGGCAGGAGATGGCACTGCTCCTGCGATGCTTGGTCCAGATGCAGGCACAAAGCCACTTCTTGGGGGTCAGGCTGATGTCAGAGCAGCTGATGAGCAAACCTGGATGGAAGATGGGGGGTGAAGGGTTGGGGGAGAAGGGGGAATCCTGCAGCTTCTCCTGGCAGTGTCAGCAAAGGGCATCACCACTAACCATCATGACATCCAAATGATGTGGGGGGTGAAGGGGAGAAGCTGGAGCCTGTCTAATGAGGATGGGATGACAGCAGGGACATCACTGAGGGGCTGCTGGGACAGCAAGAGGACACCAACCAGTCCCCTGTGCCAGCTTCAGGAGGGGCCAGGACCAAGCTGCCCCATGGTGCCCATGTGCTCCTCAAGCCTGCACACAGCAGCTCTGGTGGAGAAGCCTGCATTATTTATGGGCTGCTATCATCCCCCAGGTATTATTTGTGTAACCATTAGTTCCTGTAAAGTGTATGAAAGAAGCTGTAAAATATCAAGCATCTCCTCACTTCAGCTCCGAGCTGATTATTTTCCTGCCTGATTTACCAGGCTCCGTCTCAGCAACTTAACCCTTTGTAACCATCCCAGTGGTGGAGACCTGTGGGGACCCAGGTGTGCTGCCAGCCCCCAGGAGAAGCTTCCTTACCTCATCCCCATGGGAAAGGCAGCATGAGATCCAAACTCCAGCTGAGGCTATGACAAGAGAGGAGGCAGCTGGACTGTGTGCTCCCACGCTGGAAGCTTTTGTCCTCACAGAGGTGCTCCAGGCTGGGAAGCAGTGACTCTTCCCTGGGTAAATACATTTGGGAAGAAATGCTTTAGTCAAGGGCATAATGAATTTGGAGCCTTTTAAATGTGACAGTGGCTAAAGCACAAACAGCCTTCTGCAGCCTTAAATGTCAGCTATAAAGATCAGGCTTTCTCCTCCCTCCCCCGCGCTCCTGGGCCACCCAGTAATTTACAGCTGGACTTTAGAGAGGCTTGAGGCAGCAGCTGCAGCTGTGTCCCTGCATCCCTGTGTCCCCAACATCCCTGTGCCCCTGCATTGCTGCATCCCCAGGCCCCCACATCCCAGGGCACTGCCCATACCCCACAAAGAGGAAGAGAAATCAGGGGAAAGAGCTTGGGGTGAGGGAAGCAGGGGAATAGTGAAGAGGTGATGGGGTACAACCAGCATGGCTTCACTGAGGGCAAATCCTGCCTGACAAACCTGGTGGCCTTCTGTGAACAGGTCACAACATGAATAGATGAGAGGTGAGCAACTGATGGCATTGACCTGGCAGGAGCAGCACAAACACAGGGATGGGGACAGGGAGCAGAGCGTGGCAGGAGCAGCACAAACACAGGGATGGGGACAGGGAGCAGAGCGTGGCAGGAGCAGCACAAACACAGGGATGGGGACAGGGAGCAGAGCACGGCAGGAGCAGCACAAACACAGGGATGGGGACAGGGAGCAGAGCACGGCAGGAGCAGCACAAACACAGGGATGGGGACAGGGAGCAGAGCATGGCAGGAGCAGCACAAACACAGGGATGGGGACAGGGAGCAGAGCGTGGCAGGAGCAGCACAAACACAGGGATGGGGACAGGGAGCAGAGCACGGCAGGAGCAGCACAAACACAGGGATGGGGACAGGGAGCAGAGCACGGCAGGAGCAGCACAAACACGGGGATGGGGACAGGGAGCAGAGCATGGCAGGAGCAGCACAAACACAGGGATGGGGACAGGGAGCAGAGCATGGCAGGAGCAGCACAAACACAGGGATGGGGACAGGGAGCAGAGCATGGCAGGAGCAGCACAAACACAGGGATGGGGACAGGGAGCAGAGCACGGCAGGAGCAGCACAAACACAGGGATGGGGACAGGGAGCAGAGTGTGGAAGGAGCAGCACAAACACAGGGATGGGGACAGGGAGCAGAGCATGGCAGGAGCAGCACAAACACAGGGATGGGGACAGGGAGCAGAGCGTGGCAAGAGCAGCACAAACACAGGGATGGGGACAGGGAGCAGAGCATGGCAGGAGTAACAGAAACAAGAGGATGGGAACAGGAAGCAGAGCATGGCAGGAGCAGCACAAACACAGGGATGGGGACAGGGAGCAGAGTGTGGAAGGAGCAGCACAAACACAGGGATGGGGACAGGGAGCAGAGCATGGCAGGAGCAGCACAAACACAGGGATGGGGACAGGGAGCAGAGTGTCAGGAGCAGCACAAACACAGGGTTGGGGACAGGGAGCAGAGCGTGGCAGGAGCAGCACAAAGCCATCAGTCACCGCCCGGGGTGTGCGGGCTCAGCCAATCGAAGCAGAGCCTTCACCTCCCGCAGCCCCCGCGCCGCACCGGGGCCGTATTTCCTGCCCCGGTACCGTTCCACCGAGGCATTTATGCTCTCCTTCAAACACCATCTTTCTTCCCTCTCTGCCAGGGCTGACGTTGGCGTTTTTGTGAGAACGATTTTTCTTCGGTTCAGCTCTTGCCACCACCCCCTCTGACCCCAGTCTCCTCCCTGCTTTCTGCTAGGGGCTTCTGTGCTGGAAAATGAGGTGGAAAAAAAAAAAGAGTCAGTCAGGAAAACCATTAAGAAACAGCATAAAATCCACTGCTCTTACCTAATGTTGTTCAACTGATGGGATTACTGCCCACAGGGACCAGAAACTCCCTTCAGGAAACTGCATTCCCCAAGTGCTGGGTGAGCACTGCTGCAGTGAATGAGTCCAGCACTGGGACTCCTGCAGCAGTGAGGATGCTCGGACCATTTGGGGCTCTTTTCTCTCCTTTTCCTTTGGTGTTGCCTCAGTCATGCTGTGAGGTGTTGCCTCAGTCATGCTCATGACTTTGCCCTCCCATGGCTCATTTCTTGAGCTGCTGCCAGTCCTGATCACCATGGGGTTTTCTGGCACTGGTGGGAAGCAGAGAGCCACCAGCCACAGCAGGACCCTGAGCTGCCCTGTGTGCTGCAAGAGGAAATGTGGCATTTGAGTACAATTATTCCTAAGGATTCCAATTATCCTGCAACAGAGTTTGACAAGGAAAAGAAATGGGAAAGCTGAGCAGCAGCAGCTGGCTCTGTGCTCATTAGTTGGTCTTATCTTGGGATTAGATTAGCCCTAGCAGTGATGGGATGAACCCCAAACTCTTCAGGCTAGAGCCTGAGAGCGGGGCTGAAGTTGCAGAGCTGTGCTGGACACTTCAGCCCCCCCAGCCTGGGCTACTGCTGAGTGTTCCCAGAGGTGAACCAAAGCAAAACCTTTTAAATCAGCTCTGATCCCAGCAAAGATTTTCTCTGGGCAGCAAACAAGAGCCAGCAATGACTGATACAGGTGACAAAAGTGCAATTGGAAAGTGGAGCTGCTGCTGAATACCAACAGGGCTGCAGGAGTTCAGTGCTTCCCAGAGGGACAAACGCTGCTGCAGGGCCACACAGCTCCAGTCACCTTCCTGTGGTGGGCATTGTCCATGCTATGGACAGCATTTTCCATCCCCATCCGTCACCCTGCTGGCCAGGGAGCTGCTTCCTCAGTCATGGTTCCCAAATTTGGCCTTTATCTCCATGAAAAAATGAGCAGCCTTTGGAAATGCTCCTGAAAGGTACCCAGGAGGAAAACTGGTACAGAATGGTGAGGATGGTGCAGGAGTAACACCATTTTGCCAGCAGTGCTGCTGGCATCACAGAGCAGTTTGACAGGAAAACTAATGCAAAGCCTCTACTCCCAGCTCCAGTTTGGTGCTGAGAGGGAGGCCTTTGCCTAAGCTTCCCAGAGGTGATGGATGCATGCACCTCAGGATGTTGACTTGCACAGCACAGGTTTCTCTCTTGGGAAGCCCTTTCCCTGCCAGGCATCACTATCCATGAAATCACAGAGTTGTTTGGGTTGGAAAAGTCCATGCAGTGAAACCAACCACCCAACACCACCATGGCCACTGATCCATGTCCCAAAGTGCCACAGCCACATATTCCTTGAACACTTCCAGGGATGGGAACTCTACCACCTGCTTGGGCAGCCTGTGCCAATCCCTGACCACTCTGGCAGCAAATAAATTTATTCTAATCTCCAACCTAATCCTCCCCAGCACAATTCCAGGCCATTTCTTCTCCTCCCATCACCTGATACTGGGGAGAAGAGCCCAACCTCACCACGCTGCAATCTTCTTTTGCTGGACAGATCCTGGGCTGCATCAGAAGTGTGACCAGCAGGTCGAGAGAGGTGATTGTCCCCATCTACTCTGCTCTGCTGAGACCCCACCTGGAGTACTGCATCCAGTTCTGGAGCCTCCATTACAAGAGGGATGTGGAGATGCTGGAGTGTGTCCCGAGCAGGGCCAGGAGGATGCTCAGAGGCTGCAGCAGCTCTGCTGTGAGCACAGCCTGAAAGAGTTGAGGCTGTGCAGGCTGGAGCAGAGGAGGCTCCCAGGGGACCTTCTTGTGGCCTGCCAGAATCTGAAGAGGGCCTACAAAAAATCCAGGGAGAGTTTTTTGGCTATGAGGGAGCAACAGGACTGGGAGGAATGGAGCAAGGCTGGAGGTGGGGAGAGTGAGGCTGGAGGTGAGGAGGAAGTTGTTGAGCAGGAGAGTGGTGAGAGGCTGGAATGGGTTGCCCAGGGAGGTGGTTGAGGCCCCATGGCTGGAGGTGTTTGAGGCCAGGCTGGCTGAGGCTGTGTGCAGCCTGCTCTAGGGTAGGGTGTCCCTGGGCATGGCAGGGGGGTTGGAACTGGCTGCTCCTTGTGCTCCCTTCCAACCCTGCCTGATCCTATCATTCTATTCTATGACTCCTGGCTGGGGAACCATGAAAAGCATCATCTGAAACGTAGTGGGGGGGGGAGGAAAAAGAGGGAAAAAACCTCCACCTAAAAATTTCCTTTCAGATTATTGAACCAACTGTAGTAACCTCTCCCCATTTAATATGTATGACCTGCTCCATGTGCTCCACTCCACTCCAACTGGTGGAACATCTTGCACAGCTACATGAATCATCGGGAGGGTGGCTGGAACATGAGGGGCCAGTTGTAAATGCAAGGAGAGGGAGGAAAAAAAACCCACATCAGCTAGGCACATAAAACATGAACCAACTCTCTCCTTTTGGCTAAGGGATTTTGAAGGGAACCCAGCTCTGAGCACGTGGAAAATCCAGGTGTTGCTGTGAGACCCTGGAGCAGGGAACGCTCCAGGAACGTGGCTGAGGGCAGGAGCCTTTATTAGCTGCTACAGCAGAAACCTGCTCCTAACACCACACTCTTCAGAGCTCTCGTTTAAAGGTGTGCTGGAGCTTGCTGCTTCCTAATTACCTCCTATGTTCTGCATAATTTTTGTTTTTAATTTCAGATGGGAAAACACCACAAACTCACTAATTAATTACTTTTTAACCCCGGCGCAGCAGCCGAAGCAGCCTCCTTGCCACGCAGCCTCTCCGTGGGGAACCATCCCAGCACCAGCAGAAGGGCTAATTTTCATAGTATCACAGTATCATCTGGGTTGGAAGAGACCTCACAGATCATCAAGTCCAACCCTTTACCACAGAGCTCAAGGCCAGACCATGGCACCAAGTGCCACGTCCAGTCCTGCCTTGAACAGCTCCAGGGACGGCGACTCCACCACCTCCCCGGGCAGCCCATTCCAGTGTCCAATGACTCTCTCAGTGAAGAACTTTCTCCTCACCTCCAGCCTAAATCTCCCCTGGCACAGCCTGAGGCTGTGTCCTCTCGTTCTGGTGCTGGCCACCTGAGAGAAGAGAGCAACCTCCTCCTGGCCACAACCCCCCCTCAGGTAGTTGCAGACAGCAATAAGGTCTCCCCTGAGCCTCCTCTTCTCCAGGCTAACCAATCCCAGCTCCCTCAGCCTCTCCTCGTAGAGCTGTGCTCAAGGCCTCTCCCCAGCCTCGTTGCCCTTCTCTGGACACACTCAAGCATCTCAATGTCCCTCCTAAACTGGGGGGCCCAGAACTGAACACAGTACTCAAGGTGTGGTCTAACCAGTGCAGAGTACAGGGGCAGAATGACCTCCCTGCTCCTGCTGACCACACCATTTTGCAGAGATTTCACCCAAAGTCCCCTGGAAATGGAAGAAAAAAAGAAGCCCAAGGGGCTGGACAGTCTGGGGTTGGACTCCAGCAGCAGCCACTCACTGAATCTGGTGGATAAGAAGCTAACCGTGGTACAGCAATGTGCCCTGCTGGCCAAGAAGGCCAATGGGATCCTGGGGGTGTATTAGGAAGAGTGTGTCCAGGAGATCAAAAGATGCTCTCCTCCCCCTCTGCTCTGCCCTGCTGAGGCCTCATCTTGAATGCTGTGTCCAGTTTTGAGCTCCTCAGCTTAAGAGGGACAGGGATCTGCTGGAGAGGGTCCAGCAGAGGACTAGGAGGATGATGAGGGGACTGGAGGGCATGGCTGATGAGGAGAGGCTGAGGGACCTGGGGCTGCTTAGTCTGGAGAAGAGAAGACTTGCAAACATTTATCAAATCCTAAGTATCTGAAGGCTGGTCAGGAGGTGTGTGTGTGGGAACAGGCACTGCCCCCTGGGATAGGACAAGGAGCAATGGGTGTAAGTTGCAGCAAAAGAGGTTCTGCCTCAACACAAGGGGGAACTTCTTTACCGTAAGGGTCACAGAGCACTGGCACAGGCTCCCCAGAGAGGTTGTTTGGTCTCTTTCTATGGTGCGTTTCCAGGCCTGTCTGGATGTGTTCCTCTGTGATCTGGGTTAGATAGGATTGTCCTGCCCTGGCAGGGGTGGTGGACTCAATGATCTCCTTGGATCCCTTCCAACCCCTGACATCCTATAAGCCTCTGAATCCAACCCTGGCAGTGGCTGCCCAGGAGCAGAACCTGTGGCTGAGGTGACACCAAGCAGTGATGGATGGACTTCATATTTTAAAAGCCCGTGAGCTGCTGAAGAGAAAATGGTTAGAGAATCTAAAGCAGCTCAAAGTACCACAGGGGGTGTGGGGGAGGAGTAAAAATCATACAATAAGAAGTCAAAAGGAAGGGGGCGGTGGCAGTGCTGCCAAGCCCACAGTCAGCTCCTGGCTGGCTCCAGGGTCAGCTCCTGAATTCTCTATGCTGGGCCTTGTTCCTGAAGTTTCCAGAAAGCCCAGCAGGTTTGGCTGGCAGGCTCTGTGCCCTCTGCCCTGCTCCTGCCAGCTGCCCTATTTTTCTCACTGGAAACATCCAGTTCAGTTTTACCCAATTCCATCAGGGGCCAACAATGCTTTGGGCTCAGGGCAGGCTGCTGAATCCAGGGGGACCTTCCCTGTGAGGGTCTGGGTTCCTGGGGCAGGTGAATCACTTGCTGCCTGGCACAGCCAAGCTGGGAACCCTTTCTTCCTTTGTTTTTATGAATCATTCATGTTTTCATCAACTTAAAAAGCAAACAGGCGAATGTAAACGTCGGAGTTTTAAATGGGAACACATCGACGTGAAAACAAACAGGGGTTTAATTTCCTTCCCTGTAATTCCTGCTGAATGCATGGTAATGAGGAGGGGGAGCTCAGTGCTGTTGACAGAAGCTGGGGTAATGAGGCACACGCCTGGACTGGTGATGAGGAAGAGGAGAGTGAGCACAGCCTGGCGCAGGGCTGCCCGATGCCAATACCATCATCCCTATCCCACTCTGCCAGCATTGATGCCCCCATCCCACTCTGCCCAATGCTGCCATCTCACCCTACCCAATATTATCATAGAATGATAGAATCAACCAGGTTGGAAGAGACCTCCAAGATCATCCAGTCCAACCTATCACCCAGCCCTATCCAGTCAACCAGACCATGGCACTAAGTGCCTCATCCAGTCTTTTCTTGAAGACCTCCAGGGACGGTGCCTCCACCACCTCCCTGGGCAGCCCATTCCAATGCCAATCACTCTCTCTGGGAAGAACTTCTTCCTAATATCCAGCCTATACCTACCCTGGCACAACTTGAGACTGTGTCCCCTTGTTCTATTGCTGGTTGCCTGGGAGAAGAGGCCACCCCCCCACCTGGCTACAATGCCCCTTCAGGTAGTTGTAGACAGTAATAAGATCACCCCTGAGCCTCCTCTTCTCCAGGTTAAACAGGCCCAGCTCCCTCAACCTCTCCTCATAGGATTTGTGCTCCAGGCCCCTCACCAGCTTTGTTGCCCTTCTCTGGACATGTTCCAGCACCTCAACATCCTTCTTGAATTGAGGGGCCCAGAACTGGACATCATCTCCAAGCAGGTCTGAGGGGGATGTCCAGGTGACCCCGAGAGGTGTTGGGCCAAGGTGAGCCATGGATGGAGGTGGCAGAGCAGGGTCAGGGCAGTTCAGGACTGCTTCAGTCCTGGGACACATCTGCTGAGGACCATGGCTGTTCCTTGCCTGTGCCAGCTGCGTGGTGCCATGTGCTGCCAGAGCCTGGTGAGCTGTTTGCACCCCTCATGCTCCATCAATCATTTTTTCATAGAGTTGGAAGATTATAGCTCCTCACGCAGTACCTCCAGTCCAGCTTGTCAGGGGAAAACTCCGGGGAGAAATTCAGGGAGATGTATTAAAGCCATCCAACACTTTCTCCATGGCAACTGGGACCAGTGCAAATCCCATCAGCCCTGCCTGGAGCAGGATGAGAGCTCCTCTGCAGCTCTTACAGGCACCCAGATAGCAGCAGATAGAGAGAAACATCTTCATTAGCTTGAGACACTTCCAGACCACGACCCACGATAGTGCAGCATTAACGCCAACCACTTAGCACTTATGAAATGCCCTCGTGTGGGGCTCCTCAGCAGCTCACCTCAGCCTCCTCCCAGCTGGTCTGAGGGATCTTCCATCATCAGGGACGCATCCAGACGCTGGAGCAGACAGGCCAGGGAGCGATGCTATCGGGCAGCGTAACCGCAGCTGCAGGCAGGACAGCACTGAACCGCCTGGCAGAGATCAAAGAAGAGCATCTCCACAACAATGCATAATTAATGACACCATTATTAACTTCCAAGGTCCTGATCTGTTTGTTGTGGCATCCTCTGCGTGGCAGGGAGAGCCAGACAAAGCATGAGTAGGAGCTCCTGCTGTAAGGAGCAGATTTCCAGCGTTTGATACCCAAAGTTACAGCCCCAGAGTACATGGGAAAGGGCTTTAAAAATAGCCCCGGGTCTGTGTCATGGCCACTGCCAGCCAGAGCTTGTCCTACATTCCTGGCTGCTTTAATCCCTCAGACCAATGAAAAATCCCTGCTCATCCTCCTGGCAGGTGAGCTCCAAGTTCCAGCTTAGAGAAGAACCTTTCCTGTAATTAAGGGCTTCACCCTCCCCAGCAGCAGCAGCAGCAGCCTCTGCTCACCACAGGGCTGGTTTTGGCTGCTGCAGCCTCACAGGGCTGGTTTTGGCTGCTGCAGCCTCCTCTCTGTAGTGCAGCATCTCCTGGGTGCTCACCACAAGTGGGCTTGGCCACAGTGGCAAGCAGGCTTCCTCAGGCCACCACACCGAGCTGGATGGCAACCTTGACATGCCACCACATCAGCCACACTGCCTGCACGAAGCCAAGAGGAGTGAGGTCACAAGGAGCAGGGCTCTGTCGGTGCCACCCAGCCACAAGCCTCATTCTCCGAGGAGAAAATCCTGGTTTGAACCACTGGAGCAAATCTGCAATTTCACTCCCACCCAAGCCACCAGCCCAGCCCCTTTGAAGTCTGCCATGCCCAATCCATTATTAATCACTGCAAATCTGGTCTAATCTCTACAAGCACATCCAGCACCCCACCAGCAGCCCCGGTGCCAACGTGCTGCAGGGAGCCCTGTGCCAGGGCAGCTCTGGTGCCTCCTCTCCACACAGCACCTCCCAGCAGCAAGATTCAAACAACAGCAGGCTCCACCTGGTGCAGTCCTTTTCATTTCAGACCATGGTCTAATGCGTGACAGATTCAGTGCTGCCAGACAGCTTGGATTTGCAGCATCCTTTCTTTCCAATGCTTTACTTTTTTTGCTCCTAATAATCCCTGTGAGGCATCAAATGTCCCCACTTGGGTTCCCAGCTTCATGCCAAGGCAGGAAAATAATGTTCTGCTTCCTACCCAAAACTTCAAGGCAGATCCTGAAAGTTGTCCTGAGCAGGAGCATGGCTGAAGGAATCCAGCAGTGCTGGCCTAGGGAGGACTTGCTGGTTGAGAACTGAGAGCTGGGATGGGATGAGGAGAAAGAGAAGTCATAGAATGGTTTAGGTTGGAAGGGACCTCAAGGATCAGCCAGTTCCAACCCCCTGACATAGGCAGGGACACCTCACACTAGAACAGGTTGCTCGAGGACTCATCCAACCTGGCCTTGAGCATCTTCAGGGAGGTTGTGGAATCACATTGGGTGATTCTGTGCTCCACAGCCTCCCTGGGCAACCTGTGCCAGTCTCTCACCACCCTCACTGCAAAGAACCCTTTCCTAACATCCAGTTTCAGTCTTCCCTCTGCCAGTTCAAACCCATTACCCCTCATCCTGTCATTACAAGGCCTTGTCAATAGTCCCTCCCCAGCCTTCCTGTAGCCCCCTTCAGATACTGCAAGGCCACTCCAAGGTCTCCTCCAAGCCTTCTCTTCTCCAAGCTGGAGAGACACAAATCTTGTAACCTGCCCTCATAGCAGAGCTGCTGCAGCCCTCTGAGCATCTTGGTGGCCTCCTCTGGACTGGCTCCAACACTTCCATGTCCTTCATGTGCTGGGGGCTCCAGGACGGCACCCAGGACTGCAGGTGGGGTCTGAGGAGAGCAGAGTAAAGGGGCACAACCCCTCCCTTGCCCTGCTGCCCACACTGCTCTTGCTGCAGCCCAGCACAGGGTTGCTCTCTGGGCTGCACTCACTGCAGGCTCCTGTTGAGCTTTTCATCACCCCAGACCCCCAGGGTCTCTTCCTCAGGGCTGCTCTCAGCCATTCCCCACCCAGCCTGGAGTTGTGCTTGGGACTGTGCTGACCCAGCTGCAGAACCTTACATTTGGCCTTGTTGAATTTCATGAGGTTGACCTGGGCACTCTTCTGCAGCCTGTCCAGGTCCCTCTGGATGGATCCCTGCCAGGGGATTCCTGGAGCTGCTCCTTGGAGACACAGCAGCCACACTGCTGTTACTCATAAGGCCACAGCTGCCAGCCTGGACCTTTCATCAGCAAGATGCTGATGGCTCCTCTAGATCCACCTCGATGGCAGAGCCCTGGCACTGGGGCTGGTGTTGCCCCTTGCTCACCACACACCTCCTCAAGCTGAGCAGGACCGGGCAGGAGGAGCAGTGCAGGCTGCAGCCAGGCGCCAGCTCCTTTTGTCTCGGCTGACAAACGAGTCTCAGCTCCAAGAGCAATTTAGTCTGGGAATAAACATCCAAGTCCCCACTGCTAGGGCTGAGGCACTAAATGAGCTGAGCAGGAGGAGGCTGCGGCGAGCTCAGCTTCCAGGCACTTGGTTTTCACTTGACTTCCTCAGCTGGCAGCTCGCAGCGGACTCAACCCTCTCCAAGAGGAGCAGCTCCTTCCTACTCGTGCCAAGGACTCTGGCCAGAAAAAGCCTTCCCCCTCCTCCCCCCTCCTTGATGCTGCTCATTAATTTTGTTTGTTTTCTTTTTTTAAAGCTTTTGCTACTTCTCTAATTAGGAAGCCACTGAAGGGGGGGGGGGGGGGGGGAGGAAATAAAGAAGCCAAAAAAAGGAGGAAAACTCAAGGTACAAAACTCAGCTGGAGCCATCCCTGCTGAGCTGCCCAAACCCCTCCTTAGCGATGGTGTGGGCAGCGAGGCCACCACACCTTCACCTTCCTCCTCCTCTGAAGGTAACTCGTTTAGTGCCTCAGCCACGTTGATAAACTGACAATAAAAATGCAGAGGGAGCTGGAGTTGGGTCGATTTGTTTCAATATTTCTGACAGAGCTGCCACAGAAGCCGGAGCTGGGGACCCAACAATGCGATTGCCTGCCGGGGCAGCGGCGCGGCACCGCCTATCAATTATGCTTAAATGCCACAGAGATAATGAGGCTGCACCCGAGAAGATTTATCTCCCTTTTTCTTGCTCTGAAAACGCTCCCAGGCAGTGATCTGATGTGACACAACCTTCCTGACAAGATCAGGCCTCTGCAGAGGTGTTACTCTGTACCCATGCTGAGGATAGAGCTGGGGACCCAAACTCCAGAGCTGCTTTTCCTCCCTCGGTCCCCATTTCCTCAGTTCTGAGGCCAGAGCCAGGCTCTAACAAGTGAAAATCAGAATATTAATGTTCACCTCTTGGGGAGTACTTGGAGATGCCACTTCCAATGAAGGAGGGCATTCATTTCACTGCTTGTAAGAGACACACAGGCAGGTTCCATCACCATCAGGGAGATGTGCAGAGCTGGCTGCTGGCAGCCAAGAGCAGAAAGAGTCAATTTTTCTCCTTCCATTTACCAAAAGAAAAATCCTCCTCATCTGCCTGCTCTCTCCGAGAGGATTTCGAGCTGGAGTTCAGCATTCCTAACACTTCCCTATATTTAGAATCCCTCCCAGCATGTGGTGTGCACTGATTTTGGTAAATAAACTGCTGGGGGCTTCCCCTTCCCTTCGTTCCGGGGCACGTGTGCGACCCACGGGAGGGGAGTTCCTGATGGTTCAAATCAGGCTCTGCCTCGGTGCCTGGAGTGCAGCAATTGCTAATTGAGTCTCTTGGGGCTCCCAACACTTCTCAGCCTTGCTACCTGATTGCAAGCAGCTCATTAGTTGGCTTCTGAAAAGCTGCCACCCATCACCTCCGCATAGGGCTGGACAGATGGGAAGGGGATGTGGCATCACCCCGTGTGCTCTGCTTCTCCTCACAGCATCCCACCCCTGCCATGAGCTCACCCAGCCCTCTTGCAGGGGCACAGGCTGGTGTTTGGCCAAGTTTAACATCCACAGCTGTATTTCACCCAATCCAGCAGAAGATGAGGAGAGAAGAACTCTCCTCCGACCTGCCTTGCCTTTGCCCCAGGGTGGGATGTGACCCCCGAGATGGCAGGAGGAGAGGAATCCCAGAGGGCACACGTGAGGGCCATGCCACCTCCTCCTGGCTCTTGACACAATTCCCTGCAGGAGGAAATGAATGGCAGGGGCTGCGGAATGACAGGAGGTTGGCTGCAATACCAAACTGCTCCAAAAATAGCTTTCCCCAGCCAGAGCTGGGCTATTTTTAGAGCTCTGAAGCATCACATTGACAAGAGAGGGGTCAAAGTTACCTTTAAGCTTCTGAGATGCCTTTGCCCTTGTGCAAGCACCTTGGCTGCTCAGACAGCTACTGAACCTAATGCCACCAGCAGCTGGATTGGCATGGTCCTGGCTCCCAGCTCCCTCTGGAGCTTCAGAGCCTGGGCAGGGTCAGCTGGGACATGGCCACACTCTGTCCATCTAATGGATGGCTTTCTTCTGCACCCCACACAGATGACTCCTGTTTGTGGGCAGAATCCACAATTTAAAGCCTCACAGAAAACCTCCAGGCAGGGAATTCCCTGCCAGAGCAGGGCTCTTGTGCCAGAGCTACACACAGGAGGAACTCCCTGGGTGTTGGGATGCTCTTCCCCTGCTCTGACAGACACCAAAGGATGGGCAGGTAAATTAAACTCTCAGAGATCTGAGAGCTGCTCGAGTGGTGGGGACACAGTGGGGGCCCAGCTGGAGCAGTGGGAGCAGCAGTAAGTGGAGCAGGGCATGTGTAGAACCAACTCCTCTGGCTGCCCCAGCAACCAAGCCACCATCTGCATCTCAAACCACCCCAGCTCCCAGCAGCCATTCCCCCTCTTCTACCTTTCTTGCTCTACACAGTTCCAGGATGAATAATGCAAAGCAGCTGCTCAGCAGCACCACACATGAGGGCTTCCTACCCCCACAAACCTACACATCTCCTGTGGGGAGTCTTCCCACCAAGACAACTGAGCACCTGCTGCCCACAGCTTCTGCTGGCAGCTCTGAGGGATAGGAGGGAAAGTTTCTTTCCTGCAACAGAAACTGAAGGGTGCTGGAACAGGCCCAGGGAAGCAGTGGAGTTACCATCCCTGGACACATCCAAGGAATGTATGGTCATGGCACCTGGGGACATGGTCTAGTGGTCATGGAGGTGTTGGGTGGGAAGCTGGATTTGATTAGCTTGGAGAGAGCTTTTCCAACCTTAATGTCTCTGTGATAACCTTTAACTACAACATCTACCCATGCCAATGAACCTGCTCCTGGTGGAGGGTTCCTGCCCAACCCAGCTCTGCATCACATTGGGATGCTGAAATTCAAAGACCTCAGACTTGTTCATAGCAAGCAATAAAATAACAGGGATATGGCAGCCTCCTTTCCCAGCACTGATCAGCAGGACACCAGGAACGCTGCCTCTCTGTCCTCTGCATGCAAAAGGGAATGGCATGTCCCTAGTGACACCTCTGATCCAGTCCCTGCTGCCTCATAGCTTTTCTCTGCCCAAATTAAACCCACATCTCCACAGAGTTCCTGGCACCAGACCTTGCACTGCTTCCTTTAGAAGTAAGCAAATTAGCTGAGGAGGGAAACAGCTTCCCCAGCAGCCTGCTCTGAGTGCTGGGAGCAGATTGGCTCACACCTGAGCCACCTCCACTGCGTTGCAGTTTGAAACGTCCTCCTGGCTGAAGGGGAAAGAGAATCTAGGTACAAACTAACTACTTGGTCTCTTGTCTGGTGTCCTTGCAATAGAGCAGCAGCCAAACCCAGCAGAGAGCTGACAGTGCCCAACCACAGCTCCTGCTGCCCATTCCACTGTGCCACTGCCCGTCCCACCCTGCCCACCACTGTGGGCTTTGCTCACCCATTCTGCTGGATCGTGGCTGGCTTCTGCTTGTTCCCAAGCTGCCTTCTCACGGGAGCAGCCGAGGCACCAGCCAGGGCTGGGCAGGGATGCCCTCAAGGGCTGCGAGGTCAGCACCACACACAGCACCACTGGCAAAGCTGCTGCTGTTCTGCGGAGCAGGGCAGTGGCTTGCCCAGGGATCGTCCTGTTGTGGCTCACTTCCGAGGTGCCTCTGCCTGTCTCCTCTAACCTCAGTCCCACACAGAATCCAAGGGAAATGCTGCTTTCCCTAGGCTTGGGGCATAGCTTCTCTGCTCTGGCACAGCAGAGAACAAAGGAAAGAGGCTGAGAAAGCAACAAGAGACATCTTCTCCTCTAATGGGGTAGTTTATAACTCAGCATCTGCCAGCTCAGCAGCTCCTGCGGCAGCTGAGGGCAGTTTCCCAAGTGAGCCCATCCCACCCACAGCTGATCTCACTCATCACCCTTGCACTGGGGCAGAGGTTACTGCTTCATGTAAGAGAATCCTCCTCCTTCTCCCAGGGAGGTTGTGGCTGGGTGTGAGGAGGAAGTTCTTGACAGAGAGAGTGATTGGCACTGGATTGGCTGCCCAAGGAGGTGGTGGAGTTGCCATCCCTGGAGATGTTCAAGGCAAGCCTGGATGGGGCACTTAGTGCCATGATCTGGTTGATTGGCCAGGGCTGGGTGCTAGGTTGGGCTGGATGAGCTTGCAGCTCTCTTCCAACCTGCCTGATTCTGTGATTCTATGATTTTGCCTTCCACATCCCCTAACTCACAAAGAACCCATCTGTACCTAAACCACTGACAGCTTCCCATCAGCACCACACCTCCCTTAGCTGCCTTTGCTGCTGGGTGTTTGCTTTTAGGTTCTGCTTTTATCACACAGAAATCTTCCACCAAGCCCAAGGAAGAGGCTTTGCTGCATTTCAGTCACTGAATCCTCTCTTTAGAGGCCTCTCTTTGCCTGTGCCCAAATGCCAGCCACTATTTGCAGAGCAGCTCAGCTCCTGTATGGGGCACAACAATTGGAAAGATCCTGGAAAAGGGAAGATTTAGACAGGAAGAAATGCTTTACAGTAAGAGTGGGGAGACACTGAAACAGGTTGCCTAGGGAGGTTGTGGGTACCCCCTCCCTGGAGGTCTTCAAAGCCAGATTGGATCTTTAAGGTCCCTTCCAACCCAACCCATGTCAGCATTCTTTGACATTTCTGGAAGCAGCACCACAAGAGTCATCGAAATGAACTTTATCATTGTTGTCACCTCCCACTGATTGCCACTTGCCTGGGATACAGCAGGACCTGACTGAGACTTCCCACCCCTACAGCACAGCCCAGGGAATGCCAACAGAGCTCAGGACACTTGGGAATTCCAACAGGGTGAGAGCTTTGGTTAGCAGGAGGCTGGAAGAGGGGGGCTGGCTGCTCTGTGGTGGTGCTGGCTGAGCAGCCCAAGGAACAGGAGTTTTCTCTCAATGCAAATTGTTGGCTTCCACCAGAAAATGGAATTATTTCCATTTATCCATCTTTAATGAGGATCGTGAGAGCGTGGCACGGAGCCACCGCTGCCAGGATGCCAGCAGGCAGCTGGAGCTGGAGCACCTCTGGGTCCTGGCCCCTTGGTTGTCTTCTCCACCACCATTTCCCAGAGCCCAACAGCCAAAGGTCAGCACTAAAGATGTGAAATGCATCCTGCCCCCCCCCCCCCCCCCCCCCCAGCTTCCCCACGCCTGGCTGCCCAGGGCTGCAGATGGGTGGGATGGGCTGAGCTGTGAGACCGAAACTCGCTCATTAACAAGCTGTTAAATAATTAATAAGTTTATATATAATTGCTTCTGTGTACAGAATCTCACATTCCTCAGAAAACTATCATCAATTTTCAGTTAGTTCCACTCGAGGAGGCAAGGGCTGAAGCTCTCCTTTGAGCAGATGAATATTTATGCTGTGCTTGTTCTGTCTTGGGCTGGGAAGAGTGGATTGTTTGTCTTCCCAGCGCACACAGAGCGTGGGTGGTGGGATCAAGGTGGGTGGTGGGATCCACACAGGCCTGTCCCTGTTGCCCATTGGCTGCTCTGCATCATCCACCTCTGCTCGCTGCTCTCTGAGGCGCTGCAAAGTTTGGTCAGCCCAAACTTTGGAGATCAGCTCACGGCTCCCAAACGCTGCCAGCACTTGGGCCCCTGTTTCTGGGAGCACCCTTGGCAGCACTTGTGAGGTTATTGATCTGTTTATCTACTGCTTCACGTCCCCAGGATGGGGATGGGCAAGCAGAGGAGGGGATGAGAGTGTGGGGGCGATGCTGACCCAAGGTGATGTGCATCACCTGCCGCAGCGCTGGCAGCGTTCCCCTTTCCTCTGCTTCTCCAGACTTTTATGCTTCCTCCACTGCCCGTAACTTAGCCTCAAGGTCATTACCATCATTTAAACTCAAAGCAGTCCCAGTTTGGTAGGAAAAAATGCCTAAATGTGGCCAGATGACAGCCTGTAACTACTGCCTGTGCCATTGCCACAGAGATGCAGGCAGAGGCAGTATGGCACCGGGACTGCTCGCTGGAGAAGTGTCCTTTGTAGCAGCACAGCTGCCCAGCCCCTGAGCCAACCACCTCTGCCAGCAGCCAGCTCTCCTGCAACCTAGGGTTCACAGAATCACAGAAACATCCAGGTTGGAAAAGCCCTTCAGGATCACCAAGTCCAACCTAGAGCCCTACTCTACAAGATTTACCTTAAGCCATAGCCCCCCAAGCACCACATCCAAACAACCCTTAAACACAGCCAGGCTGGGTGACTTCACCATCTCCCTGGGCAGCTCATTCCAGTCCCTGACCACTCTCTTCACAAAAAATCTTTTTCCTAATGTCCAGTCTAAACCTCCCCAGCCTCAGCTTGAGGTCATTCCCCCTTGTTCTGTCTCAAATTACCTGTGAGAAGAGCCCAGCAGCAGCCTCTCCATAATGTTCCTTCAGGCAGCTGTACACAGCAATGAGGTCTCCCCTCAGCCTCCTCTGTTTCACACTACCCATCCCCATCTCCCTCAGCTGCTCCTCACAGGATTTATTCTCTAGGCCCTTGACCAGCTTCCTTGCCCTCCTCTGAACCCCCTCCAGCAGGTTGTGGGCATCCCTTGCAGTGACATTTGCCATGGCAAGCCTCATGTCTGAGTGGGTACCAGTCACAGAAATCCTACCAAGGACTCTCCTGTCCCGCAGGCAGCTGTGGCAGCTGAGCCACCCACCTGGGCAGTGGGCATGCTGCAAGGTCTCCTGGTGGAAATGAGCCCCCAATGGGGCTGGTGAGTGTTGGGTGTTGCACTGGTTAGACCACACCTTGAGTACTGTGTTCAGTTCTGGGCCCCCCAGTTTAGGAGGGACATTGAGATGCTTGAGCGTGTCCGGAGAAGGGCAACGAGGCTGGGGAGAGGCCTTGAGCACAGCCCTACGAGGAGAGGCTGAGGGAGCTGGGGTTGGTTAGCCTGGAGAAGAGGAGGCTCAGTGGGGGACCTTATTGCTGTCTACAGCTACCTGAGAGGAGGTTGTGGCCAGGAGGAGGTTGCTCTCTTCTCTCAGGTGGCCAGCACCAGAACGAGAGGACACAGCCTCAAGCTGTGCCAGGGGAAATTTAGGCTGGAGGTGAGGAGAAAGTTCTTCCCTGAGAGAGTCATTGGACACTGGAATGGGCTGCCCGGGGAGGTGGTGGAGTCGCCGTCCCTGGAGCTGTTCAAGGCAGGACTGGACGTGGCACTTGGTGCCATGGTCTGGCCTTGAGCTCTGTGCTAAAGGGTTGGACTTGATGATCTGTGAGGTCTCTTCCAACCTTGGTGACACTGTGACACTGTGATACTGTGTGCAGCACCAGCAAGTGGGGGTGTGGGGGCTTCAGAAACGCTTCTTTGCCACAGGAGGGGCAGAGGTGGCTGCCTCCACGGCAAGGTGCAGATCCCTACCCTGGGAAGGATATGACTCAGTGCCACGACTGCTCGATGCCAAAGCCCCCCCGAGCTGCACAGGAGCCTTTTTTGATCTCGGAACGCTCTTCCTTTCATTTTAAACCGCAACTCCTCAGCTTCCACTCTGTAAGAAGAAGTCCTGCAGCAGCCTCAGCTCGCGGCAGAAATTAAATATTTTGACTTTTCTGTTTATTCCTGGGGTGTTTTTTTTTGGGTTGTTGTTGGTGTTTTTTTTCCGAGTGTGTTCTGAGTGAATAATAAATCCGGGTTTGAGGTGGCTGGAGCTGCTTCCTCTGACACACAGGGCGAGGTAGAAACAAACACATCTGCTGCTGCTCCATCTAGCTCTGGAATAAAAGGAGCTGCGGTTTTAACGGCGAGAGAAAAAAAAAAAGACTAATTGTAATTACCGCGGCTCTCACCGGCGCTAATTAGCGGAACGTTTAAGCAGCCGCTAAGAGCCAGCGCTGCGCGGCGCAGGCTCTGCCACCGGCTCTGCGTGGGCTGCCAGCAGCAGGCTGCGCTGGGGTTGCGTCCTCTCGGTTCTCCTTGGGCACACCTTGGACACCCGGAGGGCACTTCCATCCCGTGGGAGTCGCAGCCAGCAGAGAGCTGCAAGAGGACAGAGCTGGAGGAAGGGGGAGGATGGGGCCGTGGGTGCTTAGCCATGCCGAGTGGGTGCTGCGCCAGCAGCAGCTCCTGATGGAGCTTGGGGGGAGATATTTCCACATCCTTTGCTCATCAGGCTGCCTGTGGGGATGGAGCTGGGAGGGGGGGATCGGGGAGCTGGGAGAGGGGGAACCGTGCACTGGGAGGGGGGGGATCCCTGCGCTCGGAGTGGGCGTCCAGGTGCTGAGAGGGGGGAATCCGTGTGCTTGGAGGGGGGGATCTGGGTGCTGGGAGGGGGATCCGTGCGCTGGGAGGGGGGATCTGTGCGCTGGAAGGGGGGGATCTGGGTGCTCGGAGTGGGAATCTGGGCTCTGGGAGAGAAGCTGCCTGGAAGCCCCCCCAGGGTCAGCAGGCACGGGATGGAAACAGCTGGGAATCACTGGACAGAAAATTGGAAGCTCCTGGGAGGATTTGCCCCAGCCTTGCCCTGTACATGCAGCAAAACCGCTGCTGCTTGCACTTGAGGGGCCAAGCCTCACTCTCCAGGCTGAATTCAGCTTTGTCCTTCTCCTCTCTGAACTTAGAATGGACTTTTGATTTTCTTCTTTGTTTTTTTTTCCCCCTTTCCATTTCCCCAGTCTGCCCCTAAGTGAGCAACACAGAGGCCATGAGTGGCTCTTTCAGCCTGTGCAGGGCAGCTTGGTCCCTCACATGGCTCCAAAAGTCCCACAGCCAAACCCTGGAACCATCTTTACTGCTGCTGTGGATGCCTGGAGCTGCCCCAGAAGGACAATACAGGATCACAGAAATATTCAGGCTGCAAAAGCTCCCTCAGGATCACCAAGTCCAATCGATATCCCTACTCTACAAGGTGCACCCCAAACCATAGCCTCAGGCACCACATCCAAAAGACTTTGAACCACAACCAAGGGTTGGTGACTCCACCACCTCCCTGGGCAGCACATCCCAATGCCTGACCACTCTTGCTGGGAAAAAAAAATTCCTAATGTCCACTCTAAACCCATCCAGTGGCAGCTTGAGGCCATTCCCTCTTCTTCTATCACTATTTACCTGTGTGAAGAGAGCAGCACCAACCTTTCTACAACCTCCTTTCAGGTAGCTGTAGACCTGCAGGACATTCATAAGGCACTAACGGCCTCTGGCTTTTCCCACCCCCCCTCCAGTCATAGAGGGGCTGCAGCTCTTCAGCAGCCCACATGCTTGGAAGGAAACCACCAAATTAACATCTCAAGAGCTCACCCCATGGGAAACTGCTGCTGCTGGCTCTGCGCTTCCCCTTCCCAGAGCTCAACTGCCTGAGGGTATCTTGTACCCTGCTATTTAAACCATTGCTCTCCAGCACAACGGCTTCAAGAACCAGCAGCCACACTTTTGGTGAGAAACATCTCCCCAGGCACCTTCCTTTGCATAAAGCCTCTAAACCAAACCAAACCAAACCAAACCAATGCAAGTTCAAGCGAGGGAAAAGTGGCAGCAGCAAAGTGCACTTCTAGAGCTGGGCTGGTGTGAACACTACCCAGCACCCAACTGGCTGCCCCACGTTGCAACAGCAGAGTTAGGAGCAACAAGTTCCTTCTGATCCTCCGGGCTAGAGAGTTCTAATTAGCAGCTGCACCATAACACTGGCTTTGAAACAAGCAAGCATTGGAATGAGGGAAGTGCCATCAGGTCCCTCCCTTGCACGTATAAAGCATCTGACCCTAGCTGCTGCCACTGGGGATGCTGCGGCCACTGGGGATGCTGCTGCCACTGGGGATGCTGCCTTGGCTCCTGCCATCAGTGGGGAAGAATTTTGAAGAAAGGAAAGAGAAAAAAGGGGGATTAGAATAGAATCAGTCAGGGTTGGAAGGATCATCTAGTTCCTACCCCCCTGCCATGCCCAGGGACACCCTACCCTAGAGCAGGCTGCACACAGCCTCAGCCAGTCTGGTCTTAAACACCTCCAGCTATGGGGCCTCAACCACTTCCCTGGGCAACCCATTCCAGCCTCTCACCACTCTCCTGCTCAACAACTTCCTCCTCATGGCCAGGCTGACTCTCCCCACCTCCAGCTTCTCCCTGGTCCTGTCACTCCCTTAGAGCCTAAAAAGTCCCTCCCCAGCTGTTTTGTAGGCCCCCTTCAGATTCTGGAAGGCCACAAGAAGGTCACCTGGGAGCCTCCTCTTCTGCAGCCTGCACAGCCCCAACTCTTTCAGTCTGTGCTCATAGCAGAGCTGCTGCAGCCCTCTGAGCATCCTTGTGGCACTTCTCTGGACACACTCCAGCATCTCCACATTCTTCTTGTAATGGAGGCTCCAGACCTGGCTGCAGTATTCCAGGTGGGGTCTCACCAGAATGGAGTAGAGGGGGAGAATCACCTTCCTCAACCTGCTGGCCACACTTCTCCTCATGCAGCCCAGGATCTGGTTGATGAATTAGGGAGTGGGGAGCCTGCAGCCAACACCTGGACCTGGTACAGGGCAGCCCAAAGAGCTCCCACAACTGCAAACGTGGATTGTGTTAGTGAGTGATGCTGCAGCATCCCAGACCACAGCCACTGCAAGAATTGAGCAGCCCAAACACCCTGCAGCCATGCAGGAGGGTATCACTGGGGTCAGGATATTTGTGTTCTCCCTGTCAAACCCATCCTGGACACCTGCAGCCATGCTGAGCATCACTGGGGCTGGAAGCATCACCGGGGTTGTGGTACCAGTGTCCTCCCTGTCAGGACCCAGCTGGAGTGCCCCACAGCCATGGGAGGCATCACTGGGGCCAGGGCACCACCATTCTCCATGGGCAGAGTGCATCGTTGAGGCTGGGATACTGCTGTCCTACCTGGCAGCACCTGGCACAAACACCCACTGGGAAGGCAGCATCTTAGCAAGGGCCAGCTGGGAGGCTATTACTTGCTCTCCCAAGCTCCCAGTCCACCCCAGCAGGCTGCCACACTACCTGTTGCCTTCCCTGTAATGGGCTGCGTTTATGCACACAGAGCATATGCTGCGGTGCCGGGTGCAGGGACGCCAAGATGCCATCTCTCACAGTTGTCTCTCTCCTTGCACTTCACAGGGCTGTAGGGAAAGATGACAGATGGCACCTCAGCTTACCACGGGTTCCTCCACACTGGTGGGGCCAGGGAAAATAGAGCAGCATGGAGTTCCCCAGGGAGGGCTCCTGGTCCTGCTCCCACCAAGACTCTGTCTGCTGCTGTGCCCGCAGTGCCCTTCTTGGGCAATCAAACAACCCAATTAACAGGCTGCTCCTTGTCACTGCCAATGCTGGGCCCCTGGATCTCCAAGTGTCTAATTAAAGCACACAGATGATGATAACATTTCATTGCACTCCATCGGAGCTCTGGCAGCTGCTGGCACTAACTTAGGTATCTCCACCACCTCTCTACTCCTCTGAACGGCACAACCCGAGACAGGGGCTGAGGGCAGGGAAGGAGCTCACCCCTGAGACTCCCAGAGCAGTGCTGGTGCAGAGCTGGGGAGAGGAGTGCTGCTGTTTTTCCTCAATAGTCAAAACTGCCTGCAAAGGTCACTGCTGAAACAGGCTCCAAGCTGTTCTCAAAGCCTCCTGCTCCACAGCCTGTTCCATCCCACTCCTGTCCTCAGACCAACCCTTCACATCCCACTCTTCATTCCAGGAGCAACATAAGGCACAAAGACCACGGGAAGGTGAAGACTCAACTCATCCCTGCCCAGACCCAGAGATGGAAGTCTGGGAAAACTCATCTCTTCCCCTGGGGAGAACAATCCTTGCTGAGGATCTTTGCACAAACGAGCTCCTGTGAGATCTGAGGGATCTCTGTGCCTCTGCAGGGGGCAGGGGCAGGACAAATCCAGTTAGTCACCCTGGCTGGATTACACCGGACCTTGTGCTGCTGCTGTTAGTAACAGGATTGTTTACACTGTAAGCAGCTTTACGTAACTGTGAATCACTGCTGACTTGTGGGGCTGCACAGATGGGACTTGCCAACCATCCCTTCTCTCTCTGCTCACGTCAGCCTCCTGCTCCCAGCCTAAAAAAAAATAAGCCCCAGCCCTGGTCACAAAGTGCCTGGCTTCAGTCCACCCCATGGTGCTCTGGGCATGGGATTTCAGACGGGTGGTGCAGCGTAAGGCAGGGGGCAGCAGCAGTGCTGAGGCAGGGACAAGTGATCCCCAAAGGGCATTTTCTCCTTTGAAGACGCACCCTGGGTGCCAAGGCAGAGCTACCAGCTCCCACCTAGCCCTAGGCATGAGATCACCACGTCCCAAACCCACCAAGGCTGCCAAGCAAGGGCTAAGTGGTCCCCACCTCCCTTATCTCTAAACTACAAGGGCTTGATGGCAAAGGCAGCAGGACCAAATCGCAGCCTGCCCCCGGAGCAGGCATCAGTCCCACCCAGCACCATTACATGCCTGTTCTGTCACAAGAGAGCAACCTCTCTGGGCTTCTCCTGCAGCCCTTTCTCCTCTCCATTCACATCTCTGTGTAAGTGACCCTGCAAACAGCGCTTGTAGAGCCGAGCTGGAGCATCGCTGAGAGGTGACAGGCAGGTGGGACACAGCAGTTCACATCTCTGCCGCTTCCTGGCATCTCTGCTTTGGCAAAGTGCTGCCCTTTCGGCATCAGTTTGTAGACTCAGCACAGCAGTGTGGAGCTAAAAATTGCTCAGGGGATGCAGGAGGGTAGGGGGCAACGGGCAGGACTGTCCTGTCTGGACACGGGGGCAGCTTCTGGAGCAAAACTGCAGGGGAGTGTCTGGAGACAGGCAGGAGCCCTCCCCAGCCCCGTGGGCTGGCTCTGGTGGTGCTGAGCTCCTGCTGCAGATGATGACAGTGACAACTTTGGGATCCTTCTGTGCCAGCCTGTGCAGCTATTTATTATTGTGCTAGATTTAGAGCACGGATTTAGATATTGATTGAGTCTGAGCCTCCGAGCAGAGAGTGCTAATTAGCACAGGCAACAAAGAGCCAGCTTTTAATTAAACACAGCTTGGCGAGAAGGACCTGTTAGAGACAGCTCTCCTTGTAGGAGATGCATGCAGGAGCATTTCCAAGCAGAGTTGGGTCTGGAAGGCTGCTCCAGGTTGGGGATGCCACAGTAAGAGAGCTCAGATCAGGACAGGGAGCTGGGTGGGTGGGTACCCTCCTCGCTAGGGTAGCCTCAAGTCAAGCACTCACATCACCAGGGCTGAGCAAAGATGTGGGCATCCCATTGCCCACACCACCTCCTCCTCCTCCAACACTGCCAGCAGCCCTTTTTTTTGCCAGTGCAAATAACCAAACAAGCAGCAGGGAAGAGAGAATAATATTAATATTAAAAAGGCATTGATAGTTTTAATCAAGCTTTGGGGGGAGAAGGCAGCTTAACACCACACTTACAGCTGATAAAATGTTTGACATTTGCTGGGGCCTGTAATGAATCTTGTC
The DNA here is from genome assembly GCF_015220805.1 of Pogoniulus pusillus. Classification (NCBI taxonomy): domain Eukaryota; kingdom Metazoa; phylum Chordata; class Aves; order Piciformes; family Lybiidae; genus Pogoniulus; species Pogoniulus pusillus. Next base: position 4,696,292 of record NC_087299.1, read on the forward strand.
TCAATTTTCTCTTTCAAAATGCCACTCCAGATACTCTATCTGTCTGTAGGGTTTAAAAAGCACTTATCCAACAAAGTGTTATCACCACGGAGAATATTAAAGCCATGGTTCAGAGCCCCCCCCGCCCCCCCCCCAGCTGCAGGGCTTGCTGACACTTGGGCACGGGAGGGGAGAGCTGGGGGCATCTCCATGGCCCCAGCAGAGCACAGAGCAGCCAAGCCAAACCATTTCCTACTGCTTTCCTAATGCTCCAGTGGGGAGTCATAGAATCAACCAGATTGGAAGGGAGCTCCAAGCATATCCAGCCCAACCTAGCACCCAGCCCTGCCCAATCAACTAAGTGCCCCAGCCAGGCTTGGCTTCAACACCTCCAGCCATGGCGACTCCACCACCTCTCTGGGCAGCCCATTCCAATGCCAATCACTCTCTCTGACAACAACTTCCTCATATCATCCAGTCTAGACCTGCCCTGGCACAACTTGAGACTATGTCTCCTTGTTCTGTTGCTGGCTGCCTGGCAGCAGAGCCCAACCCCACCTGGCTGCAGCCTCCCTGCAAGTAGTTGCAGACAGCAATGAGCTCTGCCCTGAGCCTCCTCTTCTGCAGGCTGCACACCCCCAGCTCCCTCAGCCTCTCCTCATAGGGTTTGTGTTCCAGGCCCCTCACCAGCTTTGCCTCCCTTCTCTGGACACCTTCCAGCACCTCAACATCTCTCTTGAATTGAGGAGCCCAGAACTGGACACAGCACTCAAGGTGTGGCCTGACCAGTGTTGAGTATAGAGGAAGAATAACCTCCCTTGTCCTACTGGCCACAAAGTCCTCAAGTTCCTGACTTGTTCTGCTCAGTTTGCTGCCAGCTCTGCCCATGCCCCTCCCAGGTCCTTCTTGCACTCGTTGACTGACCAGACACAGGACCAACCTTTGGTCCAGACTTGGGATGTTTGCTGAGCCACCAGACATCCACTAACTCAGAGGAGGTGCCAGCCCCCACAGAATGTATTTTCCTTCACTGTGACCATCCCCTCCTCCGCCTGTGCCTTGATCAGTGATGAAACCTGGCACCAGCCTTCCCAATCTGCTCTTTCGTGATAGACTGGAAAAGAGCTTCCCACCTTGGGATCGTGGCTTGGCTCTTCAGCAAGCCCTCCTCCGGGTGCTGAAAGGCAGCTCAGCCATCATCCTGTCGTGCCTTGCTCTTCCATTTCATTTGTATTTTGGCAAAGAAAGCGACAGGGATGTGAGATTGACCCACCCAGCAGCTCCAGACTCCTCCAACACCTCCCTGGAGCCCCGTCAGACTTGCAGGAATACTGGGAGCTAAGCAACCGTTGTACCAGTGCAGCATGCAAGGGCTTGGGCTGGGTCATGAACTCGTCCTGAGCCCCTGGGGAAGAGGTGGTGAGAGGAAAAGGAGCCTCTCTACCAGCCCTTCCCTTGGTGCTCTTGGCTGCCCGCGCTGCCTGCCAGCAGGATGGCACAGGCTTTGGGCTTTATCACCGCAGAGCAGTTGTCCTGTGTCAACAGAGCTGCCCCTTGGCTGGCACACGGACCCTTATCTGAGGAGCGTTCCTGCTCCCGCTGGAAGGAGGCTGCCGCGGGAAGCAGCAGCAGCAGCAGCGGCAGTCACTGCGCCGGCTCCAGCCCGGGCTTCCTTTGAACTGCTCCAGCCTCTTTCTCTGCTCCCTGCTCTTCAGAGGGAGGAAATAAATTATTCTATGGAAGGCAGTGCCTGTCTCAGGAGCCTGCTATAGAAAATTAGGTTTTAATAGCTTTGAAATGGAGGTTCTTTGGGTCAATAGGACAAGATTCAGCTGGTGAAATGACAGACACATAAAGGGAGAAAAGCAAATATTTTGTTACTCATCGGAGAGTCACAGCCCAAAGATAGCAGGCAGGAGCTTAAAATACTGCTGTGCTCTTCAGGCTGCTGGAATGTTTAGTCATAAGCTCCTTTCCTCTCCTTGTCTCTATGTATGTTAGCTCTGGGAATGGAGCACTTGGCTCTCTGTCCTCAGACGTGCCTGAGAATCCCTCAAGCCACTGCTGGAACTGAAACAGAAGTCCCCTGCCTCTCCTGGTGGCTTCGCAGCTCCTGGATGCTTCATGCCCGTGAAGTGAGGACCTGGAGAATGCCCCAAGAGACAAGGAGCTCACCAGGAGCAGGCACAGGAGGGGCCATGGCTGTGCCACTCACAGCTGAATCTTGCCAACGCTTCTGCTATTAGCAGCCTCTTACAACCCGAGCTGATGGGATGGCAGCGTCCTGCCCGTATGAGAACAGGTAATTACCAGTGAGTTATTTGAAGGGGGAAAATGCAATGAGCTCAGGACTGATGGAAATTAAATGGAAAGACATAAATGAGCTACAGACAATGCCCTCATTACCACGGAGCTGGAACTTGAGCCCCTTTTTGCTAATTAAAGACACAGCAAAATCAATTCAATGAAAACCAGGAGAGCTCTGGAGGCCTTTTCCCACACAGGGAGGGGAACTGGTGAGGTAGAGCCCAGGGCATGCCACAGTGCTGGCACACACCCTGTGTGCTCCCAAGAGTGCCCAAGGGCAAGACTGGGGGAAGCAAGGCCACTCACCACCATCAGAGTACCAGGAACAAAGAGAAAAGCCACCAAGACAGCCAGTGCTGGAATTGCTTCAGCTCAGGCAGGGTGGAAAACTTACAGAGAACCTCTGCCAAGGAGCACTGGAACGATTTGAGTCATTATTAGAGGGATGAATGGGTTATAATTATTCCTAATTTTGCATTCAGAGATCATTACCATCCCTGAGAAGGGCAGACAGGGAGCCCTTGAGATCCTGCAAGTTACTTCAGATATTCATAGGGCTGAGAAATGTCTCATGGTTTGGATGGGCTGTGATGGGCAAAGTGTCTCCAGCTGGAGGGACTGGGCAGTTTCCTCCAGAGGAGCATCCCAAGCCAGGCATCACTATGCTGGGCACCCAGGGCTCGTCAGCCTGGCACTGGAAGCAAATCTCCTGTCCACTGGAGAGCAGGAGGTGACAGCTCTGCTGTTGCTTTGTGGCTGTCCCAGGTTGCAGCTGCAGTGAGGTGAGACAAGCTGTGGTGGGCACCTTCTTGCCCTGATGCACATCAGTTCTCCTGCACTCAGAACAGCTCTGCTGCCAGGCAGCGACAGGGGTACAGCCACTGCCCAGCACGCTGTGGGTTTGCCAGCCTGAGCTGAGCTCCCACTGCTCCAGCCTGACACACAGGAACCAAATCACTGCATAAGCCTGTGCAGAGCTGTAGGAACTGTCACCTTCAACAAGCTCCTGGGGAAATCCTCAGGCCGGATTTCGTTACGGGCCTTTTATTGCTGAGTGGCAGCACTCATCCCTGCAGCACCCCGTGACGGGGCTGGACACGCTCCCTAGCGCCGAGCAGGAGGCTCCTGGCTCGCAGCACGCCAGGGCTCGCTGCACAGGCAGCAGCAGGCAGCTCACGCTAGCAAGATGCTCTAACAAAAGCTGTCTTCTGGGTCTCTGCTCAGCCTTTGTCCAGGAGGAACCTAAGCTCAGATCCTCCCACTGTTGTGTCAGCAGCAATAGGAGCAGTCTCATCACTAACGAAGCCAGAGCTGCCTCTCAGCAGCCCTTGCCGTGGGAGCTGGAGGGTTGCAAGTCCTGCCGAGAGATGTTTTTAATGTGGAAAGACTCAGAAATCAGCTGCAGGGGCAAAGCTCAAGTACCTGAAAAGAGAAACAGTTTCCTGGACTGGTCTGACCCCAGCCTACCTCTGGCTGAGCTGCAGAGCAGCAAAGGAGGCCATACAGCAGGGCAGGCTGAGGCCAGGCTGGCAGCTGCCTGCATTTACACCAAAGCTAATTTGCTCCATCACCTCCCCCGGTGTGAGTACTCAGTGCAAGGTCTGTGTGGGCTGCTCCAAACCTGCCCCACTCAAGGTGCTGGATCCCCCACCCCCTACAGCAGCATCCCAGCTGCTCCCCTGGGATGTGCTAAGCCCATGGGGCTAGAACACAGAGCCCAGCAAGAACCTCTCTCCTCTGACCAGGGGTGTGGGCAGCAGGAACTGGTGATTTACACCCCAAATTGTGCCTGCTGCACACAAAAATGTCACTTTGCTGTTAAGTATTGTCCCCAACTTCTGTCCTCCAATCAATGCCCAATTTCCTTCCAAGGATAAAGCTGTACATTATTTTTGGCTGACCAATTCAGCTCAGGGCACTCTAATTTTCCCCCATGCACTCAGAGGACAAATGCTTCCCCGTGACTGCCTCAGAGCAATGACAGAACAAGCACATTGCTAATGGCTGGCACAGTGCATGCCCAATGTATTCACTGTATTAACTTTGGCACTTGCTGGGTCTCGGGAGAAGCTCAGAGCTGCTCATGTGCTTCTCCCCCTGCTCCCCTGGCTCCCTTCTGCTCTCCAAGTTCTGCACAGGAAATTCCCTGTCCCCAGAACTGTGGCTGGCTGGAGGTCACCAATATTTGCTGGCTGCTTGCTTTCAGGAGCTGCTCCAACATGCCCGGCAAGGCTCCCAGATGGCATCGGCCACCCCTACGCTGGCAGTGCCTGAGCTAGGAGGTGCTCACTGCTCCCTGGGGCTTGCACACCATGGAGCCAAGGCACGAGCAGAGCAGGGAGCACGGGAAGGCTGCCAGGACAACGCCACCAAATGCTCTGTTGGCTCAGCAAGACCTGTGCCTGCAGCGTCCAGATGCTTAAAGCGTGGCTGGGATCTGCTGCAGGCTGAACTGCCAGGATGAAGGCTCTCAGAAGAGCAAGTGGGGGATGAGCCAGGTGGGAAGTCACCTTCTCTCCTCCATGCCAGGGCAAATCATCCAGATGCCATGCAGCAGAGGCAGCAGCAGGGTAGGTGGACCCAGGGATGCCCAGTAAAGAAACCCCCAGGAGTTCCCCAGTCCTGCTGGCCCTGGGGTTGGCACCAGCCCAGGGAGTATCTGCCTGCTGCAAACCCACCAGGAATCCATTTCCCAGGGCTCATTCTACAGCCACACATGGCCCAGGATTTTATTTTCAATCAAAACCAGAGCTGCAAGGTAAGACCCAGGTGGCAGCTGCCACGTGGGCTGGGAAAATTGCCCTTTGTTCTCCAGAAATCAATCCCAGAGATAACCCTTCAGAAGCAGGCAGCGTTCTCCAGGGGCTGCCAAGGACTTTCACAGGCATCACCATGAATAACAGTTTATCTACAGAGTTTCATTCAACATGAAGCCTCAGACGTGGCCTAGAATGATGGGGGACGCTGTGAAAATGGCTTTCTAAGCTATTGCTTTCCCTTCCCCAAGCTGCAGCAGCAGCAGCAGCAGCAGAGCACAGGCCGGAGCAGAGGCAGCCGAGACTCCAAACGTAATAAATAAGTCAGGGGAGCTGATAAAAATAAAGGATGAAATATAATTCAGGCACTCAGTGACAGATCCCATCTTAGCTGTGATAGAGGGTCTGTTCAAACTGTCATTGCTTCAGGAAATTAAAGAATGAGCCCATTAGTGGGGATATTTAAAGATGTTCATATTAAGATTATGACTTCCCAGCCTCAGCCCGCGCAGGGAGCAGGCTTCATTCGAAAGTCATTTTTCACTGCCCCTTTCCAGCCCTGCTCTGAGGCCCCCAGAGGTGCCATGGGTGGTTGTGACACACACAGAGAGAGTGTGGGTGACACAGCTAGGGGATGCAGCACCCAGTTCAATTCTGGGGTTGCTGTGGCAGTGGGGATAGCTGGCCCGAACTTAAAGTGCCTGCGGGCAACCCGTTCTGGCAGGGGGAACCTCACTGCTGCCCTGGGCCATTCTTTGGCATCACAGAGGTGCTTCCCCAGGGCCAACACAAGTGAGTGTCTTGCATACATCTGTGAGCACCCTGATTGTGTGCGAGCTCCTTGCTTGCTCCCTCGGGCACCCTGCATCCCTGCACAAGCTCCCTGCTCACTCCTTCAGGCACCCTGCATGAGCTCTATGCTTGCTTCCTCAGGCACCCTACATCCCTGCACAAGCTCCTTGCTCACTCCTTCAGGCACCCTGCATGAGCTCTTTGTTTGCTCCCTCGGGCACCCTGCATCCCTGCACAAGCTCCTTGTTCACTCCTTCAGGCATCCTGCATGACCTCTTTGCTTGCTTCCTCAGGCACCCTGCATCCCTGCACAAGCTCCCTGCTCACTCTTCAGGCACCCTGCATGAACTCTTCGCTTGCTTCCTCAGGCACCCTGCGTCCCTGCATGAGCTCTTTGCTCACTCCCTCAGGTCCCTTAGACATGCGTATGAGCCCCTTGCTCCCTCCTAACAGCCTGCACCGCATGGGAGCCCCTTACACACAGGTGGGAGCCCTTTGCTCGCTCCTTCGAATGCCCTGCACGCTCCTGTGAGCCCCTTGCACAAAGGTACGAGCCCCTCACAGACTCCTCCACCTCCCCTGCACACTCCTCTGTTCCCCTTGCTCTGTCCCCCAAGTCTCAGAGGACTCAAGAGCTGCTTCCCCTCTCGGCGGGCAGCGCAAACGCCGCTGCCGGCACCACCGGCGCAGAGCAGGGAGCAAAGGGAGCTTGAAGGACGAGGGGATTCCTGTTAAACCACCACAACGCTGGTAAGAAAGGTGGAGATCTCTAGTCCTGGCAGGCTGAAAACCTGATGGATAATTGTAATTAGCCTTCCGAATTTTTAATTATAGCAGGGGTATAAATAATCACAAAGCGCGGCTCGGCTAATGAGAGTCCTTGTGCCGAGGAACACAGGGAAGCATTTGTTAGGGAGACTTTGAAAGCTCTGCTGTTAATTAGGTGTCTCACCGCCAGCGGGGGTTCGGGAGAAGGAGAAACATGTATACAGTGAAATCAGGCTCATTGTGCGCGGCATCCAACAGCAATTATGGGATGGCAGGGTGCAAAAACGAACGCGCTACGCAATTAGCAAGTGGATCTGAAAGGCAGAGAAGAGCCTTTGCTGGCTCATGAGGTGCCTCTCAGAGGTATTTAATGCTGGTCAGGACCCGGGAGAGGAGGAGGAGAAGAGCTGATCTACCTTCCACAAGCTGGAGAGCATCCCTAGGTGGGCTCCGGCAGGCAGGCTGAGATGGAACAGAGCTGCAGGAGGACGTCACCACTGGGGCTCTGTGGCCCCCATCCACTGCTTTTATTGGCAGGGAAGCACAGTGGGAGGGGGAAGGCTTAATTAGTTTAATTAAGAGTGTGGGAAGGAGGGCCGGGTTGTGTTTCCCCACCTACAAATCCTAACAGGAGCACCTGGAGGGAGGTCCAGCCTCCCCACCAGCCTCCCCGGGTGCTGCCGTGATAAACCAGAACAAAATCCAACTAAATAAAACCAAAGCTGAGGAGAGCGAGCAACGATGTGCCCTGCCCCCTGCCCTCCCCTGGGTTCAGCGCTGCAGGGCAGAGCTCCAGCCTGGGCAGCTCACAGGTTTCCTACGTCGGTAGTGTGGCACGAAAAAGGGGGGAGGAGGAAGTGGTTTTTTGAGATAACAAAGCCCAGGAGATACTTCCCAAAGCCCATCTCTGCCTGGCTTTGGTGCCAAGCATGCAGTGCCCATCCCTATTACAATTTCTCCAGCCGCAGCCCAGCCCTGAAATCAGCGTCGAGCTCGGGGCCCTACGAAGACCTCCCACTCTGATTTCCTCCCTCCTCGCTTAAATGTTCTCTTTTGGCTACAAGTTCCAAGCCTTGCCACAGGAGTTTATGCAACTAATTATGTTTAGCTGGTATTTGGCTAAATCTAATGAAGCAATGATAAACAGCTCAGCGTTTTCTCCCCTGATGAATAATGAATATTAATGTGGCTGTCAAAACCCAACCTCTGCTCATGGCAAAAGATGCTAAAGCCTGGGCAAGGGATAAATTTCCCTAGGAAGGACTGGGTTCGGGGAATGCTGCTGTCTCCTCCTGCACAGGGCAGAGCAGAGCTGCGTGCGGACCCGGCTTCAGGTCTTGCAATGCTTCGGCCGAGCGCTGGGGCTCTGCCGAGCTGAGGGACAAGCAGACAAGGTTCGGTGGCTCTGTGTGTGCCACCAGGACTTTATTTTCCACGCAGGACATTGCACCGGGAGGGTAGCCCTGGCTCAGCAGCAACTTGAGCAGACCCACACCTCTGGTTTCCCACGCAGTGTCTCCGTGCGTGGCTGGGGCATTAAATACCAACGGGCAGGGACCGCATGTGGCTCCCATTGCCAGGAGGGTTTGCAGCAGCAGCACCGTGCCAGATTGCCCAGAGAAAGCACAAAAAGCTGCCTGATGGCTGAGGCAAGATCTGGGAAGCTACCTGTGTGCAGCTGGACCATCTCGTCTTGGCTGTAAATCATCTCCCAGCCTGGCAGCAGCTAGAATTTGCATCTGTGGCATCCTGGGAAGAAAACTCCGGAGCAGCCAGCACTGGAAAATCAACCTCACAGTGTCCTGAGCCTTAACCACAGCGAGATGAAGCCCGAGGGAGCAGAAAGGGACCTTTGGTGCATCGAGAGACAGAACCACATGCCACAGAAACTCAGAACTGGGAGGTAGAAAGTGGTTTGCTGGAGAGCAACCTGCACCAAAACCTTTTCCCTGCTTCAGGAGAAGCCTGTGCTGCTGCTCTGAATTCTTCCCCATTTTGTGCTTGACTATAAAAGAGAATTCCCATGAGGAATTCCAAACCCTTCATTTCTTCAAAAAGGGCAGAAAGGCTCAGAGGGATGTGTTAAGCTCCTAAGCACCTGTGCCCAGTGTCCGAGGGCTGAGGCAGCAGCTGGAGTGCAACGAGCGATTGAATCCATCCCTTTTGAGAGGCACAGAGGGATGGAGGTTGCTTCCCGGCTCCCCATGGGCAGCTGGCACTGCTGACATCTCAGCAAGGCAGGAGAGGAAGCACACCCTGGTGAAAGCTCTGGAAGTGGAGTGGAGAAGCAGCCAGAGGCTGCACTTTACCAACAGATGCTAAACTTTGGTTTTGGCAGAAGGAAGCGGCTCCGGCATCTGCTGGAGAAGACGGTGCTGCAAGGGCTGGGGAAGATGAGGGCTTCCAGAGCCTGGCAGCAGCCTGGCAGAGCCCATCGTCCCCCTTTGTCCTTCCACAGCTCAGAGAAAACAGGCTCCAAGCTGAGGAGAAGCAGCGAGGAGCCCACCCGCTGCCAGGGTCAGAACACTGACACACGGGAGGAGGTTTGTTTGCTGCTGTTCCTGACCTCCCTTCCCCACAGCTGCCCACCAAGCTCCAGCACTCTCTGGGTTTCCCTCCAGAGCCTGGCTGGGAAAGGGCCATGTGTTGCTGCTCCTCTGCTGCTGCCGGTTCCGACAGAGTGCTCCTCAGAACACCAGGGCGGGGGAGAGCGGCGGCTGGCACCGGTGCCAGCACAAAGCACATCCAAGGAAAACGACATCGAAGACGATCTGCAGCGCTGGAGATTAGCGTGGTAATGAGCTCTAATGGCTCGCTTTGACTTCCTCCTTTCAAACCGACTCCAGGAGGCTTGATACCGTGTCGGGAGATGTTAGATCCCTGGTCACACATCAGGCAGCTGTTCGGCTTCCAGAGGGTGAGGGCACAACATGGCACAGCATGGCACAAGGCTGCTGATGCTGAGCAAGGAGCTGCGAGGGGCCACAGTGGTCTTAGAATCACGGAACTGTAGAATCGTTTTGGTTCCAAAAGGTCTCTAAGATCACTGAGTCCAACCATGGACCCAGCACCACCACCATGGCCATCAAACCATGCCTCCACGTGCCATGGCCACAGGTTTCTTGAACACCCCCATGCATGGGGACTCCATCACCTCCCTGAGCAGCCTGTGCCAATCCCTGACCACTCTGGCAGCAAAGAAATTGTTCATCTCCAACCTAACCCTCTCCTTCAGGTTGGGCTCGATGACCTTTGAGGGCTTTCCCAACCTAACTGATTTCACGACCCTGTGATGCTGGCAGCAAACTGCAGCCCCATGGGTGCAAAGCACCCAGACCTCTGACGCTGTCACCTTGCTCCAAACCACCTCATTTCCATCAGCAGCTCGTGTCTGTGCAAAGCTTGAGCCAAACCAAGTCATCTTCTGCAGTGGGGTCGTTGCTGGGGGGGGGGCGGGGGGGGGGGTTGGGCATCACCTCCCAGACTCTGGCTGGCCCTGCGTGCCCTGCCACGCTCCGTGTGCTTGTGAGGAGCCATCTGGGTCAAACAGCAGGAGGAAAGCTCGGAACCTTCTCTCTCTCTTCCCCCCCTCCCCCCACACCTCTGAGAGCTCAAGGGCGAAATTCGAACATCAGAGGCAGGGAGATGTATTCCTGAGCTGATTTGTGAACATCTTGTTGAGACGTCTAGGATCAGATCTGAAAATATTTTAGTGATGCAGAGAGTGATTCAGAGAGTCATCTGGGTTAGCCACCCCTCGCTGAGGATGTGATTGAAATGTTTGTGGCTGAGCAGCAGCCAGGAAGAGCAGAGCAGTCATACCCGGAGTATAAACTGTCATGTTTATATCCCAGGATCTCCTCAGCCTCCTAGCAAGGCTGAAAGGAGCATTCATCATTTTCAGCCCTGCCCTTCGAGCTGCTGCGGGGCTCCCTCTGCCAGCACCGCCCCTGGCTTGAACCTGACGGCACCAGCCAGGTTGGGCAGAGCTCTTTCCTCAGCCTCGGGTCCAGCCAGGAGGGGTGAGATGCTCCTTGAAAGTTCCAGGGATGCCCCACGGCTCAGGAAAAGCTGCTCTGAGCTTTGCACAACAGAAATTGTAAGCACTGGAGGTTAGCTTCCTGAGCACAGGCATCATAGGATCCTAGGATGGGTTGGGTTGGAAGGGACCTTAAATATCATCCAGTCCTAACCTCCTGCCATGGATGGGCAGGGACACTTCCCACCAGCCCATCTTGCTCAAGGCCTCATCCAGCCTGGCCTTGAACACCTCCAGGGAGGGAGCATCCACAGCCTTCCTGGGCAACCTGTGCCAATGTCTCACCACTCTCACTGTTAAGAATTTCTTTCTCATCTCCCCTCTCCCAGCTCAAAGCCATTGCCCCTCACCCTCACTCCCAGCCCTTGTCAAATGTCCCTCTCTGCCTTTCTGTAGCCCACTTCAGCTATTGGAAGACTGCTCTAAGGTCTCCCCAGAGCCTTCTCCTCTCCAAACTCAACAGCCCCATCTCTCCCAGCTTGCTCCCACAGGGGACGTTCTCCATCTCTCCGGTCAACTTTACGGCCCATCCTCTTCTGTAGATGTGCTGGGGACATCCCTCAGCCTGTGGCTCCTACCCTGGGGTCCTTCCAGCATGTAAAGCATCCCAGCTGTGCCACAGGCAGCTGGGTGAGAGCAGGACCCGAGCAGGAGCAGCCTCCCCACAGGGACCTCCAAGCCCCTCGCTTAGCTCCTCGGCTGCCGGTGGCTGGGCTGAAGAAGAAGTGCCTCATTCCCTCCCTCCCTGGCCAGCAGCTGCCCAAAGACAAATCGTCCTCCCTTGGGGTGCACATTAGAAATGCTTAAGCAAATTAGCCATAAATAGCAAACGTACCATATGGGGCTGCAGATAATGTTTCATTATAAATTATCACATTCTCCAGGGAGAGACGCCTCTGCCTTCACACCAAAGACTTTGTGTTTCTTCTGCTGGGCAGAGTCTCAGTTTCTTCTTTTCTTTCTTTCTTTTTCTTTCCTTTTTTTTTTTTTTTTTTTTGGGTCTTTTCCACCCTTTTTTCCCCTCTCTTCTCTTAGTAACTGTTTCTGACAAGGATTGGACTCAGCAGCTGATTTCCCCAGCGTGGAACCACGGATGTGAAGCTCACTTCTGCTGCAAATCCTCTCGGATTTAACACTCCCTCATTACAGAGAGGAGTTAAGTCCAGTTCTGATGAAAGGTGCCTGAGTGAAAGCCCTGCAGAGGAAACGTTTCTGTTTATCCCCAAACAGCTGCACCAAGGACAAGAAGGCTGCTCCACAGCAGTGTCCCTGCCTGCCAGCTCGCTCCGTGCCTGCTGTGGGGCCATGGGCCCAGCTCTCAGCCAGATTTAAAGGAAGCCACTTCCCAGCTGAAGAACACTCATGAGTTATTCCCTCTGCAGAGCTCATCTCTGAAGTTCTCTTTCTCTCCCTTGGCTGAACTGCTCAAGAGGAATTTGCCCAGCACAGAAGCATCACTTTGGCTGTCCCTCCATCACCACAGTACCCTTCAGCCACTATGGGCTGTGGTGAGCAGCATCAAGCACCAACCTCCTCATGAAAACCCCTGAAAACTGCATTATCATTCACCTAGCTACAGCATCCTTGAAGGAGCAGACTCCCCAGGCAGCCTGGAATTCATCTTCCCTGGTGAAGAGTGAAGGCTTAGCTGCTTTTTTGTTTCACTCCAGATTCTGTAGGTTTATTCCCATCCTGATCCAGAAACAAGTGCCTGGAAGGTTCCAGCTCACTCCAGGGAAGTGTTTCATAGAATCCCAGATTCACTTGAGTTGGAAGGGACCTAAAAGATCATCTACTTCCAACCCCTCTGGCTGGGTGACCTTGCAGGAAGCTCCCTGGGCTGGGAATTTGCTGGGACCTTGATCCTCCTCATTGGCAGCAAGGAGAGTTTTGCAGGAGCAGTGACTGCAGAAGTGAACATAGATCCATGGGCCAAGGTCCCAGGGCAGCAAAGGGCTTTGTACCTCCCACATAGGGTGTGGAGGGGATTGTGTCTCTGTAACAGCAATGGAGCTAAACTGAACCTCTCCACAGGAGACCACCACAGGCTGTGAGATCTCCCTGCCATAACTGGAAGAATCTTGGCACTGCCACCTTGAAGCTAACTGATGCAATCAAAGCTTTGACAGGCTCCTGATCTTGGTACTTGGCACTTAGAGTCCCACCTGGCTCCTCTGCCACTCGGTAACAACCACAGACTGACAGGATAGGAAATGTGCAAAGGAACAGCTGCTGCAATGCAAATATTTGGGAGGATTGCAGCAGCTCAGCCCAGAGATGCTGCCTGCCCTGTGTGGGGCTGTAGGGCATCTGATTTTGGGTGCCAGCATCGTCCTCAGCTGCTGATGGGATGCAGGGCACTGGCCACATGCGTGCCAGAGGGATGCTCAGCAAGCCCATGGTGGCTGCACAGATCTTTCTCCAGAAGCCCTTCTGCTGCAGCACCCCAGCAGCACCCCAGGATATGTCCAACACTGTGTTGAGCGTCCCTGGAGTGCCTGCTGGCCTCAGGAGGCCCCACAGAGCTGTGGCAACAGGCTGTGTGGCACAGCTGCTGCTGCCAGGGCTGTAGGGCAGAGCTGGGCTGCTTGGGAAGGCACTGGGAAAATAAAGGGAACACAAAAAGGTGACAGAAGAGCAAAGCAGGGCTGCAGCCACCACGAGGCTTCTTCCCCTGGTCTCTGGGCCAGCCTGGGGAGAAAAGGACAACCTTGGTGCATCCCAGGAGCAGAATAAACCTTGCAGGGAGGGCTGTGGTCACATTGAGCCTGGGGGATGCTTTGTCCTAGTCCCCATTCCTGGTTCCAAACATACTGCAGTATGGATCCTACAGGATGCTCTCCCCATTCCCAGTTTACTATAGTAAGGATCCTCTGGGATGTTCTCCCCATTCCAAATGTACCACAGCATGGATCCCATGGGATACTCTCCCCATGCCCACTATGCCATGACACAGCCAGGAGGATCTGTAGGGGCTCTGAAGGCTTTCACTGTGCTCTGTGACAGCAGGGGACAGGTGACTTAACTGGGTCAGCTGCCTTTACTCTGCAGAGGCTTAACCCTCCCTATCAGCCTCCTGAGCAGGTTTCCTGACAAGCTTCAAAAACAGAAGGATAAATCAATTGAAATTTAGCTAGAAATTAATTTGTGGTGCTCCATGGGGGAGACAGACCCTTGCTGGTGGCACTGCCAAGCAGAGATGGGCTCTGGGGGGTGGAGAACTCTGGCATCCTGGCACCAGGACCCAACCCAGCTCATCCTGCTGCTGCTCTGGCATCACTGCCAGGTGGAAGAGTGCGGGTGCCATTGGGAACCCCAAGCTCAGGACTGCCTCTCTCTGGGCTCATTCCTATCCCTGAAGGCTTCGACATCATATCCTAGCTGCTACAATGACCTCGGGGCAACAGTGACATCGCTGGGGCCAGGACCCCTCTCTCACTCACCCGACCTGGGAGGCACCTCAGAAGATTCAGAGGAGCCTCCTGCCAGAGGCAATATTCACCTCTCCTGCAGCAGAGCGAAGCCAGAGGTCGAGCTGAGCTGCCCCTTCCGCATCCCCGGCTGAGAGATGAGCGTTAAGCAAATCAGCTTAGTCATTTAAAACAAATAACCTAAACTTATCCCTGCCAGTCGCAGAGCTTCGGCTTATTGTTCAAGTCAGAAAATAATGATTGCCCTGGGGCCCCGGAGATCAAAAACCAGAGAGGAAAAAGGATCAGAAAAGGCAGCGAGAGGGAAGAGCTGCGGCAAGAGGTCCCTCGCAGCAGCGCTGCAGCTGAAGTGGTTTTCCTGGGGGCACTGGGAAGCGATGCCCTCCCTGGCTGCCTCCCTCACCCCTCACCAACCTGCAGCTTTCATAGCTTTGTACTTTTTGTTTTGCTTTCCAAACCCACAGCTCATTCTCCACGCTGCAGCAGGACGTGCTCCGGCAGGAGACCCGCAGGAGCAAAGGCAACTCCGAGCGAGGAGCAGCACAAAGCACTGCCAGCAGAGCCGCCCAGCCTGAGGGGAATGAGGCAGGGGTGGAAAGCATCCTCCTACCCGGAAGACATTCTTGACAGGGAGACACTGGAACAGGTTGCCCAGGGAAGCTGTGGATCACAGAATCACAGGCTGTGACTGCAGATAGGAGAGCCCTGCAGAGTGACCTTGCCAGGCTGGATGGGTGGGCAAAGGCCAATGGAATGAAATTGAACAAAGCTAAGTGCAGGGTGCTACACTTTGGCCACAACAACCCCAAGCAGCACTACAGGCTCGGGACAGAGTGGCTGAGAGCAGCCAGGCAGAGAGGGAGCTGGGGGTGCTGGGAGAGAGAAGCTGAAGATGAGGCAACAGTGTGCCCAGGTGGGCAGCAGAGCCAATGGCATCCTGGGCTGGCTCAGGAGCAGTGTGGGCAGCAGAACAAGGGAGGTTCTTGTGCCCCTGTGCTCAGCACTGGTCAGGCCACACCTTGAGTGCTGTGTCCAGTTCTGGGCTCTTCAAGAGAGATGTTGAGGTGCTGGAAGGTGCCCAGAGAAGGGCAGCAAGGCTGAGGAGGGGCCTGGAGCACAGCCCTGTGAGGAGAGGCTGAGGGAGCTGGGGGGGTGTGCAGCCTGCAGCAGAGGAGGCTCAGGGCAGAGCTCATTGCTGTCTGCAGCTGCCTGCAGGGAGGCTGTAGCCAGGTGGGGTTGGGCTCTGCTGCCAGGCAAGCAGCAACAGAAGAAGGGGACAGAGTCTGAAGCTGTGCCAGGGCAGGTCTAGGCTGGATGTTAGGAGGAAGTTCAAAATCATAGAGAGAGCAACCCAGGCTGGTGGGAAGTGTCCCTGCCCACGGCAGAGAGTTGGAACTGAAGGAGCTTTTAGGTTCAACCCAAGCCATTCTGGGGCTCTATGACCCTCCACTGGGGGCTGGGACAGGTTCCAGGGTGTGCGATGATGTCCTTTAGCCAGTGAAAAGAGGCAAATCCTACCCGGCTCCATGGACTGCTGATGGCTCAACCACCCCCAGCCAGCTTCTGCAGGTGCCTGAATGTCCAGCACGCAGCAGGGAGGCGGCAGGACGCAGGTCCCCTCACGGTACCTGGCGCTGGTGGCACCAAAGAGCTGCTCCAATGCCAACATCCCGGCGCGGAGCGGGCGCTTGCCTGGCGTCTGCGCAGAGCAGCCCCAGCCTGTGCCGCTTCTTCAGGCCTCTCATTTCCCACGTCATTTCTCTCTGTAAGTATAGGTTTACACCAGAGGTAATTATCCTCCTTTCAGAGCTCTTAGTGCAGAGCAAAGGCAGCCGGAGGATCACAGTTGTGAGATAATCATCAATAAACGGGGCCGTAATAACCCCCAATTAGCTCATTAAGAGACGCCGGGGACACGCCTGCCACGTCGTGAAAACAAGACCTCCAGGGACACCTCCTGCCCCCGAAGCAGCTCCAGCAGCCTTCCCCGGGGCCACCTTGCACAGCGTCCCGGGTCCCTGCTGCGAGTTGGGGTCGAAAGGGATTTGCTGGTGAGGGCAGACTAAGGATGGGAGATTCTGGTCCCTCTGCCAAAGCATCTAGTGGCAGGAGGGAGCAGAGGGGCTGGAGGCAAGGCAGAGCAGCATCGATTCATAGAATGGTTTGGCTTGGAAGGGACCTTAAGGATCATCCAGTTCCAACCCCCCTGCCGTGGGCAGGGACACTTCCCACTAGCCCGGCTCGCTCAAAGCCCCATCGGGTCCAGCCTTCTAGGGAGGGGACATCCACAGCCTCCCTGGGGGTGAAGCAACTGAGTGGTGTGAAATAGAAGGTAAAAAAGCTCAGGATCCCATCTTTCTTCACAGAGAGAGTGACTGGCATTGGAATGGGCTGCCCAGGGAGGTGGTGGAGTCTCTGTTCCTGGAGGTGTTGAAGCAAAGCCTGGCTGGGGCACTTAGTGCCATGGTCTGGTTGATTGGGCAGGGCTGGGTGCTAGGTTGGACTGGATGATCTTGGAGCTCTCTTCCAACCTGGTTGATTCTATGATTTTGCCCTTCCAGTGAGGCAGCAGAAGATGAAGAACATCTTCTCCCAGCTCTTTGGAGCGGGAGGTGGCAGAGGCAGGGGCTGCCCCCTCTGCCACAGGGCACCGGCTGGGCACCGAACAGGAGATCCCAACTTCTCTGTGGATTCCTGCAAGCAGACGGAAGGCAAAGAGGCTGAGGCCTTCCCCAAAGCCCTGATTGCAATCCCCTCGGGAGCCTCATTTCCAAATGATCTTGTTAGACATTGTTAGGGATTGATGTATTTGCATAGCATGAATGTTAAAACTCGGAGAGAACTCAAATGCCAATTAGAACCACCGCAGGTTTTTTCCCCCTAATTAATCAGTCATAAAAGAGCAGCTCCAGGTGTTTTTTCCCTGCCTGAACACCAGCACAAGTCTATCACTGTTCATCTTGATGACCCAAGTGTCATCACCATATGCAGATTTTCTTTCCAAGGTGATGGAAGGCTGGAAAGGATTCAAAACGTGAGGCAGGAGCACAGCATCCAGTTCCTGAAGGATCCTTGGTGGGAGTTGGGGCTGGCACAGCCTCCTTGGTGGTGGCACAGCACCAGAGGGGTGATGTGTCCTTCACCTCCTTTTAAAGCTCTGCTGAAGTTCTCCTTTAGTTCCTTCCAGGTATTTTTCTGCTTATCACAGACTGGTTTGGGTTGGAAGGGACCTTAAAGGAAATAATGAGTGGAGCAAGTTCCAGCCAGAGCAGTAAGTGCCCTTGCTGATGCCAATGCTGGGAGGGAGGAAATCTCATGCTTGGGTGATAGGGAGACCACCAGGAAGGCAAAGGTATCATAAATCAATACAAAACATGAGCCTGGCAGCAGGAAAACCTTACCTGGTGCAGCAGCAGCACTGGTGCCAGTTTGCCTCCTCTGCATCCCAGGAGCTGAGTGGTTTGTGCCCGTGGCTGCAGGCAGCCTGGCATTGCTGGCAGCAGGCAGGGCCATGTGCTGCTGGTGCCCAGCTGACACAGCTCTTCTGGGTTACACTTCTGGACACTGGCATCACCAGGAACCTGCAGGGCTCACAGGCAGCTCCTTGTGTCAGGAAGCTTGGCAAATGCCACACCAGTGGGGACCAAAGCCTTGGAAACATCACCTTGGTGGGCACCAAAACTTTGGAAACATCACACTGATGGGCATCAAGGCCCAGAAGATGTGTCAGGGGGGATGAAAACTCAGCAAATGCCACTCTGGTGGGGACTAACAATTGGGAAGTGTGGCAGGGAGGACCAAAGCTCAGCAAATGCCACTCTGGTGGGGACTAACAATTGGGAAGTGTGGCAGGGGGGACCAAAGCTCAGCAAATGCCACTCTGGTGGGGACCAACATTTGGGAAGTGTGGCAGGGGGGACCAAAGCTCAGCAAATGCCACTCTGGTGGGGACCAACATTTGGGAAGTGTGGCAGGGGGGACCAAAGCTCAGCAAATGCCACTCTGGTGGGGACCAACATTTGGGAAGTGTGGCAGGGGGGACCAAAGCTCAGCAAATGCCACTCTGGTGGGGACTAACAATTGGGAAATGTGGCAGGGGGGACCAAAGCTCTGCTGGTGGGGACAAAAGCTTGGAAAACAAACACCACACTGGTGGAGACCAAAGTCACATCTCAGCCTTATGACCACCTTGAGCTAGCTTCATCTAAGGAAGCCCTAGCTCCAGCCAGTCTGTTGGGCATCACAGAGCTGCCCTGAGCCCTCTTGGGGCAAGATCAATCAACCTTATGGTGATCAGTGACTCGGTGTGGCCATGCCTTGCGGTGGGACAGGGCAACTCTTTCAACTTCCCACCCGGTGAGCAGCTCTAATTAGCAGCACCCAGGTCCTGCAGCCTGCTCCTAACGAGGATTAAACCACAAAAGCCCAGAGCTAAAAATAGCTCCCCTGGGGAGCCGCCTGGCCAGCGCCTAAGCTGATAAGACAGAGAAGGAGGAAGAAGATGAAGAAGAAATCTGTCCTTCGACTTAAAAGGTAGGGCCTCAGATATGCAGATTTTGAGCACACTTTTGAAATTCTCTAATAAAAATACTGTTAAATATTAATTATAATGCTATTTATAAATCCATACATAATTAATAGGAATAATTAATGTAGCAAGGAATGGTTAAGAACTTTCCTCTAAATATTTGAGCAGGGAAACTGAGAGAAGTTCTGATGCCAGCGAGTCAGAAATATGCTGAAGTCTTTTTTTTCCCATGCTTCAAGGCAGGGAATGTAGCTGGGAAGTGCCAGCCCAAGAAATGCCAGCCTAGGAAGTGCCACCTTCCACCAACTGAGCTCCCAGAGCTGCTGTGCACTCTGCTGCCCTGGCAGGTGGAAAGTAAAGGCTGTTGACACAAGGTGGCTGTGTCTCAGCATCGGTTCAGACAACAAAGGTCCTTACAATCCACTTACAACCCTCTCTTACAACCCTTACCACCCTTTGTCTCATCCGGAGACATCCCTGGGTGTGGATGAGCTGTGAAGAGAGATTCCAGATCAACAAGACCAACCATTAACCCAGCACTGCCTGGGCACCACCAACCCATGTCCCTCAGCACTACATCTCCACAACTTTTCTGTCCCTCCAGGGATGAGGACTCCACTACTGCCCTGGGCAGCCTGAGCCAGGCCTTGGCAACCCTCAAGGTGAACAAATCGTTCCTCATGTCCAACCTAAACCTCCTCTGGGGCAACCTGATGCTGTTTCCTCTTCTCCAATAACTTGTTCTTTGGAAGATCATAGAATCAATCAGGGAGGTGGTGGAAACGTGTTGAAGCAAAGCCTGGCTGGGGCACTTAGTGCCATGGTCTGGTTGGTTGGCCAGGGCTGGGTGCTAGGTTGTCTTGGCTGAGCTTGGAGGTCTCTTCCAACCTGCTTGGTCCTATGATTCTATGAATTATGCTCCAGATCCTTCACCAGCTTCATTGCCCTTGACCAAAGACATCCTCTTGGCCAAAGCCACCACCCTAGCAGCTCCCTCCACCACCAGAGGCTTCTGCTTCAGTCCTTAAACTATCCTTTCCTTTCTTTGTTTTCTTTCTTCTCCTTTCCTTCTCAAATCCCAGGAACAGCTGACACCAGCCCTGGGGACAGAGCAGTGCCCTCCCAACAGGACATCTGCAGAGCTCAGACGAAGGCACATCAGTGGCCGAGGGCAGCCCACACACATGGTGGGAAGCTCAGGGGGCTATCTGAGATGCTTTGCTGCTTGGCCTCCTTTTGCTTGAGATTCCAGGGGAAGCAGATGCCAGGCTGCTGGCACCTGGACTTGGTGACCTCTGTGGTACCTGCAGATGCTGTGGCAGGAGCACAGGGACTGGCACCGCTTCACCACCGCCCAGGGCAAGGGAAGCACTGGGGCAGCTCCCGGGCTCCAAAAGGCTGCTGAGATGCCAGGCAGGATTTCCTGCTCTCCCCCCAGGAGCAGTTTGGGAATCGTCGGGCAGATGCTGCCCTCGCTGCATCCCTGGGTGTGATGAGGGACTCAGCTGCCCGAGGTACCCAGGCAAGCAGAGAGATGTCGCAGCTCTAGGAGGTGTTGGCACCGCAAGCGATGCAAACCACGCCAGCTCCTCTCCGGCAGAGCCATGGACATGCTTTTGCACTTAGTCCAAAGGCTTTGCTACCTTAAAAGTGAGATTTGCTCCGAGGGAACAATGAATCTCACACAAGTTTTATTTCCAAATGGTTTTCAAGTTCGCCTGCTTTGTCCTGAAAAGCTCCCAGTTGGTTCCACTCCCTGGCTTTGTGCTGCTGATGAATGGGGGCATTTAGCCGCTGCCCTGCCGCAGGGTGAGCCACATCTCCAGGCTGCTCCCCGCCCTGGCATGCAGGGAGGGAAAGTTCCACATGGCTGGGTGCTGAGCTGCCTCTGCTCCACTTTGCTGGGTGCTGAGCTGCCTCTGCTCCACTTTGCTGGGTGCTGAGCTGAGCTGCTCCGCTTTACTGGATGCTGAGCTGCCTCTGCTCCACGTTGCGGGGCGCTGAGCTGCCTCTGCTTCACTTTGCTGGGTGCTGAGCTGCCTCTGCTTCACTTTGCTGGGTGCTGAGCTGCCTCTGCTTCACTTTGCTGGGTGCTGAGCTGCCTCTGCTTCACTTTGCTGGGTGCTGAGCTGAGCTGCTCCGCTTTACTGGATGCTGAGCTGCCTCTGCTTTACTTTGCTGGGTGCTGAGCTGTCTCTGCTCCACTTTGCTGGGTGCTGAGCTGCCTCTGCTCCACTTTGCTGGGTGCTGAGCTGCCTCTGCTTCACTTGCTGGGTGCTGAGCTGCCTCTGCTCCACTTTGCTGGGTGCTGAGCTGCCTCTGCTCCACTTTACTGGATGCTGAGCTGCCTCTGCTCCCAGTGCAAACGCTGTGACCTCTTCTCAGGCAATGGCATCCATGAAACTCAGCTCCAGCTGGAGATGAAGCATTTGGAGGAAGTGATGCTGATTGCACCACGGCATCAGTTCCACGTCCAAGGACTCCCACGCCAGCAGCCGAGGTCCCCCTTGGCACGGGGCTGGGACAAAAGACTGTGCCCCACGCATCCATATCTCACTCACAGCACCAAGCCCTGCCAGCCTGGCGGCACACGGAGCTCATCTGTTAACAGCACAGAGCTGCGGTGTTACACAACCTTATCAGCCTGGTGCTGATAAGGAGGTGGTGTAAAACACGAGGAATTTAGTGGAGCATGTGGAAGACATGTTAGAAATCCCAGCGTGTCCCACAGCTCCATCTCCATGCAGATGCCAGCAGGAGGCTGGCCCAGCTCAGCCATCACTCACTTCTCTCACCTCGTGTGCGTTGAGCAGAGGTTCGCAGGCTGCTTTCTCACTTCGTCTGCTTTTTTAAACGCTTAACTTGACTGATTTTGGCTGAAAAAAAAAACCCAACCCACAACCCAGCACTTCAAAGGCCTGCTAACCCTCTGGAAGATTCGCGGCACAGCTTCCCCTGTGTTTTATTTTTTTGAAGAGGAAAGGATCTTTATTTATGGCACTTTAAATGAAGGATCGTCCCTCGCAGCCCGCTCCCTACAACAGCTCCTCTGTCCTAAGGCACTTACCCAGGATCGCTGCTGCTCTGCTCCACATTACCATATGAAAGAGGGGGGGGGAAAAAATGACCTTAAAATTCGGACATCTGTCTCTGAGGGTTGGGGTTTGGTTGTTGGCTGTTGTTGTTCTCAGAAAGCAGGGAGAGAGGCAGAGCTGCCCCAGGCCTGTGCAGAAAGGAGGAGCTGTTCTGGCTGCCCCACCCCTGCTGCGAACCCTCTGGCTGGGTGATGCCCAAACAGCTCTGCGTCAGCGTCAAGCCCTGCTCTTTGCAGCTCCGCAGCCTGTCCAGGAGCTCCACGGTGCCCCAGGGGAGAGCTTTCTTCTGATGTTGTGTACTCTGCCTCATCCCTGCGCTGTAGGAGGCTTTGGGATGTGGCCGTGACTCACCTCGACCTCCAGCGAGCATCCCTGGGTCCCCACAGGCACTGCTCTGGGCGCAAGGGTGTTGGGGCAGCCGAGCCCCAGCGATGCAGCAAGCTTCTGACTACCTGAAAGTAGAGGAGATGAATCTCCTGGTGAATTGATGGCACAGGTTGCACAGGGAGGTTGTGGATGTCTCCTCCCTGGAGGTGTTCAAGGCCAGGTTGGATGAGACCTTGAGCCACCTAGGCTAGTGGAAGGTGTCCCTGCCCGTGGCAGGGGGTTGGAACTGGATGAGCTTTAAGGTCCCACGAATCTATGAATCCCAAATCAGCACAAAGAGCCATCCTGTGCCTCAGCTGGTCCTGCCAGCTTCTGCTCAGGGGCTGAGCACCCAGCCAGCACCCCAGCTGAGCTGGAGGCTCGCTGTGCTGCAGCCTACCCACACGGGCTGCTGTCAGCAGCCACATCTGCTCTGTCCTTCTGATCCCCCTCCTCTCCTCCTGCGAATGTTGGAGGCGATCAAACGCGGGTAATGAACGAGCAGTCAGCATTTGTGCTTGAGATGGATCTAAAAAGGTTAGAGCCAAACAGATCAAACCAGCCTTTATTCCACAGCCATCTCCCCAAAGCAGCACGTTAGCCCTAAGGTGAAAATCAATGTTCAAAGCCTGTACCAATTTTCAGGGAGATAAATGCTGTGTTTAATGCTCTGCAGCGATGATTGTGCATGAAGCTGTCCTTGGTGCACTCGAGGTGGTGCCAGCATTTCCCAGTGAGTGCCAGAGCATCACTGGCAGCCCCTTGACTGGAGCATGGCTTAAGGAGAGACACAGAGAGAGAGAGAAAACTGGTACTTGAGAGGATCCCACTTGCACAGATGGTTTTAAGGATGGAGAAGACCTCCAAGGAGTCCAACCATGAACACCTCACCACTAAACTATGCCCTTTGGCACCACACTTCCATGAGGACTCCAACACTGCCCTGGGCAGCCTGGTCCAGAACTTGGCAGCCCTTCTGGGGAAGAAATTGTTCCTCATGTCCAGCCTAAACCTCCCCTGGCACAACTTATCATAGAATCAACCAGGTTAGAAGAGACCTCCAAGATCATCCAGTCTTTGAGGCCATTTCCTCTCGTCCTGCTGCTTGCTACCTGGCTCCAGCCCCCTTTCAGAGCCCAGCTGACACTCTGGGGTTGTAAAGTCCACTTTCCCCAGGACAGATGCAGGAGGGAGCAGGATGGCACCTGCAGCCAGGATTGACACATTGAATCAAGCACCTGAGAATGCCCCAAGAACGTCCCTCCACCCCCCACATCCCATCAAAGATGCCATGCTGGGACCAGCACAGCACAGGCTCTACCTGGGGAGCACTGCTGAAGCCAAGGCTGAGCCAGCCCTGGTGACCTCTAACATCTTCCAGCTCAAAGGCAGCAGCAGCTTGGAGTTGTAAAGTAAAGATCACTGCTGCTGGGACAGCTTCCCCTGCCTTTAAAAGGTGATGGCAAGACCTGGAGGCTCACAGTGGTGCCACAGCAGCTTGTTCAGCTCCACTTACATGATTCACAAGTGCTGCTCACTTGGGTGCAACCAGAAGTGCATCTGACCTCCTGCCTGCACCTGCCTGCAGCTCTGCCCACACACACCAGTGCCAGCGCTGGCTCAGAGTGATGATGCTGGGTCTGACCCAGTGGGTCACAGGCTCAGAGAGCAGGGATGAATCATCAGCACCTCTCCCACCACCTCCTGCACCAGGAGAGCACAGCTCAGCTCTGAGGCTCAGCACAGACACAGGATGTCATCATTAAAAAGCCTTTGATCATCAAGGGCCTGGCTGCTGCTCTTGCCCTCACCCTTTAGCTCTTGCTGAGCATTGAGAAGATTCTTCTCAGCTGCTCTTCTGCAGGCTCTCAGCCTCAGGGCTCTCAGCCTTTGCTCCTCACATTGCTGCTTCAGGCCTTTCAGCATCTTTGTAGCCTCTGCTGGACTCTCTCCAGTAGTTTCCTGTCTCTCTTGAACTGGAGAGCCCAGAACTGGACCCAGCAGTTCAGCTGCAGCCTCACTGGGGCAAATGACTACCTCTTTCTTCCCAGACCTTTCCCCACTCCCTTCTTATTCTCAGATCTTTCCCCACTCTCTCCTTCTTCTCAGACCTTTCCCCACTCTCTCCTTCTTCTCAGACCTTTCCCCACTCTCTCTCCTTCTCAAATATTTCTCCACTCTATTTCCTTCTTCCCAGCCCTTTCCCTGCTCTCTCCTTCTCAGACCTTTCCCCACCCTATCTCCTTATTTTCAGTCCTTTCCCCACTCTCTTCCCCAAGCTCTGCTCCCTGGAGCAGTGCTGGAGGTGAGCCCTTCCCTGCCCATTCTGGAGCTGCTGCCTTCCCACCAGCTCCCTTGGAACAGGAACCTGAAGCCCATCAAAGCCAAGCAATCACCAACCCTCTCAGCCTGCAAACAACCTGCCTGGTTCACTCAGCATTTTCTGAGCTAAAAGCACTTTCCCCTTCCCCCTCCCTCCTCTTTCTTGATTGATCCCAGGGAGGATAATTGTATTTGCTGTGATAAAAAGTTAAATTGCATAAAATTAATATTGATTCAAATTAAACCATTTATCTCCCTTCACTTTTTGGCTCCACAAATACAATTATTGCTCCAGCTATTGCATACCAAATAAAATCACAAGTTGAAATCACAGCTTGTTCTCTGGGACCTGCTTTCCCCTCCCCCTCTCCAGGTTTCCTCCTGTTGCAGGAGAGGAGGAAGGATCTAAACTGGCAGCTTGGAACCTTCCTCAGCAGCTCTATGAGATGTGGTCCAGCTCTGGATGTTTCCAGGTGGGACCACGGTGAGTAAGGCAGGGAGAGAACACTCAGCAGCTCTAGCTCCTGGACTTCAGAGCTGCTTCTCTCTTCCCCTTGCACAGCCTGCTCATGGCAGTAATTGCAAAGGAAGGAAGGAGCTATAAATACCTCCAGAAATTAAAAGCAGCGTGTGTAGACTCGGCAGAGAGGAAGAACATCCTCAGGGTCCTGCTTTTCCTCTTCCCTGCACCTATTCCCAAGTGTTTACTTTGACATTCTTCTTTTGTCTCCCCCGGGAATCCAGGCAAACCGAAACGTGACAGCCCGGGAGGAGCACAGCTTGCTCACGGCAGGGATGGGATTCCCAGGGTGGGATGCAGGCTCAGGAGCCTGGAAGCCAGGTTCTTAAAAGTAAGCAAGTCTCTGCAGTGGGCCAGGGGAAGAGCTGTCCCCGCTGCCCCTCCCTCCCGCCCCCGGCCTGCGGCCAACCCTGTGGAGCAGGGGATGAGATAATGGAGCCGAGTCCTAGTGCCCACCTGTGGCTGTGCCTCTGTGCACAGCAGCTCCCTCCCAGCAGCCCCGGCAGCTCCAGCACCACACAGCTCCATCATATACAACCCCAGTACCACCCAACCCCAGTGCCACACAGCCCCAGCACCACACAGCTCCATCATATACAACCCCAGTGCCACACAGCTCCAGCACCACGCAGCTCCATCATATACAGTCCCAGCACCACGCAGCTCCATCATACACATCCCCAACACCGCACAGCCTCAGTGCCACACAGCTTCATCAGCAAGCAGCTCCATCATACACAGCCCCAGCACCACATAACTCCAGTGCCACACAACCCCAGTGCCACACAGCTCCAGCACCATGCAGCTCCATCATATACAGCCCCAGCACCACGCAGCTCCATCATACACATCCCCAACACTGCACAGCCTCAGTGCCACACAGCTTCATCAGCAAGCAGCTCCATCATACACAGCCCCAGCAGCACACAGCTCCAGCACCACGCAGCCTCATCACAGTCCCCAAGTTGGTTTCTGTCCCCATTGCCAGAACCAGCCCCAGAGATCAACAGGAGGTGAGCAGTAGACCTGTGCCATTGCATCCTCATCTGGAACTGGAGCTTGTTGGGCCATGGGCTGAAGCAGGCTAAGTCTGGCCTGGGTAGGCAAACACAGATTATTCCTGAACCTGGGCTCATTCCAAAGCAAGTCCATTGCTGCTGGGCAGCCTGCCAGGCCCAGAGCCCAGCCTGGGAGAAGTTCTCTGGGCTGGAGAGGGTTCAAAGCCAACTGTGTCAGCTCAGGAGGGACTGTGCTGCAGCTCTAAAGCAGCTCTAGCACCAAACAGGTTCAATCCTGTGAACTTCTGTGCATTCAGAGGCAGGGAAGAAATACTGAAATCCCTCTCAGCAGACAGAGTTTGATCTAAGCTGCTGGTAAAACTCTGAGTAATCTCTTCAGGAGAGCAGCTGGGGCCAAGCTCTGCTCTTGATTGCCTCAACCCAACCCCATGGGGAGCATCAGATAGGAACTGGGGGTGACGCCAACTCTGCCCCCACAGCTCACAGGGTACCAAACCCCCCAGCCACCATCAAATATTCATGACTAGGAGAGGCAGGATCAGGGTTCCAACAGAAAGGTAAAGCTGAGCTTTGCTGCAGCTGACACCAACTGCTGCTCTCCATCCCCTGCGCTGAGCAGAGAGAGCATCTCATGGCTCCAGCATCCTCACCTGCAGACTGACCCCTGAGAAAGGCTGGTACCCAGGCTCCTAGTTCACTGTGCTGGGACACACAGCTGGTGCCCAGCAGGCTGCACACCTCGGCAGGAGCAGGGAAAGGTCCTGGCCTCAGCAGAAGGCAGGGCAGACACAAGGTGCTTGTGCATGCAGCCCGAGCCAGAGCTGCTCTCCCTCTGCGCTCAGCAGAGCTTTGCAGTGCTTAAAGTGCTGCTGCGTGCAGGAGCCTCGTAAAGCAACACGATCCATATTTATTATCTCTTCATGATTCCAACTGAAATCTTCCCATTTTGTAAGCTTAAGGGAAAGGAGGGAAGGGCCAAGCTGCTGCTGCTGCCGCCAGCGGACTGCACCCGGGGGCTGCAGGCAGCTCCTGCTCTGCTCTGCTTTGCCACTCAAGCAAAGGAGAGGCTGTGGGTAGAGCACTGCCCTGGCCAACGTCCAGACCTGACCTCTGCCCCTTCTCTGCTTCTGCTGCAACTCCTTCTCCTGCCCCCCCTCACAGCTCCTACCCCTCCTCAGCTC
Organism: Pogoniulus pusillus; assembly: GCF_015220805.1. Lineage (NCBI taxonomy): Eukaryota > Metazoa > Chordata > Aves > Piciformes > Lybiidae > Pogoniulus > Pogoniulus pusillus. Next base: position 4,723,395 of record NC_087299.1, read on the forward strand.
CTGTCCATCCCTACAGCTCTGCTGCCTCTCCAGCAAAACAAAAAGCAAAGCCTGACCAAAACCTCTGCAGGAGCATTGCTGAGCCCTGCAGCCCTGTTAGGTATAGACCAGCAGCCTGATTTTCCCTTTTCCCATCGAATTCCCCAGGAGGAGCTCTCCAACATCATCCTCCCTCCCCTCGTGCCTCTCAGCCACTCTCAAGCCCAGCTCTGCTCCTGCCTATTCTCTGAAGCCTTGTTGTCCTGAAAAGTGAACATGAATTGCTGCCAGCTCACATTAGTGTCTCTCCACACACAGCCAGCTGAGATGGGGAGAGAGGGGAAGGAGTCAGGATGCTCAGATCCTTCGAGTTTAACTTGTGTTAAACTCTGAGCTGGGACTGAAAAGGTGTGGACTGATTGGCAATTTGGCCACCTTCATCTCCTTGTAGATGGGAACCATTGTGGCCTTTCATGGAGCACCATGGAGGAAGCTCTGAAAGGAGGTTCAGCCCCACGCAGAAGATCAAGAGCAGTCACCAGGCGCTGCAGCCCAGCCAGGGCTCCTCAGCACGGTGTTTTGGCACAGCTGATGGGGAGTCTGGTGGAGGTTAACCCTGTACTTGCCAGGAGAATCCAAGGATGGTTATAAAACTGGAGAGTACATAAACCAGCCTATAACAACAAGAGGAGCCCAGAAACAGCCAGGGACCAATAACTGCCCACACCAGCACTCCCAGCATGCTGGAGGGCTAAGGGAGCTGGGAAACCCCATTCCATTTCTTCTGGAGCTCCACTGGGCTGAGCTGGCTGAGGAAGAGCTTTTACTGGAGGTGATGATGGATTTTATCAGTGCTGTGCTTGATTGCTAATTAGCACACAGGAACGAACCTCCTCTGAAACAGCATTTGGCTGGAGGCAATGCCAAGGGGAGCCAGAAGCAAGCACAGCTGCATCCAGATGTGCTGCCCCTTCCCTGCTTTTCCCAGCTAGATGTGGCTGTGATCTCCCTGCAAATGCACATTCCAGGAACGACAAAGCCAGGATTATCTCTGAGCAGCCCTCAACGACTCCCTCGAGCTGTTGCGAGGATGCAAACATTGCCAGGGAACGTTTAAGGCTCGGTTAAGGACAAATTTACCGTGCTGCCCATAAAGCTTGGAGGAGCTCCATAAACCCTACACTGCAGGGTGCAGCTCCACAACACAGGCACTGTCTCCCCAATCCAGAGGTTCTCACCTCCACCACCTTATGTAATTCCAACCCCCCACTGGACTGCCAATAAAGCAAAGAGCAATGAGGTTGAAGGATCCCTGCACCTCAGCTCCAATCACTGAGTTGTTTGGGCTGGAGAAGCCCTCTAAGATCACTGAGTCCAACCACCAAACCCAACACCACTGTGGCTGTTAAACCAGGAGTTAGATCCAGGTGGCTCAGAAGTAATGAGCCAGCTCAGAGCACTGGGTCATGCTGCATGGCAGTTCCCATGCAACCAGGGTGCTGCCAGGATGCAGAGGCAGAAGTGCCTCTGTGCACCCTCCACCCCAGCTCCTGCCCTGGGGAGGCAGAGAAGCAGAGGAAAGGTCCTTTGGAATCATAGAATCATAGAATCAACCAGGTTGGAAGAGACCTCCAAGACCATCCAGTCCAACCTAGCACCCAACCCCATCCAGTCAGGATCCCTCCAGCAGGCAGCAGCCTCTCAGGAGGAGAGGAGCCATGAGAGTGATGGAACACTGGAACAGGTTACCCAAGGAGGTGGTTTGGGCTCATCCCCTCACCTCAGCCACAAGCCCACAGCCAAACAAGGCAGCCCCAGGCTGCGGGCACCTGAGAGCTCCGAGGAGGAAAGCAAAGAGCACAACCAGCAGAAACCTTATTTAAAAAGACAAAATATTGCTCTTGAAGGTTTACAAGCAAACAGAGCATCAGGATCCTGGGAAGATTTAATGGAAAAAGAATTAATTTTCCTAAGCTAATGAAGTACTTGAGCTCGAGGGCAACAACTGCTAATGGTGCTTCTATCTCAGCTGAAGAGGCAGAGGAAAATCTGTTTAATAGTAATTTTAAATATAGATTTGAGGATCTTTGCCATAAATCACCAAGTCAGATAAGGGCTGCACATAATAACTTGTCAGATTACACAAACAAAACTGATTCCCAACACTTTGAAGGAGACACAAAGATTGAGAGGAGATTCCAGCTCCAGCATCCACCAGGCGCTTAAACCTGCATCTGGAGGAGTTGCTGCCTCTCCATAGCACCAAACCTGGGCTTCAATAAGCAGTTTAAATGGTATGGGCAAGACCTGCTCTGGAGAAGGACCTCCTGCAGGGCTGCTCAGAGAGGACCAGCTTCACACACAGGCCATGAGCAGGGCTGGGCAGAGGCTGTGAGGAGCTGGAGGAGAAACCACAAGGACAGCAGCGCAGCCAGGCTCTGGGAGGGATGGATGCACACCAGGCTCCAGGAGGGATGGATACAGACCCAGGCTCCAGGAGGTAAGGATGCACACCCAAGTTCCAGGAGGGATGGATGAAGACCCAAGTTCAAGGAGGGTGAATGCACACACCCAAGCTTCAGGAGTGATAGATGCAGATCCAGGCTCCAGGAGGGATGGATGCACACCAGGCTCCAGAAAGGAATGGATGCAAACCCAAGCTCCAGGAGGGATGGATGCAGATCCAAACACCAGGAGAGATAGGTGTACCCCCAGGCTCCAGGAGGGATGGAAGCACACCATGCTCCAGGAGAGGTGAATTCACACCCAAGCTCCAGGAGGGATGGATGCAGATCCAAACACCAGGAGGGATAGGTATATCCCCAGGCTCTAGGAGGGATGGATGCATACCCAGGCTTCAGGAGGGATGGATGCACACCAGGCTCCAGGAGAAGGGAGTGCACACTCAGACTCCAGGAACTCCTGGGCCCAAGCAGGAGCCAGACCCCTGACTGTTGCCTCGGGACTGTTTTTGCCCCTAGTCTCCAGCCCCAGCAAACAGCAGCCTCGCAATGCCTGCTGCACCCAGCAGCATCACAGAGCTCCCTCCATCACCAGCCTTATCCATATGGAAAGTGCCAGCATCCATCAGTTTTATTCCTGAGACACCTCTCAGTGCCAGGGCTCCGAGCTATTACCTCCGCTGTAAACACAGCCTGCGCCGTTCCGCTCCCTTACAGCAGGCATTACTCTAACGGCTCCCTCCTCGCATCCCTCCTCCCCTGAGGACTGAATTGCTGCAGGCTGATGTGTCACTGCTACAGAAACCCCTCAGCAGAGCAACCCCAGCATCTCCAAGACCTGCCTTCCACCAAGATGGGCATTCCTGGCAGCAAGGAATCTGGCACCCAGGTCTCTGTATGTCAAGGTGAGTGTTAACATCCTCCCGAGCCTCTGCCCCATCGGCCTTCAGCAGAGGGATGCTAAAGGGCAAAACCTCATTAGCAAAGCCAGAATTAGCACTTTGTGGTTGGCAGATAAGAGCTGAGGGACCTGCACAGTGAGAACCTTCCCATAGATCATCCTCTGGCCTTGGACTGCTCTTAAATCAGAGCTGCCAAGGATGCCACCCCTGTCCCCACCTTTGGGGACCATCAATCACATGTGATGTGACCATGCCTGGAACACAAGGCCTATGAGGAGAGGCTGAGGGAGCTGAGGTTGTTCAGCCTGGAGAAGAGGAGGCTCAGGGCAGAGCTCATTGCTGTCCACACTTACCTGAAGGGAGGCTATAGCCAAGTGGGTTTGGGCTCTGCTGCCAGGCAAGCAGCAACAGAACAAGGGGACACAGTCTCAAATTGTACCAGGGGAGGTCTAGGCTGGATGTTGTTAGGAAGTTGTTGTCAGAGAGAGTGATTGGCATTGGAATGGGCTGCCCAGGGAGGTGGTGGACTCTCTGTGCCTGGAGGTGTTGCAGCCAAGGCTGGCTGGGGCACTTAGTGCCATGGTCTGGTTGGTTGGGCAGGGCTGGGTGCTAGGTTGGGCTGGCTGAGCTTGGAGCTCTCTTCCAACTTGGTTGATTCTGCGATTCCATTCTATGAATTGGCACCAGATCATGCTTCAGATAACCTTCCTGCGAGGGAATGCTCAAGCCTTGGGGCCATCTGAGAGCTGAACCTGTGCTGAGAGAGAGCAGGTTGGCATCACCCAGGAAATCCATCCTGGGGGGAGAGCACTGAGAACTCAAGTCCCTCAGGGATCAGTCCTGGGACCAGTCTTGTTCAACATCATTGTGGGTGCCATGGACAGAGGCACTGAGTGCAGCCTCAGCAAGCTGTGTGGTGCAGCAGCCAGGCTGGAGGGCAGGATCCATCCAGAGGGACCTGCACAGGCTGCAGAGGTGGGCATAAGCCAACCTCAGGAGCTTCAACAAGACCAAGTGCAAGGTCCTGCAGCTGGGTGGAGGCAGTGACAAACACAAATCCAGGCTGGGCAGTGCCAGGCTGGAGAGCAGCCCTGAGGAGAGGGACTTAGGGGTGCTGATGGACAAGAAGCTCAACAGGAGCCAGCAGTGTGCACTTGCAGCCCAGAAAGCCAAGCAGAGCCTGGGCTGCAGCAGCAGAAGTGTGGCCAGCAGGGCCAGGGAGGTGATTCTCCCCCTCTAGTCTGCTCTGCTGAGACCCCACCTGGAGTACTGCATCCAGTTCTGGAGCCCCTGGGACAAGAAGGATGTGGAGATGCTGAAGTGTGTCCAGAGCAGGGCCAGGAGGATGCTGAGAGGGCTGCAGCAGCTTTGCTGTGAGCACAGACTGAAAGAGTTGGGGCTGTGCAGGCTGCAGAAGAGGAGGCTCTCAGGTGACCTTCTTGTGGCCTGCCAGCATCTGAAGGGGGCTACAAAAAAGCTGGGGAGGGACTTTTGAGGCTGTGAGGGAGTGGCAGGAGTGGGGGGAATGGAGCAAAGCTGGAGGTGGGGAGAGTGAGGCTGGAGGTGAGGAGGAAGTTGTTGAGCAGGAGAGTGGTGAGAGGCTGGAATGGGTTGCCCAGGGAGGGGGTTGAGGCCCCATGGCTGGAGGTGTTTGAGGCCAGGCTGGCTGAGGCTGTGTGCAGCCTGCTCTAGGGTAGGGTGTCCCTGGGCATGGCAGGGGGGTTGGAACTGGCTGCTCCTTGTGCTCCCTTCCAGCCCTGACTGATTCTGTGATTCTAACTGGGGCTCTGCTCTGGGCATGGCCTGGGGGAGCCCACAAGCAGCTCAGTTCTCCAGAGCAAACAGAGGCAGGGATCAGCAGCAGCACGGTGCCCTGCTCTCTTTGGTGGTTTATAAACTTCCTATCCAGCTGTAAAATTTCTAATTAGCTGAGGTAACTAAGCAGCCTTGCATGAACCCAAGCTGAGACCATCTCACTCAAATACATAATTAAACATTTCTGCTGCGCTGGTTCCTTCCACTGCTTACATAAGGCACAGCCCAGGACCCTGCTGGGATCATTCCCACTCCACTAAATGTCAGGAGTGGAGGAAGGAGCTGGGCTCTGCCCTATGGAGAAGGGACCCTCACCCTGCCATGGCTGTGGGGCGTGGGGACCCTCTCACCATGGTGTGCCCAGGTCCACCCACGGCACCGCTGCTGTGCTGGCTGTGAGCCCTGAGCCGCAGAGCCTGAGCTGCAATTAGAGCAGAGCACACATCAGGCTCTGTCCTCCTCGGAGCTAACCTTGGGAGATGTGCCCCAGGAAGTCACCAGCAGCTGCTGGAGACTGAAATCTGGAGAGCCATGAAGAACACAAAGGCTGTGACAAGGACCAGCCACCAGTGCCAGGCTGTTTGTGCCCTGCCTGCTGGCACTTCAGCGTTTGTGTCCCACCAACCACCGGCCCTGCCGCAGGGAGCCTCGGCTGTGTTCTGGGCAGGAATTTCCCAGAGCTTCTGAACTTTTCCCTTTGCCTTTTCTCTTCTTTCTTTGCAGCCTTCTCTCCTCGCTCCAGCTGCCACTTTGCTTGCATGGCCCCGGCAGGATGGGAGAGCTGGGCCGCGCCAGGAAAATGTCCCGAAGCAATTCAAAGGCTCCAAACCACGCTCGGGTGGTCTCCAGCCAGAGCTGCATCTTTTGGGCCTCTTGTCCCACCGCTTTGTTTGCTCTTTGGACGTTCCGAGTGCCTTTGGCTGGCTGCCGCCGGCGAGGCGCCGCTGTCCAGTCTCTTCCCAACCCCCTGCAGAAAGGATGCTCCTGGGCGCCGCTGCTCCGTGTCACTCAGCTGTCACCAAGCTTTGTCCTTGCCAGCACACTGTGTCCCTGCATGGGCTCTGCTCCCAACCTGCCTGGCACAACTGACCCAGCTCCAAGCAGGGAGAGAGGGTTTGGGGGGCTCTTGGTTGCTTCTTCGCCATCTCCTCTGCCCCAGGAGACGCAGCCTCAGCAGCTCTGGAAGTCGGTTATGTGAAGGCAGACGGTGCTGAAACCTGCCAGTCCCGAGGCAAAAGGGTCTGTTCGCGTTTTAAACACCAGCGCTGCTCCTGCTTTCCAGCCACACACTCACAGAGATGTTGGTGCTAGAAGTGCAGCAGTTCTGAGCACCTCAAGCCAGCTCCTGCCCCTGCAACACACAAAGTGCAAGCCACAGGACAGTCCCAGTGCCCCCACTCCCTTGCCCAGGGGCACCAGACTTGGGGAGCTCTTTGCCTTCCAGACCCCAGGAAGAGAGCAGGGCAAAGCTGCCAGCCCAAGGCATTAAGGGCATCGCTGCCTGTTGCTGGCTGTGGGACGGTTCCCAGCCCGGTAGCTTCCCGGGCTGATTGAAAGCAAATTGGTGAGTGTGGAGCTTTTCTTCAGCAGGGCCTGGGAACGAGGCTAATTGCTTTGATGTGCAGCTTTATGGACTGTTACATGGATATTGCTCCTCTCATGGCTTCCCAGAGCCATTTCAGAAATGGTGCTGGCTGTGATCCACTGCTCCGGGCAGAGCTGCTGCTCTGGATGTCGGCACTGAGGCTAGAGCAAGGAGGAGAACAGGAATGAGGAACAGAGAAAGACAAATATCAAGCTGTGCTTTTTATAGAGGTAGGGCAAAGTGCTGGGCAGCCTTTCAAACACAGGGGAGCAGAGGAAGATGTGCTGGTAATTGGAAAGGTGAACCCAGGGGGGCAGGGCAGCCTGGCTGCTGCACCAGCAGGGAACTGGGGCACCTGGCCAGCTCTGGATAGGGATGCTGCACCCTGAATGCTGCCTCAGGCTCAGCCCTGGACTAGGATGCTGTGCCCTGGCTCCCTGCCTGAACTGCTCCAGATCTGTCCCAAGCATGGAGACAGCAAGGTTGGAGAGAGGAGACTCAGAGGGAAGCACTGAGCTGTCCCAGAGTGCATCCACTTTTCAGGCAAAAATGAGATGCCCCCTGCCACTCTCATGAACAGAGCAGCCCTCTGTTAGCAGAGGCACAGGAAGCACTCCCCAGCTCCATGCTGGTCCTCTGCAGTGGCAGAGGTGAGGAGAAGGGTTCCCAGGATGGCCCCCACCAGCTCTGCTCCTGCCGTGTCACTTACATCCGAAAAATAACAGCCCCAGGGAAACTCCATCTCCACTTTGGCTTGACAAGGGAGTGAGATAACTGTGAGCTGGCAGAGCTAATGTCACGCTGGGGGGATGGGCAGGAGGAGAGAGGGCTTCCTTCTGGTGACTTTATTAAAGCCATGCAGAGATGTCACTGCTGGCAGCACTCAGCAGGTCCCACGGTCCCAGGGCTCTGCTCGCATCAGTGTCAATAAAGCTCCAGATGAGATCCAACGTCAGCCTGGTGTCTGGGTCCTGTAAGTCACATCTGCACAGGCTTCCTGAGCTGGCAGGGGAAAGACACAAATCCTACAGCAGAGCAGCTCCCCAGCCCAGGTGGGCAGGTGGAGGAGACCCATGGGCTAATCCCAACCATGGGCTGACCCCAACCACAGGCTGGCCCCATCGTGGCCTGATGCCCACCACAAGCTGATCCCATCATGAGCTGACCCCAACCATGAGCTGGTCCCACCATGTCCCAGTCCCACCACATCCTAACCTCACCATGATCCGTGCTGGTGCTTTCCATGCAGGCCTCCACTGTGGCATCCTTGGAGTTCCCAATGCCCTCCTGCCATAATTCATCTCTCTTCTGGAGGCTTTGCTGCTTCAGGCTGCTCATTAGCACAGATTGCCTGGTGCTGACAAAAGCTCTCTCAGCTCTCCTTCCTTCTTGGGCACACAGGTCTATGACTACATGGGGACCCAGGCTCGGTGTGGGGTGGCAGTGGGTGACACATGGTCAGCTTTGGTGACTGCTGGCACCACTGCACCTCCCAGCTTACTTCTGGATGAGTCAGACAATCCCAGTTAGAGTTAAAGAGCTTGTCCAGCCCAGACAGGTTTGAGCCACAGCACCCATCAGGAGCTGGACAGGTGCTGATGTCTGGTACCCATCCAGGGAGAGGGGCCTGGGGTAGGGGTGAGCTGCTGGGCAAGCTCATGTGCCACTGTCCCCTCCACCCTGCCACAGAGTCACCCTGACTCTGGCCACATGCACCCACACATGGCCCCGTCCCTGTCTCACATCCCCATGGGCATCTAATGGCACTTGGAAGGATGTGGAGTGTGGAGCTGTTGGCTGTCAGCCCAATCAGCTTGGGTGAAGCACTTCAACTTTTACTAAGGAGCAGCCCTGGCTGGAGCACATCTCCAGCCCTTCTTGACTGAAGTGCCTTCTGCTGCCACTGAGCCGAGCCCTGAGCCTGCCCAGGATGATTTAGGAGGGATCCATCTGGAGAATGATGCAGACGATTTGTTACAGCCAGCCAGGGAGCCACGGAAACCACAGCCACAGCCAGAAACGATTTCAGCAGCGCTGCATCAACCAACCCCTGCCAGCCCTCCTCAAAGCCACCGCCGAGCTGGGGTCACTGCGGCACCCACACCTCTGCTTCCCGAAGGTGGTGCTCCTGCAGCCCAGCCTGGCGCCAGGAGAGGGCACATCCTGTGGGGCACAGGGACGCCAGGATGACCAATTCCCCAGGGTGATGTGACCCACTTTCACCCACCCCTTTCTCATCTCTCCCCACTCCCAAATTCCTATTTGCAGCTAAGAAAACAAGGACCTGCTCCAAGCCCCTTCCAGGTGGGTTCCTCCTGTGGGCAGCCTCGTTGTGTGCTGATGGTTACCACCTAGCCCTGGGGAAAATGAGGGCTTGGCTGTTGAAAATAGCTGTTGATTGGTGCTTAAAATATCCGCAGCACTTGCGTCGCCCCGGTATAATTACAATAATTAAGCTGGGATAATGCTTACCCTGCTTTTTACCACAACTCTGCTGAGGCACCAGCCCTGGCGCTTTGTTCCCAGCCTTGCTTCTCAGGCTGGGCTGGAGCAGCCCTGAAGGGATGCAGAGGTGGCAGCCTCCAGCACTGACGACGGGCTGCTGACCCACCAGGACTCCTCCAGCCCCGGGTACTGCTCCAGGCACTGTTTACCTCTGGGCACGGCAGCTGTGCGCTGGTTCTCGCTGCAAGGTGGGCAGGGAATGCTCCCGGCTCGGTGCTGGAGAGGGGCAGGGATGGCTCTGCAGGGACATCACTTTGCAGAGTTGTCCCCTCTGGCTGAAGAGAGCTGAGCATGCCAGGCCAGGCAGGACCTGCTGCAGCAATGCTCCTCACCACAGAATGAGAGATCAGTTAAGGCTGACAAAGCCCCCCAAGGTCACCAAGCCCAACCTTCTGCCCAACGCCTCCGTGACCACTAGATCACACCTCCAGGTGCCACATCTACCTGGTTTTGGACACTTCCAGGGATGGGGACTCCACCACCTCCCTGATCAGCCTGTTCCAATCCCTGACCACTCCTGCAGCAAAGGAATTCTTCCTAATATCCAACCTAAAGCCCCTTCTGGTGCAGCTCGAAGCCATTACCTCGTCCTGCCGTTAGTTACCTGCAAGAAGAGGCCAACCCCTGCCTCACTCCAGCCTCCCTTCGGGTAGAGAACTTCATGGAGCACAAGAAGTCACCCAAACTGCAGAGCAGTGAGGAGCTGCCTGTGCTCCTGCAGCCGTGCCAGCTGCCTGCCACCAGTGTTAATCCATGTGAGGAGCCACACAGGCTGCGCAGCACCGACCCCAAAGCATGCAGCTCCCCCTTGTGCCCCAGGTCCCTTTGTCCCCCAGGTCCCCTCTCCCACGCCGCAATCTCAGCACAGTTCTCCCCCATGCTCCAGCAGCAGCACTTGCATCAATGCAAGCTGGTGAGAGTGTTTCCAGCTGGGATAAATAGCAGGGCAAGGAATGAGAACCCAGCACTGTATTTCATGGCCTGCAATCCCAGTCCTACCTGAACACAGCAGAGCTCTTTGGATGATGTATACAGCTCCAGGGCCACTCGTGTCCTGCTGGCTTGTGCACACTGTCACCATGATTCAGACTGGCAATTTGCTCCCAAAGCCAAGAGCAGCTCCCTTTGTCCCTCCCTATTTTTCCCTTGTATTTCCCCTTTGTCCCTGTATTTTCCCACAGATGAGAGCTTTCTGAGTGGATTGGGCTGGCTGGAAACTCTGCTTCTCATTTTGTGTGCCCAGGAGCTACACAGAGCCCTGGCACTGTGGGGCAGGTGCTGCCACAGCCTGCCAGCCTGCGGGTGGCTGTGCCTGTTCAGGTCATCCTTCTCCAAAGGCATCACAGACCTGGAAAAAGGCTTTCCCCCCCATTTCTAGGTCAGAAGCTGTGTCAAAGGATTGCAGCCACAAAGAGCTGTGGTGTCTTGAGGAAGAGGAGGATGCTGGTGGGAGCACTGGGGACTCTGGGAACTGTCCCTACTGTACAGCAAGCTCTGCATGGTACCTGGGTCCCTATGCCTGTCTGTCTCGCTGCCAAACAGCAGGGCCAGCCCCACCTGGCAACCAATTTCACCCAGTTCAACCCAAATCTGTAGATGAATCCCATTTTCATACCCATCTGCCCAGGCAGAAGAGCCCTTTGTGGAAAACATGGCTCTGGGTGAAGCAATTCCACCTGGGTGAAGCAATTCCATCATGCTGCTCACCTCGGAGCCTCCCTCAGTGTTTAAAACATCATTAGTGATGTTTAATTAAATCCCAAATGTTCTATTAAAGAGCTTCCCTCTTCCAAGAACTTCATCTCAGCCCACAGGGATGGGTCCCCTCCTGAGCCCCTGGGAACACTGGGCAAGCCTGGGGACCTTATGCCTTTGCCATAGGGTCCAGAAGTGGGTGCTGCTGTGGTAGGGTCACAGAGGAGACACCTGAGACACTCTCAGGGATATGCCAGACCCCAAAGGGATTCACCATAGAATCAGTCAGGGTTGGAAGGGACCACAGGGATCAGCCAGTTCCAACCCCCCCATGCCATGGGCTGGGACATCTCACATTAGGTCAGGCTGTCCAGAGCCTCATCCAGCCTGGTGTTAAACACCTCCATGGATGTGGCTTCAACCACTTCTCTGGGCAACCCATTCCAGGGTCTCACCTGACCGCAAGGGAAAGTGCCAGACCACAAGATGAAGTGTCGGACCGTGAGGGGAGGTACCAGACGCCAGAGGGATGCGCCAGACGCCAGGGGGATGCACCAGACACCAGAGGGATGCACCAGACACCAGGGGGATGCACCAGACGCCAGGGGGATGCACCAGACACCAGGGGGATGCACCAGACGCCGAGGGGATGCACCAGACGCCAGGGGGATGCACCAGACGCCGAGGGGATGCACCAGACGCCGAGGGGATGCACCAGACGCCAGGGGGATGCGCCAGACGCCGAGGGGATGCACCAGACGCCGAGGGGATGCACCAGACGCCGAGGGGATGCACCAGACACCAGGGGGATGCACCAGACACCAGGGGGATGCACCAGACACCAGGGGGATGCACCAGACGCCGAGGGGATGCACCAGACGCCAGGGGGATGCACCAGACGCCAGGGGGATGCGCCAGACGCCGAGGGGATGCACCAGACACCAGGGGAATGCACCAGACCCTCTTCCCCGGTGAGGGCAGAACCACTTCTCAGTGCTTACCTGAGGGCTGCGCAGCCTGGGAAGTTTCTCCAGCATACTCCTGAGCGTCTTCTCACTCGGGTCCTGCTCACCCCTGCCCCCCACCGAGCACGACCCCATCCCCTTCGCCAGGGCCCAGCGGCACAGAAGGAGGCAGGCGGCAGCGCGGTTCTCATATCAGATTTAATAGTAACATCAGAGTACTAAATATACAGAGGGGCTGGGACCGGGGGCATTTACAGTGCTTCAAACACAGCTTCCAACGACAGAGACAAATTAAAAACCACTCGGGAACGAAACCGCTGCCGGCTGCGTGGCCCCGCGGGCAGGCGGCTCCCCGGCAACCTCCTCCTTACCGCCGCCGTGGCACCGGTTAGGGGGCAGCCGGCGGGCACCGCCTCGGCTGGGAGCTGCCCCAGGGCATCAAGTGCAGGATTGTTTTGTTTCCCCAAGAAAAGAAAAAGAAGTACTCGGTGATGTCAGAGCAGGTAGAAAGGAAAAGCTGTCCCCGTGTTAGAAAAGGTGTTCTCGTCGGGCAAAATAAAAACCCAGTGTAAACGTCACCAGCGACCAGAAAAATAACCCCCCCCGGCACCTAAAATAGAGGAATCTGGGGCAGGAGTCTGTGCCCTTAGTGTACTTTGTGCAACATCGACTTGGGTTTGTTTTCCTCCTGTTTTCTCTCCACTCGTGCCACTGCTAAAAACCCGCACTTTGCAGCCGCCGCGGAGGGGGTGAGAAGCGTTGGCTGAGATCCAGAGGCCAATCCTGTGGGAATGGGGAGGGTTATTTTTTAAGGGTTTGGTTTTTTTCTCTGTGTGTGTGTGTGTGGAGGGTTGTTTATTTTTAGTTCTTTTTGTGCTCCAAAAGCAGCAAAGCTAAAAAACAAAACAAAACAAAACAACAAAAAAAGGCTAAACTAAAAGAAATAAAATAAAAATGATGAAAAAAGCGAAAAAAAAAAGAAAAATAATAAAAAGAAAAATAAAATAAAAGCGAAAAAAAAAGCTAAAATGAAATATAATAATAATAATAAAAGCTAAAACAAAATATAATAATAATTTAAAAAGCTAAAATAAAATAATAATAATAATAAAAAGCTAAACCAAAATATAATAATAATTAAAAAAGATAAAATAAAAAATAATAATAATAATAAAAAAGCTAAACCAAAATATAATAATAATTAAAAAAGATAAAATAAAAAATAATAATTAAAAAAAGCTAAACCAAAATATAATAATAATAACTAAAAAAGCTAAAATAAAATAAAAATAATTTTAAAAGCTAAAAATATTATGAATAAAATAATAAAAATAATAAAATAAAATATAAAATAAAGTTAAATAAAAAAAGGAAAAGCTAAAATAAAATTAATAAAAATAATAAAAATAATTAAATTAAAATAAAATAAATATTTAAAAAAAAGATTAAACATAAAATTTTAAAAATAATAAAAGTTAAAATAAAGTGAAATAAAAATAAAACTACTTTTAAAAGATAATATTAAATAAATAAAATAATAAAAGTTAAAAGTAAAAATAACTTTTAAAGAGAAAAATAAAAGTAGAAAATAATAAAAATAATAAAAATATAATAAAAGTTAAAATAAAGTGAAACAAAAATAAAAATGTTTTTAAAATATAAAAATAAAAAAAAATCAAAATAAAAGCTAAAATAAAATGAAATTAAAAAATCATTTTAAAAGCTAAAGAAACAAAAATGAAATTAAAATTAAAAAAGCGAAAATAAAATGAAACAAAAAAATCAAATAAAAAATAATTGAAAAAGCTAAAAATAAAATATAAATAAACGAATAAAAAATAAAAATTATAAAAACAAAAGCTACAATTTAAAAAATAAAATAAAAAAGCTAAAAATAAAAAAAATCAAAAGTAATAAAAAAGCTAAACATAAAAGCTAAAATAAAATTTAAAAAAAATTAAAAATCCAAACAAAAATAGAAGTAAATATTAAAAAAAAAGGAGCTAAAATAAATTTATTTATTGCAAAGATTGAAAAGCTAAAAATAAAATAAAGTTAAACAAAAAATGAAATAAAAATAAACAACCTCTAAAACTCACTTCCAGATTTGATAACCTGGTTGAAACCAAAAGTCCAACCACACTCATCCTGAAAGGGTTGGGCCTGGGCTAGTATAGACAAAGTTTATTTATTTTCTTTCTTTCTTTCTTTCTTTCTTTCTTTCTTTCTTTCTTTCTTTCTTTCTTTCTTTCTTTCTTTCTTTCTTTCTTTCTTTCTTTCTTTCTTTCTTTCTTTCTTTCTTTCTTTCTTTCTTTCTTTCTTTCTTTCTTTCTTTCTTTTCTTTCTTTCTCTCTCTCTCTCTTTCTTTCTTTCTTTCTTTTCTTTCTTTTCTTTCTTTCTTTCTCTCTCTCTCTCTTTTCTTTCTTTCTTTTCTTTCTTTTCTTTCTTTCTCTCTCTCTCTCTTTCTTTCTCTCTTCTTTCTTTCTTTCTTTCTTTCTTTCTTTCTTTCTTTCTTTCTTTCTTTCTTTCTTTCTTTCTTTCTTTCTTTTCTCTCTTTCTCTCTTGTTCTATTTTTTATTTATTATTATTAATTTTAAATTTTTTTTTCTCTTTTCTTTTCTTTTTCTTCTTTTCTTACAAAATATAGAATATGTGTAGAATATCTACGAGTTAACTACCACTTGAGCTGAGCTACCCTTTCCTTTTGCAACGAGCTGCCCACGGAGAAGAAAGGAACCTGAAATCCAGCCTGGCACGCCCTCCTGCCACAGCTGCCTCGACCTCCTGGCTGTGGCACGATGGGTGCTGAGGCTGGTGAGCCCATGGAGTGTGCCAACCACACAGCCTCATCACCAGCACCACCACCACGAGTGGCCCTTTCCTCTGGCTGGGAAGACAGAGTGAAGTTAAACGATCAGATCTGGGGACGGGAGCAGTGCCAGGGTTTGCTCTGCCCTGCGTGCCCGAGGTGCCAAGGGATGATGCTGCCCATGGGATTCCCCAGTTTCCAGAGCCAGGGGACTCAGTATCAAGCCTTGCTGCCCTGCCTGCTGTATCTAGGTGCTGTGACTTGGTAGCTCAGACCTGTAGCCCCAAACCAGCCGAGTTTGGCACAAAAAATAAAGAGGTGGAGCAGCTCTGCCCGTAGCCCTGGCACAAGGAGCTGCGCTGCCTGCCCCAACTCTGCCCGCCCCAACTCTGCCCTGCAGCTCTACGTGGCCTTTGGAAGGGTTCTGCTGGAGGAGGATCCTGCACTGCCCCGGGGCCCTGCTCAGCCCCAGGACTTCTGAGCTGGCTGCAGAGCCAAGGAGAAGCCATCCCAGCCACCATGCCAGCACAGAGCAGCCAGTCTTGCCAGCTCCCTGACCAGGTGAGAGGGCTCATCCCAAGCCATTCTCCCACTAAGACAGAGCCACAAGCAACAAACACATGGACCTTCCCCCCCAGCACGTGGCAGGGGCTCGGTGGCCTCGCAGCAGCTGTGACACATTTCTTAGGAACTAAGGAATCAGTCAAATGAACCAAAAAACAGCAGGGAGCAGGGAGGGAGAGCAAAGCAAGGAGCAGACCTTCAGCATTGTCAAGCTGCCAGATCCAAACACAGCACAGCAGGAAGCTCTGGATTGCCAAGGAAAGGCCCTGTTGGAAACGTGGATTTGCTGGGTTCTGGGGGATACCCAATGCCATCTCCACCCTGTGCTCTAGGAGGCTTCTCTGGGTTCCCTGAGCATCGAGTCCCACCACATGTGTGCCCCCAGCACAGCCCTGCAGCGAGGTGGGCAGGCTGGGCACCACAGGGATGTCCACAAAGGACCTTCCCCAGCTTGTTGGTCAATCCTTTGCAGTGCCCACAATGCCAAGCAGTGCACGGGGCTGTGTTTCCTGGTGGAACGTTTCTTGCTACCTACTCAGTGCTCTCGGGCTGAAGAAGGAGCTCAGCTCCTGCCTGACAGCAGAGCAATCCCTAATTCTCCAAACCTGCTCAGACCCTCTCTGTGCCCACACAGAGTTAAGTTTTTTTCAAGTAAAGACTTGAAAAAAAAAAAGAACAACCAACGAACCACAAAACCAACCCAACCCCTGGAGCCAGCCCCCACTGCTCCAGGGAGCAGCTGCAGCCCATTCAGAGCACCTGGTGGCACAGGCGTTGGCAGAGCTACCCTGTTACTGCTGGACTGGCTCACAGCAACGGACCCTGGCACAACAGACACCACACGGGGTGAAGCTTTGTGCCCTCATGGGCAGTGACAGGGAGCCCATCAAGAGCCATCACCAGGGACCAGAAGACTTCGGGGCAAGGTGATGTGGTGAGGTCCTGAGGGAGCAGCTCTGCAGACCCCAGGGTCCCCTGCTTGCTCCTCCAGAGCCCTGCTCACTTGAGCTGTTCCATGGAAATGTGACTTTGTGCCTGCATTTCCTTCTCTTTACTTGGGCTGCCACCACCAGCAGGGCACGGAACAGCCCCAGCTCACCTCTTCTTGCTGTGGAGGGACCTGGGGATGCTGAGATCCTGCCCCATGCATCACCACATCAGCAGCTCCAGCCCTTCCTTCCCCTCCTGCGGGCAGCTGTCCCTTGTTGGTGTGCTTGGCATGCATAGGGGTGGGAGGGGTTCTCTGATAAAGTGCAAGTGCTGTTGGTCCTTATAAATAAGGGAAGATTGTGCATCTACTTTTGTTCCCTGGGGCACCTCTTGGTGACCAGGCTGTGCCCTCCTGCAGACTATGTGAGCTCGTGGGAGTTCTGCCATCAGGAACCTGCTCCTGTCACCTGGGGCCAGGTTATTTGCCTTCATTCTCTCCCTGACACGCACACAGACACACACACACACACACACAATTCCCTGTCCTTGTCTCCAGCTCCTAAGGGAATTTCCCAGGAGCTGGGTGCTTCACCATCCCCGGCTCTGCCCTTGCCACCTGCCAGCCCCCAAGCTCCACCTGACCACTCCCCTTCAGGTAGCAGAGACTCAGAGCCACGTTCCAAATGCTGGGAAAGGAGGGAGCTGAGATGTATTTAGGTTGTCAAATTGCCACCAGAATTCCTGCAGGAAGCCCTGGCTGCAGCCAGCAGACACCAATCCACGGGAAGATCAATGGGTGAAGCACAACAGACATGCCTCCCGATGCCAGCAAAGTCACACAAAGAGCTGTGCCAGGCAGGGCAGCTGGCAGGGCTGCACCACTCACATCAGCAGAACACCGATGCCCAGCACACTGAGATGATGGAAATGATGCTCAGAAGCCCTTTCCTCACAGGGGATTTAGCTGACTCTGGTGCCAACAAGCCTTGCTCTGGGGCAGCCCATCAGTAACCCCAGCAGGGTGCCACACTCAGCTTTAACTGCACCCACTGCAGCCCAAAGCCCCCCCCCCCCCCCAGACTGTAGGCAGTGGGGCAGGAGCCCACAGCACTGGGCAAACACTCTCTGTTTTCCAGGGAAAATGAAAGCTTCAGGAGGATGCTCCTCTAGCAAGACCCTGTCCATCCTCCAACCCTGGTGGCATCTCATCCAATGCCCTGGAGAGCTGGGCACCACAGCTGCCTAGTAGACACCCCTCTGCCCAGTGCCCAGCCCACTAGGGGCTTGCTGTCTCCAAACACAAACAGCAGAGCAGATCTCTGCTGGCCTAAGGGGACCCAGCCCTGTCGACCACCCCCCAGACACCAAGACCCAGCCCCAGGGCTGTGCCTCTCAGCTGCCACCCATGCCCAGCTCAGTGCTCACGAGAAACCACTTCTGCAGAAGGATCTGATTCATCATGGACCAAAACCTGGCCAGGAGCAACAGGAACCCTCCTCCTCCTCCTCTCTGGCTGCTGGTGGACAGCAACCCCGGTGCAGAATGTGCCCAAGGTGGACGCCTGAGGCTCATCGGAGTCGCAGGGAACGTTGCCAACACCTTCAGAGATGTTTGGTTCAAGTCAAGGTAATCACCAGGTCCAGTAAGGAAGACTTCTTCCCGGGCAGCCTCCAAAAATGCAGGAAAAATAATCCAGAGTGTGCAATTCCATCAGTGAAGGACAGGAGGGAGGCGGAACGCGCGGGGCTCTGCGGTGCCAGGAGTTCTCAGGCTCGTTGCGACAAAGAAACGGAGCTGAGTGACTGTGGGAGGAGTAGAAATGTGCCTGGGCAGCTCCACAGAGCTGCCCCTGCCTACCCAGGGTGGTGTACAAAAAGAACTGGAGGGCTTTGGTCTGAGCTCTGCTCTCATTCCTACCATGCAAGGTCAAAGCAACCCCAGCAAGACCTATCTCGCGAGGCAGACCCTCATGGGTACCGTACGCTGCGGGCATCCAGCTGCCCTCTGCAAGCTTTGCCTTGGCACAATTTACATGGGCCAGCCCAGGCTTGGACAGAGGGCCTACAGGTAGGCTGGCATGCTCACCAGCACCCACCAAAACCAGCCAGCCCAGCAGGAGCTGGGCAGGGGATGGGATGTGTTTGAAGCAATACACCAAAGCAGGCGCAGCAGAACCCTCTCTCCCTGGCAAGCTGGTGGGCAAAGCTTCCTTCTTAACACTGTTGGAAGATCCCCAGGGAGCTGCACCTGCTCCTGACCCAGCCAAGGCCAAGGGCACAAAGAAAGAGGCTCCCTGGAGCTCACTGGCCTGGGGCTGGCTCAGGAGGCAACAGGCTCCTTCCTTTGCCATTTCTCTCGTAGGGCTGAACAAGCTTTGGTCTTGTGGCCAATTTAGGAGCCATTCCCCAGAAAAACTCCCACATTTCACTCCTGAAATTTGTCTTGTGCCACGGGAGGCACCTCCTTTGGAACTCCACACCTGAAACCCAACCCTGGCCAGCCCTCAGGCATCGCACCTGGCACAGTGAGGACCACAGCGCAGTGGAACAAGGGGCAGAAGCAGACTGTTTGGCTTCTTCTCATCTCCCTTGGATGTGTGGGGCTATGGCAGCCTGGGGAGAGCCCTCACCACCACCTCGAGCTGCTGCAAGCTGCCAGGCTTGGGGCATCTGCCTGCAGCAAACTCCCTGCTCGCCTGCTTCCTCTGGCACTTCGTGAACGTGGCCCAGGTGCACCCTTCCAGCCACCACCCAGCCTGTCTCCACTCTCCTCCTGTCCCAAGCCAGGCTCTGCAACTCTTTGCCATCCCTCCCCAAGCTGGGGGGACTTTGAGGCTGCTCCTGCTGGATTTTGGGAAGCCTCTTCCTGGCTCCACGTTGGCAATACAGCCCTGGTCATGCCCTGTTGCTGCAGTCCCATCATGAGTGCTGGAAAAGCCTTTCACAGGAGGAACCAAAGAAGCTCCAGCAGGATGCACAGCTCTGGATGTTCATAGGTACACACAGAGCAAGCTCTCTGCATCTCCCCGGGCACACAGAGAGGGCTGGGGGCGAGCTGCCAAGGTAGAAACCATCACCCTGCTTGGGTCTCTGCGTGGTCAGGAAAGGAGACATCCAGGCCAGGACATGGTCTGTAAAAATGAGTCCTTTGAGATCTCCAAAATCGGCTGCAGTACAAAAGGGGAGGTCTGTGTGTGTGGAGCTCTCTGCGTGCTGCCTCTCCAGAGCACGGCTGTGGGTGCGTATGGACTGCCAGGGATGCCCCCACCAGAAGAGATGCCCCACGTGTGTCCTCCACGAGGTGTCCAGGCGTTGGCACTCGGCTCGGGCTCCTGGCCAAGCCCCTGCAGCGGTGCATGGCACATAATGGTATAGTTGGCACAGGTTCAGAGTCACAGTCCACGTCCGGGTGCTTGCTTCCCTTCCCCTCCTGCTCCACAGGGCTCTTCTCTGGCACCTTCTCGTCTCCTCCTCCTCCTCCTCACAAGCTGCAGCTCCCCACAGGCGTCTTGGTTTATATAAAAATAGATTTGGCCCACGGGACGCTGCTCTTTGAGTCTCCTACTGGTAAACAGAAATGGTAGGTACAGGTAACCCAGTGGTCTGTATATTTTTTACAGGTTCACCAATGGAATCCTGGCAAGGAGGAGAAGAAAAACAGAGATTAAGTCACCACAGGGGAGAGCATCGAGACTCACATTGCTTGATGCCCCCAGGGAGCCCAGGGGGTTTTCCCTCCTCCTCCTCCCAGCAGTGGCATATGGGGCTCAGGGGGGCAAATGCTGATGGCAGAGGGATGTGGAGGAAGCAGGATGTCCATGACCCCCCCTCCCCAGTCTGCTTGTGGGACTGGGACTACTCCTCCTGCTTCCTGAAGAAGCTCCAGCCTTGCCCAGCTCACTTCCATCTGTTTTGT
The DNA here is from genome assembly GCF_015220805.1 of Pogoniulus pusillus. Lineage (NCBI taxonomy): Eukaryota > Metazoa > Chordata > Aves > Piciformes > Lybiidae > Pogoniulus > Pogoniulus pusillus. The sequence continues at coordinate 4,743,521 of NC_087299.1, forward strand.
GAGGCAGTCTTTGGGACAGGGATGCTCAAAGCAGGACAAATTCGCCCATAGTAGAACTGGGATGTCCATATTGGGACTGAGATGCCCACTCTGGGGTGGGATGAGAATGCTCGTAGTGGGATGGGGATGCTTTTGCAAGCAGCAGGTGGGACTCAAGGCTGTTGGTGTGCCTTCCTGCACATGTTCATCTCCCCAGGGGCTTCTGCCAGAGCCTGCTTCACTCCTGATCATCCTGGAGCTCTTCATAGCTGGGCTAAGAGCAGCTCTGGCAGCTGAGGAGATGCTGATGAGGACTAACAAGATTTCCTAGAGTTAAATGCCCTGAAGAAATCAATGGAGAATTGGTTAAGCATCAAACCAGAGATCCTATTGAAGTCCTTCTGAAGCTATTTATTTGCTGCCTTCTGAAAGATCTCTCCCTGTGTAATCTTTATAGTGCAGACAATCACTGCCCATCGCTGTCCCATGGCCACCTCCTTCACATGTGTGACCTCCTGGGTGGCTATGAGCATTCACACACTGCTGAGAGGTGCCTGGTAGAGCTGCCCACGGGTGGGCTCTGTGTGCAGGTATGCAGGGACTGCTGCCTGCAGCGTGCAGACACAGACCTTGCTTCAGTGCAGGGTGAGCTGCTGTGCCAGCTGTCACAGGAGGTTCCCCATGCCCGTCACTTTCACAGGCTGCTCACTTCAATGCCACCACCACCTAGAAACATCGAACCATGATCTTTGGGATCCCTTCCAGAGGATCCTTAGGGTGCCTTCCAAGCTGGCATTCTGTGACTCCATGTGCTTGTGACCCTCGCCCACACCATGGCCCCTGGCTCGCTGGTTCTCCATCAGCTTTTAGTCCAAGGGCTCCTCCTCGGCTCTCTGTTTAAGCAAGAAGTCCAAAGACCACCTCGAGCCCCAGCACTGAAGGCTTCGAGAGCCCTTCCTCTCCCGCCTCGGGGCTGTACCGGGACTGCTGCTCTTCCTCCCCAGACAGGGCTGCCTTCTGACGCTGCCTTACTCTTCGCTAGTGTTCCCAATCCCCTTTGCTGCCGCTAGGCAGAACGGGGCAGTCCCGGCAGCCGCTCGGCGCTCCCCGCACCGCGACGGGTCCTAACCGCACGCTGAGAAAGCTACGGCTCAGGCCAATGCCACCTTGCCAGGATGAGCTGCGGGTCTGCAACCACCTCTTCCCTGCCCACGCTGCCGAAGGTTTGCACAGCTCCGGCTGGATGCTGCTCACGGCCGGCGCTGCGGGGTGTGGATTCGCATTGTATTGCAAACAGCCTCTTTGTGCAAAGTAGGTCAGCGCTTGATCAACCTCCCCGATTTTTGTCTAATCCCATTCCATGGGGTTTTGCAGTCAAAGAGAGCAGGATTAAGGACAAGAATAATGTAAAAACTCAAACTTCATTTCAGAAAGCCTCAAAGCTGGGAGGAAATCAAACCAAACCAGCCACACTTCGCCGCGGTACCCGGGCAAGCCCACTCGAGTCTTCAGCAAATGTCCCCTCTGGGTGTGCGAGGTGGTTGCTGTCCCTGCTGCTGCATCTCCTCTGTCATCTGCAGCTTTTCTCCTCGGACCCCTGTGTAGATAATTCCTCAGCGAGCTGCCTGGCACAAACACCTTCGTTGATGGCTTTGCTCTGCACCTAAGCCCCGGGCCCCGCTGCAGCTGTGCGCCATGCCGCAGCCGTGCCAGCTCTCCTCCTTACAGGGACAGCCAAGGTGCTGCCTGCTGCCCAGGTGCCACATCCAGCTCTGTGCCAGCTCTGTTGGGGTCTGATGCCGCAGAGCAATCTGCTGGAAAGCTCCAGCAGCTGCTCACTGCCGGCAACATCGCCCGCTCCTGGGAGAGCCAGCACCCGGCGGGCACCGGAACCCTCCCCACGGCTGCTGCTGGCACGGGGTGGATCTGGCCCCGGGACAGAGCTCCAACATCTGCTTGCCGTGTAGCTAGATGAGTTCCACCAGGCTTCCTGACACAACCTCCGTGCTGCCTGCAGCTCTGCAGGCTGATGTTCTGCAGTGCTGTCCCTACATCTGCTCCCTGCGACTGCCTGGCTGTACGGTGCCAGCAGCACCGCCAAATGCCATCCTTCCACTGGGGTGTGGGACTCGCACAGCACTGAGGGACTGCAATATGAAAAGTCCACGTTTAACCCCAAACAGCCTCCTGGTGCTCACTGAGCTGAAATGTACTCTCTGCCACTCTGTCCTTGGCCACAATGCCTGCCCCATTCCTCCAGCCCCAACTCTACCCTCTGGGCAGCTCCTCAGCCAGCCAAGAGCTGTGTGGTGCCATCGCCTTGCCAAGTGCTTTGAGCCTTTCCAAGGAGAGAGGTTTCTGGCACAAAGACTGGTGCAGTATTTGACCCCTCTGGGTGCTCTATGCCTATAAAGTGGGGACAGCCCTGCTCCTCCACTCACCCTGGCTGCTGGGTGACCCCCTGGTGCCCCTTCCAATGGGAGAAGGGGCCTGAGAAGGAAAAGCTTCTGGTAACCCCTCTGACAGGGAGCTCTGTAGCCTCCTTTCACCTCCATCAAGATGCAGCAAGGCAGCATCAGCTCAAGTGACTTTCAGAGAAAGGGGCTTAGAAGAGACATCTACATGTAGCCCTGCTGGCCAGGAAGCCTGGGGTGCTCTGCAGCTTCCTTCCATCTCTGTTGAGATGCATCAGGCCAGCATCAACCCAAGTCACCTTCAGAGAAGGGGCTGGAAGGGAAAGCTCTGCAGAACCCCTCCAGCCAGGAAGCTCTGCATGGTCCAGAGCATCCTTCCACCGCTGCCGAGATGCAGCGAGTAGCTCAGCATCAGCTCAAGTCACCTTCAGGCTATGGTGCTGCTGCCACAGAAACCAGCCAGGGAAAGTGGTGCAGCCCCAAGCAGCTGCATCTCCTCTCCCATCAGCCTCTCCTCTAGACACGAGAGTTGGAAAGGCATCCTCAGCCCCAGCGCTTCTCCTGCACTTGCCAGCATCTGTCCAGTGACAGCACAAGGCAACCATGATGACAGGGGACAATCTACCAGGGAGCTATCTCGGTTCCACCAGCCCTGCCATCTGCTCATGGAAGGTTTTACCTTACACAGAGACATGTGAAACCTGAAATATTCATCCTGGCTGTGGGATGTCCCAGCTGGCACAGGCAGGCACACAAAACACCATTTGCACAGGGCTGAGTCTTTTGACTGCAGGCTTCTGGGATGCCACAGCAGCTGAGATGAGCATCCTGGGCTTCAGGGACACTCTTAGAGTGGTTTGGGTTGGAAAGGACCTCAAAGATCATCCAGCTCCAACCCCTTGCCATAGCCATGGACACCTCCCACCAGCCCAGGTTGCTCAAGGCCTCATCCAACCTGGACTTCAACATCCACAGCCTCCCTGGGCAACCTGTGCCAGTGTCTCCCCACCCTCACTGGCAAGAATTTCTTCCTCATCTCCAGTCTCACTCTGCCCCTCTTCCAGCTCAAATCCCTGTTCCTTGTCTTGTCACTTCAAGCCTTCATCAAAAGTGCCTCCTCAGCTCTCCTGTAGCCCCCTTCAGGTACTGGAAATCCTCTAAGGTCTCCCTGAGCCTCCCCTTCTCCAGGCTGAACACACCCAACTTTCCCAGCCTGTCCCCAGGGGGAAGGTTTTCCAGCCCTCTGATCATCTTCATGGCCATTGTTGGCTCCTGGGGAGTTTGTCACCAACCAACACTCCCCACCCAGGGCAGGGACCTGTGGCAGTGCCCTCTTTTTTCCCATAATCTACCAAACTCTGCCAGTTCATTGCAGAGGAGCCCTGGTGCATGTGCCCAGGCATAAGTGCAGGGAATGGTTTTTGGGTGCCTCTCATTCCCTTACTGTTGATGAAAGCAAGCAGCAGCCTGCAGAGCTGTGTCAACAATTGAAAGTCTACCGTGGCCCTGATGCTCCAGGTACAGGTCAAATGGATTTTTCCAGAGCAAATCACTATCTTTTGTGGATTCTCTGAAAGCAGGAAATTCAAGGATTTAATAAGGCAGAATGGCTCTGGGCTATTGAAAGGCACCCACGGAGGTGAGCAGGGCATGGCTTTTGGCATGAACACTGTGCAGGACCTCACGCTGCAGTGGTGGGAACTCTACTGCCTTCTCTCAGTGGGCAACAGCTTGGAGCTGCTCATTCTTTCAACTTCAGGGATGAGAACTTCTGTTGGCACCCAGGTGTGATGGCTTGGGCTTGGGTTTTAAGCCCATGCACAGACATAACTATCTGGATTGGAACTGGCACAGGGGCTAGCTGCTGCTTGCCTTCTGAAGCCAGTGGCCACAAGAGCTGTCAGAGAAGGCACCGCAGAACCCTCCTGTTCACCCTCCAGCTGCCCATGCCCACTAACACCAGCTGTCCAGCCAGGACCCTTCATACTTAGAATCATAGAATCAACCAGTTTGGAAGAGACCTCCAAGATCATCCAGTACAACCTATTCCCCAGCCCTATCCAGTCAACTAGACCATGGCACTTGGCCTCCAGGGTAGTGACCACAACGAAAGAGTCAAAGAAATAATAGTGTCATAGAATCAGTCAGGGTTGGAAGAGGCCACAAGGATCATCCAGTTCCAACACCCCTGCCATGGGCAGGGACACCTCACACTAGATTAGGCTGTCCAGAGCCTCATCCAACCTGACCTTCTACCACCTGAGGCTTCTACCACCACCCTGGGCAACGAGGAGAGTCTTACCATCCTCATGGTGAAGAATAATGAGACAATACCAAGAGACAGGGAACGAGTACCTTTGAAATTGACTCATCAAAGCCCTTTCAGGCAGGAACGTCTCAACAGGGGGCAAAGCCAGCAAGACCCTGCGAGCAGGGGACTGGCCCTTTGCTGTCTGCTCTCTGCCACGCTGGCAGGTGCCCACCTCACCCTGTCCAGACACAGCCAGCCCTCAGCACAGCTGAGCCCATCGCTGCTCTGTTCCCTTCCATTCTAATCTAATTAGCTCCCCGTGTTCGATAGCTGAGTGGGATGTTAAACAGGCTGTAGTGAGCAGGCTGCAGCCAGAGCAGGCTGGAAATTCCATTTGCACTGGATGGATGATTCATTACAGCAGGGACTTGGGACACGCCAGTTAATTCACCTGAGCGCTCAGCTCCGGCGGGCACCGCTGCCCGGCGTGGAGCTGGCACGCGCCGTACCCTCGCTGCTTTCCCTGCCACTGCTGTCACCACTGCCAAAAGCCAGGCAAGGAGCTACAAAGAGCTTGGATCAGCTCGAACAAGAGAAAATCACCTCAGAATGCTGAAATCAGGACAATGCCCTCATACTGCCTGGGCTGCAGCAGTACCCGAGGCATGAAGTGGGCACCGCACACACAGGCTAGAGGCTGGGCATCCCACAAGGCAAGGAACAGGAGGAGGAGGCGGAGGAGGACCCCAGCACCCTGGCAGCAGGAGCATGGACTTGTTCATGGCAGCAAACATGAGCAGATGAGGTTTTGGGGCCTGATGAGTGTTGGCTGTGTCCTGCATGCGCTGGGAGGTGAGTTACAGAGCAGCCACGTGTGACAGGGACCCTGCTATCACCTGCCCAGGTCCCAGAGGTGGGCTGGAACCACACCACCTGGCTTCAGCTCAGGGCTGCCCCAAGGACCCTTTGCTGTCAAGTTCCTCTCCATTCCAGTCACAGAACCATGGAGTTGTTTCATTTGGAAAAGACCTTTCTTTCAGACCACGGAGCCCAGCCACACACTCAGGTCAGCACTGAACCATGGCCCTCAGCACCACACCACCGTGGGCTCTGAAACCCCTCCAGGGATGGAGACTCCACCACTGCCCCGGGCAGCCTGGGCCAGTGCTGGGCAACCTTTTTGGTCCCTACTTATTAGCTCTGGCTTGTCTGTAACTCACCTCCATGGGAAAGCCTTCGTGGCACCCAAGGTCCCCTCCATGATGGGACATGTGCCCAGCCAGCCCGGCCGGGTGAGCCTCCCTGGTCCCACACCTCACCAGCAGCGTGAGCAGGGGGATGGGTGGCAGGGGGATGGGTGGCAGCGGGATGGGTGGCAGGGGGATGGGTGGCAGCGGGCAGGGCAGCGAGCGGCTGGCGCAGGGAGCGCGGGTACGTACCAGGAAACAGCCCGATGGCGTTTGCCCTGCCCCCGGGATTCAAACAGGCTGCGGCCAGTCAGCAGGAGATTTCAAACCATTTCTCAGACACAAAGGCCACGGGAATAAGATGCCGGTCAGAAGAGGAGGGTCTGCAGCGAGCAGAGAGAGGGCTTGCACGGCTGCTGGGTGAGGCACACGGAGCAAGCCCTGCTGGCCTGCCGCAAACATCGGCGCTTTGAGAGGGGGGAAATGGAAGGAGAGCTTTGGATGGGCTTCCTGGCCTGGGGCACGGGGAGGGGTGCGAAGCACAGACAGGGGAATTGAAAGCTGGAGTGGAGCAGTGAATGTTTTGACCCCTTTGGAGGGAGTAAAAACCTCTTCAAAAGCCCCCAGCACCTTCTGAGGCAGCCAATTGCTCTGAGGGGAGCTGGCCCCAAACAGCACCAGGGCATCTCCTGTCTGCCACCCTCCCATTCCATGGGGGTCTGCCATGCCCATCCCCTGCAGGGAGTCTGCCAGGGAACACACCGAGGCCAGCAGGATCCCAAGGAAGCTTGATGCCAGAAAAGCACCAAAGCCTTCCAGCCAGACAAGGGCATCCTGGCACCTCACCCCAAGCCCACACACACATTCCATGAAATGGTTTGAAACTCCCTGGCAGTTCTCTGCTTTCGGTGAGCTGAGGACACCCTGGAAAGTGTGACCCAGCAGAACCCCATGCACACGCAGGAGATGAGGGTTAAGAAGGCGCCTGTTTAAGCTGGCTTCTGTCCTTCATGCAAGGTAGACATCAGCTGTGGGTGACACGCACATGCCACCACCCAGCTGGGCTGCGTGGGGCACCGGCTGCCCATTTTCTCCCTCAGCACCCCTCCTCCTGGTTTCTCCCCCAGCTTTGATGGGGAAGAGGCATTTACAGCACGGAGGAACTGCACCAGCACCCAGCCAGCAGGCTCTGGGAGCCAGCCCAGGGTGCTGAGAGAGTTCACTGTGACCACTTCCCTCCCCAGGCCCACAAGGGGCACACAGAGCCAGGGCTGGCATCTCTCAAACCGTGCCACCAGCTGCTCCAAAACCCCTCCTCGTTACTGCATCGTTGCTTCACGCCAGACAAATGGTGCCTTTGGCGCCCGCCACCCGCTCCCCATTCATCACCCAGCTCATCCACGTCCAGCAGCTCCTGTGGTGCCACTCAGCAGGCAGCACACTGCTGGAAGATGGATCCAGTGGCATTCATGTGCTGGCAGTGGCAGCTGGGCAGCAGAAAATGTGCTGTGTCCAGTGCTGCCAGGGCTTGGCTGAGCCTCATCAGCAAGGATGATGGGTGGGTCCAGCGGCCGTGCCCACTTGGAGGGCGAGCATCACAGCTTGGAGAGCCAGAGGAAGGCAGCTCTGCCATGCGCTTTCAGATCAACTCCCACCCCACCAATGGGCACCTCTCCTGGCACCAGGGAGGGTCAATGCTCCCCACCCCAGAGGAAAACCAGGGCGGCCACCTCACCTGTTTCCATTGAAGGTTGTTTTGTAGTCCCCGGGCGAGCGCAAGGCCTCCTCGGCGTAGACGGGCACGGGGGTCCGCACGCACTCGTGGGAGCACTGCAGGGTCTCGTTGTAGGCCGTGAAGATGTCGAGGGCGCTGGGCACGCGGGCGGGCGCGAAGTCGGTCAGGTTCTGGCAGCTCTCCTCCTGCTGGTCCAGTTTGCGCTGGTGGCTGTTGCGCCGCGGGCGCCCGCTCTGCGCGCAGCTGCAGGGGCAGAGGGCGCCGTGAGCAGAGGTGTGCCAATGCTCTGGGTGGAAAAGCCTCTCTGAGGTCGTGGAGCCCAACCACCAACCCAGCACCGCCATGGTCATTAAGCTGTGGGAGTCGCACAGCTGGTTCAGGCTGGCAAAGGCCTTCAGGATCATCTACCCAACACCTCCACACCACCACCAGACCATGTCCTGTGGTACCACACAGAATCATAGAATCAACCAGCTTGGAAGGGACCTCCAAGCTCAGCCAGTCCAACCTAGCATCCAGCCCTAGCCAATCAACCAGACCATGGCACTAAGTGCCCCAGACAGGCTTTGCTTCAACACCTCCAGGGACATCGACTCCACCACCTCCTTGGGCAGCCGATGCTAAGCCCTTACTACTCCAGCAGCAAAGAAATGTTTCCTGATCTCCAACCTAACCCTCCCTTGGCCCAATTTTAGGCCATTTCCTCTGCTCCCATCACCTCCTCCTGATACCTGCTGATGTGTGCTAGCACTTTAAATGCTGGGTAGGAAGCTGGCTCCTCATCAACCTGCTTTTCTGCTTCCCCCTGGGTGCAGGAATGGAACTGCTGCAACTCTTGGGGACAGCTGGGGTGGGCACAGAGGGCAGAAGGAGTGAAGGGCTGGTGCAGATCATGGCATGGCACAGCACAGTAGCTCTCCCACCAGCCCCAAGCTGCAGCCGTATCAGTCTCCCAGCCAGGCTGACCTCAAAGTAGGGCACTGTCCCTGGGAAAATAGGTAAGGCAGCAGTGCCTGCAGCACCGAGCTAACCTATTTTGCCACACGCTCTGCCATGCTGAGAGCATGAGCGGCAGCAAATTAAGCTGGAGGAGAACATGAACGCTCCAGGGGATGTGGCATGATTCAACCTGGTGGCACCTGAGGGCTCAGAAGGTGCCCTGCAGTCCTTGGAGACACAGGGAAGGTCAGAAAGTGTAGCTGGGGCTCGTTGAGCCAGGCTGGTGTGCAAGGAGCAGCAGCAAAGCTGCTCGAGCAAGGCAGCAGAGGAGATGCCCCCCAGTGCCAGACAGGTCCTGGCATGCTTATGGCCTAGTAGCTGACTTTGACCTCATCACATTGCAGCCACTCGATCCCACAGGGTCAATGTGCATGTGTCCCATGTGAGACTTGGCCACCTGACCCTGCCCATGTGCTGGGCCCCAATGCCACCCACCACAGGGGCACAAGTGGCCACAGGTGCTTCAACCTCTCTGCAGGTTTCAGTATAGCTCCCCCCCCCCAACACATACACTCCCTCCTGCAGTGCCACGGGCTTCAGTGTCCACAGCTAGAAAGGCACCCCTGGCCCTACCTTGTCCCTGTCCCCACCTTGCTCCCAGCCTCCTGCCACCTCCCAACCCCCCAGCAGCCCCAGCAGGTGAAAGCCTTACCAGTTTTTTAAGACAAGAGTTGTTATCAGGGCAGCTATGACCATGATGAGGGACACTGTAATAGTGATGATCTGATGAACTGCCAGACCTGTGGAGGGAAAAATGAGAGGCAGTGGGCACAGGAGGACCCTGGGCAGCAGGGAGCAGACCCTCCCCCCCCACCACATACAGCCTCTCCCCCCGCAACCAGCTCGCAGCACGGGGCTGCTGCCCACAGCCCGCGGCAGCAACGGTGCCATCCTCCTTCCTGCCTTACATAAACTCCTCTTGAAGCTGCTCCTTCCCTCCCCTCTCAAGTGTGCTCCTTGTCAGCCCGCATTAGGCACGAAGAGGGGAAGAGACGTGCGGACGTCTGCCCTCCGGGACGGAAAAGGAGCCTCGGTGCAGCCCTGCGGGCGGTGCGGCCGGGCCGGCGCTGCCTCTCGGCACGCTCAGGGTGGGCTCCGCCGTTCCCAGTTCACCTCTCCCAGGGTATCGCTTTTTGGCTCTTGCCTCCCTCCTAATGAGCAGTTTGGAAACAAAAGCGTCTCGGCGCAAAGGCTGCTGCTGATTCCGTGCTGCTTTACAGTTGCAATTTGGTAATGAAATGATTTTGCTGGCCGCAGCCCAAGGCTGTGCCGCTCTGCACAAGCAGATGTTGCAGCTCCTGATGGCAGCGAGGTTTTAATAAATCACCGAGAGTCAGCAGGGCAGGGGAACAAGCAGCGCGACACTGAGAGGCATCTCTGCATCTGTGCAAGACATGCCCGGCACTGCCAGCTTCTGGGGCTGTCTGTGGCTGCTGCTTCCCACACGAGAGCATGCCAGCTCCCAGCCGGCTGCCACAGCCTGGCCGCAGCCAGGGGTGCCCGTGAGGCTGCCCCGGCTGCAGACCCAGGAAGGAAGTGGGCAGACTACTGCCAGCCTGTCCAGACAAGGGTCTCAGCAGTGAACTGGCTGCAGGAGCTCTTCCAGCATCCCTTGCCTGGTCACAGTGACATGTGCCAGGCACACCCCTTCCTCTAAGGACAGAAATCCCTCCTGGGAGAGATGGGATGGGGGTGGCATCTCATTCCAGCCTGGAATGCTGCTTGCTATGGGGGCTTTATGCTCCCACGGGAATGCCACTGTGGTTCTCCCACAGTCATGCCACCCAGTAACTTCCCAAGGCTCTCCCACACCCCCACACTGCAGATTTGGGGCCAGGCTGTGGCTCCCCCTCTTTCGGTCCAGCACAGCCCACAGCCCTAGCAGGCTGGCATAGGCCTGGCAGTAGCAGGCTGAGTAATTAGGGCAGATGAGATTCATCAGCAGCATCTCCAACCATAGCTCATGATTCCTGATCTGATGCTTCTCTCCAAGGACAAAAGTTTTGCTCCCTTGAAATTCCTTCTCTGTCTCTCCCTGCTCATCTCCACAGCCCGGGGGGGCTTTGTGTCCCTGCCCACGCTGCTGACAAGACTCATCAAAGGAGAAAAGCTGCTCCAGACTAGCCAAGGCTCCCGGGGCAGAGCTGCACCCCCTCTGTGTTCGGTGCCTCCCAAGGGCTGCTCATCCCCCAGAAAGACCACAGAGAGTGCATCCAGCCCGGGGAAGAGCAGGAGAAGAGCCTTGTGAGGCTGCTTGTGCCCCACAGTGCCACTGCAGGGGAGGTGCATGCTGCTGGCTGTGGGTCCACTCACCTTCTGCAGGCCACCATCAGCATCCAGCATCAGGAGCACAAGTGTGGGGGGCTTGAGAGGCCTCCCCAGCTTTCATCAACCCTACCAACACATGCCTCAGCACCACACCTCACCACCTCAGCATCCTTGCTTAAGATCCACCATCACCTGGGTAGCACTGCCCAGTCTGCAGGATCCAGGCTACCTGAAGTCTACCTCAGAAGGGAAATGGAGATCCCTCAGGATGCTGAGATGCATCAAATTCCAGATTCTGATCCATGACTCCAGCCCACAGAGACACCTCTTTGGAAGCACTGAGGAGTGTGATTGTGCTGCCAGGATGTGTCCTGGGCATAAATCAGGATTGTGAGTCCTGACAGTCTGTTATGATAAACCCAAGGTCACCTTCACCCAAGATCTGATTCACCAAACCATGCTTGGTGCCAAGCACTGGGGCAGTGACTGCTCAAGGAGAGGACTTCTCTGCCAGCCCCAGGATGCTTGGGAAGGACCAGTATGAAGGGAGAGGAGTTGTGGCACCCACCCTGGTGACCACAAAGCTCTGGAGGATGGTGGAGCAGAAGCCTTCACCCCAAAACTAAAGCATCAGGGTGTCTGGAAGGAAGAATTCACCTGGAACCTTCTAGCACTGTGCCAGTGGATACAGCATAGGGAGAGCTAGGAGAAGATCTGGAGGAAAGAGCAGTGATCTCAACTGGTTTTAAGGAGAGAACATGGTCTGGAGTGGGAAGCAGCAGCAGATGTTAGCTGCACTGTGGACATCACTGCTGAAGGGGTTTTCTAGAGGTAGGACTGAGGAGAAACAGCTTTCCAAAGGCAAATGCTTCCAAAATGCCAGTCCTCTGGATCCTGGCATGGTTCCATTGCCAAGCCAGCAGAAGGCAAGAACCTACCAGAATGTGAGGAGCTGAAAGATGCTGCCAACCCCTTGTAATCTGGGGTCCTTTCTCTGCTCCTCAGGGCTGCAGGATCCCTCTCTGGGATGTCATCGGACAGAGGGATGGAGAGGGAGGGATGGATTGGAAGGGATGGAGAGGAAGAGATGGAGAGGAAGGGATGCAGAGGAAGGGATGCAGAAGAAGGGATGCAGAGGAAGGGATGGCTGCTTGCCAGCCCCTATGCCCTGGCCAAGCCGAGGCAGGGGATGGGATGTGTCAGGGTTATTTTTCTCCCTCACTCCAGCACCTCTTTTGCCAAGGACCCATTTCCTCCATTTACTCCCAATTACACTTCAATTGGTTCCAACAGGCTGTGACAAAGCTCCTCCCGAGAACGGCTGCCACGAGCAGCTGCCAGGACAAAGCGGGTCAGGGAAGCGAATACAAGGGCTGAGAACGGTGCAGGGGGATGGAAGGGGATGGAGAGGACTCAGCACCCACCTTCTCCACCCAGTTCCAGTTCCAGCAGGGTCCAACACCAGGAAGCAGCTGTGGGAATTCGTGCTCGGGGATCCAGCACAGCCTCGCAGAACTCATCCGTGTTTCTGCAGGCTGGGGTAGGCTCTAAATCATCCCTACCCATCGGGACGTGGCTCTGGGTGGGCTGGATCACCCTGGAGCCGCCAAGCTCGGAGCTGTGTGGGCCGTGGGACCCTGGGAGCCGCGTCCCGGTGGATCTGAGGAGCACAGCCAGCAGCTCCATGCCGGGTCAGGAGCGACACCCACCCCGGCAGCATCCCGGCCGCATCCTTGGCTGCGATCTTGGAGCAGCTCCCAGTGGGCCACTGCCGAAAAAGATAAAAGGGAAGCCTCTAAAAATAAGATAAACCCAGCCCAGTGCCCGACCGCTTTGAAAGCAGGAGCGGCGCCGGCAGCAAGAGCTGCGGGGGGCTGGGAGCCGAGGCAGAGGCGGCAGGGCCAGAGGAGGACCCAGCAGTGCCATTAGTCCTGGCACTTACGTCATGGGGGGAGGCAGAACAGATTGCAGGTGGCTGAGCCCGGGGAAGGATGGCAGCTCCTCGGAGCAGGACACATGGATTTAAGAAGGGCTGGATAATTTTAGACTCCAGCACATCCATACAGTGCCATATGTGGCGGCGTGGAAGGAAGCTCCTTTGCATCCATCACACATCCATTCTGCACCAGAGCCCGGGGGGGTTGCAAGGGGGTGGGAAAAGTTCTTCCCAACACCATTAACCATGGAGATGATGAGAAGAGGGACCTGCTGGGTGACAGGGATGATTCCTGGGCAGACTTAAAGCAGTGCCCATCACAATTCATGGATTCATGGAATGGGTTGGGTTGGAAGAGACCTTAAAGCTCATGCAGTTCCAAACCCCTGCCATAGACAGGGACACCTCCCACCAATCCAGGTTGCTCAAGGTCTCATCCAGCCTGGCCTTTAACACCTCCAGGGAGGGGACATCCACAACCTCCCTGGGCAACCTGTGCCAATGTCTCCCCACCCTCACTGTCCAGAATTTCTTCCTCATCTCCAGTCTCAATCTGCCCTCCTCAAGCTTCACCTGCACTAACAGCTCTTCACCCTGACTCCACAAATGTGTCAGACCCTTTCTCCTAGGCCTTCAAAGAAATGTAGACAAGCACAGAGAGCAAAATGGAACAGAAATACCCAACCTGCCAGGGAAGGAGCTAATGGATGGGGCGTCCTGGACAAGGGAAGCATCCCATAAGGGACACACAACACCAGGGGGTGAGATGAGATGAAAGAGAGATGGCTGTGAAGAGCAAAGCATTACTTTAAACACAGCCCTAGGAGCCCAATCTGTCTGGAGGAAAAGGGACCTGAAGGAAGAAAATCAATAGCTCATAAAGCAAAATTACCCTCCTCTTCCTCCAGAGTGAGAAGGCAGCTGCCCAGCACCTAACTCACAGTGAAAGCTGCACCCCCAGAACACAGGGAGCAGTGCAGCTGGGGGCAGGAATCACGGTGGCTGGCTTTGTTTGCTCACCTCCGCGTCAAAGACCGCAGCTGGCGAAGCTCAGCCCCAGCGAGTGAGTTAATTACACCTTATCAAGCAGGGCAGAAAGGAGCTGCGGGAAGCGCAGAGGCTGGCGTGGCACCGCGCAGGGACCCCGGGAGCTGCCGCCCCATCCGGCCCCGGCAGCTGGAGCGGCCCCGGCCCCGCCAGCTTCCCTCTGACAAGGCTTTTACCAGGCAATTTGACGCAGTGACCATTTAACTGGAGGGTAATTACAGGAGAAGTATTTAATGGAATTGAAAGTGTGTCCAAGCCCCTGCGCTTCTGCTAGTGCAGCAGAATTTAATGTGCTCCTGCCAGCAGGGAAAGCTCTTCAAAGGCGCTCTTTGAACCCCTGGAAATGCTGAAATATTGCTGGCTTTTTCCACTCTCTTGCTGTCCCAGCACACTCTGCTCTCACGGTGGGGAGAGGGGAGGGCTTCTCATGGTGGGACCCATCCTCACCATCCCCAGCAGCCAGGCACCAACACCCAAACTCAACTCCAAACTCTTTCTTATCCCAGGGAGAAGCCCAACTCCCGCAAGCGCTCGGCGCCAGGGCTCGGTTTGTTCTGTGGTGTTTTGCAGCCCATCTATTTGCCACCGAGATGAAAGTGCTGAGTTTTGGCCTTTTCAGCCACCTTTTGAAACAGCTCCCGGATGGATCTGCATCAACAGGATTAATTCCATGAGAAAAATCCATTCTGGAGTGATGTCTTGCTAGCGTGGAATGCACGGTGGCAGCCAACAGGAGATATAGGCTCTTAATTAAAAACAAAGAGAACCTCCATCCCCCCAGGGCCTTTATTTCCACAGCTCTGCTTAGGGAGACCATATTTTTCATTTTCCCAATAAAAACCAGCTAGGAGCAGCAGCTCTTTGAAGACCCTCGTCAAGGCCTCTAAGCTGCATAAAATTAAAGCAGGCCAAGCAGCTCCGTTTCATTTTGGAGAGCTTGATCTTGAGTCAACGGCAGGCAAACAACCCACGCGCTGGGCACCTGCTGCCTTCACCTGGGAGGATGCTGTGAAGCACCACAACCCCTTCCTACACATGGATTATTGCTTCCTTGCTCCTTTCTTTCCCCCAGTCAGCCTTCCCACAACTCCCGGTCTGAGCTGAGATGTTGAATCTCCTCCATAAGCCCCATCTGAGAAAGTGAGGACCCAAGAGGCAAGCGTTGGACTGCAGCAGGTTTCCATGTGCGTGGTCAGGCTTTAACACCTTTCCCTCTCAATCCTCAAGCAAAGCATCACATCCAGTTGAGGAGAAACCATCCCAAACAGGCTCCCAGTAACCAGCATTGCAAAGAAAGTGGCTCCTGGGAGCAGCTGAAGAGTGGATGGAGAGGGAAATGATGAAAATGGAGATGGCAGTGGTGCTGTGCTCACTTTTCCTACCCAAAATAACCTTCTAAGCCACTTCCACAGTTAACATCACAGCCCAGGCAGAAGCCCGCAACCAGTACTGCCACCACTGCCTCCACCCTGTCGTGCACCCAGCTCAGCACTGCAGCAGGCAGACCATCGCCCTGTGTCCCCCAGCCTGATGGCTACACCACAATCTGCTGCCCACAGCAGCTGCCCCAGCAATAGAGCCCTCTTGGGTGGCTCAGCAACTGTCCATGGCACCTACCTGACTCCCTGTCTGCACCTGTGCAGGCAAAACACAACTGGAAGAGTCTGGAATGGGGAACAGCTGGGCAGATGGACCCCACAGAGCCTCCTCAGAGCATCAGGTACCACCACATCTCCAGGCAATGCGAGGAGGCAACCAGAGAAGATCCACTCTGCTTCAACTCAGTAGAGCCTGGTGAGCCTGGCAGCTGGCTGCCTGCTCTGGGCATCGACTCCAAATGCCTTTGGACACAGGAACATCAGTGCCAGTGGCTGCCCACTCCAAAGTGAGGGTCTTCTGTGGAGCTCAACATCCTATCCTCATCCCTGCCATGAATCTCCTGCCCTGAGCAGCCAGGATGCCTCCACATCCTCCTGAGCATCACAGAGGAGCTGGGGAAAGTGCTCCAGAGGCACTGCATCTTCCCCAGCTGTCATCAACCCCCCCACACCTACCTCCCTCGCCCCCCCCCCAAGCCCCAGCCAGATGATAAAACCACTTTCAGACAGGAAAATTCCACTCGGAGCATTGCACAGCCTCTCAGCAGCAATCAGCCAGAACTGGACGGTCCCAGGGGGGATCAGCCCAGCTTGAACCCTGCTGCCCTTCAACAGCTTGTAAGAAAAATCATTTACCCAAACCAGGAGGGGCAGAAACAGGGAAGGAGACAGGGCAGGACTCTTCTCAGAAAAGCTGGTTCTAGTGCAAAGTCTCCACTGTGCCAGGAAACCATCCTGGGGTGCTCCTCTGAGCACCTCTCTCACCTTCAAAGCAGAGTTTGGGCAGGCAAAGCCTCTCAGTTTCCCACCTGCTAAATCAGAGCGATCGACTCCAAAGCCCAGCCCAATGAGAATTCCTCCTCCTGAAGTGAAAACGCAGCTCTTCAGCAGCAGAAACCCACCGAGGCTGCTGGAAACCTCCTGGTATTTGGGTCTGGGCTGATGAAAGGAGAGAACATCCTCCTGCTGCCACCGCTGAGGAGCAGCGCTGCCAAGAATGAAGATCCTAGAGGCTTACGCTAAAGACACTGGGACTTATCTGCTCAGGTGTTACAGTAAATATCAGCGAGCAGTAAATACTTGGGAGAGCAGCAGAGGAGAGCTGCTGGCTGGCTCAGACACACGTGGGTGCCGGCAGAGACAGCCACACGCGCGGCAGCCGCTAATCCCGTGGGGAGGGCCAGTCCTGCTCCCTAGGCACTGCTCTGGCTGCAGTCACCTTCCTCCAGCCTTCAGGAAAACCACAGCCTCACAAGGGATCCTTTGGGACCCTCCCCAGACAGGCAGCTGGTGGGTGCTGGCCTGGGTGATGCCATCTAACTCCCTCGGCTCCCCTTCAGCCCCTAGCTGCGCTTGCTCCCGATGCCTTAGCAGGGCGGATCAAAGCGGCAGCTCCGTCCCCACCGCCCGGGGTCTGCTTTTAAGCACATTTATCTTTAATTAATTCCTTTGAAGCCTTCTGCATCTGCTATCTGCTCGCACCCAGCACCCCCTCATCTCCAAGGCAGGGTCACCTCCCGGCAAATGCCTCCTTATCATTATTTTTAGTCTTGATATGCTCTGGGTCAGGGATGGAGAGGGGGCAGACAGCAGGCTGGGGCACACCACGAGCTTAGGGTTCTGGCTGCTGGCAGTGGTAGGTGCCCGTAGATTCATAGAGTGGGTTGGGAGGGATCTTTAAACTCACCCCGTTCCAACCCCCTGCCACGGGCAGGGACACCTCCCACTAGCCCAGGCTGCTCAAGGACCCAGCCAACACTGCCTCAAACACCTCCAGAGAGGGGGCATCCACAATCTCCCTGGGCAACCTGTGCCAGTGTCTCACCATGGCAGTACCCACTCAGCTCCCCACCTTCACTCTGAAGCATCCTGGCATGCAAACCCATCTCCAGGAAAGGAGGTCCCTTGGGCACCACCAGCTCCATCCCAAGTGCGGCAGCGATTGAGCTGCCATTCAGCAGCAGTGGGCACAGAGAGGCTCCTGCCTTAGACTCCACTTAGGGGTTTAATTAAAGGCAGCTTTATTCTAATAACTCTGAAAGGAGAGGCTCAGCCAGCACAGCCAGCATGATCCCTGCCTCCCCCTGACAGCCTCTCATTCAGTTTTCTCTTTTCCTCTCATTTTTTGACTGTGCCCAGAATCCAGGAGGATGCTCTGCCATGGTAGAGGAGCTGAGCCAGCCAGGACTGCAGCCACCCTGGCAAGGCTGCAGCCAAGGCTCCAGCCAGCCCCTGCATCACCCTGCACTTTTAATTCTGGATCTCTTTCCCAGCCCCACCCTCATGACAGCCCCCCAAAAAAGGCAGCAAAGGAGAGCAGAGGCACAAACTATGCCTGGGTGAGCATCACACATCTCCATCTGCGTGCCAGCAGAACCCTGCCAGGTGGCACCGAGACAAGCACACCTGAGCCATGGGTTACCCAAAACACTCTTTGGCATAGCAGCACGCACCACACCACAGTGGTACCCATCACCTCACAGTGGCACCCACCACACCACAGCAGCACCTACTGCACCACAGTGATACCCATCATGTCATAGTGGCACCCACCACACCACAGCAGCACCTACTGCACCACAGTGATACCCATCATGTCATAGTGGCACCCACCACACCACAGCAGCACCTACTGCACCACAGTGATACCCATCACCTCACAGTGGTACCCATCACCTCACAGTGGCACCCACCACACCACAGTGGCGCCCATCACCCCACAGTGGTGCCCATCACCCCACAGTGGCACCCACTGCTTCACAGCAGCACCCACCAGCCCCTCCTTCCTCTCTGGCCATCACCATCCATCACTCGCCCGCCTCCTCTCCTACCTACAAGTGTTTGCTGTGCCAGGGGATGTTCTCCAGCTTGTTTTTGCAGCTGGTGACTCACGGGGACATTGTTTCTGCCTTTTTTTTTCTCTTGCTTTCCCGGCACGGAGGAGCAGGGCGAGAGGAAGAGCTGACAGAGCAGGACTGTGATCATCGCTCGCCTGAGCGAGCACGGCTGCCGCCACTGCTGTGCCCCTGTTCCAAGCAGCTCTCTGGTCCCCCAGCGCCCTCAGCAGCAAGTCCCTTCCCTGGAGCATAGAGAGGGAAGCAAGGGCACAGAGCACTGGTGGGGAACCAGCCACCTTTATTGCCACGAGAGCGGAGCCTGATCCAACAGCCCTAAGGGTCCCCTCGGCTGAGGGAGCCTCGAAGTGGCTCTGCAGTGTGGCCTCAGCTCCCTTGGGTGGTGCAGCAGGACTACCTCGACCCGCGGGGCTGCTGCCAAGAGAGTTGAAGGGCTATGAGTTGTAGGCACCTCCCTATCCACTTGCCCACCCACACGGTACACATTGTTATCGCAACGTGTGGCACCTTAGGCAATGGCAGGACAGGGCTTTGCGATGCTGGTTGAGGGAGATGAAGAGCACAGAGGAGTTACCTCATCCCAGTTTGCAGCCATATGCTGTTCCCAGCAGAGAACAAACCCTTCCAGCCACTAAGGCTTATGTAAGAGAGGAGCAGGGTGTGCGGGCAGTGCCAGCAGGACCGCCCATGGCATGCCCGCTGCTTCCAAGCGGTGCCCACCACTCCTGAAATGTGGCAGCAGCCAGGAGCTCCCTGGGGCTCTCCTGGGAGCTCATCCCTGGCGCTGGAAGGAGAAACAGATTGGAGCTCAGGCCCTTTGTGGTGTAGGGTGGACAGGCTGAGCCTAGGAAGATCCTTCAGTCCCGAGCTGAGTTCACCGCACCCCTGAGCAAACCTTGTGCTGCCTCAGGAAGCCTCTAACGAGAGCTGAGAGTGGCCACAGCCAGCCCAGGGAGCTGCCAGTGACACCAAGGCTCAGGGCTGCTGCTCCCTACCGAGCTGCCAGACAGGGCTGGCAGCTGTGGTGGCACTGACAGGACCATAGCAGCACTGGCACACTGATGGCATTGCCTCACCTAAACGAGGCTGCCAGCTCCAAGAAATTATGGAGCAGGAGCAGCATGTGCCAAGAGCCACCATCCCACGTGCTGCCCAAGGGCTGGCACAGCAACCATCCCACCAGACCCCACATACCCAGCCTGGAAGATGCCACCAGCACTGGCCTGGGGAGATAAGGCTGAAGATGTGGTCACAGAGCTTAGGCTGGCATCAGTGTCAATGCTCCCTCACTGACTTACTCAACCGATCCCAACCTGTGCTGAGAGGTGTGTGGGTTGGGAGCTTTCCCCGACCCCCCCGAAGCAGGAACACCACCACGGGTGGCTTGTGTCTTCCTGCCAAGAGGGACAGGTTGGATAAATTAATTGGGATTAAGATTAGGCCAGAAAATTCTTTCTAGATTGAAGCAGGAAATCCCTGTGGGCTAAAAGCAGTCGATGCTCAGCGAATAAATTCTGCAAACTACACGGCGGAGTCCCAGGGTTTAATACCAGCAATAACAAATAGAATCTGAAATAAATGGGAAGCAGCTTTCCCAGCCATGTCCACGCAGCAGCCAGCACAGGGGGAAGGCATCACCCGGTGCCGGGGCTGGGCTAGGGCTGGAGATGGCTGATGGAGAAAACACAGCGAGAGGCTGCGGAAACGCCTCCGACCGCCGCGCTGAATCAGAGATGCTGCTGCTGGCCTCCAGCTGCTGGTGTTTACCAGCACAAAATCCAGCCTGGTGGGGTTGGAAGGATCCTCTGGAGATCAGCCAGTCCAACTCCTACCTCTCTTGCTCCAGCAAGGGCACCCACGGCAGCTTGCCGTGGAGCACAATGGGCAGGTGGGTTTGGAATCTCTCCAGAGGAGACTCCACAACCTCTCTGGGCAGCCTGCTCCAGGCCTCCAGCACCCTTGACAACAAAGAATTTTCTCCTCTTCTGCAGATGGAATCTCCTGGGTTATAGTTTGTCATCGCTGCCCCTTGTCCTGTCACTGGGCACCACTGGCAAGAGCCCAGCCTCGTCCTCTTGCCTCCTACCCTTTAGCTCTTGCTGATCATTGATCAGGTCCCCTCTGGGGCACTGTCACTGGGCACCACTGGCAAGAGCCGAGCCTCGTCCTCTTGCCTCCTACCCTTTAGCTCTTGGTGATCATTGATCAGATCCCCTCTGGGGCTATTCTTCTGCAGGCTCTCAGCCTTTCCTCCTTGCAGAGCTGCTCCAGGCCCCTCATTAGATTTGCAGCCTCCACTGGACTCTCTCCAGTAGCTCCTGGTCCCTTTTCAACTGAGGAGCCCAGAAGTGGTTCCTGTACTCCAGATGTGGCCTCGCTAGGACAGAGCAGAGGAGAACCTCTCCAGACCTGCTGGCCATACTCTACGCAGACACTGTTCTTGCAGCACCGCCAAGGGAATTCATGCTGCAGCGACTCTCCCCCCACCCCCGGCACCCCCTAGCCCTCTGCATTTAACCCCTGCTGCCCCAGCAGGCCCTACCTGTGCTGTCTCCCAGCCCGCGGGGCGGGCGAGCATCCTTGCCACCGCTGCTGTGGCCGGCGGCTGGCTCGGCGGTGCTGGTGCGGCCGGGGCTGCTGCGGGGCACGTCCCCACCGGGCACCGGAGCCGGGGTGCTGGGGGGCACACGGGGCGGCGTGGCAGCGGCGACGGTGGCGGCGGTGGTGGTGGCGGTGGTAGTGGTTGCGGCGGTGGTGGTGGCGGCGGTGGTGGCGAAGGCGCCGGGCAGCGTGCTGCTCTCCAGGGAGTCCTCCTCGCCCGTGGGGCCCCAGACGATGACCTCGGGCAACACCGTGGGGCGCCCGTCCCACGAGGTGAAGCCACGGCCGCGCAGGTGCCGCCGGCCCCTCCGGGAGCGGGGGCGGCGCAGGGGACGGCCGGCGGGCAACGGGGCGGCGGGGGCAGGCCGGCGGGAGCGGGGTCTCTGTGTGGTGGGGGGCACGGGGGTGCAGTTCCAGGGGTGCCCGGGGCGCCGCAGGTCCTCCCCGCTCCCCGTGCCCCACAGCGAGGCGCGGGATAGTCTGTGCCGGAGCGCCGGGCGCGGCGACAGCCTCCCGCCGGTGCCGCTGGGCGCGGGTTGGCAGCTGGCGAGGTCCATGGCTAGGTGGAACATGGCTATTAAAATCCAAGCATGGCTTCCGAGCGGGCAACCTGACCTGTGGGCAGACAGGACCACGTTAGAAGGGCAGAGGAGCAAGGCAAGGATCCTTCCCCCAAGCCCAGCCGCACAAAGCGGCCGCTGGCACAGCAGGAACGTGGTACCACCATCCCCCTGCCGTGCTTCGGCCAGTGCCCCGTGAGAAGGCATTGCAGGGTGACCTGCGCCCTCTCCCCATGCTCTTCCCACTGCAAATCCACCACCAGCACTACGGGGAATCGAGAGCTCCCATCAGAAACGACGGCTCTGCTGCCTTCCAGCCAATCTGTGACTGACTGGAGGGTGGCTTGTGCCACCAAGTGCCCTGAGGGAGCAGCCAGTGCCCAATCTCAGCCCTTTTCGACGAATTCTCTAAAGCAGATGGCACAAGTGGAGCACTTTGCTCTGAGATCTGAGTCATTGAAGCACAGAATGGTTTTGACTGGAAGAGACCAAACTTGAGGTGGTTTCCTCTCATCCTGTCACTTGTTCTTTGGGAGAAGTGACCAACTCGTGACTAGCTCCAGTCTCCTTTCAGGTCTCCCCTGAGCCTCCCTTTCTCCAGGCTGAACAACCCCAGGTCCCTCAGCTGTTCCTCAGCAATTCTGTTCTCCAGACCTTTCAGCAGCTTTGTTGCCCTTTTCTTGCTCCAGCAAGTCACAGGGGCTTGGTCCCTGCTCCCCAGGTTTCCAGCCAAAGTATGAGACCGTGGAGGGCATCAGTCCCTCAACATGCTGGGGCAGGAGAGTCTATAGCCCATCTCCCACGGAGGTGGCTCTCCACACTGCAGCAGGAACATCCCCTTGGAGTAAATCTGTACCCAGAGCCCAGTGTGACCTGATGGCACTAGGACTCTCTGAGTGCTCCCTCAGCAAAGCCCCTGCCCTGACAGGGAAGGAGGAACAGCCTCTTTCTGTGCTTCTTGCTATGCCAGATGAGCTGCTGGCTCAGGATTTCAGCTCTGGCTTTGATGTAACGTGCCACCACCACGTCATGTCACATCACCTCGTCTCATGTCAAAGCTCTCTGCCTCCCTCAGCAGCACCACACCTTGCAACGCTCAGCTCTACTCACGCCTCCTCCTCAGATGCTCCCCCCTCATGAAGAAGAGCAGTAGGAAAATGCCTGATATGCACAAATTCCTTCTTCTGTTTTTTTTAACTCATCTCATTAAAAAAAAAAAAGGAAGGAAGGAAAAAAGGAAGGAAGGAAAAAAGGAAGGAAGGAAAAAAGGAAGGAAGGAAAAAAGGAAGGAAGGAAAAAAGGAAGGAAGGAAAAAAGGAAGGAAGGAAAAAAGGAAGGAAGGAAAAAAGGAAGGAAGGAAAAAAGGAAGGAAGGAAAAAAGGAAGGAAGGAAAAAAGGAAGGAAGGAAAAAAGGAAGGAAGGAAAAAAGGAAGGAAGGAAAAAAGGAAGGAAGGAAAAAAGGAAGGAAGGAAAAAAGGAAGGAAGGAAAAAAGGAAGGAAGGAAAAAAGGAAGGAAGGAAAAAAGGAAGGAAGGAAAAAAGGAAGGAAGGAAAAAAGGAAGGAAGGAAAAAAGGAAGGAAGGAAAAAAGGAAGGAAGGAAAAAAGGAAGGAAGGAAAAAAGGAAGGAAGGAAAAAAGGAAGGAAGGAAAAAAGGAAGGAAGGAAAAAAGGAAGGAAGGAAAAAAGGAAGGAAGGAAAAAAGGAAGGAAGGAAAAAAGGAAGGAAGGAAAAAAGGAAGGAAAAAAAAGGAAGGAAGGAAAAAAGGAAGGAAAAAAAAAGGAAGGGAAAAAAAGGAATAAAAAAAAAAGGGAAAAAATGAGGGGAAAAAAAAAGAAGGGACAAAAAAGGAAAGGAAAAAAAAAGGGAAAACAAAAATCATTAGGCCAAAGCCCAATGAAATCTTTACTCCATTTTATTCAGCTTTTGCAGAAGCAAGACTTTTGTTGGCCTCAGCAGGAGTTAATTGGAGCTTTATCTGCCTAAATTGACTAATCCTCCGCAGCGCTGCGCCCGGTGCAGGCCCTGGGAGCACGACAAAATGTGCATCTGGTTGACAGGAGCGTTTGTACCCTCCCTGCACGCCTCAGCTAGAGGAGCTGACCTGGATACTCCCAGCACGGGCTTGTGCTGCTCACAGGATTTCTCCTTTCTTTCCTTAATTGGGGATATGTTTTTTTTTTTCCCCTCCCAGGCGTAGCAGCATTTATTTTGGGGAGGGAAAAGGCGACGCAGGCAAAGAGCGCAGAAGGAGAAAGGGAAGAGCCAGAAACAGACAACAGCAACCAAAATAGTTCAGGCTGGGGGAGGAAGGATTTCAAGGCTTCAAACAAAAAAAACCACAAACCACCAAACCCACCAACCAACCACACCACAAACCACCCAAAACATGTTGGTGGGGGTCGGTTGTTGGGGTTTTTTTAAGAGGCTGGCAGTGCCAGGGCGACTCCACAAAGAGCACCCCCCCACCCCCAACCCCTCTGTGTGCTGTGCAGCTGCAGTGCCACAGGCAACAACCCATCGAGTCAGGAGCATCCAGTGAGAGCACTCAGCACAGCTTCACCTTCACAGCGCTCACATTCGCTCCAGCAGCACCTCAGGCTCGATATCAGCCTCTGCCTGGTCCTCCAGCACAACCCAAAATGTCTTCTTGCAGGGAGGGAGAGGTGCCAGGCACCTGGTTGGCACCACTTTCACCCCATATACCACTTCTGACACCCAAACCTCTGCCCTGCCCTCTGAGAGCAAGCAGCACTTTGATGAACAGCTGCTGAAACAGGGAGGGGAGGATGTGCCCAGCCCAAACTGGGTGCTCACCAAACCCCAGCTGCTGCGTGGAAGCTTCTCAAAGACAAAGTGCCAGCTCTTGGTACCCGAGGTTGGCAGCACACAGGAAAAACAGATTTTTCCCCTCTTTCCATTTCCTCCTGCTTGTTCCTATCATGCTCAAGCTGCAGCCATGGCAGCCCCCAGCTCCCGGGAGCTTGCTCCTGAGCACCCCTGCAGGTCATGCCAACGGGCAGTGCCAGACCATGGCAGGCAGTGCCAGGTGACACCCAAACACAGCAGTGTCCTCTGCTGCTGGCATCAGCCCCCAGACCGGAGCCAGTGGCGATGGTGACACACTGGGGGACACCCCCAGCTCAGCACAAGGCAGGCAGAGCTCTCAGCAGCAGCCTGTCCTGGCCCAAGGACAGCGTGGGTCACCTTCCTCTCTGTGTCCCTTTCGTGATGCCAGCCAAGGAACTGTCACCCCGGGAGCTGTCACCCAGCAGTGTCCTCCCGGCCACCCGGCTGGCTCTGGCACGGCCCCAGCAGGTGGCTGTGGGGACGGGAGGGGTGAGTGCGGGTATCTGGGCGGGTTCTGCGTGGCGTGCAGGCTGTGAAGGCTCTGGAGCAGCGAGGAGCAAGTGTCCTTCAGAATAAATAGCAGCGTGTAGGAGTTGCTGTTGTCCTGGCAACGCAGCGATGTGCTCGGCGCGGGATGCAGCATCGCCCGGCGGGGCCGGTGGCAACAAGGGACCTCAGGTTTGGCCACATCACCACCCTTCCCTCCCTGGCACCGTTCCTGCTCCCCCGAGTGCCAGCTGAGCACCCTGCCACAGAGGGCAGTGAGAGAGGTACATCGCAGAGGGACATGTCCCTGGAGGTCATAGAATCAGAGAATTGGTTGGGTTGAAGAAGGCCTCTGAGATCCTGAGTCCAAATGACAACCCAGCTCCACCTTAGCCACCAAACCCTGTCCCCAGGTGCCATGGCCACAGGTTTTTTAACACCTCCAGGGATGCAGACTCCACTACCTCCCTGGGCAGCCTGTGTCAGTCCCTGACCACTCTTGTAAAAGAGAAATTTTTCCTCATCTCCAATCTAACCCTCCCCTGGCACAATTTCAGGCCATTTCCTCTCCCTCTATCACCTGAAACTAGGGAAAAGAGACCAAAACCTCACCCCATTGTGGCCTCCTCTTAGGGAGCTGTAGAGAGCAATGAGGTCTGCCCTCAGCTGCACCTCACCAGCTCTGCTCCCCAGACCCTTCCCTAGCTTTGTTGCCCTTCTCTGGAAGCTTGCCCCAGAAGCCCCCAAGATTGTCCCATAAAATCCTGCTGCTCCTCACATGCCAGGGACCCTCTGCACCTCCGCCTCCCCAGCACCTCCACTTCTCCCTTGCAAAGGGGGGTTGGGAGCATGGGCAGCCTTGTTATCTCTTTTCCCACCTCGGAGAGGATTGGGGACATCACCCCAAACACTTCTCAAACTCCAGGAAAAATGCAACAGAACTCCAAAACTGGGTTTAAAAAAGAAGGCAGCAGCAGGAGCCTGGAGATGAAATCCCTTCTTCAGCTCCCCCACCTTTGCTCCCGTGAACCACAAATCCACTCCTGCAGTTAATGGATGGAGAGGCACAGCCAGGGAACCTCCACTAAATATTTACCTGCACTTCGTGGGAAGCACAAGAGCAGATTCCAAGGAAATTGCTCAGATAATTACTGGGATCATGAAGGTTGAGCACTCCTGAGGTGCTCTGCTGAGCCTAGCTGAGCCAGGCTCTGGTTCAAAGATGCTGCAGCTGTGGGAGCTGAAGGTGTTGCACACCAAACCTGACAACTTTCAGAACCCTCCCCCACACAAAATCCTTCTCAAACCCTTCCAGACACAGCTGTTTGCTTTAAGAGGAGAAAAGCTGGCATTCAAAAGGAAGATTAATTCCCAGAAGGCTGGAGGATGCAAGCTCACTTTGCCCTGTGCTGGTTGGGAAGGGGCTGCTGGGATGGTGCAAAGATCCTGCCCAGCAACTCTGGCCTCACCAATCCCATGGCCATCAGCAACGTGGCTCTTGCCACCAAGCCCAAGCACCTTCCTTCCTGCCAGGAAAGCCAGGACGACTAAACTCCTCCCACCTCAAACAAGAAGAGAAAAGGGAACACCTGGCACAGACAGTGGAGCAGGATGGAAACACTTCTGTCCACCTCCCAGGGACCTTCAGAGGGTGATGGCACCCCCAGAGAAGTCCCAAAGCTGCAGGCAGGTGAATCCAGGGGCTGACAAAACCAGCTGCCCAGAAACCCCTGACTGCTGATCTGTCCCAGCAAGAAACTGGAGCCGTGGCCACGGAGCAGCTCTGACAACGTGGAGAGCTCAGTCCATGAGCAGCCTGCGCAGGTCCCACCCCCTCCGCAGCCTCCACAGGCTCTCCGGGGCGTGAATCCCAGCGCAGCCCCCGGCAGAGACACCTGGCTGTGTCCCTTCCAGAAGGTCCTCATCTGCTCTCCAGCACCAACCCCTTTCTCCAGCGACTGCGGAGACACTTCACGGGCAGCGCTAAATGCAGAATAGGCTGATTTTGAATGCAGAATTATACAAATGGAGCCATTCTTCCATCCCATGCCTCCTCTTAGGTAATCTATTGGTATTGCACAGGGAAGCAAGGTTATGTCCTTGCTGGGATGATTTACGGACCCTGAGCGTTTCCCGTCTCCAGCCAGCCAGAGACAGCAGCAGCCCTGCGAGCAGCAGCCGTGGCTACGCTCGCTCAGCCCGGGCATGGCAAGCTCCCTGGCAGCCTGGCTGCAGGTCCTGCGCAGGCACAGGGAGCACCACACGGTTTGAGGGCAGCTGCAGGAGCTGGCTGCGGGAGGAGGTCACTGTGTGACTTTCCCGCTGGAGCTGGAGGAAGAGGGGAAGGGTTTGGCAATGGCAGATCCTTGGCCCGGACTTGCATGTCCTCGCCGAGTAGGGAACTGCAAACCTGCCGCAGCCGCTCACCTTCCTCTCCTCCAATCCCCTCTCTCCTCTCCAGCCCCACATCCCTGTGCAGCGATGATCCCTGCAGTGCAGCCACTGTCCTCTGCTCTGACACTACGGCCATTGCCATGGAAATCCAGCGCTGCCAGAGCATCACCACTGCGCTCTGTGCTGGAACGGACCCGTTGGAGAAAGAACTGCACACTCCCATGCAAGGACGCCACGGACCAGCACCTGGCGAGTTACACCACAGCAGCAGGGGGTTGATCTTCAAGGCTCTTTTCAACCCAAACCATTCTATGATCGAGAGGAGATTCCCAGGACTGTCCAGCACATCACCCACCGCGTCCTGCCCTACTTCCCGAGGGACCACAGGCACCATCCACTCGAACACCTCTCTCCTAGGCAATGTTTTGCTCCAGGCCAGGCTGCTCTGAACCCAGACTCAAGGGGAGCTGGGAAGTGACTCCTCACTGCTGTCTGCAGCCACGACTCCCTCCAAGATGATTATAAATTTGCAGAAATATGTCTGCCAAGCTCTTTAGAGCCAGCACTGGGAATTAAGGCACAAAAGCTGACACAGGGAAGCACCTGGGTAAATGAAATGTGCCACATCACTACCTGTGTATATTACAGAGCTGAGCCCCAGGATTACCTGCTAATAAAAGTGATATTTAACACAAGTCCTAAGTTCCTCTGCTCTCCCCCTTCTCCCCACAAGTAATTAAACCAACACCACTTCCCACGGCGAAGGGGGTGGGATTTATCACCGAGGAAAATCAACAGAGGGTGAAATAGGCTGGAGCCTCACCAGCGGGCTCCCACAGCCAGCAGATTTGTGCCCATTTCCCTGGGAAAAGGGGGCAGAAAGAGGCTGAGGGCAGCAAGTCCTCCACAGGATTGAAACACGGGATAGAGGAGCCAGATCCATCCCTGCCTGCAATGGGAGAGGGGGGCAGGAGGGCGGCCGAGGGGAGCTGCTCGCTGTTCTGCCTCTGTCTTGAGCTCAGCCAGCTGCGAATAAACAATTTTACCATCTGAATAGCCGCGAGTGCGGAAGGCATCATTAACACCCAGGGCACCGCCAATGTGCTGATGCGGGAGGAGCGGCCCTGCCAAGGCTGTCAGAGAGCGGAGCTGGCTGGCGCAGCGGTGCCACGGCTGCGCTCGCCGACCGGGGCTGTCCTTCGCCACGGGCAGAGGAAGGGCAAAGCCTCGGGAGCAGCAGCCCGGGGCTGATGCTGGAGCCCAGCTGTGCTGGAGCCCACTTCAGGTGCTGGAGTCCACTAGAGGCACTGGCACTCACCTCGGGTGTTGGAGACCACTACAGACACCCACCTCGGGTGTTGGAGACCACTACAGGCACTGGCACCCACCTCGGGTGTCGGAGACCACTACAGGCACTGGCACCCACCTCGGGTGTTGGAGACCACTACAGGCACTGGCACCCACCTCGGGTGTTGGAGACCACTACAGGCACTGGCACCCACCTCGGGTGCTGGAGCCCACCAGTGCATCCCATGCCACGAGGTTCAGCAAGGTCTTGCAGAGCAAGATAGGAATGAGAAAAAAAGGGAGAGAACATCAAAAGCTGGCACACCTGGCATCGCTGCCCAGACAACAGTAGGTTAGTAGGTTTGCTCCATGTGCCTGGTGCCTGCTAAAGCTGAGCCAACCTTTAAGCCCTGCTCTCCACTTCATTTCACCTTCTCAAAGATTTTAAAGGATGCCAATGGGACTGAGAGGTGCCCAGCACCTGCAGCTGGCCTGAGGACAGGTGAAAGACCTCAGCTAAGGCAGTGAGCAGGTAAATGTGACCCAGGATCCCCAGCCCAGCTCAACTCACTCCAGAAGGCACCAACTGTCTCCTTGGACTACCACAATTATCTCAGGTAGGACCTGAGGAGTGCCAGAGGCTGGAAGCCCAGAAGTCAACCTGTACCTCCAGACAGAGCAGTATCTTCAACACCTTCCTGCACAAACCCAGTACTCAGCAATTCAGCTGCTGCTGCTGCTCCAGCAGAAAGGTCCAGGCGTGGCCCAGCCCTCCCAGTAAGACAGAATCCCAGAGTGCATCGACTGGGAAGGGACCCTTCAAAGGGCTTCTTGTCCCTGCTCACTGCAGGGGACACACACAAGACCCGACCCGGCTGTGGTTTCAGCTGCCAAATGTTGAGAGGCAGGCTCTGGGCAAGTCGCCCTCAGCTGGGGGCAGAGGTTGGTGGTCCTACTGCCCCCCACCCCAGCCAGGTAACAAAACACCTCGAGCACCTCCCCAGCAGAGATGGAACTCTGGGGTATCCCAGAAGTCGTGGGCACCCCCCCACCCCCGAGCATGGCTGCTGCCAGCCCAGCCGGCAAACACTGCGGGCATTAAGCACAGCGGGGCCGGACACTGCAGCCTTCATCCCCCCGTCGGGAGGAACACTCGGCTTTTGTCCTGCCTGGACAAAGGGGCTTTGTGAGTGCTGGCTTCCCAGCCCAAACCTGCACCTGGCACCCACTCATCCTGCTCATCCCCCCCTCTCAAACCCAGCCCCAGCACCGGGGAGCAGGCAGCAGGCAGAGATTCAGCTCAGACACAACTCGCCGGGAAGTTTGCTCTCAGATTTACAAATCCACCTCAAAACGTATCTGGGAGTAACCACAGCCTTGAGCTCCCTTCTGGGTGACATTGAAACAGTCCCCACTAACTTGAGGAAATTTGGGCCTCATCCTCTTATTTTGGCTTCTACCTAAAAACCTCTTTGTGCATTCCACCACCTTGTGTGCACCACTAAACTGCTTCCTAGTCTTTGCTTCCTAACATCTACCCAGGAGGTCCCCAGGTGCCTGGGACCACCCTATCCTCTCCCATCACCACCAGAAGAGAGGAGGAAACCTCCTGTTTTCATCCAATTCTGCACTGCTGAGGGGAGGGGCCCATGCTACATGTGTGAGCACAGCAAATCCAGAAGCTTAGGATCATCCCTAATGCCACACAGAGTAAATAAGTGGGTTGGTTTAGCAGCTCCCCGGTGCAGATCCAGGTCTGCTTCCCCCAGAGTCACAAACAAAGGAGCTGCTCATTTCCCAGCTTTGCTCCTGAATCCTCTTCTTTGTCACACTCCACCCCCTGCAGCATCAGCTGAAGGACAGAGGTGGGCAGTCAGGCCAGGACCATGGTGTGGTGAGCAGGGTGCAGAGCCTTAGCATTGTGGGATGGGATGAACAAGGTTGTCCTGGCCAGGATCACAAAAATCCTGCCTGATCCCAGGCTGGAGCAGAAGCCTCACAAGGAGTTTTCCCTCCCCTAAACCCATACCCACCATGGCACAATGATTTGAAGACTCTTTCAGCCTTCCAGCTCGGAAGAGACCCATGGAGAGGAAGACCACAGTCCCAGCTGCTCCTCACACCACTTTGGTACCCCCCAGCTTCACGGGTGGATAACCTCAGTGCTTATCTTGGTTCTGAATGAAGGAGCTGAGGCGATGCCAGCGGCAGGGGCTGCTTTGATCTCAAAGCCTCAGATAAAGTTCGCTCAGAAGGCAGAGAGCAGAGGCTTAACGAGCTTCAAAACAGAGTAATTAAAGCTGGTTCAGTGGAACACAGCATCTGAGTCCACTGCCTGAGATACCCATGTCCCTGGGAATACCACCACGGGAAAGATCCAAGGAGAAAAACCTCTTCCAATGGGAATTTTAATGATCAGCTTTACCAGGAGCAAAGGCAAGCACTGAGCCCAGGATGTCCAGATGAGCAGGAGAAGGCCCAGCTGCCCTCTTCCCAGACACAGTCCCTTGGGAAATCCAAGAGAGAGGCTTGGATCTTAACCCCAGCACTGTGGGCTCCCTGGAGCTGCTCTCAGTTCTCACCAGGGAAACTGAGATTCAGCTCTGGCTTTCTCCTAAGAGGACCCTGGCAGCCCAGGGATGCTCAGCCTGCCCCAAGGCCTCAGTGGCTGAGCACAGGAACCAACCCAGGGAAAGCTTAAAGAGCTTCTAAACTTCAGAGTCTCTTGGAGAAATGGATAAGATGAGAGAAGTAAAGGCTCTAAAGCAGATAGGCAGATGGACAAGCAGGCAGATGGACAGCCAGGGAGACAGCTTTTGTGGAGCAGGAAATACAATGAAAACCCACCAGAAGCAGCTGAGTGCTCTTTGAAGGTGTGAAACACCAACAGGAGAACCTGGAGCAAGCCCAGATGTGAGAGCTGGAGCATGAGGGAGAGGAGTACAGTGTGAGGATGGCATCACCTGGCCAAGGCTCTAGAGTAGTGCTGGGGAGCTCCTGCCCCCTCCCAGCTCCCCATGGGGACCTTCTGCAGCTGAAGAAGCCTCCAGGCTCAGCACAGTTGTGGAGGAAAGAGAACAACCCAAAACAGTGGGGAAAAAAACAGCTAATGCAAGAGAGAGAGAGAATAAAATCCAGGGTGAAGGCTTTAAGCAGAGGCTGAAATCCCCTTTTGGCACCAAACAATCTCTTTTCCACAGAGGAACCTGGTCCTGGCCACAGCCACCTCACCACACAGCCAGCTGCAGGCAGCTCGCAGGCCTTCCTGCTCCAGATCAAGGTGAGTGTGAGTCACTGTGAGTGCCAGAAACACGGCACTGTTTGTGGGCACACACCCCCCGCAGCCTAATTGCCCGTGAGTCAGACTGCTCTGCTTGGCACCTCCTTACAGAGAGAGGAAACCATCCCCATGCCCTTCGTGAAGAGATTCCACTTTGCCCAGTGCTGGCTCCAGAGCCAGCCACCACCTGGCACTGACAGGAGCCCTCCAGCATCCCTTGGCTGCTTCCTGCAGACCTCTCCAGTTTATCTCATCTCTTGTGGTACCTCAGCTTCCTGCTCACACCACCCCTGCCAGGTCCATGTGCCAGCAACTGCGCTTCATGTGGGTCAAGATGTCCAAAAGGACAAAAAAAGGAGGAATGTGGAATTGTAGCCCCAGCAGCTGCCTGAGCAGAACGTCCCCAGGGAATTTGCCCATAAGAAACATTTCCATTCTTATCCATCAGCGTTACCAAAACTGAAATTCATCACTTTGATGAGAACCCAGCATACATCTTGAATGCAGCACATCAGAGGGTGCTGGAGGAGCAGAGCCTCTTAGGAGGCCGAGAAACAAGGTTATAGAGCAGTACAATGGTAGGGGTTGGAAGAGACCACCAGAGATTGAGTCCAACCCTGCTGCCAGAGCAGGATCACCCAGGGTAGATCACACAGGAACACATCCAGATGGGTCATGAAGGTCTCCAAAGAAGCAGACTCCAGAACCTCTCTGGGAGCCTGCTCCAGGGCTCTGCCACACTCCAAAGATGTTTTTTCCCCATGCTGAGGTGGAGCTTTCTGAGTTCCACTTTGTATCCATTGCCTCTTGTCCTGTCCCAGGACAAGCAACAAGAGATGAAGAAATGAGTGACTCATCTTCATCCTGCCCAGAAAAAACTCCATCAGAAAGCCCCCAGGAGGCCACCACTTGTAGCAGATGAGTTTAGCTGAGCCGGCACCGCTTTCCCTGCGCTACGCCCGGGCGAGCTGCAGCTCCTGCCAGGGAGAGCACAGCTCCGGCGTGTCCCGGTGGGACTCGTGGCCACGTGGCCTCCTCTGCCGGCATTAATCACGCAGCTGTCGGTGGGGACTTAAGTGGATGTCCTAATCCATGTCAATTAACGGACGCTTCATTACTCCAGTCCTGCAGACTGAGATGCGATCGCGGGAGCAGGCTGGGGTCAGGTGCGGGGCTCCGGCAATTACAGGAGCGCGGCCCCGGGGATGCGGCCGGAACCGAGCTGCAAAACCCCGGGGGGGAACCTGGGCTCCCCTCGACCTTCTCGTGTCTTCAGCCTGAATGACAAGCAGGCAAGTGGCAGCAGCAATTAGCGCTGCTCGCTCGGGAGGGAGCTTCAGATGCTGCCTGCCGAGCCCTCAGCCTCCCACACCGAAGCCACCCAAGCTCTGCGCAGTCCCCGAGCCGGCGTCACGCAGCCACAACTCCTATTTATGGAGCCATAAAGCATGGCTGGAGCAGGTGTCACAGGGAGCTCCTCCTCAACATCCTGGGATGCTGCAGAAAGGGAGGTGCAGCTAAAGCACCGTGTGGATGGGAGCAACCTGTCCCTGTGAGGTCACAGAACCATAGAATTGGAGAAGCCCTCTGAGATCATCCAGTCCAACCATCAGCCCAGCACCACCATGGCCACCAAACCATGTCTCCAGGGAACATGGCCAAACACCTCTTGCACACCTTCAGGGATGGGGACTCCACCACCTTCCTGGGCAGCCTGTTCCAATCCCTGATCACTCTGACAGCAAAGAAACTTTTCCTGATGTCCAACCTAACCCTCCCCTGGCACAATTTCAGGCCATTTCCTCTCCTTCTATCACCTGAGACTAGGGAAAAGAGACCAACCCCACCTTGGGGTATTGGTGAACTCCACAAAACCCCTTCCCTGCAGGGAAGCCAAGAAACTGACAACACACCCAGCCCAGCCAGGCAGCAGAGAGCTTCACTGCTCCCACTTCACTGCTTTACAGCCATCAAGCCTCATCCCGTGGGCAGCTGCACTGGGTTCAGAGCAGATCCACCTCTCCTCACTGCCAACCATCTCTGTATGGAAGTGGAGCTGAAGCTCTCATTGCCCACCCCAGCAAGGGCTTCCTGCTTGCCAATAGCTTTTGCTCCCCACAGTATCATGCCAAACCGTGCAAAGTGGGGGCTGCTGGAGGGCATGGAGAGTATCACTGATGGGGACACAGCAGTGACCACCAGCAGAAAGGACCCAGTGCTGCTGGGGATGCAACAGCCCTTCCAGGAGAGCAGAGCTGCTGAAACAGACCTTCAGAGCAAACTGCGCCAGGCATCATAAATCATGGCGTGTTAAAGCAGATCTCCTGCCCACACATCATTTCCAAGTCACAATGAGACATCTTGCAGCTCAGAGTTGAGGATGAACACTTTATGAATGATGAGCTTTATTCTTTTACATATAGCTTCATTTTTTTTAGAAGTCTGTTTAATCTCTGCAGGGCAGCAGCAGAGCTGGAGAGTGGGGAATCCTCTGCTGCTGAGTTTAGAGAGAGGCCTGGCCCAAAGGTGCTTTGTGGTCTTGGGAGGGAAAACCAGAGCATGGCTTAAAGGTCTTGCCTGGGCTGCCTGACTAACTGCTCCACCTGGAAGGGCCTCACCAGAATCCCTGGTACATGCTTCAGCCTCCTGCCCTGGGCGCTGACCATCCAATTGCTCATCCAACTCCAGCCAAGGTGGATTTCATTTCCATTTACCCCTGTTACTTGCTACCATAAGGGCAAAATGCTCAGCAATGCTGAGAGGACACCACCACTGCAGGTCTCCATCCTGCACCATGAGCATCTGTGCCCATCAACCCTGATCCCAGTGAGAGCTTCACTGAGGCATCACCTGGCCCTGCTTCTCCTCCAGCTCAAGAGACTCATGCAAGAAGCACCAAAGAGAGACAAAGCCACACCAGAAATGTGGCCTGGACACTGCTGTGTCCCCTGGTGTGGCACCTTCTACGCAGAGTCACCCAATGCTGCTCTGGAAGGAGGCTTAGTGCAGCTTCTACTCCTAGAGCTGCTGAGACCACAGAAAGGGATTGATAAACCTTGAGAGCAGCAGCAGCAGTTCAGTGGCAGCCAAAACCTCATTTCATGAGGATTCCTCATAAAACCAAATTAATGTTGAAGGATGAAGGCAGGTAAACCTCCCACAGTTAAGTTCAGGCCACAGAGATTCAGTTTAAATCTCCCAGCAGTTCTGACTTAATCGATGCATTTCAAAGTGAAATTAGATGAAGTACATCTCCATCACAGGAAATTATGTAAGCTATCAAAGTCTGGAGGAGCAGGTCCTGGGAAGAAGAGCCACAGGAAATATTCATATCTATGCAAATGGCATTTGCAAGGAGGCTGCTCAGGTCCAGAGTTTTACCTTTATTCCAGTCAAAGAATTCACTCTGATGAAATTCACGTGCCCAAGGTGGAGAAGGGCCCAAGGAACAGCTTCAGGAGCATCCCCCACAAAAGCCACAACAGTCATCAGGTCATTGGGCTTGGCTGGGGAACCCCCTCCCAGCAGGACCACCCAGCATGGGAAGGAAGGATGGAAAGTAGGGAAGATCCCAAGCACCTTCCTTTTAAATAAGGGAGTGAAAACACCAACGAGGCTGCTCCCTCCTCCCTGCAGATCGCACCCAACACACGTGGCTTCCAAGAGTTATCCCAGTGGAAGAGTTGTGGTCTCCAACCCAATCCCAGTTGGGCTCTAATAGCCATAATTCACTTCATCATCATCAGCCCTTAACGAGAACAAGAGGTAGGGCAGCATGGAACCACTCCTGGCTCAGCAGGGTGATTCCTGTACCCTCTGCTGCCAGCCCTCACCACAGCTGAAGAAGGAGAGAAGGTAGGAATACGGTTACCAGGACACCTACATTGCTGCTCTCCACCTCAATGTGGTTCCCAGTGACAGGTTGGGAAGAGACAGAAGCAAAGTCACAATCACAGGATGACAGAATGCCAGGCTGGATGGAAAGCACCTCGAGGATCACCTGCTCCAACCTTTCTAGGTACTAGAGAGCTGAAACGAGCTGGCCCAGCAGCCTGCCAAGCCGTCTGAGAACCACCCAGTGCAGGAGAATCCACTGCTTCCAGTTCCAGTGTCTGACTGTTCTCACAGGAAAACATTTTCTTCTGGAGGCCAATGCGACTGACTCCCCTGAGCAGTAACTTGTCCCTGTCACCCTTTGTCTTTTTCACCTGACTCCTTGTAAAAAGGAACCCTCCATCCTCCCGGTGACCACAGCAACAAAGTCTCCCCTAAGCCTCCTCTCCAGCAGCCCTGGTTTCCAGCCGATGACTCTCACAGGGCAAACCACAGCACGTCCTGGCAACGTGGGGCAGCCCCTACAGCAGCCAGGGCGAGCAGCGGCTCTGCCACCACTGCCATCCATCACACCCCTCCAGAGATGCCACCAAGGCAACGTGACAGCGTTATTACAACAATTATTCATGCCCTGGGGAAGAGGCTGCTAAAGACCGGCGCCGCTCCCCTCGCCTGGGCTGTGAAATTGCTGCCTGTGAGGAGGTAGGAAGCGCCGCAGCAAAGTGCAGTTTATTCAAGCATTATTGTGGCTGTTAAGTATCATAGCCGGTGACACCAGATGAATTTCGGTGGCAATCAATTCACCCGGGAGCAGCCGGCTCAGCCCCTGCGTGGATGCGGGATGAGTAAGGACTCCTCAGCGGAGGCCATTAACTCCCACCGCTTGCTGCTCTCATTACTTCCCAGACTGCAAGGCTTGCATCTTTGACGAGCGGCTGCATCTACATTTGACAGCGTGAACTTGACGAGAGAAATTCATGGAAAGCCGTTTTTGCTTTGGCAGGAACTCCAGGGCCCATAAAGTTTGCTGGGTGCCGGTGCGCAGGGACGTCTGCTCTTAATGAGTTGTTTTTACACTGATCGGGCAGAAATTGCGAGTCGCTGCTTTCTGCTCGGTACTGCAAATCACCTCGCAGCTTAAATGCTGTAAAACCCGCGGCAGATTGGTTAAAATGATCGCATCCGTAGCTATGCAAGGGAAGTCCTCAGCCAGAGCTGGATGCCCGGCAGACGGCACGCTGCAGAACGCTGCCCTGCCCTTACCGGCGGGCACGGGGACTGGCGTGGGTGTAGGCACGCACCCATGTGTGGGTGCCTCGTTCTGGAGGCGATGGAGAAGTTGCTGTCCCCTCCCCGACCCCAAAGGAGAACTTTGCCCCGCAGCACCCATCATTTGCATCCCTCGGACCTTGCAGGCGCTTCACGGGGTCAGCACTGCCCGGCCCTGCTGCTTGTGATGCTCAGAGGCAGAGGAGCACGAAGCTCCCCCGCAGAAAGCCAGGGCAGAGGAATTCTGAGCCATGCAGGTTTGCAAGCCTCGCTCTCCCCTGAACGCAAGGTCACGCTGCTGCTGCTGCCCGGGGCCAAAGGAATCCGACTTGAAAGGAGCAAGAAGGTACCAGGTCCCCGCGGCTGCCAGCAGCTCCAGGCAGAGGCTGTGCGGGGTGAAACGGGAGCTGGAAAGGTCTTCTGCTTCTCTTGGAGCTATTTTTTTCTAGCAGTCTTCAAGAAAATGAGGGGAAACGACATGGGAAATGTCAGAAATAAAGCCAGAAGCAATTAGAGAGAAGCGAGAGCAGCAAGCACGGTTAGCAGCGAAGTTATCTCTTATTAAAAATAAAATGTGGAGGGACTGGAGGCTGATGAGATGGTCGAGAGGAGAGCCTGGCACAGAGGATCCAGGGTAGCCAGCAGAGAAATTCGCCCGGCAAATCGAGGAGAGAAGCGAGCGAAAGGTTCCTGTTTTCATTGCTCAACTCCTCACAAAAACAAGAAAGCAGAGGGCGTCCTCTGGTTCCACCATCCCCGGCGTGTGCCGGCTCCAGCCTCGGCACACAGCCCTCTCCAGCTCATTTGGGCTCTGCCCTGCCACGGCGC
Source organism: Pogoniulus pusillus (assembly GCF_015220805.1). NCBI lineage: Eukaryota > Metazoa > Chordata > Aves > Piciformes > Lybiidae > Pogoniulus > Pogoniulus pusillus. Next base: position 4,781,175 of record NC_087299.1, read on the forward strand.
ACGTCCAGACGCCAGGCACCCCCAAACCCAGCTTAGGGAATTCCACTAGGAGTGATCCCTAAGGTCACTACATCGCCGCAGACTCCCTGGAGACTCTGTCCTTCCCACCTGGTAGCACACCCTCGGCGGACAGACAGGTGCAGCCGGTGGCAGCACGAAGGTTGCTCGTGTGCCCCGGGCATGGACCGGGGGCAAAGGGATGTGGCCGGGGGCATCAGAAACTCTCTCACCACGTGCCTCTGGAACACGCGAGTGGGAAACAAAAGCCGAGGGCCTCCCCCAGCTCCTCGGTATAGACAAAACCTCTGCTCCAGTCACAACACCCAGGACTCCAGCCACAGCCGAGGCAGAGGGACAAAGCCTCAGGCAGAGGGACAAAGCCTCGGACACTCCAAAGGCAAGGGACAAAGGCCTCTCTCATCACTCGCATCCCACCCGCGGCGTTCGGGGGGCCCCTGCATGCCTCCCCTCCCCCTGCACCCCCAAAACCAGCAGCCATGTTCTGCCTGAGCATGGGGAGCAGAGCAGGGTGATGGGCACCTCTGGTCGCACCCAGTGCTCACCCTGCAGCCATTCGGGGTGCCAGGTCCTGCTCACTGGGGAGTGGTCGCAGGGCCCAGCGTGAGCTGTGGGAGTGGGACCATGTGGGAACCCCTTTTTGGGGGGACCCCTCCCCTCGGGACCCCTTTTTGCAGCTGACAGACTCTAGACACAGCTGGGAAATGTTCTCTCCATGGAGGGGAGGTTTGGGGCTGGCAGTGGGGCTTGACTCCAGCCCCACACGGCGAGGTCGGACCCCAGCCCCACACAAACCCCTCACCAGCTCACAACCTGCACTTTTTCGACACAAAATGGGGTTGGGGAGGGGGGAGCGGCACGGGTGGGGAATCTCACAGCAGCGTGGGGTTTTTTTCCCTCATGATCTCACTTGTTTAACACGCTGCTGCTGTAGGTGAATCCCACCGGGAGGGCTCAGCCCCCACCCCCGGGGGCTGCTGCGGCTCCGGGGAAGCGCTGGGGGGCTGCCGGCGTTCCGGGGGCTCAGCACCGGGGAAATAACAAGATTTGGGCTCAGATGACTTCGCCGCGGTAATGAAAACGCGTTACATAACACTTTGACTCCGTCTCCTCCGCTTTGCAATTCCCGATTAATCTTCCCAACACATCCCCCTCTGCCGCACATGCCCCGGCAGCCGCCTTCCCCCGACCAGCGCCCGTTGCGGGAGGACGCGGGACTCATCCCGGCAGCGTGCGGGGACCGGCCGGCAACGGGTTGCCGAGGCAGAGCGGCAAAGCGCGGCTGGGGCAGAGGGATGAGCGTCTCCCCCTCGGGAACCGGCACCGGCCGCGTCCCCCGCAAGCCCCGGGAGCCGCCGGGCTGCACCGCGTCGCGCCCCACTCCATCCCACTTCCACAAGTTCATCCTCCAACTCCCGAGCCCCAGGGCAGCTTCCGTGGGGGCTCCGCGGGGTTCCGCACCCCGGCCCTACCTGCTTCCCGGGAGCCGTCGCATCCACATCGTCACGTCTCCCGGCCCGGCGCGGCGGGGCTCACCGCCTCAGCGCTCCATGCGGGCACCCCGTTCCGCGCCCGCGGGCAGCGGCGGGGCAGGCGGCAGGCAGCGGGGCGGGCATTGCCCGAGGACCGACGCTCAGGCTGCTCCGGTTGCTCCGGTCCTTCAGCGCCAGCGGGGCAGCGGAGGCTGCTGCGTACTCGCGGAGGCTGCGCGCCCCATACGCGGCCAGGAGGGAGGCTTGGCTGGACTCGGCTCGGCACAGCTCAGCACGGCTTGGCTGGGCGCGTCCGCGTCTGTGCGCGCACCCGCGGGGCGGGGGCGGGGGGGCCGCGGCTCGGGGAAGTTGCGCGGGGAGGAGGCGGGGGCGGATCCGCTCCGCGGCCGGGGCGGACCTGAGGATGGAGCCGGTGGGGCGGGCGGGCAGGTCCCGCCAGGGAGGGACCCGCCGGGAAACGGCCGCCGGCTCCCCAGGACGGCAGCAACTTGCACCGAGCACCGGATCGCTCCTTTGCCCCGGGCGCGGCGGGTGGCACGGGGGGCAACGGCTTCCAAGGACTCGCGTAATCAGACGCGGTTCAGCGATGGGAGATTTTGGGGGTCACTGCACCGAGCTCCATCCCCCGAGCAGCTTGTGCGCCCAGCACGGCGTATCCATCTCTCGCTCCGGGCAGCGGCCCCGGCAGAACCGGAGGAGGGGCTGCGTGCTCAAGCCGGGCTTCGGAAGCCGCTGGGCGCAGGGCTCCATAGCCCGGAGGGGCGATGAGCCCTGTCCCCGGAGGGAGCCCCGGGGCTCGGTGCCGGTGCCCGGGAGCGGTGCGGGCTGAAGCGGGCTCCACCCGCCGGCCGTGCGAGCAGGCGCAGGCGGCACGGGAGAGCCGTGCTCAGCATCCTGCATTCCACCGAAAACACTCGTGGAGTTCCCACTCCTGGCCCCCCGCGCAGCTCATCTGCGGGGAGAACGTGGAGCAGCAAGCGCTGATCTTCTGCTGATTCCCTCGGCAGCCTCCTCCTCCTCCTCCTCAAGCTCCTGCATCGTAGATTCGCAGCAGCTGCTGCCACCAAATACCGTTCTGCTAAAGTTGGTGCCTTTCTTTTTGCTCTGTGCTCGTTTAAAGAGCTCAAAGGGGACAAGTGAACGTGCGGGGACAGTCTGTGGTTGTCCTAAGAGGTGCTTCATCAGAGCCTGAGATGTTTCCTCTTCCCTGGGGAACTGCCAGTGAGGAGCTGTTTTGTTCCAGTTGCTGGCGTACTGGGAGAGAAGAGTCTCTCCTGAACAGCAGAGCTGCTTTGGATGATTGTTGTTCAACTGCTGCAACAAAAGAACTTTTTGGTATGAATCTGGGGACAGATTCTTTGAAGCCTGCAAGTGAGGTACAGGACTGCAGTGTGCAGTCAAGACTGCCGGGGCGGTCCCCACGCAGGAACAAGCCTCCAACGTGTCTTGTCTCACACTGGGCTGGTGAGGAAGGGGCATCTCAGCAGCTCATGGGCTTTGTCACACCACAAAGCACGACTTGAGTGGGACCCAGGCTCTCTCTGCTGCTTCTCTGAGTCACCACGTTTCTTTTCTGCCTTTGTACAACCTTATTCTAGAGGTGGAGGGAGCCTGTTTTGAGTGATGCAGCCTGATGGCAGGTCAGCACTGTCCCTACAACACCCTGCAAGTCAACCTGTGCTCCTAATGGAACAGTTCCAGCTGCCACTAGAAGTGCTGCAGCTCAGCATCCAAATCCCCACGGTGTTTGGAGCTGGATTCCTGGTTAGAGGGAACTTGTTTTGGGAAGGACAAAATCTTGGGGGCTAGCCTGAGGAACAGTTTATCCTGAGAGATGTCAGCTGCTGGGCAGACAGACCTCTCCTTTCCAAGCACAAGCAGAACCAGGGCTGCAAGGGGGTCTGGAGTAATGACCAAGCTGACCTTTGGCTTTTCCAACCTTCTGGGGTAATTTGGGCACAGCTCCCCTCCGAGCCTCCCATGACATCCTGACTATGCAGGCCAGGCAGCTTGAGTTTGATGACACTGCAAGGTCAATGACAGTTCCCTTTCCATCTCCCTGGTTACAAACCAGACCACAGCTCTGCCCAGTCCAACTTCCCATCCCTCTCCAGCTTGGAGGGAGGGAGCCATGACCCCTGGGGGTGTTTGTTAGACACAAAGCCATCGTTTCACACATGGTGCTCGTGGCTGCAAATTACATCAGCTCTAGCAGGAGCAGCTGTCAAGGCACCAGCCTCACTCACCTGGACACAAGCCTTCTGCAGGCAGTGACTTGAAAGAGCAAACTCAGCTTTCCTGCAGGCCCAGAGACTTTGTCATCCATGAAACCCAGCTCACCAACATGAAAGATCTTCAGAGAGAGGCAGAGGGAAGAGCATGCAATTGTCAGCCTCCTGAGAGCCTGCTCTGGAGCCTGGGAGATACTGAAACGTAGCTAAGTAAAAGACAATCAATTAAAGCTTAAATAAACCCAAATGAGCAAACATTAATGAGAGCTATCTTGCATTGGAAACAAATCCTCTTCACTCATCCCCCACTTAAAAAAGTGTTAGGTTCCCATTTGTGCCAAGCATTTAAAGCTGGTGTGGAAAGGGCTAAGAGTCCTTTCTGTCCTCCAGTCCTGGGTAGCTTGTGGCCTCAAACTGGGACAGCTGATGTGAGGACTGGGAGCTGGAGATGTGTCCTAGGGTGGGGGACAGGGCCATGTCCAGGGGGCTGTGGGTTTGGCAGCACAAGCTGAACACGAGGAAGCCAACAGGAAGCTTTCCTGTATGGATCTGGCTGCCACCATCTGTTGTATCTCTGTAAACATCAGCAGGGCAAAGCCAAGCCTGGTGTCAAATGACCTCATGCCCTTGCCACCAACTTTCTTCTTCCTGAACCTCCTCTGGAGTTTCTGGCCTGTGTGGAAATGTCACCATCCAGGAGCTCCCAGAATATTTTTGTACCAGCAAAAAAAGTAAAAGGAGCCATCAAAGGAGGGTTGAGTCTTTCAGCAGCACCAAAGCAAGTGTGTGCACAAAGCTTTGCTATCTAGGCCACCGTTTGGGTCCAGGGCTGGCTGGAGATGAAAACCTCATGGTGAAGGAGACACTTGGCTAGAGACTGGGCACTGACACTGTCCTCCAGAGAGCCCTGCCTGCTGCTGGGCTGGGTGACATGCCAGCCACTCACTTCTGTGCCTCCTCAAAAGAGCCAGCACAGCATCTTCAGTGCTCTTTGAAAGGCAGCTTGATGCTGGGCGACAATCTTGGCCCCCTTTGTCTGGCTCCTTGACTCAGCAGCGCTGCCGGGGCTGCCATGGAGCAGGAACTGTGAATTATTCCCCCATTTAAGGAGGAGGGAAGGAAGTCATTAGCAAACTCATTTGTCTAACTTGTTCTTCTCAGAGTCATCTCTCCAAGAGAGTGAAGCTCCTGACGCTGGTGCAGAGCTGGGAGGGCTGGAAGTGGCTGTGCTGCTGCGGGTCAGAGATGCTCACCACAGAGCCAGGTGCTGGAAGAGAAGAGGGTTTTTCCCTGGGCTCCAAGCTGCACTCCCCAGGTGTCTCACAACAGCACCTGCCTTATTCAGCCACCCACCATCAGCTTTAGGAGGTGTGGGCACCCAAGGGTGCTGCATCAGAACGCTGCCAGCTGTGCTCTGCTTCCCCCACCCTGCTCTTGAGGCAATATCTGTTAATTTGCCTCTGAGTGGAAAGTGTAGCCCTGGCTACGCTTGCCAAGGAGGAGTGAAAATTGTCTCTTCAATGGAAATAAGTTGTCATTACCCATTTTCCTTTCATATGGAAAGAGCAGAAGTGTTACTTAGAGCTCGTGGAGGAGAGAGGAGCATAATGCAATTTCTCCCTCCTTGTAGCATTGTGCTTTGGCTCCTCAGCCCAGTGATGACAGGGAACAGGATTCTGGGGAGCAGCTGGCAGGCTGTGAGCTCTGAGCAGCTCTTAGGGGACTCTGAAATTTGCATTCACTTAACAAAAGCATCCCTGAGGTCACAAACATCTCTAATGGTCTTGATGGGACTGTAGAGCAAAGCATAGCTCCTGCTCCAGCGCACCAGAGCCCTGGCAGGAGAGAAGCAGGAAGCAGGGGAGCTGGGAAGATGGGAAACAGCTGGAAGCTATTTTATGGGGCACATCTGCCTGTTCTTTGAGCCTGAAAGAACCTTGCAGTCTCACAGAGCCTCCCTGCAGCGTGGGCTGCCTGCCCGGGGGATGCTTACCAGCCCTCCAGCACAGCACAGTGTGCCAGAGATGCCTTCTACCGAGCCCACTCTGTCCCCAAAGCCCTTCCCCACGGAGGGGTGCACAGCACCCACCTTCCCTGAGCACCCCAGAGCTCACCCAGCTCTGTGCCCCTGGGTGCAGGAGCAGGGTTAGTCTCTACTCTGTGCCCCTTGTGCAGTGTTTGCCTGGCTGCTCTCCTCCAATTTCTTCTTTTTTTTTTTTTCCACTCTAAACATTGCTAATCAGCTTCTTCAAGCTCCAACATATGCCCTATAAATATCCCTTGTGGAAGCAAAATCTGTCTCATGTGTGTTTGCAAGACAAAAGGAAAAAATCAGCAAGCATGAAGCCCTGACTTCAGCAGCCCAGGAGCAGAATTCCACCAGAGCCCCAGAGGACAGTGGAAGAAGGAACAAATGTTCACCTCCTGCAAATAGGAATCCAGCCCCGAGCCTGCCAGAGCCTCACCAGCCTGCCAGAATCTGCCCAGGTGCTTGGGGTTATTGCTGCAATGCCAAGCACCAATGCAGGCTGAGCAGTGAGTGGCTGGAGAGCAGCCCTGAGGAGAGGGACTTGGGGGTGCTACTGGGCAAGAAGCTCAGCAGAAGCCAGCAGTGTGCACTTACAGCCCAGAAAGCCAAGCAGAGCCTGGGCTGCAGCAGCAGAAGTGTGGCCAGCAGGGCCAGGGAGGTGATTGTTCCCCTCTGCTCTGCTCTGCTGAGACCCCACCTGGAGTACTGCATCCAGTTCTGGAGCCCCTGGGACAAGAGGGATGTGGAGATGCTGGAGCAGGGCCAGGAGGATGCTCAGAGGGCTGCAGCAGCTCTGCTGTGAGCACAGACTGAAAGAGTTGGGGCTGTGCAGGCTGGAGCAGAGGAGGCTCCCAGGTGTCCTTCTTGTGGCCTGCCAGCATCTGAAGAGGACCTCAAAAAATCTGGGGAGGGACTTTTGAGGCTATCAGGGAGTGCCAGGCCTGGGGGGAATGGAGCAAAGCTGGAGGTGGGGAGAGTCAGGCTGGAAGGAAGTTGTTGATCATGAGAGTGGTGAGAGGCTGGAATGGGTTGCCCAGGGAGGTGGTTGAGGCCCCATGGCTGGAGGTGTTTGAGGCCAGGCTGGCTGAGGCTGTGTGCAGCCTGCTCTAGGGTAGGGTGTCCCTGGGCATGGCAGGGGGTTGGGACTGGCTGCTCCTTGTGCTCCCTTCTAACCCTGACTGATTCTATAATTCTAGGTCCCTTTGAAGCCACCCAAAGGCTTCTTATTTCAAGAGCTGGCTGAAGAAATTTATGGGATCCTGGTAGAGCTTAGGGTGGGGTGGGATGGGAGGGGAGGTCCTGATTCCCAGCTTGCTCTCAGTGGGACCAGCTGCTCGTGCAGGGTACCTCTGTGCACAAACAGCCTGGATGCAACTGCAGAACTGTGTGGATGGAGCTGCTCTGGCTCTGCCCCCATTCCAGCACGGCTGATGGGAAGGAGCTCAGATCAATCATCATTCCCTAACTGATTTCCCAGCTTCCATTCCCCACCTGTCCAGGCTGCACAGGACCCCGAAGACAGATGAGATCTGAGCAGCTTAATTGCTTTCTTTGCAGGCATCTGGAATCCACCTGCTCACCCCTGGCTTTGTGCTCAGGTACCTTTTGTGTAGATGGAGACACAGCTCTGGGCTGGCTTTGTCCCCAGCGTGCTGAGCCCTCTCCCCTGCTGCCAGCATCTCTGGTCCAGGGGCAGATAGGAGCTGCAGAGGCACCAGCTCAGGATAACACCAAGCCCCCAAGAAGCAGGACTTGCTTGGAAAGCTTTGAAGAGCTGGAGAGGTAATCTGAGCTTGTCAACCCTGCTGAGAAACCCCAGGCAGCAGGAAGGTGGCAGTGGCCTCAGCATTGCCATGGTTTTCCCCAGCAAGGTGAGGCAAGTGGCTCTCCTCAGCCATGGCTGTCAGCTGGAGGCACTAACACCTGGGATGTGAAAATGCAGCCGAGATGCTGTCAACAGGCTGCAACTCTTCACACCCTTCCTCAACAGGGGAAGCTCAGCTCACCCCCTGCCAGCCTGCTAAGTAGGTTAAGGCAGAGAAACCTGGGGGAGAGGTGCAGCAGGATGGGTGTCCTCTGAGAACCTCTGCAGCATGGCATCACAGAATGGTTTAGGTTGGAAGGAACCTCAAGGAGCAGTCAGTTCCAACCACCTGCCATAGGCAGGGACACCTCCCACTAGAACAGGTTGCTCAAGGTCTCATCTAACCTGGCCTTGAACACCTCCCTGGGCAGCCTGTGCCAGTGTCTCACCACCCTCACTGCAGATAACTTCTTCCTAATATCATTTCAATCTCCCTTCTGCCAGTTCAAACCCATTCCTCCTCATCCTGTCATTACAAGACCTTGTCAGTAGTCCCTCCCCAGCCTTCCTGTAACCCCCTTTAGATACTGCAAGGCCACTCCAAGGTCTCCTTGAAGCCATCTCTTCTCCAGGCTGCAGACCCCCAACTCTCTCAGCCTGTCCTCATAGCAGAGCTGCTGCAGCCCTCTGAGCATCTTGGTGGCCTCCTCTGGACTGGCTCCAACACTTCCATGTCCTTCTTGTGTTGGGGGCTCCAGAACTGCACTCAGGACTGCAGGTGGGGTCTGACAAGAGCAGAGTAAAGGGGGAGAATCAGAGTAAAGGTGAAGAATGAAGGAGAGAGAGTAGAGCTGTGGAAAGGGTCTGGGGACTCCAGGTAAAGGAGGTGAAGCCAAGGCAATAGCAAAGCTCCAGTTCCCAGTGACCTCTCAGCAGTTCCTGGTCTAAAACCACAGCTCCAGGGGTGGTGGCTGCAGGACCTCCCTGGTCAACCTGCTCCAATGCCTGACCACTCTTGCAAGGAAGCCATTTTTCCTGCTATCCACCCCAAACGTCCAGCAGGCTGCTTCCTGGGACACTCACATGGCATTTTGGGCTCTTCACCTCGCTGGCGATGCACAGGCATGCAAACCCAGCCTGTGTTCCTTCTGTAAGGGGGCCCTGGTGCTAAGCTCAGCTCTCTGCAGCCCTGCTGGCCCTGTCCTCCTCTCTCAGCATCCTGGCTGATGAATTTTCCTGGCTGTTCATTGCTGGAGCTGCCGTGGGGGGAACTCAATTAGAGGACTCAGCTCCATGAGCACCGGACGCCGCCGCTGCGAGCTGCTCCGGCAGGGCTGCTTCAGCCTCCCTGGGCTCTGGCTGCATTTGTCCCATAAATCTCAGGGATGTTGACAATTGGGCACGGTTTAATTTTGCAAATCTGAGGAACGATCAGGCCAATTTAGTTCCCATTTAAAGCATTTGTGTGTGGATGCCGGGAAGCCTTTCCCCCCCCCTTTTCCTTGCGCCTTGCCTAAGGCCCTTATTATCTGCTGGAGCTATTTGTCAGTGCTCAGCAGGTAGATTATGGGGAGGACTCTTTTGTGAAGTGACACCAGATAATCATCCCTGCTCCTCATCTGCTCGGCAAGAGGAGCCAGGCCGACCCTCCTGCGCGGCAGCATTCCGCAGCCCTGGAGGTTTCATATTGCTGCCGGAGAAGCGATTTAACTCAATCAGCCTCTCTCACACGAGACAATAGTTCTGGGAGATGAAAGGAGCTGTGTGTGGATCAGCACAGCCTTCTCCTTCAGCTCCATCGCTGTCAGCCCTGCCCACCTGCGGAGGGGTGCTGAGGGACCCCGGCAGGGGTGAGCTCCCTCCAGCTGCCTGCTTGCCACTGGGGCAGCATCGCTGGATGAAGCTGTGATGGGTTTAGACTAAAACAGGGAGATTTAGACTAGAGAGAAGGAAGAAATTATTGTGTGTGCCCAGGTGGGCAGCAGAGCCAATGGCATCCTGGGCTGGCTCAGGAGCAGTGTGGCCAGCAGGGCAAGGGAGGTTCTTGTGCCCCTGTGCTCAGCACTGCTCAGGCCACACCTGGAGTGCTGTGTCCAGTTCTGGGCTACTCAAGTCAAGGGAGATGTTGAGGTGCTGGAAGGTGTCCAGAGAAGGGCAGCAAGGCTGGGGAGGGGCCTGGAGCACAGCCTTGTGAGGAGAGGCTGAGGGAGCTGGGGGTGTGCAGCCTGCAGCAGAGGAGGCTCAGGGCAGAGCTCATTGCTGTGTGCAGCTGCCTGCAGGGAGGCTGTAGGCAGGTGGGGTTGGGCTCTGCTGCCAGGCAGCCAGCAACAGAAGAAGGGGACACAGCCTCAAGCTGTGCCAGGGCAGCTTTCAGGACCACTTTGCCTCAGCATCTTCTCTGCAGCTGCTGCTGGAAGAAGCCTCCCTGGGAAGCAGGCAGTGCCAAGCACCCTGGGAAGCAGGCAGTGCCAAGCACCCTGTGATGCTGGTGCCAGACAAGGAACATGTCCTGAGCAATGTGTCAAACACAGAGAAGCACAGAGGGAAGGAGGTTTCCCTTCCCTGTTTGCTCCATGTGTGGCTGACAGGAGCCAGAGCTGTGGACTGGTGAGAGGAGCAGCAGCAGGAGCCCCTACAGTGTGCTAGGGAGCAGCAGGGGAGCGTCACTGCCTCTGATGTCAAATCCTCTTTATCTCAGTCCAGGTTTCTTCAGTGGGCGAATTATCAATCAGCTCCACTTCTGGTGCAAGGAGAACCTGTGTGCTGGAATCACAGAAACAGAGAGCAACTCATGTGGGAAGAGACCTTTCAGGTCACAGAGTCCAACCCTGAACCCAGCAGTGCCAGAGCACCACCAAACCCTGCCCCTCAGCATCACTTCTCCACAGCTTTGGAACCCCTGCAGGGAAGGGAACTCCACCACTGTCTTGGGCAGCCCTGGCCAGGCCTCAACAACCCTTTTGGGAGAGCAATTATTCCTCACATCCAACCTAAGTCTTCCCTGGTGCATTCTGAGGCCATTTCCTCTTGTCTTGCTGCTTGTCCTTTGAGAGAAGAGCCCAATCCTCACCTGCAGTGTCCTGCAGCCTCAGGTCACCCACTGCCTGCCCACGACCCTGCCCCTGTGCAGGAGTTACAGAGGTAATGAGGGCACCATCAGCCTGCCAGGACACAAACCACCTTGTACCAGAACTTAGCCCCCAGGCAGAGGTGAAGGCTGCTGGTTTCCCTTGCAGCCTGGATGCTGAACACCCTTGCAGCCCAGAGGTGAGCTGCTTCCCTGTGGATATGCCACATCCATGCTGGTCCCCAGCCTGCCCTGGTGTCCCTAGAGAGCTCCACGCTAAGGAGACCTCTCTTTAATGTCTCTTGCACAGGGCTATAAAGCCAGGACAGGCTATTTTTCCCCTTTTATAGATCAGCATTACTAATTTATTGGCAGTTTACTGTTTGGAAATGTTCTCATATAAATTAATGGGGAGGTGATATTAAAGCTCAGTCCCTGGGGGAAGAGAAAGGCAAACAAAACCCCCACTGCCTGTGCTCAGGGGAAGGCAGCCTGGTAAATCATCCTCTGTTCTGTAGAGAACATTGTTTTGATGGCAGAGCCAGCGGGAGATGCTTCAGAGCTTGGGCTCCAGCCTTAACAGGGCTCCCCCTGGATCCCAGCCTGGCATGCAGGCTGGCATTTGGTGGTCCTACAGGACTTGTTCAATCATAGAATCAATCACAGAATCAAGCAGGTTGGAAGAGACCTCCAAGCTCAGCCAGCCCAGTCTAGCACCCAGCCCTAGACAATCAACCAGACCATGGCACTAAGTGCCCCAGCCAGGCTTGGCTTCAACACCTCCAGCCACACAGACTCCACAACCTCCCTGGAGGTGTTCAAGGCCAGATTGGATGAGGCCTTGAGGGACCTGTTCTAGTGGGAGGTGTCCCTGCCTATGGCAGGGGTTTGGAACTGGCTGATCCTTGAGGTTCCTTCCAACCTAAACCATTCTATGATTCCATGATCCCTTCTGTGCTCTCATGAGCTTTAGCACCATGAAGAGAGTGGTACACCGGCAGGTCTTGGCTGAGCTCTTGTGAGCTTTAGCACCATGAAAGAAGTGGTACACAGGCAGGTCTTGGCTGAGCTCTTGTGAGCTTTAGCACCATGAAAGAAGTGGTACACAGGCAGGTCTTGGCTGAGCTCTTGTGAGCTTTAGCACCATGAAAGAAGTGGTACACAGGCAGGTCTTGGCTTAGCTCTTGTGAGCTTTAGCACCATGAAAGGAGTGGTACACAGGCAGGTCTTGGCTGAGCTCTTGTGAGCTTTAGCACCATGAAAGGAGTGGTACACAGGCAGGTCTTGGCTGAGCTCTTGTGAGCTTTAGCACCATGAAAGAAGTGGTACACAGACAGGTCTTGGCTGAGCTCTTGTGAGCTTTAGCACCATGAAAGAAGTGGTACACAGGCAGGTCTTGGCTGAGCTCTTGTGAGCTTTAGCACCATGAAGGGAGTGGTACACAGGCAGGTCTTGGCTGAGCTCTTGTGAGCTACACAGATAGGTCTCCAGTTCGGGTGCTTGGGGTGACCACGATCCAACCCATTCCTTTCTCCAGCCCATCCCTTCCCCATCCAAAAGGCTCACATGGACAGCAGTCAGCCCCGGGGGGGAGATCGTGGGACGAGACCTTGATCTTTGCAATCAAGCCCTCTCACGGCACAGAAGAAAAGCAACACTCTGGTTGGATTTTAGACATGCTGCCCCTCCCAGGATCTCTTTATCAGAGGCAGAACAGGGAATAAAGCACACACACACAAAAAAAGACTCCCAACAACCCAACCAAAGGCGATGAAAAATGAATGAGGAGACAATTCAGCCTGCAGAGAACAAACAAACTATCTGGAGCAAATGGGTTATTTTAAGGTGCTAACAAATTTGTTCCAGAGCCCCTCAGGAGAAAGTCAGGTAGCAGAGAGCCAGCCTGTCCCTTATTTATAGAATAATTACAGTGATTTATTAGCTGTGATCAGAAACATATTTATGGTGTGGAAGTTTTCAGCCATATTTCAAGGCATTCACCTCCTCACACAACTCCCTGCCGCTGTCATCCCAGCTCTGCTTCTTCCTCCCCTTGAAACCTGCTTGTGTGACGATTTATGGCTTTGTTTGTGGGAGCAGCAGGTGCCTTGCTCCAGAGAACAGGAGCAAAACAAGAGCTCAAGGGTAAAGCCTTTCGTTGTGCTGCTGGTGGCTGTGTCCCTGCTTCCAACCTCCAGCAAAGGGTGGTCGGTGGCTGCGTCGCCGGATCCCGGTGCTGGGAGCGGTATCCTGAGCCCAGCGAGGCAAAGGGTGGTGGCCTGGCAGCATCCTGTGGATATTGGGAAGGATTTATTGACTGGAAGAGTGGTCAGGCACTGAGACAGGCTGGCCAGGGAGCTGCTGGAGTCATCATGCCTGGAGGTGTTCAAAAAACCAAATAGATGTGGCCCTTCGGGGCGGGGGCTGGTGGGCACTGAGGTGTCTGGTGGGACCTGATGGTTGCAGAGCTCTTTTCCAGCCTTGGTGAGTCTGTGATTTATCAGCCTGGGCTCCTTCTGCCAGTGCTCACTAGCATCCTGCTGGGCAGCAAGGACAGAGAGGGGACAGGCAGTATCCCCTTTCTGCCCTGCTTCCTGGGGTTGCCTCTAAATCAGCCAGAAACCCATCCTGGAGTCCTCAGCCTCCGTCTCCTCCCAGCTGCTGCTGCTCGATGCATTTGCAGCTTTCAGCACAAGGAGGAAGCAATCACTCCCAACTGCAACAAGTGTAGCAGCTTTGGGGACAACTCCTGTTCGGTCGTTGCCTCAAGCTCACCGCTAGATACTGACTCTGCTTCAGCTGCTGTTGTTCTGGGGCCGGCAACGCTGCCAGAGGGACAGTCTGGCTGCAGGGCTGGGAAGGACTGGGCAGGGTTGGAGGTTTCATGGTAGAGAGATGTTGAGGTGCTGGAAGGTGTCCAGAGAAGGGTGACAAAGATGTAGAGAGGCCTGGAGCACAGCCCTGTGAGGAGAGGCTGAGGGAGCTGGGGGTGTGCTGCCTGCAGAAGAGGAGGCTCAGAGCAGAGCTCATTGCTGCCTGCAGCTCCCTGCAGGGAGGCTGTAGCCAGGTGGGGTTGGGCTCTGCTGCCAGGCAAGCAGCAGCAGAACAAGGGGACACAGTCTCAAGTTGTGCCAGGGCAGATCTAGGCTGGATTTTAGGAGGAAGTTGTTGTCAGAGAGAGTGATTGGCATTGGAATGGGCTGCCCAGGGAGGTGGCAGAGTGGCCATGCCTGGAGGTGTTCAGGAACAGACTAGCTGGGGCACTTAGTGCCATGGTCTGGTTGATTGTCTAGGGCTGGGTGCTAGACTGGGCTGGCTGATCTTGGAGGTCTCTTCCAACCTGCTTGATTCTATGATAGACCTTCTCAGGAGGTGTGGAGCGTCAAAGGGATGCTCAGTGCTGCTGTGCCATGGCTGTGACTTGGCAGCATCCTGCTTGGTGCAGGCCAGAGAGCTGTCATGAGAAGGGACTCTTCAAGTCCCCTCTGTGGGACAGGATGAATTCAGACACCATGGCATAGCCTTGCACAAGGGCTTCTGTATGGGCCAAGCACAGGAGACTCCAGACAGGCAGACAAAGAGCCACAGGACCTGTGTGCCAGCCATGGAGGGCAGCTGGGATGCCCCTTGCTGCAGTTACCACCTCTGCTGTCTCTGCTGCTTTCTGCTGCTCCCAGCCTGTGCTGCAGTCTTCTCTAAGCTCTTCATCACTTTCCCCTTGTCCTCTTTCTTTGTCTCACAATAAAAGGAAGCTGGAGCTGCTCTTTCCAATTTGTTTCATGCTGCACTCGTTCATCCCCCTGGTACCCGCGGGGCTGGCGAGGCAGAGGCTGTGTCAGCACTTGAATACTGAGGGGGAGAAACGGCCTCAAAGTCTGGAGGTCCTTTGGAGTGAATGAAGTTTGATGCTGCTGGAAGCAGCAGGAGCTGCTGCAGCCGAGGTCCTGCTGCAAACCACTGATCCTCCTCAGCTCCGATGTGCTCAGCTCAGGACCGGGGCTTGAACGAATGTCTGCTCCTGCCTGGGGTCTGCTGAAGGCATCCACCCGAGCTTGGGCTCTCTGCTTGCAAAAGGCAGCTGCATTTCACCAGCCCCAACGCTGCCTTTCCTCACGAACCTGGGATCCCAAACTTCACAACCAGGCACAAACCCTCCCACTCCCCTCCTTCAGCTCCACCAGCGCTGTGCCAGCCTCAGCAGCTCCCCCCCCTGCAGAGCACGTGGGTTTGGGCAAAGGGGTAATTAGCCACCATTAATTAACTACTAAACCTAGCTCCTGCCCTGGGGTGGGAAGCTGCTTCCAAGAGCTTTTACTTTGCACCCTCTTAGAGTCTCTGGCATTCCAGACACCAGGACCAGATGCGGAGGCTGACACTGACAGGATTAATGACCAGAGCGCAGAAACAGCTCCATTAGGGGTTGGGAATTAGATGTATCAGGGAGCAGCCAGGATATAATTTGGTTCATTTGTTAAAATAAGATACAAAAGAAAAGCAAGCCCCTTGCCAGGGCCCCAGAAGACACAGAAGAAGGATGGCTCCTGTCCCGGGTGGCATTTGTTTTCATTAGGAGGGTGGAAGAGCCCTGATGGAAGCCAAAAGCCTGCTCCTTGGGTAACCTTGTTGGCTTTGGAAAAGTCAGGAGCTGTTGAGCCAGAGTTAGCAAAACAGCTCAGTTACAAAGAGGCAAAACCCAACTGAAAGCTCAAACTTCCCCTCCCTCAGCTGCTTGCCCAACTTGGCTTTGCGCTAAAGCTCACCTGCAGAGGAGGTGTTCACAGCTCACAGGATGTCAGGGGTTGGAAGGACCCAAAGAGATCATCCAGTCCACCCTCCCCTGCCAGAGCAGGACAGTCCTATCTAACACAGATCACAGAGGAACACATCCAGACAGGTCTTGAACGTCTCCAGAGAAGGAGACTCCACAACCTCTCTGGGCAGCCTGTGCCAGGGCTCTGGGACCCTTACAGGAGAGAAGTTCTCCCTTGTGTTGAGCTGGAACCTCCTGTGCTGCAGCTTCCATCCACTGCTCCTTGTCCTATCCCAGGGAGCAGTGAGCAGAGCCTGTCCCCCACTCCTGACCCCCAGCCCTCAGATATTTATAGACATTGATTAAATCCCCACAAAGTCTTCTCCTGTCCAGACTAAGCAGCCCAAGGTCCCTCAGCCTCTCCCCATCAGGCAGTGCTCCAATCCCCTCATCATCCTTGTAGCTCTCTCCAGCAGATCCCTGCCCCTCTTCAACTGGGGAGCCCCAAACTGAAGGCAGTATTCAAGATGAGGTCTCAGCAGGGCAGAGTAGAGGGGAAGCAGAACCTCCCTTGATCTGCTGGACACACTCTGCTTAATGCATCACAGGATCCCATTGGCCTTCTTGGCCACCAGGGCCCATTGCTGTGCCATGGGTGACTTGTTAGCCACCAGGACCCCCAGATCCCTCTCCACAGGACTGCTTTCCAGCAGATCACCTCCCAGCCTGTGCTGGTGGAGTTGATTATTCCTCCCAGTTGGTGTGGGTGTGGGGTTGAAGAACCCCTCTGCATGGCTGGAGCTCCAGCAGCTGCAGCTGCCTACCTAAAGAGCAACCAAGCAAGAGAAGATTTCAGTCCCTCTGGTTTAACTCTCCAAGCTTCACTTCGTGCTTGGTCCCAAGGCACCAAAATTCGAGGGATCTGTGCAGTAAAATAGTTTGGAAATTGATGACCTGTGGCCTGATGTTCTCCTGGAGTCTTCCCATGACATCCACCTTTTCTGCCTGGCTTTCCCAGATGCAGAAACCTCCTCAGTCTCTTCCCTGAGGTAAAACTCCTTCCTTTCCCAGCTCAAAACCACAGCAGCCTGTCCTGCAAAGGGAGCTGCTGGATGCTCCCACTCCTCAGCCAGCTGATGGAGAATTCTCAGGAGCTGTCTCTGCTCCGTGCCTGGCCCCAGCCCGTGGTGGAGGCAGCCCTGAGGACGTGGGGCTGGCTGTAGAGGACATGGCCTCGCTTCCAGCCTGGCTTCTCTTCTCGCTTGGTCAGCTCTGGTGAAGCTTGTCAGAGTGTCCTCCAAATCTGCTTGGCAACAATGGCAGCAGGGGCAGCTTTAATGATCTGAAACACAGGTTCAGCAGCCCCTCTCCTGCTGCCTCCTCATTAGGAGTCCCCTTCCCTAGGACTTCCAAGGTCAAGGCTCCTTTCCCCACAGCTAATTGTGGCTCGAGGGCTTATGTGCTCTGTGGCTACAACAGCTCAGCTCCTGTGTTTCTTGGCCACAGCTCCTTGTTGTGACCCAAAGCAGCTCCTCACCATGACCCAAAGGGGCTCCTTGCCATGACCACTCATGTCTTCACACATGCCCCCTGTCTGGATAAAGAAGGCCTCTGGAAACCCCCTGCTGCAGGCTGCTGCTGGGGGCCTAATCCAGGCAGGGATGTGGAGAAGCTTTTCTTGCTTGGGCTGAGGAGGGATGCTGGGGGCTGAGGAGGGATGCTGGGGGCTGAGGAGGGATGCTGGGGGCTAAAGAGGGATGCTGGGGGCTGAAGAGGGATGCTGGGGGCTGAGGAGGGATGCTGGGGGCTGAAGAGGGATGCTAGGGGCTGAGGAGGGATGCTGGGGGCTGAGGAGGCATGCTGGGGGCTGAAGAGGGATGCTGGGGTCTGAGGAGGGATGCTGGGGGCTAAAGAGGGATGCTGGGGGCTAAAGAGGGATGCTGGGGGCTGAAGAGGGTTGCTGGGGTCTGAGGAGGGATGCTGGGGGCTCCAAGGGAGCTGCATGCAGGATATGAGTGTCAGTTCCCACTGCCTGCTCCTCTGCCAGCATCTCCAGGTCACCTCTCCCCTCGTCGCTGAACAATCACCAGGAAATGTTCTTTTGTTTTCTCCTCTTTCTTTGGATCTCGCCTGCAGGGCTGGCCCTGAGTGCCCCGTTAGTGCCACTGCTCCTTCTGCTGAGGCTCTTGTGGGACTCATCCCCTTAATCACAGACAGCAAGCAGCTAATCAGAGCAGCCCTGTGCCACTGCAGAGGGGCAGCCTTCCCCGCAGCAGCCGCGGGTTGCGCACCGCGGAGAGGAAAGGTGGCTCCCTGCGCCTCTGCCAGCTCGTCCCTCTGATGCTAGAGACGGTTTTGATAAGCTCCTTGTTTCCCAGGCGTGGAGTACAAAACTATTTCTCTTGCACCGAGCAGACAAGATGTTGAAAAGGGCTTTTTTCCCCCCCCTCTCCTCCTGTGATAACTGGAAGGGGAAGGCAGCCCTGCCTGCGACTCTTGTCAAGTCGGGGATCTCTTTGTAGTTCACTGAATCATTTCATCCCTGATGTTAATTTAAAAGCAAACAAACAGAGCTGAATGCCTTTGATAGGAGAATTATTTCCAGTACATTTCAGGTTGTTGTTGGGAAACAGCTGCATGGGCACTGCTTGGCAGAGCTGGCAGCTGCCCTGACCTGCCTGCACCCCAGACTGGATCTTGCAGGGTATAAAACTCCCCTGCTGGGTGATGAGAGCATCCCTGGAGCATTCTCGATTCTCCAAGCACCTTTGTGAAGCTACAGCAGCGAATCAAGAGTTAAAACCTCCCCTCTAGAAAGGGGAGCTGCAAACCATCAGCCTTGTTCCACCTCAAAAGAGCAGGAATGAATCAGAAAAGGGCAAAGTGCGTGAAGAGGCTGAGTTGCAATAAAGCTGGTGGTTAAAAGTGCCACCCAGAATTAATCACTTCTCCCTTCCTGGCTCCTGGGCCATCGCTGGGATCTGTGGAAGGGAACCTGAATGTGGAATGACTTTGATTTTGCGTGTAAATGAGAACTGTGCTGCTTTATAGGCCCAGAAAACCATTAACCTCCTGGCGTGGGAGTGAGGCAGCTGGGGTGGCAGCCCCACGCCTCTGCCCAGGGCTCTTGGAGTGGGATCTATCCCCAGAGGACAACGTTGGCTCCCTCCCAGCAGCTCCCAGGGGTTTGATGGAGATTTCTCCACCCGTTCCAGAGGGATTGGGGTCAGAGTGAGAAGTGCCAAGGTGCTGGGAAAGCAGGAGGTGGCTTTGGTGTGAGCCTAGCATGGCAGGGACCTGGCTGCCCTCCGGGCTCCATAAATGGCTGAAATTGGGAGCATTTATCCCCTTGGAGTCAGGCACTGGAAGTAATGCTGCCCGGGGAGAGCAAAGTGCTCCATCTGCTCCAGCCCTCAGCACCGAGCTGCCGGCGCCTCGGCGGCTGCCTGCAAAAGCAACAGACACGGAGGGGCCACACCAAGTGCCAGCAGCCCAGGGCAGAGCTGGGCAGGGCAGGTGGGTGACAGCAGAGAGCCAGGAGCGTGATGATTTCATCCTCATGGCCTCCTTTCTGCTCCCTGGGTTGCCCACGATGGCCACCTGAGCAGAAAGGGAGCTGCGTGGGATGAGCAGCACAGAAGATGCTTGGTCACCAACCCTCCCTCGCTGCGGAGCGTGGAGAGCAGCACCTCTGCAGGCACACAGAAATCAATGCTGCCCTCTGTCCCCAAACCTTTACACCCAGACAGGCCATTTGTCTTCCCTGCTGCTTGAGAGGGAAGGAGCTTGGCCAGATGAACTAATCCTGCAGCAGCAATTTGGGGGCATTTCCATCAAATTAATGCTTCTCCTGCCTGTAGAGCTGGGCTGGGGCTGGCTCCACCAGGGCATCGATGCCTGCAGAGCAGTGGAGTTCCACAGACATCACGTCAAGCTGGAAGGGATGGGTGAGGAGGCAGCCACCACCCTGGGTGAAAAGGCATCAGCTGGGGCCTGAGGTAGTCACAACCCCAATCTTGCCTGGTCAACCTCAGACCTGCTCTGGAACCAGCATTGACCTGCTCTGCTGAAGGGACAGCAGCAGGAGAACTGCCTGAACCTCTACCTTGCCCCTCCTTGAATGAACAAGTAAAGAGAGGCTGGAAAAGCCCTCTGAGATCATCCAGTCCAACTATCAACCCAGCACCACCATGGCCACTAATCCCCAAGTGCCATGGCCACAGGCATGGAGACTCCAGCACCTCCCTGGGCAGCCTGTGCCAATCCCTGACCACTCTTGCAGTAAAGACATTTTTTATCTCATCTCCAGCCTAAACCTCCCCTGGTGCAACTTGAGGTCATTTCTCACCTGACCCCAACCTCCTTTCACAGAACCATGGATTAGCAGGGGTGGGAAGGGACCTCTGGAGATCTCCTGGTCCAACCCCTCTGCTAACACAGGCTCATCCAGAGCAGGCTCCAGGAGCTTTAAGAATCTGCTTGGTGCAAAACTGCAGCTCAGCAGCCTCAGAGAGGTTTGGGTACCACGATGTGGGGGTGTGCTGCTGTGCAATGACGCCTGCAGCCCACAGCCACCCTCCTGCTGACAAAGCCAGCCCTTGTGCCACAAGCAGGGAGGAGCTGAAAGGCTGAGAATTCCTTAGAAACAGAGAGCAGATCCAGGCTCACGTGGAGAGCATCATCTGACGTATCTGGGAGGCTTTGGGAAGCACTTTCCAGGAATAGTTTAGACCTGGGGTTTTATTTAGTGAGGATATGAGCAGAGAGAAAGAGGAGGCTGAAGGGAGATCTCGTTGCTCTCTACAACTCCCTTAGAGGAGGTTGGGCTCTTCTGTCTAGTAACAAGTGAGAGGAAGAGAAGGAATGGCCTCAGGCTGCACCAGGAGAAGGTCAGATTGGAGATAAGGAAAAAATTGTTTGCTGCAAGAGTGGTCAGGGATTGGCACAGGCTGGCCAGGGAGGTGGAGGAGTCCCCATCCCTGAAGGTGTTCAATCAACCAGGGGCCCTGGCACTTGGGAATATGGTTTGGTGGCCATGGTGGTGTTGGGTTGGACTCAATGATCTTAGAAGCCTTTTGTGAACTAAGCTGTTCTGTGATTCTAAGCAGATCCTCAGTGCCTGCAAGAAAGAGCAACCAGACCACAGCCATGGCCACTGCTGCTGCTGCCTGAGTCATTAGAGGACTTGGTGATGAAGGGGACACAGTCTCAAGTGGTGCCAGGGGAGGTCTAGGCTGGATGTTAGGAGGAAGTTGTTGTCAAAGAGAGTGATTGGCATTGGAATGGGCTGCCCAGGGAGGTGGTGGAGTCTGTGTGCCTGGAGGTGTTGCAGCCAAGCCTGGCTGGGGCACTTAGTGCCATGGTCTGGTTGGTTGGCCAGGGCTGGGTGTTAGGCTGGCCTGGCTGAACTTGGAGCTCTCTTCCAACCTGGTTGACACTATGAAAACAGCCTCCAGAGGAGCTCAGCCAGGGCTACCTTATCAGCATTGTTTGTTCCCAGAGGTCACTGAGTGTTGGATCAGCCTCCTCCAGCTGCCCTCTGAAGGTAAATGTTTGTCTGGTGGTTGAGGTTATCCCCTCCTTGGCAAAGCCTCTTATCTGTGCTGGTGCAGCCCGAGCTGCTGGCTCCCATAGCCTGATTGCTATTCCAGTGGGAGCTGGGAGCTGTGGGGTGGCAATCACCATCATACATCTCTGATATTGCTTTCCACCCAGAGAATGTAATTGCTTCTGCAGGAGAAATTAAGCATCATAATGAAAGACCATAAAAAAAGGGAGGCTTTGCTCTCCATCACCAGATCACAACTGCCATGGGCTCTGCTCTGGAGGGCACTGAGCCCAGCAGGGCAGGAGGGACTGGTCCAGCTGATCTGCTTCCCACTGTGCTGCAGGTCCCAAGTCTGACCCATCCATGCTTGGTGACCTTCACCTGCAGAAGAGTTTGAATGGAACCAAACTTGACCCAGATGTGCAGACCCTTTCTGCCTGCCCAAGCTCCTCAAGCTTTCACTGAGTTTCCAGCCCTGTTTGGCTTTGTTTCTGCTTCTGAGAAGCAGTGAGGGTCAGAACCATCACCTCTGGCTCTAAACCCAGCCCTGAGAAGGGAGGAAACACTCTCTAGAGGAGCCACATGAAGACAAGGTTTGCAATGCAGCAGGAGAGGGAACTCAACCAGAAGAAGAAGGACAGAGGCAAGAAGCCTGCTAGATCAGGGGCAGCCTTGCCCTGTGCTGAGCAGGGCCCAGTTTGAGCCCTGGGTTCATGGCATGGCTGGGAGCTGCAGGAGATGCAAAGTCACCCTGCAGCCATCACTGCCTCTGCATCCTCTCAGTGATTCTCTTAAAGGACAGCTCAGACACATGGAACCCTGCTCTGCCATCCCCTGCAGTAAGTTCATCCCCTTCACAGCTGCCAGGGAAGGGGATGCCAGCTGCTGGTGGCTGGCAGCTGGGACAAATGGTAGTGACTCCATGCTGCTGGGGCACGGAAGAGCAGGAGACCAAGAGCTGTGCCCATGGCCTGATTCAATTTATCTCCTTTCCCTCCGTGGTGCACAGACTCCTGCCTGAAGTGTCCTTTTATTGATCTCCTCCTGGCTTTTCACCCTGGGTCTGTTACTCCTGCTGGGATGCCAGCTGAAATCTTAGCTAGAGCAGCAGCCCTCAGCTCACCACCAGTTAGATGCATTTTGTCCATGCCAGAGGTTCCCCAGGGAAGGACCAGGAACCCCTTTCACTGCTGAGAACTGGCTCTGGCAGCTCATCACTCACCCCTGGGCTTCCTCCAGACCCCGGAATGGGCTGAGACCCCACCCCTGGAGGTGTTTAAGGCCAGGCTGGATGAGGCTCTGGACAGCCTGCTCTAGGGTAGAGTGTCCCTGGGCATGGCAGGGGGATTGGAGCTGGCTGCTCCTTGTGGTCCCTTCCAAACCTGACTGATTCTGTGATTCTTGGAGTCTACCAAAGAATCTGCCCACTCCCACCAGGATTATTCCTGGGTGGGAAACCACCAAAGCAATTCGACTCTAATCCCTTTAAACACGACCAATTATTGGAGTGCTAATGAGGTGTCTCCAGAGGGAGATGGGACAGCACCAGCGACAGGGAGGGCACTGGAATGATGTGACCACCTCCATCAGAAGCCACAGCTTTGGGCCAGGACACTAAGGAGCTCCCTGGGTCTCCTCTTGCCTGTCTCAAGGCCCTCAGTGGCTGCTCTCAGCAGAAGAGTGAGAGGAAATGAAGAGCTTTAATCAGCCAGCCCCCACTTCCTGTTGTTAATAATATTATCATCACGATATTAAGCCACTTAATTCTGCCTCTCAATTTATTTGCTTTTGTTTTTGTACTCCCCTGTTGTAATTTTCAATTTAATTAGTTTCAGTGTTTCTGAGGGCAATAGGTCTTGCTTTATCTTTGCAGCTAATAGTCCTAATTGTTTACCCTTTCTTCAGCAATATCTCATTAACTTTATGGCCATCATTCTCCCTGGCAGCCCCAAGATTAATTCCCTCACTCTTTGAACCATATTCCTTAAATCTTTCCCCCTTTTCACTCCTCTAAACCTGCTTGACCTTCCCCAACCTGACTGCTCCTGAGGTATCCCACCAAGACCTCAGGTTGAGGGTGAGGATGGCCTGCAGGCTGTGGGGCTGTTCCTTCCTCTCCTGCAGCCCAGGATGGTTTGTACCAAGGATCTCCCATGGCAGATGGGGGAAGGGAGAAGGGGCAAGGGGAGAGCAACCCTTGGGAAGGGAGAAAGGGTGAGGGGGAAGGGAGAAGGGGAGAGGGGAGAGTGACCCTTGGGAAGGGAGAAAGGGGGAGGGGGAAGGGAGAAGGGGCGAAGGAGAAGGGAGAAGGGGAGAGGGGGAAGGGAGAAGGGGAGAGGGGGAAGGGAGAAGGGGAGAGGGGGAAGGGAGAAGGGGAGAGGGGGAAGGGAGAAGGGGAGAGGGGGAAGGGAGAAGGGGAGAGGGGGAAGGGAGAAGGGGAGAGGGGAGAGTGACCCTTGGGAAGGGAGAAGGGGTGAGGAGGAAGGGAGAAAGGGTGAGGGGAGAGCAACCCTTGCAGAGGGAGAAGAGGTGAGGGAAGAGTGACCTTGCTGGCATGACTGAGTGGAGCTCCGTAGTGGCAAGGGGAGCAGTGCCATGGGTAAACAGTGAGCCAGGCTGCTGCAGAGCAAAGATGAGCACCAGCTGATGAAGCCAAGAGGCTTTGGGTCAATTCTGACGCTGGGGTCAGGGTGCAGCAGCAGGAGGAGCTTTGTTCTTCAAAGCTTTGGGGCCATCCATCCCAGCTGGCAGTTTAGGAGAGACACCAAACCAGCTGCTTCCCGAGCACAGATGTCACCCACACTGGAGTCTCTGATGTGGTAACCTCATGGTGCAGGGAGACATATGGGTGCCAACTTCATCCTGGGCAGAGTCCTCTGTGTCTGTTGTCCAGTGAATGCAATCACAGCTCTCTTCTTTTTGTAGCAGCCCACAGCTGGTCCTGCTCTTCTGAGACCCTTTCTGGTTGTTGTTTCCACCTTTAACATCCCTGGGGCACTTTTCCTGCTGCTGGAGTGATTTGGATGTTCCCTTCAGCTTGGGCAAAGTTTCTTCCTTCCAGCAAGGGAAGAAAAAGCTGTTGGGAAGCCTAAGGTTGGCATCACTTCTGAGGCAGCTAACATGGTACAGAGCTCCTCATCTGCTGGCTCCAGAACCCTGCCTGGATGCCTTGGCTCAGGAGCACAGCCCTGTGCGCAGGTTAAGCGGAGGGCAGAGCTTGGGCAGTGCTTTGCCACCCCAACTCCTGCCTTCAGAGCCCATTAATCACACTGCTAATGAGTTTGTGTTCACGGCTGAGATGTTGCTGGCTGCAGAGAGGAGTTGCAGATGATATCTCCCATTGATTGTTCCATCCTGCTCGGATGATTTGTACCAGGAAATGGGTCTGAATTCCCAGCTTGGATAGCAGCCCAGGCACGTGGAGATGTCCCTTCAGCTGGGATGGATTCAGTGACTTGGGAATTACTCCCCCTCACACCTCTCTATTCCCAATTTTACACTCAGCTTCACCTTCAGCTCTGAGCTCTTCAGCTGCAGAGGGCAGTGGACCCTGATCTCCCTGGTGCTTCCATCCACTGAGCAGCACTGGGAGCTGTTTGGGTTGCACCTGCCCTCTCCCTCACCCACAGCTCCCTGCTGGAGCCAAGCACTGGAATGTGCTTTCCCATTAAGCCAGCAGGGAA
This sequence comes from Pogoniulus pusillus, assembly GCF_015220805.1. Lineage (NCBI taxonomy): Eukaryota > Metazoa > Chordata > Aves > Piciformes > Lybiidae > Pogoniulus > Pogoniulus pusillus. The sequence continues at coordinate 4,805,798 of NC_087299.1, forward strand.
GGATCTGCTGGTGGTAGCTGTAAGGATACCTGAATTATTGATTGGTGCAGGGGCTCCTGCAGAGGCAATGAAGACAGCAAAGCATGGCAAATGTCACCTGGCTGGCAGCAGACAAAGCTGCTGAGCCCAGTGATTGCTCCTGGTGCTGCAGACCTCATGCTCCCTAGCTTGCTGGGGCAGCCTGGGGACGGCAGGGACCACAGCAGGACAAAGGCAGCTTTAATTCTTCACGGTGGCCCAGCTGGTTTGGGCGAGAGGCTTCGAGGAGGATCAGAAGAGGGGAAGCTTGCCCCAAGCTCCTGGGTGCTCCCCGAGGCAGGTCTGGGAGCAGGACTGGCACATGGAGAGCACGAGGGGTAAACAAACAGCTGAGCCTGCAGCATATGGAGCAGCACACACGAAGTACAGAGCAGCCAGATGGCCACATGCTGCTGCCAAGCCTCCTTGCCTCTATCCTTCCCTTGGCTGCTTCTCATCTTCCACAGGCTGCCCAGGCTCCTTCCTCCACATCCCCCACCGGAGCATCGCTTCCTACCTCCCCTGCCTAGGGCCATTTTCTGGATGCTTCCAGTTGTGTTTGGCTGGCAGAGTGAACAGTGGAGAATTAGTCCCTAAAGTCCTGAGAAGGGGCAGTTGGGTAGGGCAGCTGCCTGGGGAGAGGGCATCGCTGCCCTGCGGCTCACTCTGGGTTTACATCACCTCCCTCAGCAACCCTCTGCACTAAGGGTAGAACCAGGCTGATAGGAGCCCTCCTGCCTGTCCCACCTGACAAAGACAAAAGCTGCGTGTGAGCAGAGCCTCCTTGCTGAGCTAGGGAGGATTTGGCTGGTGCTGGAGCACCTTCCAAAACCACAGATGGAGCAGCAGGAGCCAGATGTGGCTGCACAAGCCAGATGTGGCCACAGAGGCTTCTGGAAGAGAGCCCACGTTGAGCGGTGGCGTTTCTCTAACCCCATATTGACTTTGGCTTCCAGAATCAATTTTCTTTATTAGCTGATGAATCTCCTCAAAAGACTTTCTGTACTGAATCCAGATAAATTATTTAGGCAGTAAATTCTTCCCCCTCTTGCAGGGCTATGGCACAGTGATTTCACAGGGAAGAGCAGCAGAGAGGGGCCTGGGGACAAGGTCACCAGCAGCAGAGAGTCAGAGCAGGTTTGGCAATGAATGAGGACAGCACAGAGCTGCTGGGAACCAGAAAGTAAGGAAGAGGGTTCTGGCAAAACAGTGGGATGAGGAGTGCCAGAGTAAGTCTTGGGAGATCAGAGCCTTGATGATCCCTGCGAGCACATTGCTGGGGCCCAGGGAGGATGTGCTGGGTGCAGGCAGTGCACACCTGATGGGTTGATTCCTACCCTGACTGAGCTGTGCCCATGGGAAGTGACTCTCAAACATCCATATAGCCTCAGAGGTTGTGCTCATGGGAGGATGGGAGAAGACCTCCAGTATCTGAAGGGGGCCTACAGGAAGGCTGGGGAGGGAGTACTGACAAGGTCTTGTAATGACAGGATGAGGAAGAATGGGTTTAGACTGGCAGAGGGGAGACTGAAACTAGATGTTAGGAAAGGGTTCTTTGCAGTGAGGGTGGTGATTCTGCCCCTTTGCTCTCCTCAGACCCCACCTGGAGTCCTGGGTGCAGTTCTGGAGCCCCCAACACAAGAAGGACATGGAAGTGTTGGAGCCAGTCCAGAGGAGGCCACTAAGATGCTGAGAGGGCTGCAGCAGCTCTGCTCTGAGCACAGGCTGAGAGAGTTGGGGCTCTGCAGCCTGGAGAAGAGAAGGCTTGGAGGAGACCTTGGAGTGGCCTTGCAGTATCTGAAGGGGACCTACAGGAGGACTGGGGAGGGACTACTGACAAGGACTTGTAATGACAGGATGAGGAGGAATGGGTTTGAAGTGGCAGAGGGGAGATTGAAACTGGATGTTAGGAAAGGGTTCTTTGCAGTGAGGGTGGTGAGACACTGGCACAGGTTGCCCAGGGAGGTTGTGGCTGCTCCCTCCCTCGAGGTGTTCAATGAGGCCTTGAGCAACCTGTTCCAGTGGGAGGTCTCCCTGCCTGTGGCAGGGGGTTGGAACTGGATGATCCTTGAGGCCCCTCCCAACCTAGAGCCATTCTATGATGGGTCACCATGACTTTGGCACCATGGCTACCCACACACTCACACAGCAGTGATCACACTGTCACAGAATGGGGGTGGGGGAAAGGACCTCTGGGGACCATGGAGTCCAACCCCCCCAGCTAAAGCAGACTCTCCTAGAGCAGGCTGCACAGGAACACATCCAGGTGGGTTTTGAAGTCTCCAGAGGAGATGTCCATGGGCACAGCTCTTTGCTAGCTGTCACCCAAAGCTCAAGTGCCCAGCAGGGCTGGTATGGGAGGGATGCTCTGCTCCACTGCCCTGCCTGCCTCCAAGGTCTGCTGCCAGCATCTCATTTGCTTTCTAAATTGGGCTCCATGCACTTGTCAGGGACTGGAGAGCCTGCAGGCCAAAGCAAACCCACAAGCCCCAGAGCAAGGAATCATCCTGGCATGGAGAGTCAGGCTGACTCAGGAGGTCAGAGGACTCAGACACATTTACAGCCAGCAGAAGACACTGAAGGTGCTCAGCAGTGGCTGCAGCCCTTTGTTAGCTCAGCAGCTGCACCACTGTGGGCTTGGTGCTGGCACCCTGATGCCTTTCCACCAGCCCCTTTCACCTGCCCACCTTGAGGTCAAAATTCCACTGTCTGGCTTCTGCAGGACCAAGCTGTAAACCCAGGGCTAGCCTCGGGTTTAAGAGGTTCTCCTTGGCTGGATACAGGATAGTGATGGTGCTGAAGAGAGGAAGAGTGGGACAGGGGCTGTGTGTGCCATGCAGCCTGCACAGCCCCGTGCCCTGCCACCAAGCACAGGGACAAGGCCAGGGAGGGATGTGGAGGGACTCATTACCTGTCTGCTGATGGAAAGCACAGAGCTGAGCTCGCCCTGGTTCCAATAGCCAGCTATAAATAGCAAGCTCAATTAAAGCAACCAAACAAAGGAGATGATGGATACCTGCAAGAGGGACCCAGGGGACAGGGGGGCAGGGAGCTGAAGTTTCTCACCTTCCCTGTGCAAACACCACAGCTCCAGGCAAAGCTGCAAGCGGCAGGTCAAGTATAAGACAGGGAGAGAGGGGATCACAGAGCTGAAGAAGTGGTGTGGTTAGGAAAGACCTTCAAGATCATCAAGTCCAACCCCAGAGGCTGCAGCAGCATGTCCCATGTTTGGGCACCTGCCTAAGAACTGCAGCCCGAGAGAGGGTACAGTGGCACCAGCAGGGGTCTGAGCAGCCTCAGCCTCAGCCCCAGCCCTCCATGCTCTGCTCCGCTCAGGCTTCAGACTGTGAAGCCCACAGAGGTTTGCAGCCCACAGCTGAAGCACAAACCTGATTTCCACTCAGCCCTTCCCCTCCCCTTGCTGCTCAGTTTGTACCCGTGGCAGATTCAGGTTCAGGACCCAGTACAATTAGCACCTTTCTATTAATTACTCAGACACATTCCAAACCAGAACAAGCACAGCCCAAACGTTCACCCAGGGGAGCCCAGCAGCACTGCTGCCCCCGTGCAATGCCCAGCACTAACCAGCACCTGCTGGGACACAGCTCACTCCCAGCTCCAGCCCCAAAGCCCCTCTCTCACCACTGGAAGCAGCAATCCCAGCCCATGGATCACCCAGGTCCAGAAGTCGGGCAGCCAGGGACAGGCACGACAACAAACTAGCTCAAGAGAGACCACCATGGTGCTGATTTGCACTGCAGCCTTGGGGGAGGAATTACAGCCCCAGCTGGGCTAAATCCTGTCCCTGGAGATGTTTAGCCTGCAGGAACTGGTTGAAGATAGATGAGGCAATGATAGGTGATAGATGATAGGAGTGCTCTCAGCTGCTTCCACAGCCACCATGGGGGAAGAAGCATCCTCATAGCACATGTGGCAGAGCAGAGAGCCCTGGAGCAGACTGCCCAGAGAGGCTCTGGAGTCTGCATCTCTGGGGACATTCAAGACCCACCTGGATGCGTCCCTGTGTGACCTGCCCTGAGTGATCCTGCTCTGGCAGGAGGGTCGAACTGGATGATCTGCAGAGGTTCTTTCCAACCCTACCACACTGTGACTGTGTTCTGAGCACACTGGGGCCCAGTCCTTGGCTCCTGAGCCACAGGGAGCAGTGGTGATGCGGGGCTGTGGTGATGGGTGCCCAGCTCCTGTGGCTGGTCCCCCTTGTGCCCAAAGCAGCAGGACGAGCCTCAGCAGCTCCTTTTGGATCTCATCATCTCTCTCCCCTCCCCCCACAGCCAGCAGCAGGGGTTCAGAAGCAGCAGGAGCTGAGGGCACACATCCAAAAAGCTCTCCCACCCCTCGCCTTGTGTACATCAAACCCAATTTACTCAGAGCGAGCGGCTCAGACACGCTGGCAGCAGCCTTGAGAGCTGTTTATCAGCCGGGCTACCTGGGAGATCATTGCCATTGATTGCCATGTCATTGTCACTCCTGGGCACCACGGGAGCCAGATGACATTGTCGGCAGGAACTGGAGCGCGGCGGGGAGCTGCGGTGTCCCCGGCACGGCGGCGTGCGGGGTCGGGCAGAGCCTGCGCTGCTCAGAGCCCGCATCGCGGGGAGCAGAGCTTCGGTGCTGCCGGGCTCTGGAGAACCAGGCTGGTGGTGGAACCTGCGGGAGTCATTTGCTGTTGTTGTTGAGTTCTGGCTTTTCGCAGGGCCTCCTGCGAGGAGAGCGAGAGGCTTCCCACGGCGGAGCAGAAAGTCCCTCCTGATGGCAGCAGGGACTGCTCGGCACGAAGAGGGCAGAGGGGGAATCGCCAGCCAGACACACTCCACTGAACGCCTTGGGCACCATCACACCAGAGGAAAGACAGACTCGGTGTTTCCAGCCTGAGGAGGACCCTTCCTGCTCTCCCAAGGAGCCCCCACACCAGAGCATCCTCTTGGCCCCAGTGTGGGGTGGGGATGGCTCAGTCTGGGGAGCAGGGAAGGTGTTGGGCAGGACCCGGTGGCTATGAGTGCTGCTCAGAGGGGGAAAAAAAATGACATCCTGGCCAGAAAGGGACCACGACAGCAAGTGCAAAGCCCTTTCCCCTTTAACTCCCTGTTACTAATCCTGACCTCCTGGATGCAGCTGTTGATCAACCAATCCCCAAGGGCTCCACGCAGGTTGAACTCATTGTCATCGTTATCTCCCGGCCCTTTTCTTTTTGCAGACGAGGAGGTTGAAGGCAGCTGGAGCTGCTGAGCCCTCTCGAAATGAAGCTCTAAATAACCCTGGCTGCCGGGGCTGGGTGGGAGGCAGGATGTAATAACCTGAGTGGGAAGGTGGCCAGGGCAGCGGAACGGACACTGCAGCTCAGGGGAGACATCGAACAGTATTTCATGGTCGTGAGCACTGTCAGCATGGCCCTCAGCATGGTGTCCTCAGCAGCAGGGCAGAGATGGGGCAATGCTTTCAAACCAAAGCAGAGGACATTTAGGTCGGACCCCAGGAGGAAGTTCTGCACGATGAGGGTGGTGAGACACTGGCACAGACTGCCCAGGAGGGTGGCTGAGGCTTCATCCCTGGAGACATTCAAGTTCAGATTTGATGTGGCCCTGGGCAGCCTGCTCTACTTGGAGGTGTCTGTGCTGCGTGTAGGGGGGTTGGACAAGATGACCCTCCCAAACTGGTGCAATCTGTGAATTTCTGGAGCCCCCAGCACAAGAAGGACATGGAACTGTTGGAGTGAGTTCAGAGGAGTCTGCCAAGATGCTCAGAGGGCTGCAGCAGCTCTGCTATGAGGACAGGCTGAGAGAGTTGGGGCTCTGCAGCCTGGAGAGGAGAAGGCTTGGAGGACACCTTGGAGTGGCCTTCCAGGATCTGAATGGGACCTACAGGAGGGCTGGGGAGGGACTACTGACAAGGTCTTGTAATGACAGGATGAGGAGGAATGGGTTTGAACTGGCAGAAGGGAGATTGAAACTAGATGTTAGGAAAGGGTTCTTTGCAGTGAGGGTGGTGAGAGACTGGCACAGGTTGCCCAGGGAGGTGTTCAAGGCCAGATTGGATAAGACCTTGAGCAACCTGTTCTCGTGGGAGCTGTCCCTGCCTATGGCAGGGGGTTGGAACTGAATGATCTTTGAGGTCCCCTCCAACCTAAACCATCCTGTGATTCTATTTGCAACTGTAAACCTGAGATGGGGCCAGATCCCAGCTAAGCACCCTCCTGGTGGGATCCCAGCATCCATCCTTTGTTGGACCATGCACAATTATTTCCCCCTCTTGACTCAAACCATTGATTCAAAGAATCATTTTGGTTGGTAGAGACCTTTAAGATCATAGACCTCAACCTTCAGCCCAAGACCACTGTGGCAGTTAACCCACGAGTGGCTGCAGCTGGCCCGTCTGGGCTCAGCGGTGGGAAGCTGATTGATTCCTCCCTGGCAGGGGGAGGAACAGCTGCTGGAAAATTAATGGAGCCTATTCCACCCCCAAATCTCCTCCTGCTGAAGCACACAGCAGAGTGGCTGAAGCCTCTGCAGCCACGGTGGGGTTTGGCTGCTGCTGCTGTTTGCTCTCTGCTCACTGTGCCTCCAGCTGCTCCGCTCCGTGTTTGCTCTTCACTGGCTTTAATTGGGGTGGCTGCACCGAGCCTGTGCTGCTGCAGCCAGACGGAACGGCAGGCACAAATGAGAACAAATAAAGCTGAATCAAATCCAACCCCTCACCAACCACCAAGATCAACACGCCAAAGAGCAGGCTCTAGGAACTCAAAGCTGCCAAGGAGCCAGGCGGATGGAGCTCCAAAGGCATTTATCTGCCGCGGAGTGAGCGAGAGCCCTGCGAGCTGAACAGCAGGAGCCTTCCCCGCGCTGCCAAGAAAGCTTTTTGCCACTGAAAGATTCCTTTCAGCACATCTGAAAGATCTTCACCGTGGTGGGCTGTGAGCTGTGGGGGCTGCAGGCAAGCAGGAAGGTGGGTGGGCACCAAGTGGGCTTTATCAAAGGCATGAGGACAGCTTGGTAGCATCAGCGTTGGGTTTGGCATCGGTAGGTCACGGTGGAGCAGGGTTTGTGTCTGCGGGAAGGGAGGTCCAGGGATGGCTGATGTGAGGTGAATGATCCCAGATGGATCTTGGCTGAATTCACCCCATCCTTGGTGCAAGAAGTCAGCTCAGCTAAGGAGCTTCAGGGCAGGACTGAGCTGCCTGATGTTCCACCATGCCTCCAGGTGTTCAAAGAATGCAGGGACGTGACACTTTGAGCCATGGCTTAGTGGGTACAGTGCTGCTGGGTTGCTGGTTGGACCTGATGACTTTAGAGCTCTTTTCCAACCTTGATGATTCTATTCATCAAATCTCCAGCTCATAGTCACAACAACCACAGAATCACAGAATTAACCAGGTTGGAAAAGACCTCTAGGATCATTGAGTCCAACCTAGCACCTTACACCTTCTGATTAACTAAACCATGGCACTAAGTGCCTCATCCAGCCTCCTTTTAAACACCTCCAGGGATGGTGACTCCACCACCTCCCCAGGCAGCCCCTTCCAATGCCAATAACTCTTGCTGTGAAGAACTTCTTCCTAATGTCCAGCCTTTGGTCCTCCTGGCTCCAAAGCAAGGACCAGAGAGGCTGCTCAACTTACCTCAATCCACAGATTCAGGCTTGTCTGGCATATGAGTGAACTTCAAAGAGCAAAAAAGTTCCACCAGCCTGTGGAAGAAATGGAGCTGGAGCCTTTCAAAGGAGGCAGGGGCAGACAAACAATCACGACTCTCACTGCCACCTTTGCTTCCCCTCCCTTCAGCCATTAACCAGCTTCTGCCTGATGAATGAAACTGTCTTTGCTGCAGGGCACAAAATAAGTCACACATAATAAAAGAGGGGCAAAAAGTGTCGGCGTTGGAGATAAGCAGAACCCTCTTCTGCAGCTTGAGCAGCCTCCAGGAGCTGCACCCAGCTCCTCTCCGCCGCAGCATCCCCGTGGATTGATCCGGATGCCCAGCGCCTTGCCGGTTGCTTTCTCACCTCCCAGCTGCCTTTGGAGTGTGATTGGATTCTGGTGTTTAAAATTGCAGGCAGGTTCCTTGCACTGGCATTAGCTCTTTAAATACGTGCTGCATCTTCTCGTGTCACGCCAGCACGAGCCAAGCACATCAGGAGCTGCTAGATAATAGGCAATTACTGCTCTTAAACAGACGAGGCATTCACCAGCAGAATGGGCTGCGTCTTAAATCAGCCATAAATCCTCTAATAGCACTTCTATTAATACCTGGGTTCTGGCACATTCCTAATTATTGTGTTCCTTATCAAACCACAGCGGTGCTCGGCAGAGGAGATGGAGCAGGAGCTGGGGCAGGCCTCGGAGAGGGAAGCCTGAGCAGCCCAGGAGGCGCTGGGTACACTGGCATGGCTGGAAGGATGCTCCCAGAGCCATGGCTGGCAGGGTGAGGGCAGCTCTGCCTCCACCCTATAGAATGATAGACTTGTTTGGCTTGGAGAAGCTCTCTGAGATCTTCCAGTCCAACATCGACCCAGAGTGACCATGGCCCCAGGAAACTTGGCCACAGGCTCCCTGAACACCTCCAGGGATGGGGACTCCACCACCTCACTGGGCAGCCTGTGCCAGTCCCTGACCGCTCTTGTTCCTCATCTCCAACCTAACCCTCCCCTGGCACAATTTCAAGCCATTTCCTCTCATTCTGTCACTTGACACTGGGAAGAAGAGACCAAAACCTCACCCCACTGTAGCTTCCTCTCAGGGGGGCTGTAGAGAGCAAGGAGGTCTCCCTTCAGCTCCTCTTCTGCAGACCAAACACCCTCAGTCCCCCTCCAGGCAAGATGTTTGAAGTGGCAGAGGGGAGATTGAAACTGGATGTTAGGAAGAAGTTGTTTGCAGTGAGGGTGGTGAGAGACTGGCACAGGTTGAGGGTGGTGAGAGACTGGCACAGGTTGAGGGTGGTGAGGCAGGTTGCCCAGGGAGGTTGTGGAGCACAGGCAAGATGTTCCATAGGTGCTCTCCTTTGCCAGACTCTCCTACATTGGACACATCACCTCTGGCTTCCCCATGGCCCCATGGGCTGAGCAGTGCCTTTTGGAGGAGGCTGTGGCTTTAAAGCAGACTAAATCATAGACCCAGAGAATGGTTTAGGTTGGAAATGACCTCAAAGCTCAGCCAGTTCCAACTCCCTGACATAGGCAGGGACACCTCTCACTAGAGCAGGTTGCTCAAGGCCTCGTCCAACCTGGCCTTGAACACCTCCAGGGAGGTTGTGGAGCACACAAAGATCAAAGAACACATTGGGTGATTCTGTGCTCCACAACCTCCCTGGGCAACCTGTGCCAGTGTCTCACCACCCTCACTGCAGATAACTTCTTCCTAATATCAAGTTTCAGCCTCCCCTCTGCCACTTTAAACCTATTCCTCCTCCACCTCCTCCTCTCATCACCAGATCTTGTCAATAGTCCCTCCCCAGCCCTCCTGTAGCCCCCTTCAGATCCTGCAAGGCCACTCCAAGGTCTCCTCCAAGCCTTCTTCTCTCCAGGCTGCAGACCCCCAACTGTCTCAGCCTGTGCTCAGAGCAGAGCTGCTGCAGCCCTCTGAGCATCTTGGTGGCCTCCTCTGAACTCACTCCAACAGTTCCATGTCCTGCTTGTGCTGGGGGCTCCAGAAGTGCACACAGTGCTTCCCAGCTGAGCTGGCATCAGAGGAGCCAGGTGGGCACCTTGAAGTCTGGCAGCTCTGTGGGCAGGGCGCTGGCAGCCCTGCTGGGCATGTGAGGCAGGTTGTGAGCAGCACTCATCCTCCCTCCTGAGCCACTGCACCCTCCCGAGAAGGAGCCTGAGCAATTCCTGCCTCATTAAAGTTCTTTGAAACGTTCTCCTCTGCTGCTTCCCTGCGTTTTTCCCTATCAAACCCAATTCCTGCTTCCTGTGGAGAGCAGGAGGTGTTGGTTACCATAACGACAGCTCCTGCCCGCAGCACCCAACAGCCCTGCTCCTGGCCCTGCCCCTGGCCCCACTGCAGCCAGCAAACCCCTGCCCTGGCATGGGCGGGACCCTTGGCACGGGCAGAAGCCCTCTGATATGAGCAGGACCCACTGCCTCTCCTGTGGCACCATCAGTACTGGGGTCTGATGTGGTCCTTTGCTGGTGGTCTGCCAGCTCTAGGTCCTCGTTTTGGAGGATTTGAGGTTCCTGTGGCATCATCTGCTCAAAGCTGGGGCCCCACAGGCAGCATCTCCTCAGCAGAGCTCGCAGGGCTCCTGCCTGCTTCTCCCTTTGAAGGAGCCACACATTCATCTGCCAGGTCCTCACTGAGAACCAAATCCTGACTGCAGAAGATTCCCCAGAGCTCAGAGCTTGGATTTCCATTTTTCATCCCCTCTGAAAGCTGCCCAGAGGGAAAGCACTACTCTGAGAACCTCCCTCTCCAGGTACCTCCTGTAAGGTCCTTAATGCCAGGACCCAACCACATCAGCAGCATCTTTCCATCTGCAGCTTGCTGTGTGAGGAGCTCCAGGAGAAGAGACTTTGAACACCCAGGAGGGAGCTGCTGGTAGCTGCTGGAGAAAGTAAAGCTCTGAGCATCCCTGGTCAAGGTTTCATCTTCAGAGCTGTACTTCTCCAGGTACCTCCTGTAAGGTCCTTAATGCCAGGACCCAACCACATCAGCAGCATCTTTCCATCTGCAGCTTGCTGTGTGAGGAGCTCCAGGAGAAGACACTTTGAACACCCAGGAGGGAGCTGCTGGTAGCTGTTGGAGAAAGCAAAGCTCTGAACATCCCTGGTCAAGGTTTCATCTTCAGAGCTGTTACAGAGTCCCTTCAAGCCCCTGAGAAGCTCCTCAGGCCTGTTCCATGGGCTTACCTTTCTGGCTTTGCTGTTCAATTCTCAATCACCCATCACAGGTCACCAAAGATGGTAGCTGCTGCTCAGTGTCCCTGGCACCCGAGGGACAATGAGATGTCCCTGGGCACTCAGCTCTCCTCCAGCAGAGCCCCCAGGGGAGCCCAGTCCATGGCTTTTCCTGCAGTGGCAGCTGTGGGGGCTGGGAGAGGCTCTCCCTGGCACTCTTTGAGTTTATGAAGCCCATAACTGAAATGAAGTGTTCCAATGGATTTCCAAATGGACCTGTAAAAGCTTCTGATGGATGAAACATTTCACTCCTCTAACTTCTTTAAGAGACCTCTTATGCTCTTCTTCTTGCTCTGCACTTCCAGAAGCTTGGAGTCCTTTCACAAACCCCTTCCTTTGTAGCCCCCAGGAGCCACCTTCACACTGAGCTGTAAATCCTAAGGCACAGCTTGGCCTCAGGATGGATCCATCCGGATGGGGACTGGGGGGCTGGTTCTTTGAGCTGCTTCTCTCAGGAGTGCAAGGGGATCAGATGGATGACACCTCAAAAAGCACCAAATGTGGTGATTATTGTGTTATTAGAACTGATTATTGTATTATTGGACCTGATTATTGTATTATGAGACCTGATGATTGTGTTGTTAGCCCCTGTGATTAGAGGATTATCCCCTGGCATGCTGCACTGCACCTCCTGTTCTTCCACTAATGTTGGTATTGGGGATGCTGGGGCTGGCATGGTCTGGTGCTCACGAAGGGGCTGAGTTGAAAGTTGGACTTGATGGTCTCAGAGGTCTTTTCCAGCTCAATGCCTCTATGATAATGAGAATAGTAAATAATATTGACAGCAATACAGAGTTTGTCTGTTGCTTCCCTGTGCCTGGACCTGATCAGAGCAGGACAGAGGTGCTGGGGATAACTACCTGAAGAGAGGCTGTAGCCAGGTGGGGTTGGGCTCTGCTGCCAGACAAGCAGCAACAGAAGAAGAGGACACAGCCTCAAGTTGTGCCAGGGGAGGTCTAGGCTGGATGTGAAGAGAAAGTTTTTGCCAGAGACAGTGATTGGCATTGGAATGGGCTGCCCAGGGAGGTGGTGGAGTCTGTGTGCCTGGAGGTGTTGAAGCCAAGGCTGGCTGGGGCACTTAGTGCCATGGTCTGGTTGATTGGGTAGGACTGGGTGCTAGGTTGGACTGGCTGAGCTTGGAGCTCTCTTCCAACCTGCTTGATTCTGTGATTCTAAGATTCTATGAATAACAAGGTGCCAGGGCTGTGATTCTATGATCCTATGGACATCAGAGTGTCAGGGCTATGATTCTGATTCTGTGAATAGCAGGGTGCCAGGGCTATGATTCTATGATTCCATCATTCTATGATCCTATGAACAACAGGGTGCCAGGGCTATGATTCTAGGAACAGCAAGGTGCCAGGGCTATGAGTCTGATTCTATGATCCTATGAACAGCAGGGTGCCAGGGCTATGATTCCATGATTCTATGACTCTATGAACAGCAGGGTGCCAGGGCTATGATTCCATGATTCTATGACTGTATGAACAGCAGGGTGCCAGGGCTATGATTCCATGATGCTATGAACAGCTGGGTGCCAGGGCTGTGATTCCATGATGCTATGAACAGCAGGGTGCCAGGGCTATGATTCCATGATTCTATGACTGTATGAACAGCTGGGTGCCAGGGCTATGATTCCATGATTCTATGACTCTATGAACAGCAGGGTGCCAGGGCTATGATTCCATGATTCTATGACTATGAACAGCTGGGTGCCAGGGCTATGATTCCATGATTCTATGACTATGAACAGCAGGGTGCCAGGGCTATGATTCCATGATTCTATGACTGTATGAACAGCTGGGTGCCAGGGCTATGATTCCATGATTCTATGACTATGAACAGCTGGGTGCCAGGGCTATGATTCCATGATTCTATGACTGTATGAACAGCAGGGTGCCAGGGCTATGATTCCATGATTCTATGACTATGAACAGCTGGGTGCCAGGGCTATGATTCCATGATTCTATGACTCTATGAACAGCAGGGTGCCAGGGCTATGATTCCATGATTCTATGACTGTATGAACAGCAGGGTGCCAGGGCTATGATTCCATGATTCTATGACTATGAACAGCTGGGTGCCAGGGCTATGATTCCATGATTCTATGACTCTATGAACAGCAGGGTGCCAGGGCTATGATTCCATGATTCTATGACTCTATGAACAGCAGGGTGCCAGGGCTATGATTCCATGATTCTATGACTGTATGAACAGCTGGGTGCCAGGGCTATGATTCCATGATTCTATGACTGTATGAACAGCTGGGTGCCAGGGCTATGATTCCATGATTCTATGACTGTATGAACAGCAGGGTGCCAGGGCTATGATTCCATGATTCTATGACTCTATGAACAGCAGGGTGCCAGGGCTATGATTCCATGATTCTATGATCCTATGAACAGCAGGGTGCCAGGGCTATGATTCCATGATGCTATGAACAACAAAGTGCCAGGGCTGTGATTCCATGATTCTATGACTCTATGAACAGCAGGGTGCCAGGGCTATGATTCCATGATTCTATGACTGTATGAACAGCAGGGTGCCAGGGCTATGATTCCATGATTCTATGACTCTATGAACAGCAGGGTGCCAGGGCTATGATTCCATGATTCTATGACTCTATGAACAGCAGGGTGCCAGGGCTATGATTCCATGATTCTAAGATTCTATGAACAGCAGGGTGCCAGGGCTATGATTCCATGATTCAATGACTATGAACAGCAGGGTGCCAGGGCTGTGATTCCATGATTCTATGACTCTATGAACAGCTGGGTGCCAGGGCTATGATTCCACGATTCTATGACTCTATGAACAGCAGGGTGCCAGGGCTATGATTCCATGATTCTATGACTGTATGAACAGCAGGGTGCCAGGGCTATGATTCCATGATTCTATGACTCTATGAACAGCAGGGTGCCAGGGCTATGATTCCATGATTCTATGACTGTATGAACAGCTGGGTGCCAGGGCTATGATTCCATGATTCAATGACTATGAACAGCAGGGTGCCAGGGCTGTGATTCCATGATTCTATGACTCTATGAACAACAAGGTGCCAGGGCTATGATTCCATGATTCTGTGATCCTATGAACAGCAGGGTGCCAGGGCTATGATTCCATGATTCAATGACTATGAACAGCAGGGTGCCACGGCTGTGATTCCATGATTCTATGACTCTATGAACAGCAGGATGCCAGGGCTATGATTCCATGATTCTATGACTCTATGAACAACAGGGTGCCAGGGCTATGATTCCATGATTCTGTGATCCTATGAACAGCAGGGTGCCAGGGCTATGATTCCATGATTCAATGACTATGAACAGCAGGGTGCCACGGCTGTGATTCCATGATTCTATGACTCTATGAACAACAGGGTGCCAGGGCTATGATTCCATGATTCTATGACTCTATGAACAACAGGGTGCCAGGGCTATGATTCCATGATTCTATGACTCTATGAACAACAAAGTGCCAGGGCTATGATTCCATGATTCTATGACTCTATGAACAACAAGGTGCCAGGGCAGTGGTACCACCCCAGCCGCCAGGAGCCAAGGTCCATCCTCTCAATGGCACAGCACAGAAATGAAGATGATGAAGGAGATATTCCTGCCTCCTCTTTCTTCCCTCTCCTCGGTAAATGTCATGCTTCAGGGGAGTGCAGCCAAGAAAAGTTCAAAGTAATAATATCAGAAATCTGCTTCTCTTTTCCTTTTGACATTTTATTGTGATATGAAATAGCAGGGGATAAAAGCTCTAATGGGGATATTTGGTGCTCCCCTTCAGTGAGCATTTGAAATGCTGCCTGCTTATGACTCACATTTATTAGGATATATGCAAATCTGCCAGGGCTCATTCACAAAGCCCAGGCAGCCGCGGCCGCTCCGGCAGGGGATTTGCAAGAGGGGAGGCAAAGCCTAGCAGAGGAAGATCAGCGAGGCCCAAGCTCCCTGCTCCTCTCCAGCTCCTTACTTGCTGTGCCTCCCAGGCATTCCCAGCTCCCCAGCTCCTTGTTCTACTTCCTGGGGACAGCGGGGATGCATCTGGACATTGGGGATGCATCTGGACGCTGGGGATGGAGCTGGACGTTGGGGATGGGGTTGGACATTGGGGATGGAGCTGGAGGTTAGGGCTGGAGTTGGATGTTGGAGATGGGATTGGATGCTGGGGATGGAGCTGGAGGTTAGGGATAGGGTTGGATGTTGAGGATGGAGCTGGAGGTTGGGGATGGGGCTGGACGTTGGGGATGGAGCTGGAGGTTAGGGATAGGGTTGGATGTTGAGGATGGAGATGGAGGTTGGGGATGAGGTTGGACATTGGGGATGCATCTGGATGCTGGGGATGGAGCTGGAGGTTAGGGCTGGAGTTGGATGTTGGAGATGGGATTGGATGCTGGGGATGGAGCTGGAGGTTAGGGATAGGGTTGGATGTTGAGGATGGAGCTGGAGGTTGGGGATGGGGCTGGACGTTGGGGATGGAGCTGGAGGTTAGGGATAGGGTTGGATGTTGAGGATGGAGATGGAGGTTGGGGATGAGGTTGGACATTGGGGATGCATCTGGATGCTGGGGATGGAGCTGGAGGTTGGGGATGGGGTTGCATATTGGGGATGGAACTGGATGCTGAGGATGGAACTGGAGGTTAGGGACAGGATTGCATATTGGGGGTGGAGCTGGACATTGGGTCTGGGGTTGGATATTGGGTTTGAGGTTGGATATTGGCACTCCAGGTGGGGTCTCAGCAGAGATGGATCTCCTGCAGCAGGCAGCAGGCTTGGAAAATGTGATTTTAATAACGTTTAGGCAGCAAAGTGTGCGAAGCCTCCTCGAGTTGTGCAGGGGAAGAGTGAATAAAACAAACCAAATAAGAGTGGATAAAATAAACCAAACCAATCACCCTCTCATTTCCCAGCCAATCCCCTCCTAATTAGCAGCTATTATTGCTCTCCACCAGATCATCTGCCCAGCTCAGTCTCTTCCACAGAGAGAGATCAAAGGGTGATTCAATTAAATTTTCATGTTTCATTTGCCTTTTTCTCTTCTCCCCCCTTCATTTCAGGCCTTTTTTTTGGGGGGGAGAGTTTCTCTCTCTCCAATGACTACCTGTTGGAGGAGGCTGAGGTGGTGGCTGGGGGACCACAAGGAGCTGGGGCCAGAGCAGGCTGCCAGCAGCCAACGACACCCAGCTGGTGCCCAGCGGCAGCGAGCGCAGGCTCCTTCTTCATGGTGTCTTGGTTTTAGTTCCCTGGTCTGCAGCCAGCTTAAATGTTAGACTTAATTTAGAGCAATAACACTTAAATTATGAATTGTCTGCTGTAAGTATAAATTATACATTTTGGAGATGAATATTCAGGTCCTAATTCAAAGCAGCAGATGTGGCATGGAAGCGTTCGCAGGCAGATGTGATTCCGAGCTGGGAGTGGTTTGGTGCTCCCCAAGGGAGGACATCCCTGGATGATCCTCCCCAGCAGAGCCAGGAGCTCCTTGGGGGGGTCCCAGTGCCACCCTGCTGCTTTGCTCTGTGCCAGATGGGTTTGGTTCTGCAGGATCTTGGGGCAGAAAGCAGAGCTGCTGGATGTGGTGGTACGAAGCCACCATCCTCAGTGGCCTGCCTGGGATGGATTCATGCACTGAGAGGAGTTGATGCCTGCTCCCCAAGGGAGGCCCTCCCTGGATGATCCTCCCCAACAGAGTCCAGAGCCCACTGGAGGGATCCCAATACCACCTTGATGGTTTGCTCTGTGCCAGATGGGTTTGGTTCTGCAGGATCTTGGGGCAGAAAGCAGAGCTGCTGGATGTGGTGGTACAAAGCCACCATCCTCAGTGGCCTGCCTGGGATGGATTCATGCACTGAGAGGAGTTGATGCCTGCTCCCCAAGGGAGGCCCTCCCTGGATGATCCTCCCCAACAGAGTCCAGAGCCCACTGGAGGAGTCCCAGTGCCACCCTGCTGCTTTGCTCTGTGCCAGATGGGTTTGGTTCTGCAGGATCTTGGGGCAGAAAGCAGGGCTGCTGGATGTGGTGGTACGGAGCCACCATCCTCAGTGGCCTGCCTGGGATTCTGGGATGGATTCATGCACTGAGAGGAGTTGATGCCTGTGGGGTTGCTCCTCATCCACAGACCATCAATGGTTAAACCTCAGACCAGCACTGAGCAACAGAACTCTGAGGTGAACTTCAAATCATAGAATCATAGAATCAGTCAGGGTTGGGAGGGACCACAAGGATCATCCAGTTCCAACCTCCCTGCCATGGCCCTCAGCACCACAGCCAGGAGTCAGTCAAGAACCTCCAGGGATGGAGACTCCACCACTGCCCTGGGCAGCCTGGGCCAATGCCTGAACACTTTGGCATGACATTAATTGTTCCTAACTCCAACCTAAACCTCCTGGTGGGATGGAGGTGCAGTGGGATGGAGATACACTGGGATGGAAATGCAGTGGGATGGAGATGAAGCGGGAAGGAAATGAAGTGGGATGGAAATGCAGTTGGATGGGCATAAAGTGGGATGGAGATGCAGTGGGATGGAGATGTAGTGGGATGGAAATGCAGTGGGATGGAGATACAGTGGGATGGAAATGCAGTGGGATGGAGATACAGTGGGATGGAAATGCAGTGGGATGGAGATGCAGTGGGATGGAGATACAGTGGGATGGAAATGCAGTGAGATGGAGATACAGTGGGATGGAAATGCAGTGGGATGGAGATGCAGAGGGATGGAGATGAAGTGGGATGGAGATATGATGTGGTGGAGGTAAAGCAGGATGGAGTTAGAGGTGGAATGAGAACTGGGCAGCAGCCTCTCCTGGGCCTCAAGCCACCAAGGGTGGTGGCCAAGGCACACATCAGCCCTGCAGCCCTGTGCCCAAGCCCAGTGGTTCCTCTTCCAGAGGACCACACAGGCAAAGCTCAAGAGCTGAAAATATTGACATGGAGCAAAGCAAGCCCAGCCCAAGCTCCTCTTTGCTAGGAGCAGCCTGGCTCTCCCCATGCCCAGGGCACACAGCACCCTGCCTGCACCTTTGCCCTTCCCTACCCAGCTACCGCCACCAATTCCCAAGCTCAGACTCTGCCCTCATGCTTCCAAGGCCCTTAGCTTCCACACAAAAAACCCACCCAACCCTTCTCTGGTGGCAAAGCCTTTATTTTTAGCTTTGCTTTTTCACAGAGAAAGGAAGAATTCCCCCCAGACCCCTCGGTAATGAATCGCAGAGAAAGTTTCTCTGAAGGATGCTGAGCTGAGGGGGTGGAAAATTACTGAAAAACTTTAGTAGTAAGTAACAAGGAAAAAGAAAAAACCTCCAACCCAACCTTGCTGCGTCCTTAATCACAGCAGCCAGCAGTCATTTCCCATGCAAATCCAGCCCCGAGCACTCCACACCGCCCCAACCTCTGCCTTCAAATCATCCCGGCACAGAGCTGCTCCAGCAGGAGGTTCAGCTCCTCACCAGAGCACAGCTGGAATTCTAATGGTGCTTGGAAATCTGGGATTCCCTGTGCAAAGCAGAGGGCACATCTGATGGCATCCTCAAGTGGAGCAGCTTTGCAGCTCTGACAGTGGGTCAGGAGGGTCCCCACTCAGCACTGGAGCCGTGTTCCAGTCCCAGCAGCAGCCTCATGGTCCCCAGGCAAGGTGCAGAAGGGTTGAGATCCACCTTGGGGCTGCCACCTCAGCAGTTGGCTCTCAGCATGTAGGGCTTAAGGAGTTCTGCATTCAGTTTTGGGCTCCCCAGTTGAAGAGGGGCAGGGATCTGCTGGAGAGGGTCCTGCAGAGGGCTGTGAGGATGAGGAGGGGACTGGAGCACTGCCTGATGAGGAGAGGCTGAGGGCCCTGGGGCTGCTTAGGCTGGAGAAGAGAAGACTGAGAGGGAATTTAATCAATGTCTATAACTATCTGAGGGCTGAGGGTCAGGAGGGGGGGACAGGCTCTGCTCACTGCTCCCTGGGAGAGGACAAGCAGCAATGGATGGAAGCTGCAGCACAGGAGGTTCCAGCTCAGCACAAGGGGGAACTTCTTTGCTGTGAGGGTCCCAGAGCCCTGACACAGGCTGCCCAGAGAGGTTGTGGAGTCTCCTTCTGTGGAGCCTTTCCAGGCCTGTCTGGATGTGTTCCTGTGTGCCCTGAGCTAGACTGTGTGGTCCTACTCTGGCAGGGGGGTTGGACTGGATGATCTGGCACTGGGTGAGATACTGGATGAGGCACTTAGTGCCATGGTCTGGTTGACTGGATTGGGCTGGAATGCCAGGTTACACTGGATGAGCTTGGAGGTCTCTTCCAACCTGCTTGATTCTATGATCACAGAATAGATTCTGTGATCTCTTTGGGTCCCTTCCAGCCTCTGACATCCTGTGAGCCTGTATGAACACAGAAATGCAGGTGCCACAGGTTCTGCCTGCTGGAGGGGTTGTGGTGCTGGCAGCAGGGCTATGTGTGGGTGAATGGGCTCACTGGGGTGGCATTGCTACCCCATCCACGGCCATCTTGACCAGGGCTTGGCCACTGGCCATGGATCCATCCCTGGATCTGAGCTGCCTCGCTGTGGGAGGAGAAGAAGGGGGAAGGGAAACAAAGAGCTGGGGAAGCGCCGACAGGGAGGATTTTGCTGCCTGCCTGTTGTTTTCCCATGACCCACTTTAGAACAACAGCAACTGGAACCAGGGGGCTGCTCTCTGCATCTCTGAGCCACAGCCCAGGGCACAGGCAGCTCTGCAGAGCAGCTCTCAGCTCCTCTCACAGCTCCAGGATCCACCATGCCCAGCAAGACCACCTAACAATGGGCAAATCAGATGCCACCCAGAGGCAGAGGGGCTGGGGACAGACAGAGACTTCCTACAGGGGCTTGTAGGATGAGAGGGAATGGTTTGAAGCTTCAGGAGGGCAGATTGAGGCTGGAGATTGGGAAGAAATTCTTTACAGTGAGGGTGGAGAGACACTGGCACAGGTTGCCCAGGGAGGCTGTTGATGGCCCCTCCCTGGAGGTGGTCATGGCCAGGCTGGATGAGGCCTTGAGCAACCTGTGCTGGTGGGAGGTGTCCCTGCCCTTGGCAGAGGGTTGGAATTGGATGAGGTCCCTTCCAACCCAAACTATTCTATGAATCTATGAGACAGACAGAGCCCTTCTGTGCCTGCTGAGCCCCTCTGTGCCTGCTGAGCCCTTCTGTGCCTGCTGAGCCCATCTGTGCCTGCTGAGCCCATCTGTGCCTGCTCTGAGCCCCTCTGTGCCTGCTGAGTCCTTCTGTGCCTGCTGAGCCCATCTGTGCCTGCTCTGAGCCTCTCTGTGCCTGCTGAGCCCATCTATGCCTGCTCTGAACCCTTCTGTGCCTGCTCTGAACCCATCTGTGCCTGCTCTGAGCCCTTCTGTGCCTGCTGAGCCCATCTATGCCTGCTCTGAACCCATCTGTGCCTGCTCTGAACCCATCTGTGCCTGCTCTGAGCCTCTCTGTGCCTGCTGAGCCCATCTGTGCCTGCTCTGAGCCTCTCTGTGCCTGCTGAGCCCATCTATGCCTGCTCTGAACCCTTCTGTGCCTGCTCTGAACCCATCTGTGCCTGCTGAGCCCGTCTGTGCCTGCTCTGAGCCTCTCTGTGCCTGCTGAGCCCTTCTATGCCTGATCTGAGCCTCTCTGTGCCTGCTGAGCCCTTCTATGCCTGCTCTGAGCCTCTCTGTGCCTGCTCTGAGCCTCTCTGTGCCTGCTCTGAGCCTCTCTGTGCCTCATGTTCTGCTCCCTGGCAAGCCCAAGCCTTGCTCTCCTTCACCTAGGACCATCCTTTGCACTGCAACTTTGACCAAAGAGGTTTATTTTTTCACTGATTTGGAGCTTTGCATCTAATTTTCCTCATCAGTTATACAAACCCCTCCCCAGTACAACCCCCTCCAACCCTGCAGAGGAAGCTGGGCAGAGCTCAGCTTTCATCAACTCATTTTTCTTCCTTAGCTTTGAGTCCAAGCTGATTGTTCTGGGCTGGTGCAAAGCTCCTTCTGCCGGGGGATAAGTAAAGCTCCAAGTATTTAGCTGCTCAATAGAGACGTGATGAAGTGGCTGCTGCCCACTGATCAATGAGGGGGCAGAGGGCACTGCTGGACTGCAGGCAGCACTGGCTGAGGGGACAGGCATGGCTCACCCCCTCCCCTGCCCATGAAAGGCACAGCAAAGAGGGGTTAAGGCACTTTAATTAGAATGGGCTGGAGGAGCAAAGGGAAAGGAAGCAGTGACCCAAGTCCTGAGAGGAGCACCCCCACCCAGCACTGAGGTGTAAACCACAGAACAGAGCTGCAGAGGCTGGAAGGGTTCTTGGAGGTCATCAAGTCTAAGCCCTCACCCAGAGCTCCCAGTCCCACCCCTGCTGCTAAGCCAGCACCACTGAGCCACATCCCTCAGCACCACATCCTTGTATCCTTTGCACACCTCCAGGGGTGGGGACTCCACCACCTCTCTGGGCAGCCTGTGCCAGTGCCTGACACAGAACCAATCACTAAGGCTGGAAAAGCCTCTAAGAGAGTCCAACCAGCAGCCCAACCCCACCATGGACATTAAACCATACCCCTAAGGGGCATTTCTTGATCACCTCCAGGAGCGAGGACTCCACCACCTCCCTGGGCAGCCTCTGCCAATGCCTGACACAGACCCACAGCATCAATCACTAAGGCTGGAAAAGCCTCTAAGAGAGTCCAACCAACAGCCCAACTCCACCATGGCCATTAAACCATGCCCCCAAGGGGCATTTCTTGATCACCTCCAGGGGTGGGGACTCCACCCCCTCCCTGGGCAGCCTCTGCCAGTGCCTGAGAACCATTGCTGGGAAGAAACTTTTCCTAATATCCAATCTGAACCTCCCCTGGCACAACTTGAGGCCACAAAACCCCCAACTAACATAAAATAAACCCAAACCTTGTTTGATTTCAGCATGACTGGAAGTGATGAGGGGAAAAAACCCTCTCCTTGCTGTGAAGGACATGGAGTAAAGCCAGGAATAAATTTCCTTCAGAGGAAGGGAGTTGGGGATGTTTCTGACTGTTCAGGCTTGTCCCTCTCACTCCTTTTCTTACCTCATTTCCCACTTCTTTGTGCTGCAGACACAGAAGGAAATGAAGCAGAGTTTTCAGTGCTCAGATCTGCACTGAAACCCCAAGAGCAGGGATTGGGAGGCATCAAGATGACAGAGAAAGCAGGGTGGTGGGACAGCCTGTGCTGGCACAGGTGGTGTGCCCAAGGACTGTGCCCTCTGTCTAGGAGCAGCCCTGCTCCTCCTTAGCCACTACCACCCAGTTGGAGCTGGGGCAACAGGAGGAGGAGGCTGGAGGTGAGCTGGTGGGGAGGCAGTGAGGATGTGCTGGGTACCAAAAGCTGCTCTCTGGCAGAATGATGCTGTCAACCTCAGCATGAAGAGAGCTACAGGTGCTGATAGAGGATGCAGAGATGCCAGGGCCTCCTGCCTGGTCTCAGCTTGGTACTGCTTAGTTCAGACATTGCCTCCCTCCCAGATCTGTGTCTCGGAGCACTGCTCGCTGCTGCCAGCCCAGGCCATGTCTATTCATCATCACACACTCCAGAAGCAGGCTGCTGCTGCTGCTGCACAACTCCAGCTCCTCCACGCTGCTGTAATCCTCAGATTTATTCCAGCCCTGGACCACAGCAAATTCCTCTGGCAGCCAGGCTTTGGGAAGCAGAACACTGCCCAGCGCCTCTCGCCTGGAGAATTCAGCTGCTCCCTCTGCCTCAGGAGAGTACCATGGAAAACAAACCATGAAAGCTGTGCAGAGAGGGGGAAAAAGGAAGCTTCAGGCCTCAGAGCATGGTGAGATGAAGGCAAAAATAAAAGAAAACCTTGCTGGGCCTTGCAGCTCCGTGGGCTGGAGCTCAAATCATAGAATTAAGTACGTTGGAAGAGAGCTCCAAGCTCAGCCAGCCCAACCTAGCACCCAGCCCTGCCCAACCAACCAGACCATGGCACTAAGTGCCCCAGCCAGGCTTGGCTTCAACACTTCCAGGCACACAGACTCCACCACCTCCCTGGACAGCCCATTCCAATGCTAATCACTCTCTCTGACAACAACTTCCTAACAACAGCCAGCCTGAACCTCCCCTTGTTCTGTTGCTGGCTGCCTGGCAGCAGAGCCCAACCCCACCTGGCTACAGCCTCCCTGCAGGCAGCTGCAGACAGCAATGAGCTCTGCCCTGAGCCTCCTCTGCTGCAGGCTGCACCCCCCCAGCTCCCTCAGCCTCTCCTCACAGGGCTGTGCTCCAGGCCCCTCCCCAGCCTTGCTGCCCTTCTCTCAACACCTTCCAGCACCTCAACATCTCTCTTGAATTCAGGAGCCCAGAACTGGACACAGCACTCCAGGGGTGGCCTGACCAGTGCTGAGCACAGGGCCACAAGAACCTCCCTTGTCCTGCTGCCCACACTGCTCCTGAGCCAGCCCAGGATGCCATTGGCTCTGCTGCCCACCTGGGCACTGCTGCCTCCTCTTCTGCTCCTCTCTGCCAGCACCCCCAGCTCCCTCTCTGCCTGCCTGCTCTCAGCCACTCTGTCCCCAGCCTGTAGTGCTGCTTGAGGTTATTGTGGCCAAAGGGTAGCACCCTGCACTTGGCCTTGTTCAATCTCATCCCCTTGGCCTCTGCCCACCCATCCAGCCTGGCCAGGTCCCTCTGCAGGGCTCTGCTACCCTCCAACAACTCCACACCTTGTCCATCAGCCCAGCATCAAGGCAGTGCTGTCCTGGCAGAGCCTTCCTCGCTCGGCTGCTGCACAGCAGCTCTCTCTGCCCAGGGTCTGCATCCAAACTAATTGCTTGATGATTATTTTTTTTTTCCTACTGGTTTGGGCTCCTAATTGGATACAGCTCCCCACAAGGAGATAAAATATTTAAAAACAAGTATATGAAAGGGAAAAGTCAGCCTTTATTAAAATGACTCCATCGTTTGGAGCTGATGCCTTCAAGTACTCTTGTAATTCATCCTCATAGATATAAAATTATCATCTGAAGGCAGATTGTTAATAAAAGTGACACTTCCCCATCAGTCAACTCAATTCACAATGCAGCAAGTCCCCAATCCAATTATGCTACTGCTGCTGCTGCCTGAGGAGCAGCACAGAGCTGCAGTGACACAAGGCAGAACCCCAGTGCAAGCATCCAGTTCTGGAGCCCCTGGGACAAGAGGGATGTGGAGATGCTGGAGAGTGTCCAGAGAAGGGCCAGGAGGATGCTCAGAGGCTGCAGCAGCTCTGCTGTGAGCACAGACTGAAAGAGTTGGGGCTGTGCAGGCTGGAGCAGAGGAGGCTCCCAGGGGACCTTCTTGTGGCCTTCCAGGATCTGAAGGGGGCTACAAAAAAGCTGGGGAGGGACTTTTGAGGCTGTGAGGGAGTGGCAGGAGTCGGGGGAATGGAGCAAAGCTGGAGGTGGGGAGAGTGAGGCTGGAGGTGAGGAGGAAGTTGTTGAGCAGGAGAGTGGTGAGAGGCTGGAATGGGTTGCCCAGGGAGGGGGTTGAGGCCCCATGGGTGGAGGTGTTTGAGGCCAGGCTGGCTGAGGCTGTGTGCAGCCTTCTCTAGGGTAGGGTGTCCCTGGGCATGGCAGGGGGTTGGAACTGGCTGCTCCTTGTGGTCTCTTCCAACCCTGCCTGATTCTATGATTCTAAGTCATTTGGGCAGGAGATTCCTGCTGGCACCACTGCTGAGGGCAGAGTCAGCCACCAGCCCTGCCTCAGGAGCTGCTTGGGCACCTGCTTCTGTCTTGCTTTATGGCCTCAAGTTGAGGCTGGGGAGGTTTAGACTGGAAAAGTTTTTTCATGGAGAGAGTGGTCAGGGACTGGAATTTGCTGCCCAGGGAGGTGGTGGAGTCACCCAGCCTGGATGTGTGTCAGGGTGCTGGTGCTGGCAGGTGCCTGCTCTCAGCAGCTGCTGCCTGTGTCCTAATGGATCTCAAACACTTACTCCATCGAGGCACGGAGCCTACAGAGTCAGTATCAAAAGAGACTTTTGATACCTTTAAAGTGATGCCATTAGTAGGCAGCTGGGGGCTGGGCTTGCCTAGAGCAAGTTCTGTCAGTGAGCTAAGTGCTCTCCCAGGCTTTGTAATTCTGGAAGCATGCACAAGGGATCATAGAAGGGTGGAAGGGACCTGTGGACATCATCCAGTCCAGCCCTCTGCCAGGGCAGGGTCACCTAGAGAAGGTCACACAGGAACCCAGCTAGGTGTGAATGTCTGCAGAGATGGAGACTGCAGCACCTCTGTGGCCAGCCTGCTCCAGGGCTCTGCCACCCTTCAATCAAAGCAGTTCCTCCTCATGTTCAGATCATAGAATCATAGAATCAAGCAGGTTGGAAGAGACCTCCAACATCCCTTGTCCTGCTGCCCACACTGCTCCTGAGACAGCCCAGGATGCCATTGGCTCTGCTGCCCACCTGGGCACTGCTGCCTCCTCTTCAGCTACTCTCTGCCAGCACCCCCAGCTCCCTCTCTGCTGGCTGTTCTCAGCCACTCTGTCCCCAGCCTGTAGCTCTGCTTGGGGTTGTTGTGGCCAAAGTGTAGAACCCTGCACTTGGCCTTGTTCAATCTCCTCCCCTTGGCCTCTGCCCACCCATCCAGCCTGGCCAGATCCCTCTGCAGGGCTCTGCTACCCTGTGTTGCTCCACAGCTGCTCCTAGCTTGGTGTCATCTGCAAACTCACTGATGCTGGACTCAATCCCCTGGTCCAGATCATCAATAAAGATTTTGAACAGGACTGTGCTCAGCACTGAACCCTGGGGCACACCACTAGTGCCAGCTGCCAGCTGGATGTGGCACCATTCCCCACCATCTCTGGGCTGGTTCTTGACCCATTTCAGAGTGAATCTTTCCAAGCCAGGAGCTGCCAGTTGTGCCAGGAGCTTGTTGTGGCAGACAGTGACAAAGGCTTTGCTGCAGTCCAGGCAGACTCTATCCACAGCCTGCCCCACAGGCACCAGGCAGGGAACCTGATCATAGAAGGAGCTCAGGTTGGTCAGGCAGGACCTGCCCTTCCTAAACCCATGCTGGCTGAGCCTGATCCCTTGGCCATCCTGTAGGTGCTTTGTGAGGGCACTCAAGATGACCTGTTCCATACCCTGAGGTCAGCCCTGACAAGTCAGGAATTTCCCAGTTCCTCCTTCAGGCTCTTCTTGTGGATGAGCACCACATTGGCAGCTTCCAGTCTTTGAGGACCTCTCCAGTGAGCCAGGACTGTTGATAAGTGATGGAGAGCAGCTTGGCCAGCTCAGCTGCCAGCAAATGATGAACTTCTGATGTTCCAGTCTGTGCTCATTGTCCTTTGTCCTGTCCCTGGGTGTTTTCCATCTGAAGGTGTTGCTCTTCCCTCTGGATTTTTGCTACCTTCTGGCATTAATATGATTGTCTGGGGGGGGGAGGGAGGGGTTGGGCATGTTTGGATGTAAAATAAGAGGCTCCAGCTCTTAGAAGAGCTTTCTCTTCAGAAATGGGGGAGTTCTTTCTCAGCATAACTCCAGCTGCCTGCTGGGGGACAGAGGACCCTGCTGTGGCATCCTCAATCCACCGAACCTGGGAGCCCAGAAGAGGCTGTGAGTGACAAACTGCAGCTGGACATCAACCTGCAAGGGCTGAACAGGCACCAGAAAATGGGTCAGGGAAGTCTTGCAGGCCACAGCACGTTTGGAGAACTGCCTCTGCTGCAGGGCTGTGGCTGGTGGCTGTGTTCCACAGTGGCACAGGATTCTGTCCCTGGGAAGGACTCAGGGAGGGCAGGATGTGGGCACCATGCTGTCTGTCCCTGCCCTGGTACCCTTGGCACTCTGCAGGGCCAAGGGGCAGCTTTGGGGTTCATCCCCCCACATCTTTTCCTCTTTCTCCCCTCTTTCCATCCATCCCTGAGCACTAAGTTCTTGGTGCCTGTGGCTCCTTGGGGACTCCAACATAGGCACATTCCCTTGGGAAGCAGAACCTGTCTGAGAGCAGCTGGCCGTGGTGCCACAGCAGCTATCTCATGGCAACCATTGCCAGGGAGACCAAGCTCTCCACGCTGGGCTGGGCATCTCCAGCAGCCAACTGCCCTGAGGTGGCCTCAAGCCATCTTCATCTCCAGGTTTTGCATCCCCTGCTTGGTGCTGGAGCTTCCTCTCCTGGAGCTTTCCAGCAGCCAGGGTGGGTGCAGCACGGGTGGTGGTTTGAAGCCCCAGCAAAGCTGCTGCCTGGCTCCTCTTGCCCTGCCAGCCTGCGTGTGCAGGGCAGCCCCCAGACAGCCGAGTGCAAGCTCTGGCTGCTCTGTGCAAGGCTCTAGGAGCTACCAAAGCTGCTTCCAGCAGCACTATCCTGCTCCTCCCCACCAGCCTGCGGCTGCTGCCGAGCTCAGGATCCATCCCACTGCCTCCGTTCCTTCAGTGCACTGCTCCAGCATTCCAATACCCTCCTTTGCTAACTAGGGTGATTTGTTTAAAGACAGAAATCTCATCTGACGATCAGGAGGAGCAGGGTTTAGCACTTCACAGCTCTTTGGGGAGGCCATTTCCCTGGCACTTCACTTTTGATTCCCTTTTATTAGCTGTGGGGGTTGCTGAAAAGGAACAAGGTGCATCCATCATGTGCGCAGGAAGCCTGTGACGGGGCCTGGCTGTAGCTGGGAAAGGTTGTAGAAGTCCTGCTGTGAGCATGCAAGCTCCAACAAGAGAAGCCAGGAGAGGAAAGTCCTCCTGGGCAGCGCCGTCCCGCCGGCAGGGGCTGTGATGCTGAGAGGAGGTGACGCAGCCTGCCCCGTGCCCGCCTCCCCACCTGCTCCGCCTGGATGCTCACAGGAGCAGCATCACTTTTTATTAGAGGAAGAAGTCACAAGCGCCTCTCGCAGCTGCCACGGCTGCTCCTCAGCTCCAGGCTGGATGGAGGGGGTGGGGGGTGGGGGAGTGCTTGCTCATCGCAGAGCAGCAAGAGTGGCTGGGGATGTAAACTGCAGCAGGGATGCCATGGTGAGGGCTGGCGTGGACAGCCATGGCACAGCAGCCTCCACAGCTCTAGAGGAGAACAGTCTGGAACCGTTCTCAGTGCTTTCCACAGTCCAAAAGATCAGGAACATGAGTCTGACATGAACATGAGGCAGGTTGTGCTTCCTCTCAGAGCAGCCCCAGGCACCACGGGAGCTCATCAGATTGCTGAGCTGAGGCTCAATTTGGGCTCCCAAATGCCCACCACAAGCTGCTGTGCCTCAGAGCACAAGAGCTTGGCAGAGCAAACAGTGCCAGGCCCAGGACTTCATTTCCTTGGGAAGGTTGTGGGGTCCAGAGCAGTCAGGGGAGATGAATGGCAGCAGGGGCCAGGCTGGTTTGTCTTGCTGCCCTGCCAGGAGCACAGATAGAGAGGTTGTGCTGCTCTGCAGGCCCCTCCTGCCCCCTGCCAGCACAGGGGCTCTGCTCTGCCTGCCACCAGACAGCTCCCCCACAGCAGTTTCTGGCTGTGCACTGCACCCTGAACCTGCCTTCCCGTGGGCTCCTCCAGCTGCCAAGCAGCTCCTGCCACCCACTCTGTGCCACTCGCTCCCCAAAGGAAGCAGCAGAAGCTGGTGGTGCTGTGGTGCACAGCAGTACCCAGCTCCAGCACACAGCATCCTTTGGTCACCATGGAAACCGAGAATGCTGGCAGCGCTGCCAAGCTGGCAGCGAGCAGAGGGGGACCTGTGCTGGCAGAGGTCTGTGATGCCCAGGGGTCACAGTGATGAGCAGGAAGGATGGTGGAGTGTTGGCTCCAAACTGGGCCATGGCAATGCAGCAGGAAGGAGGGACACATCCTGCTGGGGGGTGCCCCACACTCTGGGGCTGTTTGCTTGCAGGGAGATGCTGAGTTCTGGGTTTCTACCTAGCGTGACAGTGCCCTGGTGCCAGGCAAATCCCAGCAGAGCTGCTGAGCTGCTTGCACAAACATGGGAGAGAAAACAAACCAGCTGGAATAGCTGCTGCTGGGTCTTCAGAGCAGGGGGAGAGTTGCAAAAGCTGCAGCCCCAGCACAGCTACACCTCTCCTGGCATGGCCCCAGCACCATGAAACCACGAGGCAGTGTGGCACAGGAGCCAGGATCTGGGTCAAGGAAGACAGGGACTTGCTAGAGAGGTTATAGCAAAGGGTTACCAAGATGCTGAGGGGACTGGAACATCCCTGATGAAGAAAGGCTGAGAGAATTTGGGCTGTAGAGCCTGAAAAAGAGCAACCTGAGTGGGATCTCATCAATGCTAATCAATATTCCAGGGGTGGATATCAAGAGGATGGGACCAGGCTTTGTTGAGCAGTGCTCAGTGACAGGACAAGGGGTAACAGGCACAAACTTGACCATAGGAAGTTCCAGCTGCACATGAGGAGGAACTGCTTTGATTGAAAGGTGGCAGAGCCCTGGAGCAGGCTGGCCACAGAGGTGCTGCAGTCTCCATCTCTGCAGACATTCACACCTAGCTGGGTTCCTGTGTGACCTTCTCTAGGTGACCCTGCCCTGGCAGAGGGCTGGACTGGATGATGTCCACAGGTCCCTTCCACCCTTCTGTGATCCCTTGTGCATGCTTCCAGAGTTACAAAGCCTGGGAGAGCACTTAGCTCACTGACAGAACTTGCTCTAGGCAAACACCAGGGCCCAGCCCCCAGCTGCCTACCAATGGTATCACTTTAATGGAAAAAAAAGTCCCTTTTCACCCAGCTGCTGGGCTCTGGGCTGGAAGTGACAGCCTGGCTGCTGCTGGGAAGGGTTTGAGCTCTGCTGCTGTCAGGGGGCTGTGGTTACAGCAGCACAGGCTGTTTAATGCTTGTATGTTGCTTAACTGACAGAATTAATCACTGCTGCTCAGCCTGCTCCGCGGGGATTATTTTCCTTTGTGGTCCTCAGAGACATCCCAAGCAGCACCAATGAGCTGCCTTTAAAAACATCTCTGGGTTGAAATACAGCAGAGCAGAAGCCCAGGACTGGGTGGATTTACCAAACTCCAGGAGATGAACACACGATGCCCCATTTCCCAAATGCAGTGCCTCTCTCGATGGCTCCGAGTTGGAAAGCAGCATCTGATGACACATGCAGCATGGACGTGACAAACAGGAGAAGAGAAGCCATCTATCAAAGCAGCTCCTACAGCCTTGCAATAGAACAAAATGCCAACTGGAATTACAAACCCTGCCCGTGCTGCTGGAGCAGGCTGGGGAGCTGCAGCAGAAAGAACAGGGCTGGAGCAGGCTCTGAGCAGATCACTGCTAGCAGAGTGGAGCCCAGGTGGGGGAGCCCAAGTTGATGCCCTGGCCGAAGGGCAGTGCTGCTGCAGGTATCACAGTATCACAGTATCACAGTGTCACAGTATCATCAGGGTTGGAAGAGACCTCACAGATCATCAAGTCCAACCCTTTACCACAGAGCTCAAGGCCAGACCATGGCACCAAGTGCCACGTCCAATCCTGCCTTGAACAGCTCCAGGGACGGCGACTCCACCACCTCCCTGGGCAGCCCATTCCAGTGTCCAATGACTCTCTCAGGGAAGAACTTTCTCCTCACCTCCAGCCTAAATTTCCCCTGGTGTAGCTTGAGGCTGTGTCCTCTTGTTCTGGTGCTGGCCACCTGAGAGAAGAGAGCAACCTCCTCCTGGCCACGACCACCCCTCAGGTAGTTGCAGACAGCAATGAGGTCTGCCCTGAGCCTCCTCTTCTCCAGGCTAACCAATCCCAGCTCCCTCAGCCTCTCCTCGTAGGGCTGTGCTCAAGGCCTCTCCCCAGCCTCGTTGCCCTTCTCTGGACACGCTCAAGCATCTCAATGTCCCTCCTAAACTGGGGGGCCCAGAACTGAACACAGCACTCAAGGTGAGGTCTAACCAGTGCAGAGTACAGGGGCAGAATGACCTCCCTGCTCCTGCTGGCCACACCATTCCTGATGCAAGAGCCTAGCCCTGCCTGCAGCCCAGCTTCCCCAGCTTGCAGAAGAATCAGCACTGGAGATAGCAGCAGCTTCCCACAGTGAGGATGAGCCCAGAGCCCTGCAACCTCTGCTCATGGCACCTGTGGTCCACGACACCCAGGCAAGACATCTGTGAGAGGTCCACATGAAACACAAATCCCACCAGGGTGCCCCACAGGATGGGTTCACTACAGGCAGGCTTTTGGGTGAGAGGAGTTCAGCAGCCACTTTAACCATCTGCTGTGCACAGAGGCTGTGGCAGTTGCCATCCCAGGACCAGGCACTGCCCGAGGGATCCCTGTTTCTGCTGAGGAGAAGAGCTGCTCACATCCTTACGGATCATCAACAGCAAAACCTTCAGCTGCTGCTGGAAGGCAGCACTAGGAGGGCCCATTTCAGCTTTCCAGAGGGCCTGAGCAGCACAGAAGCATGGCAGTGCTGCTGCTGCTCTGCTGCCTGGCTCCAGCTGAAGCAGTTCACTTTGCTATTAAGGCTAAGCCCCAGCCGATGAGGGCCATATGCTCCCCGTGCCGGCGCAGGAGCCCAGGACTAATTCAGCTCTCCAGCCCGTCTTTGGGCCATCTGTTCGTGGGATCGCACAAGACAATGTGTCATTATGGCTGGCAATTTGCATCCCCACAGTGGAGGAATTGTGCCCAGATCTGTTCACCCTCCTCCCCACTACCCACCCCGCAATCGGCGTTCTCACGCCGCGGGGAGCGGGCAGGGACCGCGCCAAGCCGCCGAGCGTGGCAGCGATGTTCTGGTGAGCCTCACACTGATGTTTCCCATGAGGGGCCCAGCTGAGCAGCAGGATGGTCATCCCCGGGACCCCATCAGGCTGCTCCGGCACCAGCCATGCCATCCCCCTCCATCCTTCCTCTCTTTCCATCACGCTTTCAGCTGCCACCCGACGTGCGGCAGCAAGTGGGTACTGAAGGGCGGAGTGCTGGGTGCTGCCGGTGCTCCACCTGCCGGGCCAGGTGAATGCATTCATCGTCCCAGTCCTGACAACAGAGGCTTAAAGAACCCTGTAAATAATGGAGCAGGCTGCAGCGGGCTCGGAGGAGCCACACTGCTCGCTGCAGTCCCAGGACCCATCTCTCCTTATCAGCCCTGGAGGAAGCAATGCCAGCAGGAGACAGCACAGGCTGAAATCTCCCAACAGATGCTTTGGTCTCCTCCCAGAGCAGGAATCCTGGCTTGGGAGCCAATCTCTGGTCCAACCCTCCTCCAACAGCACATTTCCAACTCTTTGTGCCAAACCCCAGCACAACAAGGAGCTCCTGACCAGGTGGGCTGTGCTGGGTCACCTCCCTTCATCACTCCTTTATGAGGCTTCCCAGTCCCTCCTGCTGCAGCACTTCACCACACGATGAGCTCTGCCTGAAACCGAGTGGAGTTTGGGCAAAGCCAGCATCATCATGTGCCAGGACCTTCCTGGCTGCTGGAGCAGGCTGTGGAACAGCTTCAGGCCCAGCTCCACTTCACCTCCCCTTGGCAAGCAGGAGAAGCAGCCTGGAAGGCTTCGCCGGCCGGTTCCTAATCCCCAGCAGCACAATAGGGCTGTGATGATAATTGCAGGCTTCCCAGCAGCGCTGCTGCTCCGTGGGGCTGGGGCTTTGCTGGAGCTTTGGGCGTGCCTGAATGAATGGCCCTCGGCAGCTGCCCCGGGGCAAGCGGTGAGGGTGAGCTATGCCTTCAGCCTCGGCGAGAGGAGCAGGGACCTGCACTCGGTGGGCTCTGTTTGCAGGGTTAATGCTGCTTACAGCAAACACCCAGAGCTCCAGGAGCCCCAGAGCTCTCCTGTTGGACTCTCTGCAACACTTTGCAGAATGAAATGGTTGGGAAGATGGACCTAAGGAGCAGGAGCAAAGTTTCATAACCTCCTTTCCCCTGGCAAGCATCAGCCCTACCTGGGCACAGCAGAGCAAACACAGCCTACCTGGGCAGAGCAAACGCCAGGGAGAGTCCTTCAGCTGCACTAACCAAAGCCTCAGCAGCTTGTGTGCTGCCAGGCTTCTGCCAGGACACAGAGATGCTCCCCACCACTGCTGCCACCTGAGGATGAGCTCAGCCTTGTGAGAGTGCCAGGTCTTGGTGAGCACCAGGCCATGAGAGGAGGCCTCCAACCAAGCAGAGAACAAAACCTCATTGCTGTGTCTGCAAGGCCAGACCATCAGTGATGCCAGCACTGGCTGGAGGCACAGGGACCCATCAAGGTGGCACAGGTACCCATCAAGGTGACACAGGTACCCATCAAGGTGGCACCATGCTCAAACTCTGCATAAGTTCCAACCTGTTGCTTGCACTGAACACTTCCCAGGACTCAGAACTGCAGCCTGGGAGATGCTGAGCACACATCTGTGCTGTGGCTCAAGGCTCCAACAGCACAGGCAGAGAGAAGCAAGGAGAAAGCACCACTGCATCCTCCAGCACTTGGCATGGGCATGAAGCTAAGATGCAGACTTGGCACTCAAGAGGCTTTGCAGTGGCAGGGATGGATACAGGAGATGCCCTGAAGAGGAATAACCCTGGAGAGGGTTTTCTCTCTCTTCAGCTCTCATAAGGTGGGGACTGATGGAATTGAAGTGTCTCTAATTTGCTCCTAATTGCCAACCACCAAGAAGCACCACAGCACCATGGCTCCTTGCCACCTGGATGCTACATCCCCCCTGATCTGCACCACTCAGGCTTTTCCCTGAGGATTTCCCTCCCCTCCCCCCCCAGTTTGACACTGGGAGGATGGAAAGGCAGTGACTTTGTTTGCATTTTAGCAATATTGCTTATTAGCTGAATAATAACAATTCTTCATTAGAGTGCCTGCGTTCTGGAGAGAACAGAAGGTCTGTAAACACCCTGGATGAGCAAAAAAAAAAAGAAGCCTCAATTACCTCGCAGATAATGAGCCGAACGTAAACAGCAGTTAGGGCTCGTTAGAGCAGCGCTGCCAGCCCGCCCGGGGCACACGGGCGGTGGGAAGGAGGAAGAGGAAGGGGTCTGCCCGCCTCTGCCTGTGATTCCAGCCTGAGAAATGCGATGGAGAACTATCAGAGAAGGCTTCCAAGCACTGCCACAGAATCCCAGAACTCTAGGAACTGCAAAGAGACCTCTGGAAATCGTCCAGCACCACCCCTCACCCCCGCTGCTCCTGCCCCAGCAAGGGCACCCACAGCAGCTTGCCCAGGATCACAAGGGCCAGGGGAGTGTAGGAGTCGCCCCAGAGAAGCAGACTGCACAGCCTCACTGGGCAGCCTGCTCCAGGCCTTCAGCAGCCTCACACCAGGACCCTGCACTTGCCCTTGTTGAACTTCCTGAGGTTCCTCTCTGCCCAGCTCTCCAGGGAGAGATGCTTGTGGTTGTCCTACAGCATATTCCTGCCAGGATCTGTTGTGGTTTTCCCCCCATCTCAGGGCAAAGGGAAATCTCCACATCTCAGCCAGCCCAGGAGTGGTCTGAGGCTCACAGGTGATGGTCAGAGGAAACATTTCCCAACCCACCAACAGGGCTGAGACCTTCCCAGCAGAGACCAAAGCTGGGAAGCTCCAAGCTGCCGTTGGGGCTGTTTGTGAGCAGTCGAAGCAACCAAAGGCAACGAAGGAATTGCTCACTGCAAAGCAGTCACCACCCAGTCACACCAACCCTGCTGCCAATTGCTAGGTAACTGCACTGAGCAGAGCCAAAAATATCCCTCCTCTGTTTGGGAAACAGCCTTCCAGCATCACCAGCATGACACCACCATCACCAGCATCAGGCTGGCTTTGTGGCGCAGCACCAACGGGCTCCATCCGTGGCACGCCAGTGAGATGCCATGGTGGTGGTGCCAGCTCTCCCCGGGGGCTTTGGGCTCCTGTGGGCTGGGGAAAGAGGAAGAATAACAGGTGGGAATTTTTATCAATGACCAAATCAAAAAGGCAAAGAAGAGGCTTGGTCACCCCTGGGAAGTCTGGGCTAAGGCAGCACCTCTCAGAGGAGGCTTCTGGTGCTGGGCTTGGGGCAGTCGTTGCAGCACAAACCCCCCAGGGACAGAGAGCAGCCTGCTGGAGAGCAGTGGCTGCACTTCACAGGGGCTGCAGAAGAGGACTTCTAAAGCTCCCTCCCAAGCCAAGTGACTTTGTTATTCTCTGATTCTCTGGCTGAGGCCTTGAGCAGCCTGGGCTAGCAGGAGGTGGCCCTGCCTGTGCCCATGGGGGTGGAACTGGAAGATCTTTGGGTTCCCTTCCAACCCAGCCCATTCTGTGATTTCCAGGTTCTCCCTGAGGACTTCATGAGGAGAGGCTGGGAATGCTGGGGCTGTTTAGCTTGGAGAAGAGGAGGCTGAGTGGGATCTTGTGAATGCTCACAAATATCTAAGAGGTGGGTGCCAGGAGGGTGGGGCCAAGCTCATCTCAGTGGTCCCCAGTGACAGGATGGGAGGCAATGGGCACAAGCATAGGGAGCTCCATCTGAATATGAGGAGGAACTTCTTTACTGTGAGGGTGGCAGAGCCCTGGAGCAGGCTGCCCAGAGAGATTGTGGAGTCTCCTTCTCTGGATTCTTTCAAGGCTCTCCTGGACACGTTTCTGTGTGATCTGCTTTAGGTGATGCTGCTCTGACCAGAGGGTTGGACTTGATGATCTTCAGAGCTCCCTTCCAAACCCTTCTGTTCTGTCATTCCTGGGCAGTAAGATGCTGGGGAGCCTCCTGCCTTCACCTGTGGCTTGAATCATAGAATCAAGCAGGCTGGAAGAGAGCTCCAAGCTCAGCCAACCCAACCTAGCACCCAGCCCTGTCCAATGCACCAGACCATGGCACTAAGTGCCCCAGCCAGGCTTGGCTTCAGCACCTCCAAGGACAGCAACTCCACCACCTTCCTGGGCAGCCCATTCCAATGCCAATCACTCTCTCTGACAACAACTTCCTCCTAACATCCAGCCTAGACCTCCCCTGGCACAGTTTGAGGCTGTGTCCCCTTGTTCTGTTGCTGGCTGCCTGGCAGCAGAGCCCAACCCCACCTGGCTACAGCCTCCCTTTGGGGAGCTGCAGACAGCAATGAGCTCTGCCCTGAGCCTCCTCTGCTGCAGGCTGCACCCCCCCAGCTCCCTCAGCCTCTCCCCACAGGGCTGTGCTCCAGGCCCCTCCCCAGCCTTGCTACCCTTCTCTGGACACCTTCCAGCACCTCAACATCTCTCGTGAATTGAGGAGCCCAGAACTGGACACAGCACTCCAGGGGTGGCCTGAGCAGTGCTGAGCACAGGGGCAGAAGAACCTCCCTTGTCCTGCTGCCCACATTGCTCCTGAGCCAGCCCAGGATGCCATTGGCTCTGCTGCCCACCTGGGCACTGCTGCCTCCTCTTCAGCTCCTCTCTGCCAGCACCCCCAGGTCCCTCTCTGCCTGGCTGCTCTCAGCCACTCTGTCCCCAGCCTGTAGTGCTGCTTGGGGTTGTTGTGGCCGAAGTGTAGAACCCTGCACTTGGCCTTGTTCAATCTCATCCCCTTGGCCTCTGCCCACCCATCCAGCCTGGCCAGGTCCCTCTGCAGCCCCCACAGGTGCTCAATGACTCTCAGCAGGTCCCTCAGCAGCGCTGTGTGCTCCAGAGGTGTCACTGCACCCGAGTGGCTCTTGGGTGCCTCTTGACAAATGTCTCCTCCTGGCTGGGGAAGTTTGGGAACCATCCTGATTAAATCCAAAAGGGGCCATAAATTGCCCCAGTTCCAATTCTGCAGGAGGAAAACAGCAGCAATTTTGTACCCTGTCAGCAGAATGGAAATGAAGCAGAGGCATGAATTAGTGGCAGGAGGAGCTCGGAAGGAGCCAAGCCACAATGCAAGGCAGCAGCCAGAGCTGGGCAGTGATTGAAGGTTTGTGAAGCAAACCCAAACAGCATCACTGGCACCATTCAGTTCTGGGCTGACCAGCAGCATCTTCTACACCTCCTGGAGCAGGACAGCTCTGCTTTGCAGTACTGCCAGGGTGATGGACCCAGCACCTTCTGGGTGGCCATGCCTAGCATGGAATCACAGAGTGGCTTGGGTTGGCATGGGACACAAGAGTGGTTGTGCCCACTCAGGGCACATCTCACAGGCTGTGGGCACACTGACTGCTGGCTTGACTGCTCTTGGGTGATCTCCCACTGCTAACCACAGCCTACAAGGACTGTCCAGCCACCTTCTGCTGGCCCAGCCTCATTCCTGCAGGGCCTTGGGGGAGCAGAGCATGCCCTGCATCTCTGCAGGGACAGCAGGGGCTTGCTGCACAGTGCCAGGGTCTGGGCAGAGAAGGCTCAGGGCAGACCTCATTGCTCTCTACAGATAACTGAAGGGGACACAGTCTCAGGTTGTGTCAGGGGAGGTCTAGGCTGGATGTGAGGAGGAAGTTGTTGTCAGAGAGAGTGATTGGCATTGGAATGGGCTGCCCAGGGAGGTGATGGAGTCTGTGTGGCTGGAGGTGTTGCAGCCAAGCCTGGCTGGGGCACTTAGTGCCATGGTCTGGTTGGTTGGGCAGGGCTGGTTGCTAGGTTGGGCTGGATGAGCTTGGAGGTCTCTTCCAACCCGGCTGATCCTGTGACCAAACACAGCACCACCTTGGCAGAGCCCTGATCTGGTGGCCAATCAGCCCCAGCTCTCACTGCTGGAGCCAGCTGGGCTGGTGCTGGTGGTGGGAGCTGCTCCAGCCGCCGCGGTGGCAGGAGGCAGTAATTGCAGAGCTGGTTCCGAGGCAGCTCTGCAAATGTGCCCATGGCCAGCAGCTCCCCTCCCCTGCTGTGATTTACCTGTTTCATTTCGCTCAGAGAATTAAACACAGCCATAACCCTGCTCTACACCCAGCCCCTTATCGACCTGCTGCCCGTGGGCAGCATCCATCACCCCTCCAGCCACCTCAGCTACCCACCTCGCTGCCACCAAGAGCCAACCACCAGGCTGCAGCAGCTGGAGAGAGGCTGCTGAGGTAGGTGCTGGGTTCCACAGGCTCCAACCCACCTCCCAGCAGCAATTATCTGCAGCAGGAGACGTTTCCTTGTCCCTCTCCTGACGTGCCTTGCAGCCTGACACTAATGTGCTTCTAAATCATTGCTGGGTGCAATATTTTGCCACTGATCCCTCACATAATCTTCATGTTTGATATTTCCCTGTTATCTAATGGTGCTCTGTAAAATTACAGTGACACTAATGCTCAGCACCCTTATGGAATGGAAAAAAATCAAATTAGAGATGAAGCATCATTGATTTTGTTGCAGGCTCCAAGGTGGCAGGGAGTCAATTGACCTTTCCTGAGAAAACAAGAAGGTAGAGATGTTCCTGTTGCTTTTTATCACCCTCCTGGTGCTTATTGGGGCTGCTGGATGGGGGGTGGGGGTGTTCATTTCCTACATAGTTTTGCTGTGGTTGCTTTTCTTCACTTAGAATCAGAGAATCAACCAGGTTGGAAGAGACCTTCAAGATCATCCAGTCCAACCTAGCACCCAGCCCTAGCCAGTCAACCAGACCATGGCACTAAGTGCTTGTGAGTAGCAGAGGAGAATTACCCTAAGGGTGGAGAGAGATGGAAAGGACCATCCCTGGAGGTGGTTACAAGGTGCATGGATGTGGCACTGAGGGACGTGGTTTAGGGGTGGTGGCTCAGCAGCAGTGGTGGGAATGTGAGCTCCAGGTGAGTGGTTGGACTCTGCTGTGAGCACAGACTGAAAGAGTTGGGGCTGTGCAGGCTGGAGCAGAGGAGGCTCCCAAGGGACCTTCTTGTGGCCTGCCAGCATCTGAAGGGGGCTACAAAAAAGCTGGGGAGGGATGGAGAAAAGCTGGAGATGGGGAAGAGTGAGGCTGGAGGTGAGGAGGAAGTTGTTGAGCAGGAGAGTGGTGAGAGGCTGGAATGGGTTGCCCAGGGAGGTGGTTGAGGCCCCATGGCTGGAGGTGTTTGAGGCCAGGCTGGCTGAGGCTGTGTGCAGCCTGCTCTAGGGTAGGGTGTCCCTGGGCATGGCAGGGGGCTTGGAACTGGCTGCTCCTTGTGCTCCCTTCCAACCCTGACTGATTCTATGACTTGATGAACTCCAAGGTCTTTTCCAGCCTCAGCAGCTCTGTGATCTGCACAGACCACCAGCAAATGTACAGCCTGGGCCCCAAAGATGCCAGCAAGCAGCTGCCAGAGCCATGGCTCTCACTCCTCAGGCTTTGCAGAGAGCTCCTGCCCTGAGCCCTGCACTGCACCAGAATGGGTACCAACAGCACCAGGTGCATCTCCCAGTCCTGGCTGCATGGGGACCCTCACAGCACCCCTGGAGCTGAGGTGACAAAGCAGCAGCTTCTGTGGGGCTGCCAACACTGCTCCCACACCTCCACCTCTGCCCGGTTCCTCCCTGCATCTCCATCCTTCAAGCCAAACCCATCCACACCACAGGCTCCTCCCAGCAGGCTCCTCCACCTGCTTCAGCGAGCTGCAGACACACTAACGCCTTCCTAAACCCGGCATGTGGAGGCTGCTGCTTCCACCCAGAGCTTCAAACCCACTTCCACTACCATTTACCAGCTTTCCCAGGGCTTAAAGAAGAAGAAACTCTTCTGCATGCATCATTACTTGGTGGAGTGCTCGTAAGAGGCTCACAGTCAAACGCAACAAGGAAAGAGAACTTCATTACCAGCATCTGCGCCCCTTGACAGCCAAACTTCTCTCTCCACACAGATGGAAAACACAGGTTTTTTCCCCATGAATGGCCTGGGGCTCTACAAATTTGATTAAAGATGGAACAAGCACTGCAGGATTCATGCTGGCAGAGAGCAGCAGCATGCAGCTGAGAGCCAGTGCCGAGCACAGGCTCCAGTGGTGCTTCCAGCAGGCTGGGAGCTGTGTGCCAGTGTGCTGGCACCACTGGAACTCCAGCAAGGACAAGCTGCTTCACACTGTGTAGTCAATAAGGGAGGTGAGACTCTAGAATAAGGTGTCCAGGGAGGTCATGGATGCTTCCTTCCTGGAGGTGCTCAAGGCTAGGCTGGATGAGGCCTTGAGCAACCTGGGCTGGTGGGAGGTGTCCCTGCTCATGGCAGGGATGCTGGACCTGGATGAGCTTTGAAGTCACTTCCAAGCCAACCTGTTCCATGAATCTATGAACCAGGAAGCAGCTCTCAGCACAAGATGCCTGCAAACCATTTAATGTCTCCACTTGCATCCCTAAGCCACACCACACTCTCCATCCTCCTACCTTTCTCCAGCCTTCCTTTGCTTCTGGACACCACAGCACATCCCACCTCTTACTCTCCTCTTGTGGAGCATCTGGAGAGGAGGAGTTCTCGCTGGTGCCTCCCACCACTCCTGCAAGAGAAAGGGTCACCTCTACGAGCCTGCTGGTGCCAGCAGCGCTGGTCCTCAGCTCCAGCAGCCTCAGCTCTGCTCTCCAGGTTGCCTCCCTCCCACCGCAGCACAACAAATCTGCTCCCTCATTACAGGGAGGGCAGCTCCCGCACCGCTGATTGCAGCCACCTAATACCTGCACAAAGCAATCAGAGCAGCAGCCAGCAGCTCCTGTTTGTTTGTTGTTGTTTTAAACAAAGACCTGGCCCGTGAAGTATTGATTAAATTAGAGGATTAAATTAAGCAGTGACTGAGTCAAGTGCAAGGCTTTGCAAGAGTCTATACAATGAAGGCCACAGGGGAAATCCAGAGAGCTCTGGAGCCCAGCAGAGGTGAGCTGTGTGCCAGAGGAGAGCAGGCTGCTCTTCAGAGAGCAGTGAGACAGGCAGAACTTGTGCAGCCACAGGCAGAGCAGCCACATCCCACTGCCACCCAGCTGTGGGGACACCCCTGCAGCACCTGGTGCCAGCCCATGCAGTGCACAAACTGGCTCACTGCTGACAGACGGGGGGAAGCTGGAGGAGATCCTGTGAGGACCTTCCCCAGCAGCCCATTTTGCCCCTGCTGTTAAAGCTAAAGGCTGTTCAAAGACACCCTCCTGGTACTTGGGAGCCCCATGCCCATGGATGGCTTTGCTTTGGCTCCCAGGGCTGGTGAGGACCCTCAGTGCCTCCATGGGATGCTGCTCACCATGCCCTGCAGACCGTCAGGCTTCCCCTAGGCAGGGTGAGAATGCAGATTCACAGTGGTGAGCTGAGAGCTCCTGCACCTGCCCCAA
This sequence comes from Pogoniulus pusillus, assembly GCF_015220805.1. Taxonomy (NCBI): domain Eukaryota; kingdom Metazoa; phylum Chordata; class Aves; order Piciformes; family Lybiidae; genus Pogoniulus; species Pogoniulus pusillus. The sequence continues at coordinate 4,846,708 of NC_087299.1, forward strand.
AGCATCCCCAGAAGCTGTTAAAGTGATTTCTCAGCAGTGATCCTGAGAAATTGGTGCTTCCATTTCTCCTGCCTCTCCCACGGCAGTGATGGAAGCTGCACCACCTGGGTCTGCAGCAAAGTGCTGCTGCTGCTAAGCAGCTTCTCTCCTTTCCTTCAGGCTGGGTCAGCTTTCCTTGGATAAAACTGTCACCAGAAGACAAAAAGCTCAACTCTGCAGCTGCTCCCAGCTGGCAGATCCCAACTGAAGTCAATTAATTGATTTTAGCTCACATTATCCAAGTATCTCACTGCAAACTCTTAACATCCAGGCTAAGAACTGCTCCAAGAATTTATTATTCTTGATAAAGCCAAGACCAAGGAGTTTGTTGAGCCTCATAATGAAATCAGTATCAGTGTCTCCATGGCTGACAGAAGGTTGCAAAGGATGCAGGAGGAGGAGGCAGGCTCCCAGCTGCCTCCCACCCACAGCTCTCCTGCGACATCCTTCCTGGAAGGCTGGGATTTGGAAACCCCCTTGGGATATCAGCAGCTTCTGCAGCACCCCCAGGAGATGCAGGGAGATGTGCAAGGTGACAGCAGCATTTGGGACTCTGCAGAGCCATAGAATCATAGAATCAATCAGGTTGGAAGAGAGCTCCAAGCTCAGCCAGGCCAACCTAGCACCCAGCCCTGCCCAACCAACCAGACCATGGCACTAAGTGCCCCAGCCAGGCTTGGCTTCAACACCCCCAGGCACACAGACTCCACCACCTCCCTGGGCAGCCCATTCCAATGCCAATCACTCTCTCTGACAACAACTTCCTAACAACATCCAGCCTCAACCTGCCCTGGAACAACTTGACACTCTGTCCCCTTCTTCTGTTGCTGCTTGCCTGGCAGCAGAGCCCAACCCCACCTGGCTACAGCCTCCCTGCAGGCAGCTGCAGGCAGCAATGAGCTCTGCCCTGAGCCTCCTCTGCTGCAGGCTGCACACCCCCAGCTCCCTCAGCCTCTCCTCACAGGGCTGTGCTCCAGGCCTCTCCCCAGCCTTGCTGCCCTTCTCTGGACACCTTCCAGCACCTCAACATCTCTCTTGAATTGAGGAGCCCAGAACTGGACACAGCACTCACCAACCCAGTCCTGGCTGGAAGGACAAGAGGGCTTCCTGTGTCTGGAGCTGCCTGGAGGAGCATCCTCAATCATGGCCACCTTCTTCTCCTCCACCCAGAGGTCCTCGGTCTCTGCCCACCCCTGACATCCCACCAAGCCAGTCACAAGAGGGAGACAGAGCCTTGCTCTGCCTGCACAGTTCTGCACCCAAGCTCATCCTCCTGTGCCCTTGGTCCTCTCCCCCAGCTGCCCACTGCAGGGCCCTAGCTCGGCAGCATTCTCAGATCCCAGCCCAAGGCAGGGGAGTGAGCCTGAGCAGTCTGAGATGTTTGCAGAGCCAGAGGCAGCTCAGGGCTGGGTCATTCCAGATGCTGCTGCTGGAGCACAAACTCATCTGGCATGCAGCAGGCGAAGGCAGGCAGGTGGCTGCAGCACTCACACCTCCCTGCCACACCACTCACAGCCAGCATTAGACCAGGGGCTGGCATAGCCACTGCCTGGGGCCACCACTGCCACCCAGACGAGGTGAGCAAACTGTCCCTGTGCCACTCTCTGGGTGAAGAGAGCTGCTGGAAGTGCCAGGAGCTGGGTGCCCTGTGGGTGCATCCCCTGATCCCCTCTCTCCCTGCCTGGGTGTGGGGCACAGAGCTCAGGCCCTGGCACAAGCCAGCCACTCTCAGCAGTGACCTGCACCTTGCTCTTGCCCACCACACAGCTCCATTCCTTCCTGACAGGCATGGAACAATGTGGGATGCTCCCATGTGGCCTGCCCTAGGTGACCCTGCTCTGGCTGAGGGGTTGGACCAGGTCTTCAGAAATGCCTTCCAAGCCCTTCCCCTCTCTGAGCCTGTGGGGGCTCCTCAAAACCAGCCACTCCTTCCAGCCCCCATGCCCAGGTTCAGGAGCCCAGTGCCAGGTGCTGGTGGCACCATGCCCGCAGCGCCACGGCAAGAAGCATCTAAAAGAGCTCAGGAACGTGCTGTGCTCTGCTGTCACTTGAAGCCATCAAGGCCCACATCTGTGATTAGGAAGCCACTCTGGTTTCCAGTGCAGTCAGCAAGAAGGCTCCTGGAGGCAGTGACTCTGCTCCCTGTGTCAGCAAGGACAGCAGGGAAGGCGCTCAGGGCGCAAGCAGCCAAGAGCCTCCTCCACCAATGGTCCTCTCAGGCTGGGGCAGAGGCAGCTGGTGCCATGAAGAGCCCTGCCTCTCTGTGCCTCGCTGAAGTGCCTCTTCCAACCTGGCACCTCCTCAGCACCAGGCTGCCATTCTCCTGCAGATGCCAGTCTGTAATCCCAGCCTGGCACTGCCCTCCTCTCTTCCATGCTTTGGAAGTGAGAGCAACGTTTCGGAGCAGCTTCCCATGTCTGCTTTCCAGGGCATTAAAGATAAGAAACGTTAATGGAATGTGGAAAACACAGTACCACAGTCTCACAGTCTCATCAGGGTTGGAAGAGACCTCACAGATCATCAAGTCCAACCCTTTAGCACAGAGCTCAAGGCCAGACCATGGCACCAAGTGCCACGTCCAGTCCTGCCTTGAACAGCTCCAGGGACGGCGACTCCACCACCTCCCCGGGCAGCCCATTCCAGTGTCCAATGACTCTCTCAGGGAAGAACTTTCTCCTCACCTCCAGCCTAAATCTCCCCTGGTGTAGCTTGAAGCTGTGTCCTCTCGTTCTGGTGCTGGCCACCTGAGAGAAGAGAGCAACCTCCTCCTGGCCACAACCTCCCCTCAGGTAGTTGCAGACAGCAATAAGGTCTGCCCTGAGCCTCCTCTTCTCCAGGCTAACCAATCCCAGCTCCCTCAGCCTCTCCTCGTAGGGCTGTGCTCAAGGCCTCTCCCCAGCCTCGTTGCCCTTCTCTGGACACGCTCAAGCATCTCAATGTCCCTCCTAAACTGGGGGGCCCAGAACTGAACACAGCACTCAAGGTGTGGTCTAAGCAGTGCAGAGTACAGGGGCAGAATGACCTCCCTGCTCCTGCTGACCACACCATTCCTGATGCAGGCCAGGATGCCACTGGCTCTCTTGGCCACCTGGGCACACTGCTGGCTCATGTTCAGGCGGGTATCAATCAGCACCCCCAGATCCCTCTCTGTCTGGCTGCTCTCAGCCACTCTGACCCCAGCCTGTATCTCTGCATGGGGTTGCTGTGGCTATTGAACTCCATCCCCTTGGACTCTGCCCATCTGTGCAGGTGGTCAAGGTCCCACTGCAGAGCCCTTCTGCCCTCCAACCCAGCCACATCTGCCCCCAGCTTGGTGTCATCTGCACACTTGCTGATGTCTGACTCCATGCCCTCATCCAGAGCATCTATGAAGATGTTAAAGAGGATGGGGCCCAGCACTGATCCCTGAGGGACACCACTAGTGACCAGCCCTGAGTGTTCAGCTCCCACCTCTTCCAAATCGTTCCTCTTCACCTCTGGGAAGAGGAAGGAGGCAAAGCAAACCGACCCAACCCCACAAACCCACAGCCCAACGAAAAGCACAGGAGAGAGAAGAAGCCTGTGCCTAGAAACAGCCCTCCCTGCGCTGCACGCATGGCTGAGAGCCACCCAGCACAAATGGATAAATATTTTATGGACTTTAATTTCCTCATCTAGGAGCTGGATGTTCTGAGCCTTTCTTTGCTTTATTTTGCTCCTTCATAAATGTTAAAAACGTTTGGGGTTGCTGTGGTTGGGGTTTTTTTTTTATCCTCTTATTCACTCCAACAAAAGTCAGACTTGTGCCAGGCTCCGCTCCGGTTCCCTTTGCTTTCATCTCTTTATTAGCATAGCAAAACACCACAGCACCTGCAGCTTTCTCCCTTCCTTAATTTCTCCCTTCTAGTTGTTCTTTTTTCCCCCCCTCCCCCTCTCTCTTTTTCCCTTCCCTTTTCTCTCTTATCACCTGCCTGAGCTCCCCTCACTTGCTCAGGAAGCTCCACGTCTGCATTTTGTTCTGGCCCAGCTGCTCATTGAACCCTGTGGACTGGGGAGATGCAGTTGGGATTTTTCCTTCTGCTCATTTAATTTCCCATCATCATCATCATTATTATTATTACTATTATCTCCTCTCTTTACTATACCATAAGTTTTGTTGGTTGTTTTTCCCCTCCACTCCCCACCCCAGTTCTCCATCCCCCAGCTGCTGCGTGTCCTGCACGCCACAGCCAAGGCTGCTGGGATGTCACCAGGCTGCTCTCCTTCTTCTCCCTGCACTGTCTCCTCACCTTGCATTTGTCCTTCAAGAAAGCCCCACAGCTCCTGGGAAATTCCCACTTCCCTTTTCCTTCACAGGACAAGTATCAAGGGCTTGGACTCGATGATCTTTCAAGGTCTCTTCCAACCCCCAACATTCTGTGATTCCTGCCTCAGTTCCCAGAACCAAAAGCCTCTCCCCTCTCCCAGGGTGTCTGAACTCTGCCCTGCTGGGAGGGATCTGCTGCCAGGAGCATCTCAGCCACCAGAGAGGGCAGAAGACACCAAGGGGCTGCAGCTCTCTGGCACTGATGCCAGGAGCATCTCAGCCACCAGGGAAGGGCAGAAGACACCAAGGGGCTGCAGCTCTCTGGCACTGATGCCAGGAGCATCCCAGCCACTAGGGAAGGGCAGAAGACACCAAGGGGCTGCATCTCTCTGACACTGATGCCAGGAGCATCCCAGCCACTAGGGAAGGGCAGAAGACACCAAGGGGCTGCATCTCTCTGACACTGATGCCAGGAGCATCCCAGCCACCAGGGAAGGGCAGAAGACACCAAGAGGCTGCAGCTCTCTGGCACTGATGCCAGGAGCATCCCAGCCACTAGGGAAGGGCAGAAGACACCAAGGGGCTGCATCTCTCTGACACTGATGCCAGGAGCATCCCAGCCACTAGGGAAGGGCAGAAGACACCAAGGGGCTGCAGCTCTCTGGCACTGATGCCAGGAGCATCCCAGCCACCAGGGAAGGGCAGAAGACACCAAGGGGCTGCATCTCTCTGACACTGATGCCAGGAGCATCCCAGCCACCAGGGAAGGGCAGAAGACACCAAGGGGCTGCAGCTCTCTGGAATGACTTTGAGCTGCCCCAGAAGCCTCAAGCTGCTGCAGCCAGGCAGCCACAGAAAGCAGCTCCCCCCTTCTCCCTTACAACTAAAAGCTTCATCTCGTTCAAGAGAGCAGGAGCAAGGAAGGGGCCAGGAGGGTGAGGATGGATGTGGCCGTGCTGAGAAGCAATAATGCAGAGCAGAGGAAGGTGAGCACGAAGCAGGATTAATGGCAGGCAGAGTTCAATAGGAAGGTTTGAAGGTGAGGTAAGCTAAGTGGAAATGTCTCCTGGAATGGATCATTGTCAGGAATTGGGAGAGTTCCCAGCACGGGGAGCTGAGCCTGCTGCAGCTCCTGTTTTGCTTTTAGCCTTTCCTGGGTGATTTGCTAAATTTATTCTCCTGCAAATCTCTAGCACAGACCCAGAGCTCATCACCACCCCGTGGGTTGTTTCCATTTGTCTGCCTTAGAAGTGGGTTTAGAAAAACCTCAGATACTTTTAATTAGCTTTTAATTTCTCAGCCCCTCTCCTCACCCTGTGATTACTGTTTAACTGAGCTGGATCTATTGTCTCTCCTCCCTCCTCCAGGCTAAGAAATTCCAATTTCCTTCAGACCTGCAGCTGTGAGTTCAGTTCTCGAAGTGCTTTTTCTTTACCTGTCACAGGCAAAGAGGAGTGAGCTCAGGGTGCCAGAAAACCTCTGCTCCTCCCCAAAACAAAGCCTCTTCCCACAGGCTCCTTTCAGGAGGACCTTCACTGAAGCTCTTCTCATGCTGAGCAGCAGTTAGAGAATCACAGAATCGTTTTTCTTTGGCAGAGACCCTTAAGAGAGAGTCCAACCACGACCTCAGCACTGCCAGGTCACTCCCAGACCATGTCCCTCAGCAGCACTCCTGTACTGGTGGCAGTACCCAGGAAGCCTCGAGCTGAGCTGCTGTGGCAGTAGCAGCAGTAGGAGAAGTCACCAGAGGCAGGACAGCTCTGACAGCCCAACCAAAGCAGCACTCATAGCATCATACAACCATAGAACCACACAATCATTGAATCACAGAACCAGGCAGGGTTGGAAGGGAGCACAAGGAGCAGGCAGTGCCAACCCCCCTGCCATCAACAGGGACACCCTACCCTAGAGCAGGCTGCACACAGCCTCAGCCAGCCTGGCCTCAAACACCTCCAGCCATGGGGCCTCAACCCCCTCCCTGGGCAACTCATTCCAGCCTCTCACCACTCTCCTGCTCAACAACTTCCTCCTCACCTCCAGCCTCACTCTCCTCACCTCCAGCTTTGCTCCATCCCCCCCAGTCCTGGCACTCCCTGACAGTCTACAAGGTCCCTCCACAGGTATTTTGTAGCCCCCTTCAGATCCTGGAAGGCCACAAGAAGGTCACCAACAGCATTCCAAGCTGCTCCCACCCTCCATGGGCAACCAAACCTCCCCCTCCCTACCCCAATCATCCCTTTCCCATCCCTTCAAGCTCCAGTTCTCCAGGATTCAGGAGGCTCCTTGGAAGTGAGGCTGCTCAGTCTAATGTGATCTGGAAGTTGGGTTCCCCAATGACTCCAGAAGTTTCATCCTTGACCCTCAGCCCTCAAATCCAGGAGTTTTAGGCATCTTACAGGGGCACAAGGGCTCACCATGTGTCCCCTTGGGCAGGTTTGGCAGCCCACACAGCCCTACACTTGTGCACAGCCAACACGTGCCTGTGCCACACCAAGCCAGAAAGCCATTGTGGCTCCTATGGGATGCAGACCCAAGGTGCCCAGTGGTGCCAATCTCCCAGATGAGCCCAGACACAGAACTATCTTTAATTCAAAGAGCTGTGGCTGCCTGGTGCCAACCTGCAGCTCTGTTAGTTTGCAGAGAAGGATTAGTGGGGAAAGATGCAGGAGGGGAGCATGATGTGAGGTGACACAAACCACGTTGGGTGAGGTACTGACCTGAGCCTGGCTGTCTGCCTGTTGTGTGTTAGAGCCCATCCCAGCAGCACAGAACAGAACCACAGCCTGGGGTTGGTGCTGCCACAAGCCCTTCAGCTTCAAATCAATTTGCCCCCAGAGTCCTAGGTGTGAAAAGTTTCCCCATCAAGGAACAGGCTTTGCCACAGGTGGGGGTTGCATCCTCCTCCTCCCACTGGAGAAGGTAAAACCTCCCTGGCTTTGTTTGGGATCTTGGACTCAGACCTCCTCCTGCACATCTACAACAGTAGCAGCAACTCCTGCTCCTGCTCCAGCCCCACACATCCCCAGGTAGCCCCCAGATTCTGCTGTGGGGCTGGGTGCTTGTGCCCAAGGGGTTAGTGAAGGGGGGGACACAGCCACACAGGCTCTGGGATGAGCAGTGCTGAGGCTCATCCCAGTGCTGGCTCATCCCAGCCTTTATAAGAGAGACAGAGCAAAAGCAACCATCCAGCAGCAGCAGCTGCCAGGAGAGCCATAAAGCAGCACAGCTCCAGGCTGGGCAGGATGCTGAGATGTGCCTAAGAAGGCTTCTCAGGAGCCCCACGTGCCCACCCCTCGCCGAGCAGAGCCAATTAATGATCCCAATCAATAATCCTGACCCAGAAAATCTCAGACAGGAGCAACAACCAGAGCAAGACCTCCCCAGGGGCAGCCTCGCAGGCAGGATTTTGCGGCGTACAAAGGGGCGAGGCTCACTCTCAGTCAATTTCCATGGGTCCTGCCCCTGGCTGAGGGCTGCAGGCTCAGGGACAGCAGCATCAAGAGGCTGCCAGGTCCCCTGGGGGAAGTTCTGTCACGGATGTGTTTGCTAATCATCGTTAATTGCCCTTTCATTGCTTTGGGTAGCTGGAGGTGGCTCTGACACTGAGCCTCCAGAAAGTGGCAGGCAGGCCCAGATCTCTACCACGCAGGGACAGATATTGATGGGAAGCAGAGGAAACAGGAGCTGCCAGGCTGGTCCGGGCAGGGAGCAGCTCCTCCTGCCTCGGCAGGGCCATGGGGGATGCTGTCAGAGCAGCAGCAGCGTTTGCTACCCTGGCCCAGAGGACAGCTGCCAGCGCGGGGGCATTTTCCCTCCCCTCCAGGGCAGTGCCTCTCTGAGCCGTGCCAAAGGCTGCAGCTGCCCTGCTGCTCCAGGAGGGGACACGACACAGCTCCTCCAGACGCAGGTCCTCGCCAGCTGTTCCCACAGGGGGTGGCAGCTCCACCGGGATTGGTGTCAGAGGAACGATGGGAAGGCGAAATCAGCAAACTCCATCTTCCACTGGGGAAAAACTACTGCCAAAAGAGGAGAAACTGCTGCCCGAAGGGGAAAGACAGAGCTCGGGGTCGGGGGTGGGGGGAAGCAAAGAGCTAAAGAAGCTGCTGCAGGGAGGGCAGGGTGAGGGGGGCAGGCAGCGCCGTGCTGCTGAGCCCTCCCCGGCAGGGTGTGGAAGGGCAGTTTTGTCCCCCGGATCTGCGCTCTGCTTTGAACATGTGAAGGCTTTTTAACATCAGAGGAGCAAACCCTCCTCAGAGAAGGCTTTTATTGACCCAGCACCTCCACGGCAGAGGATGCTACAGTGCCAGAAATAGTTTTGTCTTCCTGGTCAGCTCCCCCAGCCAGCCCTGGCTCTGCCTGGTACCCAAGGCACCAGCTCCTTGCACACCCAGAGATGCTCTTCACCCCTCTAGAACGGAGTCAGGAGGGAGGGCGTTAAGCGTGTCCCTCCCCACGACCATCCTCGGGGGGGGAATTTTGTATCCCCAGAAAGGTTAAGGAGAGGGAGGGAGAGCTTCAAAGTTTCTCCAGGAGCCACTGAAGTAGAATTCTAATGGGGAAGAAAACAACAAATATGAAAGCGAACAGAACAAACAGGAATAAATCATTGATGAGGATGAAAGTGAAGAGAGGGAAGGTAGCAGGGACAGAGGGACCCACGCAGCTGCCAGCGCCCAGGCGCCAGCGCCAGAGCTCTGCAACGACCAACGCCAAGCGGCGAGCGGCAGGGGGCTTGGACAGCGCAGCGTGGCACGGCACGGCTGGGCACGGGGGCTTCCCATTCCACGGCACAGCTGGGCACGGGGGCTCCCCATTCCACAGCACAGCTGGGCATGGGGGCTTCCCATTCCACGGCACGGCTGGCTGGGCACGGGGGCTCCCCATTCCACGGCACAGATAGGCACGAGGTGTTCCCCATCCCATGGCACATCTGGGCACAGGGTGTTCCCTATCCCGTGGCACAGACAGGCACAGGGTGTTCCCTATCCCATGGCACAGACAGGCACGGGGTGCTCCCCATCCCATGGCACAGACGGGCACAAGGTGCTCCCCCTCCCGTGGCACAGACAGGCACGGGGTGCTCCCCATCCCATGGCACAGACAGGCACGGGGTGCTCCCCCTCCCGTGGCACAGACAGGCACGGGGTGCTCCCCCTCCCATGGCACAGACAGGCACGGGGTGCTCCCCCTCCCGTGGCACAGACAGGCACGGGGTGCTCCCCCTCCCATGGCACAGACAGGCACGGGGTGCTCCCCCTCCCGTGGCACAGACAGGCACGGGGTGCTTCCCCTCCTGTGGCACAGATAGGCACGAGGTGTTCCCCATCCCATGGCATGTCTGGGCACAGGGTGCTCCCCATCCCATGGCACAGACAGGCACAGGGTGCTCCCCATCCCGTGGCACAGACAGGCACAGGGTGCTCCCCATCCCGTGGCACAGACAGGCACAGGGTGCTCCCCCTCCCATGTCATGGCTGGGCACGAGGTGCTCCCCATCCCACAAATGGTTTTGGCTGGAAGAGACCTTTCAGTCACCCAGTCCAACCCTTACCCCAGCAGTGCCAGGGCACCACCAAACCATGGCCCTCAACACCACATCTCCACAGTTTTGAAACCCCTCCAGGGATGGGAACTCCACCACTGCCCTGGGCAGCCTTGGCCAGGCCTGGGAAACCCTTTTGGTGGAGAAATTGTTCCTCATGTCCGACCTAAACCTTCCCTGGAACAACCTCAGGCCAATTCCTCTTGTCCTGTCTCTTGTCCTTCAGGAGAAGAGACTAACCCCACCTGGCTCCAAGCTCCTTTCAGGTCCAGTTGTATTTAAAGCTGCTGTGCCCAGCTCACTGCCAGGTGAGCCTCATCCCTGCCTCTCAGCCCCAAAGCAGGTGTCCCTTGCTGCCCTCCCTGTGGAGCAAGATGAGCTGCATCCAGTTCTGGAGCCTCCATTACAAGAAGGATGTGGAGATGCCAGAGCAGGGCCAGGAGGATGCTCAGAGGCTGCAGCAGCTCTGCTGTGAGCACAGACTGAAAGAGTTGGGGCTGTGCAGGCTGGAGCAGAGGAGGCTCCCAGGTGACTTTCTTGTGGCCTTGCAGCATCTGAAGGGGGCTACAAAAAAGCTGGGGAGGGACTTTTTAGGGTGTCAGAGAGTGCCAGGAGTGGGGGGAATGGAGCAAAGCTGGAGGTGAGGAGAGTGAGGCTGGAGGTGAGGAGGAAGTTGTTGAGCAGGAGAGTGGTGAGAGGCTGGAATGGGTTGCCCAGGGAGGGGGTTGAGGCCCCATGGCTGGAGGTGTTTGAGGCCAGGCTGGCTGAGGCTGTGTGCAGCCTGCTCTAGGGTAGGGTGTCCCTGGGCATGGCAGGGGGCTTGGAACTGGCTGATCCTTGTGGTCCCTTCCAACCCTGACTGATTCTATGATCCTATGATCTGCTCCCACCTGTACCTGCCACTTAGCTCCTCAAACCTTCTGCTTGGGTGGGGTAAATGAGAGACAAACGCTGCTGTGCCCGGGCAAACAGCCTCCCCTTAAATATTTTAGAGCCATTAACCTCTCCCAGTGCCTGCCTCAGCTGCCAGGTAATTGAAAGGGCTTTGCCTAAGCAGAATTTTTCTGCCATCAATTATTTACTCCGCGCAGAAGGGTCTGGCTTCGGGCTCCTTGGCGCTGCAGCTGCTGCTGCCACTGCCTGCCTCAGCCTTGTTTATTCCTAAGCAGATAAAAGCTGCCTGATTGGAGATAAAGTTCTTGATTTCTCCCAAGTGCCTGATGGATCTTGTTGGCCACACTTGGAAATTGGGCTGCAAAGCTCTCATTAGGCTGTTGTCCTCCTTCCAGCGCTGCTCCGCGACTACGCCGCACCAGACGGCGAGGGCTGGCACAGGGAGCTGGTGGGAGGTGGGCAAAGCCACTGTGCCACGGCCACCCCAGCCCAGCTCTGCTGCCAGGAGCTCCTTTTCCACAGGGAGGCTGCTGAGTTGAGCTAGAGCAGCAGCTGCAGGGGGACAGGCTGCAGGATGCTGCCCCGGGGACATCCTGGGATGCAAATCAGGATTGTGGAGTCAGAGAATGCCCTGGGTTGGCAGGGACCCTGGAAGGGCATCTTGTCTGGTACCTGGGCAGAGAGCAGGGACACCAATGGCATCCTGGCCTGGATCAGGAAGAATATGGCCAGTAGGACAAGGGAGGTTATTCTGCCCCTGAACTCATCCCTGATCAGGCCACACCTTGAGTGCTGTGTCAAGTCCTGGGCCCCTCAACTCAAGAGAGATGTTGAGGCGCTGGAAGGTGTCCAGAGAAGGGCACCAAGGCTGGGGAGGGGCCTGGAACCTCCAACCAGGCCCAACCAAGGCTGATCTTGAATGTCTCCAGAGATGGAGCCTCAGCACAAACCTGTCCTATTGCCTCACCACTCTCATTGTGCAGAGCTTCCTTCTGATTCCAGCTCTCCTGGAACCCCTTCAGGCACTGGAAGCTGCTCTAAGGTCTCTAGTCTGCACAGCTCCAACTCTCCCAGCCTGTCCCAACAGGGGAAGCTCTTCAGCCTCTGATCATGCTTGTGGCCTCCTCTGAACTCTCTCCAGCAGCTCCAGATCCTTCTTGTCCTGGGGACACCAGAACTGGATGCATCCCCCAAGTCCTCCTGAGGACCTGCTGACCATGGCTGAGGGGGCAATGGCTGCTCCCTGGGCACAGAGCAGCTGTGAACGACCACATCCCTGGGCTGACCCAGAGCAGGGAATGGAGGCACTCACAGCTCTGGGGGAAGGCAAAGGAAACTCCATCTCAAAGCCAAATTAAACAAAGCTTCCAATTAGAGCAGCTGATGTTTGCAGTGAGCCCAGCAACCTTTTCCTGCAGCTCCCTCTGACTTCCACTGCTCTCATCAGCTCCCTTTTGGCACTTGGCTTGCTCCAAGGTGGGCACCTGCTGAGGGGTTGACAGGAGGATGTTGAGCTCCACCAGCTCTTTGTCTCTGATGCTGAAGCTGTTGTGGCTCTGGGGGCCTGCCTGGGCTCCCCAGAGCATGGGCAGCTCCTTGCACTGCTCTGGTGTGCCCCGGGGCTCTTGCTAGCTGTGGCACCTCCTCAGCTCGGGCACCAGCAGATCCCTGCCAGGAAGCTGCCCGTTCCCTGTCCATCTGCACTGGCAGAGGCCAGATTTGCAATATTAAAGGAGACCCAAAGAGCAGCCTGGCCACGTGCAGATGGAAACATTGATTTTGTGCTGGGAGGAAAAAGCCAAATTAAGAAGATCTAATGCAAAGCTGCCCCCTGCTCCCCACTGGGGCTCATGCATCAGCAGCTAATATTTGCCTGTGTCAATGGAGGAGAACGTCTGAGCATGGTTCTTCCACTCCCTGCCAGAAAGACTTTCTGAGCCTGAGGAAATTCACCCCAAGCACAGCTGCCACAGAATCACAAAAGGCCTTGGCTTGGAGCAGACCTCCAAGCTCATCCAGCCCGACCTGCACTGTGAGGGAGACATCAGGCACTGGCTGCATGCAAGGCTGAAGCACCTCTGGGGCTGGCGACTGGTGTGGCCAGCAGGAGCAGGGAGGTCATTCTGCCCCTGTACTCTGCACTGGTTAGACCACACCTTGAGTGCTGTGTTCAGTTCTGGGCCCCCCAGTTTAGGAGGGACATTGAGATGCTTGAGCGTGTCCAGAGAAGGGCAACGAGGCTGGGGAGAGGCCTTGAGCACAGCCCTACGAGGAGAGGCTGAGGGAGCTGGGATTGGTTAGCCTGGAGAAGAGGAGGCTCAGGGCAGACCTTATTGCTGTCTGCAACTACCTGAGGGGAGGTTGTGGCCAGGAGGAGGTTGCTCTCTTCTCTCAGGTGGCCAGCACCAGAACGAGAGGACACAGCCTCAGGCTGCGCCAGGGGAGATTTAGGCTGGAGGTGAGGAGAAAGTTCTTCCCTGAGAGAGTCATTGGACACTGGAATGGGCTGCCCGGGGAGGTGGTGGAGTCGCCGTCCCTGGAGCTGTTCAAGGCAGGATTGGACGTGGCACTTGGTGCCATGGTCTGGCCTTGAGCTCTGTGGTAAAGGGTTGGACTTGATGATCTGTGAGGTCTCTTCCAACCTTGGTGATACTGTGAGACTGTGACTGCAGCACTGCCCCGGGCAGCCTGTGGCAGCGTTTGAGAGCCCTTTCCCTGCGGGAAGCAGGAGCCTGGGCAGTGCCGGCAGGGAGAAGCTGGGCTGGGACAAAGCAACCCAGGCACAGCAGAGAGGTCCCCACGCCTGTTTGCTCCTCTCTCCCTTCGCCCCCACCCTGCACACCTCTGCCTTTAAAGAAGTCCGAATGAAGCTCGCTGCTGGAGCTGAAAGAGCCATCAAGCCTCTGCCGCCCATCCCTGCCTCGTTCCATCATCGATTTCTCTTCGGACAGCTGCGGAGCTGCCAGTCCCCAGCAGAGCTGCGCTCTCCAGAGCCCCTCCGCGCTCCTGCCGTGACAGGAATGCAGCTCCCGACAATGGCAGCGTCGGGGGGGACCTGTCAGCAGCGCCGAGCGGAGCTGACAACATGATTGCTTTAATGCGGGGCTTGAGGAACTCCACTCCTCGGGGACTTGCTTGGAGCTGACACTCAGAAACGTCGATGAACTGCGGGAGTTGGCAGCCAGACCTTGTCCAGCTCAATTCACAGCACTCCGCAGGCTCCTTCTCAGCAGTTCCCAGCTCCTGCCACACTGAACCAGCTCTGCCAGAGCAGTGGTAGGGCTGCTGAGCTCTGCGGGGGGGGGGCAAGGCAGGAGGCTTGCTGCTCAGCAGCATTGATAGTGACAGGGCAAGGGGCAGTGGCTTTGAGCTGAGAGACTGAAACCGGAGATGAGGAAGAAATTCTTGCTAGTGAGGGTGGGGAGACGCTGGCACAGGTTGCCCAGGGAGGCTGTGGAGCACAGAATGAACACTTCCAGGGAGGTTCAGGACCACAGAGTCACAGAATAAACACCTCCAGTGGGGCTGTGGATCACAGAATGAACACCTTCAGGGAGGTTGTGGATCACCACAGAATAAACACCTCCAGGGAGGTTGTGGATCACAGAATGAACCCCTCCAGGGAGGTTGTGGATCATCACAGAATGAACACCTCCAGGAGGGTTGTGGACACAGACTCACATTCTTTAGAGTGAGGCTGGTGAGGCACTGGCACAGGTTGCCCAGGGGAGCTGTGGATCACAGAAACACAAAATGTGATCATTCTGTGATTCTGTGCTCCACAACCTCCCTGGAGGTGCTCCAGGCCAGGTTGGATGAGGCCTTGAGCAACCTGTGCTGATGGGAGGTGTCTCTGCCCATGGCAAGGGGCTGGAACTGAGTGAGCTTTGAGGTCTCCCCAGTCCCTGCTCTGTTTTCAGCCAATCTGAAGCTCCTGATGCTTAAACCTTGCAGGGCCAATCTCCTCGCTGGTTAATTATGCTGGAGGACTGCAGTTATTAACATCCCCACTTTGGCAGCTCATCTGAGATGAAATCCTCCAGCTTTGCACAAGTAATTCACCTCGGATCTCGCTGCCGCAAACCCCAGGCTTGGTGGTGAGCTGTGAGCTGGGTGGGTGCCAGGCAGCATCATCCCCACGGCCTGGGAAGAGGTCAATGGCCTGAGGATCAGCTGGGTTCATTGCTGCTGCTCTGTTAAACCCAGACCTGCTGGGATCTGCCATCCTGCCTCAGAGCAGATGGAGGAAGGATTGGTTTTCACATCAATTTGCCAGCCCTGGAGCTGCTGCTGCACCAGAACACACTGCAGGAGCCATGTATGAGGTTGGCATGGTCCCATCCTGCTCTCTGGCCCCATCCTGCTCTTTGGTCCCATCAGCATCTTTGAGTCTATCAGCATCTCTGAGTCCATCAGCATCTCTGGGGTCCATCAGCATCCCTGGGGTCCATCAGCATCCCTGGGGTCCTTCAGCATCGCTGGAGCCCTTCAGCATCCCTGGGGTCCCTGGGGCAGGAGCTGTCCCAGCGGCTGGCAGCAGCAGGTGGCTGTCATTGCCCTCTCCTGGGAGCAGAGAGAGCTTCCTGTACCAATGATCTATGAGCAAGTCACCACAGCAGAGCCTCAGCAGCCCAGCTCCTGGTGACACAGGGTCCCCTTCCCCAGCTCCTGGTGACACAGGGACCCCTTCCCCAGCTGAGGTGACAGCCATGGCCTGCATGCAGACTGTGCTGGGGCTGACTTCTGCCTGAGCTGCCAACCATGGAGCAGCAGCAAGGTGCATGCTGAAGGGAGCAGGACCTTGGCGTCTCCTGCAGCTCTGGGTGCACACATGGGTGCTCTGCTCATGCTGTGGCTGCACACAAGCCAAGGGCAAGCTCCTGAAGACAGGAGGATCTTCTTGGCTTTGCTTCCAGAAGATGGCATCAAGCTGGTTCCAAGCTATGGTGCTGAGAGGCTGAGGAGCCAGAGGGCTCAGCCCCAGATTCACCCCAAGCTCTGGGATTCCCCAGCACACTCTGCCAGCTCTGCTGTATCCCACCTTTGGCTCAGGGAGGTCTCTCCTCACAGCTGCTCTGCCAGTAAAAGTGATTTGCAATTAGCTCAGGAGCAGCTTTATCTCCTCCCGTGCAAAGTGGCTTTTGCACAGGACCTGGGAGATAAATATGAGAGAGAATAACCAGAAGCTGATCTAATGGAGCCATCTACTCTGTATTTTACCTCTTCCACTGCAGGAGAAGAGGATGAAATACGTTTATAGTCCCACTTACACCATGCCTTGGAGTGGCTCCTTTGGGCAAATTGAGCTGATGATCAGTGAGGATAAATCAGGCTCCGCTCCGCACCCTGGGATGGAGCCCGGCTTAAATCCAGGCTGGATCCAGCAGTGGGAAGGCTGAGGAGGTGTGAGGTGTATTGATGGGCAGGCTCTGAGCTGCAAACAAAGCTCACAAAGACAAATGTCTGTTTTTGCAGGAGGGCTGGAGAAGGGAGCCCCAGAAAGCAGTAAATATGCCTCGTAAAACAGGTTTGGAAGCGCTGCTGGTGTCTGCGGGCAGGAAAGCAGGACAGAGCCTGGCTGGGGCATGGAAACTCCTGCTGAAAGAGCTGGATTTATGGAGCTGGAAGAGAAATGGAAGCAATCCCTGAACTACCGAGCTGCTCTGCCAAAGTCTTTAGGAGCAGCACAGCTCCCGGGCACCAGGGGGCTTGAAGATGCAGTTGGGAGGATCCCAGGGCAGGGAATTGCTGGAGGTGACCACAGAGGAGCTCTGGCATCAAGGCATCAGCTCCAGGAAGATCAGCACCGTGGTGGTGAGGTGGCCAAGGGGCCACAAACCCACCTAACCCACTCACAGACATCCCAGTGGAGGGCAGGTGGGGGAAATCCTGCCTTGGCAGTGGGGTTGGACTTGGTGATCTCAGGAGGTCCCTTCCAACCCTGGCATCCTGTGAAAACCCTACCAGCACCACGAGAGCCTGGGCAGAGTGTGTTAGCCAAGCCTAGAATGGGTATGGTTGAAAGGGACCTTGAAGATCACCCAGATCCACCCCACTGCCGTGGGCAAGGACACCTCCCACTAGAGCAGGTCACTCCAAGCCTCATCCAGCCTGCCCTTGGACACCTCCGGGGGGTGCAGATGCCCACAGCTGCAGCTTCACCAACCTGTGCAATCCCTGATGGATTCCTTTGGGATCCCACCCAAAAATGAGACTGAAAAGAGTTGGGGTTGTGCAGGCTGGAGCAGAGGAGGCTCCCAGGGGACCTTCTTGGGGCCTGCCAGGATCTGAAGGGGGCTACAAAAAAGCTGGGGAGGGGCTTTTGAGGCTGTCAGAGAGTGCCAAGACTGGGGGGAATGGAGCAAAGCTGGAGGTGGGGGGAGTGAGGCTGGAGGTGAGGAGGAAGTTGTTGAGCAAGAGAGTGGTGAGAGGCTGGAATGGGTTGCCCAGGGAGGTGGTTGAGGCCCCATGGCTGGAGGTGTTTGAGGCCAGGCTGGCTGAGGCTGTGTGCAGCCTGCTCTAGGGTCGGGTGTCCCTGGGCATGGCAGGGGGCTTGGAACTGGCTGCTCCTTGTGCTCCCTTCCAACGCTGAGTCTATGATTTGCATTTGTGTTGTGAGGGAAGCTTGTCACAGCCCTGCCACGTCCCCACGAGCAGCCCCCAGCTTACACCAATCTTCCTCTTCCTCTATTTTGGGGAGCAGAAGCCCTGCCTGCCTAATTGCAGCATCTGTCAGGCTGGCAGCAAGCAGCACAGCCCTGCCCCCTTCGCTCCGGCACCTCCCAGCCCTCACCCACTGCTGGAGCGCAGTGACACCAGCGGCAGGCAGATGAAGGCAGCTGAGAGGTGTTTCAGGATGAGCAGGAAGGAGGATCCAGCTCCACTCCCAGACCAGAATTGCTTTAGTTTCCTTTTCTTCTCCTCCCCATTGTTGTTGTTGTTGCTATTTTGTTCTCCTAAAGGAGGAGATTCTGCTGCTGCTGCTGCTCAGCCTCTCCAGCAACCCCCCAGGAGCACTCACAGCCCCTCCTGAGGAAGTGCAAGCTGCAGGCAGCTGCTCAGCAGCAGCCCAGCTGAGAGGAGTCCCATGTGCAGCTCTCCAGCTGCCTCTGGGATGTCCACAGAGACGAGGCACAGAGAAGCTGCGTTGGGGGTAGGGTCAAGAGAAGGCTGAGCAGGGCACCTGGGAGAGCTGTCAGCGTTTTAGGAAGTCAACATCTCCCCTCACTGCCCCTGGTCTGTGCTTCCCCAGCCCTGCTGACACACATCATCATCAGCCCCACGAGTGTCCCACGCTGTGTGCGTGGCTGGCAGGGACATGGCATGGCACAGCATGGCATGGGGACCCCAGCTGGCCCTGGACCACGGATGAAGTTACTTCTAGGTCCCCCACAGATCCATCTGGGCTCTGGTGGAGTCCTATAGCTCAGCTCGGGCTCTGGTGGAGTCCTATAGCTCAGGCTGGGCTCTGGTGGATCTCCATAGCTCAGGTCGGGCTCTGGTGGATCTCCATAGCTCAGGTCGGGCTCTGGTGGATCTCCATAGCTCAGGCTGGGCTCTGGTGGATCTCCATAGCTCAGGTCGGGCTCTGGTGGATCTCCATAGCTCAGGTCGGGCTCTGGTGGATCTCCATAGCTCAGGCTGGGCTCTGGTGGATCTCCATAGCTCAGGTCGGGCTCTGGTGGATCTCCATAGCTCAGGCTGGGCTCTGGTGGATCTCCATAGCTCAGGCTGGGCTCTGGTGGATCCCCACAGCTCAGGCTGGGCTCTGGTGGATCTCCACAGCTCAGGCTGGGCTCTGGTGGAGTCCTACAGCTCAGGTCGGGCTCTGGTGGATCACCATAGCTCAGGTTGGGCTCTGTTGGATCCCCACAGCTCAGGCTGGGCTCCGTTGGAACCCAGTGGCTCAGGCTGGGCTCCGTTGGATCCCCACAGCTCAGGCTGAGCTCTGGTGGATCCCCATAGGTCCTGCCAGGCTCTCTGCATGGGCAAAGGGAAGAGTGGGGAAGCAAACAGTCCTTGGGAAGGTGAAGGAAGAGCCACAGCTCAGGGTGGGAGCAGCAGGCAGCATCTAATTGAGATTGCTCTGAAACCCACTGGAAAGAATTAAAATTGACTTCTAATACTTCACAAACTCATTAAGAGTATTGGACTGGATAACTACACCAGGGTGTAAGTGGCATTTAATTGGGACAAACCTGATCAGAACTGGAGATAAATGTAGCCAGAGCAATAAACAGCAGGGCAGGAGAGGCTGTGGACAGCTCAGGGGAAGGCAAGGAAGTGGCTGCATCATCTCTGCTGGAGCATCCTTGCTGCTCCACCTCTGCTGGTCCATCCCTGCTAGAGCATCTCTGCTGGCTCATCTCAGCCAGAGGCTCTTTTCTGCTCCACCTCTGCTGGTCCATCCCTGCTAGAGCATCTCTGCTGGCTCATCTCAGCCAGAGTCTCTTTTCTGCTCCACCTCTGCTGGTCCATCCCTACTGGACCACCTCTGCTGCAGCTTCCATCCACTCCACTGCTCCTTGTCCTGTCCCAGGGAGCAGTGAGCAGAGAGCAGAGGTGATGCCTGTGATGAGGAGGAGCATGGCCAGTGAGGAAGCGCCTGCTCAGCATCTGGACAGTGGAGATGTGAAGCAAGGCTGAGGGGTTTGGGGCTTCTTGGGGCAGGGGAAGAGAAGCTGAAGAGACATTTGAGACCACTATAGGCAGCTGCTCCCCTGGGGCTCGGTGTCCCACCACTGCCAGCGCAGCTCTGCTCTCAGCAGAGACCTGCTCCTCACTGCCTGCTCCCTGGGCAGCCTGCTCCAGCTGGAAGTATCCCTGCCGACCGCAGGGGGGGCTGCACAAGATGACCTCTGGAGATCCCTTCCAAGGCAAAGCAACGTCGGAATCTCTCGGGAGTAAAACCCCCAGGGCAGGACAGGGCAACCTGCTCAGGCTGGGCAGCAGAAGGAGCAGCGCCCAGGCAGGGCAGTTAGATGCCAAGCACTGCAGAGCCAACCCCTTCCAAAGGGCTCCTCAAAGAGTATTTTATGGCACTGAAATGTCAGGGATGGGGAAGGAGATGAAAGGGAAGAGATTTATGGAGAGCTTTGATAAGCATTAACACGCTGCAGGTCTTGTGGCTGGTGATAAACGGCGCAGACGTGGAGCTGGAACAAGCTGAGCAGCCTCTCAGGGGGGCACAGGGAATCAAGTTTAGCATCAATTTTTAACTCTTGCTCTGCATTATTCAATAAGTGGTTTGAAACCTGCCTGGCATCACGAGAGGTTTGAAATGGGCCCCAGCACTGGAAGAAGAGGAGGGAGGGAGCAAAGAAACCTCTCTGCCATCGCAGAGACATCCTCCCAGCCCTGCGCGCCGCAGCTCTTGGGGCTGTGGCTTGGCCTGGGTTTGCTCAAGGAGCCCTCAGCAAAGCTTTTCAACAGCCTTAATGAGATTGAGTGAGGGTGGAACAGGCAGAAATGAGTCTGCCCAGCATAGCCCTCGCATGCCTCTCTCCTTGGCTACCTCATACCTTGGCCCAGTTCTGGAAGTGCCACACAGCACAGTCCTGAGGCTGTCCTGGTGCCCAGCTGACAGCAGCAGCCTGTCTCTGGGCTTCTCTCTGTGCTGCTCCACCCTCCCCCTCCTCCCCAGAAAGGAGGCTCCAGCCTGGGGGACATGAAGCCACCAACCCTTCCCACTCTGCTGCAAACAGGCTGCAAGGCTGGGCCACATCCTGCACCACCCCAGAGCTGTGGCTGCTGGGCAGCCTCCAGACCTCATAGAACAGAATCACAGAATCAGTCAGGGTTGGAAGGGACCACAAGGAGCAGCCAGTTCCAACCCCCCTGCCATGCCCAGGGACACCCTACCCTAGAGCAGGCTGCACACAGCCTCAGCCAGCCTGGCCTCAAACACCTCCAGCCATGGGGCCTCAACCCCCTCCCTGGGCAACCCATTCCAGCCTCTCACCACTCTCCTGCTCAACAACTTCCTCCTCACCTCCAGCCTCACTCTCCCCACCTCCAGCTTTGCTCCATTCCCCCCAGTCCTGGCACTCTCTGACAGCCTCAAAAGTCTCTCCCCAGATGTTTTGTGGGGGAAGTCCCTCCCCAGATCCTGGCAGGCCACAAGAAGGTGCCCTGGGAGCCTCCTCTGCTCCAGCCTGCACAGCCCCAACTCTTTCACTCTGTGCTCACAGCAGAGCTGCTGCAGCCTCTGAGCATCCTCCTGGCCCTGCTCTGGACACTCTCCAGCATCTCCACATCCCTCTTGTAATGGGGGCTTCAGAACTGGATACAGAACCTTGGCTGGCACCAGGGACACATCCTTGCCACTGCTCTTTGGCCAAGATGCTACAAGGGAATCCAGAAATGGTCTCCCAGGAGATGAGAATCAGGCTCTGTGCTGGGCTCACTGGAGGCTGCTGTCCCCAGGCTGGCAGCTCCTCTGCAAGGCACCACAGCTGCCATGCCTCTGCTTTCCTCTCCTCAGCAGCCTGCCCAGGTGACAGCAAGCTGGCATCTTCCCACCAGGGTCAGGTCACTCTTGGCCCCCAGAAAGGTGTGGGAGCCCTTCCCCAGGTGGGACCCAGGCTCCTCCCCAGCTCCTGCACGCAGAGGGATTGGTTTTCCCAAGGCTCCCAGGGCTTTCCCAGCTGGAGCAGAACAAACCTTCCCCACTGCAGAAGAGGCTTCAAGCTGCTCAGGCTTTTCTACCCCTGCTTTAGGGGAAGCTTTATGAGGCCACTTGATGGATTTTCCAGTTAAGATAATTGGTGGTTTACACCACAGGCATCAATAAAACTGCAAACACCAACAGGAGAGGCAGAGGCAGCCTGGCATTTCCTGCCTGCTGCTCCCTGGGCTCGGCTGGCAGCTCCCTGCCTCCCCTAAGGAACAGTCACCATCAGTCCAGGCTTGCCTGGGCAGCTGCTCCTCCACCAAGCACCTCCCTGCCAAGCCCCTGCCAAGCGGCAGGGCAAGAGGAGATGGCCTGAAATTGTGCCAGGGGAGGCTTAGGTTGGAGAGGAGGAAAAACATCTCTGCTGCAAGGGATTGGCAGAGGCTGCCCAGGGAGGTGGTGGAGTCCTCATGGCTGGAGGTGTTCCAGGAACCTGTGGCCATGGCACTTGGGGCCAGGGTTTGATGGCCACGGTGGTGCTGGCTTGAAGGTTGAATTGGATGACCTCAGAAGGCTTCTCCAACCCAAACAACTCTCTGATTCTCTCAGCTCCCAGTCCCAATGCCACACCAGTGCCCAGCCCTCACCAGCATTGATGCATCCCTCCCTCCCTGGGCCAGCAGCCCAGCCCCAGGCTCTCCCTGGCAGCGGTGGAAGGAGGCACTCTGTGGTTTTCCACCCTCCCTCCTTCCATTCCCAAGGATTAATTGACCTTTAAAAATGTACCCAGCAAATAAACGACCTCATCAAATGAGTTCTCCTCTTCCACACAGTTGCTCCAAAGGCTCTGTGAGCAGAGAGCAGCCCTAATGAAAGCACTGCAGAAATGACTAATGAAGGAAATAAAGCTAATGAAGAATAATTGATTGGGCATCTGGGAGCATGGGGTGAGGTGTGGGGAGGGGAAGGGAAGGCTCAGCCTAGCCACAAGCTCAGGGAGGGGTTGGCTGGCCAGGAGACCCTGGGTCAGCTCACTGCACCTCAGGGCTTGGGTCAGCTCCAGCTCAGAGTAAAGCTGAAGCATCTCAAAGCCTTTCTGGAGAGGGTTCCTGCCCTGCCTCAGGAACACACTGCCCCTGTTGCCTGCCCACCCACCCACAGATGTCACCCACAGAATGGGAGTGGGACTGAGGAGAGCTGACCCTGAACGTGACCTCCCTGCTGGGTGCTGAGCTGGGCAGAAGGAGCTTCTGTGCTGCCTGCCCCAGCACAGCTTTTGGGAGGGCTTCTGCACTGCCCTGCTGCCACACTGTGCCCCCCACCCCAAGCTGCTCTGCCCAGATGGCTGCATCCCAGCCAGCTGCATCTGAATCCCTGCAGCCAGCCTGCTGCATCCTGAATGGCTGCACCTGAACCCCTGTATCCCAAATTTCTGCACCCAAAAGCACTGCATCCCAAATCCCTGCACCCAAACTGTGGAACCAGAGTCAAAGAAATGCCAGGGTGAGAAAGGGATCCCCTCCCCCAAGCTCACAGCTGTCCTCAAATGCCAGCACACATCCTCCTGACAGCCCCAGCTCTCAAGCACCAAGAGGGTTGCTGAAGGGCAAATTTCCACCTCCAGTGACCATAAAAGTGACATCTTGAATCTCCTCTGGGGCACAGTGACACCAACCCTGCCACAGCAGTGCCCTGCTGCCCCTCCAGTGAAGCCTGAGGGTTTGACCAGTGCAGAATGGTGAAGTTCCCAACCCTAGAGAGCTTTCAGAGCCGTGGAGAGGTGGCTCTGGGGGCCATGCTTTGGTGGTGACCTGGCAGGGTTGGGTTTGTGGCTGGACTGAGTGACCTGGAAGGTCTCTTCTAACCAAAACCATTCCATGAGCAAGAGCAAAACCCACCAAAATCTGCTGGCTTTGCCCCACTTCTGCCCCTCCAGCAGCTGGGTGGGAGGCAGAGAAGCCCCTGCCAAGGGACCTGCTCGCTGCCAGTGTGCTGCTCACTTCACATCTCCCTTCCTGGAGGGTTAGGGACAAGCTGGAGGAGGCAGCCGAGATTGCTGCTGCCTTTTTAATTGCACTTTACAAGAGGGCAGCAGCAAGGCTGGGTGCTGGAGGGCAGCATGTGTGAGGGCAGCAGCAAGGCTGTTGGGAGGAAGTTCTTTGCTGAGCAGGTGGTCAGGCACTGGCACAGGCTGCCCAGGGAGGTGGTGGAGTCACCATCCCTGGAGGTGTTTAAAAGGAGAGTGGCTGTGGTGCTTGAGGCTCTGGTCTGGTGATGAAGGCTGCTGGGATGAAGGTTGGACTGGCTGATCCTGGTGGTGCTTTGCAACCACAGCAACTCACAGTGCTAAGATGTGGTGCTGAGGGGCTTGGGTTTGCCAAGGGCTGGTCAGTGTGAAACTGATGGTTGGGCTCCAGGAGCTTGAAGGGCTTTGCCAATCTAAGCAATTCTGTGGCTGCTTGCAGGGGCTTTGTTGGCTGCATCGTTCACTGCATCACTCTGCACCCTCACTCGGGGGGCTCCAACAACACGGCCCAGCTGCTGACCCCCTCCTTTGCCCTGCAGCACACCAACAAGCTGGGGGGCATGAGCAGAGCAGTGAGCCCTGAGCTCAGCCCTGTTCCAAGCACAGTGCTGATCATCTCCTCAGCCTGCTCTTCTCCTCTCCCTAATCACCCTCCCTGCCTGCCAGATTAGCTGGAGGTGAAGAGAATATTAAAGCTCTAATAAAGTCATCAAGGCTGCTGCCAGGCTCTGATCTCTCCCCCTGCTTTAGCTCTGGGTGGAATTCAGCTCTTTCTAACAGCTCTGAGGTGGCCCAGGAGGAAGCAGACAGGCTCCTGGCAAGCTTTTGGTATCCCAAAGTGCAGAGGGATGCAGCTGTGTTCACCCAGGAATGCTGCCTGCAGAGCAAACCTCTCCTGGGATGCTTCACTGCAAGCAGAGCAAAGGCTCTGACCTCAAGCTGTGCCAGGGGAGGTCTAGGCTGGATGTTAGGAGGAAGTTGTTGTCAGAGAGAGTGATTGGCATTGGAATGGGCTGCCCAGGGAGGTGGTGGAGTTGCTGTGCCTGGAGGTGTTGAAGCCAAGCCTGGCTGGGGCACTTAGTGCCATGGTCTGGTTGATTGGGCAGGGCTGGGTGCTAGGTTGGACTGGATGAGCTTGGAGCTCTCTTCCAACCTGCCTGATTCTATGATTCTAAACCCATCTGCTGACTCCACACAGGGTCCAAATCCCCCAGCAGCAAGACCAGGGCAGCTCAGAGTCTTATAAATCACCCCAGATCTCCAGTTCCCTCCCCCCCAACCACCTCCTCTTTTAGCAAAACGTGGATTTATGAGCACAGGCACTGAGTTATGATCCCAAAAAGGCACATTAGGTAGTTTACAGCAGATTTCATTCTATATTTTTTTTTAACAGCATATTTCAGCAAGTTTCTCATCTCCAAAGAGGCAGACAGTCAGAGGAGGAGAAGAACAAACTGTTCCTCACTAATAAAGTGTCTCTGGAGATCATTGGCAATTTCCTTCCCCTGAACAGCCTGCCCATGGACACCACCACCCCCCAGCCCCCTGCCTCATCCCCACACACACACATCCCAGAGACAATCTCAGGGAGCAGCATTTCTGGGGGTACTTTCCCTTCCTCCTCAGCTCCTCCAGGGTGACAAAAATCTCTATTAAGTGCTGAGCAGAGCCTGCAGCCCACGGCTGTGCCCAGCACCACGAGCTAGCAAGAAACAGCTCCAAATCCACCCTTGCAGTCTGCAAGAGTAAGAGGATTAGGAGTGATGTGGAATTAAATGCCAGCTTCTCCAGGAGATGAGAGGAGCAGAGCTCTGCTGCTGCTTTTCCTGGCCCAGGGGTTGATGCTGAAGGAGGCTGGCTGCTAAAAATGTCTTTGATCAAACAAGGAGCCCAAGGTGATGCTCTGAAGTTTGCCCTTCCTGCCTTTTGGTCCATCCCTCGGCCAGGTCTCACCTCTCCTTCAGTCACAGCCCCAGCTCTTGGCATTGGCAGCCAGGCCAAAGCTGCTCCTGCAGCACAAGGCAACATCATTTGCCTAAAAACATGAGGCTGAGGAATAAAACTCCAAGTGAAGGTCTCCATCTGCTCTAAACCATGACTGACTCGGGACCCACTGAAGAGTTACGGCCTCTGTGGGGAGTCCTGGGGAGAGCAGAAGAGTTGGGCAGGTTGGTTGAGGCAACAGTAACGAGGATTTATGAGGTCTGCCAGCAGTAAGAGCGTCTTAGGACACTTACAGAGTGCTGCTGAGAGAGGGCCATGGATGGAGAAGTTGATGGGGTGGCAGAGAGGGCACTGAGCACAGCCAACAACCAAGCCTGGGAGCAGAAGCTGAACCGCCCATGATATGGAACGAACACCACCAGACTTCCCAGGAGCTTTCCCACTGGAAAGCCACTTGCTTTGGGATCCAGCACAGCAAAGCCCTTTCTGCCTCACGTGTGAAACCCACAGAGCTCCTGCTTGGGCTGCCTATTGCTGCCAGAGTCTCCATCATCGCCCCAGCAAACCAGCAGGGCTGGAAGCTGCCTCCCCGCATGCGGCGGCTGAGAGCATCCAATTAAAAGCAGGGGGAGAGGCTGCTCTGCCGTGGGTGCAGGGGGAAGGAAACAAATGTTTTCATATCCAGGAAGTTTACACCACATATAAATCCCAGTGCCAGCAGCTCTAATGCATGGTGGACAGAAGCTGCTCCATCATTCTGGGGCTATTAAATTTTTTAATCAAACGCTTTCGCTATTAAACTGCCTGAGGTTGGCACCGAGCTCCAGGGCGAAACCCATCACAGGCCAAACAAACACAGCATCCATTTCACGTGCCAGAGGAGCACAGGAGTCAATAACACACTCGGAGTTCCTGGGGGGCTTGGCTGTGCAGCTGCTGCTTCCATCCCATCTCCTGGGAGATGACCTGACACACCCACCCCACCCCCGCCCCAGCTTCAGATCCCTCTCCATGGCATAGCTCTGCAAAGCCCTGGGCTCTCCCATGCTGCCCCAAACACCAGCCTGGCACATCAGAGGGGTGACCTTGACCACAGCCTAGGCTGCCCTCATGTTTTAGCCCGGGCATTAGAGCAGGGAGGAGGAAAGGAGCTGTCACAGCTGCTGCTGCTGCTGGGGAAACTGGTCCCAGTGTGACTGCTGTCACCCACGAGCAGCAGCTCTGCTCTCAGAGCTGGATCCTCTATCAGCCACAGCCAAAATGCACCTCCAAGCACAGCTCCCTGTGCAGCCCCAGCCTGGCACCGAGCTCCAGCCAGCCCAGTGCTGCTGGAAGCCCCACTCCAGGCCCATCCATCACAGCTCTGCCTCCAGCCAGAGGTCCTCTGGCAGCACCCTCGTACATCACTGCTGAGGAGCTGCAGGACTGACAGGCTCTGATAGAAAGAACCAACACAGAGGAAGCAGTGGGAGGAAAATCTCCAAGCCTGGCAGCTCAGAGCTCTTCTGAAGGCTACAGAGAAGATTGGTGATGGGTTGGAGATGGAGAAACTCACTTTGATTAAGCAGCCTGGAATCCGGAGGCTCACTGTGCGCCGCAGCTCTGGCAGCTGGGGCTGAGCCTGATTCCTTCTGACACTGCCCACATTCCTGAGCCGAGGAGATGCTGGCAGCAGCTCTCCCACCTGGAGAGGAGCCTGCTGAGCGACACCACGGGGTAGCCAGGGCAGGAGAGCGCCCATCACATCCAGTGCCTGCTCTCCCAAAATAGCCCCAGGGTGCCGCTGGGGTTGCGGGGAAGGAGGCGGCAGCAGGTGGTGCCCAGCCCCAACTGAGCCTTGCCGCTGCCCTCACACACGCTGCCCTCCAGCACCCAGCCTTGCTGCCACCCTCACACACGCTGCCCTCCAGCACCCAGCCTTGCCGCCACCCTCACACACGCTGCCCTCCAGCACCCAGCCTCGCCGCCACCCTCACACATGCTGCCCTCAAGCACCCAGCCTTGCTGCCACCCTCGCACACGCTGCCCTCAAGCACCCAGCCTTGCTGCCACCCTCGCACACGCTGCCCTCAAGCACCCAGCCTTGCTGCCACCCTCGCACACGCTGCCCTCCAGCACCCAGCCTTACTGCCACCCTCGCACACGCTGCCCTCCAGCACCCAGCCTTGCTGCCACCCTCGCACACGCTGCCCTCCAGCACCCAGCCTTGCTGCCACCCTCGCACACGCTGCCCTCCAGCACCCAGCCTCGCCACCACCCTCACACATGCTGCCCTCCAGCACCCAGCCTCGCCACCACCCTCACACATGCTGCCCTCAAGCACCCAGCCTCGCTGCCACCCTCACGTGCCCAGCATCGTTGCTGCCCCCATGCATGCTGCCCTCACACACTCAGCCTCGACACCACCCTCAGCACCCAGCCTCACCACTGAACTCATGCATGCTGCCCTCACACACCCAGCCTCGACGCCACCCTTGGCACCCAGCCTCACCACTGACCTCATGCATGCTGCCCTCACACACCCAGCCTCGATGCCACCCTTGGCACCCAGCCTCACCACTGAACTCATGCATGCTGCCCTCACGCACCCAGCCTCGATGCCACCCTCGGCACCCAGCCTCACCACTGCCCTCATGCATGCTGCCCTCACACACCCAGCCTCGACACTGCCCTCGCCAGGTTTCCCCCCTGCAACCTTGGATTTGTTCTTTATCCCACTGAACCCCAAACTCTGTCACCCTTCCCAGGGGACCCCTCAAGAAGCACCAATGCCCCCACACTGCTCTCCCCACGTACCTGCTGCTCTGTGAAGCTTCCTCTGCACCAGCAGATGACAACTGGGCAATGCAGGACAGCAGGAGCTAGAAGAACCCTCTGGTGCTCTCCCAGCCCTACTGGGGGTGGTGGTTATGGGATGGACAGGACACACCTGCAGCCAACTCAGGGCAGCTGCTCTGAGTTTTGCTCCTCCCAGCTTCAGCTCCTGGCTAACTCCAAACAGCTGCTGGCCTGCAGGTCATGGCTGGCCTCTGTGTGCATCCCAGCAAAAGCAGGGCAATGGAGCATCCTGGTGAGCAGGAACTGCCTCCAGAAGCAGGACATGTCTCAGGAGCTCCTGAGCTTGGCCACGAGTGCAGCTGGAGGCTGCCTGCTCACCCCTGGAGCTGCCACTGAGGTTCAGGCTCTCACATCTCTGCTGGTTCTCAGCAGTGGCAGTGCCTTCAGCTCAGAGCTTCCTGATTTTCTGTGGAGCACTTAAAAAGTTGAAGGCTCAAACTGAAGCTGTTTTCACTCCTGAAGAGGGCAGAGAAGCTCCTCAATACACAGCCAGCCCTGCCTGGGACTTATTCTGCTCCTGAAGAGGCCAAATTGCATTTTCTATCCCTTATTACTGTTTCACTTTGGTCCAGAGCTGGAGGATGAGTTCCCTTTATGGAAGAGGTTGAGCATCCATCAAGTTGTTCCAACAGGTGAAGTGGAAACTGATGTATTCAAAGAGTAACTGTGAAGAAAATGTCTGTTACCTGGGCATTAAAACCTGCAGAGAGCTGCAGGGCAGCAAGGACTGGGTCTGACAAGAAAGGAGGCTTAGAGGAAGGCTGGGGAGGGACTGTTGACAAGGTCTTGTAATGACAGGATGAGGAGGAATGGGTTTGAACTGGCAGAGGGGAGATCAAAACTAGATGTTGGGAAAGAGTTCTTCACAGTGAGGGTGGTGAGACACTGGCACAGGTTGCCCAGGGAAGCTGTGGAGCACAGAATCACCCAATGTGATCTTTGATTCTGTGCTCCACAACCTCCCTGGAGATGTTCAAGGCCAGGTTGGATGAGGCCTTGAGCAACCTGTTCTAGTGGGAGGTGTCCTTGCCTATGGCAGGGGGTTGGAACTGGCTGAGCTTTGAGGTCACTTCCAAGCTAAACCATTCTATGACTGCAGGCTGAGGATGGGGGTTGCATGCAGCCCTCCCTCTCTTGTCACAGAGCCAGGGGTCAGGAACACCCTGCTCAGAAGAACTTCTTCCTTCCCAAGGAGGCATCTCCAGCAGCCTGGGAGGTGGAACCATTCCTTGCACAGCCCCCAGCACATTTTGCTAATCAGGATTACAAAGAGCAGAGGGAAAAGAGAAGCCTGTGACAACTGAGTCCTCTCAAGGCTGCATTTGCCCTTGGATACAAAGAACAAATTGATAATTATTGTTCTAATTCCTGTCCCTGCAGCTCTGGCTGCATAATTAAAGAAGTGAGCTGGCTCCAGACTCAGAACCTCACTGAGAGGTTGCTGCCTCCCAGAGCACCTTGGCCCCTGTGGCATTCTGCTGGCTCCAGCCCAGCCTGGGTGCTGCTCCCTCCTGCTCCTGTCCGTGGGGTCTCAGTTGCAGTTGCTCTGTGTTGTAACAAGAGAGTAAGTGGTCAGGTGGAGCTGGAGCCCGTGCAGACAGCACCCTCACAGCAGCAGGAGATGAGCTGGGGCTGGGGCACGGTGTAAGAATCAGAACCAGAGGATCTGCCTTCCCCACACCAGTTCCTGCCTGCCTTCAGTTCCTGAGCACTCCCAAGCAGGCTCACACCAGCCCTGCCCCTCTCCTGGCAAGGCTCAGGGTGGATTTTAAAGCATCGTTAGTGCCTTACGAGGCTTTCCATCAAATTGGACTCTGCATAGCTCTCAAATCTACTTTCTGTTAATACCCCTGATCGGGTTTTAGTGCCTGAGCCTACAGATTGATGGGGCTACCCCTGCCACAACTCAGCCATGGGTGGTTTGTGCTTCCAGCCTTTATGTTCCTGGGCTTTGAAGCAAGTTTTGCTCTAGGGCTTCCATTCGAACGTGAAAAGCAAACAGTTCATGAGCAGGGCTCCCTTTGTGCTGGCCTGGAGATGCACAACAGATGCCCAGCTCCTAATGCCCTGCCTGGCAATGGCCAAGTTCCCAGAGGTGCTTTGGGTTTGGCGTCACTCATCCCCTCCCTCACAAATCCCTTACCCCGTGAGGCTGCTCTGAAAACCCAAACCAGTGTCGCAGTGGCACCGCGGTGTCCTCCTGGCTGGGTTCTCAGGCTGGCAGTACCGTGTCCTTCTGCCAAGCCAAAGCTTCCCAGGGACCATCTGAACGTCCTCTGGGCTTCTGCTGCTGCTGCTGTGCCCATCGGCGCTGGGACGGAGCGACCTGGTTATTTATAGCCCGGGAAGGCTGCCGAGAGCCCGGCAGGAGAGGGGCACGGCTTGGGCATGAGAGGGGCACGGCTTGGGCATGAGAGCAATGCCAGCGCACTCTCTGACCTCCCTGACAGCCACAGCCGTCTTCCCTCTGGGTGCCCGAGAGCAGGAGCTCCTGGCTGCGCTCCGGCAGCGCCGTGCCCGCGGGTGCTGCCCGCCGGGCAGGGAGCGCAGCGCGGCCGCGGCACGGAGCCAGGCTGGCGGCTGTCAGCAGCCTCGGCACCGCCGCTCGCTCGTCACACCGTGGGCTGGAGATGGGAGATCTGTTTTTCCTGGTTAATAAGGTTTATTTTTGTTCCGAATGAATAATACATGATTAGTGTCAAAATAAATTACAGTCCCTCCATTATGAACCACTTTGCCGTGCCGGAGCCTCTCCTCGCCCTGTCTTTCTGCTCCTTTCAACTATCCTTCTTTCTCTTTGGCTTCTTCTCTGCCTTTCAAGCTCCTTCTTCCTCTTGTCACCGTCACCCCGCTCATTTCCAGCGCAGCAGAACAGAGAAGGAATGCGGTGCCTTGGGGCTCAGCAAAGCTAAGAGCTTGTTGCATTAGGCAGCCGCTGATTGGCCTGAATTATGTAAGAGCAAAGCGAAGCGGCCGGGAGCTGACTGCTCTGATACCAGCAGCAATCAGCTCCCCAGCTAAGCGCCTGCGGGTCCCATCCCCACTGGGTCCCAGGTTAGGGGTGGGGGGAGTAGGGATGGGTGCTTGGTCCCACCCACAGCCTGCCCTAGCACTGCGTCACGCATGGGTGGGAAGGTCACCGTGCTGCTGTGTTGGCATCTATGAAGCCTGCCCCAGCTTTGCTCTTCACCCACCCCTGCCACACACATCATCCCCATTGCTCTTGTGTGGGCTACAGAAAGCTTGCCCACGGAGGGAACCTCCCAGAGTGCCAGCTCAGCCTTGGCATGAGCAATGAGGAGTGTGGTTCTGCCAGTCTAGGTGATGAACCTTCTCCCTGGCCCACCACTGTCCACCACCAAGAAGTGCCCTCTGCCAATGGTCTCACCCTGCCTGGGCATTGGGGTCACCAGGGCAGGAGGGAGCTGCAGCATGAAGAACTTTGCTGTGAGGGTGGCAAAGCCCTGGAGAAAGCTGCCTAGAGAGACTGTGGAGTCTCCTTCTCTGGACACTTCCAAAACCCACCTGGGTGCCTTCCTGCCACAGGTGACCCTGCTCTGGCAGGGAGCTTGGACTGGATGACCTCCAGAGGTCCTTTCCAACCTTTCTATGGTTCTGTGATTCTGTGGTGATCTACAGCTCTGCTCTGGCAAGCAGCAATTCCAGCCTGGTGCACATGGAAAACCATGGGATGCAGCATAGTCACAGAATGGGTTGAGTTGGAAGCGAGCTCAAAGATCACTTACAGATCTG
This sequence comes from Pogoniulus pusillus, assembly GCF_015220805.1. NCBI lineage: Eukaryota > Metazoa > Chordata > Aves > Piciformes > Lybiidae > Pogoniulus > Pogoniulus pusillus. The sequence continues at coordinate 4,878,641 of NC_087299.1, forward strand.
TGAGCTCAGACTGCCTGGGAGGTGAGAGGCTTTGCCTGCACTTTCCATCATCTCACCAAGGACTTTGGACTCACTCACAGATTCCCAGATTGCATCGGGTTGGAAGGGAGCCTTGAAGGTCATCTTGTCCAACCCCCCTGCAGTGGGACACCTCCAAACCAGATCAGGCTGCCCAGGGCCACAGCAAGTCTGATCTTGAATGATGTCTCCAGGGATGGGGTGTCTCAAGCAGATCCCTAAGCAGATCCCTGAGCAGCCTGTTCCAGTGGCTTACATCTCATCACCTCGGTGTTTGCTAAGCAGGGTAGTTCCCCTTGATCTCTTGTGCTCCGTAAAATAAGGTGGCCCATGACCTTCCCTGATGATCTGGCTTTGATCAATGCCAGGGAACAATGCACATCTCATTGGGTTTTATTGCCCTTCTCCTGCAGTGACAGAAATGCTGTCTCAGATCATTGCACTTAACCCACTGCCAGCCCGCGCAGTAAATTAGCAGCTCCTGCCTGGACCTTTCCACTTGGCAGGGGTCTGGGCAGGCAAGCTCCGTGTCCAGGCAGCCAGGTGAAAGCCAGGCTGGAGGACTCCACGATTGCTTTAACCTCAGCTTGTAATTTACCGCAGCAAATCTTCTCAGCAAGGGAACATCGCCGCGGCCGCCCCACGGCCTCTGCCTCCGCCAGGTACAAAGCCAGGCGGGGGGAAATCTCTCCTGGCTCTCTCCGTGCCAACAGCTGAGTCATTTCAGCGGTGAGATTTACACAGGCGGGCACAAATTGGACACCGGTGCTGAGAACGCTGAGTTGGAGCCAACAGAAAAATCAGCCCCCGATTGTTCCGCGGTGGCTCCGCGATTATGCATCAAGGGCATTGTCTTGGGTGAGACAATTCCTCCTCTGAGCTCATCCCCGAGATGCCATCAGAGAAAAGCAGCAAATTCTTGCCCATTGTTCGGGCTGGCGGCAGCGCACACAACAACCCTGCAGATTGTGGCGCCTCCCAGCTCGGCTGTTTGAGGACCTGAACAATGTGGTGAGAGACAAAGGCTGGGAGCGAGGCTGCTACCCGCACCGAGCCCTCGCCGAGTGCGGCTGCGGGCAGCCGAGCTGGAGCTGCAGATGGCTCTGGCCACCCTGGCTCTGACCGCTTTCAGGATGGCTGCTCTGGAGCTGGGGGATGCACCCCGGGCACAATCCCGTCCCTCCTGCCAGGCCCTCCTGCACTTGGCAGGATGCTGGGCACAGCAGCCGGCACCCTGGGAGGAGTTTTACAGGCAGCGCGATGCCCAGATGATGCTCAGAGGACTCATCTGCAGCGAGGGTGCTGGAGCTGAACTGGCACAAACCGGGAAGTGAGAGAAGCTGGGTCATGGTGCTGTGAATTCCTGAGTCTTCTGCCTGGGCTGCTCAGCAGAGGAGCTCTAATGCCAGAGTCTTGCTCACAAGAAATAAAACATGAGCGCAAAAAGCCCAGGCCAGGGGCACTGATGTGCCCTGCAGCAGTGATGGTGTGAGCAGGCTGCAGGGTCCCCCATGGGCCAGGGCTGGGGGTGCCCACAGACACTGATGTGCCCTGCAGCAGTGATGGTGTGAGCAGGCTGCAGGGTCCCCCATGGGCCAGGGCTGGGGGTGCCCACAGACACTGATGTGCCCTGCAGCAGTGATGGTGTGAGCAGGCTGCAGGGTCCCCTGTGGGGCAGGGCTGGGGGTGCCCACAGACACTGATGTGCCCTGCAGCAGTGATGGTGTGAGCAGGCTGCAGGGTCCCCTGTGGGGCAGGGCTGGGGGTGCCCACAGACACTGATGTGCCCTGCAGCAGTGATGGTGTGAGCAGGCTGCAGGGTCCCCTATGGGCCAGGGCTGGGGGTGCCCACAGACACTGATGTGCCCTGCAGCAGTGATGGTGTGAGCAGGCTGCAGGGTCCCCCATGGGGCAGGGCTGGGAGTGCCCCAGGAACCTGGTGTCTGCAGGGTCTTGTCCTTCCAACCCTCAACTGCTTTGCCCAGCTCTACTCCCCGCGCTCAACATCCTTCATTCCCTTTTCATCACACTTCAAAACCAAGGTAAAGACTTAAAAGCAAGCAGAGGAAGCAGCCAACAAAGACACAAGAGCTCTTTTGATCCTCCTCTGCGAGCAGATTAGGAACCAGTTCCTAATGGAAAACGTTCAGGGGACAACGCTGCAGGGAAAAGCTAGAGAAGAGCTGGGACCAGCAGCAGGAGAAGAGGAAATGGCCTCGAGTTCCACCAGGGGAGGTTTAGGTTGGACACGAGGAACAACTTCTGCCCCTTGAGGTGGTACTGCTGGGTTCATGGCTGAACTGAGTGATCTGAAACCTCTTCCACCCAAAACCATTCTCTGGATCTATGATTTCAGACAGGGAAATCTATGGGGATGGCCAGGAGGTGGAGTGGGGGCCATGCCCTCTGGCAGGCTGCCCACATCACTGTTACCTGTCTGAAGCTGCTTCAATGAGAGTTGAATCTGCATGGAGGAGGAGTAAGAGGAGAAGGAAGAAGGAGGAGAAAGGAGAAGGAGAAAGAGGAGAAGGAGGAGGAGAGGGAGGAGGTGGCACAAACTGACTCTCACACGCACACGGTGGGCACAGGGCTGGTGTGGGAGCAATGCAATCACTGCCAGCTGTCCTCAATGCCCCTTCCCCTTGAGAGCTACTCACCAGCTCTCCTATCTTCCCATCTCCACCACACACAAGCCCCAAGTGCCACCTGGGGTCATGCTTTTGAGCAGCAGGGTTTAGAAGAACCAAATGCAGAAGCTGGCAGGAGGAAGCTGCCCACAGCAGCAGCACTCCTGGGCAGCTGGATGGAGCCTGCCCCTCCAGAGCAGCAGGGCAGCAAACAACCCCAGGGTCTCCCTGCTGCTGGCCAGGCACAGCTCAGCACTCCCAAAGCACTCACAGATGGGAGCTTGCTCTACAGCCACAGAGCTGCAGCTGGCATGCCCAGGCCTGGCACTGGTGGCTTGATGCCACTGCACCTCACACTGAGTGCTGTCAGGGACATCTGAGTGGTGTCAGGGACATCATCTGCCCCTACCCCCCCTTCCCCTCCCCCATTCTGATTTGGCTTCCATCACAATGCTCTGCACAGTGACTCCAGCTTCTTCCAAAGCCACCCATGGTATCTGCAAGCTGCTTTTGGCCCAGGACCACTGTAGGGCTCGTGGTCCCAAGGCACATCCCAGCCCTGTGCTGCAGCTCCATGGAGTCTGTCCCTGTGCCACTCCCCCAGTGCCAACGCTTTCAGCAGTGCGGTGCTGGTTAGCCCCAGCATGCTGCTCCTCAGGCTTCACTCTGCTGGCAAACCCGGGCAGCAATCTTTGCCACCACGTGAGAGGCAGCAAAAGAGCAGAACAGGCTCAGCTGCCTCCTCCAAGCTGAGCCTGGGGCTGAGGAACATGGAAACCATGCAAGGAAAGCAGAGAGAGCTGGGGCTGGAGCTGGCAAAGCCACCCCGCAGGGTGGCGGCTGCTCGCTCAGCACCAAAGGAAGGGCTTTGCTCTGCTGGCAGCCTGGCAAAGGCACCGTCCCCATCACCATGTGCCAGCCTCAGCAGGGACACAGCCAGCAGCGTGCCCCAGCAGCAGGGAGAGGAGCTGCCGCTTCCCCCAGCCTCGCTGTGTGCCTCTGACACTTCACCTCGGCAGCTTGGATTCCAGCACTCACCCAGCAGGACGGGCTTGAACTGGGAGCATCCTGTGACGATTTGCTCAAAGCTGGCTCCCGGGAGGTCAGGACACGCAAATGCCAGCGGGCACCCAGCCAGCACCCAGCCAGCAGCTGCCCCTCCAGCAGCAAATGCATCCTCCCTAGGCAGGGTGAGTCAGCAGGGACTCCATCTAGCCACCGGGCTGCAAATCATCCCTGTCCTCTGCTGACCCTCGTCGAGGAATTACCAACCCCAACCCCCCCTCCCCACTCCTGCTCCAAAGAGAGCTCCCAGACAGACATAATGGCCCAGTTAGATCCATTCATTAGATTATTAATTAATACGTTTGATTGGTTTGGTTAGAGCCATCTCTGCTAATTTTAAGAGGAGGAGGCTTAGCAAAGAGCATTGCATTAAAGCAGCCTGGACCCGAGGGCTCGTTCTGCTGGCTGTGGATGTTACAGCTCTGCTGGGATGGCAGCAGGGAGGGGCGGGGAAGGCATTAATGGTCCCATTCCACAAATGGCATGGAGGGGACTTAATGACTTGGTGCAATAACGCTCTGAGAGCTGGCAAGGGTAAGATAATGGACTGGAAAAATCTCTGGTTATTGACACTTTTTTTTCCCCTCATTGTTTGCATTCCTGCAGGCTTGAAGCTCCTCGGCGTGCTGGGAGGCGCAGGATGAAGATTGAGGCTGTGGCCAGCCTGATCTAGGGTAGGGTGTCCCTGCCCACGGCAGAGGGGCTGGAACTGGCTGATCCTTGTGGTCCCTTCCAACCCTGACTGATTCTATGAGACCCTTCTCTGGTCGCCCACATGGCAAGGAGGGGACTTGGCTCTCACAGAATGGCATCGAGTCCAACGTGGGGTCACCCAGGGCAAGTCACACAGCAACACATTCAGACAGATCCTGAGAGCCTGAGGAGGAGGGGAGGGCTACAAAGATGCTGAGGGGCTTGGAACATCTCTGTGATGAGCTCCTGACCCTGCTTTCTGCTCCCTTGTGTGCCCAGGAGGCCTGTGGACAACCCACAGGCCTGTGCCTTGTGGACAGCCCAAAGCTGGCTCCTTCTGTGCCTGCCCAGGAGTGCTGGCTGAGCCCAAGGGCAGGCAGTATTCAGCAGAGTGTCCCAGCAGCCTCCCAGCACAGTGCCCAGGCTCTCAACACCAGCCTCTGGCAAGCAGAGGCTGCCAGCTCTGCCTGTCTGCAGGTCCTCAGAGCCATCTGATCATCTCCTGACAAAACATTGAGCCCTCCCAAAGACACACTGCTGCAGGCTAAGAAATAAAACCCCAGTAAAGATGCCACGATCTGGAGCTTCATCATCTCTCATTACACAAGGAGATGGCACAGATTTGTCCCCTGGAGCCCCAGATGCATTTCTCAGACCCATTCAGAGTGTGGCTTTATTGCCAGCACTTGTGCCCAGGCTGCATCCCCACAGAACCACCAGGCTCTGCTTCCAGGCTGCTCCTTGCCCAAGCTCCATCAGCAGAAGCAGGCAATCACCAAGCTGGATATCTCCTGCCTGTGCCACCCTGGTGCTCCTCATGCCTTCAGAAGATTAGCAAAGCTCCAGCATCACAGGGGTTATTTTCTAACACACCCTCCACCCAATCCCCCCAAAGGACTCCAACACCACCGAGATCCAGCAGCAGGCACAAACAGGGGCTTGGCTCTTTTCAGCTTCCAAGTGTGGGGTTATAAAGGAAAGAAATTGAAGCTTGAGGAGAGCAGATTGAGGCTGGAGATTAGGTTGAAATTCTTTAGAGTGAGTGTGAGGAGACACCGGCACAGGTTGTCCAGGGAGGCTGTGGATCACAGGATCACAGAATGTGATCAAAGATCCACAGCCTCCCTGGAGGTGCTCAGGGCCAGGCTGGATGAGGTCTTGAGCGACCTGGGCTGGTGGGAGGTGTCCCTGCCCATGACTGGGGGTTGGCACTGGCTGAGCTTTAAGGTTCCTTCCAACCCATTCTGTGAGCCCTTGGCTGCTTCCCTCAGCAGGTCAGTAGCAGCAGGGTCAGGAAATGCTTTCCCAGCCCTGTCTGGGATGGCTGTGGGCAGGAGGCTGTTGGAGCTGGAGCCACCCAGAGCTGTGTGAAAGCAAATGGAGGGGTGGGAGATGTCTGCAGAGCCCCAGAGCTGTTAGTGATATGGCACTTGTGGTAATTGTTCCTTTGGAATCTCATGCACTGGTAATTATTGCTCTGCTAATTTCCTTCCTCACTATTGTGATAGGTGGCTTCACCTCTCTCTGTCTCCTCCTCACACAAACCTCCCATTAGCATTCCCCTAATCCAATTATCCCCATCCTGCAGCTGAGACAAGCCAAGAGCAGCCCGGAGCACAAGATCACGGTGCCATGGCTGCCGTTCCACACCTCCTGCCTTTCACGCTGCTTATGCTGCCACGAGTGGTGGCACAGGAGGGTGGTGCAGGGACCTGGTGCAGCCTCCTGATAAGCTGCAGGACACAGCCAGGAGGAAGAGGAGGGCTTGGTGGGCACTGCTGGTGGGAAGAGTGAAGGAGCATCCTGCTGCCCACCAGAGTGGGCTGGAGGTGAGGCTGTGTGGGACTACATCCAGCTCAGAACGGGAGGTCCTGCGACCTTCTCCATCCAGCCCAACAAAGCCAGCAGCTCCCAGCCTCCCATCCCCTCAGCTTGTTTTGCCTGCTGGAAACTGGAGACAGGAGGAGTAAGGTGGGAGGAGGGAGGGGGCGTGTGGAAGACTAATTGCAGCTCCACCTCGGGACTGTGGGTGCTGCAGGCAGTCGAGATGGAGAGAAGTCATTTCCAACTGCAAATTGGTAAGCAGGTCCTTAATGTTAGCTGCGGAGCTCCAGAAAACAGAGCAGCCTGCCGGGACACCTCCTCACGGCGCTGGGATGCAGCCAGGCAGGGAGCAGGCTGAGCCCAGGTTGCAGCCAGCATGGTGATGCTGCTGACCCTGCCACGGCTCCTGCCACGATGCTCCTGAGATGGTGCCCACAGAGGGCTCCGCGGATGCTCGCAGAGGGTTTCATGCAACTGTTTAACAGCAGTGTTTAAAGAGGAGTTGCCATGGCAACTGCCACCCGGGAGGCTTTTGCGCATGGGTACAGGGAGATGCCTGTGCTCTGCGTGCCCAGCCGTGGCACTGCGGCCCTGCCACCATCCCGCGGTGCCCGCGCTCCGTCATGGGCATACCTCTGGTGGCTGCTGTTGGGGACCTGTGCCCCAGAGGGCTCTTTCAGCCAAGCTGGCAGTGAGGTGGCCACAAGTGACCCACAGCTCCAAGCATGCCCTGCTCTTGCCTGAGTAGTGCCTTCCTCTAGCAAACTCCTGCTTTCTCTCCAGCTGCCTGCGATGGGCAGAGCAGGCAGCAGCTTGCACTCTTCGTTAAGCAGGCACCTGGCTGTGCGTGGTCCAAGAGCATCCTGGTGTAAGGGTGACCTGGTGCAGGAGTGACCTGGTGCAAGGGTGACCTGGTGCAAGGGTGACCTGGTGCAGGAGTGACCTGGCACAGGAGTGACCTGGTGCAAGGGTGACCTGGTGTAAGGGTGACCTGGTGCAGAAGTGACCTGGTGCAGGAGTGATCTGGAGCAAGGGTGACCTGATGCAGAAGTGACCTGGTGCAAGGGTGACCTGGTGAGCAAGGGTGATCTGATGCAGGAGTGACCTGGCACAGGAATGACCTGGTGCAAGGGTGACCTGGTGTAAGGGTGACCTGGTGCAGGAGTGACCTGGAGCAAGGGTGACCTGGTGCAGGAGTGACCTGGAGCAAGGGTGACCTGGTGCAGGAGTGACCTGGTGCAAGGGTGACCTGGTGCAGAAGTGACCTGGTGCAGGAGTGATCTGGTGCAAGGGTGACCTGGTGCAGGAGTGACCTGGTGTAGAAGTGACCTGGTGCAAGGGTGACCTGGTGCAGCTACTCTGGGCACGGTGGCATCAGGTAGGGAAGCGCTGTGACCTCGTGTGCTGCCTCAGTAGCTGAGCTGCCAACCAAGAGGAGATCTGTGGCAGCACTAAAAGCAATCCCAGGGTTTTTTGGGGGGGCTTTTGGCATTTCATCTCCCTTCCAAAATGAATAATTTATCCCAGGCTTTATTGGAGCCCAGAGTTATACAATAAATGCTCCATGCAAACACGCTCACATATTTCAATGTTAATATCTCTCCAGTGAATTTCCCTGGCAGGCCCAGCCAGGCTGGGATTGCCACATTGCTTATTTACGTAAAATATCATAATCTCACTTTTATTTGCATTTCTGAAGTGCCATTAGGGTGATTTGGAGCATACGAACCCAGCCAGTTGATTGCAGCTGCAGCTACTGGTCCAGGCTAGGAAATGACTTTCAGGGCTCCGAGGCGAGAGGTGGCCAAGAGCCAGAAGGAGGAGTTGGCTCCGTGGGAGCACGGCAGGCACGGGGAGGCGGGTGGGGGGTGCAGGAGAGGAGCATCTGGGTGCTTGCGAGGGGCGGTGTGTGCGCGGGGGGCGGAGCAGATGGCGCTGGGAACAGGCTGCGTGGCACTGCCGGGAGCTGCCAGGCTGAGCCATCCTCCTGCCGTGCCCCGGGCAGCGGAGCCTTGCAGGAGCTGGAATCCGAGAGACAGCTCTTGCAAGGAGCAGGGCAGCAGCTTTCAGCAGCAACCTCCACCCCGTGCTCGGGAGTGATTTCTGCCCTTCCCAGCTAGGTGAAGCTGTACCCACCTGAAATGATTTCGCTGCTCAAACCCCACTCGCAGCCTCCCGAGACTAATTACCTTCTTCCTGCGCTCGCATCGTTTACATTCCAGTCAGTTTAGGGGCCCTGTGATGTTTTGGAAGGAGATGGAAAACGGAGAGGCAAAAATCTTCTAAGCAAATGGCTTGGAAGCAGGCTGTGAGAAGATGAGTGTGGTGAGCACAGCCTTTTGGGGCTGGCTTTGATCCTCCTTCCTGCCACGGTTAGGACAGGGAGGGGACAGAGGGCAAAGTGTCCCTCAGGTGGTTGCTTGGCACTGTTTCATCTGCAGAAGAGGAACAGAGGCTCCTCCAAAGCCCCTTTGGAGCCTCCAAAGAGCAGTGACAAGCACCAGCTCGGTGCTGCTGTGCCTGTCTGAGTCCAGCTGTCTGCTGCAGACAGATTTGTGCTCGCAGCAGAGGCAGCCTGAAGACAGGCACAAATGATTTCCAAGTTGTTGCTTTGTGCACTGCTGTCTTCATCCAGGCTGGCTGCTGCTGGGGCTTTCTGCTCTTGTCTCTGTGATTTGAGGCTCTCTTTAAAGCTCAGAGATTGTGCAGCCACAGGTCCTGGTGATGGAGAGGAGAGAAAGGGCTCCATACAGCCAGGATGCCCACTGGCAGGAATTCTGCTTTGCTCTGCTCCAAAGCAGGACATGGAAAGGGTTTTCCAGCATCTGTGCCTGCCACTCAGCCCTCCAGACTCCAGCATTTAAAGCAAGTTCTCATCTGCTTTTCTTCTCTCCCTGCTAACTCCATCTGGAGCCAACGATCCAGTTGGAAGCTTGCCTTGCTCATGTGGCCAGGAGTGACAGATCCACAGAGCAAAGGTGGTTGGGATGTCCCCTGTGCCATGGCTGGGTGGGCAGCAGCCCCCCTGGGCACATACAGTTGTGGGTACCACAGCTCTCTGGGGAGTAGGAACTTCAAATCTCTCAGGTGAGCTCAGCAGGAGGAATTGCAATGAGAAGCAGGAAAGCTTCTTGGAGAAAATTAACTGAATGTGGGAAACAGTTGCAGGTGTGGAGAGCCAAATGCATGGAGGGGAGGGGAGAGGAACTGCTTCAGAGCAGGCCTGGAGTGGCTGCTGCCAGTTGTGCTGCTCCTTCTTCCTGCTATTTTCACTTAAAACTGCTCTGAGTTGGAGAGCTTGTGAGGGAGGGCTTCAGCTCACCCAAAGGCAAGCTCAGAGCCACCTGGTGTGCTCTGGAAGACCTCAGCAGGCCTTGGTTGGCTGGGCAAACCTGGCACCTAGCTTGGTGAGCTGCTTTAATGGCAGTGCTGTGATTTCAGGAGAGCCACAAACTGCTGCTCCTCTGCAACTGTAGGAGCTGGGGCTGCTCCCAGAGCACAGGGCCAAGGTGCTGGCACAGGCAGGGCAGGGAATGTGGGGTCAGCTGGCATGCTTCGTGGGCTGAGCTGGATCACAGAGCCACAGAATCAACCGGGTTGGAAAAGATGTCTGAGATCATTGAGTCCAACCTATCATCTAACCCTTCTAATTAACTAACCCATGGCATCAAGTGTCTCATCCAGCTTCCTCTTAAACACCTCCAGGGACAGTGACTCCACCACCTCCCCAGGCAGCCCATTCCAGTGCCGATCACTCTTGCTGTGAAGAACTTCCTCCTAACAGCCAGCACAGACCTGCCCTGGCACAGCTTGAGGCTGTGTCCTCTTGTTCTGGTGCTGGCTGCCTGGCAGCAGAGCCCAACCCCATCTGGCTACAGCCTCCCTGCAGGCAGCTGCAGACAGCAATGAGCTCTGCCCTGAGCCTCCTCTTCTGCAGGCTGCACACCCCCAGCTCCCTCAGCCTCTCCTCACAGGTCTGTGCTTCAGCTTCCTCCCCAGCCTTGCTGCCCTTCCCTGGGCACCTTCAAGCACCTCAACATCTTTCTTCAATTGAGTGGCCCAGAACTGGACACAGCACTCAAGGTATGGCCTAACCAATGCTGAGCACAGGGGCAGAAGGACTGCTCTGGTCCTGCTGGCCACACTATTCCTGATCCAGGGATACTGAGCAGCATCAATGGATCAGAGGAGGGGCTTGCAACTCTCTTAAACCTCGGGAATGCCTCTCCTCTGCACACTGGGATTTGCAGGGACCCTCACATCAGCATTAAAGGGCTGTGGGAGCTGGGAGCAGCATTCACTGCACTGCAGTCCTCCTGCCTCTTGTCTGAGGGAAACGAGCTGCATTTCCCCCTTTTAATCTCAGGGTCATGCTGGCCATCACTGTCCTTGCACTGCAAAGCAGCTGCAGCCAGAGCCCTTCCTCGGGGGACCCTGCTCCATGCTGCCTTCAGAGCTCTGCTTTGCAAGAAGCACCTCAGAGAAGCCTCAGCTCCAGAAAAGCTCCTCCCACCCCATGGACAGGCAAAGGCAAGAGAGACCTTTGGTGCTGTGCTCACTGCTTGGCTTGGATCAGTGTTTTCAGGCCGTGGGAGAAGGTCCCCACTCTGAAGAGCCCTGCTCTGGGTGAGCTGGGTGGCCAGGGGAGCACTGGAGGTGCTACAGGCTGGGTGGCAGCAGGGCAGGGGAGAACTGCCAGCTGGAGACTTTGGGCAGTGCTTTGCAGCACCCGGGGCCAGGTTTCCTTAGCATTAACATGAGCTGTGTGCAGCTCTGGAGCAAATGAAGGACAGGCAGAGTTGGGGCTGTGCAGCCTGGAGAAGAGAAGTCTGCAAGGAGACCTTAGAGCAGCCTTCCATACCTGAAGGTGCTCCAGGAGATCTGGGGAGGAACTTTTGACCAGGGCTGGAAGTGCCAGGATGAGGGACAACGTTTTGAGACTGGAGCAGAGATGATTTAGGTTGGGCATCAGGAGAAAGTTCTGCACAATGAGAGTGGTGAGACACTGGAACAGGTTGCATTGAGGCTCCACTCCTGGAGACATTCAAGATCAAACTGGATGGGCTCCTGAGCAATGTGATCTAGTTGGAGGCATCCCTGCTGACTGCAGGGTTGGACAAGATGTCCTTTGATGCCCTCCAACCTGATGCCTTCTCTGACTCTATTTTGGCTGCTGCCTCTGCCAGAGCAGGAATGGTCCCGAAATCTTTATTGATGACCTGGACCAGGGGATTGAGTCCAGCATCAGTAAGTTTGCAGATGACACCAAGCTAGGAGCAGGTGTTGATCTGTTGGAATGTAGGAGAGCCCTGCAGAGGGACCTGGACAGGCTGGATGGGTGGGCAGAGGCCAATGGGATGATATTTAACAAGGCCAAGTGCAGGGTTCTGCACTTTGGTCACAACAACCCCAAGCAGTGCTACAAGCTGGGGACTGAGTGGCTGGAAAGCAGCCAAGAGGAAAGGGACCTGGGGGTACTGATAGATAGTAGCTGAAGATGAGCCAGCAGTGTGCCCAGGTGGCTAAGAGAGCCAATGGCATCCTGGGCTGGCTCAGGAGCAGTGTGGGCAGCAGGACAAGGGAGGTTCTTGTGCCCCTGTGCTCAGCACTGCTCAGGCCACCTCTGGAGTGCTGTGTCCAGTTCTGGGCTCCTCATGTCAAGAGAGATGTTGAGGTGCTGGAAGGTGTCCAGAGAAGGGCGACAAAGCTGGTGAGGGGCCTGGAGCACAAACCCTCTGAGGAGAGACTGAGGGAGCTGGGGGTGTGCAGACTGGAGAAGAGGAGGCTCAGGGCAGAGTTCATTGCTGTCTACAGCTACCTGAAGGGACATTGTAGCCAGGTAGGGGTTGGTCTCTTCTCCCAGGCAACCAGCAATAGAACAAGGGGACATAGTCTCAAGTTGTGCCAGGGAAAGTCTAGGCTGGATGTGAGGAGGAAGTTGTTGTCAGAGAGAGTGATTGGCATTGCAATGGGCTGCCCAGGGAGGTGGTGGAGGCACCGTCCCTGGAGGTGTTGAAGCCAAGGCTGGCTGGGGCACTTAGTGCCATGGTCTGGTTGATTGGCCAGGGCTGGGTGCTAGGTTGGACTGGATGATCTTCAAGGTCTCTTCCAACCTGCTTGATTCTATGATTCTATGAAAGTTGCTGCTGTAGTGGAATGAAAAGTTCTCTCCAATCCTGCAGGGATTTGGCAAAGATGCTGGCACAAAAATAGTTTGTAATGAGCTTTAAGACATCTTAATGAAGAGAAGTATAATTATTATTACCGAGTTCAATTACAGCCCTTGGATTACAAACATTCTCCCACAATCCCTCCAGCAAGAAATGCATCTGGGCTCTGCCATTCAATAACCTGCACGTCAAGGGGAGGGGAGAGGATTAAACCAGAGAAGAAAGAATTGCTTCAACTTGACTCTAGTGGCCCCCTCGCCTCCTCCTGCCCAGCTCCCCATGCTCTGAGGAGAAGAATCCCTGCTCAGCACAGTGCACTGGGGAGAACAATACTTGCTGGGAAACTGGTGCTTGGCTCCCTTCCAGCAGCAGTTGCCACGTTACTGGAATTTAATAAACTCCTTGCTGAAATATTGATGGAAGTGCACACCTGGACATTTCTCTTCCCCAAAGATGCAACCTAGGCACTTCTGAAGGGGTTTTTCCTTCCCTGGCTCCTGAGCAGAGGGATAGAAGTGAGGGGGTTGCATGTTTGCCTGCACAAGAGCGTGACGGAAAGCACGGAGCAGGGGGAGAGTGCAGCTGTGGATGTAGAGCTGAGCCAGGGGTCAGGGGCTGGGCAGGCTGCAGGCTGAGTGCAGGGAGCTTGGCCTTGGCCATGCAGGGGAGATGTCAGGCTGTGGTAACAACAGCCTTGCAGAGCAGCAAGGGCTGGTGGAGCTGGCCATGTGCCTCTGAGGAGGTTGCCTCTGGAGAGCTCAGAGGGAAGGGGATGCTGCGTGCTGAGCGATGGGGGCCCTGCATCTCCTCCACACCCGTTAAGGAGAGGACCAACCTGGCATGGATGCTGGAGCCACCCAGGGTCAGAGCAGCATTGCTGGTTTTGGCACCGCTGGAGAGGAGCCTGCTGGTGGCCAGGAGATGCTGCAGGGAGTCTGTGGCACAGCACTGCCACCTGGGCAAAAGGGGCTGCTCCCTGGGCTGCTCAAGGCCAGCCGGAGCAGGGAGTCCAGCACAGCTCTAACAAGGGATGAGGCACTGACTGGATGAGGCACTGACTGGATGAGGCACTGACTGGATGAGGCCCTAACTGGATGAGGCACTAACTGGGTGAGGCACTAACTGGGTGAGGCACTTAGTGCCATGGTCTAGTTGATTGGACAGGGTGCTAGGTTGGACTGGATGATCTCGGAGGTCTCTTCCAAGCTGGTTGATTCTATGCTTCTATGATTGCTGCTTTCAACCCTAACACCTGAAACCCTCCTGAGATCAAAGTGCACCCAGCTGAGCAGAGGAGCTCGGTGCCGTGGTGGTTGCTCCGCAGGGCGCAAGCCCAGGTGAGTGCACGGGCAGGGAGGCTGCGAGAGCAGCGCTGCTGGTACGGTGCCAGCTGCCTTTGCGAGCGCTGCCTGGCAGCTTGGCTCCTTTCTTCTGCCTGAAGCAGGCTGACAAAACCAGCCCCACGCTCATTGTAGCAGCTCCTTAAACATCCCCATTGTCTGCAGACAGCGGTTGTCTGCTGCTCCGGCTGTCTGCGGATGACAGAGCTGAGGGCTGTTTAACTTCCCTCAGAACCTGCTCTCTGAACGCAGCTCCTGGGCAGCCTCAACCTCCTCAAACCTCCCCTCCCTCGCTTGCTTTTACGCCGTTTCAGGGCCGCCTTTTGATCCCGCCGGCTGTAGGAAGCTTGTTCGTGCTGTGAACCCTGTCTCTTTGTTCCCGCGGCCGTGCTCCCCGTGGGGAAGCCTTTGTCCCAATAATCTGAGAGTCCCCGAAGAGCCGAGGGCTGCTGGCTTTGCTTTCTGCCTGCGGTGGCAGCGAGGGTCGTGGGTTTATTCCGCTGCTGGCTGCTGGCTTTCTATTCGTGTAGCCTCGCATCCAATCAAAGAGTCACAACACCACCCCTGGTGTGGCAGCCACAGCTCCTGGCCGCTGCGTGGACATCTGAGGCAGAGGTATTTTTAGTTGAAAGGGATACCCAGCGAGGGTTATTTTGTGAAGCAGGTCCAGCAGGCACGGAAAGAAGAAGCTAACACAGAAACTTCAGCCGGGATCTGACAGGGATGGAATCACAACAGCCCTGCCTCTGACTGCTGCATCTCTGCCCTGGGCCTGGGCTGTGCTGGCATCCCCAGAGCAGGCACAGAATGCCTGGTGCCAGCTCAGCTCCACAGCGCATGGCACAGTGCTGTGGCAAGCAGTGCCCAAGTCCAGAGAGCAGCCTGCACTACCACAGACTTGCCCTGGGTGCAGAAGGAGGTGAGGAGAGTGATAGGAAGAAGCAGCAGTCAAATTTCCAGCTCTATGGCAATGTTTGTGCTGCCAGGACACTGCTCAGCTCTCTCCTAGGGTTTATCTCACTCTGACTGTTCAGACTCTGAGCCCTGGCAGCACACAGATGAGCCCTAGAAACTTGCTGCTTGTGAAGGAGCTCTCAGGTGAAGCCTTTGTGCCCTCAGATGATGAATCAGGCTCTGAAGTGCAGCTGCTGCACACCAGGAGGGGTCTGGGCAGTCCCACCAGAGGCTCTTTGCAGCACGAAGCAGAGTGGGTGGCAAGCAGGCGGCTGACCCTGCGAAGATGATTTCAGCGCTGGGGAGTTGTGTAACGGAGCTGCTCCAGAGGAGGCAGCACACAGGAGATCCAGCCGCCAGCGGGGGCGGCGCCAGCTGCCATGCGGGAGCCCTCGGTCAGCCTGGCACATAGGAGCCCTTGGTCAGGCTGGCATGTGAGAACCCCTGGCCAGGCTGCTATATGGGAACCCTCGGTCAGGCTGGCATGTGGGAGCCCTTGGTCGGGCTAGCATGTGGGAACCCTCAGTCAGTCAGGCTGGCACATAGGAGCCCATGGCTAGGCTGGCATGTGGGAACCCTTGGTTAAGCTGGCATGTTGGAACCCTCAGCCAAGTTGGCATGTGGGAGCCTTCAGTCAGGCTGCCATGTTGGAACCCTCAGCCAAGCTGGCATGTGGGAGCCTTTGGCCAGGCTGGCATGTGGGAACCCTTGGTCAGGCTGGAATGTGGGAGCCCTCGGCCAGGCTGGTATGTGAGAACCCTTGGTCAGGCTGGAATGTGGGAACCCTTGGTCAGGCTGGAATGTGGGAGCCCTCGGCCAGGCTGGTATGTGAGAACCCTTGGTCAGGCTGGAATGTGGGAGCCCTCGGCCAGGCTGGTATGTGAGAACCCTTGGTCAGGCTGGAATGTGGGAGCCCTCGGCCAGGCTGGTATGTGAGAACCCTTGGTCAGGCTGGAATGTGGGAGCCTTCGGCCAGGCTGGCACACAGGAGCCCTCAGTCAGTCAGGCTGGCACATAGGAGCCCTCGGCGAGGCTGGCATGTGGGAACCCTTGCCCAGGCTGTGCCCGGAGCTGGCTGCGCTGCCGCCGCCTGGCGGGGCCGTGCGCGGAGCTGGTCCTGCCGCGCCGCGTTCCCAGGCGCAGCCCAGGCGCAAAGCGCAGCGCCGCAGGACCGCCCGGCGGTTGTCTGAGCGCCGATCCTGCCGCCGCTACAATATTGCTTGCTGTTGCATGAACGGAACATGGCTCCTCTGATTGTTTTTCCCTGCTCTTCGGAGGAGCCCCGCCGGTGGAAGGTGCCCTCCGAGGTACGCTTAGAGCTCTTTACAGGGAACCTCTGGCACCGGCGCTGGATGGTGAAAACAACCCAACAGCCCCGGGCTGTGCTTTTCTTGGCTGGAGCTTGCTGCTCTGATGGAAGGGCTTGGGGAGACTTGACAGGAGGCTGACCTCAGTGGCCTGTTTGTGGTCTTGCCCTAAGGGTTTTCAGCAGTAATCATCTTCTTGCTTGCTTGCTTTCTTGCTGCTTGCTTTCTTTCTCACTTGCTTTCTTGTTCTGTTTCTTTCTCTTTCTCTCTTTGTCCCTTTCTCTCTTTGTCCCTTTCTCTCTTCTCTTTCTCTCTCTTTTCCTCTTTCTTTCTTTCTTTCTTTCTTTCTTTCTTTCTTTCTTTCTTTCTTTCTTTCTTTCTTTCCTTCTTTCCTTCTTTCCTTCTTTCCTTCTTTCCTTCTTTCCTTCTTTCCTTCTTTCTTTCTTTCTTTCTTTCTTTCTTTCTTTCTTTCTTTCTTTCTTTCTTTCTTTCTTTCTTTCTTTCTTTCTTTCTTTCTTTCTTTCTTTCTTTCTTTTTCTTTCTTTCTTTCTTTCTTTCTTTCTTTCTTTCTTTCTTTCTTTCTTTCTTTCTTTCTTTCTTTCTTTCTTTCTCTCCCTCTTTCTTTTTCTCTTTCTTTTTTTCTTTCTTTCTCTCTCTCTCTTCCTCTTTCTTTCTTTCTTTCTTTCTTTCTTTCTTTCTTTCTTTCTTTCTTTCTTTCTTTCTTTCTCTCCCTCTTTCTCTTTTTCTCTTTCTTTTTTTTTCTTTCTTTCTCTCTTTCTCTCTCTCTTCCTCTCTTTCTCTCTTCCTCTTTCTTTCTTTCTTTCTTTCTTTCTTTCTTTCTTTCTTTCTTTCTTTCTTTATTTATTTCTCTTTCTCTCTCTCTTTCTCTTTTTCTCTTTCTTTTCTTCTCTCTTTCTCTCCTTCTCTCCTTCTCTCTCTCTTTCTTTCTCTCTCTCTTTTCCTTCCTTCCTTCCTTCCTTCCTTCCTTCCTTCCTTCCTTCCTTCCTTCCTTCCTTCCTTCCTTCCTTCCTTCCTTCCTTCCTTCCTTCCTTCCTTCCTTCCTAATTTAGAGAGCTACTGAGCTGTGGGAAGGTTCCTGGAGCGGCTCAGACTCTCATCCCTGCAGGAGATGCAGGGTAAAGGAGTCACTTCAGGAAGGTGCTGACAGGTTTACGCTCAGCTAAGAAGATGCTGCCTGCCACAGCTGCCCTCAGTACAGCTTGCCCAAGGAGGTTGTGGATACCT
Source organism: Pogoniulus pusillus (assembly GCF_015220805.1). Taxonomy (NCBI): domain Eukaryota; kingdom Metazoa; phylum Chordata; class Aves; order Piciformes; family Lybiidae; genus Pogoniulus; species Pogoniulus pusillus. The sequence goes on from NC_087299.1 coordinate 4,895,884, forward strand.
TCATAGAATGGCTCAGGATGGAAGTGAGCTCAGAGTTCATCTCCTCTAATCTCCCCACCATGGGCAAGGGCACCTCCCAACTAGACTCAGCTACTCAAGGCCTCATCCAGCATGGCCTTGAACAACCCCAGGGAGGAGGCATCCACAGCCTTCCTGGGCAGCTTGTGCCAGAGTCTCACCATGCTGAAGAACTTCTTCCTAAGATACATCATGTGCTGAGAGGCAGAAAGTCTCCAGAACCAAGAGTGGCCACCCTAAAGCCACCTCCTGCTTTGCTCCTGAGGATCATCCTGTGCTGGGGAGAAGTCTGTCACTCCACCACCATGTCCCCAAGCACCAGATCTGTATGGCTCTTGCACATGTCCAGGGGTCATGATTCAACTACCTCCCTGGGCAGCCCATTCCAGTGCCTGACATGAAGCTCAACAAGTCCTTGGTGGTTGAAACTGCCAACTGGAGCTTCACACCTCCCCAACAGCTTCAGAGCTGGCCTGCACTGCTAACAGGGAGTGCCTAATGTGGTGGGAGCAGAAAGGGGTTGAAACTCCTTATGGGGAGAGTGGTCAGGGACTGGAATAGGCTGCCTGGGGAGGTGATGGAGCCTCCATCCCTGGAGGTGCTCAATGGACAAGTAGATGTGGCCATGGTCTGGCAGGCATGGAAGGGCTGGGTAGAAAGTTGGACTTGATGGTCTCAGAGATCTCTTCCAACCTTAATGGTTCTGTGACCCCCACCCCACCCCAGAAGCAATCTCTGCAGGTGGGTTTTGAGACACCATTACAACCACCTCTCTCTGGAGCCCACCAGCAGGCTGTGAAGGAGCTTGGCTATTTTTAGCAGCAACACAACAGTGGTGGCAATGTAATAAACTTCTCCATCAAATATTTATCCCAGTACACTGCTTAAGTAATTGGAGCTGCTGCTGCAGTGGGCAGGGTGGGTTTATTTTTAATGAGCTTTGTGTAAAACAGCCTCTTCTGTCAGTGCCAGGCATGCCTAGCAGAGGGCTGGGTATGCTCCCAGCCTCTTATCTCCTGTGTCAGATGATGGACAGCAGTCACCAAAATATTGCCTGGCACTGAGCTTGGGCAAGCCTAAGATTTAGTGGCCTGAAGTTGTGCCAGGGCAGGTTTAGGTTGGATATGAGTAACAATTTCTTTGCTGCCAAGAGTGGTGAGGGATTGGAACAGGCTGCCCAGGGAGGTGGTGGAGTCCCCAACCCTGCAGGTGTTCAAGAAAGTTGGGGATGTGAGTTAGGGGCCATGGTGGTGTTGGTTGGTGGTTGGACTGGCTGATTCTGGAGGTCTCTTCCAACTGAACCTTCCAGCTCATAGAATCATGGAATGTCAGGGGCTGGAAGGGACCTCCAAAGCTCATCCAGTCCCAATCCCCCTGCCAGAGCAGGATCTCCTAGATCAGATCACACAGGAACACATCCAGGTGGGTTTGGAATACCTCCAGAGAGGGAGACTTCACAGCCCCCCTGGGCAGCCTGTGCCAGGGCTCTGTCACCCTCACAGGGAAAAAAATCCTCCTCCTGTTTAAATGAAGCTTCCTATGCCTCAGCTTCCACTCAGTGCCCCTTGTCCTGGCACTGGGCATCACCCAGCAGAGCCTGGCTCCAACTTCCTAGCATTCACATTTACATATCGATAACCATTGCTGAGGTCACCTCTCAGGCTGCTCCTCTCCCAGCAGCACAGCCCCAGCTGCCTCAGGCTCTCCTCCTAGCAGAGCTGTTCCATTCCCTTCAGCATCTTTGGGGCTCTGGGCTGGACACTCTCAAGCAGTTCCATGTCCCTCTTGAGCTGGGGGGGCTCAGAACTGAGCACAGAACAGCAGCTCTGCTGCTCCTGCTGCCTTAGGGCATGGCAGCACAACCACTGGTTTTGGCATCTGAGCGTTTGTCCCCCTGCAGGGAGCTCACCTCTACCCTGCCCCAAGGGTACAAGAATCCTCAGACCCCTGTGCAGAACCCAGTGCAAGGACACCCATTGGAATGGGCTGCCCAGGGAGGTGGTGGAGTTGCCATGGCTGGAGGTGTTGAAGCCAAGCCTGGCTGGGGCACTTAGTGCCATGGTCTGGTTGGTTGGCCAGGGCTGGGTGCTAGGTTGGGCTGGGTGAGCTTGGAGCTCTCTTTCAACCTGGCTGATTCTATGATTCTATGACACCCAGCCCTAAGCAAGCAGAATGGAAGAGGGATGAGGTCAGGCACAGGGGCTTGAGCTGCGGGGAGACACTGGCACAGGTTGCCCAGGGAGGCCGTGGATGCCCCTCTCTGGAGGTGTTCAAGGCTAGGCTGGATGAGGCCTTGAGCAACCTGTGCTGGTGGGAGGTGTCCCTACCTTGTATGACCCTTAAGGTCCCTTCCAGCCCAACCCATTCTGTGGTTGTGACTGTGGTTTGCTGGCACTCAGGTCAGAGTGAGGGCAGCAGGGACCTGATTTTTGTTTAGTTTTGAAGCTCAGCAGGCAAATGGAGCTAAGAGTACCCTGGGCTCACACTCTGGGGGCAGTTCAGCCTTGCTGAATGCACTGTGCCTACCTCATCCCACCCAGGCAGCCTGGCAATGCCAGGACAGGCAGATGAGCAACCAGGGAAGAGAAGGGGCAGGGATGGGCTGGAGGAAAAGGGAAGAAGCTGTTCATTGCCAAGATCCATGCCAGCTGAGAACAGCAGACTGCCAGAGCTGCTCCACATAACTGCTCTGGCTCCCTGTGAGGAAATCAAGGCCAAATAAAGGGCAAACTGTGCCACCCCCAGGGAGGGCAAGAAGGCTTGGCAGGGGCTAAGCCTGTCCTGTCATCACTGTGTTCACAGACCACGACAGGCTCCCCGAGCCCCACGCGTGGCTGTGGGCACCACATCGCTGGTCTAACACTGACCCCCAGTGTCTAGCAGCTGGGTAAACCAAGCTGTGCCCAGAGCTGTGCCCAGCTTCACTGCTGCCAGTCGCCGGAGGGGGTGCAAAGCCAAAGGGACGATGGAGCTAGCTGTAAATGAAACCATCGTGTGGGCAGCACAGAGGAAGGAGAGTGGTGGGAGGAGGGTGCCAGGCTGCAAGGCTGCAGTGAGAGCAGCTGCCAGGGAGCTCTACAGGCTGAACTCCTTCACAGCAAGGCTGAGCTGCCCTGTGCCACAGCAGCAGGTTCCTGGCAAGGTGTTGCTGTGGTCCTGGTGGGATGTTTCATGCTGGCAGTGACTGGGGTTGGTGAAGACCTTTAAACATCAACACAGTGAAGGTCCTTGGAAGTGGGGGACCCCTGGGCAAAGCCTAAGGCCGTTTGCAGAGTGCTTTGGATTGCTCTGGAAACTGGGAATTGGCATCAATGGTGAGGGGGATCAGATGGCCAGCAGCAGGCCCAGGGCAGGGCTCTGGCATCTCCAGCTGTACCAGGCACAGGTCAGTGTGGTGCAGCTCCCCAGCCAGGCAAGTATCACAGCAGCGAGAGCGGAGCTGAGCTCTCTATGTCCTGTCTCAGTGTCCCTTTAGCTCCCCACTAATGAATTCCATGTCCTCTCTGTTGCTCTTTCTCACACAGCTCATGGCCTCTGCCCAACTCCCTTAATTAATTTCCTCAGATCCTGCCTTTCCACACTTGGTTCTTGATAAGACAGTGAAAAAAAAAAACCACAAAAGAAGGCTCACAGAGATTTCCCACGTGGCAAGCTGAAAGTTTCCTTCTGTATCAGAAATTCCCCTTAAATCCTCTGCCAGGGCACTCCAGCTCCTGCTGGGAGCACTCCTCAGCCACGACAGTGAAGGGCTTGTTGGGTTTGAGTGGTGGGTGCAGAGACACTCCAGACAGCAGCCTTCAGCAGAGAGCTGCAGCCCCCTCGACTGTTTTGGTTCTAGCTGAGGCGTCAGCTCCTCAGGAGCTCGCCCAGCAGGCAGTGCCCCTGGGAGCTCAGAGCTGGCAGCTCGCTGTCATTACCTGCGTTGGCATGACAACGGCGTTTGACAGGGCACACAGCAGCTCCCAAAGTTGTCTCTTCAAATCCTGACTGAAAGACTAATTCCTGCTGCTGGCACTCATCTGCTGAGGAGGCAGAGGAGGCTGTGGGGAGGAAGGATGCTGCAGTGTGCTCCAGGCAGGGAGAGAGGCTTCCTCTGCCAGTGTTTGGGCAGAGAATCATGGGTTTGGGTTGGAAGGCACCTCCAAAGCTCATCCAGCCCAACCCCACTGCAGCCAGCAGGGACATCCTCCACTAGAGCAGGTTGCTCAGAGCCCTGCCCAGCCTCACCTTGAGTAGGTCCAGGGATGAGGCCACAACCACCTCCCTGGGCAGCTTATTGCAGTGTCCCAGCAGCCTCCTGGTGCTGAACTTGTTCCCCACATCCAATCTCCATCTGCTCTGCTCTCATTTCAAACCATTGCTCTCATCCTCAACCATTGCTCTCATCCTATCCCTGCAGGTGTTTAGAAGCAGTCTCTCTGCAGCCTTCCTATAGCCCACTTCATCTACTGATCCTCCTCCTGCTGTCCCCCCAGCTGCTGCTATGGTGAGGGTGGCAGAGCCCTGGAGCAGGCTGCCCAGGGAGGTTGTGGAGTCTCATTCTCAGGAGACTTTCCAAACCCACCTGGATGTGTTCCTGTGTGCCCTGCCCTGGGTGCCCCTGCTCTGGCCAGGGAGAGGGGATTGGACTCAGCGATCTCTGGAGGCCCCTTCCAACCCCTACCATTGTGTGATTCTGTGAAGAGGAATTTGGCCACCTCTACCAAAAGCAATTTGCCCACAGCAGGAGGAGCCCAGCAGGTGCTGCTGCTCGATGACCTTGCAGCTGACAGCCACGATCCTCACAGGCAGCATCTCCTCTGGCTGCTGTCCCTAGCACGTCACTAACGCTTAGCCAAAGGTGCTGGGGGGATTGCCACAACCAGGGACACTGGGGCAAGTGACAGGCAAGGAGAGGAGGGCTGCAAGGACCTCGTTCACAAGAGGAGCTTTACAGCCTCAGCCTCCCTCCCTGCTCAGGAAGCTCAGCAGCTGCTGCTTCAGCCCTGCCAGCTCGCAGCAGAGGCAGGCAGCTCACCACAGCTCTGGGTTGGTTTTTTTTGTCCCCTCCCTTTTGCCTGCTTAGACTAAAATCATAGACTCATAGAATCAAGAAGGCTGGAAGAGACCTCCAAGGTCATCCAGTCCAACCTATCCAATCAAGATCATCCAGTCCAGCCCTGTCCAATCAACCAGACCATGGCACTAAGTGCCCCAGACAGGCTTGGCTTCAACACCTCCAGCCACACAGGCTCCACCACCTCCCTGGGCAGCCCATTCCAATGCCAATCACTCTCTCTGACAACAACTTCCTAACAACATCCAGCCTAGACCTGCCCTGGCACAGCTTGAGGCTCTGTCCCCTTGTTCTGTTGCTCCTTGCCTGGCAGCAGAGCCCAACCCCACCTGGCCACAGCCTCCCTGCAGGGAGCTGCAGACAGCAATGAGCTCTGCCCTGAGCCTCCTCTGCTGCAGGCTGCACCCCCCCAGCTCCCTCAGCCTCTCCTCACAGGGCTGTGCTCCAGGCCCCTCCCCAGCCTTGCTGCCCTTCTCTGGGCATGTCCTCAACATCTCTCTTGACTTGAGGAGTCCAGAACTGGACACAGCACTCAAGGGGTGTCCTGAGCAGTGCTGAGCACAGGGACAGAAGAATCTCCCTTGTCCTGCTGCCCACACTGCTCCTGAGCCAGCCCAGGATGCCATTGGCTCTGCTGCCCACCTCGGCACACTGCTGCCTCCTCTGCAGCTTCTATCTCCCAGTACCCGCAGATCCCTTCCTGCCTGGCAAGATGCTAACAAAACAGATGCTAACAAAACCCACTCTTTAATATTGTTGGGAAGAAGTCCTCTTTTATGTGGAAATGTGGCTCTAATGTCAACAGTTTGTGCTGCTCTGATTGTCTCCAAGGGCTGCCTGGCTGTTGGCAGTCCCTGCGCAGCCTTTCAAGTGGCTCTGGAGCCGCTGCCTGCTGCTGAGGTGTGAGCTGGTCTCGGGGGGGGCCTCTCCTTGGGGTGCTCTCTCTGCCAGCTGCTTTCTCAGATGAGGAGCAGAAATAGCTCATAAAATGCAACAGCATCTGCTGCTGTGAAATTGTCACCAGCTCCCTGCCAAAGGCCCTGGTGACAGGGGAGAAAGAGAGGAGAGCAACAGGAGAGGTTTTCGTCAGGGTGTCCAGCGACAGGCCAAGGGGGAATGGTTTGAAGCTAAGGCAGAGCAGGGTTAGACTGGAGCTGAAGAAGAAGTTCTCCACTCTGAGGGTGGTGAGACTCTGGCAAAGCTGCCCAGGGAAGCTGTGGCTGCCTCCTGCCCTGGGGCTGTTCAAGTTCAGGTTGGATGAAGCCTTGAGCAGCCAAGCCTAGTTGAGAGGTGTCCCTGCCCATGGAACAGCTGAGCTCTGAAGTTCCTTCCAGCCTGAATCATTCCATGAGTCTGTGATTGTTCCACTCCTGGGTTTTAAGTAACTGAAATGCAAGTAGAGAGTATCTGCACAGAAGTACCAAGGTGGTCTGTGCCTTTTCCCCTCCCTTTTTTACCCACACAAACCCAGCCTGTGAACTCCAGTGGCACACAAAGCAGCTGAGCCCTCAGGCCCCTTCCAACCTAAGCTGTTCTGTGAAGAGCTTAAAAAAGCTGGGGAGGGACTTTTGAGGCTGTCAGGGAGTGACAGGACTGGGGGGAATGGAGCAAAGCTGGAGGTGGGGAGAGTGAGGCTGGAGGTGAGGAGGAAGTTGTTGAGCAGGAGAGTGGTGAGAGGCTGGAATGGGTTGCCCAGGGAGGGGGTTGAGGCCCCATGGCTGGAGGTGTTTGAGGCCAGGCTGGCTGAGGCTGTGTGCAGCCTGCTCTACAGTAAGGTGTCCCTGGGCATGGCAGGGGGCTTGGAACTGGCTGCTCCTTGTGGTCCCTTCCAACCCTGCCTGATTCTATTATTCCATTCTATGGTTCTAAGAGCTCTGCAAGGCAGCCTGGCTTCATCTGAGCAAGGTGCTTTGAAAGGCACCCAAGGCCACCTCACACCACGCCGGGTGCTGTGGTTGTATCCCTGCAGGCGCTGCTGCAGGCTCCGAGCCTACATCTGTGCTGGGTCAGTGCTGAGGGCTGAGTCGCCGCTGCCCTTTGCCCCCAGCACGCAGCCAACGCCAGCAGGCAGCACCAGGGCTGAGCAGCAGAGAAGAGCTGTGCAAAGCATTTGTCATCTCCCTGTGACATTGCTCTTGCTATTTTCAGTCACGTTGGGGAAATTAAAACAACCACCAAGCCTGGCTCCTGCAGAAGCCCTGCTCCTCAGCCAGCCCTAGCTCTGTTTACGAGACAGTGGAAGTTTTTCACAGCCTAATAAAAACAATCATCTGTATTCCATGGCTGCAAGCAACAACACTGGGAGAGCGTGGAGCAAGTGGAGAAGCTTTTGGAGGAGAATATGAATTATCTCAGCCAGAGAACAAAGCACAGAAGGACCCCTGAGCTGCCAGAGGAACTGCAGAAGGCTGAGGGCAGGGATTTACACTCTGACCATAACAACCCCAGGCAGCACTACAGGCTGGGGACAGAGTGGCTGAGAGCAGCCAGACAGAGAGGGATCTGGGGGTGCTGGCAGAGAGGAGCTGAAGAGGAGGCAGCAGTGCCCAGGTGGGCAGCAGAGCCAATGGCATCCTGGGCTGGCTCAGGAGCAGTGTGGCCAGCAGGACAAGGGAGGTTCTTCTGTCCCTGTGCTCAGCACTGCTCAGGCCACCCCTGGAGTGCTGTGTCCAGTTCTGGGCTCCTCCATTCAAGAGAGGTGTTGAGGACATGTCCAGAAAAGGGCAGCAAGGCTGTGGAAAGGCCTGGAGCACAGCCCTGTGAGGAGAGGCTGAGGGAGCTGGGGGGGTGCAGCCTGCAGAAGAGGAGGCTCAAGGCAGAGCTCATTGCTCTTTCCAGCCACATTCTGCGAGTCTATGATTCTCTGGTTCTGTGATATTGTGATTCTGTGATTCTCTGGTTCTGTGAGACCATCAGCTGCTGTGGCCTCAGCAGGACAGACTTATGGAGACCCCCCAGAGCATCCCCAGAGCACTGAAAGGAGCAGGAGGAGCTGCGGTTTAATGTGATGGATGCAGCCCTTGGGCTCCATCGCAGCGCCGCTGCCCACGACTCCTCAAAAGGGGCAATTGAGCTCCTTGGCCTCCCCCTGTGAAAGAAGTGATGATAATTACCTATTAAATCTAGGCGTGGGGCTGCTCTGCCACGCTGCAATTCACCTGCTGGCGTCAGAGCCCTTGAAGTTAAAGAGGGATTTGAGTTACTGACAGAATTCGTTCCCCGAGGACTGTGGAAATGAACTGAGCGAGTAATAACTCCCACACCTAACAGGAGCAAACCTTGCTCCAAAAGGAGCCACAAGGGGAGGGAGAAGATCTCAAACGTTCAGGACCTAGGCAGAGGTCGGGCAGGCTTAGTCTGGCTCCTTTCTCCCCCAAGGCAGTGCCCCAAGGGGCAAGCTCCTCCAGTTTCATTCTGCTAAAGCATATTAGAACCTAACTCTGTGTGGTGGTTTGGGAGTTACCTGACCCCCACACGTAAGAAAATCATTGAGGTGAGCTGGAAATTAAAGAATGAAGCCAATATTTACAGCTTAGCACAATAGACAAGCAGATAGGCAAGAACACAAGGGAGGTTCTTCTGCCCCTGTGCTCAGCACTGCTCAGGACACCTCTGGAGTGCTGTGTCCAGTTCTGGGCTCCTGAATTCAAGAGAGATGTGGAGGTGCTGGAAGGTGTCCAGAGAAGGGCAGCAAGGCTGGGGAGGGGCCTGGAGCAGAGCCCTGTGAGGAGAGGCTGAGGGAGCTGGGGGTGTGCAGCCTGCAGCAGAGGAGGCTCAGGGCAGAGCTCATTGCTGTCTGCAGCTGCCTGCAGGGAGGCTGTAGCCAGGTGGGGTTGGGCTCTGCTGCCAGGCAAGGAGCAACAGAAGAAGGGGACACAGCCTCAAGCTGTGCCAGGGCAGGTCTAGGCTGGATGTTGTTAGGAAGTTCCTGGCAGAGAGAGTGATTGGCATTGGAATGGGCTGCCCAGGGAGGTGGTGGAGTCTGTGTGCCTGGAGGTGTTGCAGCCAAGGCTGGCTGGGGCACTGAGTGCCATGGTCTGGTTGGTTGGGCAGGGCTGGGTGCTAGGCTGGGCTGGCTGAGCTTGGAGCTCTCTTCCAACCTGCCTGATTCTATGATTCTGATTCTTGAACACCTCCAGGCACACAGACTCCACCACCTCCCTGGGCAGCCCATTCCAATGCCAATCACTCTCTCTGACAACAACTTCCTAACAACATCCAGCCTCCTACTACTGCAGCCCAGGCAAGGAAGAGGAGCGCCTCCTCCGCCCGTCCTTTCGGCCCGGAGCTGCCGGGCAGCGCAGGGTGCCAGGGCTCGGCGCGGCGGTGCCAGGCGAGGGCCAGGAGGCTCCACAAGATGGCGCTGGCGACCCCGCGCCCGTGCCCAAGATGGCGGCGGGCGGCCAGGTGCGGCGGCCGCGCCGCGGGGCCGGGGCGCAGGGCCGGGGCCGCACCGACAGCCGCGGAGCGGCGTTCCCGCGGCGGCACCGGCGGCAGAAGCCTCCCGGGCGCTCTGCGAAGGACTGGCCGGAGGGAGAGCAGCCGCAAACCGCCGCCGCTGAGCCTGCGCGGGAAGAGCCGCCAGAGCCCAGCCGGCAGCAGAGGGGCGGCCCCGGAACGCCGAGCGGGGTAGGACGGCCGGGGCCGGGCGGTAGCGGCGTGTGGGTGGGTGGGGAGGGGAGAAGCGATTGTGAGCGGGTACCAGCTGAGCATCGCCGGCAGGGCACTGCCTGGGGTGCTGGAACCAGTTGGCAGTGCTGTGTGCAGGCGCAGAGGCTGATCGGGCACAGGCCGGGGCCTTGCTGCGGCGGTAACCGCAGATTGAATCACAGAATCGGGCAGGCTGGGAGAGAGCTCCAAGCTCAGCCAGCCCTGCCTGGCACCCAGCCCTGCCCCGCCAACCACACCATGGCACTCAGTGCCCCAGACAGGCTTGGCTGCAACATCTCCAGCCACACAGACTCCACCACCTCCCTGGGCAGCCCATTCCAATGCCAATCACTCTCTCTGGGAACAACTTCCTAACAACAGCCAGCCTAGACCTCCCCTGGCACAGCTTGAGGCTGTGTCCCCTTGTTCTGCTGCTGCTTGCCTGGCAGCAGAGCCCAACCCCACCTGGCTACAGCCTCCCTGCAGGCAGCTGCAGACAGCAATGAGCTCTGCCCTGAGCCTCCTCTGCTGCAGGCTGCACCCCCCCAGGTCCCTCAGCCTCTCCTCACAGGGCTGTGCTCCAGGCCCCTTCCCAGCCTTGCTGCCCTTCTCTCAACACCTTCCAGCACCTCAACATCTCTCTTGACATGAGGAGCCCAGAACTGGACACAGCACTCCAGAGGTGGCCTGAGCAGTGCTGAGCACAGGGGCACAAGAACCTCCCTTGTCCTGCTGCCCACACTGCTCCTGAGCCAGCCCAGGATGCCATTGGCTCTGCTGCCCACCTGGGCACTGCTGCCTCCTCTTCAGCTCCTCTCTGCCAGCACCCCCAGCTCCCTCTCTGCCTGGCTGCTCTCAGCTGCTCCAGCCCCAGCCTGTAGTGCTGCTTGGGGTTGTTACGGTCAATGTAGAACCCTGCACTTGTCTTTGTTCAATCTCATCCCCATTGGCCTCTGCCCATCCATCCTATCCAGTTCCCTCTGCAGCTTCATCACCATCATCACCAGCTTTGTCACCCTTTTCTGGACACGTTGCAGTACCTCAGCCACAGACAGGTTCTGGGTTATGCTTTGAGAGGAGGCTTTCTGCTGGTGCTGGTTGAGTGTAAGCTCTCTCATCCTTTGTCTTTCTTTTTCCACTTCCTAACCAATCACTTTTCCTTGGCCCATGGTGTTTGGACCCAGGTGCTGCTCTTTTGATGCAGCCCTTTGCTTCCAGGTCCAGCCAGGCAATTGAAGAGCTGTGGGGATTTGGATTCTCTTTATTTTGAGTAAGCTTTGAGATTTCTTACAATGTACTTTTTTCCTGCCTCTACCAGTGTTCTTCACGCAGGGCAGCTGGCAAACGACCCCCAAAGAGGCTAAAAAGTGAAAGACCTGCCCCAGTGAAAGCAGAACTAGAAGGGCCTACAGGTGGAGGTGAAAGCCTTGCTGCACTGGAGGATGCTCCTAAGCCATCTGCTGGGGACCAGCGCTCAGGAGGAGACTGCAGTTTGATGCGTTCAGAAGGAGACTGCACTTTAATTCAGCAGGAAGAAGTTGAAAGCATTGCAGAGCCTAACAAAGACAACCAGCAGAAGGAGCAGGATATGCCTCCTGAGCCCCACGCAGTGAAATCAGGCAGAGCTCCACCACAGCTGGGCACTGCTGAACATCTGCACATCTACAGTGAGGAGGAGAGAAGCTGTCAGAGCCTGCTCTCGGATGAGTCTAGCTTGGGGGATGCAGATGTGCCCAGGAAGCTGATGGAGCTGGACAGCAGCGCTCTGCTGAACGAGGACAGCAACCAGCCCATGCCTGTGGCTCGCTTCTTTGGAGATCTGGAGCTCTTAAGGGTAAGGGGATGCCAGCCTGGGCACTGTGTCACCAGCTCTGGCCCACTTTAGACTTCTTGCATCTTCAAAAGTCTCAAACTTGACCAACCCTGGTAGACAGTTATTCTCTAGGTAGAATGACTTGTCATAGAATCATAGAATCAAGCAGGTTGGAAGAGAGCTCCAAGCTCATCCAGACCAACCTAGCACCCAGCACTGGCCAATCAAACAGATCATGGCACTAAGTGCCCCAGCCAGGCTTGGCTTCAACACCTCCAGCCACAGAGACTCCACCACTTCCCTGGGCAGCCCATTCCCATGCCAGTCACTCTCTCTGCCAACAACTTCCTCCTAACATCCAGCCTCAACCTCCCCTGGCACAGCTTGAGACTGTGTCCCCTTGTTGTGTCTCAGGGATTAAATTCATTAGGGCAAGTTAATTTCAGAGGTAAGATGCAGAAGCAGTCCAGCAGGCTGCTGTGTGCTGGGCTGCAGCCAGAGAAGTGTGGGCAACAGGGCAAGAGAGGGGGATTCTGCCCCTTGACTCTGTTCTCCAGTATTGCCTCCAGCTCCAGTGTGCCCAGCATCAAAAAGGCACAGAACTATTGGAGTGAGGTCAGAGGAGGCCACGAGGATGATCCAAGGGCTGGAACTCCTCTGCTGTAAGCACAGGCTGGAGGACCTGGAGTTGTTCAGCCTGGAGAGGAGAAGACTCCAGGGGGATCTTAGAACTGTCTATTTTTGTCCCTGTGTGACCTGCCCTAGGTGCTCCTGCTCTGGCAGGGGAGTTGGACTGGATGAGCTTTTGAGGTCACTTCCAACCCTCCCATTCTGTGGTTCTGTGAGTACCAGCCCTTGTTTTGGCCAGGGGTCAGGCAGGCTCCCCTCAGAGCTCCTCTGCTTTAGCTGTGGGGTTAGATGAGGAATGTGAGGAGCTGTTGGTGCCTCACTGTCAGGTATGGAAGTCTATGAGCTGTAGGAGAGGTAGGAGGTCTGCCACTTGCTGCAACAGACTTTCCTTCATCAGTTTATCTTTTTCTTGAAGGATCTGCCAGCAGCTGCTCTCCCAAGCACAATGATGAGCAGGAGGGAATTCAGAAAGCTCCATATCATTGCAAAAGAAGAGGAGGAGGAGGAGGAAGAGGATGTTGTCTAACAACAAACCGTAAACAGACTCACCCTTTTCCCTGTGCAAGCACAGAGGGCTGGCTGGCAGTGCACCAACAGAAGGTGGCTGTGTTTGCCTGCTGTCAGAGGGAAGACAAGTGGCAGATGCCACCTCCAGGGAGGAGGCACCCACAACCCTCCCTGGGCAACCTGTCCCAGTGTCTCCCCACCCTCACTGTAGCTCCTGCCCAACATCCCTGAAGTGTTAGAGCCTGACCCAGGGGCCAGGACAGACACTGCTGAGAGTTGTTGTCCCTCCCAGGGTGCAGCATGCACCCCACACCTCCCACCCTGCCCTGCCTCCTGCAGCCCTACCGCTCCCTGCCCACTGCTCAGGAGTGCTTAGAAATCAACCAGCAACCTCAGCTGCTCCCAGGAGCTCTGAACTCACCCTTGTGTTTGTGCTAATAGTTTCTTTGAAAGCGTGGTGATGCAACCAGCACCCAGCTTTAGATGGCTATAAATAGTTTATTCCACATTTCTAAAAATAGAGAGGAAATGTTAGCAGCAGATGGGTTAAATAAATATTAATTCCTACAGCTAGAGCTTGGTAAACATCCCAAAGTTGTAAGGCAAACAACTTGTGTATGCATGACATGGAAATTTATTCCCATTTCCACTCCAGCTGAGGCATTGTTTCTGTCAATGAGGCTTCTTGGCTCCTTTTCACTCCCAACTCTAACACAGGGGGGAGAAAAAATGGACTATTTTAATGGCATATTCATGGTGTTCAGCACAACTCCAGCGTGGAGCAGCTCTCCCAGCTTTGCCTCGAGTGCCTGCTCTGCTCCCAGCTCTTTCTAGCAGCTCTTTTCACACGGCTTGGTTTCAGGGCTGGACAAAGTGCTGATTTGCAGTTGGTGGCAAGTGTGATGATGATGATGTTTGTCAGCTGAACCTTAGCTGTGATGCCTTACCCAGTGCCAGCAGCCTCTTGTGTGCTTCCAACTCGGTTCTGTAAACAGCCACGGACACAGAGCTGGCCCTGTCCTGCACGCATCCATGCACACAGAGCTGGCCCTGTCCTGCATGCAGCCACACACAGAGCTGGCCCTGTCCTGCACGCATCCATGCACACAGAGCTGGCCCTGTCCTGCATGCAGCCACACACAGAGCTGGCCCTGTCCTGCATGCAGCCACACACAGAGCTGGCCCTGTCCTGCATGCAGCCACACACAGAGCTGCCCTGTCCTGCATGCAGCCACACACAGAGCTGGCCCTGTCCTGCATGCAGCCACGCACACAGAGCTGGCCCTGTCCTGCATGCAGCCACACACAGAGCTGGCCCTGTCCTGCATGCAGCCACGCACACAGAGCTGGCCCTGTCCTGCATGCAGCCACGCACACAGAGCTGGCCCTGTCCTGCATGCAGCCACACACACAGAGCTGGCCCTGTCCTGCATGCAGCCACGCACACAGAGCTGGCCCTGTCCTGCATGCAGCCACACACACAGAGCTGGCCCTGTCCTGCATGCAGCCACGCACACAGAGCTGGCCCTGTCCTGCATGCAGCCACGCACACAGAGCTGGCCCTGTCCTGCACGCAGCCACACATCAGAGGCTGGAGAAGTTCTGCTGTAAAGGCAGGCTGAGAGTTGGGGCTGTTCAGCCTGGAGAAGGCTCCAGGGAGACGACCTGGATCAACTCAATGCACTGCTGCTAGGAATCCTGGATTTGAGGCACCTCCTTCCATGTATGCTTGGGTGTCAGGGGTGGGTATTGAGTTTGTGCAGAGTAAATCAGTGCTCTCTGTAGCAAAGCTTCCACATTTCCAGGACCTGGTGAGTTGTGGCTCACAGCAGCTCAGCATCCACAGCCTCCCTGGGCAACCAGTTCCAGTGTTTCCCCACCCTCACTGGCAAGAATTTCTCCCTAATCTCCAGTCTCAATCTGCTCTTCTCCAGCTTCAATCCATGAATTAACCTGATCCTGCATCTCTGCCTTCAGACACACATGAAGGTGGTGGCAATTCTTTATTTCACATCCTTTACACTGCTACTTCTCAACAGTTTCTATCAGCTGATATTAAAAAGGGATGTTTTGTTAGCTGAGGTAGGGAGTGTTGGACAGAAGCAATGTCCCCTCCAGCAGCACCCAAACATGATTGTACAGCACCACTGCTTGTTTGCTCCAAGCAAACACAAGCTGAAAAGGCAGAAGCTGTTTGGAAGGAGAGGGAGAGGAGAGGGAGAGCAGTGAGAGAGCTGAGAAAGGACAAAGGTGGGAAGAGCAAACCCATGGCTGTGCTCTTCCTTCCAGGGGATGCACAGGGTCGGGGAGTGCAGGTGTCTGGCAGAGCAGAGCCAGCAGCTCTGCCGCTGCATCACCCTCTGGATTCCCCTGGCTCTCTACCTGGGAAAGGCACAGAGGAAAGAATTATCCTCAAGAATTCTTTGTCTTAATGTGCAGAGAAACAGCAACCTGCAAGTGCCCTCAGCTCAGCTCTGAACTGTTTTGCCTGAGTTCCATTTCTGTCTGGTGAGGTCTGGGTCTAGAAGAGCCCACAGGATGAAGCCAGTATCAGCCTTTGGCCTCCTGTCTGTGCTCTGGTTCGCAGCACAGCCTGGACTGAGGCACACCTGTAGTAAGGGAGGAGGCAGGGGAGCACAGTTAGGCACAACCTGAATGGATCTGCTGAGACTACAGCCTTGGCAAGGCCTCAGCCAAGGCCTCCTCAGTCAGGGGTTGCCAGCTGGGGCTGTTTGGAGAGGATGCGGCGCGATGGCAGGCGGCCAGCAGCAGCTCTGGGGCACCTGGGCTCTGCCTGCTGCGTTCTGTAGATCCTGCTCTTGTCACAGCTCAAGTTGTGATTGGTTTTCTTATGGCAAGCAATATGTACCAGCTTTAAATTCTCCACTGTAAACAGCAGCTGATAGAAGTATTCCCAGTTCACTTCCCTTCTGCCTCGTGTTGTGACAGCCTCTGCCAGCGTGGGGACCACAGCACGTTTCTTCTCTATGCTGCAGTAGAGACAACAACAGTGGCAGAACACCTCCTGCCTGCACAGCACAGCTCCCCTGCCTCTGCAGCCTGCCACAACTTCACTTTCTGCAACAGGTTGATGGTTCTGTTTTTTTTTTTTCCCCCTGAGGAAATCAGTTCAGCAAAGCCTGCTTGCTTCACAAGTGCACAGAGCCAGAGACTGGGCCTGAGGGGTTGGCCAGAGAGCATAGAATCATAGAATCAAGAAGGCTGGAAGAGACCTCCAAGATCATCCAGTCCAACCTATCCATCCAGTGCAACCTATCCAGTCAAGATCATCCAGTCCAGGCCTATGCATTCAACCAGACCATGGCATTAAATGCCCCAGACAGGCTTGGCTTCAACACCTCCAGCCACACAGGCTCCACCACCTCCCTGGGCATCCCATTCGAATGCCAATCACTCTCTCTGGGAACAACTTCCTAACAACATCCAGCCTGGCACAGCTTGAGGCTGTGTCTCCTTGTTCTCTTGCTGCTTGCCTGGCAGCAGAGCCCAGCCCCACCTGGCTGCAGCCTCCCTTCAGGTAGCTGCAGACAGCAATGAGCTCTGCCCTGAGCCTCCTCTGCTGCAGGCTGCACTCCCCCAGCTCCCTCAGCCTCTCCTCACAGGGCTGTGCTCCAGGATTCTCCTCAGCTTTGCTGCCCTTCTCTGGACACCTTCCAGCACCTCAGCATCTCTCTTGACATGAGGAGCCCAGACCTAGACACAGCACTCAAGGGGTGGTCTGAGCAGTGCTGAGCACAGGGGCACAAGAACCTCCCTTGTCCTGCTGCCCACACTGCTCCTGAGCCAGCCCAGGATGCCATTGGCTCTGCTGCCCACCTGGGCACACTGCTGCCCCCTCTTCAGCTCCTCTCTACCAGCACCCCCAGGTCTCTCTCTGCCTGGCTGCTGTCCAGCCAGTCTGTCTCCATCCTGTAGTACTGCCTGGGGTCTGTTCCACACACAGAGTGTGGGCAGCAGGGCAGGAGAAGGGATTCTGCCCCTTGACTGTGCTCTGCTCAGACCCCACCTCAAATACTGCCTCCAGTTCTGGTGTCTCCATCATCAGAAGAGCACAGAGCTGTTGGAAGAGGAGGCCACCAAGGTGATCCAAGGGCTGGAGCACCTCTGCTGTGAGGACAGGCTGAGGGAACTGGGGGTGTGCAGCCTGGAGAGAAGACTCCAGGGGGACTCAGATGAGGCACTTAGTGCCATGTTTTAGTTAATTAGAAGGGCTTAGTGATAGTTTGGACTTGATGATCCTAAAGGTCTCTTCCAACCTGGTTAATTCTGTGATTCTGTAACCTTAGAGCTGCCTGCTAAGACCTGGAGGGATCCTCCAGGAAGGCATCCTCCAGGAAGGCTGCAGAGGGACTTGTCCTGAGGGTGTCTAGAGGCAGGACAATGGGGAATGGTTTGAAGCTGAGGCAGAGTAGAGACTGGAGCTGAGGAAGTTCTTTAGTTGGAGAATGATGAGACTCTGGAACAAGCTGCCCAAGGAGGCTGTGGCTGCCTCCTGCCTGGGGGTATTCAAAGCCAGGTTGGATGAGGCCTTGAGCAGCCAAGTCTACTTGAGACCTGTCCCTGCCCATGGTGGGGAGGTTGCAGGAGATGGTCTCTGAGGTCCCTTCCAACCTGAGCTATGATGACTGTATGAAGAGCAGCACAGCAGCTGCTGAGTGCTGCCTGGATCAGCTGTCACTGGAGTTTTGTGCTACCAGACACAGCAGCACTGCATGGGGGCCAAGCTCAGTGGCTGCCCCTTTCCTACCCAGGGTGAAGGGCATGAAATGGGTCAGTTGAGTAGTTTGTACCTACATGTGGTCGAGGTTCCAGGTGCTGAAGAAGATCCTGCTCTCCCTGTTGCTGTAGGGGTTGATGGAGTGCTTGCTGGGGCAGGCAGCGCAGTCAAAGGGACCCTGCAGAACAGGCTGGCTGTGAGGGGCTGCTGCTCCCCCACCCAGTGCCAGCCTTGCTGCTCCCAGTAACCAACCCACGAGGTCACACAGACTGTGACACTGCCCTGCCAAGCTTGGCACTGCGCTGTGCAAGCTCCCAGCATCGCTTTCCTCCCTCTGATGCCATGGAGCAGGGCCTGAGCTCACCTGGCAGGAGAACCACCCCTCCGTGGTACACAGGCGAGCTGCCTCCTCCTCCTCCCTCCTGTCAAAGTAGCTGCCGTTGTATTTCGCAGCCTTCAGCCTCTCTGCCATCAGGTCAATGATACTTCTGTAGGCTTCTCTTCCCGTGGGATGAACTTTGGGCAGAAAATTACTAACCTAGAGCAGGGGGAGAAGAAGCCACCCAAATCACTCCTGCAGCAGCCCACAACCAGCACAGTAAAAGGTATTTTATGGACCCCTGGCCAGAGAACTGCTCTTAGTAGAGGCTTGAGAGTCAGTCCCTGAGCAGAGCCTCACCTCCCTCAGGTAGCTCCGGATCCTGCTCTGGCAGCTGTACCTCATGTAGCTGGATTTGCTCTTAAAGCGAGACTCCACACCTAGGGGCAGTTGGGCTGGGTTGGGGCACTGCCAGTGCTGTGCTCCTGCCTGCCTGGGTCTTTGTCCCTGCTCTCCATGTGTGCACAAAACTGCTTTTCCCCCCCCCCCCCCATTTTTAGTCTTAACTGCTCTGAGACGACTAAAGTCTCACCACTTAAGCAGAGCTCACAGAGCATCCTGCTGGGAGAGCTGCAGCTGAGAGTGGAGTTAAAGTGTTTCTGGTTGATTTGCAGAGAGGGAACACTGAGAAACTGTGAGAAGGAAACAGAATTGTTCAGGAGGAGCTGGAAGGACCTGGGGAGGGGGAGCTGCAAAGGCAGGAGGTGGGAAGCAGAAGGAGAGGTTTGCTGGCTGATAGGTGCAAAGGATCAGTGCTGCACTGGCAGATGGCTCCCAAAGCCTCTGTGCACATCAGTGCTAGTGGGGGAAGAGGTCTTGGAGAGAGCAACAGGGGATATGGGGGGGTACAGGGGATACTGAGGGGGTACAGGGGATACTGGGTGGGTATAGGAGATATTGAGGGGGTTTCAGGGGATTTGGGAAGGGTTATAGGGTAGTTACAGAGGATATTTGGGTTACAGGGGATATTGGGGAGGGTCACAGGGGATACTGGGGAGGATCACAGGGGATACTGGGGAGGATCACAGGGGATACTGGGGAGGGGGTCACAGGGGATACTGGGGAGGATCATAGGGGATATTGATGAGGATCACAGGGGATATTGATGAGGATCACAGGGGATACTGATGAGGATCACAGGGGATACTGATGAGGATCACAGGGGATACTGATGAGGATCACAGGGGATATTGTGGGGGGGATCACAGGGGATATTGTGGGGGGGGATCACAGGGGATATTGTGGGGGGGAATCACAGGGGATATCAGCAGGGGTTAGAGGAGATACTGGGGGTGTCACAGGGGATTTTGGGGCTGATAGCGTTTTCTGGCACTAAATATGCACGTATCTTAAGGAATCTTCACCCACTCGTGCTGCTGTCAGCGGTAACTAACCCCCTGCCCGGGTACCCAACCCCACCAGCCAAAGGGACTCCCAAACCCCTCCAGCCCTTCTCCGTAGGGACGGAGGGAAGTGGCTCCTTGGGCAGCTCCCCGCGGGTGCCAGACCTACCTTCAAACCAGCTCTTGTCCTCCTCCCTGCCCTCGGCCAGGATGTTATGGCTCAGGTTGTGGATGAGATCCGCCAGCAGCTTCTGCCTGCGGGGCGCCCGCTCGTCCGCCAGCAGCCTCCGCGCCGCCGCCACCACCGCATCGCCCTGGCTGCAGAAGGCCACCAGAAACCGCTCGATGTCGCTGGCACCTGCGGCGTAAGCGGACCGGGAGACGCCGGTTGAGCTCCGCCACCGCCGGTTGTACCGGCCCGGGTCCTCCCCGTCCCGAGCACACTCACAGCCGCGCCAGCTCTCTCCGGGTCCCAGCAGCACCAGCTCCGTCTGCGGCGGCAGGGTGCGGAAATAGCTCTCGGTCAGCTCCGTGCCGTCTTCGTAGAGGCAGAGCCGGCTGCCTGACAAGGGAAGCTGCCCCCGGGGCGAGTAAGAGGCGGCCGTGCCCGCGGTTACCGACCCTTCTCGCCGGCCCCGGGCCGCACCTGCAGCAGCCTGCAGCCCTTCCGCAACAGCCCGCGCAAGCTCCCAGCCGCCACGCCGAACTTCTGCGGGCTGCCGCAGCCGCGCAAGCGGAACGGCCGCAGCAGCTCCGCCATGGCCGCGCCGGAGCCGGGGCCGGGGCCGTGTCGGGGCCCGCCGCGGGGGGCGCGCGTGCGCGCGGGCGGGGGGCGCGTGCGGGCATGCGCGGGGTTGCCAAGAGACCGGCGGAGGGGCCGCGCTGAGGCGAGTCCGGCCCTGGCGCCGCCGCTGCCCTTCTGCTACCCCCTCGCTGCCCTCCCTCCTGCCTGCCCTCCCTCCTGCCTGCCCTCCCTCCTGCCTGCTCTTCCTCCTACTTGCTCTTCCCCCTGCCTGCTCTTCCCTCTGCCCTCCCTCCTGCCTGCCCTCCCTCCCTCCTGCCTGCCTCTCCCTCCTGCTGACTGAGCCCGTCCGGGCCCCTGCCTATGGCGGCTCTGACCCGGCCTGGGGTTCCCCTATGCTCTGCATGGTGCAGCCTCGGCCTCGGCCTGGGCCTGCTGCCGCCTTTTGTAAGCGGGACTGGGACCGGGAGGGAGGAGGTGGAATTAGCTGTGAGCAGTCATTGCAGCAGCGGGGGAAGGGGAGCGGAAGGCTTTAGTGCTTCTGCCCGGCGTGGCTTCCCTTCCCCTTGTCACAGCCTGGCTGTGGAAAGAGGCTGTTAGCTGTGGTCTGTGCTGCTTGGGTTTTAACTCCTGGTTTGGGCACAGGACTCGCTCTTGGGTGTCCTCCAGAACTCAGCCTTGGCTGGGCAGGGTTAATGGTGTTTATTGGCAAACCAAACCCTCACTTCACTGAGCAGCACCGAGGCGCTCAGCTGGAGATTCCAGTGCGTTCTGTGGTGCCAGTGTGCGTTAAAGGAAAGTGAGCCAGGCTGGACGGGGCCTGGAGCAGCCTGGTCTGGCAGGAGCTGTCCGTGCCCGTGGGAGAAGGCTTGGAACTAGATGATCTTTGAGGTCACAGACTGGCAGGTCCCCTCCAACCCAAACATTCGACCATTCTGTGATCTGACCTTGTCATCTGGCGACGAGATGGACCGCAACGTTTCCTCCTTGGTAGTATCTCAATCTTCTTTTATTGTCCTTCTAGGCATTATCTTAAGCTTGGAACATTGCATTGCCCACGCCGGATGCAGGATGCCACACAAGATAGGCTTCATAGTTGTTAGCTCCTCGGGACATGAGGATGGTTTCAGTGCCAAAGAGCTGATGGTTCATGCACCGACGGTGAATGGATGGCGGTCACCCAGGTACTGCCTCACTTCTGGAGCACCAGGGGGGCTTTAGGGGAGTAGGAGATGGGCCATGAGGAGTCTACAGCATCCCAGACCAAACTGGGTGTAGAAAGAGTTAATTTACTCCCATGGACCCATTATCCTGGGGGAAAGAGCACCTTGGTTATCACCTAGAGAAGGAAAAGGGGATAAAAAGGAGATGTTGCTCTTCTTTTCAGTCATCACCTAAAGGGGGAAACAGTGGGAAAAAAGGAGCTGCTGCTCTTCAGTCATCACCTAAAGGGGGAAACAGTGGATAAAAAGGAGCTGCTGCTCTTCAGTCATCACCTAAAGGGAGAAACAGTGGATAAAAAGGAGCTGCTGCTCTTCTTTTTAGTCTTGGGATTTTGCAGCTGCTTTGGTTTGGTGTTGAAAAGCTGCTCTCTAGATCCGTGTGGGGCACCTTCGGCTGCATGCAGTTGAAGTGTTTCTGCTCTCTGTTTTCCTTCTGTAATGCTGAGTTAAACTGTAACAGTTCTGGGAAGTTAAAGCTGGGAGTGGATACACCTTTGCAAAGATGGCTGAGGGCTTGTGTGTGCTTCTAGGCTGTGTCAGTACCCCCAGGAGATCGTTCTGCAGCTGGTGGAGCGGTGCCGGATCCGCAAGCTGCAGCTGCTGGCTCACCAGTACATGATCTCCAGCAAGGTCGAGTTCTACATCAGTGAGAGCCTGCCTGAGTACTTTGCTCCCTATCAGGCAGAGAGGTTTCACAGACTGGGGTAAGTCCAGGAGCTCTGCATGGTTTTATTACCTGAATCAGAAAGGCCTCAGGAGTAAAAAAAAGCTGATTCTGTTCTGTGCAGCACTGACACACTGTGCTGCAAGCAGCACAGATTTGAGCCTGCACACATCTGGAACAGAGCTGAAGGTGTACCTGATGCACTACTTTCAACTCTGGAGCCCTCAGCACAGGAGGGATGTGGCCCTGATGAAGCAGGAGCAGAGCAAGGCTATGAAAATGATCGGGTTGGAGCACTTCCACTATAGGGACAGGCTGAGGGAGATGGAGCTGTTCAGCCTGGAGAGGAGAAGGCTCTGGGCAGGCCTGAGAACAGCCTGGCAGTACCTGAAGGGGGCTACAGGAAGGCTGCAGAGAGACTGTTTACAAAGACTTGTAGGGACAGGACGAGGGACAGTGGTTTGAAGTGAGAGCAGAGCAGATTTCGATTGAATGTGAGGATCAAGTTCTGCACCAGGAGGGTGCTGGAACCCTGCAACAGGTTGCCTAGGGAGGTGGTTGTGGCCCCATCCCTGGAGATATTCACGATGAGGCTGGAGAAGGCTCTGAGCAACCTGATCTGGAGGGGCACGCTGCAGGTGAGCAGCTTGCCGGTGGCAGCAGACTTTGTTTCAGTAATGAGGGAGGTTTGCACCTTGGCAGAGTCCCCAGCTGAGGAGCAGAGGTGGAGCTGGCTTTGTACATTTCCTTTGCTCACTCCCTGCGTTGTCCTCCTCAGCTATGTCCCTCTCTCAGACAATGAGAAGACTGACTTTGAAGCACGAGAGCTGAAGTCTGTGTATGTGGATGCAGTTGGCCAGTACCTGAAGCTGATTTTCCATAAAAATTATGTCAATAAGTACAACTTATATGATCAGGTGAGTTCAGAGTCCTTGCTTGGTAGGCTGGAAGCCATTTCAGTAGTACAGAACAGGCTCAGAAACCTGCTCCCTGGAGCTGTAGAAGCTAAAAGTATTGGTTGAAAAGTGGGTTTGGTTGCTTTCTAAACAAAAGGTACAAATAAGACATTCTAAGCAACCTAAAATCATGACCAAGTGCCTGCAGGTTCCATTAGTGCCTCTCACTGATGTCACACTGCAGACAAAGAGCTTCCCCTGGGAACAGCTTTGAGCTCCCTAAAAAGCCACTCGAAGCCTTTAGGATCTGCTGTGGCATAAAATGGAGCTTATGTAGAGCCAGGTTGCCACAGAAAGAGCCAGTGTCAGCCCCAGTGCTGCAGTGACTCTTCTCACTTCCACCCCAGAGCAGAAAAGGGACCAAGGAACGACCCCATGATGTGCTCTGTGGATCTGCTGAGCCATTTTGAATGCAGCTTGGTGTACATGTAGCACTTGGTGCCTGCCTTCCACCCACCCTGGAGAGCACAGATCCTGTTAGTCTTGTTCCACTTTGCTTTGTCTCAGTTTTCCTGAGCTATGGACAGAGGAGTGACCTTCTGCATTTGCATTTTTCTCTCCATCTTTGCCAGGTTGCTCTTGTAGCTGTGAACATTATTGGTGACCCAGCAGACTGCAGCCATGGCAGCAATCACACTGTGAGTGCAAAGCATCCCTGTCTCTCTGCTGCTGCTACACCTCCATGCTTCCTGAGCTAATGGAATGCATCTTTCTTCTGCTCCTCCTGTGCTGGGCCACAGCTGCCCTAGATTGTTTTGTTTTTTTTTTTAATGATGCTATTTTGTGTTCTCTTGAAGCAAGAAAGCTCTCAAAAAATGAGCTTAATGCCTGAGTACAAAAAGAAAATCAAACATCATCAGTTGGAGTAGTGCCATTTTCAGCCTCTCCAAGGTCCTCTGCTTCAGTCTGCTCCAAAGCAGAGCTGTTACAGGTTGTGTGGCTTGTGTTGGTGCAATCAGCACCAGAAGAGCATTGAACTGTTGGAGTGAGTGGCCAGAGTAGGCCACAAAGTTGATCCAAAGGCTGGAGCAGCTTTGCTGTGAGGACAGGCTGAGGGAGCTGGGGGTGTTCAGCCTGGAGAAGACTCCAGAGGGACCTTAGAGCTGCCTGGCAGGACCTGAAAGGATCCTACAGGAAGGCTGCAGAGGAATTTTTCCTGAGGGTGTCTAGAGACAGGCCAAGGGGGAGTGGTTTGAAGCTGAGGCAGAAGGGTGAGACAGGAGCTGAGGAAGAAGTTTGTTAGTAGGAGGTTAGTGAGACTGCAACAGGTTGCCCATGGAGGCTGTGGCTGCTTCCTGCCTGGGAGGTGTTCAGGGCTGGACTGTATGAGGCCTTGAGCAGCTGAGTCAGGGAGATGGAAGAGATAATCTCTGAGGTCCCTTCCAGCCCAAGGCCTTCTATGATCCTATGAATGTGTCCTGAACACAGGCTTAATGCTGGTAGCCCCAGCCCTGGAGACACTGAAGATCTGAGTGGCTGTGTCCTTGAGCCTGCTCTGGTTGGAAATGTCCCTGGCTGCAGCAGGGTTGCACAAGATGCTCTTTGAGGCTCCCTTCCAACCCGATGCAGTCTGTGGTCTGTGATTGTGCATTAAGATGTTATTTCTCCTCTCACAAAGCCTTCCAGAGAGAGGCTGATAGACCACTACTTGGGAGTTCGATCAGACGATCCTGCCCTGGATGGATCCTACCTCGGGTAAGGATGGGCTGTCCCCTGTGCTCTGCTCGGGCTGGAGCAGCTCCTGGCCCCTCTACTGCCTCAAGCCCCCTGCTGGCGCATAGAGCAGACAGGTAGTGTTGCAGAGTGACTGAGAGCTGCTTTTGTTCCTTTGATACCTTCAGAAAGTCTGACTCCATCTCCCCCTTGGACGATCTGGCCTTTGACATGTACCAGGACCCCGAGGTGGCACAGATCATCCGCAGGCTGGACGAGCGGAAGCGCGAAGCTGTGCACCGTGAGCGCTACGACCAGGCCAAGCAGCTCAAACAGGCAATTGCTGACCTGCAGAAGGTACTGCTCACACTTCCTGCCTCTCTCCAGCTGGGTGGGGGCCTTGCAGGGACCTGGGGAGTTGTGATGATTCCCAGGATGTTTTCAAAGCAGTCATTTAGAAAGCAAACAGTTCCAGCAGGAAGGAGTTCCAGAGGAGGCAGGGAGCAGAATCACTGCCCCCAAGCACTGGGGCCTTGCATGAGTCTGGAGTGGAGCAGAGGAGGAGGAGGAGTCACTAATGGTGTCCCCCAGGGATCAGTGCTGGGCCCGGTCCTGTTCAGTATCTTTATTGATGATCTGGTCCAGGGGATTGAGTCCAGCATCAGTAAGGTTGCAGATGACACCCAGCTAGGAGCAGGTGTGGATCTGTTGGAGGGCAGGAGAGCCTTGCAGAGGAAGACCTGGCCAGGCAGGATGGGTGGGTAGAATCCAATGGGATGAGACTGAACAAGGCCAAGTGCAAAGTTCTACACTTTGGCCAGAGTAACCCCAAGCAGTACTACAGGCTGGGGACAGAGTGGCTGAGAGCAGCCAGGCAGAGAGTGAGCTGGAGGTGCTGGGAGAGAGGAGCTGAAGAGGAGGCAGCAGTGTGCCCAGGTGGGCAGCAGAGCCAGTGGCATCCTGGGCTGGCTCAGGAGCAGTGTGGCCAGCAGGACAAGGGAGGTTCTTCTGCCCTCCTGCTCAGCACTGCTCAGGACACCCCTTGAGTGCTGTGTCCAGTTCTGGGCTCCTGAATTCAAGAGAGATGTTGAGGTGCTGGAAGGTGTCCAGAGAAGGGCAGCAAGGCTGAGGAGGGGCCTGGAGCAGAGCCCTGTGAGGAGAGGCTGAGGGAGCTGGGGGTGTGCAGCCTGCAGAAGAGGAGGCTCAGGGCAGAGCTCACTGCTGTCTACAGCTACCTGCAGGGAGGCTGTAGCCAGGTGGGGTTGAGCTCTGCTGCCAGGCAAGCAGCAACAGAAGAAGGGGACACAGCCTCAAGCTGTGCCAGGGGCGGTTCAGGTTGGCTGTTAGGAGGAAGTTGTTGTCAGAGAGAGTGGTTTGCATTGGAATGGGCTGCCCAGGGAGGTGATGGAGTTGCTGTGCCTGCAGGTGTTGAAGCCAAGGCTGGCTGGGGCACTTAGTGCCATGGTCTGGTTGGTTGGGCAGGGCTGGGTGCTAGGTTAGCCTGGATGAGCTTGGAGGTCTCTTCCAACTTGGTCGATTCTGTGCAAGGGAAGGAGGGCAGCCAGCTGGCCCCTCTGTCTAATAAAGTCTGTTAGGGGAGGTTTAGCTTGGGTATGGGGAAGAACTTCCCTACTGAAAGAGTGGTCAGGCACTGGGACAGACTGCCCAGGGGAGCTGCTGGAGTCAGCATCCCTGGAGGTGTTCTGCATAAGTAGGTGTGTCACTTGGGAATGTGGTCCAGTGCCCACGGTAGTCTTAGGTAGAAGGATGGACTCGATCCTAAAGGTCTTTTCCAGCCTTAAGGACTGTGTGGTTGCGGAGTTTGAGGCTGTGGCTGGCAGTGCTGTCACAGCCCTGTGCCCTGTGCCACAGGTGGGGGAGCGGCTGGGGCGCTATGAGGTGGAGAAGCGCTGCGCGGTGGAGAAGGAGGACTACGACCTGGCCAAAAGCAAGAAGCAGCAGATGGAGGCCTTCCGCCTGCAGGTGTACCAGCAGCTGCAGCTGCATGACCTGCTGGATGCAGAGCTGCTGGTGGGTGCTGCTCTGCACTGCTCACCTCCCAAGCAAACCATAGCACAAGCCTGAAGGCTTTGCATGCTCTCAGGGCTGCCCAATGCATGTTCCTAAGCCCCAGGTCCTAGCATGGTGGCCTTGGAAGGGACTTCTGGAGATCATCCAGTCCCAACACCCTTGCTCCAGCAGGGCACCCACAGCAGCTGCCCAAGGTCACAATGGCCAGGTGGGTTTGGAAGCTCTCTAGAGAGCCTTTCTAGGCAGCCTGCTCCAGGGCTCTAGCACCCTTACACCAAAGAAGTTTCTCCTCCTGCTCAGATGGAACCTCCTGGGTTCCAGCTTGTGCCCTTTGCCCCTTGTCCTGTCACTGGTCACCACTGAGAAGAGTCTGGCCCCATGCTATCACCCCCCAGCCTTTAGCTCTTTCTGAGCATTGGTCAGATCCCCTCTGGGGCTGCTCTTCAAGGAACTTTCATATATCTTGAAGAGGTGTCACAGGTCTGTGCTGGCATCAAGGCTGCCCAGGCAGGAGCTGTGTGATTAGACAGCCAGCTCTGCCCTGTTCTGAGTGGGAAGCTTTATCATCTCTGCAGCCATACACAATTATTTTCCAATTGCAGAAAGCTGCATCCAGTGAAAATGTTTCCACCCTGAGTGGAAAGCAACAGAGGTTTGGTGCTCACAGCTGCAGCTGCACTGCCTAAGCCTGGCACCTTCTCAGCCTTGCTCTTCAAATCCTTCCCTTCCTCAGGTTCGAAAGCCACCTGAGCTGCCCCTGGAGCCTCTGGTGCACTCTGACAGTCCTCAGCACTCAAAAGCTGCAGCTTCACCCCCTGCTGAGCACAGAGAACCATGCAGAGAAGAACCCTGGGCAGCAGAGCCTGTGCTGGAGGAGAAGCCAGCAGCTCCCACTGCTGCTCAGCCCCTTGTTGCCCATCAGTCCCCTCCTCCTCATCCCGAGACTCGTGCCACAACCCCCCAGGAAGGGCTACCCAGAGAAAAGGTAGGACTGCAGAAATTCAGAACAAAGTCTTGTGCTTGACCTTCCAGAGCAACAAAGTCCTTTGTGGTTGTTCCCATGGTTTGTGTAGCAGGGTCCCTCTCATCACTGGCATTGCTCTTCCCTGTTCCTAAATGATTTGGAGGCAAAAGGGACTTGTCCCTCGTTTATAGACAGGTGAATGGACACAAATAGCCATGAAATGACTAATTGAGGTCTCAGCCAGTGTGCTGGGAGCTGCATCCTGCTTATTCCTTTGCTGGCTTGATAAATCTCCCTCCAAGGGCTGAGGCTGGGCAAGTCCACAGCAGAGAGGGAGTCAGCTGGGCTGTGGCTGTAGGGTGACAGCCTGTCCTGTCTGAGGAGAGGATGGAAATCCGGAGGGTCTGGTTGCCTTGGGCTTTAGCTTTGCTGCTCCAGCCTCTGGAGGGGGCTTTGTGTTGGTGCTCTCTTTGGCTTTGAATAGTTTCTGGGGTCAGGGTTTGTGCCTTGCTGGTTTGCCATCAGCAGACCATCTCCTCTGGAGCTGTGTGCAGAAGCTCTCTCCGTGTTTGCATTCTGGGCAAGCAGTGAGGGCTCTCCACAGTCACTGCTTCCACCTTCAGGGTACCTGTGGGAACGCCATCATTTGCACTTCTTGTGAGGAGAAACTCCTTAGATGGGGCAAAAAATGCTCCAATCAGTGATGCAGCAACTTCCCACCCAGGGCCCTTCTGGACAGAAAATGTTCTCTGCCCTTCCAGGTGGAGCTTCTGCCCTACGACGAGAGACCACTGCCAGCCGCCTGCAAGCAGCCCCAGGCAGTCACCTACCTGGAGCCAGAGAGGGCTGAAGAGGCTGCCAGTGCCAGCCCAGTAAGTGGCATTGCAGGGGAACCAGAGCCACTCAGTGAGAAGGCCCTGAGGGAGGCCAGCCCTGCTGTCGAAGTGTTCGGAGAAGCTTTGGTAAGAGCAGCACAATGAGCACAGGCTGTTGGGGTCTGGGTGGGCTGTCAAATGCTCTGCCAGCACAGGCCCACACTGAAGTCTTTCCCCTGCCTCTCTGGGTGCTGTTTTCCACCTCTGTAGGATGCTGTAGGTTTTAGAGGTGATTACTTGATGAAATAAGAAGTGTCTGGTAGACTGCTTTAGGGTGCAGACCCTGCCAGAAGAGTCGTAGCCTGTCTCTGGAAGGGAGAGGAACCATCACTGCCTGCACTGGTTCCTAGAGTCTAACCTGTTCAGTTGTTTTGCTCTGTTCTGCAATCTGGGCTTTTAATAACAGCTTCCTGCTGGCAGCCTCTGGGGTTTTGCTGCTGAAGTTCAGCTTCTCTGAGGCTGTCCCTGGACAGAAATGCTGAACAAATATTGAAATATCAGCACTGACCTTTCAAAAGAGAAACTTGTCCTGTGCTCAGGTTTCAGGAGCATATTCCAAGACCTGGTCCTACCGAGAGGATGCTCTGCTGGCTGTGTACAAGAGGCTGATGGAAATGTCAGTAAACACTCCCAAGGATGATCTGAAGAACATGCTGAGAGCTGCCATCTTCCTTGTCAGGAGAGCCATCAAAGACATCGTGTCTTCAGTGAGTTCAGTCACAGGATGGCAGGGGTTGGAAGGGGCCTCTGGAGATCATCCAGTCCAGCCCCACCCCTTGCCAGAGCAGGGCACATAGGAACACATCCAGGTGGGTTTGGAATGCCTTCAGAGAAGGAGACTCCACAACCTCTCTGGGCAGCCTGCTCCAGGGCTCTGAACCCTCACAGTGAAGAACTTTGGCCTGGTGTTGTTGTGGAACCTCCTCTGCTCCAGCCTGCACCCATGGGCCCTTGTCCTGTCACTGGGCACCACTGGAAAGAGCTGGAGAGCTTCCAACCCCACCTGGCCATTGGGATCCGGGGCAAGCTGCTGTGGGTGCCCCTGCTTTAGCCAGCAGGGCTGGACTGGATGATCTCCAGAGGTCTCTTCCAACACAGTCCAGACTGGGATTTGGAGGCTCCTGCTGCTGAGAAAAGGTTTTGCACCACTGGCTGAAAGCAGGCATCTGATGCTGGGTTTGTACAGTGTTTCCTTTTCCTTTTTCACTCAGGTTTTTCAGGCTTCCCTGAAACTTCTGAAGATGATCATTACCCAGTATATCCCAAAACACAAACTGGGCAAAGTGGAAACTTCTCACTGTGTAGAAAGAACACTTCCCAATTTGCTGGCCAGAACAGGAGACTCCTCAGCCCGGCTTCGCCAGCTGGCTTCTGACTTCATTCAGGTTGGTGCTGCCTCCCCAGGCCAGCAGCTGCTGCTCAGGGAAGGCAAATCCATTCCCCTTCATTTGAATACCTCAGGATCACTCCTTGCATCCAGCACCCCTGCAGGCCCCTGACTCTCTGTGCATTTGCAGGAACTGGCACTGTGTGCTGAGGTGAAGCCTCTGCAGGTGGTTCCAGCTCACTTGGTTCAGCCACTGAAGCCCAACTGCCCCCCACACCTGGCAATGAGTCAGGTGGAGTTAGTGGAAAGACTCTTGAAAGAGATGGGGACTGCAAACTCTGGGTTTGCCATCAGCAGTGTCATGGAGGTAGGATCCTGAGTGGGCAGCATCTGAAGCTCTTTCTGTTGCTGTTATGTTGGGGCTTGTCTGGTTTGGAGTGCTTTAGAAGTTGTGAGGTGACAACACACAACCTTCTGAGGAAGGGAGATGGAAATAATGGCTGTGAGAGAGAATCACTGGGCCAAAAAGTGGCAGTGTGGAGATTGTGAAGGGGTGATCAGAGGCTGTGAGGACAGGCTGGGAGAGTTGGGGCTGTTCAGTCTGGAGAAGAGAAGGCTCCACAGAAACCTCAGAGCAGCCTTCCAGTACCTGAAGGAGCTACAGGAGAGCTGGGGAGGGACTTTTGACCAGGGCTGGGAGTGACAGGATATGAAGAGCAATGGTTTGAGACTGGAGCAAGAGAGATTTAGATTGGACACCAGGAGGAAGTTCTGCACAGTGAGGGTGGTGAGACCCTGGAACAGGCTGCTCAAGGGTGTGGTTGAGGCTCCATCCCTGCAGACATTCAAGGTCAAACTTGCTGTGTCCCTGTGCAGCCTGCTCTAGCTGGAGGGTCCCTGCTGAGTGCAGGGGGTAGACAAGATGACCTTTGTGGGGGGTCCCTTCCAACCCGATGCAATCTGTGACTGTGATTTCTCCCACTGCAGTGAAATAGTTCCCTTAGACTGATGAGTCCTTGAGAGGCAGATGTGGGAGTTCTAATTGCTGCTTTCAGTTTGCCACAGGAGCTTTGGAGCACAGGGTGCACGAGGTGCGGGACGCGGCGCTGAGGATCATCTTTGCTCTGTACAGGAAGCACAGGGCTGCTGTGCTGCAGTTCCTGCCCCCAGCCCATGCCAGCACCCGCAGGAGCCTGCTCTACAAAACCCTCTTTGATGGATTTACCAAGATTGATGGCAAAGGCTCTGAAGCTGAGGTGAGGGTATGTAGAGAGAGGACACAGCACAGGGAGCTGCTCCAGACACTGCCTTCTGCAGAGCCCTGTTGGATGCTGGCACAGAGCAGGGGGTCTGGGAGCGTGGCTGAGTGCAGGAAGCTGGTGCTGTATCCCTTTGAGCAGCACAGGGAACTTGAGGGGAGGGAGGTGGCACTGTCCCAGCACACTGACCCAGGAGGGTGCTGCCCCTGTGGCCCATGCTGTGAGCTTTGCAGTCCCTCCTGTATTTGTAACTGCAAGTGGGGTTTTGACAGGCAGGGAGAAAGGCAACAACAGGAGAGGCAGAGAAACAGAAGAAGGAGGAAATTAAAGTTCTGCAAGATCAGCTGGCAGCTCCCAAGGAGATCCAAGCGGAAGTTCAAGCTGGAAAGGTTTGATTTTGATATTTTTTTATTGTTTTCCCCTTGGATTAGGTCAGGAACAGCACTGAGAGCTCACTGGAACCAGGCAGACTCCATCCCACACCTGACTGACTCCTCATAGATCCACTTTGCAGCCTGGGTTGCTTTTTTCTCCTAACACAGTATAAAATCCAGAGTCTCTTTGGCAGCAGCTTTGTCCCTCTGGTGAACCTGAGAGTGTTTCCCTGAGAGTGTTTCCCCAAGCAGAGCATAGGGACTGTCCTGGGAGTGTCAGGGCCTTCCAGCAGCAGGCTGTGCTGCACAGCTCTTAGAATCAGTCAGAGTTGGAAAGGACCACAAGGAGCAGCCAGTTCCAACCCCCCTGCCATGCCCAGGGACACCCTACCCTTGAGCAGGCTGCCCACAGCCTCAGTCAGCCTGGCCTTAAACACCTCCAGGCATGGGGCCTCAACCACCTCTCTGGGTAACCTGTTCCAGCCTCTCACCACTCTAATGGTGAAGAACTTCCTCCTCACGGACAGGCTGAATCTCCCTACCTTCAGCTTTGCTCCATTCCCCCCAGTTCTGGCACTCCCTCACAGCCTAAAAAGTCCCTCCCCAGCTTTTTTGTAGGCCCCTTCAGATACTGAAAGGCCACAAGGAGGTCACCTGGGAGCCTCCTCTGCTCCAGCCTGCACAGCCCCAACTCTTTCAGTCTGTCCTCATAGCAGAGCTGCTCCAGCCCTTTGATCATCCCCGTGGCCCTTCTCTGGACACACTCCAGCATCTCCAATCCTTCTTGTAATGGGGGCTCCAGAACTAGATGTAGTTTGCTACCTGACTCTTGAAAGGGTTCTCAGGAAGCTTTCCCAGGAGACTGCTGCCTAGAGATCTGCTGTAGGAGCAGAAGCAGTGCAGAGCATTGGCTGTGCTTGGCAGCTTTGAATTGCAGAGAAGCATCAGAGTGTCCTCTTCTCTGCCTGACCAGCATCCCAGGTGCTGAGCAAACCTATGAACTCCATCTCTTTTTTTTTTTTTCCCCAATAGGAGCCAGAATTTGATTTGCAGAAGCCAAGGAATCAAGGTAGGTAGCTGCTAGCAGTCCTGAGGAATGCAGAGAGGTTTCAGGATGTCTGAGGTTTAATGGTTCCTTTTCCCACAGGATACCAGAGCAGCAGAAGCCCACAGCCTGCAGCAGCACCAGGGCTGCCAGATGACCACTCCTCTGTTGCCAGTTACTTGGACAAGTAAGTAGCTGAGCACTTCCTTCAGCACTCAGCAAGCTAACAACATCAGCAACGTTTTCCAGTAGATCTAAGCTAATAGCTTCAGCACCGAGACATGGGAAAAGCAAATTCATTCTAACTTGGAGTTATCAGTAGGCAGTTGGAGGGATTTATCCTAGGGTCACTACTAGGCAGGGCAGAGCAGCAGCAGCAGCAAGGTGTCAGCTGTTTCTCAGGACAGTTTCTACCAGAACAGAACTCCTTCCTTCATTGCAACTCTCTTGATTGTGGTTTTTTTTCCCTTCAGCTTATGCATTTTCTGTGGTGAAAGGGATGAATCCTTCACAGAGGATGGGCTGGATCTGCACTACTGGAAGCACTGCCCCATGTTAACAAGATGTGAGCACTGCAAGCAGGTCAGGAATAAACTTTCTGGAGCATTAATGCTGCTCTCTTGGTTTTAAGGTGCTGTAAGATAGTGAATGCAGGGGCACATGAATTCCAAACACAAACTTTTTGAGCTTGACGAGGGTAGATGGAGACTGGAGATGAGGGAAAAATTCTTGGCAGTGAGGGTGGTGAGACCCTGGAACAGGTTTCCCAAGTTGGTGTTCAAAGCCAGGCTGGATGAGGCCTTGAGCAACCTGAGCTGGTGTGAAGTGTCCCCCTGCCCATGGCTGGGGGGTTGGAACTGGCTGATCTTGAAGGTCCCTTCCAACCCAACCCATTCAGTGAGCTTGAGGAGTGATTCTGGGCAGAGCTACACTGTGAGCTGAAGGAACGACTGTGCTCAAATGTCCTTTTGGAGAGGGACATTTACAGGCTCATAGACTCACAGGATGTCAGGGGTTGGAAGGGACCCAACGAGATCATCGAACCCAACCCCCCTGCCAGGGCAGGACAATGCTATCTAACCCAGATCACAGAGGAACACATCCAGACAGGCCTGGAAAGGCTCCAGAGAAGGAGACTCCACAACCTCTCTGGGCAGCCTGTGCCAGTGCTCTGGGACCCTTACAGGAAAGAAGTTCCCCCTTGTGTTGAGCTGGAACCTCCTGTGTTGCAACTTAAACCCATTGCTCCTTGTCCTGTCCCAGGGAGCAGTGAGCAGAGCCTGTCCCCACCTCCTGACCCCCAGCCCTCAGATATTTATAGACATTTCTCAAATCCCCTCGAGGTCTTCTAGTCTCCAGACTAAGCAGCCCCAGGTCCCTCAGCCTCTCCTCATAAGCCATGCCCTCCAGTCCCCTCATCATTCTAGTAGCTCTCTGCTGGACTCTCTCCAGCAGATCCCTGTCCCTCTTAAACTGAGGAGCCCAAAACTGAACACAGTATTCAAGATGAGGTCTCACCAGGGCAGAGTAGAGGGGCAGGAGAGCATCCCTTGATCTGCTGGACACACTCTTCCTAATACACCCCAGCATCCTATTTGCCTTCTTGGCCACCAGGGCCCATTGCTGTGCCATGGTTAACTTGTTACCCTCCAGGACTCCCAGATCCCTCTCCACAGGACTGCTTTCCAGCAGATCACTTCCCAGCCTGTGCTGGTGGAGTTTATTACTCCTCCTCAGATGTGCAGGACTCTGCACTTGTGCTTCCCCAGATCACCTCAGCAGGTTTGTAAGCAGCCTGCTCAGTTGCTCAGCCTGCTGCAGAGCCTGTCAGGTGCCTGTGTGTGTGTTGCAGACGGTGGAGATCGCAGGGCTGACAGAGCACCTGCTGGCTGACTGCCACAGGAGGGACAGCTTTGGCAGGTGTCCCCGCTGCAGCGAGGCCATCCCAGCAGAGGCCTTGTCCAGGCATCTGAGGAGCAAGACCTGCAACCGTGAGTAGCTTCTAACAGGAGGGTTGAATTTCAAAGGCCAAGCCAGTCACACTCTGCAGTACTCTTTGGAAGTCAGCCCAGACACCTCTGGTTAGGTGGGGGTTAGAAATCTGGAGTGGCTCCTCAGGGAGCAAGTGCCTGAGGCTCCCAGCCCTTGGCCGGCTTCCCTTCTCAGGGGGCAGGAGGAGGCAGGGAGCAGGAAGCCTCCTGGGGATTGAGCCTCCTTGCTCCTTTTGGTCTGGTTTTGCTGTAGGTGATTGAATGTGGGAGTGCTTTGGGAGCAGCTGATATAGAGGGCAGGAGCTGTCCTAGCCCTGGGGTGGGTTTTCTCCTCTGTTGTGACCCTGCCTTTGCCTCTCTCACCTCCTCCTTCTCATCACTTCAGCTGCCAAACCAGAGGCTGTGGCAAACCACTGCCCACTGTGCCACGACAACTTTGCTCCAGGAGAGGAGGTGAGGCTGCCCCAGCCTGCTCTGAGGCTGTGTCACTGCCACTGCATTTGTGTCCTTACCCAGCAACTTAACAACTCTCCTGGGGTCTCTGATGGCTGCTTTTAACTGCCCTTAGGCCTGGAAATCTCACCTGATGGGCAGGGATGGCTGCAGGATGAACAAGCGGAGGGTGGCCCCGATGAACAAAACTCTTCTACTGCAGCCTGGTGAGAGAACTCTTTTGTGACCCTTACAGCCATGCTTTTAAAGAAACATACCTCCTCCTCGAGGGCAAGCTGCCTCTTCCTTCCTTATTCAACATGTCCCCTGCATTGATGTGCCCTAAGGGGCAGTTTCTCTGCTCACACAGCTCACTGCACAGGGAGGCAGCAGATTCTCCACAGGCATATTTGCTCATTTAACCAGTTCAGGGTTTTTCTTTTCTCCTGCATGACAGCATGACTAGGAGCAGAACAACCAGCAGCTAACCTTCTGGAAAGCTCCCTAGTGCTGACACAGAGAACACAGAGCCTGATTTAGCTTTTAATGCCCAATCAGGGGATGCTAATCTGATGCTAATTACAAGCTGAAGGGAATTGTTAGTGCTGTGTGCTGCGTTTCCTTTGCAGTGCAGAGCCAGCAGCCTGGCAGAATTTATGACTCTGCATCTTCTCACCCAACAAAGAGGAAGTGCTGCTGTTGTCAGGTGGTTGAGTTTGTAACAGTCCTCTGTAGCTGTGAGGCGCAGGCTAAATGGGACCTGAATGCAGAATGAAATCATGAAATGGCTCAGGTTGGAAGGGACCTCAGAGCTCATCTCCTTCAACCTCCCCACCATGCCCAGGGACACCTCTCAACTCATCCTGCAACCTCCCTGCTATGCCCGGGGACACCTCTCAACTGGACTTGGCTGCTCAAGCCCTCATACAGTCTGGCCTTGAACCCCCCTAGGCAGGAGGCAGCCACAGCCTCCCTGGGCAGACTGTGCCAGAGTCTTGCCACCCTCCTACGGAAGAACTTCTTCCTCAGCTCCAGTCTCACCCTGCTCTGCCTCAGTTCCAAACTATTCCCCCTTGGCCTGTCTCCAGACACTCAGGAAAAGTTCCTCTGCAGCCTTCCTGCAGGATCCCTTCAGGCACTGAAATAAGATCAAATTTTCAGACTTTCTATCTGGAGGAGCAGCCAAATGTGAGACAAAATTGCAGCGTGGGGCTGGAGCTGCTTGTGCTGACGAGCTGCATTTTCTTCTCACAGGCAGAGCAGCTGGGAGGAAGCCTGGTGCTGCAGGAGCAAAACTTCAGCCTCCAGCTCTAGCAAGCAAGATCCCAACCCCAAGAGGGGGCCCAAATAAAAGCAGTGGCAAAACCTATTCAAAGCAGTGTCAGGAGAAGTATTTTTGTCTTAAAAACTTGTGAAGCTTTTCTGCTTGGCTGTGTGGGGTAGCACTGCCCAGGTTGCTGCCTCCTCTGCCTTAGCTCTATGCAGCACTGCCCAGGCTGCTGCCTGTTCTGTCAGCTCTGTGCAGCACTGCCCAGGCTGCTGCCTCCTCTGCCTTAGCTCTGTGCAGCACTGCCCAGGCTGCTGCCTCCTCTGCCTTAGCTCTGTGCAGCACTGCCCAGGCTGCTGCCTCCTCTGCCTTAGCTCTGTGCAGCACTGCCCAGGTTGCTGCCTTCTGCCTTAGCTCTGTGCAGCAGTGCCCAGGCTGATGCCTCCTCTGCCTTAGCTCTGTGCAGCACTGCCCAGGCTGCTGCCTGTTCTGTCAGCTCTGTGCAGCACTGCCCAGGTTGCTGCCTTCTGCCTTAGCTCTGTGCAGCGCTGCCCAGGCTGCTGCCTGTTCTATCAGCTCTGTGCAGCACTGCCCAGGTTGCTGCCTTCTGTCAGCTCTGTGCAGCACTGACCAGGTTGCTGCCTTAGCTCAGTGCAGCAGTGCCCAGGCAGCTGCCCTCTGCCTTAGCTCTGTGCAGCACTGGCTTCTCTCTCCTCCATGGTATTAGCAATAACCACATGTCCTGGGACAGGACCCAGAGCACTCCTTAAACACCAACAACTGGCACCAAATGAAGAAGCTGAAGGGCTGGCCCTTGCCAGAGGAGCAGTAACCCAAATTAACACTAAGTGCCTTAGCAGCCCTCTTGACAGGAGGGTTGAGCTGAACCCCGAGAAGTCCCCTTTACAACGTAGTAGTTGTGTGAGTGGCTTCAGCTCCTGCAACAATTCAAGCTCTGCTTTAAAATTGCCTTTAATTCTGAAACAGCTCTCCAGGAAAACAAAAACATCTTAGTGGGGCTCTTGCTGTGCTTAATTGAATTAATAAATGTAGGCTGCTTTTTTTTTTTGCTGCTGCTGTAGTTTGCTTTCTTTCTGCTCCTTCTACATCCAGCTCTGGATTTTTCCTGATCAACCATCCATAGGTGACAGCATCTCACCACTGAACAGCTTCCAAGAGCAGGACAGGAGGTGTGGAGCTCCATAGGTGACAGTGTCCCACCACTGAACAGCTTCCAAGAGCAGGACAGGAGCTGTGGAGCTCCTTAGGTGACAGTGTCTCACCACTGAACAGCTTCCAAGAGCAGGACAGGAGCTGTGGAGCTTTGTGCACAAAGCAGCAATGCCAGCATTTCTCCTTGGGCCACTCGAGCAGTGGCTTTCCAAGATGGAATGAATTGGTTTCATGTCCAGCACAGCTACAAGAATGAATGAGCCCTGGTAAAGAAGCTTTGAGGTTGGCAACAACTCAGAAGTGAGGAAATGGATATGTTTGTTTGCTGTAGGAGGATCTTTGCATGCAGCAGCACTGTGACTGCTGAGGCCAGTGTCCCTGGGCTGCTCTCTTGCCCTGTTTTCTGCTAGGGCACAAGATTCTCTGGGGTGAAACCCACAGTGAGCTTTGCTCCTGTCCATGGCACCTGGAGCAGAAATGTTGCTGAGGGCAGACAGTTGGACTGCAGAGCTTCAGGCTACGGTGCTGGTGACTCCCTACCAAAGAGGAGCAGACTCTGGACCTTGCCTCTTGGGCTCTTTGTGACCTCTTTCTCCATGCTGTCCCTGAAGGTCAGCTGAGTTCTCTTCATCCATCCAAACTGCAGAGCCAGCTGGAGAGCAGCCAGAGTCCCTGCCTGTGGAATTCAGCTCACCTGCACTGACCCATCCAGCCTGGCCAGGTCCCTCTGCAGGGCTCTGCTGCCCTCCACCACCTGCACACCTGCTCCTAGCTTGGTGTCATCTGCAAACTTACTGATGCTGGACTCTGTTGATGATCTGGACCAGGAGATAAAGATGCTGAACAGGCAGGAGGGGACTCTCGCTGCAGAGGCAGCACCTCGGGGTTCCGGTACCGGCCGGCTCCTCGCTCGTTCCCCGGCAGCCGAGCTGCTGCTGCCGCTCCTGCGGGCCGTGGCGCCGCGCGGTGGCGGTACGGGGCAGGCGCGGCCGTGCGCTGCCCGCCGGGGCGGGGC
Source organism: Pogoniulus pusillus (assembly GCF_015220805.1). Classification (NCBI taxonomy): domain Eukaryota; kingdom Metazoa; phylum Chordata; class Aves; order Piciformes; family Lybiidae; genus Pogoniulus; species Pogoniulus pusillus. The sequence continues at coordinate 4,934,009 of NC_087299.1, forward strand.
CTTCCCGCGGAGCCATGGCGGCGGCGGCGGCGGCGGCGGCTGCCTGGCCCGAGCTGGAGGCGGCGGCGCGGGAGCGGCGGAGGGAGCTGGCGCTGCCCGGGCCGGCGGTGGCTGAGCGGGTGGCGGCGGGCGGCGGGCGGCTGCCGGCCCAGCTGCTGGCGCTGCCGCTGCTACAGTCGCTGGAGCTGAGCGGCTGCCCGGCGCTGCGGGAGCTGGGCCCGGGGCTGGCCGCCGCCCTGCCCGCCCTGCACACGCTGGTGCTGCGCGGTAACGCGCTGGGCCCCGCCGGGCTAGGAGCGGGGCTGGGCGGGCAGCTGCCGGCCCTCCGCATCCTCGATCTCTCCGGTAACGGCCTGGAGGAGCTGCCCGCGGCGCTCGGCGGGACGGCTGAGCCGGCGGCGGGAGCCCCGGCGGGACCTGCGGCCTTCCCGCAGCTTCGCAGCCTAAACCTCAGCGGGAACAGGCTGCGGGAGCTGGGCCCGGGGCTGGCCGGCGCCGCGCCGCAGCTGCAGTCGCTGCTGCTCTCCGGTAACCGGCTGCGAGCGTTGCCCGGCGGGCTGCTGCCCTCCGGTACCGCCGGGCTCTTCCCGCTGCTCAGCCAGCTGGAGGCGGCCGACAACGAGGTGGAGGAGCTGGGTGCGGACATCGCTGCTCTGCCGGCCCTCAAGGTAGGAGCTCGCTCCGGTCCCTGCCACCACCCCGGTCCCCGGTGCTACCTCGGGTCCCTGCTGCCGGCCCCGGGCCCCGTCTCCGCGGCTGAGTTCCCCATCTCCATCTCTTGCAGAGCCTGGATGTGGCCAACAACCAGCTGCGGGAGCTGCCTGCGGCGCTGGCCGACTGCCCCCGGCTGAAGGAGGCCAACTTCAGGGGCAACCAGCTGAAGGACAAGCGGCTGGAGAAGATGGTCAACGGCTGCCAGACGAAGGCCATCCTGGAGTACCTGCGGGCGGGCGGGCGCGGGAAGGGGAAGGGCGAGAGCTCCCGTGAGGAAGCCAGGAAGAAGAAGAGGGAGAAGCAGCAGCAGAAGGATGGCAGGGATGGGGAGCAGGATGAGCTGGAGGAGGCCAGCAAGCTGCTGGTGAAGGTTCTGCACATCACTGAGAACCCTGCACCCCTGGTGGTGAAGGCGACCCCGGGCGTCAGGGACGTTCGAGCCTTCATCGTGTGCTGCGTGCTGCGGGGAGTCAACCTCAGGCCGGGCAACGCGATGAGGAGGTTCCTGTCCCTGCAGGTAACTCCTGAGCCGAGCTGGCACCCCGAGGGCACGGTGGGCACATACAGCTGTGCTGCCTCAGCAGCTTCTTAGTGCTGTGGAACCTCTTTGAGAACGTGGCAGAGATGCCCTGGCTCGGCTCCAGGTTCCCTGAGCTGTGCTAAAACTGTCACCCACCAAACCTTCCAGCAGAGGTTCCCACCTGGCACACTGCTCAGCTCCCCGTTAGGTGCTGAGTGCCAGCCTCTTCCTGGGCAGCGTTCTGATTTCAGACTCTTGATGGCCCAGCTGAGAAGTGCCATCGGCTGTGCTGCCCCTCCTTTGGGTGGTGATGCAGATGGAATCGCTCTGCAGCTGGTGGGGAGGGCTCCGTGCGACACGGGAAGGGCCAAAGTGCTACAGACAGTAAACAGCAGAGCCCTGGGAGGAGAGCCTCAGGGTGGCCTTGGCAGATGCTGATGGATCCTTTGTGTTTTAGACTAAGCTGCACGAAGACCTCTGTGAAAAGCGAACGGCAGCCACGATTGCCACCCACGACCTGCAGCTGGTCAAGGCTCCTCTGACCTACGATGTTCAGCCTCCTGACCAGCTGAAGGTAGGGCACCAGGAGGCCTTTGCCTCTTCTTTTGTTCTCTGGGACTGTGTAGAATGGGAAGAACTTTTTTCTTGCCCTGCAGACCCTAGAAAGCTCACTCCAGGGTCTTTACTTTAGAAGCTGCCCTGATTTCCTCCCTGCCCTGCTGTAACAAAGCCTGCTTCAGGTGGCCTCACAGAGCTGCCTGCTGTGGCTGCAGCAGTGCCTCTGTCACAGAGTCACGGAATGGGTTGGAAGGGACCTTAAAGATCATCTAGTTCCAACCTCCCTGCCATAGGCAGGGACACTTCCCACTAGCCCAGGTTGCTCCTCATCCAGCCTGGCCTTGAACACCTCCAGGGAGGGGGCATCCATGACCTCCCTGGGCACCCTGTTCCAGTGTTCACCACCCTCACTGTAAAGAACTTCTTCCTAATATCCAGTCTAAATCTCACCTCAAGCTTCAAACCATCCCTTCTCAGCCTGTCACTATAAGACCCTGTAAAAAGTCCCTCCCTAGCTTTCCTGTAGCCCCCTTCTGGTGGTGGAAAGCTGCTATAAGGTCTCCCTGGAGCCTTCTTTCCTCCCCTGTGCTCATGTAGGAGGTGCTCCAGCCCCCTGATCATCTTGTCATGGCAAAAGGGTTAAGGTTTGGTGTTCACACAGATATCCAGGTAACACTTTCCCAGGCCTTGCAGATGCAGCAGGTTCTGTGCTGCTCAGTGATGGCAGAGAAGGAACTGGATAAACTTCACACCTAGGCTAGTACCTGAGCCTGGTTCTCAGGTGGGTGTAGCTCACACGAGGTTTAAACTTGGTGTGGTCACAATATTGAAGCAGAAAGGCTGTCCCCACCCTGGGAAAGGGGTCAGGAGTGGTGGTGTCCAGACGTGGTTGCTCCTAAAGTCATAGAATCATAGAATCAACCAGGTTGGAAGAGACCTCCAAGATCATCCAGTCCAACCTATCACCCAGCCCTATCCAATCAACCAGACCATGGCACTAAGTGCCTCATCCAGTCTTTTCTTGAAGACCCCCAGGGATGGTGCCTCCACCACCTCCCTGGGCAGCCCATTCCAATGCCAATCACTCTCTCTGTGAAGAACTTCCTCCTAACATCCAGCCTAGACCTACCCTGGCACAACTTGAGACTGTGTCCCCTTGTTCTATTGTCAAGTGTTTGCTTCCTGGTGTGTGCAGATAACCCCCCTGGGGCGAAAGGAGATCAAGGCAAAGGACCTTCTCCGGCAGCTGCAGCTGGAGGCAGAGGAGCAGAGGAAGCAGAAGAAGCGTCAGAACATTTCTGGACTGCACAGGTCACTGCTTGAGCTCCTCTGCTTATGTCCCTTGGGGCTGGGTAACTCAGATGGGGAAAATGTGCTTGGCTGTGTTTGGGAGCTGTGCTGGGCAGATCAGGAGCACACTGGCTGGCTTTTGTGCCCTGTCAGTTGCTCACTTTGTGCTTCTCTGTTCCTCCTGGCAGGTATCTGCAGCTCCTGGATGGCAAAGACAACTACCCCTGCCTGCTGGATGCTGAGGGTGCTGTCATCTCCTTCCCACCAATAACCAACAGTGAGAAAACCAAGGTCAGGGGATGGATGCTCAGGGTTCAGCAGGGCTCTGCAGCTGCAGTGATGGGCACGGTCCTGTTAGACCTGTGCTTGTGTCCAGAGGGAAGCCTTCACAGCCTGCCTCTGCTCTGCTGTACTCTCAAAGATGGGTCCTGAAGTTGGCTTCTTGCCTCTCTAAATCTGCCAGGCTCTGCCAGGCTGTTACAAAGGCCCCAGGCTGCAGAGCTGGCTCTAGAGAAGAGCAAGAACATGGTTTGTGACTCGTGAATGCTGTGCCTCTCAGGGCACTCAGTGAAGGCCTCTCAGGTGGTGAAGGGTGCTGGGTGGGCTCTGATTCCTCACTCTTGGGCTCTGATTCCTCACCTGCTTTGCCTGGGAAACTCTTACAGATCAGAAAAGACACTCAGGACCTGTTCCTGGAAGTGACAAGTGACAGCAGCCTGCAGATCTGCAAGGATGTGATGGACACACTCATCCTGGTGAGCAGCTCAGGGAGAGGATCCTGCCTGTGCTTGGGCTGCCGAGCAGGTCTCAGCACTCAGAGAGAACAGTAGGGGCAGATGTTTACTGTACCACTGTGTCCAGCTCTGCTGTCCCCAGCTGCTGGAGAGAGTCCAGGGGAGGCCACAGAGATGATCCCAGGGCTGGAGCTCCTAAGGACGAGCTGGGGGTGTTCAGCCTGGAGAAGACTGGGGGGACCTTAAAGCCATTTCAGGCTGCTCTCTAACTAAACCTTTCTTACTGAGGGGCAAGCAGAGGACAGTCTGGCTTTGGGATTTTGGAAGGGGAATGTATTTTTTCTTGCCCAGCTAACATGACCTTTGGAGCAGCAGTGAAGGCTGAGAGGCTGGTGAAGGTCACAGGACAAGTTGAAAATGTGCCACCAGCAGACTCCTCGGCAGTGATCCTACAGCAGGCTCCTGCTGCTTAGCATCAGCCCTTTAACAAACCCCAAACCGTGTGCTTTTGACATAAAAAAATCAAGGTGGATCTCCTGGGGAGCACAGTTGGTGATAGAGCAGAAGCCCCTTCACTACTGAAGAGTGTTTGCATGCAGAGGTTGCTCCAGAAGCTGATCAGAGCCACGCTTTGGAGCCAGCTTGGAGTTGCTGTGAGGCCTTAGCCACAGAACTCATTTTGGTTTCTCTGTTTTAACAGAAAATTGCAGAACTGAACAGGTCTACCCTAGAGAACAAGGAGCACTCAGGCTCAGATGATGACTCCCATGCTCATCATGGACCAGTGAGTCTGAGCCCCCCGGCAGTGACCCCTCCCTTGGTGGTGGAGCAGGTTCGAGTGGTGGACACAGATGGAAACTTAAAGGTGCTTTATCCTTCCAAGACTGACCTGGCCATGGTGTCCTCTCTGCTGACTGTGCTACGTTAGCAGTGCCAGAGCTGAGGACAGGAGCCCTCTGCTTTGTTTTCTCTGCCTCCCGCTCTGCACCTGGCATGCAGGGAGGTGCTTTGGGGGCTCCAAAGGAAAGAGCTGGCAGCTGCAGTGAGGAATCCAGCAGATGCCATGCACCAGGCCTGGGGAGATGCTGCAAAGCTCCTTCACCACCCTCTCTTTCTGTGCCTGGAGTAACTGTGGGAACTTAACTGCTGCCAGGACTTGAAGCTGAGCTGGACAGTGCTGGTTTCTGTCTTCAGACACAGACACAGCTCCTGTTTTTTTAAGTGAAGTCAGTTGACTGCAGGACTTTGTGCCTCCTGGTGTGTTCCAGAGTCATTCTCCATCCTAGTGGAAGTGCTGCTTGTGGTGACCTTGTCGTGTGCCTCTTTAGTCACTGCTGGTGGAGCACAGCATTTATTGTTGCTTCTTGAGTTCCCTTTTGAGGGCTGCTCCTGCCTTACCCCAGCACCACCAGAGCTCCCTGGCTCCTCAGAGTGACCCTCCTGGAGCTTTGTGTTGCCCCCCTACATGGTGAGTGCTGGGAACACCTCTCCTACTACACAGGCAGTGCAAGTGGCTCTGATCTCTGCAGTCTGTGGCTGACTTTTGCATCCAGGCTACAGCCTGGGTGAACACAAACCACTCCATAAGCTGAGGGGACTCACTCTGAGCACTACAGACCTCTCCATAAGCTGAGGTGACTCGCTCTGAGCACTACAGACCTCTCCATTAGCTGAGGTGACTCCCCTGGCACTACCTGGGTGAACAGAAACCTCTCCATAAGCTGAGGTGACCTCCAGATGGGTTTTTGTCAGTTAAAAGTGTTGTAAAGCTGGAGCTGAACTTGCAGATCCTGTGTCAAATCCATCCACCTGCTGGGACCTAGGCTGCTGAGTGGAAAATAAAGCAGTTCTTGCAGTCGTGGTCACTTGTTTGGGCCCTGGTGGCTTTTCCAGTCATGTAACTCTGCAAACCTGCCAGAGCAGCTCATGTGTGCTGCACAGATGGGAAATGAACCCTTCCTAGCCACTGGGTAGCAGCCCTTGGTGATGCTTCAGGTTTCTTTGTGAGGCCTGAATATGTGCTACAGGTCAGTGGCTTGCAGTGAGATGAGAAGTGATTGAAACATACTCCACAGAACTTGAGTAAAGAGAGTTTAATTGGCCAGAGCCAGGCAGCAGGAGCCTGCTGCTGCTGATGATATCAGGGCTGCTGTCCAGGCCTTGAAAGCTGCTACTTTACAGAACTCTTTCTCCTGCTCTTGGCATGGGTGGGAGTGGATGTGTCGGTGCTGTGCAGTGAGGGGACCTTGGCACCATTCTGTGTCAGCAGCTGCTGGGACTCCACCCACTCATTAATGATCTTCTGTGGAGAGGAGGAAAGGGGTTAGGTGGGGAGCAGCACTGCAAGCTAAGCTCTTACCGAGTCCTTGCTGGCTGATAGAGGCAGGCTCTGGAGCAGCCCTGGTACCTGCATCGCCTCCAGCACGTCCTGGTCAGAGAGCTCTGCCTGGGGAGCTTTGCTGCCTGCTGTGCTGAAGGTAGCCTGCAGGATTCTGCTTCTGAATCTGTCAAACTTGTGGTAAAAGAGCAGAGTTGGAGTGTTTGGGTCATTGCAAGGTCCTCCTGTGTTTCTGGGTGGGCTGAGCCCCTTAGCCAGGAGTTGGGCTCTGTGCTCGCTGCTGGCATGGAGCTTAGAGGACACAGCTTGAAGGTGTTGGAGCCTGGAAGGGTGTTGGAAGTGTGGTGCTGTAACTGTGCTGAACTCGAGGGCTTCTGCTGAGGCCTGTTTGCTTTGTGGGTGACATGAGAGCTGCACTCTAAACAGCTGGGAAGGGAATCGCCTGAGCTGCTGCTTTGGCAGCTGCAAAGGGAGACTGGCTCCAAGAGCAAAGGGCTGCAGTGCCCTGGGGCACCTCCTACTGTGTTTCTGCCCGAAGCTGTCACTAAGCTTCTGGGCTCTCTGCTTGAAGTGGCTGAAGTGTCTCCCGGGGGGGTGGTGGGAGCCTGAGGTGAGGAGGCCTTCACTCACCCTGCTGGCGACCTGCTCCAGTGCCACTCTTGCCTGCAGCTCCCTGTGCTGCAGCGTCTCAGCCTGGCTCTGCAGCACCTCTTGCGCTTGCTGCTGCCTCTGGAGATGGCGTTGGCTGGCCAGAACCTCTGCCTGCAGCTGGCTGACTGTGCCCTGCAGCTCACCCAGCAGCTGCTTCTGTTCAGCCAGTTGGGATTCTTGTTCTGTAACAAGCTGAGAAGAGAGACCTCCTTATGGCTGTGAGCAGAAAGTGAGCTGCAGGCTGCCAGCACTGCCAACTGCTTTGCCTTGGCATTTTCTCTACTATTACTGCACTGAGTGAGGGAGTTCAATGTGGCAGACTTCCCCAAGCCCAGCACAGCTAAGCAGTTCACCCAAGGACTCACCTGCTGAAGGCTGCAGTTCTCCTCCTGCATGGCCACCAGCATCTCCTCGTGTTTCCTTTCTTCTCTCAGGCTGCAGAACTCCAGAGAAAATATTTTACACTTGAGTTCTGCAGTTCACAGGTGGGCAAGGGGTTGGTGATGTGCACAGAGCCTGAGCTGCCAGCTGTCCCCACAGCCATGGGCAGCTCCTGGGGGGGGGGGGGGGGGGGGTACCTTGCTGGACATGGCTTGGAGCTGCTTCTCCCTCTCTCTGAGCTGCTTTTGGAGCATCTCCTTCTCAGCCGTGGCTCTGCGGAGCTGGGATCCTTGGATCTCCAGCTGCCTTTGCAAGGAGCAGATGGCACCTGGGGGGGTTGAAGTGCTGCTGTGAGCAGACCCAGTCTCAGGAGCTCCCTGGCTCTGTTTTTGGAGGTAAGCAGGAGCAGAGCTGCTGTTGTAGCTGCCCGAGCACAGCCTGGGGTGAAGTTAACGCTCCAGCCACAGTGCCCGTGGCCGGTAAGTGGTGCCCCTGGTGATGCTGCGGGCAGGAGTGTCTGTAGCCAGGATGCTGAAGCCCTGCTGGATGCCCCAGGGCAGTGCTCAGAGCTTTCTCTGCCCTCCACTTCGAGAGTGGCTCCAGACCCAGGGGCACTTCAGCAGCAGGTTTTGCCCTCGGGAGAAGCTCTGCTTGGGCCTTCTGTAGGTAAAAGGAGAAGGATCCCAAGCTGGGACGCGTTCCCCGGGTACCTGTGGCCATGTTGTACTCCTCCTTTGCTCTCCGCAGCTCCTCACGCAGCTCCCGGTCGCTTTGCTGGCTCTCGGGGAGCTCTGCCACCGGCGCCTCTTGCGAGGTCCCTTGAGCATCCTCCTCTCTGCCACCGGCACCGGCGGCTGCTTCCCCTGTGCCCTCCGCGTCCATCCCCGCGCTGGAGAGGGGACAGCGCTCGGGTGGACTCAGGGCTGGGGGTTGCGGGCCGGTGCCCGGAGTCCGATCCGGTCACAGCAGCGGAGGGGACAGGTGCGAGGCTGGGACGGGCACAGGACTGCGAGTGGGACCGCACTGATGGATGGATTCGGGCTCAGGACTCGGACTGGGAGTGAAACCGGAGCGGTAGTGAGGCAGGACCGAGCCTCGGACGCGTCGCTGCCGGTTGCCAGGCAACGGCGGCATCACCGTGGCGGCGCTTCCGCTTCCGTCGGGGCGGGAGGGGCGCACCGGGGCCGCCGCCATGGGGCGGAAGAAGAAGACTCTGCACGACTACGCGGCCGAGTTCTCGGAGCTGGCGGTGAAGCGGCACCTGCTGGAGCGCGGCGCGGCCGGGGAGGCGGCGGTGGTGGAGACTCTGTACTGCACCTCCTGCCAGCTGCCCATGCGCGTCCGCCGCGACCGCATCCTCGAGCACCTCTCCTCCGGCCGCCACTACCGCAACCGCCGCCTGCTCCGCCAGCACGGCCTGCGAGCCCCGCTCCTGCTGTGAGTGCCCTGCCCGGGACCCCTGCCCGCCGCCCCCGCCCGCCGCCCCTGCCCGCTGCCCCTGCCCGGGATCCCTGCCCGCCGCCCCTGCCCACTGCCCCTGCCCGGGACCCCTGCCCGGGACCCCTGCCCGGGACCCCTGCCCGCCGCCCCTGCCCGGGATCCCTGCCCGGGACCCCTGCCCGCCGCCCCTGCCCGCCGCCCCTGCCCGCCGCCCCTGCCCGCTGCCCCTGCCCGGGATCCCTGCCCGCCGCCCCTGCCCGCCGCCCCTGCCCGGGATCCCTGCCCGCCGCCCCTGCCCGGGACCCCTGCCCGGGACCCCTGCCCGGGACCCCTGCCCGCTGCCCCTGCCCGGGATCCCTGCCCGGGACCCCTGCCCGCCGCTCCTGCCCGCCCGCTGCCCCCGCTCTCCCCGCTGAGCTCTCCACTCCGCGGCTCCCGGGAGCCTGGAGCCGCCTGGCCCCGCGGAGGTCTCACCTCGACCCTCCCCCTTCCAGTCTCCCCCTCAGCTCTGCGGGTCCAGGCGCTGGCACTCACCTCTTACTGCTCCCGGTGCTGGGCCAGGCTGGAACCGGGGGTCTCGCCGTACCGAGGCTGACCCCAAACCCTCTTCTCTCTCGCTCAGCTCTGCAGGTCCGGAGGTCGGTGCCAGCCACCCGCTGCAGCTGGACCCCCCCTCGCTGCTCTCCCAGCCCTCCTTCCTCCTGGCCGCCAGCGCCGGCAGCAGCACCGGCTACGGCACGGCCCCTTCGCCGCCCTCCTGCCACAAGCCGCCGGTCCCCCAGCAGCCGCTCCCCGCCTCTAGCTCCCCCGCCGCCGCCGTGGCCGTGCCCAGGGAAGACCCCGCGCCCTCCACCTCCGCCAGCCGCCCCGCGGCGCTCTCCACCTTCCACATGAGGCTGGCTGCCGGCCCCTCGCAGCAGGCTGCCCACCGCGGGGCTGCCCCCGAGGCTTCCCGCAGCCCGGCGCCCGCCCCGCGGCACTGCGGCAGCGTCGGCTTGGCCCTCTTCGGCGTCGGACTCCTTCAGAAAGCCTCCTTGCGGAGCCTGGTGGAGGAGAGCGGCTGCTGCCTGCTTTACATCGTGGAGGAGCAGCTGGAGGAGGTGCAGCGAGCCTTCGACTGCCAGTTCCTGGCTGGCACCAGGGTGCTGCGGCAGCAGGACGCCGATGTGGCGCTCAACGACCAGCGGTACTGAGCGCAGCTAGCTCCGGGGCAGGGGCCGGGCTCTGTGTGCCAGGCTGGCTTGTCACAGACCCGCAGAACGGTAGGGGGTTGGAAGGATCCTCTGGAGATAGCAGTCAGTCTGACCCCCGCCCCCCAGGGGTCACCCAGGGACACATCCAGGTGGGCCTTGAAAGTCTCCAGAGAAGGAGGGTAGAGGTTTCCCCTCTGGACAGTGCTGCTGTGCAGCCCCAGACCATGCTTGGTTCCATGGAAGGGAACAGTGAGGCCAAAGGGCTGTTAGGGGCTGAGCCTCACATGGTTGAGGTGCTGGAAGGTGTCCAGAGAAGGGCAACAAAGCTGGTGAGAGGCCTGGAGCACAGCCCTGTGAGGAGAGGCTGAGGGAGCTGGGGGTGTGCAGCCTGCAGCAGAGGAGGCTCAGGGCAGAGCTCATTGCTGTCTGCAGCTGCCTGCAGGGAGGCTGTAGCCAGGTGGGGTTGGGCTCTGCTCCCAGGCAGCCAGCAACAGAAGAAGGGGACACAGCCTCAAGTTGTGCCAGGGCAGGTCTAGGCTGGATGTTAGGAGGAAGTTGTTGTCACAGAGAGTGATTGGCATTGGAATGGGCTGCCCAGGGAGGTGGTGGAGTGCCTGGAGGTGTTGAAGCCAAGGCTGGCTGGGGCACTTAGTGCCATGGTCTGGTTGATTGGGCAGGGCTGGGTGCTAGGTTGGGCTGGATGTGCTTGGAGGTCTCTTCCAACCTGCTTGATTCTATGATCACCTACCCTTAGTGCCTCAGGAGCCTCTTCCCTTGACTCTCATAATCGATGGAAGCTCAGAGAGAGGCTCCAGTCTGGTTTTCTCCCTGCCCCTTATTGTTCTCCACAGCCTGCCCTTCCCTGCTGCCTGCCAAGCTGTGTGCCCCAGAGCAGTGCCTGGCTTTGGTGGTGGTGGCTCTTTGAAGCTGAGGTCAGGGAGGAGGTCTGTGAGCAGGACAGGCTGTGGTGGCTTGCTTTGGAGCTGCCACATCAGTGATGTGGCTGCAGGCAGCTCTCCAGCTGGGAGTTTTGGATCTCCAAAGTGGAAGGCAGAGCTTTTAAGAGGGGTGGGATTGATGTTGGAAGCTAAAGTATGGTGATGAAGTAAGACAGAGCCAGCTCTTGGCCAGCAGCTCTGCCACAGCAGCCACTGAGAGGTCATTGCAGCAGGGTTCAAGGGGCACCTAAAGGCTTTCTCCCTCAAGCTGCAGGAGAATCAATGCAGCTCTCTTGTGCCAATTGTGCCTTTGCCCTGTGTGTGTCATAGAATCAGTAAGGCTGGAAAAGCCCTCCCAGGACTGAGTCCAGGCTCTAAATCCATCATGCCACGTTTCATCCTTGCATGCAGGTACCCTGTTTCCTGTAGACCAGAACCTGCTCCTCCAGAGCAAGGAGTTTCTGCCTTCTTTTACCCCTTCCTCCAAGTTTAAGGTGACTGTTGTAAAATAAGTGCAGCTGAAAGCAGCTCCTGAGCCTTGTGACTGCAGCAGGACCTCTGCCTCCCCTGAAGAGCTTTCCTTTTGCCTTCTGCAGAGTCTCTGGAGCCATCATTTGCTCACCACCTGAGGAAGCCTCTGAGATCGTCATCGATGCTCTGCGAGCAGGTGAGAGGAGCAGCAGCAGAGGCAGCACACAGTGAGGCAGGCTCTGGGAGCTTGCTGAATGCTTGAGTCTTAGAACCCTGAAGTGGGACCTCAGAGCTCAGCTACTCCATGGGCAGGGGCACCTCTCAGCTGGACATGGCTGCTCAAGGCCAAATCCAGCCTGGCCTTGAACACCCCTGGGGAGGAGGCAGCCACAACCTGCCTGTTCTAGAATCCCATCACCCTCAGACTGAAGAACTTCTTCCTCAGCTGCAGTCTTATCCTGCTCTCCCTCATCTTCCAACCATTCCCCCTTGTCCTATCTCTGCACACCCTCAGGGAAAGTCCTTCTGCAGCCTGCTTGTAGCCCCTTTTAGGTCCTGGCAGGCAGCATTAAGGTCGTCGTGGAGCCTTCTCTTCTCCAGACTGGGCACCCCCAGCTCCCTCAGCCTGTCCTCAGAGCCCTTGGATCATCTTTGTGGCCTCCTCTGGTTGAACTGTGCCTTTCGTGTCCTTTCAGGCTGTCTGGGTAAAGAGGAACTGGTGACCCTGCTGCTCATGGCTTACCAGCAGCGCACTTTGTGCTGGTCCCAGTGTGGCTCTGTGGAGTGGTTTGTCCTAAGAATTCCAGCAGGACTCACAGTCCCACTGCTTGGAGTCCCTCAGCAGCTGGGAAATCCACAGCTGGAGGCCAGGAGGGGGCCAGCAGCATCAAGACAGGAGAAGCCCCAGCTGAGCTCCATCAGCCATGCTTGCAGGTCCCTGGCCTCAGGCCTCTCTCTACTCTGTTGTGCACAGGCAAAGGGGTGCTCTGTGAGAGGCTGCCCAGCGTGGACAGGCAGAGGGCAGAAGCTTGCTTTGCTGAAGCTGAGAGATGTGGCAGACCCTTGGTGTGTGGCTTCTACAAGTAAGAGCAGCCCCTGGGGAGGAGGGCGCAGGGCACCTGGGTCCTCCGTGCTGGCTCCGTCCTCCAGCGGCCTTAGCTTTGCTGCTGCTTGGGAAGGCTGGAGCCAGGAGCTACCTGGATGAAGCTCAGCTGAGGTTGTGGCTAACACTCAGCTGAACCCAAACCTGACTTACTCCTTTTCCAAGCATCTTCCTCCTCTCTCCAGGCGTTTTGACCCAGCACTGCAGTTCCTGTACAAGAAGGTCCGTGAGGGCCAGGCGCTGGGCAGGATCCACCGCATCTCCACCACCAGCAGCATCTACCCAGCAGCATCCCTCAGCTCCCTGAAGGCATCAGGTACTGGGCAGCTTCCTTCAGAGGGCTTCTCAGAGGGCTGCACATGTCTTCCCCTCCACGTTCTGGTTGCAAGGCCCTGTGTTTATGTGGCCCTCAGACCCAGGGGGGAGGTCTCTATCGAGGAGCATTTTCCTTGCCCAGCTTTATTTTGGTTGTGTTTTCCTGTTTGCTTTTTGTGTCAGCTGCTTTGAAGGAGCTTTTTGTAGCAGCTCAGTGCAGGCCAGAAACCTGCCTTGGCTGTGGGCTGAGTGTGGGGACCTCAGTGCCTGCTTTTGCTTCTCCCAGGTGGGATCTTCTACAACGCTGCCGTGCACGATATCGACATCACCAGTTTGTTACTGGGAGAGAGGGCACCAGACACAGTGTTCTCACTGGGGCATGCCTTCTGTGAAGGTGAGGCTCCACCTCTGGGTGCTTTGCTCTATACCTCTGGACTTCAGCACTAAAACTGTGAGGCAGATGTGCACGGGAAGCACAGGAACCGCAGCAGCTGTCCTGCTGCTGAACAGCTGGGGGTGAAATAATGAACTGAGGGGGAAACAGGAGGCTGCAGCAGCTGCAGGCAGTGAGTTCTGAACTCTCCCAGTCCCCTATAGAATACAAGAATCAGTCAGGGTAGGAAGGGACCACAAGGAGCAGCCATTCTCAACCCCCCTGCCATCAACAGGGACACCCTACCCTAGAGCAGGCTGCCCACAGCCTCAGCCAGCCTGGCCTCAAACACCTCCAGCCATGGGGCCTCAACCACCTCCCTGGGCAACCCATTCCAGCCTCTCATCACTCTCCTGCTCAACAACTTCCTCCTCACCTCCAGCCTCACTCTCCCCACCTCCACCTTTGCTCCATTCCCCCCACTCCTGGCACTCCCTGACAGCCTCAAAAGTCCCTCCCCAGCTTTTTTGTAGCCCCCTTCAGATCCTGGCAGGCCACAAGAAGGTCCCCTGGGAGCCTCCTCTGCTCCAGCCTGCACAGCCCCAACTCTTTCAGTCTGTGCTCACAGCAGAGCTGCTGCAGCCTCTGAGCATCCTCCTGGCCCTGCTCTGGACACTCTCCAGCATCTCCACATCCCTCTTGTCCCAGGGCCTCCAGAGCTGGATGCAGTACTCCAGGTGGGGTCTCAGCAGAGCAGAGCAGAGGGGGAGAATCACCTCCCTGGCCCTGCTGGCCACACTTCTGCTGCTGCAGCCCAGGCTCTGCTTGGCTTTCTGGGCTGCAGATGCACACTGCTGGCTCCTGTTGAGCTTCTCCTCTAGCAGCATCCCCAAGTCCCTCTCTTCAGGGCTGCTCTCCAGCCACTCACTGCCCAGCCTGCATTTGTGATTGGGATTGCCTCGACCTAGCTGTAGGACCTTGCCCTTGGTCTTGTTGAACCTCCTGAGGTTGGCTTGGCAAGAAGTTTGCTGCAGAGGCTGCTGACAAGAAGGTTGCTGCAGAGGCATGGCTGAGCTATGCTCTCTGCAGCCACTGAGGATTTGCTGTTTGAAATCCTTGGTGCCAGAAAGGAGGAGCAGAGCTCTGTGCTTGCAGAAGCAGCAGAGCTGTCTCGGTCACTTCTCTGCCTGCTCTGCTCTCTGGTGCTTCCTTGCTGGCCTCAGCACAGGTAGAGATGTGGATTCACTCTGGATTGTGCCAGGCTGCTGGGCATGCTTGGAGTTACCAGGCTTCGTTTTGCCCAACCAGGGAGCTGGGAGCTGCCCTTGTTGAAATGGAAATGCAAAGTTGTAATTAGGGTAATTGCAGCTGCTGCTAGGAGGTGCAGAGTGCAGCGTTACCGTCTGTGGTAAATGCCACAGACCAGGTGCCCCAGGGAGGGTTTGCTGCCCTGCTGGAAGGTGCCTGGTCCTGGCTGTAGCAGGCTGCAGAGGCAAAAGTGCCTGGGAGGAGGAGTGGAAGCCTTCGGGGAGAGCCAAGGGCCGGGAAGGTGGAGCTGAGCCCCGGGGCTGTTTCTGCAGGGCTGGTTCTGGTGGCACTGCAGGTGCAGGAGCGGCGGTGCCTGGCAGGAAACACTGTGCTGGGGAGGGGGCTGCTTCCTGCTGGCAGGAATCGTGGAGCTGGTGTCAGCTGCGGAAGGGCAGAGCTCTGTGGAGCTGCAGAGCTTGCTGCCTGCTGCCCCTGCCATCAGTGGGTGCCTTTCTTGTCGCTCAGAGGTGGCCCAGGTGCAGGACGCAGACACGGCCGCGGTCAGCATGCAGTTCCCTAGCGGAGCCATTGCCACCCTGGACATCAGCCAGCACTGCACCAGGACCTGCGAGCACAGGCTGGAGGTGAGTCCCTGGCCCCCAGCCCAGCCTGCCCCCTACCAGCCGCCAGCAGAGCCCCACCCCTGCCCCTTCACACGGACAGTCGGTGCCTTGCAAGGGGCACTGCCCAGCTCTGCAGCAGCAGGTCTGTGCTGCTTACATCTGCAGCCTCCTTTCACCTTTGTCACCCAGAGTCTGCCTCTCTTCACACCTCTTCTGCGTGCCAGCCTGCATGCCAACCTGCCAGAGCAGGGGCAGCTCTCCCGAGGCTGAAGCACTGGTGCACAGCTCATCTCTGCTCCCTGCAGGGTGACTTTAGTGGCAGAGCAGGAGTTAAGGCTGCCGGACAGGATGGGCTGTGGCTGGCAGCTCCTCGGGAAGCTCTCTCTGGGCTGTGCAAAGCAGAGCTGCTGCTGCTGGCCTGGTGCTGGAGATACAAAGCAAGGTGACTTGAGGCTGCTGCTGTCTCTCGCTGCAGGTCCAGGGGTCTCAGGGAGCCTTACGGGTGGACAATTGGAATCCCCTGGGGATCACGGAGCGCGGCACCACGGCCCCCATCTGCTCCCAGACGCAGGCTGATCGCTACAGGGATGCTCACAGGGAACTCTTCCGACACTTCCTGAGAACCCTGCAAGGTGGGGCAGGGGCACCTTGGTGCCTGGGGCCGCTCTGGGAGGGTGCTGTCAGCAGCTGCGAGGGTCGTGGGGGCCCAGCCCAGGTGGTGCTGTGCCGGGGCCGAGCTCGCTCAGGCGGTGCCGTGCAGGGGCCGGGGGGAGCTCGGGCGGGAGCTCAGGCGGTGCCGTGCAGGGGCCGGGGGGGCTCGGGCGGTGCCGTGCAGGGGTCGAGCTCGCCCAGGTGGTGCCGTGCAGGGGCCAGGGGAGCTCAGGCGGTGCCGTGCAGGGACCGGGGGGAGCTCAGGCGGTGCCGCGCAGGGGCCAGGGGTGCTCAGGCGGTGCCGCGCAGGGGCCAGGGGAGCTCAGGCGGTGCCGCGCAGGGGCCAGGGGAGCTCAGGCGGTGCCGTGCAGGGACCAGGGGAGCTCAGGCGGTGCCGTGCAGGGGCCAGGGGAGCTCAGGCGGTGCCGTGCAGGGGCCAGGGGAGCCCAGGCGGTGCCGTGCAGGGGCCGAGCTCGCTCAGGCGGTGCCGTGCAGGGGCCAGGGGAGCTCAGGCGGTGCCGTGCAGGGACCAGGGGAGCTCAGGCGGTGCCGTGCAGGGGCCGAGGGGAGCTCAGGCGGTGCCGTGCAGGGGCCGAGGGGAGCTCAGGCGGTGCCGTGCAGGGGCCAGGGGAGCTCAGGCGGTGCCGTGCAGGGGCCGAGGGGAGCTCAGGCGGTGCCGTGCAGGGGCCAGGGGAGCTCAGGCGGTGCCGTGCAGGGACCAGGGGAGCTCAGGCGGTGCCGTGCAGGGACCAGGGGAGCTCAGGCGGTGCCGTGCAGGGGTCGAGGGGAGCTCAGGCGGTGCCGTGCAGGGACCAGGGGAGCTCAGGCGGTGCCGTGCAGGGGCCAGGGGGGCTCGGGCGGTGCCGTGCAGGGGCCGAGGGGAGCTCAGGTGGTGCCGTGCAGGGGCCGAGGGGAGCTCAGGCGGTGCCGTGCAGGGGCCAGGGGAGCTCAGGCGGTGCCGTGCAGGGGCCAGGGGAGCTCAGGCGGTGCCGTGCAGGGGCCGGGGGGGCTCGGGCGGTGCCGTGCAGGGGTCGAGCTCGCCCAGGTGGTGCCGTGCAGGGGCCAGGGGAGCTCGGGCGGTGCCGTGCAGGGGCCAGGGGGGCTCAGGCGGTGCCGTGCAGGGGCCAGGGGAGCTCAGGCGGTGCCGTGCAGGGACCAGGGGGGCTCAGGCGGTGCCGTGCAGGGGTCGAGGGGAGCTCAGGCGGTGCCGCGCAGGGGTCGAGGGGAGCTCAGGCGGTGCCGCGCAGGGGCCGAGGGAGCTCAGGCGGTGCCGTGCAGGGCCCGGGGGAGCTCGGGCAGTGCCGTGTAGGGGCCAGGGGAGCTCGGGCGGTGCCGTGCAGGGGCCAGGGGAGCTCAGGCGGTGCCGCGCAGGGGCCGAGGGAGCTTCCAGTGAGCAGCCAGGGCAGGGCTGTGGCTGCTTTGCTGCCCTGGCCGGAGCCGGTGGATGTGTGGGGCACAGCAGTGCTTGTGGCTTGCTAAAAGCCTCTGAAGGAGCTGCTGGCACAGCCAGCTGGTGGCTTGGCCTGGCATGGGCAGCTGCTTCTGTCACTGCCAGGTCAGTGAGATGGGCAAGGGCTGCAGTGTGGCCTGAAGCTGTCCTGAGAGGGAAAACTGCGTTGCCCTTGTGGAGCAAGCAGCTGGCTGGAACAGCAAGGAGGCCTCAGCCAGTGTCCCACCTGCCCAGCAGGAACAGGACATCTGCTGGCTGCTTTGGGCACGCCGCAGGAGGTTTGGCACAAGGCAGGAGAGAGAAGGAGGCTGAAGCTCTGCATTTGGATCCTGGGCTCTCAGCTCTGGATGCCCTGGTGGGTGGCAGTGTAGGTTTCACCCAGCCCTTCTTTCCCGTCCCCGCAGGCAAGGAGCCCCCCGTGGTCACCAAAGAGCAGTTCCTCTGGACCCTGCAGGTGGCTGCAGCTGCTGAGCAGTCCTGGAGGAGCGGAGCTGCTGTCGCCCTGCGCGGCGAAGCCATCGCCCCAGCGGCCGTCAAGACTGAGGCTGTGTGACAGCTCCTGCGTCCCGAGGGGAGGGACAGGGTGAGCCCTGCCCACCCAGCCACGGCTCCACTGTGACCTTGCCACAGGACTTGTGGTTTTGGCCTTCCTGCTGGGAATGCCCAGAAGATGAGGGGGGGGTTGGCACTTCTGGACCAGAAGCAGTTGGCACTGAGGGTTTGTAGTGCACCAGACAGAGCCCCCGGGGGAGTCTAGGCAGCTCTTCCTGCTGGGCAGCTCTGCTGCCCTGGCTGAAGGTGATGCTCCTCAGGCTGTGGTGGGATGGTGCAGACCACCACCAGAGCATGCCTGGTCCATGCCTGCTTCCCTTTGGTGCAGGCAGTGGCCTCTATCCCGAGCTCACCTCTGGCCTTCTCTTTATTGTTTGGGTTGCTGTTTTGGCCGAGGGTTTTGAGTCTTTTAGAACAGAAGTCAGGGTCTTGAGTTTCTTCAAGGTGGGGAGAGGCCATGCTAAAAGCAGGGGAGGAGAGGGCCACCCAGCCTGGCACGACAGAGACTTGGCAGGGAGGCTGTGATCTGGGCTGTTCCTGGAGCTGCAGCACGCTCAGGAATGAGCTCTATGTGGTCACAGAGCTGCCAGGTGTGGCTGAACAGGGCTGTGCAACATCTGGCACCAGCAGAGGTGCCTGCTGAGGGGGTTACCTGGTCAGAGCATGGCTGCATCACCCCCCTGCAGCAGCTGGGCAGCTGCCTGCAGCCTGCTGCTTCCCTCTCTTAAATGCTGCTCACATTTTGGTGAGGGAACTGAACTAATATCCAGGGAAGGGCTTGGAATGGTGGAATGGGTTGGGTTGGAAGGGACCTCAAAGCACATTCTGGTCCAACCCCCTCTGCCTTGGGTAGGGACACCTCCCACCAGCCCAGCTCGCTCAAGACCTCATCCAGCCTGGCCTTGAACACCTGCAGGGAGGGGGCAGCCACAGCCTTCCTGGGCAGCCTGTTGCCTGAGCTAGGTGCAGGAAGGGCAGCTGAAGAGTATTTTAAAGGTGATTTTTACATCCCAGCAGATCAGAAATGAACCCCACAGAGGTGGTCTGGTGCCTTCCACAGCAGGCAGCCTGCTCCTCACCCCCAGGAGCTTTGCACCTTTGCATTCCTGCCTGCAGCCGGCAGAGCCGTGGCTTTGTTTTGCTCTGATCCTCCTGCTGGGGTTCAGGATCTTTCTGAAAGCTTTTGTTGTGTTACTGTACTCAAAAGAACCTCCCTGCCCTGGGTGGCAGCTCACAGACAGCACTTCCACAGCATCCTGTAGCTCAGCTTCCAGTTCCTACCTATGGAATTCGTGTGACTCAAGCAGAGCCAGCAGTGGCATTTGTACCCAGGACAATTCCCTCATGGAAACTGCTTTTTAAGGTGTGGGTTTTCAGACTCCCAAGAGCTGTGTCTTCACCAGGATAGATTGCTCTCAGGTACATTCAGGTTTTGGGTCATTTCTTACAAAAACAAAGAAGTTTGCCTGTCTTTAGGCAGTTTATTAACAGTGAGCAGGTTCCTGTTTGTTTTGGTGGGGGTTCAGGGCTGGATTGGGGGGGATCTGACCTCTGTGGGATGGAGATCTGACCTCTTGTGGGCTGCTTGTGCCCTTCAGTAGAGCTCTGGCAACAGAAAGCAGCACTGAGGTTGGTGTAGGAGGACACTGCCCCTAAGACAGGAGCAAGGCTTGAGCTGCCTGATGCTGTCATTCCCAGATGTGCTTTTATTGTGTTACCAGAAGAAAGCAGAGCTGTAGGAAAGCCCCAGAGCCAGCCCTGCAACCCCCTGGCAGCCTGGCTGCAGCTGGCAGCCCTGCCAGGGGAAGCCCTGGCCCACTGGGAACACCACCAGTGATTGTCTCAGAGCCTTGGAAGCACCAAAGTGCTTTACTGAGCCAGGAGCTTGGGATCAGCTTCCTGTCTCGGCCAGGAGGTTCCTGCTGGGTGCAGAGGGCTGTGGTGGCCTCGCAGGGCCATGGGCAGCTCACCCTGGTGGGAGAGCAGAGCCCAGCACTGGAGGGAGGGAGAGGAGCTGCAGGCTCAGAGCTGCTATTGGACACCAAGCCAGAGGTGGTGGAGGGAGAGCTGTGGCTGCTGGTGTCCCCCTGTGAGTGGGGACAGACTGGCCTGGGAGGAGGGGTAGGTGCAGCTTTGGGGCCAGCTCTGGACCTAGAGGTGGGACTGCAGCTCAGTCTTCGTATGAGGGCCCAGAGCTTTGTGAAAGGTCTTCTGGCTCCTTCTCCAGCTTGGCCTTGATGGGAAGTGGTAGAGATGTCCCTTTTGGAGGCCTCCAGCACAGAAGGGATGCAGGGAGGGAGTGCAGCACTGGGACTGTGCAGGGCAGCAGCGTTTCTGTCTGGATGCCCTCGGGCTGCCCAGACCCTCCAGCAGCCCAAGGATGAGGAGGCAGATCCAGCAGCTCCCTGCCCTCCCACCCACCTCTGCTTCTGAGGGTGGCTGTGGGATGTCACCTTCAAACCAGGCAGTGCAGGGAGGGACAGAGGCAGCAGCCCTGCTTTGGGGCCTGCTTTCTGCTGGGCTGCTTTTTCCTGGCCTGAATCCACAAATCAACACCTGGAAAAATGGACCAGAAGCAGCAGACAGGAGTGGAATAGACCTCACTGATCACCAAGTCCATCTCCTCGCTCCAGAGTCAGATCTCATTCACACCCCCAGGTCCCTGCTCACCACAACCCCTGCTGGAGCAGGGAGGGATGATGTAGACCTCCACCTTCCCGGGAGGATTCGCTGCTCTGCCCACTCTGGAAGGTACCGAGAGGAGGAAGAAAGGTGGAACTTCAGCTAGCTGAGGCTGGAGCCAGGATCTGCTGCAGGTTCACAGGCTGGGATGTGAAATGCGTTTCGGTGACCCTCTGGCGGCTCCGGAGCAGGGAGCAATGTGTGCAGCTCACAGGGAAACAAATCCTTTCTCTTGCCAGCAGCAGCAGCAGCAGGCTGCCAGCCCGCGCAGGGCAGCTGGACACACAGACACGGGCACGGCAGGACTGACGGACAGCTGCTGCTCGGCAGGGGGCTGAAGGGAAGGGGCTCTGTGGCAGACCCCTGCAGAGCCATGGTTTGGCTTTGCCTCAGGCAAAGGGAACAGGTCAGGGCTGAGTCCTCCTGGCAGTGCCGCAGACCTGGCGCGTTGGGCAGCAGGGAGGGCACAGGGTGGGTCAGCACCAGCCGGGGTCGGGCTCACCAGGCGCTCTTCACGCCACGTCTGTGGGCTGCGGGGACCCTCCAGCCTGAAGCAGCCGGCAGGAGCCTCCCCCTGGCGCAGGTGGGCACAAACCCCACCCTGCCCTCATCCCAAGCCGCCGCAGTTGTCCTCTCGGGGTGCGGAGGGGCAGGCAGCTCCCGTGAGAGGGGCTCGCAGCCAGGCATCACCCGCGGCACCCAGTCCCCCTCCGCGGCACCCCAGAGTCACCGCTCGGCAGCCCCGCGGGGGCTGCGGGAAGCTTGTCCCGGGAAGGCTCCGCTCCCGCCCCGGCCTCTCGCCGCCGCCTCCCGCAGCCGCTCAGTTGACGTCGCCCTCCGTGAACTCCTCCTTGATGGGCTGCTTGCGAGCCTTGCAGTCGGGCAGGTCGAAGCCGAAGTCGGCCCAGTCGTCGTGAGCGGCACGGCTGGCACCGGGGATGGTGATGGTGTGGCGGACGCGGAAGTGCACAGCCTCCATCACCCTCTGCCGCTGCAGCTCCCCGGGGCCGCCGCCCGCCGCCGCCGCCCCGCACCGCAGCATCGCCTGCCCGCCGTACTCCGCGCCCTGCTTCAGCTCCTGCAGCCCTCTCCAGATCACCATCCGGTACTGCTCCGGGATCTTCAGCGCGCCGAGGTCCTGCCAGGGCAAGGTGCGGGGGTCGGTGGCTGGGTGGGGGTGGGTTGCAGGGGTGATAGGGTGGAGGGGCGATGGAAGTGGAGCAGGTTGGGCGTCGGGAGGAAGCTCTGCACCGTGAGGGTGGTGAGATAGGACCGGGGTGAGGGGATGCTGCCGAAGCTCCGTCGTGCAATTGGAAGTATAGAATAGGTTAGGTTGGAAGGGACCTCAAAGCTCAGCCGGTTCCAACCCCTGGCAGGGACACCTCACACTTAGAACAGGTCACTCAAGGCCTTGTCTAGCCTAGTCCTGAACACCAGGCAACAAGGGGACACAGTCTCAAGTTGTGCCAGGGTAGGTATAGGCTGGATGTTAGGAGGAAGTTCTTCACAGAGAGAGTGATTGGCATTGGAATGGGCTGGCCAGGGAGGTGGTGGAGGCACCATCCCTGGAGGTGTTCAAGAAAAGCCTGGCTGAGGCACTTAGTGCCATGGTCTGGTTGACTGGATAGGGCTGGGTGCTAGGTTGGACTGGCTGAGCTTGGAAGTCTCTTCCAACCTGGTTGATTCTATGATTCTATGACCTCCAGGGAAGTTGTGGAGCACAGAATCACATTTGTCCCAGCCAGATACTAGCTCTGGGGCTGCAGGGCTTGCTGTGGCCCAAATGGCTGAGCTAAGGGGCTCAGGACCATGAGTAACTGAGCTGAGGGACTCAAGACTGTGAGTGGTTGAGCTGAGGGACTCGGGAACCATAAGTGGCTGATCTGAGGAGCTCAGGAACCATGAGTGGCTGAGCTGAGAGGCTCAGGACTGTGAGTGGTTGAGCTGAGGAGCTCAGGAACCATGAGTGGCTGAGCTGAGAGGCTCAGGACTGTGAGTGGTTGAGCTGAGGAGCTCAGGAACCATGAGTGGCTGAGCTGAGAGGCTCAGGACTGTGAGTGGTTGAGCTGAGTTGCTCAGGACTACGAGTGCTAGATATGCAGCACCAGAGGGATAAATAATGGGAAGGCAAAGTCCTGGGGTTTGTGTGCTGTGGTAGGGTGGTGCAGAGTTCCCTTCCCTTGTCCTTACTGCTCAGGATAGGAGCTGATGGAGACAGGGGGCAAGAAGAGATCTTCCCCTAAAGCATTTACCTCTATGGACAGGTTCTGCAGGTGGTAAATGTTCTGTAGCCCCTGGGAGGTGAAGTAGTCGATGCAGTTGGGACACCCCAGTCCTGTCAAAAAGCTGCAGGAAGAATTGGGACAAGAAAGGGGAATTAACTTCTGCCCAGCCAAAGCTCACTCTGACTACTCAAAGTTAGCTCTCATCAGCCAGAGCTGTGCTCACACCCCTGGCAAAGCCACACTCAGGTCACTGAGGAGACCAAGGGCTGTGGTGAGCTCCTGTCCATGGCAGCAGTGAGGGGGCTCTGGGGTGCTTGGGCTGTGGCTATCCCAAGAGTGACCTTGGTTGCCACTGGTGTCAGTCCAGCACTGCCCAAACCAGGTCTTTTCACCTCCTAATCAGTAGAGGTTTGGGCTTAGAGACTCACTCAGAGCTGGAGCTGCTGGGCAGGGAGATGGGACTGGATGATCTTGGAGGTCTCTTCCAACCTGGTTGATTCTATGGGGACTTGCCATGGTCTGGGTGGTGAGCCTGGGCTATCCCAGGTGCTGCTGGGCTGCAACCATGCACCTCTCCTTCCACTGCACCTCCAGCTCCTCCCTGACCTTCCCCAGGGTCATCTGGGCAAACCTCTGGGGGCTTCTGCAAACTTAAGCAGTGGCTGCAGAGCTGTGAATCCATCCCTGGTAGAAAGGAGCCACCTGGAGCCCTTTCCAGAAGCTGGTGGGAAGGAAGGGAAAGGAGGGAGGAGGTGCTAGTGGGAAGGGTTCTCCCTGGGATAAGTGTTTGATGGAGCAGGGATGGATTAACCTGAAGAGAGCTCCACAGCTGGGCTGTGTCCTGAGCAGAGTGCTCTGTGTGATCTCTGGTGGGCAGCTGGGCAGGTGCTGGGCAGCTCTGAAGGTCAGAGTGAGAGACAACAGCCAGAAGGGTCAGAGGACAAGACAGACAGAGCATGGACACCTTCCCTACCTGACGAGGCTGGGGTCGGGGTTGTAGGGCGGAGGGGGGGTGCAGTGTGACCCAGAGACCATGGGCTGGGAGGAGTGGCCCCCATTCATCTCCCCGTTGGGTGGCAGGGGGTGGCTGTTCAGCATCCCAGCTCCTAGGAACGCAAGGAAGGCATCCATTGGACACCACCCACCCCTGGGCTGCTGGGCAGGAGGGGCACTGAGTGTGGGCTGCTGCCCACCCGGGCGAGGACCTTACCCATGGGGCCCAGGCTGGGCGTGGAACCGGAGCTGTGCTGTGCTGGCTGTGCCACCAGCTGGTTGACTGAGGGCAGCTTGTTGATCCCTCCACTGTGGACTTTGCTGATGGGTGACAGGACAGGGCCATAGGAGGAAGGAGTCTGCAGCTGGCTCCTGCTTGGGGAGAGCAAGCACGGGGCCAGGCTGCAGCAGCTGGGGGGCAGCTGCCCTGCCCCATCCCGAAGTGCCCCCCTGGCCCAGCAGGTCTTGCTGCTGGTGCAGGGTCTAGAACACAAGGGCTGTGAGGAGCAGCTGAGGGAACTGGGGTTCAGCCTGCAGAGAAGGAGGCTGAGGGGAGACCTTCTGGCACTCTACACCTCCCTGCAAGGAGGCTGGAGCCAGGTGGGGGTTGGGCTCTTCTCCCATGGAACAAAAGACAGGACAAGAGGAAATGGCCTCAAGTTTTGCTAGGGGAGGTTTAGGTTGGACATGAGGAACAACTTTTTGCCTTTGAGGGTTGTCCAGGCCTGGCCCAGGCTGCTCAGGGCACTGGTGAAGTCTCCACGCTTGGAGGAGTCTCAAAGCTGTGGAGATGTGGTGCTGAGGACCATGGTTTGGTGGTGCCCTGGCACTGCTGGGGTAAGGGTTGGGCTGGACAAGCTGAAAGGTCTCTTCCAGCCCAAACCATTCTGTGCTGCTATGACCTGGGCAGCTGCAGCAGCACAGAGCACAGCAGAGCCCCTTTGCAGCCACAGTGACACTGCAGAGGTTGTCAGCCCTTGCTGTGACCTGCCACAAGCCAGCGACCAGCCCCAGCCTGGAGCTGCTTGGGGTCCCCGCGGGCATGCAGCCAGGGCTGCCGCTGCCCTGCTGGCACTCACTGTCTCTGCAGGAGCTGCTGCTGCTGCTGCCGGTAGGAGTCCACCAGCTGCTGCGGGACCAGCTCCACCAGCTCCAGGCTCTCCTTTATCTTCATCAGGATCTCGAAGTTCTCCCGGCCTCGAACCTAGAGCAGGGAACAAGCTCAGGGCTCCCCTCTGTGCCTGTCCCACCCTGGTCCAGAGCATCCCTCTGTGCCTGTCCCACCCTGGTCCAGGGCATCCCTCTGTGCCTGTCCCCACCCTGGCCCGTGGCTCCCCTCTGTGCCTGTCCCCACCCTGGTCCAGGGCATCCCTCTGTGCCTGCCCCATCTTGGCCCAGGGCATCCCTCTGTGCCTGTCCCACCCTGGCCCAGGGCTTCTCCCTTCCCACTCAGCCACATCACTGTGGCCAGGCACTGCTCAGGGCCCAGGGCTCCCTTGGACTTCCAAAGGTGCCTTTGCTCTGCTCTCCGGGTCTCTGCTCAACCCCCATGCCAGGAGGAGATGACCAGCATCCCATCCCTAAGGTGTTTCTTGCAGAGGGCACAATGCCACCAGTGTCCCAGGCCACACTTACAGGCACATAGTACAGCTCCTCCTCGCCCTGCCGCCGCTTCTTCACGCCCGTGCCCAGCGCTGGGATGCCCTGGGGGCTCTGCTTGAAGGCTGCAAAGGACAGAGGGTGAGCCTTGGCATGGTGTCCTTGGGTGGGCAGGACACCTGTGGCTGCTTGAAGGCTGCAAAGGACAGAGGGTGAGCCCTGGCATGGTGTCCCTGGGTGGGCAGGACACAGCTGGGGGTACCTGGGCTCCATTTAATCCGGAGCCATGCGTCTGCCACCGCAACTGTCCCTTTGCTAGTGACAGTAAGGGACACAAATGCCCTGGGGGTGAGGGCCCTGCCCAGCAGCTCTGTGCTCTGCAGGCAGAAGCAGCAGAGCCTGCTCAGGAGGCTTCGGATGCAGCTGGGCAGAGTCCCATCGCGGTGCCTGGCTGCGGGGATCCCCGGGCAGGAGCCCAGGCAGAAGCACCCGGTGGGCTTTGAGCCGCGGCGGGGTGCGGGCGCTGGGGGTGCCCTGCGCCGGTGCCCTGCGCCCTGCCCAGGGTCGCTCACCCCTCTTGCTGGCGGCGCCGTTCTTGGCCGCGCTCTCGCTCAGCGCCTGCTGCTCGCGGAAATGGTCCTCGTCCGCCTTGCGGTCCCGGCCCGGGCAGGCACAGATGCGACCCTCGAACGACCTCCGGCCCAGCACCTGCCCGCTGCCGGCGGAGCCGTGAGACCGAGCCCTGAGCTGCTGCTGCCGCAGCCCAGCGCCTCCTGCCCCAGCCCAGCACCCAGCCCAGCGCCTCCTGCCCCAGCCCAGCGACTCCTGCCCCAGCCCAGCGCCTCCTGCCCCAGCCCAGCGCCTCCTGCCCCAGCCCAGCGCCTCCTGCCCCAGCCCAGCGCCTCCTGCCGCAGCCCAGCGCCTCCTGCCCAGCGCCTCCTGCCCCAGCCCAGCACCTCCTGCCCCAGCCCAGCACCCAGCCCAGCGCCCCCTGCCGCAGCCCAGAAACCATCCCAACACCTCCTGCTCTAGCCCAGCACCACCTGCTCCTGCTCCATCCCAGCAACCAGCCCAGCACCTCCTGCTCCAGCCCAGCAACTAGCTCAGCACCACCTGCTCCAGCCCAGAAACCAGCCCAGCACCACCTGCTCCAGCTCAGCACCTCCTGCTCCTGCTCCAGCCCAGCAAAGAGCCCAGCACCTCCTGACCCAACCCAGGAACCATCCCAGCACCTCCTGACCCAACCCGGGAACCATCCCAGCACCTCCTGCTCCTGCTCCAGCCCAGCAAACAGCTCAGCACCTCCTGCTCCTGCTCCAGCCCAGCAGCCAGCCCAGCTAGGTGCCCTGCCCTCTCCCCGTGGGTGAGCTCAGGGGCAGGAGCTGCCGTGTGCCCTCCCCTCGGCAGTGCTCCCTGCAGGGCCCATCCCTTCCCGAGGGCCCCAGCAGCAGGAGGGTCCCGGTCGCTGCCCCCAGGCACTCACTCCCTGGTCTCCAGGGTGATGATGATGAGGATGGGTCTCCTGTTCATGCCTCCCACGCAGCTGCTGTTGCACATGAAGTTGTAGAGGATAGTGGTGAACTCGGTCCCCACCTGCCCGGGAGGGGAGAGCGGGCACTGAGCAGGGGGTGATGGGGGGGACACAGGCTGGGACCCCCACCCGGAGAGAGAAGATGGAAGGAGACAGGCTGGGACTCCCTGGCATGGGGCTGGCACCCTGGCAGGACAAGCTGGGGAGCACCAGGGATGGTTTCAGCCGGGAAGAGAGGAGTCTATGAGGACTAGGGGGGCTCTGGGGGGCTCTGGGGCAGGAATGGAGGGGGTTTCCCTCTGCACCACACTTCCCAGGAAGGGGCCACTCTGGGATGCTTCACAGGGTTGAGAGCTGCAGGTACTCAAACAGCTGCCACCAGCGTCAGGGCAAGCAGCAGGTGGCCTTCAGGGTGCCCGGTCCAGCAGGATGCTCCCACCCTGTCCCCAGCGGGACTCATTCAGCACCACAGGACCTCAGCTGGCTGTGCCCACACAGCCCCTCAGGACCCCAGCTGGCTGCAGGGGCTGGCTGTGCCCACTCAGCACCACAGGACCCCAGCTGGCTGTGCCCTCTCAGCACCACAGGACCCCAGCTGGCTGTGCCCACTCAGCACCATAGGACCTCATCTGGCTGTGCCCACTCAGCCCCTCAGGACCCCATCTGGCTGCAGGGGCTGGCTGTGCCCTCTCAGCACCACAGGACGTCAGCTGG
This sequence comes from Pogoniulus pusillus, assembly GCF_015220805.1. NCBI lineage: Eukaryota > Metazoa > Chordata > Aves > Piciformes > Lybiidae > Pogoniulus > Pogoniulus pusillus. The sequence continues at coordinate 4,961,295 of NC_087299.1, forward strand.
CTGTGCCCACTCAGCCCCTCAGGACCCCATCTGGCTGTGCCCACTCAGCACCACAGGACCCCAGCTGGCTGTGCCCACTCAGCACCACAGGACCTCAGCTGGCTGTGCCCACTCAACCCCTCAGGACCCCATCTGGCCGTGCCCACTCAGCACCACAGGACCCCAGCCGGCTGCAGGGGGGCTGGCTATACCCTCCCCCGCCCCCCCCGCCCCACCCCAGGAGCCGCCGGGTACCTGTGGGGGCTCGTAGGGCACCATCACGCTCTGCCTGCCCGTCACGGGGTCGTCCACGTACTGGGAGAGGTTGTTGCCCTCCACCCTGATGAGGTGGCTGGCAGGGGCTGCCTGGCCTGCAAGGCAAGAGCCGGGGGGTGAGGCGAGGTGGCACCCCCCCGCCCCGGGCAGGCAGGCGGTGCCGGCAGGCAGGCAGTGCCCGCCGGGCAGGCAGGCGGTGCCGGCAGGCAGTGCCCCCCGGGCAGGCAGGCGGTGCCGGCGGTGGGCACTCACCGTCGTTGAAGTCTCGTCCCAGCTCGTGGTTGGGGCAGCGTTTGACCACCTCTGTGACGTGTTCTGCCTTCTTGTAGACTGGCATGGCTCGGATGATGGTGCCCGGCGGGGGAGGGCTGGAGACTTTGATCTGGATGGGGCATGTCTTAGCGATCTGGCAGTAAAGCTTCTTCAGCAGCGGGGAGTACTAAGAGTGGGGGGGGGGGGGAGGGGGGAAGGGAAAAAGGGCATGGATCTGGTTGGCAGCATGGGGAGGCACTGATGTGCCCGGGGAAGCTGTGGCAGTGAGGGTGAGGATGCACTGGCACAGGTTGCCCAGGGAGGTTGTGGAGCACAGAATCACCCAACGTGATCTTTGATCACGTTGGGTGATTCTGTGCTCCACAACCTCCCTGGAGGTGCTGAGTGCCAGGCTGGATGAGGCCTCGAGCAACCTGGGCTGGTTGGAGGTGTCCCTGCCCATGGTTCCCCTGCCCACCCTCACCCCACAGCTCCCATCACAACCCAGACCAGTGGCAGAGACCCCCCAGGCTGTGCCTGCAGCAGCTGCCTGCTCTCTAGGCTCAGTCCTTGGCTTCCCCTGGAGATCCTCAGCTAGGACCAGACTTGCCCACATCTGCTGCCCACACACAGCCACCTGCTGGCACCCAGGGCTGGGTGCTGTGGGAAGGCTTTCCCAGCTGGCTAAAGCCCTGCTCCATGCCCCACTCTGCCCATTGCAAGCCATTCCCCTGAGCCTGCTCCATGGGCACCAAACCCTGCCCCCCTCCAAGTGCCATGGGCCACAGGGCCCCCTTGGCAGGGGGTCTTGAACCCTTCCAGGGATGGGGACTCCACCACCTCCCTGGGCAGCCTGTGCCAATCCCTGAGCACTCTTGCAGCAAAGAAATTGCTCCTCCAACCAAACCCTCCTCTGGCACAATTCCAGGCCATGGCCTCTCCTATCACCCTTCCTTTGCAGCTGCTCACAGTGGCAGCAGCAGCTCACCAGGGGCACCAAGGTGGGCACCACTTTCAGCCTGGCCAGGGCAGGAGGATGCTGCTCAGGAGTATTTCACTGTTACCAGAAAGTGGTTGGTGGCCACTGAGCACTCCTGGCGTGGGCACCCCACAGGAGCCACTCCTCCTGCAAGGACCACGGCTGAGAGTCCCCCAGGCCAGAGGGTGGCTTCTGGGTGGCACTGAGAATGCCAACTGCAGCATGCCATGCCAGGCAGTTCTGCTCAGAGCAGGGAGCCAGCACTGCTGCCAGGACCAACCTGACCAGAAGCGACCGTGCTGGTGGTGGGCACAGGGCAGGACGATGCTGCCCACCTCCAGGAGAGAGGTGGGGAAGGCTGAGCCTGCCCCCTCGCCCCGGGGGTGGGCTGAGCAGTTCGCTGCCAGCCCGGCAGTGCCATGCTGTTTTCCATCTCCCGAGGAATGTGTTTGCTCCGCAGGAGCCCGCCCCTGCCGCGCCGAGGAGCCAGTCCCTGCATGGCAGGGCATGTTCCTGCCCACAGCATCTTATCTGTGCCCGCAGCACCGCGCCCGCTGCCAGCAAAATACCACCGGGTGCTGCTGAGGAGCTGCAGGCTTGTCCTGAGCCAGCCCAGCACAGGTGGGCAGAGCCCAGCCAGGCTCCCACCGCTCTGCTCTCCTGGACTGGGGGCAGTCTGAGTCAGGGCTGCTCGAAGCTGAGGGGCAGCAAGGACTGGGATGGCATCAAAGGGCTGGCATGGATGGCTCAGCCCTGTCTCCCCACTGCCGGGAGCCCAGTTGGGTGCACCCACGCATGACAGTGGGTTTGCAGGAGGGGTCTGTGTCCCCCCCACCCACTGCCCTTTCTGTAGGAATGGACCCACCCCTGCACTGAGCAAGGATCTCCAGCCCATGCAGCTCCCACCTGGCCTGGATGAGCTTCTGCATGCCAGGAGCTGCTAAGGAGGCCAGAGAGATAAACCAACTTCAGGTTGGCATCTCAGGGGAGGTGCCAGGAAGATCGACAGGGCAGAGGCTGCTGCCCAGCAGGCTGCAGAGCTCTCCGGTGAGGCTGTGCTGAGCTCAAGCAGCAGCAGGTGTGAGCTCCTAGGGGAGCACAGCAGAGGGCTTTGGGCTGCCTCCTGGGCTCAGAGCCTGCTCCGGGCTAAGAGCAGGAGGATGCTGCGAGCAGCAGGTGTGAAGCTGGCAGCAAGATCTGATCCTCAGTGCTGGAGGTACTTGGACTTGCCCTGAGACAGGACACTCAGAAAGACATCTGCCTGAGATCCCTCACTGAGCACAGCTGAGCCTCCTGGGTGCCATCCTGCACCTCCAGCTGCGGGCACAGGCTCTGCCTGGAGCCCAGCTACTGCCCAGCTGGCAGAGGAAGCTCTCCCGCAGCCATGGCCTTGGTTTTGAGGCGACAGTGTGGCAAAAGAAGGGTTATTTAGAGGCGGGGTGGGGGGAGGGAGGAGGAGGAGGAGGCTCTTCCTTGCCAGGTGTTAAAATCCTGACAGCTCCTGTCAAAGGAACCTTTCATGTAGACATTCCCGGGCAGCCCTCGACATGCCTGGGAAGCAGAAGAGCTGTGGCAGGGCCGAGGTGCACGGTGGCAGGCTCTTGGGTGAGCTCTGCTCTCATTACCGCCCCCCCCCCCCCCCATCCCCACCCCCCGTTATGACATGGATAAAGCTCTGGTAAATAGCAGAGCGAGTGCCCGGGGGCAGAGCGGCTCTGCGGGCGGGCATGCGGCACCCACGGCCCCGGCGTGTCCCGACAGCTCCAGCCTTGCCTTCAAAGGCATCAGAGCAGGCCAGCTCCAGCCTTGCCTTCTGCCACCAGAGCAGGCCAGCCTGCTGAGAGCCTCCATGCTCAGAGCCCTGGGCAAGGAAAGGCAGAGCTGTGTGCCCTGCGTGCCCACGCTGCCCGCTTGGCTGTCCTGCAGCCGCATCTCCGGTAGGCTGCTGTGGGTCAAGTGCTGCTGCTCGCAGCTTGCTTGTGGCTGTGGGGTGAGAGAGGGTTAGGTCCTTAGAGTGCCACCCACAGCTGGGTTTGCCACCCAGGAGAAGTCACTTTTCTCACTGAATCACAGAACAGGTTGAGTTGGAAGGGATCTTAAAGCTCGTCCAGTGCCAACCCCTTGCTGTGGGCAGGGACACCTCCCACCAGCTCAGGCTGCTCGAGGACTCATCCATCCTGGCCTTGAACACCTCCAGGGAGGTTGTGGAGCACAGAATCACCCAATGTGATCTTTGATCACATTGGGTGATTCTGTGCTCCACAATCTCCCTGGGCAACCTGTGCCAGTGTCTCACCACCCTCAACCTGTGCCAGTGTCTCACCATCCCCACTGGAACAGGTTGCCCAGGGAGGTTGTGCATGCAATGGATGCTCTGTGCTGGGCACAGTGCAGTGTCCATCTTGTGGGGTGCCAAACCGAGGGGTGCCATTGCTGCTGTATCTACCTAAGCTGATGCCCCACACAGCACTAACTCAGCACTGGTAAGGCCACACCTTGAGTGCTGTGTCCAGTTCTGGGCTCCTCAATTCAAGAGAGATGTTGAGGTGCTGGAAGGTGTTGAGAGAAGGACAGCAAGGCTGGGGAGGGGCCTGGAGCACAGCCCTGTGAGGAGAGGCTGAGGGAGCTGGGGGTGTGCAGCCTGCAGCAGAGGAGGCTCAGGGCAGAGCTCATTGCTGTCTGCAGCTGCCTGCAGGGAGGCTGTAGCCAGGTGGGGTTGGGCTCTGCTGCCAGGCAAGCAGCAACAGAAGAAGGGGACACAGCCTCAAGTTGTGCCAGGAGAGGTCTAGGCTGGATGTTGTTAGGAAGTTGTTGTCAGAGAGAGTGATTGGCATTGGAATGGGCTGCCCAGGGAGGTGGTGGAGTGCCTGGAGGTGCTGAAGCCAAGCCTGGCTGGGGCACTTAGTGCCATGGTCTGGTGGATTGGGCAGGGCTGGGTGCTAGGTTGAGCTGGCTGAGCTTGGAGCTCTCTTCCAACCTGCCTGATTCTATGATTCTATGATTCTCTGAACCTCACCCTGACCAAGCACCCCAGGACCTGCTTTGGAAGAGGTCACCACAATGCCCGCACCCATCGCAGGGAGAAAGAAGGTTTCCCCCTAAGGATGCTGACAGCCTGGCACAAAGCATGACCTGATTCTTGGCTGGGGAAGGACCTGCAGCAAGAGTCCATCTCCTGCCAGGCCTCCCTGGGCAGCAGAACCGCTAGGAGGATGTGTCCCAACAGATTGGGAGCTGATAAAATCTTATTTATCTTCAGCTGTTGACACCGAAGCGTCTGGACTTGCCTGCTCCAGGAGGGCTGCAGCCAAGGCCTCCTTTCCCTCTTGAAGGAAATGATTTGCTCAACAATTACTTTTTTCCACAAATCCTTCCCCCCCCCCCCCCCCCCCAATCCAGCCTCCTCCTCTCCTACATTCCACTCTCCTCATTAGCTCTACTCAAGACGTGTCCAGGACTGCAGTCAGTGGATCCCAATAAAGCCACTAGGCTGGCAAGGGAGAGAGAAGAAAAAGTGCTGCCTCCGGCTGCTAATTTCCTTCTGCTCCCCAGCAAGCAGCTGCAGAGCTGCATCCTGGGGCAGGTTTGGGCAGATCTGAGTGGAGAGGTGATAATAATGTGTCTGTCATCTTCCTCAGACGTGTAGCATCTTGCAAACCGCAAATACCGTTAACCGGCTCGGCCGAATCTGTTAGGACAGCTCCTGGCAGCCCTGCTGCCTGCACTCCTCAGCTCTGCAGCAGCTCTGAGGTTTGTTTTTTTTTCCCCCCCCCTTGCTTTCTAATTTCTTTTTAATAACCATTTTTTAGCCACCAGCCTCTGCAGCTTCTCACTGAGCTGGAAATTCCTCCCAAAGCCACTCGGGTTGCTCCTTAACTCTAAGCCGGGGTTGGGTTTGTCCAGCGCATCGCTGATGCCCGAGAGCAAAGCAGCAGCTGTGGCACACACAGTGAGCTGGGCAGCAGAGATGCTGCCCTGAGGGTGGTTGTGATGCCCCAAAGCCTTCCTCCCTGTGCCTGCAGCCTCTGCTCCATGGTGGGGTTGATGGCCAGCTGTGCCCAGGATGGGAGGGTTCCCAAGATGCTTCTGTCTACCTTGGATGGTTGTGATACCCCAAAGCCTTCCTCCCTGTGCCTGCAGCCCCTGCTCCACAGTGGGGGTGATGCCTTGGGGTGATGGCCAGCTGTGCCCAGGATGGGAAGGTTCCCAAGGTGCTACTGTCCACTTTGGATGGTTGTGATACCCCCAAAGCCTTCCTCCCTGTGCCTGCAGCCCCTGCTCCACAGTGGGGGTGATGCCTTGGGGTGATGGCCAGCTGGGCCCAGGATGGGAAGGTTCCCAAGGTGCTACTGTCCACTTTGGATGGTTGTGATACCCCCAAAGCCTTCCTCCCTGTGCCTGCAGCCCCTGCTCCACAGTGGGGGTGATGCCTTGGGGTGATGGCCAGCTGTGCCCAGGATGGGAAGGTTCCCAAGGTGCTACTGTCCACTTTGGATGGTTGTGATACCCCCAAAGCCTTCCTCCCTGTGCCTGCAGCCCCTGCTCCATGGTGGGGGTGATGCCTTGGGGTGATGGCCAGCTGTGCCCAGGATGGGAAGGTTCCCAAGGTGCTACTGTCCACTTTGGATGGTTGTGATACCCCCAAAGCCTTCCTCCCTGTGCCTGCAGCCCCTGCTCCATGGTGGGGGTGATGCCTTGGGGTAATGGCCAGCTGTGCCCAGGATGGGAAGGTTCCCAAGGTGCTACTGTCCACTTTGGATGGTTGTGATACCCCCAAAGCCTTCCTCCCTGCACCTGCAGCCCCTGCACCCTGGTGGTGGGGATGCCCTGAGGTGATGGCCAGCCATGCCAGGGTGCTTGGCACAGCCCCTTTGCCCATCGTCAGCACCCAGCCATCAGCAGCTGCAGGGTCCACGAGCACTGGGCCAGTGGTGATGTCTCAGGGCCAGGGCTGCTCCTGCAGCAGATGCAGCACAGAGGCTGTGTGCTGCAGCCTGCACTCCTCTCCTTCCATTATTGTGCCATTACAGCTAACTAAAATCCCTTGGTTCACCCCCAGTGGAGTCCTCTCCCTTCCTTCTCCTGTACCTAAATAGCTGCCAGCCAGGAGTGCAGCTGCTCAGAGCCAGGCTCAGCCTGCCCACGCTGGCATATGCCAGGGCTCCTCTTCCCTGGGGAGTCTGAGTCCTCCTGTGTGTCTGGATGCTCAAGGCCTGTGACCATGCCAGTGGGCAGCTTCAGCTCCCTCTCTTCCTGCCAGCTAAAAATGCAGCCAGGCAGCTCTTCGGTGCTGCATTAGCAAGACTGGATACAGGGAGCAAGCTGAGGGGGAAAGGAGGAAGAGGCTGAGCTGGATCTTGGGCATCACTGCCCAAGTAAGTGGTGAGAGGCTGGAATGAGTTGTCCAGGGAGGTGGTTGAGGCCCCATGGCTGGAGGTGTTTAAGGCCAGGCTGGCTGAGGCTGTGGGCAGCCTGCTCTAGGGTAGGGCATCCCTGCCCATGGCAGAGGGGTTGGCACTGTCACTGTCTGATCCTTGTGGTCCCTTCCAACCCTGACTGATTCTATGATCACTGCTGGAAATGAAATGCAGCAAGACCCGGATGTGGAGACCACCACCTCTCACATCATCCCTCTGCCTTCTTACAGCCACTGCCTGGGGTGGGCAGGGGCAGAGGATGTGGTCTGCCAAGGGCACACCCAGCATCCCCCTCCCTGCTCCTGGGCTCCAAGGGAAGCTCTCAGCCGCACTTCTGCTGAAGGCTGCAGCCTCACCTTGTCCTTAAAAGCCTCTGGCCCCACTCCCAAAGGACGTGGCAGCTGAGGTGGGAAATGCTGCTGGCTCACCCAAGGGTGCTGAAGCCACCTCCTGAGGTGGCTGCCGGGCCAGGGCAATGTGCAGCACTTCCTCCTGCAGCCTCCATGGTCTGAGCTCCTCCGGGACTCCCTCGGTCCACCTTTGTGTTTCGGATGGCAAGGCAGAGCAGCCGGCTAGAGCAGCCTGCTTCCCCGGGGCTGTCCCACTCCAGCAGCAATCCCAGCGGGACAGCTTTGCCTTCCCGCCGGGACAGCGGCTCCCGGGCAGCCGTTCCCTGACCCGTGCATACCCCGCGGCGCGCAGATAGCGCAGCCGATAGCGGGATCGTGTTGGAACACCTCGCCCCGAATTCCTGACCCTTGTTTTTTTTTTTCCTTAATTCCATTGTGTCTGGAGCTCCTGGAGCCTGCTCTACACCCTGCCAAGGCTGGTGGAAAGCCTCCAATGGGCTGGTTACAATGGCCTCTGGAGCAGCCTGCTGCTGAGATTGCTCTCCTGCTCCTGGCACACTGAAATGCCCAGCTCTGCCCAGCCTCTGGGATGAACACATTGGCTGTGGGCAGCCTGCTCTAGGGTAGGGTGTCCCTGCCCATGGCAGGGGGGTTGGAACTGGCTGATCCTTGTGGTCCCTTCCAACCCTGACTGATTCTATGTGTTTGTGGCTCAGAGCTAGAGCTGTTAGTGTCCCCTGCACACCTCCAGGCCACTGCTAGGGCACAGATACCTCCCTAAAACATGGTCAGGTGCTAGGGAGGGTTTGAAGAAAGGGCTCCTGTTCAGTGATTCTGTCCCTCTGCTCTCATCAGACCTCACCTGGAGTTCTGTGTGCAGTTCTGGAGCCCCTAACACAAGAAGGACATGGAAGTGTTGGAGCCAGTCCAGAGGAGGGTCACAAAGATGCTCAAGGGGGCTGCAGCAGCTCTGCTATGAGGACAGGCTGAGAGAGTTAGGGCTCTGCAGCCTGGAGAGGAGAAGGCTTCAAGGAAACCTTGGAGTGACCTTCCAGGATCTGAAGTAGGCTACAGGAAGGCTGGGGAGGGACTATTGACAAGGTCTTGTAATGACAGGACAAGGGTTGATGGGCTTGAACTGGCAGAGGGGAGATTGAAGCTGGATGTTAGGAAGAAGTTCTTCACAGTGAGGGTGGTGAGACACTGGCACAGGTTGCCCAGGGCGGTTATGGAGCTTCTGTGCTCCACAACCTTCCTGGAGGTGTTCAAGGCCAGGCTGGATAAGGCCTTGAGCAACCTGTTCTAGTGGGAGGTGTCCCTACCTATGGCAGGGGTTTGGAACTGGCTGAGCTTTGAGGTCCCTTCCAACCTAAACCACAGCCACCTCTACCCTATCCAGCTTCAGACAGTGACCAGCAAGGGAGAACCCACCTTGGCCATAACTATTTCCACCCTACTCATTCAGTTAGTGTCAGACAAACCATTCCAGCTCCTCATGTTCATAGATGCAAGGTCTATGGAGCAACTGGAGCCAGTTCAATGTGGCAGTGTGCCACAGGCTGAGCCCAGCTTGCTGTGGATCACTGCTGGGTGGTGCCCACCACAGCAGGAGCATCTCACCTTGGTTCTAAACATGTCCAGCCCTTCCATCTCAGTTTTTTTGCTCCCTGAAGCAGCAGGCATGCCCCTGGGCATGGCTCAGCCCTGCAATGTCTGAGTTGACATAGAATCATGGAATGTCAGGGGCTGGAAGGGACCTCCAAAGCTCATCCAGTCCCAATCCCCCTGCCAGAGCAGGATCTCCTAGATCAGATCACACAGGAACACATCCAGGTTAGTTTGGAATATCTCTAGAGAGGGAGACTCCACACCCCAGCCTGGGCAGCCTGTGCCAGGGTTCTGCCACCCTCACAGGGAAATAATTCCTCCTCATGTTTGAATGAAGCTTCCTATGCCTCAGCTTCCACCCAGTGCCCCTTGTGCTGTCCTTGGGCATCACCCAGCAGAGCCTGGCTCCAGCCTCCTGGCACTCACCTGCACATCTTTATAACCACTGCTGAGGTCACCTCTCAGGCTGCTCCTCTCCCAGCAGCACAGCCCCAGCTGCCTCAGGCTCTCCTCCTAGCAGAGCTGTTCCATTTCCCTTCAGCATCTTTGTGGCTCTGAGCTGGACTCTCTCAAGCAACTCCATGTCCCTCCCGAACTGTGTCCCACACCTGCTTAGCTCAAAGATCTTCCACCTCCCCCAGCTCAGGAGCTCCGTGCGAGCTCGGGCAGCTGCCCCACGCCGCGGGCTGCAGCCCCCACGCTGCTCGCAGCGGGGCCGCGGGACGCCAAGGACCCCATTAACGCTTCCGCCGGCTCCGGCACCTGCAGCGGCACTTGGGGGTGGGGTGGGAGGGAGGGAAGAGGCAGCGATCTGCTACAGACCCGACCTGAGAACAATCCTCATTATCTCCCCGTTACCAGCTGGCCGGCGAGGGGCTGCGGGGAGAGCAGCGCCAGCAGCCCGCGGCTCCGGCGTGCCGGGACAGCGCCGCGGAGCACGGAGCGCTGCCGGCTCCCGACACGCAGGCAGGCTGCTGGCGTGCCCTGTCTTGCAGCATCTCAGCTCCTGGGCCTCCTCCAGCCCTGTCCAAACAGCCTGCCAGAGAGGGGGGGGGGGGGGGGGGGGGGTTCCGACCTGCTGGGAAAAAACCTTATTTGCAGCATCTGGCCTCTTGCTCTCTGCGGGTGAGATTCAGGGATTCGTGGAACAGGTTGGAAGGGACCTTAAAGTTCATCGAGCTCTAACCCCATGCCATGGGCAGGGACACCTCCTGCCAGCCCAGGCTGCTCAAGGCCTCATTCAGCCTGGCCTTGAACACCTCCAGGGAGGTCGTGGATCAAAGAATCACAAAATCACATTCTGTGATTCTGTGATTCTGTGATTCTGTGATTCTGTGATCCATGACCTCCCTGGAGGTGTCCATTCTGTGATTCTGTGATCCATGACCTCCCTGGAAGTGTCCATTCTGTGATTCTATGATCCATGACCTCCCTGGAAGTGTCCATTCTGTGATTCTGTGATCCATGACCTCCCTGGAGGTGTCCATTCTGTAATTTTGTGATCCATGACCTCCCTGGAGGTGTCCATTCTGTGATTCTATGATCCATGACCTCCCTGGAGGTGTCCATTCTGTGATTCTATGATCCATGACCTCCCTGGAGGTGTCCACTCTGTGATCCACAGCCTCCCTGGGCAGGGAGGGGACACCCACAACCTTCCTGGGCAACCCATGCCAGGTGGCATGAAAAATGCATAGGTTGGACCAGATGATCCTTGGGGTCCCTTCCAAGCTGGCACGCAGTGGTTCTGTGGTGGCAGCCCAGTGTGGGCATTTTGATTCTGAGCTTGTGGCAAGGTGCTCAGAGCCCAACCTGGGAGTTAGAATTGTGGAATCATGGAATAGTTTGGGTTGGAAAAGCCCTCTCAGGTCACTGAGTCCAACCAGCAACCCAACACTACCATGGCCACTAAGCCATGTCCCCAATGCCATGGCCACACATTGCTTGAGCAGCTTCAGGGATGTCACCAGCCCTCTGGAGGAGCAAACTGGGTTCTGGTAACCCAAACCCAAACCCTTGTCCCAGGTCTTCAGACTTTCTCCATTCACCCATTTCCTAGAAGCAGAAACCCATCATTTTGAGGTGATGATGCTCTGGCTGCATCAAGACCTCTGCCTGCTCACCCTGCCTGGAGCCAGCCATGCCTGCTTGCACCACAGCTTATCTCTGCCTGCAGAGATATGCAGGCTCCTCATTTGAATCCTTGAGGAGTTGGAGAATCCACCACATTCCTTGGGAAATTGTTCCTATGGCTTAATTATCCTCACCCTTCAAAAACTTCCACCTTGGTTCCAGCCTGCATTTGCCTGGCTTCAGCTTCCAAGCACTGCAGCTCGTTAGGGTGCTCCTGTGAGATTAAAGAGCTGACTGCTATCAGAAACCATCTCCTGTGCCAGCAGCCACCCTTCCTCCCCTGCTCCCAGAGACCTCTCATGCAGAACCTCTCTCTGCTATCACCCTAGAGGGTATCTGTTCAGATCTTTCATCTTTGTTTCTCCTTCTCAAGCCTTTGCTGGTTTGTCACAGAGGGTTTGAGGTGTGGAGCAGTGGGCTGGGTGATCCCTCCTGCCCCAGCCAGGGGATGGTCTCCTGCCTCATCCCTGCAGAGCAAGGCAGCACACCCTGCAGACAGCTGTCTCCAAACGCTGCCTGGCCAGGAGCCAAGGGCTAGGTGGGAACCTCCTTTCCTAAGCATGGGAGAAGGGATCCCACCGTGGTTATCCCCCCAGAGGAGCAGCCCTCCAAGTCCAGGAGTCCACAGGGCTGCACTCTTCCACCAAGCAAAGCTTGTGCCTGCTCAAGGAGCGATGCCACCTCGTTTGACAGGACAGCTGGCACTGAACTGTTTGGTTTGGCATTGCTTCTGTGCCAGCTGTCAGCATCTCCTTGGCCAGCTCTCCATGATCCAACCCCAGACTGCAGAATGCCTCTGGAGCTGCTGGTCCAGCAGAGCCTTCCCAAGGGCAGAGGGCTCCTCGCCGCCCCAAATGCTGCCTGACTCCACCAGATTCATGGTCAGTGCCTGCCATGCTCCTGGCCTAAACTATTTGCTGTGGTTAATCCTAAAGCACTGACAAGCTGTAAGGCTTCCCAGACGTGGGTGAAGCAGGAGATGTCTTCTACTGCTGATTCTTTCCAAGAGCTGAATCAAACCTCCCACATCCTCCAGCACACTCAGGTGGTTAGCTGAGGTGCCCTTGGCTGAACCACCTCTGAGCTGTCAGATGTCACTGTCCCCAGCCCTGCTGACCTCACCTTTAGCTTTCCTTCCCAAGCACCAGCACTTCCTGCCCGCTTTCCTGGTGTCTCTTGTTGGCTGCTGCATCCAGATTCCCACATCCACATTCCCAGCTGATGCAGAGAACCAGGCTGTGTGGGGATCATCGTCCACTGACTGGCCCCCAGACTAGGGGTTGCTTATTCCTGTCCCCTCTGAACCAGGACAGATCCTCAGCTACGGCAGTGGCAATGAAGAGCTCAAAGTGAGCGGGAGGAAGGCAGCAGCTCCACCTGCCAGCACAAACCATGCAGCTGCGGGGCTGTGACAGCCACCAGCCAGGAGGAGACGGAGCCAGGCAGGCAGTCGCTGCAGGACTGCTCCTCCAGCGGCAGCGACGCGGCCAGGCAGGCTGCACCCAGGGCAGTGCTCTGCACAGCTCGAAACACCTCCCATGCGCTCCAAGGTGGGAGGTGCTGCTGACCCATCTCTGTTCTCCACGAGGCTCATATTCAGCAGGGCTGGTGGGCATCACTCCTGCAGCCAGCCTGCTTTGGGGATGTGCAGTGCCCCCAGCAGTGTGGCTCAGAGGTCCATACCACCCTCCTGACTGCCCTGTCAGCTATCCAAGCTGTTTTTATCTCCTCCACTCTGCCCCTTTTGCAGCCTCAGCTCCCAGTCCTGGCTGAAGCATCTCCTAGAGGTGCTGGCACGGCCCATGGCATGTTCACTGGGCATCTCTCATGTCCAGCTGCTCCTTCAAGGCTAGGAGTGCTCCTAAAGCATTTGTGTGGCACTGGCTGCTCAACCTTAACACCAAGGCTCGGTCATGAGCAATCCTGTCTTGGTCAGCACAGCTTCTGGTGGCACAGGACAGCTAGAGGAGCATGAGGTGATGCTGGGACAACCTGGGCTGGTCCAAGCCCCACTGCAGCTCAACTCATCAGTGAAGCTCACAAGCATCAGCTCCCTGCTGGTCTGCCCACTCCACCTGCCCAGGAGACAGACCTGGTCACAGCCTGTCCCTTCCTGCCTGCAGGCACTGTGCCATGGTCCACAGCGAGTGGAGCAGCACTCACCAGCCACAGCCTGGCCTCTGCCTGCACCACAGCATCCTTAGGTGCTCTCTGTCCACACAGGAGGACTCTCTTGGCAGTGAAACCCATCAGCTTCCAAAAATCCAGGTCATTGCCACCCCTCAGGCTGATCCGTTGCTCCTGCTCTGCTCTGCCTGCTCCACGCTGCTGTCAAACCCCAGTCCTGAAGGAAACTCCATCACTCCCTCCTCATGTCACTTGTTTGGTCCCAGCCTTTTCACTCTGCTAATGTTTCCCTGAGGAGAAAACCTGCCTGGCTCCAGCATGCTGCTGAGCAGCTCTCCCAGGTGCTCCAGGAGGAACCCGTGGCAAAAATACTCCAAAAGCAACCACAAGTGCCACTTGCTCTTAAAAACAGAGACAGTGCCACACTCAGCCAGGAGCCAGGCTGTGAATCGAGGACCTTGTGTCCTTTCTCTAGTCCCAGCTTTTCTGCTCTGCTAATGTTCCCCCCCAAGGAGGGGACCTGCCTGGCTCCAGCTCTCCCGGGAGAAGCCGCTGCAGAAAAGCTCCGACGCCACCACGAGTGTCATCAGCTCCCACAAACGCAGACAGTGCCACGCTCAGCCGGGAGCCAGGCTGGGAGCTGAGGACCGTTTGCCCCAAAGGCCAAAGCAGCCCTCTCATGCCCTGTCCCGTTGCTGGGTCCCTGAGCTGCAGAGGGCTCCTGCGCTGCGCTGCCCGTGCGGGGTCAGACCGGTGGGGACCGAAAGCCGCATCCGCAGGCTGCCGCGGCCGGCGCGATGCCGTGCAGCGACCCCTCTGAGGTGTGCAGCGACCCCTCTGAGGTGTGCAGCGACCGCTCTGAGGTGTGCAGCGACCCCTCTGAGGTGTGCAGCGACCCCTCTGAGGTGTGCAGCGACCCCTCTGAGGTGTGCAGCGACCCCTCTGAGGTGTGCAGCGACCGCTCTGAGGTGTGCAGCGACCCCTCTGAGGTGTGCAGCGACCCCTCTGAGGTGCGCAGCGACCGCTCTGAGGTGTGCAGCGACCGCTCTGAGGTGTGCAGCGACCGCTCTGAGGTGTGCAGCGACCCCTCTGAGGTGTGCAGCGACCGCTCTGAGGTGTGCAGCGACCCCTCTGAGGTGTGCAGCGACCGCTCTGAGGTGTGCAGCGACCCCTCTGAGGTGTGCAGCGACCGCTCTGAGGTGTGCAGCGACCCCTCTGAGGTGTGCAGCGACCCCTCTGAGGTGCGCAGCGACCGCTCTGAGGTGTGCAGCGACCCCTCTGAGGTGCGCAGCGACCGCTCTGAGGTGTGCAGCGACCCCTCTGAGGTGCGCAGCGACCGCTCTGAGGTGCGCAGCGACCCCTCTGAGGTGTGCAGCGACCCCTCTGAGGTGTGCAGCGACCCCTCTGAGGTGCGCAGCGACCGCTCTGAGGTGTGCAGCGACCGCTCTGAGGTGTGCAGCGACCCCTCTGAGGTGTGCAGCGACCCCTCTGAGGTGTGCAGCGATCGCTCTGAGGTGTGCAGCGACCCCTCTGAGGTGTGCAGCGACCCCTCTGAGGTGCGCAGCGACCGCTCTGAGGTGCGCAGCGACCGCTCTGAGGTGCGCAGCGACCCCTCTGAGGTGTGCAGCGACCGCTCTGAGGTGTGCAACCTCTCCTGCCTCTCCTCTCCAAACATTTAGAGACCCTTCTGATGGAGGCGAGAAAGGATCCTGAGTGATCGGCAAGAATCCGTGGAGAAGATGAGAACAGCCCCGGCAGAGGCGAGCCAGGGGCTTGCCAGAGCTCGGTGGCAAACACTCTGGGGCTTGCCACGGGAACGGGCACCTGCCCGGGACACTTCAGCTTTCTGAGGACATCCTACCCCCAGTTTAGGAACTGCTGTGAGAGAAGCAACATTCCAACCGCTCTGCTTTAGCAGCAGAGCCCTGAAAAGCAAGCACTGACATTACCCCTGCACGTTTTGCTCTCCAGGACCACCTGGAGAAGTCCCCATCAGGTCTCCACACGTTCCCTCTGCATCCCACAGCGAAGCACCCGTTGGGACATCGAAGTGCTCCCAGGCAGCAAGCCAAACCCAGGCGGCAGCAGCAGCAGCAGCAGCAAGCATCTCCAGAGGGGAGGCAAGAAGAAGGTACAACTTACTGTCCAGGTGGCCGATTTGGCGGTGCTGGATTGCTGGAAGGTCACCTCGAAGTGATGTGGCCCGGGGTAGTCGGTGTTGGAGGGGATGACGGGGGCCGGGGACATGGCGTCGAAGGTAGAGCTGGGCTGGGAGTAGGGCGAATGCGTGGGGACATTGGAGGTGTGCTCGGAGCTGTAGGGGCTGGTGGAGGCTGCTCTGCTGCCGATGCTCTGATCCATGCTGCTGTTCAACAAATTGAACTGGGACTGGAGGAAGGGAAAAGGGGAGGAGGGAAAAAAGAAAACACCAGCCAGTTTAGAGACATGGAATCCTCAGCCACGCTTCTGCGGGGCTCCAGGTGTCCTGTTACAGCCTCCTTAAAGGGCCAGCATGTGGGAAGAGCAGCCAGGAGAGCGGGTCTGGGTCTGGGTCACTGCTTGCGCAGGGGCTGAGGTCCCGGCGCTGGGAGCAGTCCCCTCGGTGCCGCTCTGCGGACTGCGCCCTGCCGCCAGTCCTGCGGCTCCTACTCGCCCAGCGCTCTCCCTGCGACTGGCAGGGGCTTCCCAGGTGGGGGACATGTCCCACTGGGGGACAGGGAGCGACAGCCCCATCCTAAGCCCCTAGGGTTCTGCTCAGCGGTGGTCCTTCCAGCGGAGGAGGGCTTGGGGAAGCTGCCCCGGTACAAAGCGCCAGCGTGCGGTGGCCACCAGCCCTCTGCCACCACCTCTCTGAACACTCTTCTCCAGCCACTTCCATTCACTCCCCTCGCTTCTGGAAGCCTTCCCCAAGGAGAGGCAGCTCTGAATGGTGGTTTGTGGAATTCACTTCCCAGCGTGGCTGGTTGCTGTCAGCAGCCTGTGCTGGTGCAGGGCTAATTTGGGGGAAACCTCAAACCTCCAAAGCGTGGGGCTGGGGTGCAGTGCACGGCAGGGTGGGCACAGAGCAAAGGGACCTATGGACACCTGTGCTGGGTCTGGTTCCAGGCATGAAACCGAACCCAGCTCCTGACTTTTCACACTATTTGTGCTCATTCTGAACCATTCCAGCCAGGCACTTCCCAGTGAAGAGCTGGCAGGCAGAGCAGGCTACCAGCAGGCATAGCCTAGGCAAAGTGACCTGCTCAAAAGCCACAGGCTAGGGCAGCCTTAATCCTTCATCTCAAACTCAAACCAACCTCCCCCCTCCCCCTCCAGTTTTTTTCCACAGTAGAGAAATAAACTAATATTAACCCCCCAGAAATCCCAACCATGACTGTTCCAAACACAACTCCTTCTCCAAGCAGACAGGAAGGGCTTTACCCCAAAATCTGCCACTCCCGAGCTGCTCAAGGGCTGTTCTAAATGCCCTTTGCAAGCCAGCAGCACCCTGCCAGCACCAGAGGTGGGTGCTGCTGGTGGCTTGGCACTGGTGACCACACTGTGGCCATTCATGGTCGCTCAGCACCTCCATCAGTGCAGAATGGGACCACCTACCTGTGCTCCCCACTTTGCCCAACCCCAGCTCCCCCCTGTGCCTCAGCAGGGACCTTCCCTCCAGCCACCAGCTCCAGCTGGGAAACCAGGAGCTGCTGGAAGGTGGCTGTGGGACAGGAGCAGGCTCAGCCATCTGCCTGCTCCTCGGAAGGGCTGCAAGGCTCACGGCTCAGGAATCAGAGACGTGTTTTGACTTGGGATCCCAACCTCACCCAAACGGCTGCGATCTCCAATGGTTTAGAGGCAATCAGCCTTCTCCAGGGAAGTTCTCCTCTTGTCTGCATCTCTCACAAGGTCGTTGGAGCCTGTGACTAACTGGAGGAATGCTGAACAAGCCCTGGCTTGCTTTCACACATACAGCCATGTTCTCCCCTAAAATATGTGCACAAACCCCTCTATTTCTTCTTGCTGCTCTATAAATAGCCCAGGCAAAGACGACCCACCCCTGCCTGAGCCTTCCACAGTCCCAGGCTTCACCTGGAGGAAAAGCCAGGAGAAGCTTCAGCAAAATGGATGCATGGAAAGCCCTTGGCCATGCTGGGGAACTGCCCAGCTGCTGGGGGCCCTGCAGGGAAGGGCAGCCTTGGTAGCAAGTGGCAATGGCACAGCCGCTTTTGGGGAGCCAAGCTGAGGTATTGAGGAGAAGAGCGGTGAGGGGAAAGGGGACTGCTGCCTGTCAGGGCTGATCTGCAGCCCAGGGCTGTCACAACTGAGCTCTTTTGCTCTCCTGAGACAAGAGAAAGACCCTGAAAAACAGGCTGCACGTGGCCAGAACCCAGCCATGTGCCTGACTTAGGAATGAGTGAGGAGTAAATGCTTGAGGAGCAACCCAGGTGGTCTGCAGAGCTACCTTGCACTCCTCCCTGTGCACCCAGGAGAGAGGCTGCAGCCAGGGCAGTCAGCAGCAGCTACTGCTGGCAGCCACGAGCCTGGCAGCTGCAGGATGGGCTGGGGCTGAGGTGGCCTTTGGAAATGACCAGACAAAAGACTCCACAAAAGTCATCCCCAGATGACAGTGTGACCCCAGACCCAGGAGGGGAGAAGCTGAAGCCTGTGTTTGCAAAGCTCAACAGGCAGGGAAATTGAGAGTGCCCCTCAGTGGAAAGCATCCCAACCCCTGCATGGAGAGAGCCTTAGGAATAAACAACAGCCTCTTCCCACAGGGACATGTGAGGTGCAAGGCATCAGCTCTGTGAGCTGGGCTGGCCACCCCGAGCTGGGATCTCCTGGCAGCACCCTGAGTGCCAGAGCTCTGCAAATCCACTGGCAGAGAAACCCCAAACAGGTGCAGGGGGAAAACGTTTCTTAAAACTGAATACATTTTGGAAACATTCCCTGGAGAGGGAAAGGGAAGGTCTGGGGGTTTGCCTGGGTGTGTTCACCTGTGTGTGCCTGTAACCAGCACCCCCCCCCCCCCCCGGCCACCCACGCTCATGTTTATCCACACAGTAAGGCAAATACCCACAAGCAGAGCAGCCACCACCTTCCAGGGGACAGCTCTGCACACTCCCCCCCCCACCCCCAGCAAACCCAGCACATCCCTGCTTTGTCCCAACACACCTGGGAAAAACAGGAAGGAGGGAATTTCTGGTTGGGAAGCCCAGCACTGCACCTTTCCATCTCCACAGCATCCAGAGAATCACAGAATGGTTTGGGTTGGAGAAGCCCTCTGAGATCATTGAGTCCAACCACTGACCCAACACCACCGTGGCCACCAAGCCAGGTTCCAAAGTGCCACGTCCATGCCTGCATCCAACATTTCCAAGTGCCACAAGGCAGCCACAAGCCCCTTCTGACCAAGAAAACAGTCCCAAAGAACAGGGTTGAAAAGCAATCACCTGCAGCACAGGCTCCATCTCATCTGCTCTACCCTTCCAGGGAGGAAAACCTGCCGGGGGCTGCTGCACACACTGAGAGCTTGCCTCAGGAGGTCCCCAGTGGACAGCAAACCGGTGCTGGTGATGCCCAGAGCACCTCAGAAGGATGCTCGAGTTGACAGCCCTCCCACCTGCACATCCAGAGGTGAGGGAGCCTGTGCTCCAGAGCCTTCCATCACCCCTTGTGCTCTGCAAGCAGCACAGCAGGCAAAGCAAGAGAGAAACAGCGCCCGAGGCTGCAGCATCCATGGCTCACGGATGGGGCTGGAGCAGCCGTGGGACGGGGAAAGACTGCACCACAAGAAGCCCCTGGCACATCCTGGGCAGCAGCAGGCACGAAGGCTCAGCTGGCAGAGGAGAGCCCACAGCCAGCTGCTGTCCAGCAGCAGAGGACGGGTGCAGCGCTGGGGGGAAGCAGTGGCACCTACCGTGGGGTACTGCTGCATCGGGTCGCTGATGTACAGCATTTTAGTCGTCTCGGGGGTCACGGCGAGCTGGGAAGGGTCCCACCAAGAGAGGCATGGGGTCGGGGTGGCAGCAGGGGCGGTGGGCAGGGAGGGCAGGTGGCAGGAAGCAGCGCCGGGGATGCTGCGCCGGGCACCTGTCTGCCGCCCGCCGCCGCCTCTTTGGCTTTTTGCATCTCCCCGAGTTCTGTCAACAGGCTGCATCCAACAACAAAACGGGGCCCACCCCCTCTGTCCCTCATGACTATGCAGCACGGCTCAGGGCAGGCCCCAGCTTGCCCAGCCATGGACTGGGCGATACCAACCCTTCCCACTGCAGGGAGAGCAGGGGTCCGGCTGCACCAGCCAGGCTGCAGAGGGTTGGGAGCCCTTCTGGCCAGCAGCAGGCCCAGGGGAGGGTGGTGGCAGCAGCCAGAGCCTGCAGTGGCTCTGGGACAGCTCTGCAGCTGGGAGGTGTGGACAGTCCCTGTCTGCGTGGGGAGATGTGGGGCGCTGTGGATGGGTGGGTGTGGAGATGGAGAGATGTGGAGAGATAGGGATAGGCAAGGAGAGATAGGGAGAGATGGATAGACAGATGTGTCAGTGGCCAGACACAGATAGGTGGGTGTCTAGATGGAGAGATAGGGATAGACAAGGAGAGATAGGGAGAGATGGATAGATAAATGTGTCAGTGGCCAGACACACATAGATGGGTGTCTAGGTGGAGAGATAGGGATAGACAAGGAGAGATAGGGAGAGATGGATAGACAGATGTGTCAGTGGCCAGACACAGATAGATGGGTGTCTAGATGGAGAGACAGGGAGAGATAGGCATAGACAAGAAGAGATAGGGACAGAGATACAGAGAGATAGGGATAGAAGGCTGGAGAGACATGCTGAGGGACAACTATGGATAGATATCTGGAGGAATAGCCATGGATAGATGTGGATGGATGGATGGATGGATGGATGGATGGATGGATGGATGAACGAACATCTAGGTTGATGGAGAGATAGGGAGATATAGAGATAGATAGGGATAGACAGGGATATACAGGGAAAGATAGGGATAGAAGGCTGGAGAGACATGCTGAGGGGCAACTATGGATAGATATCTGGAGGAATAGCCATGGATAGATGTGGGTGGATGGATGGATGGATGGATGGATGGATGGATGGATGGATATCTAGATTGATGGAGAGATAGAGAGATAGATAGGGATAGACAGGGATAGAAGGCTGGAGAGACATGCTGAGGGACAACTATGGATACCTCTCTGGATGAACAGCCATGGATAGGTGTGGATGGATGGATGGATGGATGGGTAGATAGATAATCTAGATGGATGGAGAGATAGGGATAGATAGGGATAGATGGCCAGAAAGAGCAGTCCAGGCCCAGGAGCTGGCTCTGCCCTGCCCCTGTCCAGCAGCCCGAGCTGCACAAGGCTCAGCTTCAGGCACAAGAGAGGTGACAGCAAAGCTCAGCGAGAGGCAGCTCCCCAATTAGCACCTGATTCCTCTGCCAGCCTCCTGCCCGCAGACAAAAGGCTGGGAGGGAGGGAAAGGAGAGAAAAGAGAGGGAAAAGGGAGCTGGGGGAGGGGCCGCAAGCTGGCGTGGAGGGAAACGGCAGCTTTCCGGAGGGAGATGCTGGAGCTGCAGCTGCTGCAGGGATGCTCCTGGGAGGACACCCTGCTCTGGGCAGGGAACACGCACAGGTGGCCTGGCTGTGCTTTGGGTTTGGATGGAAGCACAGCAGCCTGGGCTGGTGGGAGGTGTCCCTGCCCACGGCAGGGAGTTGGAACTCAATGGTCTTTAAGGTCTTTTCCAACCCAAACCCTTCTAGGAGACTTGGAGCAAAGGGCATAAACCCTCAGGGGCAGTGGAAGGAGCAGAGCTGGACCCTGTGAGCTCAGAGTCCTTCCAGCAGCTCCAGCAGCTTACAAAGAGCTTCTGCTCCTTAGTGCTTTTGTACAGAGCAGCTTCTCCTCACTCCTGTGTGGGCACTCAGCTTGTCAGAGCTCCTGCTGCTGTGTGCCAGTCACAGCCTGCTCTGGGTGTGCAGGGACCTTTCCAGCTCATCTGGTTCAGCTCTAAGCCACTGCAACGAGCAGGAACATTTTGACCTAGAGCAGCCCCATCCAAGCTGACCTGCAATGGTTCTGAGGATGGGACATCTCCCACCTCTCTGGACAGCCTGGGCCAGGCTCTGCCCACCTTCAGCATACCAAATGTGTTCCTTCTCTCTATTCTGGATGCTCCTCTCTCAGCTGAGGAGCTGCCTGAGCAGACTCACCATGACTGAGTCGTTCATGCTTCTCATCTGGAAGACATCCATGGTCACCTCTGTGCGGTCGGAGGCCTCATTGCTGCTCGTGTGGCTGGGTGCAGGCAGGTCAAAGTAGGTGCTGTCAGGCTCCCTGTGGGCAAGGTGACAGCACAGTCATCCTTCCTGCTCCCCAGCACCACCTGCACCCCCAGCAGCTCCCCATTCCCTTGAGCCCTGACCCCTTCCCAACTTCTCCCTCTGCTTTTATTGTCAGAGGGCAGAGCAGGCTCTGCTCGGGCATGAGCCCAGCTGGGGGAAGCAGCACAGATGGGAAGTTTTAGATCCCCCCAGCTGCTCTGGGCTGTCACTTTGGGATGGCTTTAGGTGAGAGGGAGGAAGAGGATGAGCTGAAGCACAGACCTTCTGCCTGCTTGCTGAGCCTGAGCCTCAAAGGCCAGAAGGCTGCCCAAAGTCTTAGTGTGCCTGGGAGCTGGTTAAGTGCAGACTACAGCTAGTAGCCAGCAAGCCTTTGAGCTCAGGAGTAAGAAAGCATCCTCCCAGGCCTGGGGCCAGCACCTCCTGCCATAGCTCAGCTCAAGGTGTGACAGAAAGGTTCCAGAAACAGCTGGGGACAAGGTCTGTGGGGCTCTGTGTCCAGCGTGTCCATACTCCATGGCCTCTGAGCTGCCCAGAGTCACCAGGGCAGAGTGCTCTGGCCAAAGAAATGGGCTGAGCACAGAGATCAGAGGCTGGAAGCAGAATTCCCACTGTGGAAAAGGAATACATGAGAAAACTGGAACTTGTGTCCCTTTAGGCCAGAGCAGTGACGTGTGCTGGCAGGGCAAAGGCCACCTCTGCCTCAGAAAGACAACAGAATCATAGCATCATAGAATCAAGCAGGCTGGAGGAGAGCTCCAAGCTCAGCCAGCCCAACCTAGCACCCAGCCCTGGCCAATCCACCAGACCATGGCACTAAGTGCCCCAGCCAGGCTTGGCTTCAACACCTCCAGGCACAGAGACTCCACCACCTCCCTGGGCAGCCCATTCCAGTGCCAACCACTCTCTGCCAACAGCTTCTTCCTATCTTCCACCACTTACAGCGTGCTCCAGAGGTGCTCAAAGGTTGTGCCTTCATCAGCTGGAGAGGACTGGGACATCTTCACGGAGGGGGAGTCTGACAAAGGGCAAATCACTCTGGGGACAAAGAGAAACATCAAGGTCACCGTTGCCAGAGGCCACCTCATGGCACCAAAGTGCCCAGCGAAGGGCAGGAGCTTCCCATCTCATTCCTGGTGGCACAGCAGGGATCAGAGCCCCAGAGGGCACATGGTGAGGGCTCTGCAGCCGAGGGCTGATGTGCAGGGACACACACCCAGCTTGGCCTGCCCCAGAGGCTGCTGCACCAGAAGGAAGCTTGCACAGGACAGTGTGGAAGCAGATTCCCTACAGAGCAGCACTGCAGACAGCAGAGGAACCCCAGAAGCTTCCCTGCAGGATGGCGTTGCTGGGGATGGCAGCACAGGCCCTGGAGCAGCAGGGTGTGGGGATGCCAACCCATTCCTGCTCAGCACTGATCCCAGGGCTCCCATTCCAGATGTCCTTGGGGTGCTCCAGCCTAGCTGAGCTCCCGCTGCGGTCCCAGCACCTCTGCAAGCCCAGCAGCAGCAGCAGCACATTTCACAGAGCCATCTTGAGCCCCACGCTGCCTTCCTTGCACTGGCAGCCTCTCCTCCTCCTCCTCCTCCTCCTCCTCCTCCTCCTCCTCCTTCACTCTCTCCCTGGAAGCAGCAGCACCGCTCCCCCGCCCATGGACAGTCCCCAGGTACCACCTGGCTGCTCCTGCCCCCCCCAGCAGCACCAGCAGCTCGATTCAGCTCGGCACCAACATCTCATAGTGAAAGCCTGAGAACTTCCTGCTCTGAGGCTCACTCTGCCCTGCACGAGGCAGCCCCTTGCTACCCGACAGATGCTGGGGGGCACCCAGGCCCCTCTGAGCCACCTGGGGACCCCGACGACTGCAGGGACCAGGAGTGAAAACGAAAGCAGGATGGTGTCCCCCGACAGCTCATCCCCGGGGGCTGCCTCCTGCCCCCGCCAGGCACAGCACCCACGGATACTGTTCAGAGGGAGGAGGAAGGCTCCTTCCCCTCAGCTCTCATCACACAGCAGCCAGCAGCCAAAGCCTGGGATCCTCCCATCCCTCCTCATCCCACGCAGAGAAAGGAAAAGGACGCAGGTGACAGCCTGGAGAAGAGACAGAGCCTGGAGCTGCGGTGGGTGACTGCTGGTGGCCTTACCCTGCTCCCACGCTGCTTTCCCTGGCGCAGGGCAGCTTCAGGAAGGAGCTTCAGGAAGGCCCTTCCCTGGGCAGCAGGCAGCACCTCTGCAGCGCCCTGGCCTGTGCCCTGCTGGGTGCCACCAGCTGTGCCCACGTGGCTCTGCGCTCCTCGAGAGGAGAGGACTCTGGGCAGCGTTCAGGGCGGTGCAGAAGTTCCCCCAGCAGAGCTCACAGAGCCAGGCCAGCAGCTGCCAGCAGCTCCCTGCGGCAGGAGGAGCAGCTGGGCTGTGGGGGCTGTTAGCACAGCCCTGCTGCAGTGCTCTCTGCACAGCCTGGCAGCTGGGGTGGCAGGAAGGCTCTGCAAGCAGGGCTAACCCCAGGCTGGCAGCAGTGCCAACAGCAGCACCATTTACTCTAAAACGAAGTGCCAGTTAGAGCCTCGGGATGTGAGGAGAGCTCAGGGGGACCAGGAAGGAGCTCTGATGGTGAGCCCCAGCAGAAGGGGGGTCAGGAAGGTGCTCTGATGGTGAGCCCCAGCAGAAGGGGGGTCAGGAAGGTGCTCTGATGGTGAGCCCCAGCAGAAAGGGCGTCAGGAAGGTGCTCTGATGGTGAGCCCCAGCAGAAAGGGTGTCAGGAAGGTGCTCTGATGGTGAGCCCCAGCAGAAAGGGCGTCAGGAAGGTGCTCTGATGGTGAGCCCCAGCAGAAAGGGCGTCAGGAAGGTGCTCTGATGGTGAGCCCCAGCAGAAGGAAGCAGTGGGGGCTGTAGCACAGCTAAATTAAAGCTGAAGTCAGAAGAGCTCCAGGGACTCATTCCACACTGCTAGAGAAGCCTTACCAGATGGCTTGAATGTGATCACCTTCCCTGTGCCCATGGGCTATGTAAAGGGCACTGGGAGACAACTAACCTGGGGCTGATCAGCGGGGGCTGATCCAGAGCTGGAGAGCTGCCACTGCCCAGGTTCGACTTCTCTGCCACTTCCAGCCCCCCATGTCTGTTTGGAGGCTGTTTCAGCTCTGCCTGAACTGTGTCAGCTTCCCAGCACCAAAGACCTGAGCCACCACGCCAGCCTCTGCCAGAAAGAGCTCTCTAGCCAAGCCCCCACCGGGAGGATTTAACTCCCTCCAGAGCCTCAAACCTGCTTACTGAACAAAAGGTCTCTTTGCCCAGGGAAGGGCTCCACAAGGGCTCCTCCATCCCTCCTGCCTCAGCTCAGAGGGGAGGTGATGAAGTCCAAGGGGCTGGCCGGTACGGTGGGCACCCAGAGAGCCTATGGCAGGATGAGCACCACACATATGGCAGCCTTCTGGAGGCAGAAAGATCCAGAGAGGTGAAGCAGGGGCTTAGGTGCTGGGTGCTGAACTGCTGCTGTGATTTGCTTGGTTTAGTCTGGGAGAGCTGCTCTGCCCCTGCTCCTGTTCCCTGGATTGCTGCTTCCCTCTGTTGCTGGCCAGGGCATTGCAGGGGAACTGCACACGGAACAAACCTGGCAGGAGCATGGAGGGGAAGCCTGCACAGAGGGCACCTGCACCTACACCTCTGCTGGGGCTCAGCCCAGCCTGCTGCCCAGAGCGCCGAGCTGGGGGATGCCACCTCCCTGGGGACGTGGGAGTGAGCTGGGGGGGCTCTGGGGGCCCTCTCACTGAAATGATTCCCAAAGCTGAGGATGAAAATGGAAGGTCCTCAGTCCCTTCCCCACCACTGTGGCTTTGGCTCTATGCAAAAGGCCCCAGCTCAGCTGAAGCAGCAGCTCCAGGGACACGAGGAGAACCAAACCACACAGAAAGGTCCACTGCAGACACCCTGAGATGGGAGAACAACTGTCTGGAGGGGCAGAGCAGATGAACCTGCAGCATCCAGACATGCTTCATGCAGTGCAGGGGCTGAGTTCTGACCACAAAAGGCTCCTAGAACGATCACAAACTCAACTCCCTCCTTCCACCCATACCAGGAAGGTGAGGTGGTGCCACACGTGCAAGGGGGGCTGAGAGTAATGCCCAGCAGCCAACTTGCTCTAGTCTCCAGGAGGAACATCTTTGATCTCATCTTTGATCTCAGCATTACTTTAAGCCCCAGTCTGAGGCCCTGAGAAAGACCTCTTGCAATGTTTCAGCCAGCAGTGACACCTCCATGTCTGTCTTGCTGCTCTGACAGCCCAGAAGGGAGCCTGACAACGATCTGCAGCCACCTCAAAGGGAGATCAATCAATGCACAAAACCTTCTCCTCTCCCTTCCTCTGCACAACAAGAACTTTTGGGCTCGCTAAAATTAATGCTTGCAGGCTGCTGACAGACCCCAAGGTGCCAGCACCACTGCTCAGCTCTCTCAGATGGCTAAACTCACACCTCCAAAATCAGGCTTGCAACCAAAAGCAAGGGAGCTTTCCTGCAGTCCAGGAGTCTATGAACTCTTTTTCTGATGAGGAGGAGGCAGATGCAGAAGAAATCCTCTCTGATGGACAGAGACATCAACAGGCAGCTCATGATGGAGCAAGAAGCTAAACCAGCCAACTGCCCCTGCTGCCCTCTCCGGCAGCCAAGCTCCAGCCCTGCCTCAAGACGCGGTGGCAGGAGCCAGGCTCAGCACCCTGCTGGTCCCCAGCCCCACCACTGCTTTCCCCATCCAAGGCTTGGCCAGTTTGACCTCCACAAGAGCTTTACCTCCGGATTTAAGGCACTTGGGAGCAAACTTTCCAAGAGGCTTTGCCATTGTGTCACTAAGCCTGCAAAGCAACCGGGACGCAAATCATCTTCCAGCTGCTTTACCGAGCCCTGGAGAGGGAGTGGTGCTGGGTCACTCACACACACACACACACACACAGAGAGCAAAGACTTTCCTACCTGCTCTGCGTCTCCAAAGTGTTGCAGGTCCCTCCGGAGGTCTGCCCTGGGCAGGAGTGGCCTGGGGCTGAGGATCTCTGTTCCTCACTGCACTACAACCAAGTAGCGTCCCTGTCGCCTAGGCGATGACATTGGAGCTGCTGAAAGCTATGTGAAAAGTGAGGCAAAAGCTCCTGTGCTCCTTCCTGGAATAGGAGGCAGTTGCAAGGGGGTGGGGAATGCTCAGCCAAGCGTGGCAGGGAATTAAGCTGATCACCGGTGCCAAAGGGGCTCGGGGCAAGCTGGTCTGTGGGGCTCTGGCAGCGGCGGGCACCCTGCAGAGATGAGCCTGAGGGGGCTGCAGGGGTCAGTCGCCATGGGGAGGAGAATCATAGAGTCATAGAATCAGCCAGGCTGGAAGAGAGCTCCAAGCTCATCCAGCCCAACCTAGCACCCAGCCCTGGCCAACCAACCAGACCATGGCACTAAGTGCCCCAGCCAGGCTTGGCTTCAACACCTCCAGCCACACAGACTCCACCACCTCCCTGGGCAGCCCATTCCAATGCCAATCACTCTCTCTGACAACAACTTCCTAACAACAGCCAGCCTAGACCTGCCCTGGCACAGCTTGAGACTGTGTCCCCTTCTTCTGTCCCTGGCTGCTTGGCAGCAGAGCCCAACCCCACCTGGCTACAGCCTCCCTTCAGGTAGCTGCAGACAGCAATGAGCTCTGCCCTGAGCCTCCTCTGCTGCAGGCTGCACACCCCCAGCTCCCTCAGCCTCTCCTCACAGGGCTGTGCTCCAGGCCCCTCCCCAGCTCCAGTGCTGCAGCCCCCTGCCTGCATTCAGAGACTGAGCAGTGCTCTGCCCACAGGCACCCACAGGTTGCTCCAAAGGGCAGACAGTGGCTGTGGAGCAGCTGTCAGAGTCTGTCCCTTTGCTATGGGCAGGGTGGATGCATTTTCTAGCCCCTACACACAACCAAGATGCCACCACTGGTCTTGAGAGCCCAAATGCCTAAGCCAGAAGGAAAACAAGACTGGAATCTTTGCTCGGATCACAAGGGTTATTTTTCAGATGGCAGTGAATGCATTCCCTAAACAAGGAGGGGATCCCCACTCAGAGCACAGCTCTGCTCACTGCTCCCTGGGATAGGACAAGGAGCAATGGATGGAAGCTGCAGCACAGCAGGTTCCAGCTCAACACAAGGGGGAACTTCTTTAAGGGTCCCAGAGCCCTGGCACAGGCTGCCCAGAGAGGTTGTGGAGTCTCCTTCTCTGGAACCTTTCAAGGCCTGTCTGGATGTGTTCCTGTGTGACGTGAGCTAGATTGTGTGGTCCTGCTCTGGCAGGGGGGTTGGACTGGATGAGCTCTTTGGGTCTCTTCCAACCCCTGACATCCTGTGAGCCTGTGATCTCTCTGGGCACAGGAGCTCAGCTTGCACCCACAAAGGGGCTCACTGCCCACCCTCGAATGCAAGGGACATGAGCTGGTAGGACCAATGGTAGGATCTGTGCACCCCCTTCCACTGCTGGGTGGCACTTGAGCAGAAAGGGACACAGAGGGGTGCTCAGCTTCGGTGCTGAGCATCTGAAGGGCTGCATGGGCTTGGGACAATGATGTCTCATCAGGATCCCACAGTCTCAAGCTGTGCCAGGGGAGGTCCAGGCTGGATGTTGTTAGGAAGTTGTTGTCAGAGAGAGTGATTGGCATTGGAATGGGCTGCCCAGGGAGGTGGTGGTGTGGCTGTGGCTGGAGGTGTTGCAGCCAAGCCTGGCTGGGGCACTTAGTGCCATGGTCTGGTTGGTTGGGCAGGGCTGGGTGCTAGGATGGGCTGGCTGAGCTTGGAGCTCTCTTCCAACCTGCTTGACTCTATGATTCCATCCCGGTGCTTCTGCTCCATGGCAGGTGGCTGTTCCAGCCCGCCCGTGTCCCGAGGTAACTTTTACCCTGGGAGGGGTGACCCAGGCTGGGCTTCTCCTAACTCCCGCTCCTCGCTTAGTTTTCCCCGCTTAGTTTTCCCCGCTTCTCCCTCAAGCGTCACTCATTCACTCTAGCCTCAGCAGCCCGGCGGCTGCCGGTGAGCTCACACCGCCGCCGGGAGCCGCGCAGGACACCGCTCCCGCGGCTGGCGATTAGCCAGGAGCAGTAATTAGCCGGAATGAAGGCCGGGCGCGGGACGCTGCCCGCGGAACGGCGTCCAACGGGGGAACTCTGCGGCTGCGCCTCCTTCAGCGCCTCCTTCAGCGCCTCCTTCAGCGCCTCCTTAAGCGCCTCCTTAAGCGCCTCCTTAAGCGCCTCCTTAAGCGCCTCATCTGCATACCAATCGCGGCCGCAGCCAGCTCCGCTCCCGCCCCTCCCGCGCTCCCATTGGCCGCGCTGCCAGCTCCCTCCCGCCCCCTCCTGCCGTTTCCGCCGCGGGCCGCGCCGGTGGCTGCGGGCGGAGCGGAGCGGGCGGGTTTGAATGGCGGTGCCTTCGTTCTCCCCTTCCCAGCCCTGCCATGAACTTCTCGGAGCTATTTAAGCTCTCCGGCTTGCTCGGCCGCTTCTCTCCCGACGGTAAATGCCTGGTGAGTAGGCGCCGGTGGGGGAAGGGTGAAGCGCCGCACCGGGGCCGCTGCCGACCGCGGCCTGAGGGGGTCGTTGGGCCAAGCGGCATGGCGGAGGCCCGGCGCGGGGCCGAGTGACGACGGGGAAATGGCTTCTCCCTGCTGTGGTAGTTAGTGAAGCCAGCCCGGTGCGTTGGGCGCCGCGGCATCCACCGGCCGCCTCCGTACCGGCGCCGCGGGGCAGCCGCCATCGAGTGTGGCAGCGGCTGGGCCCTCGGTGCCCTCCTCCAGAGCCGAGGACTGGAGAGGCAGCGATTGAGCCGCACTCAAGTGTGTCTGAGCACCGCCTTGCTTGCCAGGGGGCATTTACGGCTGGGAGCTGGTTGAGGTTACTCGAATCAAACGCGAGCTGTAGAGTCGCAGTCCGGTTGGGTTGGAAGGGACCTTTAAAGGTCTCCCGGTCCGACCGTCAGAGACCAAGCATGAGACAAAGACTAACGTTTGTTGGGGTAGGATCAATTGCCCGGCAGCAGGAGGGTGCTGTGCTTTAGCCTCCCCCCTGCTGCTGTGCTGTGGCTTGCAGCGGAGCACAGCCCAGCTCAAGCCTCTCTGCAGGTGAGATCCTGAGTCTGAATGGTGCCGACCCAGCGAGAGCACCGAGCTTTGTCCCTGCCCCGGGGCCAGCCTGCTGCCCCGGCTCTCCCTGCTGCCCCGGCTCTCCCTGCTGCCCCGGCTCTCCCTGCTGCCCCGGCTCTCCCTGCTGCCCCGCAGCTCCCTGCTGCCCCGCAGCTCCCTGCTGCCCCGGCTCTCCCCGCTGCCCCGCAGCTCCCCGCTGCCCCGCAGCTCACTGCTGCCTCTGCCCCCTGCCCAGGCGTCGTGTGTCCAGTACCGGCTGGTGGTTCGAGATGCCAGCAGCCTCCAGATCCTCCAGCTCTACACCTGCCTGGACCAGATCCAGCACATAGAGTGGTCGTCAGACTCCCTCTTCATCCTGTGTGCCATGTACAAGCGTGGGATTGTGCAGGTGAGGACAAACCCAGGGGCATGCTTCCTGCTGGGCACTGCTGTGTGCTGGGAGGGACAGCTCTGGGGCAGGGCTTTCGCTGAAGGCACTTGATGGCACTGGCACTGTGTGGTCTGGGGACAGCCCAGCCTGCCAGCAGTTCCAAAGCCATGAACAAAGAACCACTTTTAAAGCCATTTGCAAGGAAACAAACACCCTGAGGGTGCAAACGCTCTTGGAAGCCAATCCAAGCTGGGGACCCGCCCTGCAGTTTCTCCCTTCAGCGAGAAAACAAACCCATGCAAACTTCCTAAATGGACTCAAATTTGGTCTGCAAAGCCCTTGGATGGTCGGAATGTGTGGCACAGCAATAAAGCAAGCCCTCAGCTGATGGTCTGTGTGAAGGGGCAGAGGGGCCAGGACTTACTTGTGGAGCGGGATCCAGCGCCAGTCCTTCATGGCTTTGGGCTTTCCTGCAGGAGCCTTCCCTCAGCTGTGCTGCTGTTTGCTGCCCTCCTTGGTCTCCTCTCTGCCCTAGGTGTGGTCCTTGGAGCAGCCAGGCTGGCACTGTAAGATCGACGAGGGGTCGGCAGGGCTGGTGGCCTCCTGCTGGAGTCCGGATGGGCGTCACATTCTCAACACCACCGAGTTCCATGTAAGTGTGAGGTCGTCGCTGCTCCTGCTGCCAGCAGATGTTGCTGTCTGCCCTTTGCCTCCTAAAATAACCCTAAAGCCCTTAAAGCTGCAGTGGGGTTAAAGAACGTGGGTGTGCAGCCCTCTTCTCCCTGCGCCTGTTCCAGTTTAGAGTTGTGGAATGGTTTCGGCTGGAAGGGGCCACAAAGCTCAGCCAGTGCCAACTCCCTGCTGTAGGCAGGGACCCCTCCCACTAGAACAGGTCACTCAAGGCTTCATCCAGCCTGGCCTGGGACACTTCCCACTAGAACAGGTCACTCAAGGCTTCATCCAACCTGGCCTGGGACACTTCCCACTAGAACAGGTCACTCAAGGCTTCATCCAACCTGGCCTGGGACACTTCCCACTAGAACAGGTCACTCAAGGCTTCATCCAGCCTGGCCTGGGACACTTCCCACTAGAACAGGTCACTCAAGGCTTCATCCAGCCTGGCCTTGAACACCTCCAGGGAGGTTGTGGAGCCCAGAAGCACCCAATGTGATCGAAGCAGTGTGTGAGCAGGGCTCAGGAAATCACTTGGACATTTGGGGCAGTAGGGAAAGTAGAGGAATTCATTCCCAGGTCATAGATCTGTGGAGAGAGTTGGGCTGGAAGGGACTTTGGAAGGCTCCAAACCCCTGCCATAGGCAAGGATACCTCTCACCAGCCCAGGTTGTTCAAGGCCTCATCCAGCCTGGCCTTGAACACCTCCAGGGAGGTTGTGGAGCACAGAATGTGAATCTTTGGATCACATTCAGTGCTTCTGTGCTCCACAACCTCCCTGGGCAACCTGTGCCAGTGTCTCACCACCCTCACTGTGAAGAACTTCTTCCTAACATCCAGTTTCCATCTCTCCTCTGCCAGTTTAAACCCATTACCCTTTGTCCTGTCATGACAAGACCTTGTCAATAGTCCCTCCCCAGCCTTCCTGTAGAGCCCTTCAGATCCTGGAAGGCTACTTACAAGGTCTCCTCCAAGCCTTCTCATCCTGGCTGCAGACCCCAAACTCACTCATAGCAGAGCTGCTGCAGCCCTCTGAGCATCTTTGTACCCTCCTCTAGACTGGCTCCAACAATTCCATGTGCTTCTTGTGCTGGGGGGCTCCAGAACTGCACACAGTAGAGTTTAGGTGTAAGTTCTTTTGTTAATGTCTTCAACTCTTCTGGAGATAAGGTGGGAAATGGATAACTGGCTTGGGAGGTAAAAATGAGCTGAGAGCTGCCTTGGGGGTAAGTGGCACTCATCAGAGCAGCTCTGGAGATCAGCTGTGGTGTCTGGAGCTCAAACCCCAAACTGTAAGCATTGAGGATTGCAAGTGTGGCCCTGCCAAAACTGGACCCAGTGTGGTCCCCACTGACCTTTGAGATAAGATTGAGATCCATATCCTGGCAATGCTTCCATGATTGATTATTTTACACCCAGATGTCTGAGATGCCTCTGAGAGAACCACTTGGTGGAGGTTTCCTGCCTGTCCCAGCAGCCTCTTCCCATTCCCTTTCCCCTCTAGGCAGTGGGTTATGAGGAGTGGTGAATGGTTTGCAATGAGAGCAGGTTTAGATTGGATGTGAGGAGCAACTTCTGCACCAGGAGGCTGCTGGAACACTGCAGCAGGTTGCCCAGGGAGGTGGTTGAGACATTCAGGTTGAAGCTGGAGAAGGCTCTGCCCTAGTGGAGAATGTTCCCCAAGGATCAGTGCTGGGCCCAGTCCTGTTCAATATCTTTATTGATGACCTGGACGAGGGGATTGAGTCCAGCATCAGTAAGTTTGCAGATGGCACCAAGCTGGGAGCAGGTGTTGATCTGTTGGAAGGTAGGAGAGCCCTGCAGAGGGACCTGGACAGGCTGGATGGGTGGGCAGAGGCCAATGGGATGAGATTTAACAAGGCCAAGTGCAGGGTTCTGCACTTTGGCCACAACAACCCCAAGCAGTGCTATAGGCTGGGGACTGAGTGGCTGGAGAGCAGTCAGGAGGAAAGGGACCTGGGGGTACTGATAGATGGTAGCTGAAGATGAGCCAGCAGTGTGCCCAGGTGGCCAAGAGAGCCAATGGCATCCTGGCCTGCATCAGGAACAGTGTGGCCAGTAGGACAAGGGAGGTTATTCTTCCCCTGTACTCAGCACTGCTTAGACCACACCTTGAGTGCTGTGTCCAGTTCTGGGCACCTCAATTCAAGAAGGATGTTGAGGTGCTGGAACATGTCCAGAGAAGGGCAACGAAGCTGGTGAGGGGCCTGGAACACAAATCCTATGAGGAGAGGCTGAGAGACCTGGGCCTGTTTAGCCTGGAGAAGAGGAGGCTCAGGGGTGATCTTATTACTGTCTACAGCTACCTGAAGGGGCATTGTAGCCAGGTGGGGTTGGCCTCTTCTCCAGCAATAGAACAAGGGGACACAGCCTCAAGTTGTGCCAGGGTAGGTATAGGCTGGATGTTAGGAAGAAGTTCTTCACAGAGAGAGTGATTGGCATTGGAATGGGCTGCCCAGGGAGGTGGTGGAGGCACCATTCCTGGGGGTCTTCAAGAAAAGCCTGGCTGAGGCACTTAGTGCCATGGTCTGGTTGATTGGTTAGGGCTGGGTGCTAGGTTGGACTGGATGAGCTTGGAGGTCTCTTCCAACCTGGTTGATTCTATGATTGATTCTATGATTCTATGTCCCTGCTGGCTGGGTGAGCTTTGGACATCCCTTCCAACCCATCCTAGGATTCTGTGACTTCAGGACTGAATCATCCTGGTGCTGATGGAAACAACACCAAAAAATGAGCCCAGAGCTTCAGCTTTCAGTCACTACAAACATTTCTGCTCCTCAGGAAGCCCCCTGAGGGCTGGGTGCTGGCAGTGAGGCTCTGGTGGCATGCGTGGGGGTGGCCCAGCAGGTATTTATTGCCTCCCAGCAGAACTTGCTTTGACCTTAGAGGATTTCATTAAGCCTCTGCCAAGCTGGCATCTGCCTGGGGATAGGTTTCCTCTCCTGCTTGTAAACAGGCTGCTAAATTAGCTGTTGTCAGACAGCTGCCTGGGCTGTGCTGCTGGCTGAGCTGTGTTTACTCTCTGCTAAATCCAGGGGCTGCTGGGGCAGGCCTGAGTGCTGCTCACAGTATCAGGAGCTTCCTCTTGCTGTCTTAGCTCTATTAGCAACTTCTGAGGTTGCTTTGGGGGGAGCCTTCAGGGCTTCCCTGCCCACCATTGCAGCCTGCCTTTGCTAGCCTGGCATTTCCAAAGAGCACCAACTGATTCCTGCTGCTGGGAACTCCTCAGCTCACTGTGGTGCCCCACACCAGTGACTGATTATTCCTAGGAGCTCCTCTGAGAGGTGCTTTGCTGATCTCTTGCCAGCAATCCACACTCAGTGCCTCTGAGTCATAGAGTCAACCATGTTGGAAGAGACCTCCAAGCTCATCCAGCTCAACCTATCCCCCAGCCCTATCCAGTCAACCAGACCATGGCACTAAGTGCCCCATCCAGTCTTGTCTTGAACACCTGCAGGGATGGTGCCTCCACCACCTCCCTGGGCAGCCCATTCCAATGGCAAATCACTGAGAAGTGCTTCATCAGCTGCTTTCCAGTCAGGCAGTCCAGGTGCTTGTGCCCAATGCTTGTGCCCAGCACTGCAGTGCTGGTTGTGGCTACCTCCTCCCTGAGAGTGTCCAAGGCCAGGCTGGATGAGGCCTTGAGCAGCTGAACCTGGCTGAGAGGTGTCCCTGCCCAGGGTGGGGAGGTTGGAGAAGATGAGCTCTGAGGTCTCATCCAACCTGAGCCATTCCCTGACTCAGCTGGAATGAGGAGCAGCTTGAAGAGGAGCAGCACTGCTGCTCTTGAGTGCTTCTTTAGGAGCTTAGATCTTCCTAAACTTGCTGCCCTCCTTCCCTCGGGCTCCTGCTGCTCTCCCTCCCTCCCTCCCTCCATCCCTCTCTCCCTCCCTCCCTCCCTCCTTCCCTCGGGCTCCTGCTGCCCTCCCTCCCTCCTTCCCTCGGGCTCCTGCTGCCCTCCCTCCCTCCCTCGGGCTCCTGCTGCCCTCCCTCCCTCCCTCCCTCGGGCTCCTGCTGCCCTCCCTCCCTCCCTCGGGCTCCTGCTGCCCTCCCTCCCTCCCTCCCTCGGGCTCCTGCTGCCCTCCCTCCCTCCCTCTCCCTCGGGCTCCTGCTGCCCTCCCTCCCTCCCTCCCTCCCTCCCTCCCTCGGGCTCCTGCTGCCCTCCCTCCCTCCCTCCCTCCCTCGGGCTCCTGCTGCCCTCCCTCCCTCCCTCCCTCCCTCGGGCTCCTGCTGCCCTCCCTCCCTCCCTCGGGCTCCTGCTGCCCTCCCTCCCTCCCTCGGGCTCCTGCTGCCCTCCCTCCCTCCCTCGGGCTCCTGCTGCCCTCCCTCCCTCCCTCGGGCTCCTGCTGCCCTCCCTCCCTCCCTCGGGCTCCTGCTGCCCTCCCTCCCTCCCTCGGGCTCCTGCTGCCCTCCCTCCCGTCTCAGTTTAGGCTCTTTGAAGCCTTGGGGAGTCTTGGGCTGCAGCAGCAAGCAGGAAAAGTTTGTATCTGTGTGGCTCTTGGAGCTCATCCTTGGTGACTGCAAATGATCACCCAAAAAAAAAGCTTCCTGTCCAGGAATGTGCTCTGAATAATCTCCTGCAAAGCCACTGCTGACAGACGCTGCTGTGTGAGGAGCTTTGTGACCCAGTCAAGTCTGGGACAGAAGTTGACAGTCATTTGAGCTGTGAGCTTGTTTCAAAGTTGGGTGTGGGTTGGTTTTTTTTCCCCCTCTATCTGCTGGAAATCAGCAGCCTGACACCTGCCTGGAGCTGTCAGCAGCAGGGCAGGGTCCTGCACCCAGCCCTGCAGGCTCTTGCTCACGTTACCATCCACAGAGTTTTTTGTTTCTCAGCTGTTTTTTAGGCTATTTGAAAAATGCTCCTGCTTTGGGACTTGCTTTCCTCCTGCAAAACAACAGCTGAAAACTTCCCAGACACCATTATCAGGAGGATCAGAGGTTGACAGCTCCACGCAGAGGCATCTGCTGCACCGCAGAGGAGGCACCTCCCAAAAGGAGCAGAGTGCTTGCTGCAGGCCTCCTGGGCCAGGAGCTGTTCTCCTGCCCTGAAAGGAGTTGTTCAGCCCCCACAGGCTGTCAGAAAGCAGAGCAAGGCAGGGACACAGCATCACAGAATGTCAGGGGCTGGAAGGGACCTCTAAAGCTCATCCAGTCCCAACCTTCCTGCCAGAGCAGGATCTCTTAGACCAGATCACACTGGAACACATCCAGGGAGGTTTTGAATATCTCCAGAGAGGGAGACTCCCCCTGGGCAGCCTGTGCCAGGGATCTGTCACCCACACAGGGAAAAAATTCCTCCTCATGTTTGAATGAAACTTCCTATGCCTCAATATCATAGAATCAGGCAGGCTGGAAGAGAGCTCCAAGCTCAGCCAGCCCAACCTAGCACCCAGCCCTGCCCAACCAACCAGACCATGGCACTAAGTGCCCCAGCCAGGCTTGGCTGCAACACCTCCAGCCACAGCCACACCACCACCTCCCTGGGCAACCCATTCCAATGCCAATCACTCTCTCTGCCAACAACTTCCTAACAACATCCAGCCTGAACCTCCCCTGGCACAGGTTGAGGCTGTGTCCTCTTGTTCTGTTGCTGCTTGCCTGGCAGCAGAGCCCAACCCCACCTGGCTACAGCCTCCCTGCAGGCAGCTGCAGACAGCAATGAGCTCTGCCCTGAGCCTCCTCTGCTGCAGGCTGCACCCCCCCAGCTCCCTCAGCCTCTCCTCACAGAGCTGCTCCAGGCCCCTCAGCACCTTCACAGTCCTTTGCTGCCTCCTCTCCAGCAGTTCTCTGTCCTTCTTGAACTGGGGACCCCAGAACTGGACCCAGAACTCCAGATGTGACCCCACCAAGGCACAGTGGATGGGTAGGAGAATCTCCCTTGACCTGCTGGCTGTACTCTTGGTGCCCCCCAGGGTGCTCTTGGCCATGAGGGTACCTCAGTGGCTCATGGTCAGCCTGGTCACTGCCTCACCTCTTCAGGATGCAGAAGCTGCTCACCTCTCCTCCAGATCTGAGCTCAAACTGCTTTGCCAATTGGAAGTTGTCTCTGTGCTGTCCTTTGGACATCCTGTAGCTGTATCCTGCTGGCATCCATAACTCCAGTGCCACTGCAGAGCCCCTCTGGTTGGTGTCCAGGTGGTCCCCTCTGCAGTCCTGGCTGTGCCTGTGACATCCATGTGGGATGAGGAACCTTGGGCTGAGGGCAGAGAGCTCCTCACAGGGCACTTCTCAGGGCTCTGTGTTTTTGCTGCCAGGTTCAGCCAAGCCCAGGAGGTGTCTCCATGCCCTGTGTGCTGCTGCTGGAGGCTCAGGGCTTTGCTTTTTGTCTCCCAAGCCAACCAAAGCTTCCTGCTCTCCCTGACAGCTGCAGATCACAGATTGCTCCTCACAGGCACTTCTCAGGGCTCTGTGTTTTTGCTGCCAGGTTCAGCCAAGCCCAGGAGGTGTCTCCATGCCCTGTGTGCTGCTGCTGGAGGCTCAGGGCTTTACTTTTTGTCTCCCAAGCTAACCAAAGCTTCCTGCTCTCCCTGACAGCTGCGGATCACAGTCTGGTCCCTCTGCACCAAATCTGTGTCCTACATCAAGTACCCCAAGGCTTGCCAGCAGGGTAAGTGGCACAGACTGACCCCCAGCAGTGGTGGTTTTAGCCTGGCAAGGGGGCTAGGTGACTGCTGGGCAGTGAGGGGACACATAGCCCAGCTCAGGCTCTGGCACTCGCTCTGCTGAGTGCTTTGCTCAGCCTCAGGGTGCAGGTTTGCAGATCAGCATCTGGGTGCCAGCTGTTGCAGTGCCCTGAGGTGGTCAGAAATGAGAGGTGGCATCTGGTTCTGTGGCTCTTCTTGCCATAGAACTCTTGTGCTTGGCTTTAAGCCTGAGGAGGGCAGAATGAGGCTGGAGATGAGGAAGAAATTGTTGCCAGTGAGGGATGTGGAGACACTGGCACAGGTTGAGGGTGGTGAGACACAGGCACAGGTTGCCCAGGGAGGTTGTGGAGCACAGAATCACCCAATGTGATCAAAGATCACATTGGGTGATTCTGTGCTCCACAACCTCCCTGGAGGTGTTCAAGGCCAGGCTGGATGAGGCCTTGAGCAACCTGGGCTGGTGGGAGGTGTCCCTGCCCACAACAGGGAGTTGGAACTGCTCTTCAAGGTCCCTTCCAGCCCACTCTAGGACCTTCTTGAACCCTGAAGTCCAGGCATTGTCCCAGCAGCTCTTTGTGGTGTTGACCTCTGAAGGGTCCTTGGGGCCATGCACTGCTGCTGGCAAACACTAATGCAAAGTGGCTTTTGTCATCTTCTACACATGAGGAGATCTGGAAGGGAAGCTCCTGCCAGGAGCTGCTGAGCAGGGGTCTTTGGTGCTCCAAGAAGCCACTTGCAGCCTTGGTGGCCCCAGAGGAGGTCCAGGTTGGAAGGGACCTTCGAAGGGCATCTTGTCCAACCCCTCCTGCACTCAGCAGAGACACTTCCAATGTGGCTCAGGGCCACACCAAGGCTGATCTTGAATGTCTTCAGGGGTGTTAGGAAGAAGTTCTTTGCAGTGAGGGTGAGGAGACACTGAAACAGGTTCCTCAGGGAGGTTGTGGAGCACAGAATTCTGTGCTCCACAACCTCCTTGGAGGTGTTCAAGGCCATACTGGATGAGGCCATGAGCAACCTGGGCTGGTGAGAGGTGTCCCTACCCACATCAGGGAGTTGGAATTGATCTTCAAGGACCCTTCCAGCTGCCTGGGGCTTGTGTGTTGGTCACAGCCCTCGTGTGACAGGGACAGTTCTGCCTTACATCTCCAGCAGGAGTGGCTGGGGAAGCCAGGCTGTGCAGCACCAGTGCTTGCAGAGCTAATCCAGCCAGCAGCACACGGGAACTGTGGCCTTTAGGGCAGCTGTGAGGCACCAGAGGTGGCTTCTGAAGTGGCACCTCCAGTTCTGTGGGAGCTGCGATGCTCTGTCTGTGGTGCCCTGGCAGTGTGACAGCTGCTGGCAGTGCCACCCTGCATCGCCTCGGTTCAGGGGGCATTCAGTGGAGAGCTTTTGCTTTGAACGTGGAGGAGCTGCCCTGCCCTGGGGGCTCAGCAGCTCTGCCCTCTCTGTCCCCCCTTGCAGGCATCGCCTTCAGCAGGGACGGGCACTACGTGGCGGTGGCGGA
Organism: Pogoniulus pusillus; assembly: GCF_015220805.1. Lineage (NCBI taxonomy): Eukaryota > Metazoa > Chordata > Aves > Piciformes > Lybiidae > Pogoniulus > Pogoniulus pusillus. Next base: position 5,000,092 of record NC_087299.1, read on the forward strand.
GAGGAGGGACTGCAGGGACTGCATCAGCCTCTTTGTCTGCAGCGACTGGCAGCTGCTGAGGGTGAGACCACAGCGCCTCAGCTGGGAGGGGACCTCACAGCTCATCTCCTCCAACCTTCCCCACCATGGGCAGGGACACCTCCCAGCAGCCCAAGTTGCTCAAGGCTTCATCCGACCTGGCCTTGAACACCCCCAGGCAGGAGGCAGCCACAGCCTCCCAGGGCAGCCTGCTCCAGAGTCTCACCACCCTCCTACCTTAGCTCTGCTCTAACCCTGCTCAGCCTCAGCTTCAAACCATTCCCCCTTGGCCTGTCTCTAGACACCCTCGTGAGGAGTTCCTCTGCAGCCTTCCTGCAAGATCCCTTCAGGCACTGGCAGGCATCTCTAAGGTCCCCCCTGAGCCTTCTGCAGGCTGCACACCCCCAGCTCCCTCAGCCTGTCCTCAGAGCAGAGCTGCTGCAGCCCTTGGATCACCTTTGTGTTCTCTTCTGGGCCTGCTCCAGCAGCTCTGTGTCCTTCCACAGCTCCATGCGAGCTGCCAGCCTGTGCTGCACAGGGCTGCAGACTCCAGCACTTTGGTTGTCTGCTTCTGGACTCTCCAGAGCAGTCTCTGGCAGCTCCTTTGGCCTGCAGGCAGCCTCCCACAGCAGGGCTCTGCTCAGGAGGCTAAATAAAGTGTGCTGCATGTGCCTGGAGAGCTGCTGATAGCAGGCAGAAGTCGGGAGGCTGCAGGGAGACCTTTGAGCAGCCTTTCGGTACCTGAAGAGGCTATGGCAGAGCTGAGGAGGGGCTTTTGACCAGGACTGGCAGTTCCAGGTTGAGGGGGGATGGATGGAAGCTCAAAGAGAGCAGGTTCAGCCTGGAGCTAAGCCATTTGCTGGTGGCTGTTTTTCTCTTGTGGGGCAGCACTTTGACACTGACACCCAGGACCTGGCTGGCATCGAGTGGGCTCCGAACGGCTGCGTGCTGGCAGCGTGGGATGCATGCCTGGAGGTATGAGGGCAAGGCTGAGTCTTTGCTTGGAGCCACCACCTGGGAAGCAGCAGCCAGAACAATGACTCTTCACTTTTCATAGAATCATAGAATCAACCAGGTTGGAAGAGAGCTCCAAGCTCATCCAGTCCAACCTATCCCCTAGCCCTATCCAGTCAACCAGACCATGGCACTAAGTGCCTCATCCAGTCTTGTATTGAACACCTCCAGGGATGGTGACTCCAGCACCTCCCTGGGCAGCCCATTCCAATGCCAATCACTCTCTCTGACAACAACCTCCTCCTAACATCCAGCCTACCCTGGCACAACTTGAAGCTGTGTCCCCTTGTTCTGTTGCTGGTTGCCTGGGAGAAGAGCCCAACCCCACCTGGCTACAATGTCCCTTCAGGTAGTTGTAGACAGCAATGAGCTCTGCCCTGAGCCTCCTCTTCTCCAGGCTTAACAGTCACAGCTCCCTCAGCCTCTCCTCACAGGGCTGTGCTCCAGGCCCCTCCCCAACCTTGCTACCCTTCTCTGGACACCTTCCAGCACCTCAACATCTCTCTTGAATTGAGGAGCCCAGAACTGGACACAGCACTCAAGGTGTGGCCTGAGCAGTGCTGAGCACAGGGGCAGAAGAACCTCCCTTGTCCTACTGGCCACACAGTTCCTGATGCAGGCCAGGATGCCATTGGCTCTCTTGGCCACCTGGGCACACTGCTACCTCAAAGCATTGCAAACACTTGAATTGTTTGGTTTTACCCTCGTGTTGGCACCCAGTGTCCTTACAAGCCTATCTCAGGCTGGTGCAAGGCTTCAGTGACAACAAACCTTGGGAACTCTGTCACTTAGCTTGAAAAGAGAAAGCAGCATTGTCAGGCTTCCAGAGTGAGCCTCTCTGTTGCAGAAGCAGAATCTCTCTGTTGCAGAAGCAGAATCTCTCTGTTGCAGAAGCAGAATCTCTCTGTTGCAGTACAAGATGCTGCTGTACTCCCTGGATGGCAGGCTGCTGGCCACCTACCGCGCTTACGAGTGGTCCCTGGGCATCAAATCCGTGGCCTGGAGCCCCAGCAGTCAGTTCTTGGCCATTGGCAGCTATGATGAAAAGGTGAGGAAGAGCTTTTTGTACCTTCTCTTAAACCATTTAGAATCCCTGAATCAGTCAGGGTTGGAAGGGACCACAAGGAGCAGCCAGATCCAACCCCCCATGCCATGGGCAAGGACACCCTACCCTAGATCAAGCTGGCCACAGCCTCAGCCAGCCTGGCCTTAAATACCCTCAGGGATGAGGCTTCCACCACCTCCCTGGGCACCCCCTTCCAGGCTCTCACCACCCTCATGCTGAACAACTCCTTCCTAGCATCCAGTCTGAATCTACCCATTTGTAGCTTTGTCCCATTCCTCTCACTCCTATCACTCCCTGACAGCCTAAAAAGTCCCTCCTCAGGTTTCTTGTAGCCCCCTTCAGACACTTAATGACCACAATAAGGTCACCTCAGACCCTTGTAGACCTTGTAGAGCTTGTCCCCTTGCAAAGCTTTGTCCCAGCAGTGCTGCCCTGTGATGCTGTCTCCCCCCAGGTGCGCATCCTGAACCACGTCACTTGGAAGAAGATCACCGAGTTCGAGCACCCAGCAGCTGTTGTGAGCACCAAAGCTGTGAGTGCAGACCCAGGGGCCAGCACCTTTGGCTTCCTGTTTGGGCCTGAAAGGTGCTGGCAAAGAGACTTCACTCTGCAGACCTTTCTTTTGCTGTTTTGGTGTGTGAGCAGGGCTCAGGAAATCACTTGAACGTTTGGGGCTGTAGGGAAAGTAGAGGAATTCCTTTCCAGGTCATAGATCCATGGAATGGGTTAGGCTGGAAGGGACTTTAAAGCTCATCCAGCTCCAAACACCCTGCCATAAGCAGGGGCACTTCCCACCAGCCCAGATTGCTCAGGGCCTCATCTAGCCTGGCTTTGAACACCTCCAGGGAGGGTGTGGAGCACAGAATCACCCAATGTGATCAAAGATCACATTGGGTGATTCTGTGCTCCACACCCTCCCTGGGCAACCTGTGCCAGTGTCTCACCACCCTCACTCTAAAGATCCACAACCTCCCTGGGCAACCTGTGCCAGTGGCTCACCACCCTCACTCTAAAGATCCACAACCTCCCTGGGCAACCTGTGCCAGTGTCTCACCACCCTCACTCTAAAGATCCACAATCTCCCTGGGCAACCTGTGCCAGTGTCTCACCACCCTCACTCTAAAGATCCACAACCTCCCTGGGCAACCTGTGCCAGTGGCTCACCACCCTCACTGTGAAGAACTTCTTCCTACCATCCAGTTTAAATCTCCCCTCTGCCAGTTTAAGCCCAATCTCTGCCAGTGTCTCCCCACCCTCGCTGGCATCAATTTCTTCCTCCTCTCCAGTCTCAATCTGGGCTTTGCCAGCTCCCTCCTTTCCTGCTCTGCTGAAGTAGGATAGGCTGAGCTCATTTGTGTGATCTGCTGCCAGGCTGTTGCTCAGCTCTGGCAGCCCCTGCAGAGCTGCTGTTTCCTTGCAGGTTGTGTATAAGGAAGTGGAGAAGTGCCCAGCTGCAGAGGCACAGAGGCTTTCCTTGGCATCCCCGTGGGCACTGCCCAGCTCGCTGCTGGGCACGCACAGCAAGTGTAAGCCAATGGCCACTCCACCCTGGACTGGGCCTGGGGAAATCTTCCTCTAAGTAAATGCTGCAGGTGAACTCTGCCTGCTAGATCATGGGATGGATCCTCTGCATGCTCCCAAATGAACTAAGGACCTCCCAGGGCAGCAAGCACCCTGCTGGGAGGGGACACTTGAGGGCAGGGGGGTGAGGAGCAGTGAGGGAAGAGCTGTGGCTGGTGTGGAAATAGGATCCTGAAATGGTTTAGTTGGCAGGAAATGGGATCCTGGAGTGGTTTAGTTGGGAGGAAATGGGACCCTGGGATGGTTTAATTGGAAGGGACCTCAAAGCTGTTCCAACCCCCCACTAGAACAGGTCACTCAAGACCTCATCCAACCTGCCCTTGAACACCTCCAGGGAGGTTGTGGAGCACAGAAGCACAGAATGTGATCAAAGATCTCATTCTGTGCTCCACAACCTCCCTGAGGAACCTGTCCCAGTGTTTCACCACTGTGATTCTGTGCTCCACCACCTCCTGAGTGCCTGACCACTCTCAGTAAGGAAAGCAGGAGCCAGAGCTTAGCCTTGGAGCTGCTTGCAAAGCTTCTCTGAGTGTGGTGTGGATTTTCCTTTGTGTGGATTTCCTCTCAGGCTTGCTTTGGATTATTTCCAGCCTTGCTTTCCTTGTGGAAGGGCAGGGACAGCAACCTGCTGGTTAAATACAGCACTTCAAAGAGTTACTGCTTGGAGCATCTCACAGGAGGCTAAAAACATGCTGCTGCCACCCCAGAGCTGAGTTTGTCACTGCTCCAACTTACACACTTGACCCACCCAGGCTTGCTCAGTGAAGTGTTTCCTCTCCTCTCCCATTTCAGATGACATCTCCCCAGTGCCAGCCTCTTTACACTGTGTCAAACCAGCTGCTGACAGGGCAAACCCCAAAATGGGAATTGGGATGTTGGCATTCAGCCCAGATAACTGCTTCCTGGCATCCAAAAACGGTAAGTTCCTACTGCCCCAAAAGGACCCAAACCCAGCCCAGCAAGATGAGACCCCAAACCCAACAGTGATCTCTTCATCCTTTAGGTCTTCACCTCTTCTTCCTCTGACAGATAACATCCCCAATGCTGTCTGGATCTGGGACATTCAGAAGCTGAAGCTGTTTGCAGTCCTGGAGCAGCTGTGTCCCATCCAATCCTTCCAGTGGGACCCTCGCCAGCCTCGCCTGGCTGTCTGCACAGGGAACAGCAAAGTCTACCTGTGGTCCCCAGCTGGCTGTGTGGCAGTGCAGGTCCCTCTGGAAGGTAAGGCTGCTGCAGCAGCTTCTCCAAGCTACCATCAGCTTCTCCAGGCCACCAGCAGCAGCTTAGTCCCTAAGTGTGTTTCCTTTTCTGGGCGTTATCATGTAAACAGCTCCGATGTGTTCTTGGAGCTTCCCAAACTAGGGATTTCTGTCCCCAGAAAGCAGGAGTTCAGGGTGAGGCAAGGCAGACGTATCCACATAGCTGAAGGATAGGGCAGAGGTGGGCAGCAGCTGTGTGATTGTTGCTTTAGTCCTGTGTTGTGTGGAATTCTCTCTCAAGAGTGCAGCCAGCAGGTCGAGAGAGGTTCTCCTGCCTCTTTGGGGATTAGCCTGGATGATCTCCAGAGGTCCCTCCCAACCTCTACTAGGCTGATTTCTGTTCCTCTCAGTTGATTTCCATGCAGTTGTAGCTGTGCAGTGTGCCAGGGGTTGCAATAAAGACTCTATGTGGGTTTGGGTGCTCTGCAAACAACTGCCAAGGGAGGTGTGCAGGGTGTGCTGTGCGCAGCTGGCAGCCCCTCTGCGTGGCACCCACAGCTGCCTGCCCCTGCAGCCAGAGCTGCTGCTGACCAACTCTGACCCCTTTCTGCAGCTGACTTCCAGATCGTGTCCCTCTCCTGGCATTCCAGTGGAGACTCCCTGGTGCTGCTGAGTAAGGAGAACTTCTGTGTGTGCTACTTGGAAAGGCAAGAGGTGAAGTAGCAACTGCTGCCGCTGCACACCTGCGAGCTGGGGAGGGGGCGAGGGAAGGGCTCAGACCTGCTGCCCAAGGTGGAGGGTTTGTATTTATGACTTATTTATTGGAAGGACTCCAGTGTGGGACCTGTTGGGATGGTCTTTGTGTGGAGTGGGGAGGAGTGAGGGCTGGGTTTCAACAGCTCCTGACTTCTGCTGCAGTTGAGCTTTCTCTTGAGCTGTGCACTATGGAGCCTCCTTTCCCAGCCTGTACAGAATGTGGAGCTGGTTCCATTTTCTAAGGGCCAATAAAGGTTTTGATAGCTACAAATTTTATCTGACCTTCTGCCTTCTCAAATCTGTTTCTGTGTTATCTCTAAAGTGTTTTAAGACCAGGCTGGATGAGGGTTTGAATAGCTTGGTCTTGTGGGAGGCATCTCTGCCCATGGATAATCTTGAAGGTCCCTTCCAACCCATTCTGTGATGGCCTGGGTGGTTCAGCAGGGGAGAGAGCAGCTGGCCCTGTCCTTTCTCTCTGCCACTGCAGGAGTCCCTTGGGTAGGAGTTATTGGATGTTCTTCCTTTTGCTGCTTAATTCACAGGCTCAACCTCCACCAAATGAAGAAGCAAGAAGAGACTGAGTTGGAATTTCACTTTACTGCAAGATTACTGAAGATTAAATCAATACCTTAGGGGCATTGAGGGGCACATGCAGCTCTGCTTCATGCCTTCAGCTTGACACAAGCTTCACAAACACAGCTCTGTTGCAAGCTCCCAAGCCCCACTGCAGCACAGCTTCCATTCAGCGTTGCAGCGTGCACAGGTCAGGCACAGTGGAGAAGGTCTCCAGACACGAGGGAGGAGCTTGTCAAAGGAACCTCAGGAGTGGGGTTAGAGGAGCTGCTGCTGCTGCTGAAGTTCAGTTCTGGACTCTGCTCTGGGGGTAAGCATAAGAATGTCTAAACCAGGTCTGGCATCCTGTGCTTAAAGGCTGTAATAGAGGCAGATCAAAGCCTGCACTGCTGCTGCTGCCCCAAGGTGGAGGAGCTCTAAGGACAGAGACCAGAGCAGAATTCCCCCTCAGGTATGAAGAGCAATGAAGGCTTTTGGCAATATTATCTCCAGAAAGTCTGTTCTAAGGCTGCAGCAAGAGAATCTACAGAAGAAATGAGGGAGTTTAGACTCAGAGATACTTGAGTTGACAAATGTTTAGTGTGCACAGCTCCTGAGCAGCCCTCCCAGTGCAGCTCTGCCACCTTGTGCTGCTGGGCTAGGGAATGGCCTTGCTTTCCTAGCTGGTCATAGGCATGAATCAAAGCTCACTAGGATTGAACTGTGCTGCAGCTCCATCCCAAGCACACACAGCACTGGACAGCACAGACAGGGACACAGCTGTGATGGGACAGGAATGTTCTGCTGTGTCCTGGGCGTTTGGAGCAAGGAGCAATTGCACTTAATGAAGAGGGAGGACCATTGGAACTGGGAACATCACTGCTGCCTGTACAGGAACCAGTAAGAACTGCAGGTTAGATACAAAATACAGCAAGGACACTGCCCTGTGTCTGCTCCAGATTCACCTGACCACAGCAGGCAGGGCCTCCTGTGAACATCAGCTCCACAACCACCCCAACCTTCACCCCGCTGTGTTCTGCCCGGGAGAAGAGCAGCAGCTCCCTTCCCTTGGGAACACGGAATGCCAGGGAGTCTAAAACCCAATTCTGCCTCTTGTCATGGAGTAGCCAAGCTTGGCCTCGTTGTTGATGAAGGACATCAGCCCCAGGTAGGTCTCGATCAGAAGGGGACACTCCAGCACCAGCACACCACTGGCCCTGCCTGGCAGGGGCCGCTCCTTGTGGGCTTTCTTCACAGCTTGGATGAGCTGAGTCTTGAAGTTTTCCAGCTGGGAAACAAACAAACAAAAGAAACCCACCTGGATGTTTGCCTGTGGCTTCAAAGTGCTGCTGCTGGTGCAGTGTAAGGGGTCAGCACCAAAGCTGTGGCTGTCAGGGGGGTCCTGTGCTGTGGTCGGCTTCACTGCCTGGCGTTTAAACCTTAGGGATGCAGGCAGGGGAAGTTTTAAAACAGCTCTTTTAATGCCCTCTTTGCATGGAATTGAAAGAGCTGAGCTGGATGGGCAATGACTGAGCACTGATAAGGCTCATTTCTGACTGCTGCTCCTTGCACTCCAGTCGCCACAGGTCTGTTTTTAAGGACACCTTCAGGGCAAAGCAGTCATTGCGAGAACGTCTGTGAGCAACACAGGTGAAGGTCTGCAGTGAGCAATTGAAGTTGAATTAGCTGTGAGCCTCAGCTGAAGAGTCAGGCCTTGGCCTGGCAGGTCAGCAGAGTAGGGAGAGCCCCAAGATCCATTTCCTTTTGGGCATTGCTCATCAGACCCCACCTGGAGTCCTGGGTGCAGTTCTGGAGCCCCCAGTACAAGAAGGACACAGAACTGTTTGAGCCAGTCCAGGGGAGGCCACTAAGATGCTGAGAGGGCTGCAGCAGCTCTGCTATGAGGACAGGCTGAGAGAGTTGGGGTTCTGCAGCCTGGAGAAGAGAAGGCTTTGAGGAGACCTTGGAGTGGCCTTGCAGTATCTGAAGGGGGCTACAGGAAGGCTGGGGAAGAACTATTGACAGGGCCTTGTAATGACAGGATGAAGAGGAATGGGTTTGAACTGGCAGAGGGGTGATTTAAACTGGATGTTAGGAAGAAGCTCTTCACAGTGAGGGTGGTGAGACACTGGCACAGGTTGCCCAGGGAGGTGGTGGAGCACAGAATCACCCAATGTGATCTTTGAAGGCTAGAAGAGAGCTCCAAGCTCATCTAGTCCAACCTAGCACCCAGCCCTGCCCAACCAACCAGACCATGGCACTAAGTGCCCCAGCCAGCCTTGGCTTCAATACCTCCAGCCACACAGACTCCACCACCTCCCTGGGCAGCCCATTCCAATGCCAATCACTCTCTCTGACAACAACTTCCTAACAACATCCAGCCTAGACCTCCCCTGGCACAACTGGAGATTGTCCCCCTTGTTCTCTTGCTGGGTGCTTGGCAGCAGAGCCCAACCCCACCTGGCTACAGCCTCCCTTCAGGTAGCTGCAGACAGCAATGAGCTCTGCCCTGAGCCTCCTCTTCTGCAGGCTGCACCCCCCCAGCTCCCTCAGCCTCTCCTCACAGGGCTTGTCAGACAACCCAAGCACTGCCCAGGTTGTGAGCTCTCCTCTGGGCCAGGGGAGCTGCTACCCTTACCAGACAGAGGGAGACAATCTTCTCATCAGCATCTGCCATGGGGTGCTCGGTGAAGGTGACGTAGGGGATGCTGGTGGACCAGGGGTTCCATCTGTTGAGGAAGGAGCCACGGCTCTGCTTGTCCCACTGGACCCTGATGCCAAGGCCTTCTCGCCTGGGGATGGAGATGGGAAGAGTTTGAGTCTTTGAATTGAGTTTTATTGCAAACCTGTCTGGAGCAGACCTGCTGAGAACTTTCAAGTCTCAACTTTGCCTCTAGAACGGTAAGAGAAGAGTCCAGCCCCTGGAGCATGCCAAGGAATGGCCTTAGAAGGTGCTCAGTGGGCACTCAGGACACCAGGCTGTGACCTGACACACACTGCTTTCTAGCAATGCTACTGCTGCTGCCACTCACTGCCTGACCTGCTGCTGAGCTGCTTCCACATCTACCCATCCTGAAAACCTTGAGCAGCTCACTTCTAACCCACCTTCCTTGCAGTGTGCACTTGCAGCCCAGAGGGCCAACCAGATCCTGGGCTGGATCAGAAGTGTGGCCAGCAGGGACAGGGAGCTGATTCTCTCCCTCTGCTCCACCCTGGTGAGATCCCACCTGGAGTACTGCATCCAGCTCTGGAGCCCCTGGGACAAGAGGGCTGTGGAGATGCTGGAGTGTGTCCAGAGCAGGGCCAGGAGGATGCTGAGAGGCTGCAGCAGCTCTGCTGTGAGCACAGACTGAAAGAGTTGGGGCTGTGCAGGCTGGAGCAGAGGAGGCTCCCAGGTGACCTTCTTGTGGCCTGCCAGGATCTGAAGGGGGCTACAAAAAAGCTGGGGAGGGACTTTTGAGGCTGTGAGGGAGTGCCAGGAGTGGGGGGAATGAAGCAAAGGTGGAGGTGGGGAGACTCAGCCTGGAGGTGAGGAGGAAGTTGTTGAGCAGGAGAGTGGTGAGAGGCTGGAATGGGTTGCCCAGGGAGGGGGTTGAGGCCCCATGGCTGGAGGTGTTTAAGGCCAGGCTGGCTGAGGCTGTGTGCAGCCTGCTCTAGGGTAGGGTGTCCCTGGGCATGGCAGGGGGGTTGGAACTGGCTGCTCCTTGTGGTCCCTTCCAGCCCTGACTGATTCTACGATTCCTAAGTGGTCCCAAACCTACTCTGAGCTTCTAATGGAGCTCTAGAAATGGTTTGCCAAGTCAGATGGGCACAAGGCAGAACTAAACCATTCCATAGGTCAGTGGCAGCAGCTGACAGCTCCAACTATCTCCACCAACCCCCACAAGGATGACAGCAGCTCCGTGGTGTCACTGTGCTGACTTACTTGTTGAGAGATTTGGGTGGGAACTCAAAGGCTCCTACTGAGATGGTGTCAACTGCACTGAGGGAGATCCTGGTCACATGCTGGCACTGCAGGCTGATGAAGTTGTATTTGCAAATCAGCAGGGACCAGTCTGTGATGAGAACCAGGCGCTCCTTCTCGTTGTTCCAGTGGTCAATCCTGGGGAGACAACACCACCTCCCTCAGGCACTTGTGGAGGGCAGGAAAGTCTCCCCTCAATCTCCTGTTCTCCAACCCCAGCACCCTCAGCTGCTCCCCACCAGACCCCTTAATAGTTTCATTGCTCTTCTCTGGACCAGCTCTGGTACCTTGTAGTGAGTTCCCACACTGAACTTGGTATCTGAACTGCATCCAGTTCTGGAACCCCTATGACAAGAGGGATGTGGAGATGCTGGAGCATGTCCAGAGCAGGGCCAGGAGGATGCTGAGAGGGCTGCAGCAGCTCTGCTGTGAGCACAGACTGAAAGAGTTGGGGCTGTGAAGGCTGGAGCAGAGGAGGCTCCCAGGTGACCTTCTTGTGGCCTTACAGCATCTGAAGTGGGCTACAAAAGAGCTTGGGAGGGACTTTTGAGGCTGTCAGAGAGTGCCAGGAGTGGGGGGAATGGAGCAAAGCTGGAGGTGGGGAGAGTGAGGCTGGAGGTGGGGAGGAAGTTGTTGAGCAGGAGAGTGGTGAGAGGCTGGAATGGGTTGCCCAGGGAGGTGGTTGAGGCCCCATGGCTGGAGGTGTTTGAGGTCAGGCTGGCTGAGGCTGTGTGCAGCCTGCTCTAGGGTAGGGTGTCCCTGGGCATGGCAGGGGGCTTGGGACTGGCTGCTCCTTGTGGTCCCTTCCACCCCCTGACTGATTCTCTGATCTGCGGTGCGGTCTCACAAGCCCTGGCCCTGCTGTCGCTGATCCCTCGCCATCAATTCTGCCTTTCTCCAGCAGCAGGCTCCACCCGAGCTACGTCCCCGCACACCGCCGGGTTCTGCACCCAGCTACGTTCGGATGGAGTCGGCCGAAAGCTCCCCGCGGGTCCCACGGCAGCAGCGATGTCCCACGGCCACCCTGGAGCCCGCACGGCCGCTCCCGGCCCCGCACTCACTCCGCCAGCAGCCAGACGCTCTGCACCTCCCCGTCCTCCGCCGGCGACACCACGACGCGGATCTCGCTGACGGCTCGTTCGATGCTACCGGGCTGGGGAGAGAGGCAAGGAGAGGGTTACGGGAGGAGGGAGTCGCTAGCATCCCCCCCCGGGGCCGTTCGCATCCCTCCCAGGGCCGTACCCGGAACACGAAGTACTCCCGGAGGCGGCCGGCGCGGGTGGCGGTGCGGACCCGCAGCGGCTGCAGCCTCTGCGGTACCGGGACCGGCTCCGGGGATTGCCCTGCTCCCCCCGGCACCAGCAACTCCGCCGCACCGGGGCTCCCGGGGCTCCCGGATGGGCCGCTGCCGTCCTCCGCGTCCCGGAGCTGCAGCATCGCGGCGGGGCCGAGCGCTCGCTGCCTTCCGGGGCGGAACGGAACGCGGCGGGCGGTGACCGAGCGCCGAGCCCGCCTCTACCGCCCCGAGCCCGGCTGCCCCCGCCCCGAGCCCTCCCGGCAGGCTGGAGCCCCCGAGCCGGTGGATGTGCCCCGGTCCCGCGGGGCGCTCCGGCCGCAGGGCAAGGCGGAGCCGGTTCGGGGCTTCGCTGCCCCCCGCCCCGTTCCTATCGTCCTGGGGCTGTTCCAGGTCGCCCTCTGGATGGGGCCCGGCTCTTGTCAGCGGTGCCCAGCGGCAGGGCAAGGGGCAATGGGCACAAAGTGGCACCCAGGAGGTTCACCTGCACACGAGCGGAGCTTTCCTTGCGCTGCGCTGATCCCCTCCTTGCTCCGGGTTTAGCGCACGCAGTGCTGCTTAAAGCATCCCGAGGGCACAGTGGGGCACTAACTGCTCCCAGCCTTGACTAGATGCCCACTGGCGGGTGGCAGGAAGGGTGGAGGAGATGCTGGCCTCCAGCACACCCATGCTGTGCAGTGTTTGAGTAGGAAGCCCTGGGCTTGCCTGAATTACCATGCTGCTGTGCCTGGGGAGCTTGGGCACAGAGTCTGAGGTACCCTGGAAGCAAGGAGGTTTGTGAGCTGGCAGAGGATGGGCACAGCTCCCACAAAGCAAATCTTGGTCAGATGTGCAAAATCCTTTGATGCCAACTGGTCAAAATTTCCAGGTGGGATGTAGCAGAGGAAGCCCAGGGAGGTGATGGAGCAGTGCAGGACTGAGAGCTGCGAGCCCTGGAGCCTGTGCTGTGCTCAGCATACTTGAGAGCAGAGCTCAGCTCCTGCTGGGGAGCGAGTGGCAAGTTGCTGTTTGTTGTTTCTGTGGTCTCTGGCCTTGCTGCAGATCTTAGCATCCCTGTTCCTGGAGCCCTGCTGCATCTCTGACTGCTTTCCAGGCTTGCTTCCCCCCCGAGCCAGAAGATGACATCGTCGGCGTGCTGGGAAGCAGCACAGAATTGAAAGCACATTCGATGGACTTCCCAGACGGTGCTGGGTTTCAGATCTCCACCTCTCACATGTGGCAGGAGCTCTCTGCTGCACTCGCTGCAGCCCCTGCCCACATGGGCTTGGTTAAAGCCTCTTAGCTTTCTCCGCAGTGACTGACACAAGAACTGCAGCCTGGATCCTCTTCCTAAGCCCGGGTGAAGCCAGGACTGTCGCCTGAGCCAGCCTGAGGGCTGCGGCTGGAGCAGGGCTGAGCCCTGTCCCTGGCTGTGGCGCCGTGTCCTGGAGAGGGAGCCACACTCCAAGCTCTGCCCACCGCCTGCCCGCTGGCTCCTCTTGACCTTTCTGCTGCCTTGCAGGTGGGCAGCAGGGCTGGGCACGGAGCAGCTGTGCCTCACCGTGCCTCGAGGGCTCGCCTGGCTGTCTGAAGTCCAGGTACCACGTACCCAGCACTCTGTGCCAAAGCTGCACCCCAGCAGGACGTCAGCTCAGTGCAAGGCAAGCTTCTGGGCAGCAGCAGCGAGTTAGCCCTGGAGGACAAGCTGGGAGCAGTCCTGATGTAAGGAAAATCCTGACCATGAGAGATCTGAGAGGAAACTCGAGGCTGGAATTTCCTGTATCCTGGAGCTGTCTTCATCATCCTAAACCATCTTGATAGAGTCATAGAACTGCTTTGGTTGGAGAGGGCCTCTAATGTCATTGAGTCCAACCTTCACCCTAACACCACCCTGGCCACCAAACTATGCTCCCAAGTGCCATGGCCACAGGTTTCTTGAACCCCTCCAGAGATGGGGACTCCACCACCTCCCTGGGGAGCCTGTGCCAATCCATGACCATCTTGCAGCACAAAAATCTTCCCTGATCTCCAACCTAACCCTCCCCTGGCACAATTTCAGGCCCTTTCCTCTCATTCTGTTACCTGATAGTAGAGAGAAGAGCTCAACCCCTCCTCACTGCAGCCTCCTTTCAGGGAGCTATAGAGAGCAAGGAGGTTCCCCAAGCCCCTCTTTGCCCAGTGTCTCCCCCAGCCCCCTGGCAGCTGATCCTTCACCAGTGCTCAAGCAGGTCAGACGTGTCCTGTCCGTTTTCCATGCACAGCAGCCTTTCCTTGGGAAGAGAGGGATGTGGTTATCTGCCAGAGTGCACAGGAAGGATTTAATCTCTGTGGGGGCATTTTCAGAGCAGCTGTGAAAGGGATTTGGGGTGGTGTGTGCAGAGCTGGCCTCGGGCAGTGCAAAAGAGCTGCCTCCGGAGAACCAAACCCGCATTAGTCCTGCTACTGTTCTGCAGGGTTCCCCCCTCCTCCGGTCGGGGTTGGACACAGCTGGTGGGAGGGATTTCTGCCTGTCAGCAAGAAAAGAAACAAGAGAGCATGTGAGGGAAAGGAGCTAGACCTGGAAAAGGCAGGAGGAAAGTTTGGTTACTGGCCTTAAAATGCAGGGAAGCTGCTCCCGGGGTTGGGGGGTGTGTGCAGGACCTGCTGGATCCCTTCTCTGGAGGAGCTGTAGCAGGAGGATGGCTTCAGTGATGTGGATAGGATAAATGGGCACCCTGCCTGCTTTGGGGAATGCCCTCTGGGAGGTGACTCCTGGCTGTGCAGGAGAGCAGCCCTCCTCTTCCCTTCCTTTCTCACTGCTGCTGAAGTGGATCGTGACTCCAGAGCAGCTCAGCCCACATGGGGCTTCGCTGCTGGACACAACCCAGGTCTTGTGAGCCACCAGGCTGTGTCGAGAAGCAAATGCCAGGAGGAGAAGTCACTTCTGTGCATCTCGCTGCCAGCAAATGAGCACAAGCAGCCAGGTTTGCTCTGGGGAAAAGACTCACCGAGGACCTGCGCTCGAATCCTTCCCCGTGGGCTGAAGGAACTTGCTGAACTGAGCCTGTACGGGAGGGAGCAGCCAGGAGGGGTAAATCTGCTGCTTCCTCTGCGCTCCCGTCACGTTGTGCTTTGCGAGAGAGAAAGAGAGAGACAACAGCAAGCCGGCAGCGGGAGGTATCCAGCATCCTCCTCCTCTGGGGAGCAGGGACTCGGGAGCTGTGCTGGAGAAGGCTCCCACCGGCAGCATCCCGGCGGGGGCACAGGAGCTGTTGCGATGGAGCTGCGGGCGGTGGCACTGTCATTCATCCTTGCGCTGCCAGCAGCTTCTCTGCCTGCCGCCACCAAACTCCAGCCCCACATGTGAGTAGCAACGGCAGAGACCCAGAAGTGGATTTCTAGGGCAGGGAGCTGTAGAGGAGAAGCTAAATAAAGCATTTTAACACGGTGGGATGGGGTGGGGTGAAGGGAGGGGGTGGGCGAGCTGCTCGGTGATGCATTCTCGAGTGCAGAAAGGGGGAGAGCAGAGGGGAAATCTTGGGGGGGGACACGTGTGCTTGCGGGAGGTCGCGGAGGGTTTGGAAGCGAAGCGTGGCTGTTGTGGGAGCGATGGGTGTGTAAATCGCCTGGCCCTGCCTGGCAGACCTGCTTGGTCCTGCTTGCGCTCTCTGCGCCGCTTTCTCCCTGCTCCTTTCCTTCCCCCTCCCCTCTGCCGCTCCCCTGGCAGCGCCCAGCCCGTTCCCTTTAATTAGATTTTACAGCTACAGTTCGGTGTTAATCATTTGGCTTCTTTGGAAAACTTCCTTGCAAATTTGGTCTCCTGCCAGAAGATGATCTCTGGATGCAGGGGGATTGCTCTAATTCTTTCTGTAAGCGAGCCCAGCGCTGCGTGGTGTGCTCGCTGCAGCCTGCTCCCCTGCCGCCTCTAACCTTTGGGCTGAAGAGTCTCTTTCAAGCAGAGAAAGGGCTGGCAGGAAGATGCCTTTTTTCTCTCCGTGTCACAGACTTTGTGCTCTGCCTTGACAAGTCCTTTAGGACTCTTTGGATGAGACCCTGGAGATGAGATCTGTGCCAAAGGCTCAGAGAAAAGGACCCTCCAGTGCCTGGGAAGTGCTGTCCCCTTCCCACAGGACACTGCTGCTGATGCTGTTACACACACGGCTGCTCTCTGGGGCACACAAGGACCTTTCTTCCTCTGCCAGAAATGACATCAAAGTGGTGCTGCTGCCAACCTTGTCTCCAGGCTCTGCTCACTTGCTCCCTGGGGTAGGACAAGGAGCAATGGGTGTTAAGTTGCAGCACAGGAGGTTCCAGCTCAACTCAAGGGGGAACTTCTTTACTGCAGGTGTGACAGAGCCCTGGCACAGGCTGCCCAGAGAGGTTGTGGAGTCAGTCTCCTTCTTTGGAGCCTTTCAGGCCTGTCTGGATGTGTTCCTCTGTGATCTCTGCTAGATTGTGTGGTCCTGCTCTGGCAGGGGGGGGGTGGACTTGCTGATCTCTTTGGGTCTCTTCCAACCTCTGACATCCTGTGAGCCTGTGATGCTTTCAGTCCTGGTTTTGGATGTGTAGCTGAGTTGGAGACAAGGGAGGTAGGGACTGGTGGCAGAGGAGGTTAAGGATATGGAGACACCTGGGGGGGGGGGGCGCTAGGGAAGCACTTTGCATCAGCTTGCAGCCTTCTGTGCCTGGAGACAGGGAGTGAAACAGCTCCTCTGGCAGCCACCAGCAGTGCCAGGGACTGTTGTGGCATGAAGTGATGTGTGTGGGGCTCCAGAAGCCAAAGCTCAGTGGCCACATGCGGGGACGGGGAGAGGAGGGTGGAGAACAAAGGAGAGGGGGAAGGAAATGTGCCGTTAATGCCCATGGTAACAGCACCCTGGAGCAGCCAGATGCCAGCTGCAATCTCTATGTCTCACCACGTCCCGATTATTTAGTTTAACTGCCTTTCTAGAAAGCACTTTTGTGAAAAGAAAGGACTTTGTGAGGAGTCTCAGTCCCTTTTGAAGGACTTTTGAAGAAGTGGTGACAAATAACTTCAGTCAGGGATGAAAGGTTCCCTCTGTGTTCTTAGTTCAAGCCACTGCCTCCTGCTTGGTGCAGGGGAGTTGGGATTAGAAGCAAAACTGAAGTGCAAAAGGCATTCTCCTGATTTCTGAGTGAATGATGTCTGTGCACTTCAGTGCTGCAATTCATCTTGCAGCCCTCAGCTCTGAGTGAGCAAGAAAGCAGCTAAGGCAGCAAAACTCAGCGCTGGGCAGGCCACCCCTTGAGTGCTGTGTCCAGTTCTGGGCTCCTCAATTCAAGAGAGATGTTGAGGTGCTGGAAGGTGTTGAGAGAAGGGCAGCAAGGCTGGGGAGTGGCCTGGAGCACAGCCCTGTGAGGAGAGGCTGAGGGAGCTGGGGGTGTGCAGCCTGGAGAAGAGGAGGCTCAGGGCAGAGCTCATTGCTGTCTGCAGCTGCCTGCAGGGAGGCTGTAGCCAGGTGGGGTTGGGCTCTGCTGGCAGGCAAGCAGCAACAGAAGAAGGGGACACAGCCTCAAGCTGTGCCAGGGGAGGTTCAGGCTGGATGTTGTTAGGAAGTTCCTGGCAGAGAGAGTGATTGGCATTGGAATGGGCTGCCCAGGGAGGTGGTGGAGTGTTGAAGCCAAGCCTGGCTGGGGCACTTAGTGCCATGGTCTGGTTGATTGGGCAGGGCTGGGTGCTAGGTTGGGCTGGCTGAGCTTGGAGGTCTATTCTATGATTCTGTGAATCTCTTCCCAACCTGCAGCCTCACTCTGCCCTCTCTCCCCTCTGTGTCTTCAGGCCCCATGTCTGTGTGCAGAAGGAGCTGGTGGTGGTGGGGCAGAGGGTGCCCTGCCCACAGAGACTCAGCCGTGCCCTCCGCGTCTGGAAGCAGGACTGTGGTGCCCGGCGCTGGTGCCCAGGCTATGAGCTCAGGTGGGTGCTGCTCCTCCCAGCTTGGCTTGCTCCACCTGTGATGAGAATCCCAGAATCTGAAGGAGGTCTCCAGGAGGGCTGGAGAATGGACTATTGACAAGGTCTTGTAATGGCAGGAGGAGGAGGAATGGGTTTGATGGGGCAGAGGGGAGATTGAAAGTGGATGTTAGAAGTTCTTCACAGAGAGGGTGGTGAGACACTGGCACAGGTTGCCCAGGGAGGCTGTGGAGCACAGAATCATACAATGTGAACAAAGATCACATTAGGTGATTCTGTGCTCCACAACCTCTCTGGAGGTGTTCAGGATCAGGTTGGATGAGGCCTTGAATGACCTATTCTAATGGGAGGTGTCCCTGCTTGTGGCAGGGAGGTTGGAACTGGATGATCTTTGAGGTCTCTTCCAACCTAAGCCATTCTGGATTCATCCCAGCAGGGTGGGGCTGGAAGGGACCTCTGGGCATCACCCAGTCCAGCCCCCTGCTCAAGCAGTGCACCCACAGGAGTTGCCCAGAGTGGCAACACCCAGGTGAGGTTGGAACCTCTCCAGACAAGGAGACTCCACAACCTCTCTGGGCAGCCTGCTCTGTGCCTCCAGCACCCTCACACCAAAGAATTTTCTCCTCCTGCTCAGAAGGAACCTCCTGGATTCCAGCTTGTGCCCATTGCCCCTTGGCCTGGCACTGGGCACCACTGACAAGAGCCTGGCCCCATCCTCTTGACCCTCACAGCTCCTTTGGCTCTTGCTGAGCATTGATCAGATCCCTTCTAGGGCTGCTCTTCTCCAGGCTCTGCATCTCTCAGCCTTTGCTCCTCACAGGGATCCTGCAGGCCCCTCTGCAGCTTTGAGTCACCCACTGGTCTTTACTGGGAGCCCAGGTGAGGGGTGGGGACTGCAGAGGGAGGCTGTGACCATGTGCAGCAGTGCAGAAAATGCCCTTTTCTTCCCCAAACTCCAAGGTCCCCAACCTTCTGTGCTCTACCTGCTTCCCCAGCCCCATGGGGCAGTTCCAAGGCTGTACCAAACACTGCTGGTAGTGGCAGTTTCAAAGCAGCATCTTGGACTGGAGGCAGCTTTTAGGTCCTGCCTTGAGGAATGCCTCCTGGCCTGTAATTGCTGCTAATTACCTGAGCGATGAGATCTGTGTGGTGGTGATCAAGGAGCAAGCAGAGTCCATCTTTTGAGAGAGGACTTTGAAATGCTGGGAGCTGTCTGCTGCTACTTCAAAGGCTGAGAGCTCTTCAGCCCTTGCTGCCCCCCTCTTTTTTCTTCATGTCTCTTTAATTCGTGGGTTTGGAGTCGTAAATCAAGGAGCTGAAAGGAAGAAACTTTATGTCCTGCTGCATTCTGAACAGCAGAGCAGTTGGTTGCTAGAGGAAAATGCAGAGGTGAAGCCCAGGGCTGCTGTCAGGACTTTCTCCCAAGGAATTTTAAAGGCCAGACAACAAAAACACTTCCTCAGAGCTTTCTGTGCCCCTCAACCCCTCACTCCAAACTCCTCCAAGGAGTTCCTATCACCAGGAGCTTGCTCCAGCAGCTGGAAGCTGTCCTGCCAAGTCCCTGAGCAATGGTGGCCACTGGAGCACTCAGCCTCAGCAGTCCCAGGGATGCTGCACAGCCTCGGGCTCACCCCTGGAGCTGCTCCAGTTGGACCCAACTCCAGCAGCTCAGGAAGCATATTGACAGCTCCAGGATCTGACACACAAAAGGCTGACCTCAGGCTGGCCTCTGTGCCTGCAGCTTCATGGATGCAGCAAGGAAAATCCAGCCTCTGCTCTTCCTTTCCCACCTGCCTGGCACTCAGCAGGGGCTGCAGCAGCACTCCCTGAGGTGCAGCTTCGGAGGTGTTAGAGCTGATTTCCTCAGCCCCCCTCCAAGCAGCTCAGGGTGCTGCAGGCACTGCTGGAGTCTCACCTAGAGTCATAGAATCAATCAGTCAGGGTTGGAATGGACCACAAGGATCATCCAGCTCCAACCCCTCCCAGACCATGGGCAGGGACACCCCACCCAAGACAACCCCACCTGGTGGTTGTCTGCTGAGCCTATGCATTCCAGATCCAGTTCTGTTTAGGTCTGGGGGATTTCTACCTGTGCCTGCAGTGCTGGATTGGAGCATTCCCTAAAAACAGGCCTTGCTCCACACCCCCAGCACTCAGATCCTGCCCCTTTAGCCAGCCAGCAGATGAGCTGAGCATCCCCTGGGCTCTGCTTCTCCTTGTCCTGGTAAAGTGATGTTCCTGCTGCTGCTGGTGTAGCATTCTCAGCTCAGCCAGCAGCAGAAGGTGGCTTTGGCAGCCCTCAGCTACCCGGTGTGGAGCAATGACAGCACTGTCCCAGAGGGGCTGGAAGTGGATTTTCCAGCAGCAGGACACAGCCTGGGTTCCATTAGTTCTGGCTCATTCAACATTTTCTGTGCCAGGGACTCCTCAAAACACAAAAGAAAACAGAAGCAGTGAAGATAAAGTATCTCCTGTGTGGCTCTTTCCAGTCTGCAGCATCCAGATATCCAGAGGCAGCTGGGGCTGTCAAAATATTTGCATCTCCTTGAGAACCCACTTGGGAGGACTGAAGGGTCTGGAGTGTCAGATGGAGCTCACCAAGGCTGTTCAGGGTGCTGCTGGGGGCAGGGAGGAGCCTGGGGCTGGGCCTGAGCTCTCCTACATTGCTGTTTCTTGAGGAGGTTTCCTGCTTCTCGTTCCTGGGCTTAGGCAGGGAGGGGGCAGCTGTGCTGCTATGCAGCCTCCCTCATTTTGGGTGAAAAGCAGAGGAATTCTGCAGTCAGTGCTGCTTGTGCTGGAGCCACCCTGCACCCAGCATGTCATAAAATCATAGAACCATAGAATCAGGCAGGGTTGGAAGGGACCACAAGGAGCAGGCAGTGCCAACCCCCTGCCATGCCCAGGGACACCCTACCCTAGAGCAGGCTGCACACAGCTTCAGCCAGCCTGGCCTTAAACACCTCCAGCCATGGGGCCTCAACCCCCTCCCTGGGCAACCCATTCCAGCCTCTCACCACTCTCCTGCTCAACAACTTCCTCCTCACCTCCAGCCTCACTCTCCCCACCTCCACCTTTGCTCCATTCCCCCCACTCCTGGCACTCCCTGATGTCCTAACAAGTCCCTCCCCAGCTTTTTTGTAGCCCCCTTCAGATGCTGGCAGGCCACAAGAAGGTCCCCTGGGAGCCTCCTCTGCTCCAGCCTGCACAGCCCCAACTCTTTCAGTCTGTGCTCACAGCAGAGCTGCTGCAGCCTCTGAGCATCATCCTGGCCCTTCTCTGGACATGCTCCTTCTCTGCTTCTGATGCACCCTGCTGAAGCCCTAGGCTGGGCAAGAGCTTGTGGTCCCAAGAGGATCCAGATGGATCTGTGCCTGCTTGCTGGCTCTTCTGGGTCCTGAGTGACTCTAAATTGCTTTCTCAGCTGCTTCTGGAGCAGAAGAATTTCCTTCACAGTTTGTTAGCAGCTCTCACACACAGACACAGGACAAGAGCATCGCTCTCTGCTTTTGCTGTTCTCAGCTGTGCCTCCATATGCAGGTTGGCACAGCCCAGGAGCCCAATGTTTCCTTCCCAGCACCGAAAGGTTTCCTTCCCAGCACTGAAAGCTTCCCCCCAACACACTCCCTGATTTAGGCCTATTTTAGCCCCATTCAGACAAAAATCAAACAAGCAGCCCCAGTTAGGGTAAATATTTTGGGTGGCCACTTAGGACACATCTGCTGTGCCCAATATTTGTTGTTGTTTGTCTGCTTTGCTTTGGTGGAGCAGTTTCATCTCCTGCCAAAAGGAGCTTTTTGCAAATCAGCTTCAAAAGTTGTGGCAGGGTCTCAGTTTTCACATAAACACCACATCAGATTTCCAGGAAAGAAGTGTCCCTTCTATTTATTTATGCTCCAGATCAATCCCTGCTCTCCCCTGCCCCAGCTCCTAGCCAGCAGGAGTTGTTAAAGGGACCCTCAGCTCCTACCTGAGTGCAGCATCTCCTGCTAGACCTGCGCTGGATCTACTGAGCCCTGGGGCTGTGGGCACTGCTTTGGAGGGGTTGGGGGGTTGGGTTGGGCTGAGGAAGGCTTCTGGCTCTTTCTGGAAGATGGGAGAGATGTGGTTGGTGTGGTGTGGTTGGTTGATGTGGTCAGCGTGGCTGGTGTGGTCAGTGTGGTTGGTGTGGTGTGGTCAGAGTGGTTGGTGTGGTGTGATGGGTGTGGTGTGGTCAGTGTGGCTGGTGTGGTCAATGTGGCTGGTGTGGTGTGATTGGTGTGGTCAGTGTGGCTGGTGTGGTGTGATGGGTGTGGTGTGGTCAGTGTGGCTGGTGTGGTCAATGTGGCTGGTGTGGTGTGATGGGTGTGGTGTGGTGTGGTCAGTGTGGCTGGTGTGATGTGATTGGTGTGGTCAGTGTGGCTGGTGTGGTCAATGTGGCTGGTGTGTGATTGGTGTGGTGTGGTCAGTGTGGCTGGTGTGGTCAGAGTGGTTGGTGTGGTGTGCTCGGTGTGGTCAGTGTGGTTGCTGTGGTCAATGTGGTGTGGTTGGTGTGGTGTGGTCAGTGTGGTATGGTCAATGTGGTGTGGTCGGTGTGGTGTGGTCAGTGTAGTGTGGTTGGTGTGGTCAGTGTGGTGTGGTTGGTGTGCTCAATGTGGTGTGGTTGCTCTGGTCAGTGTAGTGTGGTTGGTGTGGTCAGTGTGATGTGGTGTGGTGTAGTGTGGTCAATGTGATGTGGTGGGTGTGGTAGGTGTGGTTGTTGTGCTCAATGTGGTGTGGTTGGTATGGTCAGTGTGGTGTGGTCAGTGTGGTTGGTGTGGTCAAAGTGGTGTGGTTGGTGTGCTCAATGTAGTGTGTTCAATGTGGTGTGGTTGGTATGGTCAGTGTGGTATGGTCAGTGTGGTTGGTGTGGTCAAAGTGGTGTGGTTGGTGTGCTCAATGTAGTGTGTTCAATGTGGTGTGGTTGGTATGGTCAGTGTGGTATGGTCAGTGTGGTTGGTGTGGTCAAAGTGGTGTGGTTGGTGTGCTCAATGTAGTGTGTTCAATGTGGTGTGGTTGGTGTGGTCAGTGTGGTATGGTCTGTGTGGTTGGCGTGGTGTGAGCTGGAGTCACAGCTTCTGTTGCTGCCAGGTTTCCCCTCCCCAGAGGATCTAACCCCACTGGGCTGTGTCCTGCTTTGCTGTCTTTCAGACCCTCCTACTACACAGGCTACAGGCAGGTGTACAAGCTGGAGCAGCAGACCAGGTACCGCTGCTGCCCGGGCTGGGCTCAGCTGGGAGCTGCCACTGGCTGCCTCTACCGTAAGTACCATGCTGGCTGGGCAGGAGCCTTCCTCTGCTGCCCTCAGCTGTGAGCCTTGGGCTTATTTCAAGCCCTGTGCCTGCAAGAAGTGCTTTAAAAGTGTCCTGGGTCAGAGCTGGGCATTGCTCCGGTTTGCTTCTGGGGTTTTACTGCTGCTCCTGGCTGCTGCTAGCCAGGAAGGCTGCCCCTGGTCACTGCGTGTTGGGCTCTGCAGCCTGAGAAGAGCAGGCTTGGAGGAGAGCTTGGAGTGGCCTTCCAGTAGCTGAAGGGGGCTACAGGAGGGCTGGGGAGGGACTACTGACAAGGTCTGGCAATGACAGGATGAGGAGCAGTGGGTTTGATGTGGCAGAGGGGAGATTGAAACTGGATGTTAGGAAAGGGTTCTTTGCAGTGAGGGTGGTGAGACACTGGCACAGGTTGCCCAGGGAGGTTGTGGAGCACAGAATCAAAGATCACATTGGGTGATTCTGTGCTCCACAACCTCCCTGGAGATGTTCAAGGCCAGGTTGGATGAGGCCTTGAGCAACCTGTTCTAGTGGGAGGTATCCTTGCCTGTGGCAGGGGGTTGGAACTGGCTGAGCTTTGAAGTCCTCTCCAACCTAAACCATTCTGTGAGTCTATGTCACAGCACCAGCCTCAGAGAAAGCGAGGTGGTGGCACAGGTGAGGTGGTGGCATGGTTGAGGTGATGGCACGGATGAGGTGGTGGCACAGGTGAGGTGATGGCACGGGTGAGGTGGTGGCACAGATGAGGTGGTGGCATGGGTGAGGTGGTGGCACAGGTGAGGTGGTGACACTTGTCAGGTTTGGAGCTGAGACCCAGGGCTTGGGGCTTTTGGGCTCTGTGTCTGCCTTTGCTCCTCTGTTGTGTTTGCTCCGCCAGAGAGGTGTCTCCTTCCAGGCAGAGCATCCCCTTCCATGCGGGCAGGCTGTGGGTGTGTGTTTGGATTTGGATGTGAGTCAGGCCAGGGATGAGCAAATATTGGTCTACAAAATGATTTTCTGCTGTTATTGCAGAAGGCAGAGGCAGCATTATCCTTATGGGCTCCACTTCTCACCTCCCCCCCAGACTGCACTGCCTGCCACGGGAGCCAGATGCTGCTGAGCTGTCTTTGCTAGCACCCTGCAGCCACAGTCCAGTGTTTAACTTCAGCTTAGCTTTGGGGATGTTGAGTGCAGAGGGGGGTGAAAAAAATCTCTTGCATCAAGCAAAGGCTTTCTGTGCAGAAATGAGCATCACCACCGAGGCAAGCACACACCTCCCTGCCATCTGCTGCTGCATGAGGGGCTCTGATCTGCTCTGCACCAGGGGCTGTGCTCCTGCCCTCACCGTGGCAGAGCAGCTTTTGCTGTTGCAGGCAAACCAACAAAGCCTCTGAGCTCCAACCTGCCTTGCCATCAGGGGAACAGAGAGCTGGCTGTGCCCAGCCATATTGTAAAGCTGATTTGGGCTGTAATTGACCTTCGGTAGAGGGAAAACCAGGCTGGTTTTGTTCTCCAAAGAGGCTGTGCTTCCCTGCCTGTCAGCCCGAAGCAAAGGTTTTAAAAGGGAACAAAAGAAAGGTCTGTCCACACCCAATCCTGGTTCTTCCTACCACAAAGCCTCCAAGCCAGCAGAGCATCCCCACAGTGCCAAGGCAGCTCTGTGGGTCCCTAACGAGCTGCTGTCAGGCAGCAGATCATAACCTCAGGTGAACTCAGCAAAGTGCCTCCTGGAGTGATTTTTCCTGCTGAGGAAGTGAGTAATTCCATCCAGGAAGGGAGCAGAGGAAAGGAAATGAAGGTGCTCAGGGCAACCTCTGAACTCTTCCTCTTCACCGGGAGCAGCGCTCAGAGGCTGGGCAGTGGTGGTCAGCAGGCTGCTGGCTGTGAGTGGCTCTGGAAGAGAAAGGAGAGGCAGGTCATAGAATCAAGCAGGTTGGAAGAGACCTCCAAGCCCACCCAGCCCTGGCCAATCAACCAGACCATGGCACTAAGTGCCCCAGCCAGGCTTTGCTTGAGCACCTCCAGGCACACAGACTCCACCACCTCCCTGGGTAGCCCATTCCAATGCCAATCACTGTCTCTGACAACAACTTCCTCCTAACATCCAGCCTAGACCTGCCCTGGCACAACTCCAGACTGTGTCCCCTTCTTCTGTTGCTGGCTGCCTGGCAGCAGAGCCCAACCCCACCTGGCTACAGCCTCCCTGCAGGCAGCTGTAGACAGCAATGAGCTCTGCCCTGAGCCTCCTCTGCTGCAGGCTGCACACCCCCAGCTCCCTCAGCCTCTCCTCACAGGGCTGTGCTCCAGGCCCCTCCCCAGCCTTGCTGCCCTTCTCTCAACACCTTCCAGCACCTCAACATCTCTCTTGAATTGAGGAGCCCAGAACTGGACACAGCACTCCAGGGGTGGCCTGAGCAGTGCTGAGCACAGGGGCACAAGAAGCTCCCTTATCCTGCTGCCCACACTGCTCCTGAGCCAGCCCAGGATGCCATTGGCTCTGCTGCCCACCTGGGCACTGCTACCTCCTCTTCAGCTCCTCTCTCCCAGCACCCCAAGGTCCCTCTCTGCCTGGCTGCTCTCAGCCACTCTGGCCCCAGCCTGTAGTGCTGCTTGGGGCTGTTGTGGCCAAAGTGTAGAGCTCTGCACTTAGCCTCATTCAATCTCATTCCACTGGCCTCTGCCCACCCAGCCTGGCAAGGTCCAGCTCCTCTGGGGTGAAGAACACTCTGAGTGTCACTGCTGGGGTCAGGCTTGCTGCCAGCTGAGCCCTGGTGCTGCTGTCCCTGCTGTGCAGTTCCTGTAGCTCTCTGTCCCGTGGCTCCCCCTGCCTGGGTGGGATGCCAGGAGCTAAGGAGCTGGTGGATGTTCTGCAGCTGGAGTGGGAGCTGGAGGACACCTTTCAAAGCTCTTCCCGTGCTTCCACCCATTCAGTGCCACGTTCCAAGGCGGGCCTGTGGGTGGCATGGTCAGCCAGAGAGGATGCTGGCAGTAGGGACAAGGACCTGCAGACCCAGGGCAGCGCCGGCCCCGCACCGCAGCACAGCGCTGCGCAGCGGCAGCTGCGCTCCCGCCTCTGCCCCGGGGCTGCCCAACTGCCTCGGCAGCTGTCAGTCGACTCCTCCTGTCTGGCTGACCCCGGAGCCTCCCCAATCATGTTGTGATAGGCAGCACCTGCGGTTTGCTCTCCTCTAACAGCTCGCGGGGCAGCTGACGCTGAGCTCTCTGCAGGTGCAGGGTGACGCCGGCTCCAAAAGCTCAGCAGAAGCTGCTGCTGGGCTTTGGAGGTGGATCAAGATCCCTGCTGCTGGTGGGTTTGGAGGTGGATCAGGACCCTTGCTGCTGCTGGTGGGTTTGGAGGTGGGTCAGGACCCTTGCTGCTGCTGCTGGGCTTTGGAGGTGGGTCAGGGTCCGTGCTGCTGGTGGGTTTGGAGGTGGATCAGGACCCTTGCTGCTGCTGGTGGGTTTGGAGGTGGATCAGGACCCTTACTGCTGCTGGGCTATGGAGGTGGGTCAGGGTCCGTGCTGCTGGTGGGTTTGGAGGTGGATCAAGATCCCTGCTGCTGGTGGGTTTGGAGGTGGGTCAGGACCCTTGCTGCTGCTGGGCTTTGGAGGTGGGTCAGGACCCTTGCTGCTGCTGGGCTTTGGAGGTGGGTCAGGAGCTTTGCTGCTGCTGGTGGGTTTGGAGGTGGATCAGGACCCTTGCTGCTGCTGGGCTTTGGAGGTGGGTCAGGACCCTTACTGCTGCTGTGCTTTGGAGGTGGGTCAGGAGCTTTGCTGCTGCTGTGCTTTGGAGGTGGGTCAGGACTCTTGCTGCTGCTGGGCTTTGGAGGTGGATCAGGATCCTTGTTGCTGGTGGGTTTGGAGGTGGATCAGGACCCTTGCTGCTGCTGTGCTTTGGAGGTGGGTCAGGAGCTTTGCTGCTGCTGTGCTTTGGAGGTGGATAAGAAGCTTTGCTACTGGTGGGCTTTGGAGGTGGGTCAGGGTTCTTGCTGCTGGTGGGTTTGGAGGTGGATCAGGACCCTTACTGCTGCTGGGCTTTGGAGGTGGGTCAGGAGCTTTGCTGCTGCTGGTGGGTTTGGAGGTGCATCAGGACTCTTGCTGCTGCTGTGCTTTGGAGGTGAATCAGGATCCTTGTTGCTGGTGGGTTTGGAGGTGGATCAGGACCCTTGCTGCTGCTGTGCTTTGGAGGTGGGTCAGGAGCTTTGCTGCTGCTGGGCTTTGGAGGTAGATCAGAAGCTTTGCTACTGGTGGGTTTGGAGGTGGATCAGGACCCTTGCTACTGGTGGGCTTTGGACCCTTGCTGCTGTTGGAGAAGCTTTACTGCTGGTGCTGGCTCCTCTAGTGCTGGGCCAGTTGAAGCTGTGCCAGCTGTGCTTGCTTCCAGCAGCCCTGGGGCTGTGAGATCTCACCCTGCCAAATCAAGGTGCCTAGTCCCTTGCAGTGTGCCTGCTTCCTGGCCCCTCTTCTGCTGGTGGCAGAAGCCTGAGGGCTCTTGGTGCATCCTGTGTCCTGGGGCACTCATTCACTTGGTGCTGTCTGGGGAGGAGAGAGGTCAGGAGTCAAGACACCCTTTGCATTTCTAGCATGGCATCAGCTTCTCTCCCTACCTGCTTACTGATAGTTTGACATTCAGACCAAGCTTCTCAGTTTCAAGTGGCCTCTGAGATGCTACTTAAATTCCAGATGGGTTCAATAACACAGCTAGAGCCCTTGCTGATAAGGAAGAGGGGCCTGCATGTCTGCTAATCCTCATGGCCTCTGCTTTCAGCTGGAGATGTTGAAAAGTTGAGTCCTACCAAGTCCACAGCTCTTGGGCTGCATGGAGGAGCTGGAGGTCAAATGCAGACATTGTGTCTGTGCCCTTGGGCCAGCCCCTGCCACCTTTAGAAATGCCATGATGAGGCAGAAAGGCACTGAGGAGAGCACTAAGCATGGCAGAGGTTGAGGAGGAGACCACTACTGGAAGATGTAGAACTGGTGACCTTGACATGGTTGTGCTGTCACCTGCAACCACCCTGGGCTCACTGTGCAGGGCTGGATTGCACAGCTGCAGCCACCTTGGGCTGACCATTCAGGGCTTGATTGCACAGCAGCCACCCTGGGCTCACCGTGCAGGGCTGGCTTGCACAGCAACCACCTTGGGCTCACCGTGCAGGGCTGGCTTGCACAGCAACCACCCTGGGCTCACTGTGCAGGGCTGGGTTGCACAGCAACCACCCTGGGCTCACTGTGCAGGGCTGGATTGCACAGCAGCCACCTTGGGCTCACCGTGCAGGGCTTGATTGCACAGCAGCCACCTTGGGCTCACCGTGCAGGGCTGGCTTGCACAGCAGCCACCTTGGGCTCACCGTGCAGGGCTGGATTGCACAGCAGCCACCTTGGGCTCACCGTGCAGGGCTGGCTTGCACAGCAGCCACCTTGGGCTCACCGTGCAGGGCTGGCTTGCACAGCAGCCACCTTGGGCTCACCGTGCAGGGCTGGCTTGCACAGCAGCCACCTTGGGCTCACCGTGCAGGGCTGGATTGCACAGCAGCCACCTTGGGCTCACCGTGCAGGGCTGGATTGCACAGCAGCCACCCTGGGCTCACCGTGCAGGGCTGGCTTGCACAGCAGCCACCTTGGGCTCACCGTGCAGGGCTGGCTTGCACAGCAGCCACCGTGGGCTCACCGTGCAGGGCTGGATTGCTCAGCTGCAGCATCCTGGCCATGCAGGAGAGCTTCTACAAGCACGCTGGAGGCAGCTGAGCTGGCCTCGGGGGTGCAGCTCTGTTACTTGTGCCCCAGGTTGGGAGGCTGGGCAGGAAGCGTCCTCGGTTACCGATTTAATATCCCCGTTACTGCCTTCCCTTTGTGCATCACCTCTTGGCTCCTGGAGGGCGATTGTTTTGTCAGCTGAAAGGGCTTTGATTGAACTTCTGAACCTTGTGCCTGGGCTGGAGCTTGGTGCTGGTTAAAGCCCTGCCGTGTGCTGCCCTGGGAGCCCATCTCTGCCCGTGCAGAATGTGGTCATCCTCTCCCTCCCGGAGCCTGGAGGGGAAACCTGCTCCCCATCGCTGCCTCTCCAAACCAGCCCTGCCTCTGCCTTCCCAGGACTCTCACCTTGCTAAAGCCTGGCTGAAGCCCTCTCCCAGCCCCTCCAGCAGAGGAAGGTGACACTTCCCACCGCTTCTCCTCTCCCATTTCCCACAAGGATATCGTTATCCCTCCTCACCTCTCCCTGCCCACGCCGACGTCGCTCCGCATTAGGAGGCGGTTTGCAGAAGGCTCGGGGAGCGCCGGGCTGGGGGAGCCAGTGGGCTGGGAAGTAGGTTACGGTGGTGTGCAGCCTCCCCGTGCCAGCCTGAAGCACAGAGCAGGGAATTGTCCTGCTCATTCAGGAAATCTGGGGCAGAGCCAACAACAACACCCCCAGCTCCTCAGCCCTCGCCTCTGCCGCGGCAGTCGCCTCCAGCGCTTGCCTTTGTTGTGCTCTTGGGGTCTTGCTGAGCTGAGCACCAGGCGGGGCTGGATGGGACCCTGCCCGAAGGCTGGGCTTTGGGTGGTTGAGGTGATGGATCTGGGGCAAAGCAAACCACTTCCTTTGCAGTTTGGCTACTCTGGCACTTCGGATAGGGCTGAGGCTTGAGGGAGAGGGAGAAAGTTTGGGAGGAGGGGCTGAGGGACCTGGGGTCCTTCGGAAGCAGGGGCAGGGATCATCCTGCTCCTCCCCAGCCCTCTTCTCCAGACCCTTCAGCAGCTTCACTGCCTTCTCTGGACACACTGCAGCCCCTCAATGTCCTTCTTGTGGTGAGGGGCCCAAAATCAAGCCCAGTCTTTGAGGTGTGGCTTCATCAGCTCAAGGGGGTGCTGGTGACAGACTCCCATATCCAGCCCCAGTGAGGTCCAGCCCCAGTGTCACCATGGGATGGCTGTGGGCTCAGCATGGTCCAGCCCCAGTGTCACCATGGGTTTGCTGTAGGCTCAGCATGGCCCAGCCTCAGTGTCACCATGGGATGGCTGTGGGCTCAGCGTGGTCCAGTCCCAGTGTCACCATGGGATGGCTGTTAGCTCAGCATGGTCCAGTCCCAGTGTCACCATGGGATGGCTGTGGGCTCAGCATGGCCCAGTCCCAGTGTCACCATGGGATGGCTGTGGGCTCAGCATGGCCCAGCCCCAGTGTCACCATGGGATGGCTGTGGGCTCAGCATGCTCCAGCCCCAGTGTCACCATGGGTTGGCTGTGGGCTCAGCATGGCCCAGCCCCAGTGTCACCATGGGATGGCTGTGGGCTCAGCATGGCCCAGCCTCAGTGTCACCATGGGATGGCTGTGGGCTCAGCATGGCCCAGCCCCAGTGTCACCATGGGATGGCTGTGGGCTCAGCATGGCCCAGCCCCAGTGTCACCATGGGATGGCTGTGGGCTCAGCATGGCCCAGCCCCAGTGTCACCATGGGATGGCTGTGGGCTCAGAATGGTCCAGCCTCAGTGTCACCATGGGATGGCTGTGGGCTTAGCATGGTCCCCAGGGCTAGGTGGCTGTGCAAAGTGCCTTAGTGACTCAGTGAGGTGATAGCTGCCTTTCTGCACCCACATTTCATCACTGCTTCATTACTTTTGGGGGGGGGGGTGTGAGTGTTGGGACTTCAATGCTCCCTTTGTGTTGCTAAACAGTCTCCTTTTTGGAGAGGAGATTTGCACACTCCTCAGGTCCTTCCTGGAGCCACCACTGAGGCAGGAGCGGTTCAGCTCCAGCGCACCTCAGGCACATCAGTTGGGGAGTTTGGGTGTCAGTGACAGCAAGGCTTGGAAGGAGCTGGAGTTGGTGCTCAGGCTGGTGAGGTGGGGCAGGGCCATGCCCACCAGCCCTGCCCCAAGCCAGTTTGCTGTGACAGCTGAGCTGGGAAGGGAGTGATGGAGCAAATGTCCTTAACGGGGGTCTGTGGGTTTGATGGCAACCTTGAGAATGTCCTGGTTGCCTAAACCCCTCCAGACCTCCTTAGTCACCACGGAGCAGTGCAAAGTGGCCTGTGAAACAGTCCTAGGATCCAGCACAGGGGCAAAACTGGGATGCTCATTGAGTTTCTGCAGGAAAAGCCAAGCTGTGCTGGGATAGATGGTGGGAGAAGAGTGGGAAACTCCAGCATGGGGTTCGTGGAATTGTATGCAGAGCAGGCTGGAACTGGTTGTGTTGGGATAAGAGCTGTGTGAGGAGCTGCTGAGAGAGCCTCCAAGGGCTTCCACTGAGTCCCCAAAACCAAACCACCATTAGCAGGCAGCTTCAGGTGAGCTGCTGGGGAGCTTTGTGCAGCTGCTGGAGCCTCCCAGCTTTTAGGAGACTGGAGGATGTGGATCCACCCTGCACCAAGTACCTCACCATCATCATCTTCAGTGAGCAGAGAAGAGCCTGGGGGCAGAAAGGGACCTGCCCAGGTTATCTCTGTTGATTGTAAGGGTTTCCTGCACCACCAAGCCATGGCCTCCACCTCCACAGCCTCTAGCAGAGCAGCAAGCAGGAGAGGAGGTTTTGGGCAGGTAGCACTGCTCCTCCCCACCTCTGTCTTGGTGCTGATGCCAAATTATCTTTGACAAAGCAGATTTATCTCCTGGTGTGCACAGGATGTCCTGCCAACGTGCCCCAGAAATGCAAACACTTCCTTGCACTGCTCCCATCCCTGATTCCTCCTCCTCCTGAGCACTCAGGCACTGCTCTGGAGCATTGCAGTGGGGAGATTTGTGCCAAGGACTCAGAGGCACTGGAAGCCTTTGGGTCCTGTCCTCCCTGCTTCTGATGACACCACATGAAATGTGGAATCCCAGACCTGCTTTCTCTGACACTAATTAGTTGCAGCTTCAGCTGGAATGGGAGGAGAAGTCGGGGGGGGGGACTCTCAGCTGGCAGATAGCAGGGAAAAGCTGCAGGCAGCTTGAGGGTGGAAACCACAGCCCCGGGAGCACTACTGGAATTGGTTCCAGGTGGCCCCCCAGGGAGGCTTGGGATTTAATCACAGCCTTTGGGATGTGATCACAGCCTCTGGGATTTAATCCCAGCTGATGGTCAGCTGGGAGCTGCAAAGGTGCCACTGCCTTGCTGGCCAGAACCTTCTGGATGGGGACTTCTCCCCTGTGTCCAGTTCTGGGCTCCTCCATTCAAGAGAGATGCTGAGGTGCTGGAAGGTGTCCAGAGAAGGGCAGCAAGGCTGGGGAGGGGCCTGGAGCACAGCCCTGTGAGGGGAGGCTGAGGGAGCTGGGGGGGTGCAGCCTGCAGCAGAGGAGGCTCAGGGCAGAGCTCATTGCTGTCTGCAGCTGCCTGCAGGGAGGCTGTAGCCAGGTGGGGTTGGGCTCTGCTGCCAGGCAAGCAGCACCAGAAGAAGGGGACACAGCCTGAAGCTGTGCCAGGGCAGGTTCAGGCTGGATGTTGTTAGGAAGTTGTTGTCAGAGAGAGTGATTGGCATTGGAATGAGCTGCCCAGGGAGGTGGTGGAGTTGCTGTGCCGGGAGGTGTTGCAGCCAAGCCTGGCTGGGGCACTTAGTGCCATGGTCTGGTTGATTGGGCAGGGCTGGGTGCTAGGTTGGAGTGGATGAGCTTGGAGCTCTCTTCCAACTTGCTTGATTCTATTATTCTTTGAGCAGAGGGCTGGAGCTGCTCTGCTATGAGCAGAGACTGAGGGAGTTGGGGCTGTTCACTCTGGAGAGGAGAAGGCTCCCAGGTGACTTTATTGTGGCCTTCCAGTATCTTAAGGGGGCTACAAGAAAGCTGGAGAGGGACATTTTAGGCTGCCAGGGAGTGATAGGACTGAGGGGAACGGACAAAGACTGAAATGGAGAGATTCAGACTGGATGTTAGGAGGAAGTTGTTGAGCAGGAGAGTGGTGAGAGGCTGGAATGGGTTGCCCAGGGAGGTGGTTGAGGCCCCATGGCTGGAGGTGTTTGAGGCCAGGCTGGCTGAGGCTGTGTGCAGCCTGCTCTAGGGTAGGGTGTCCCTGGGCATGGCAGGGGGCTTGGAACTGGCTGCTCCTTGTGCTCCCTTCCAACCCTGACTGTTTCTATGCCCAGTACCACACACTGCCCTCCACTCTGGCCATTGCCACCAGCATCTCCTGGAGCCTCACTGAACATACCTGAGTAGCTGAGAACTGGTTCCCAGGCTGCTTCTGCTGCTGGCACCTCCAGTGTACTCCTTACAGCAGTCAGGACAAGCAGAGCTGGCAGCCTTAGAGCTTTGGAGCAGGGAGGATATGGCTGATCAGGAGGTGGTGTTGATTCCTTCATCTCTTTGATCTCTCTGCACTCCTGAGCCCAGGTGAGGTGGTCACAGGAGGTGCTGCTGTGCTGCCTGCCCACCTGGTGTGGACTTTGTGTGAGGAATGGTGGACATGGCACAGGAGTGGCCAGCAGCAGGCAGGGCTCGAACAAGCCTGAAGCTTTCTTGGCTCTTCCTTCATCAGGTGCAAGTCCCTGACCCCAGTCCTTACCCTGGCCTGGAGCTTCCAGCAAGGACCAATTCTGCCAGAGCTCTGGTAGGTGCTTTCTGGGCACATGAGCTGCACCAGCAGAGCCACTGCTCCACACTGGCACCAGTGGGAGAAGTTCTTTAGAGTGAGGGTAGGGAGACACTGGCACAGGTTGCCCAGGGAGGTTGTGGAGCACAGAAGCACAGAATGTGATCTTTGATCACATTCTGTGCTTCTGTGCTCCACAACCTCCCTGGAGATGTTCAAGGCCAGGCTGGATGAGGCCTTTAGCAGCTGTTCCCTGGTGTGTGCCATGGAGCTGGACCAACCCATGGCTCTCCTAGCGGGACAAACCCACTCTGCTCATTCCCACCTCCCTTCTTGTTTCTGCTAAAGCCAAAGCCAAATCTCCTTTTTGCTTCAACAGAGGAGGTTTGGCATCTTCCCGAGGGTGCAGGATGTGTTTGCAGGTTGATGGTTGGCTGACTCTTGTTGGCAGGAGCCTGCTTGAGCTGGCACAGGAGCCAGAGTGCATGGCAGGGTGAGCTGCGCTTGGCTCCAGCAGCGCCTGCTCGCCTGCCTCTTGTGCTCCTTCGAGTAACTCTGCCTCTCTGAGCCAGCAGCTTTGGGGCTGCCAGGGCTGTCTGCTGCTATTCCAGCTACTTGAAATAATGATGCTGTCTGGATCCATCAGCTTGGCTCAGTGGGACACGAGGGTGCCCGGTGCAGGTGACCGTGACACAGTTGGCACCTGCCTTGCATTCCTGCCCTGGGCTGCTTGAGCTGCACTACATCAGTCCTGCTGCTGCTGCTTCTGGTTCAGGGCTGGCAGGACCCAGCTTGGGCTGAGGAGGATCTTGGAGTCACAGAAATCACAGAAACATCCAGGCTGGAGTAAAGTCTCAGCATCACCAAGTCCATCCTTCTGTCATGAGATGACTCTTAAGGCCCCACCAAAGGTTGGTTGGTCTGCTTGTTAAAATCCAGGGCAGGCAACCAACAGAACATAAAGGACATGCAAAGGGCATCCTGGATAGAGTGCCAAGAGCCTAGGAGCTGGGGAGAGACTGGAAAAAAACATCTGAGACACTCTCCAGTAAAGCCAATTGCTGAAAGACCTTGCCCTGGGTGTTGAAAGCATTGCTGGAGGGCACCTCTGTAGGAGGACCTCATCTTTCCTGGGCTCTGCAGTACCTTTCTCTTACACCAAAGTGAATTTTGCCCCCTTCTGTTTGATCCTTGGTTTGGGAGCAACCAACAGCTGCTGTGAGTGGGAACAGCAGGACTGGGTCCTACTGTAGCATCTCTTGCATGGTCCAGCCCAGGCTGAGCAGGAGCTTGGGGCAAGCAGGTGGCAGCTGTAGGACCAGGACTGCCACAGCATCTCTGGCACTGTGGAGGTGAGAGGGTCCAGCAGAGGGCTAGGAGAATGATTAGGGGACCCTTTTTAGTCTGGAGAAGAGAAGACTGAGAGGGAATTTAGTCAATGTTTATACATATCTGAGGGCTGGGGGTCAGGAGGAGGGGGACAGGCTCTGCTCACTGCTCCCTGGGACAGGACAAGGAGCAGTGGATGGAAGCTGCAGCACAGGAGGTTCCAGCTCAGCACAAAGGGGAACTTCTTTAAGGGTCCCAGAGCCCTGGCACAGGCTGCCCAGAGAGGTTGTGGAGTCTCCTTCCCTGGAGCCTTTCCAGCCCTGTCTGGATGTGTTCCTGTGTGCCCTGAGCTAGATTGGATGGTCCTGCTCTGGCAGGGGGGAGTTGGACTGGCTGATCTCTTTGGGTCCCTTCCAACCCCTGACATGCTGTGAGCCTGTGAAGCTCTTTTTGCTCCTCACTACCTGTTTTTCCATGGCTCTTGCAGCAGGTGTTGCTGCCCAGGCCTGTTGCTCCTGGATTTTGTTAGAGTTTGATCAATGAAAGTGAAAAGGGAATGAAAAAAGAGAAGGTGCAGGCTGGAGAGGGACTATTGAGAAGGTCTTGTGATGACAGGATGAGGAGGAATGGGTTTGAAGTGGCAGAAGGGAGATGGAAACTGGATGTTAGGAAGAAGTTCTTCACAGTGAGGGTGGTGAGACACTGGCACAGGTTGAGGATGGTGAGACACTGGCACAGGTTGCCCAGGGAGGTTGTGGAGCACAGAATCACCCAATGTGATCTTTGATCACATTGGGTGATTCTGTGCTCCACAACCTCCCTGGAGGTGTTCAGGACCAGGTTGGATGAGGCCTTGAGCAACTTGTTCTAGTGAGAGGTGTCCCTGCCTATGGCAGAGGGGTTGGAACTGGCTGAGCTTTGAGGTCCCTTCCAACCTAAACCCTTCTATGATGCTATGGAAGCAAGCAAAGGGCAGTTGGCTGCAGCGCAGCTGTGTGCAGGTCACCCAGAGAGAGAATTTCATTGCCTGCACCTTTAAACAGACCTAAAAGGCAGAGAGTTGCTTGCTCTGTGTCCTCCCCTCTGACAAAGCAGGGTGCACATGGCCACACCACTGGCTGCCACATTCCTGCCATGGGGATCAACCCTTTGGCTGTGGGGAATCCCAACCCCTTGGCTGCGTGTCCTGAGCCACGAGGAGCTCAGCCGTGGGTGGAGAGAGGCTGTGCCCGGCCAGCGATTTGGAAAGGTGGATTTCAGCAGCCTAATTGAGCAGTGGCTGCCTCTGTGTACATTTCACACTCCACTGGCTGAGAACAGAGCACGGAGCTGCTCAGGCTTCCTTGCAGTTTAGCTCCATTTCACCCTGGGCCAGTCGGAAGGTGCCGCCACGTTTGGGTGCCCAGCAGTGCAGGGAGCTGGGCAGAGAGGTGGGAAGCAGCTTCCCTGCTGCCTTCTTCCTGAGAGATGCCTCCAGGTTCCATCTAACCAACTTCTCTTGGCTGCCACAAGATCTGGTGTGGGTCATAGAAGCATAGAATCATTGCATCTGAATCATTGCATCTGAATCATTGAATCATTGAATCTGAATTATTGAATCATTGCATCTGAATCATTGCATCTGAATCATTGCATCTGAATCATTGCATCTGAATCATTGAATCATTGCATCTGAATCATTGCATCTGAATCATTGCATCTGAATCATTGCATCTGAATCATTGAATCATTGCATCTGAATTATTGAATCTGAATCATTGAATCATTGAATCTGAATCATTGAATCTGAATCATTGAATCATTGCACCTGAATCATTGCATCTGAATCATTGCATCTGAATTATTGCATCATTGCATCTGAATCACTGAATCATTGCATCTGAATCACTGAATCATTGCATCTGAATTATTGAATCATTGCATCTGAATTATTGAATCATTGCATCTGAATCACTGAATCATTGCATCTGAATCCTTGAATCATTGAGTTAGAATCATTGAATCTGAATCATTGAATCTGAGTCATTGAATCTGAATCATTGAATCACTGAATCAGAATCACTGAATCAGAATCATTGAATCAGAATTATTGAATCATTGAATCATTGAGTTAGAATTATTGCATCTGGATAATTAAATCAGAATAATTGAATCATTGAATCATTTAATTAGAATTATTGCATCTGAATCATTGAATCATTGAGTTAGAATTATTGCATCTGAATCACTGAATTAGAATTATTGCATCTGGATAATTGCATCTGAATCATTGAATCATTGAGTTAGAATTATTGCATCTGAATCATTGAATCATTGAGTTAGAATTATTGCATCTGAATCATTGAATCATTGAGTTAGAATTATTGCATCTGAAT
Source organism: Pogoniulus pusillus (assembly GCF_015220805.1). NCBI lineage: Eukaryota > Metazoa > Chordata > Aves > Piciformes > Lybiidae > Pogoniulus > Pogoniulus pusillus. The sequence continues at coordinate 5,036,867 of NC_087299.1, forward strand.
CATTGAATCATTGAGTTAGAATTATTGCATCTGAATCATTGAATCATTGAGTTAGAATTATTGCATCTGAATCATTGAATCTCAGTCACTGAGTCATTGAATCTCAATCATTAATTCATTGAATCAGAATTATTGCATCTGAATCATTGAATCTCAGTCACTGAATCATTGAATCAGAATAATTGAATCTGAATCACAGAATCATTGAATCAGAATTATGGAGTCATAGTATAAGTGGATCAGAAATATTGAATCATTGAATAATAGAATCACTGAGTCATAGAATCAGACTCATTGAATCACTGAATCATAAAATCAAAATTATTGAATCATAGAATCATTGGCTCAGAATTGTTGAATCATTGAATCTGAATCATTGAATCACTGAATTATAATTATTGAATCTGAATCACTGAATCTCAATCATTGAATCCTAATTATTGAATCACTGAATCTGAATCATTGAATCATAGAATCAGAATTGTTGAATCATAGAATAATTGGATCAGAATCATTGAATCATCAAATAATTGAATCATAGAATCACAGAATCAAGCAGGTTGGCAGAGAGCTCCAAGCTCATCCAGCCCAACTTAGCACCCAGCCCTGCCCAACCACCCAGACCATGGCACTCAGTGCCCCAGCCAGGCTTGGCTTCAACACCTCCAGGCACACAGACTCCACCACCTCCCTGGGCAGCCCATTCCAATGCCAATCACTCTCTCCCACAACAACTTCCTCCTAACATCCAGCCTAGACCTGCCCTGGCACAGCTTGAGGCTGTGTCCCCTTCTTCTGTTGCTGCTTACCTGGCAGCAGAGCCCAACCCCACCTGGCTACAGCCTCCCTTCAGGGAGCTGCAGACAGCAATGAGCTCTGCCCTGAGCCTCCTCTGCTGCAGACTGCACACCCCCAGGTCTCTTTCTTCCAACCTGCTTGATTCTATGACTCTATGATAAGCTCTGCCTGGGAGTCCTCACTGAGCCACTCTAAGGAAATCCCTCAGACATCACCTGGGGGCTGTGACCTCCTGTCCTCCATTCTGGGAGGCTTTGAGTATCACATTGCCAATTAATCAAGGAGTGGTTTGGGTTGGAAGGGACCTTACAGCTCAGCAGGGCCACCCTCAATGGGAGCAGGTTGCTCTGAGCCACATCCAGCCTGCCCTGGCCTGACTCCAGGGATGTGGCTTCTGGCAGCTCAGCCAGCAAAGAGCTGATCACATTATCAACCAGACAGTGAATGGTTTGGGTTGGAAGGGACCACAGAGCTCATCCAGGCCCCTGCAGTCAGCAGGGGCACCCTCAATGGGAGCAGGTTGCTCTGAGCCATGCCCAGCCTGCCCTGGACTGGCTCCAGGGATGGGGCATCTCCCACCTCAGCCAACAAAGAGCCCTCCCAGAAATGGTTCAGTGTCATTTTTACAGTGACTCAGGCTTGCTGCAGGGCTGTGGGAAGTCCCTCAGGGTGCCTCTTAGGGCTCATGGACCCTGACCATGATCTCAGGCATTGTTTTCTGTCTCCTCCTTGCAGCTGCCTGCAGCTCTGGGATTTGTTTCAACGGTGGAATCTGCGCAGAGGGATCCTCTCAGCTCTGCCACTGCCCCCCTGGCTTCCAAGGGCCTCGCTGTCAGTATGGTGAGTTGGAGCTTTCCAAGCCCTTCCTTGAATTCCCAGTGGGAAGGGGAAAGGATGAAGTGCAAGGGATGCCCCAGTGCTGTGGAGTGTATCCCAGCCACTGATCTTCCAGACTCCAACAGTCTGCTCTCTACGTTAACTGCAGAGTCTGGGGGGGGGCTGGGTGTTAGCAGAGGAAATGCTCACAGAGTCACAGCATGCCAGGGGCTGGAAGGGACCTCCAAAGCTCATCCAGTCCCACCCCCCCTGCCAGAGCAGGATCTCCTAGATCAGATCACACAGGAACACATCCAGGTGGGTTTGGAATATCTGCAGAGAGAGAGAGACTCCACAGCCCCCCTGGGCAGCCTGTGCCAGGGCTCTGTCACCTCACAGGGAAAAAATTCCTCCTCCTGTTTAAATGAAGCTTCCTATGCCTCAGCTTCCACCCAGTGCCCCTTGTCCTGGCACTGGCATCACCCAGCAGAGCCTGGCTCCAGCCTCCTGGCACTCACCTGCACACATTGATAACCATTGCTGAGGTCACCTCTCAGGCTGCTCCTCTCCCAGCAGCACAGCCCCAGCTGCCTCAGGCTCTCCTCCTAGCAGAGCTGTTCCATTCCCTTCAGCATCTTTGTGACTCTGAGCTGGACTCTCTCCAGCAGTTCTATGTTCCTCTTGAACTGAGGGGCCCAGACCTGGGCACAGCACTCCAGATGTGGCCTCACCAGGGCAGAGCAGAGGGGCAGGAGAACCTCTTTAGACCTACTAACCTCAGCCCTTCTAATCCACCCCAGAATGGCATTGGCCCTGCTGGCCACCAGAGCACACTGCTGGCTGATGCTCAACCTCCTATCCAGCAGGCCCCCCAGATCCTTTTCCCCTTGGCTGCCTCCAAGCAGCTCAGTCTCCAACCACTCTTGCTCCCTGGGGTTGTTCTTTCCCAGGTGCCAGACTCTCCCCTTGCCCTTCTTGAATTTCATTCCATTTCTCCCTGCCCACCCCTCCAGCCTCTCCAAGTCTGCTTGAATGGCAGCACAGCCTCCTGCTGTGGCAGCCACTGCACCCACTTTGGTCTCATCCTGCTCTGCTGCCCAGCACAGCCCTGCACTGTGCAGTGCCCCCAGAGCAGGGAGATGCTGCAGTCAGAGAAGGAGGCTGATTGAGGTTGGGTCAAAGAAGGAAATGCAGAAGGTGGTGTGTGTGGGGTTGCAGCTCAGCAGTGGGGAGAGCAGTGCTGGCTGCATCCCTTGGGGCTGGGCTGTATGTGGAGCTGCTAAGCTCTGCTCAGTTAACCTTGCTGCAGCACAGGAGGCCTGGCAGGGAGGTTACTGAGCTTCCTGGGTTGGGCAGTTCAGAGATGCTCTGATTTGGTGCTAAGGCAAGAGTTGGAGTGATTCTCCATGTGCATGGCAGAGCAAATGTGTCTCATCCTGTGGTGGAGGAGACTTCTGTCCCTCTGCTCCCTGTGGCTGTTGCTTCTGCAAGGCATGGGGCAGGAGCAGCTGAAATTATAGAGCCATAGGATTGTGTGGGTTGGAAGAGGCCTCTGAGGTCATCGAGTCCAACCATCAACCCAGCAGCACCATGGCCCCTAAACCATGTCCCAGAGTGCCATGGCCACAGGTTTCTGGAACCTCTCCAGGGAAAGGTTGGCTCTGGTCAGTGCTGACCTCCAGCAGCAACTGCAGTAAGACTTCCTCTTGTAACCATCCATCAGGGGCTCTCTCTTCCCTCTCAGCCCTGTGGTTCCTTGCTCCTTCCAAAACACATGCAGGTGTGTGGAGCTGAGCTGGGACAGCCCTCAGAGGCCCTGATCCTTGCCCACCAAGAAGGGCTGGAGCCTGGAACCCCCCCAGCCCCAGAGGAAGCAGAGCAGGGGGTGGAAGGTGCCTGTGAGTTACCAGCTCAGGGAGGGTGTCTGTGTCTGACCTCTGTGTTCCACAAGGGCAGTTCCCAGAGAAGCCTTTTGCCCCTCATCTGTCACCTAGAAAAGCAGCTCTGCTGCTGTCTGAGATGAGGAAACCTCCAGAAGCAGTTCCCCCAAGTGAGGCTGTGCAGCATTGGACTGGGGGGAGGGAGCTGGCAGAGGCTTTGAGCAGCCTGGGCTGGTGGGAGGTGACCCTGCCCAGGGCAGGGGGGGTGCTGAACTGGATGAGCTTTAAGGTCCCTTCCAACCCAACTCAGCCTAGGTTCCTCCAAACCCAGGTGTGATCCAAAGGGCTCCTGCTGAGGCTGTTGGATGAGAACAGCCTGGGAATGAAGCAGAGGGGCTGGACTGCTCCTCAGCCATGTTCCATGCTGTCATTCCTCTCTCAGCAATCTCTGGGTCTGATCTTAATGGCAGAGCTTTTTCTTTTCTGGAAAGGAACACAGAGGTGTTTGTGTTAGGGGCAGGCAGCTCACAGTGCTGGCCAGACTCTTATCATACCTTTCAGCATGGGATATTTTTGCTGGCCAGCCTGCAGCAGCAGCCAGCCCCTGTTTACCCTGGCTGGGAAGCAGGAGGTACCCAACGGCTCTGGCTCCCAGGGGGCAGATGCTGTCCTTCCTGCTCTGCTGAGCTCTTGAAAGTGATAATATTTGAGCTCTCCCTACATTAACTCACCCTGCTTTGAAGGCAGAGCTCTCACCAGGGCTGGGCCAACTCTCAGAAGCTCTGCAGCACATCTTGTTTACCCTTTGCTGCTGTCTCCTGCCTCTCAGAGAGGTTTTGATGCTCTCGAGTGCTCTCCGTGCAGAGATTTAGTGTCTTTGACTGCCCCCCTGCAGCGTGGCATTGCTGCCCTGCTGTGTGTGGGGCTTGGCTGGGCACCAAACCAGAGGAGAGGGCTGAGATGGGTTCCCCGAGGTCAAGAGGGACAGGAAACTGCTGGAGAGAGTCCAGCTGAGGGGCCTGGAGCAGGTCTGTGAGGAGGAGAGGCTGAGAGCCTCTCTCAAACAGCAGCCTGAGAGGAGATCTTCTCAAGTGCATCTAAATATCTCAAGGTGGAGGTCCTGAGGATGGGGCTGGGCTTGATAGGTTGTGCCCAGTGGTAGGACAAGGGGCAACAGATGCAGACTAGGAGCCAGGAGGTTTCACTTGAGCTTAAGGAGAAACTTTTCTGGTGTGAGGGTTCAGAGCCCTGGAGCAGGCTGCCCAGAGGGGCTATGGAGTCTCCTCCTCTGGAGAGATTCCAAACCTGCCTTGGTGTGATCCTGGGCAAGCTGATCTTGGTGCCTCTGCTTTAGCAGGGCCTGGATGATCCCCAGAGGTCCCTTCCCACCCCACCAACCTGTGACTCTGTGTTTCAGTGGCTGCAGAGGCAGCTTCTGAGCTGAGGAAGCAGCTGAGTTGTCCTGAACTCCTCCCTTATCTCCTCTGTCTCTAGATGAAAGGGCTGCAAATGGAGCGTTGGAGCTTTGCTTTGGGCTGAGGCTCTCCTCAGGAGCTGCCTCCTTTGAGCCTGGGCACAAAAGACCTTTCTGCACAGGGCTTGTTGCAGGGAGGGGAGGAGGTGTTGGAGATCCTGGGCTCAGCTCCAAGCCTGCCCAGGGCTCCTGGAACCACCCCCAGGCTGTGGGCTCTGGGTTGGTGAGCTCAGCTGCCCGGGAAGCTGCTCCTTGCTTGGCTCTGCTGATGTCCAGGACCTCCTCATGCTGGGGGGTGGGGATGTCACACAGTGATGCTGGTGGCGACCCTGTAACTGTGAGATGTGGACCAGGAAAGCTGCTGTGCTTTACACCCCCTCCTGCAGCTCAGCTGCTGAGCTGCTCCATGCAGGCATCTGGCTGGAGTGGATCTCCTCAGCCACACTCAGCCTTGGGGCTCTGCGTGGGAGCTCTGCAGTGCTGCAGGGACAGGACCCTCCTAATTAGCCTGGCTGAGGTTTGAAGAGCAGAACCTCCTTTAGCTCTGCACAAAGGAGGGGTCAGCTGCGAGCAAGCAGTGCCGGTGATTAGCAGCCAGCTGAGGTGCCTCTGATCTGCTCTGCCCTTGCTTTGCTTTGCCAGCACTGCCCTGGTTCAGGCAGCACTTGGCAGGCCCTCAGCTGGTTCCTTGACTAATGACCCCAATTCTCCTGCTCCTCTCTGAGGGCTGTGCAGCTGGAAGCCTTTGGGGTGTGTGAGGGCATGGGAGAGAAGGGTTTGCTGCAGCCTTTGGGCTGGAGGTGGTTTCCAAGGACTGCAGAGCACTTTTAAGGTGTCAAAGCCAAAACTGGGAAGGTTTTGTCTTTGGGAGCAAAGGAGAGCACCTCACAGACCTTCCTCATATCCAGGAGCAAAGGAGAAAGCTGGAGAAGGACCTTTTATAAGAGCTGGTAGTGGTAAGGCAAGGGATTGAAGCTGGAGGAAGAGAGATTTAAACTGGAGATGAGGAAGAAATTGTTTAGGGTAAGAGTGGGGAGACACTGGCACAGGTTGAGGGTGGTGAGACCCTGGCACAGGTTGCCCAGGGAGGTGTTCAAGGCCAGGCTGGATGAGGCCTTGAGCCACCTGGCCCAATGGGAGGAACTGAATGAACTTCAAGGCCCTTTCCAACCCAAACCATTCTGTGAGTCTATCAGTCTGTGACTCTTCCCAGGAGGGCAAACACAGCCATGGAGTGTCCACAAGCAGTGCCACTGCTTTGAACCTGGCTGACCAACCTGGTCCAAGGGCATCCTGCTGCTGTCTCAGATTGAGAGCAGCCAGATGCTGTGTCCAGTGCAGTTCACAGAGGTGATTGAAAACCCATTTGTGGCATTAATTGAGTCCAGTTTGCAGATGGCACCAAGCTGAGAGCAGGTGTTGAACTGTTGGAAGGTAGGAGAGCCCTGGAGAGGGACCTGGACAGTCTGGATGGGTGGGCAGAGGCCAAGGGGATGAGATTTAACAAGGCCAAGTGCAGGATTCTCTGCACTTTGGCCATAACAACCCCAAGCAGCACTACAGGCTGGGGACTGAGTGGCTGAGAGCAGCCAAGAGGAAAGGGACCTGGGGGTACTGATAGAGAGTAGCTGAAGATGAGGCAGCAGTGCCCAGGTGGCTAAGAGAGCCAATGGCATCCTGGCCTGCATCAGGAGCAGTGTGGGCAGTAGGACAAGGGAGGTTCTTCTGCCCCTGTGCTCAGCATTGCTCAGGCCACACCTTGAGTGCTGTGTCCAGTTCTGGGCTACTCAATTCAAGAGAGATGTTGAGGTGCTGGAAGGTGTCCAGAGAAGGGCGACAAAGCTGATGAGGGGCCTGGAGCACAGCCCTGTGAGGAGAGGCTGAGGTTTAGGGTTAGCCTGGAGAAGAGGAGGCTCAGGGGTGACCTCATTGCTGTCTACAACTACCTGAAGGGACATTGTAGCCATGTGGAGGGTGGCCTCTTCTCCCAGACAACCAGCAACAGAAGAAGGGGACACAGTCTCAAGTTGTGCCGGGGTAGGTCTAGGCTGGATGTTGTTAGGAAGTTCTTCACAGTGAGAGTGATTGGCATTGGAATGGGCTGCCCAGGGAGGTGGTGGAGTCTGTGTGCCTGGAGGTGCTGAAGCCAAGCCTGGCTGGGGCATATAGTGCCATGGTCTGGTTGCTTGGCTAGGGCTGGGTGCTAGGTTGGACTGGCTGAGCTTGGAGCTCTCTTCCAACCTGGTTGATTCTATGATTCAGCTGTCAGTTTGCTGGAGAGGATCCACTGCTAACAGCACCAGGGCTGAATGAAGCAGAGCTCTGCTCCTCCACCCCAGCAGCTCCCACCGAGGGTTAGTTGTGAGCAGCCTCCTGATCCAAAGCTTCACTTTCTGCTGGGGTGAGCAGAAAGGTTGAGCTCAGAGGAGCTTTTTGCTCAGAGTGGGGAGGTTGCTGTGAGGTTGTGCCTGTGGGATTTTCCCCTCTCCCTTTGGGCTGGGGAGGTGGTGGAAGAAGGGTGGCTTGTGCAGAGCCCCGCTGCGTGCTGCGCTCTCGCCTTGTCCGGCAGCCAAGCGCTCGGTATTTAATAGCTGGCAAACAGGTAGTGCTGAGCCCTCTGACAGGGCTGGGGGAGGAAAGGAGCCAAGGCTCTGTAGGGGCTCATTCTCTTAAAAAAAAAAAAAAAAAAAAAAAGGAAATCTTTTCTGAAGTGAGTTTTGGAGAGAAGGGAAAATGTGCTGGAGCTGGGGGCAGAGCTGAGGCTGGCCCTGCTCGCTCCCGCTGCCGGCCGTGGGATGCTGCGAGGTCCAGCATCCCTCAGCCAGGTGCACAAGGGGACCACAGGGCAGAGGATGGTAGGAGCTGGAAGGGACCTCTGGAGGTCTTCCAGGGCAGGACTGTAGAATCTAGCCCAGGTTGCACAGGAGCTCCTCCAGACAGGGCTGGAAAGGCTCCAGAGAAAGAGACTCCACAACCTGCCTGGGTTCACCACCAGCTTCCTGGCACGGCTGTGGCTGTGTGAAACCTGTTTGTAAGTGCAGGGCAGCTGAGTTCATCTGCTCTGAGTGTCTGAAGGTTAGCTGGAGTCCAGCAAGCAGCCTCCCAGAGCTGTGCTATCACAGCTGTAGCTGCCCAGCTCCATCCCAGGGTGGTGGAGCACAGGCAGAGGGCAGAACACGAGTGGCACTTGCTCAGAGGCAGATGGCAGTGGTGGGAAGGAGCTGCTGCTGCTGCTGCTGCTTTAAGAGACTGAAACCTTGAGGGCTTTAGTGGCTTGGAAACCTGGCTTGCTTTGTTCTTCTCAAGCTTTCTTTGGGTGGAACTCAAGAAGTGAGGCTTTCATTAGAGTTTTAAGGGGATGGTTATATTAGGTGGAAGAAAATACGTGGCTCGAGTCCTCCAGAGGGGTTGTAGCCCTCTGCTTGGGTTTTGGCAAGTCAGCAGGAGAGCAATCCTATGGCTGAGGCTGCAGCACTGTGAAACAGAGTCGTGGCTTGGGGTGGAAGGGACCTTAAAGCCTATGCAGCTCCAGCAGTGTGTTGAGGATCTTTAGAGCTGCTGTAGATCTCCAGAGCTCTCTGGATCTGTCAGGGCTGAGCAAAGCTTGGAGGGGACCTGCAGGTTGTGCCACCTGGAGAAGAGCAAATCCACACTTCCCGAGGATTCCTGCCCTGGGCCAAGTCATGTGAGGTGCTGGATGCCCCCTTCAAAGCTGCCCCCTCAGCGAGGACCGCAGCTCCTCAGCACCTCCCGTGATCACCTCCTTAATTACTGCAGTGCCAGTGCCATGGGGGGGGGTTTGCCAGGCTGGGCTCTAATCTCCCCCCAGGGATTTCCGTGCGGGCTGGCAGCCAGCTGTGACCAATTAAAGGGATGGGGGTGGGGAGGTTTGTGTCTGCAGAACCTCCACCGGGCAGGGAGCTGAGCTGAGGCTCTCCAGAGCTGTGGAGTCTACCTGAAGGATTTTCTTCTCATGAGCCATCTGCTGAAAGCCAGGCTGGGAGCACAAAGCTTTGTGCAGCAGAAGAGATCATTTCCCCAGCACTGGAAAATGCTCCAGTCTGGAAAGGGACCACTGGGATCCATCAGGTGAGGAGGAGAATTTGATAGCTGGAAGCTAAGCTGAGTGAATGAAGGCTGAGTCCTTGGACTGCTTCAGCCCCCCGGGTCAGGTAGCTGGGGGCCATCCCAAGGTCAGGAGTGCTCTCCCAGCTGGCTGCCTTCTGGAAGTGAGGCAGAAGCATCATGGAGCAAGGCAAGGGTCAGTCTGGGCAGAGGAACCTTTCTGGAGTCAGCTCTGGGATAGCCTCTCCCATCTCCTGCTGCAGTCCTTAGGAGCTCAGCTTCTGCTCCTGGCTGCTTTACCTTGTGGAGGAGGAAGGGACACAGGAATTAGAGAATCAGTTCAGGGTTGGAAGGGAGCACAAGGAGCAGCCAGTTCCAAGCCCCCTGCCATGCCCAGGGACACCCTACCCTAGAGCAGGCTGCACACAGCCTCAGCCAGCCTGGCCTCAAACACCTCCAGCCATGGGGCCTCAACCACCTCCTTGGGCAACCCATTCCAGCCTCTCACCACTCTCCTGCTCAACAACTTCCTCCTCACCTCCAGCCTCACTCTCCCCACCTCCACCTTTGCTCCATTCCCCCCACTCCTGGTACTCCCTGACAGCCTCAAAAGTCCCTCCCCAGCTTTTTTGTAGCCCACTTCAGGTCCTGGCAGGCCACAAGGAGGTCACCTGGGAGCCTCCTCTGCTCCAGCCTGCACAGCCCCAACTCTTTCAGGCTGTGCTCACAGCAGAGCTGCTGCAGCCTCTGAGCATCCTCCTGGCCCTGCTCTGGACACTCTCCAGCATCTCCACATCCCTCTTGTCCCAGGGGCTCCAGAACTGGATGCAGTACTCCAGGTGGGGTCTCAACAGAGCACAGCAGAGGGGGAGAATCACCTCCCTGGCCCTGCTGGCCACACTTCTGCTGCTGCAGCCCAGACTCTGCTTGGCTTTCTGGGCTGCAAGTGCACACTGCTGGCTCCTGCTGAGCTTCTCATCAAGCAGCACCCCCAAGTCCCTCTCCTCAGGGCTGCTCTCCAGCCTGGCACTGCCCAGCCTGGATTTGTGCTTGGCATTGCCTCCACCCAGCTGCAGGACCTTGCCCTTGGTCTTGTTGAACCTCCTGAGCTTGGCTTGTGCCCACCTCTGCAGCCTGCCCAGCTCCCTCTGGATGGGTCCCTGCCCTCCAGCCTGGCTGCTGCACCACACAGCTTGGTGTGGGTAGCAAACTTGCTGAGGCTGCACTCAGTGCCTCTGCCCATGGCACTGTTCCAGGAAAAGGAACTCTGTCCTCTCCTGGCATGAGCTGGGAAAACCTGGGCTGTGGAGAGCCACAGTGCCCACAGGAGCAGGGCGCAGCAGAGGCTTCAATGAGGAGAGTGAGGAATGGGAACAGGCAGAGCCCTGCTGAGAGCCTTGCTGGAGCCAATGCACTGGCAGCAGGTTTGCCTTCAGCTGGAGGAGGCTGGAGAGGACATTTCTTTATTCAGTGTGTGCTGTCTTCTCCAGGGTTCCTTCTGCAGCACTGCTCTGCAGCAGGTGCTGACATCTAACCTGCTTCTGCCCCACCTGAGCCTCAGATTTGGCTTTGTTTGCTGCAGTCTGCTTGCTTGGAGTGCTGCAGCCTGTGCTGCATCTCCAGAGATGCCCCAACCTCAGCTTCCACTCCCTTTTGGTTCTGGGAAGGTGCTTCGAGGATTCCTGCTCCAGAGGCTGGAAGGATGAGAGTTATGTGAGGCAGGGAGGGCACTTTCCCTATCCCCTGGAGCCAAGTCCTAGTGCCTGTGCATTCCTCTTGTGCAATGCAGGCTGCCCTGGGGCTGCTCTGTACAACCCAGAGGTTGCTGCCTGATAGCAGAGGAGAGAAATCTCCCACTGGCAGCTTCCAGGCAAGCCAAGGGTGGCACCAGCCAGCAGAGGAGTTTCCTCCAGTGGGTTTCTGATGCTGTGTTGCAAAATCCAGATGAAAAATGTTATCTCTGGAAAGGGGAATCCTCCTCCTGAGCCTGTGGCACCAGGTTCAAAGGAGGAGCTCAGAGAACTGGTGCCTCTGCAGCTGCTTTATCCTGAGGTGTCCGTGGGCTCAGGCTGGATCATTGTCTGCAGTGAGCACTGTGGTGCCTGTGGCTGTGTGTGAGCAGCAGCAGCTCCTGGTGCAGCCATGGTTTGTGCTGTAAAGGTACCACCTAGGGCTGGGAATTCAAACAGGGGCTGAGTTTGAACAAGCCCCCAGCAGTGGGGTGAAGCTTTGCCTGTCCAGGGGAGCACACAGCCTCTTCAGGCACAGCCCCATGCTTGGTAGGAAGCCAGTTCCAGACCCTGCTCCTCCCTGAACCACAGAACATAGAACTGTGGAGGTTGGAAGAGGCTTTTGAGCTTGTCAAGTCCAAGCCTTCACCCAGAGCTCCCTCTCAGTCCCACCACTGCTGCTAAGCCACCACCACTGAGCCTCGTCCCTCAGCACCACATCCACCTGTCCTCTGCACACCTCTAGGGGTGGGGACTCCACCACCTCCCTGGGCAGCTTGGTTCAGTGCCTGAGAACCTTTCCTGGGAGGAAACTTTTCCTCACATCCAATCTGAACCTCCCCTGGCACAACCTGAGACTGTGAATGCCAACCCAGCAGATGCAGGTGGTGTTGGCATCATGCTTAGGGAGGTGGCTGGGCACAAGCTGTGCCCCATGGGGCCATGCCATCACCTTTGGGCTCTGCCCAGGATCTGGCAGCAGGCACAGGTGAACAGAAGCAGCTGAAGACCTGACAAGGCAGGCACAGGCAGCCCCTGCTGTTCTAGGGTGAGATTTCCCTGTCCTGCCATGGTTGAGTTCCCAGGACCACAGGAGGTTAGGTCCATTTGAAGGTTCAAACAATGAAATTCTCTCTCTGTTCCTTGACCTGCACACAGCTGTGCTGCAGCCAACTGCCCTTTGCTTGCTTTCTCCTGCACCTTCTCTTTCCCTTTGCACTTCTATTGACCAAACTGTAGTGAAATCCAGGAGCAACAGGCCTGGGCAGCAACACCTGCTGCAAGAGCCATGGAAAAACAGGTAGTGGGGAGCAAAAAGAGCTTCACAGGATGTCAGGGGTTGGAAGGGACCCAAAGAGATCAGCCAGCCCAACCCCCCTGCCAGAGCAGGACCATCCAATCTAGCTCAGGCACACAGGAACACATCCAGACAGGCCTGGAAAGGCTCCAGAGAAGGAGACTCCACAACCTCTCTGGGCAGCCTGTGCCAGGGCTCTGGGACCCTTACAGAGAGAAGTTCCCCCTTGTGCTGAGCTGGAACCTCCTGTGCTGCAGCTTCCATCCACTGCTGCTTGTCCTGTCCCAGGGAGCAGTGAGCAGAGTTCCTCCCAGACCTGCTTCATCTTCTGGCACTGTGGTTTCCCATGGCTCAGTGCACACAGCCTTGTGTTGCTGTCTGTAGCTCTGCAGACAGTTTTCCTTTGCATCATCCAAGGTTCACGGGGCCCCTGTAAGCCCTTCACACCCCCCCTGGCTGCAGGGACACCTGTCAGACCTCTCCAACCAGCCAAGCCCCAGCTCTGCAGGCTGACAGGTGTTTCTGGTTTGCTGCATGTGAGTGCACATCAACCACCTCTGCTGCTGCCTCCTGGAGCAAGTAAACCCCCAGCTGAGCTGGGAATGCTGCATTCCAGCCTAGCACACACAGAGGTGCCAAGCAGCCCAGCACAGCTCCCCTCTGCAAGGGTAGATCATAGAATCAGTCAGGATTGGAAGGGACCACAAGGAGCAGCCAGTGCCAACCCCCCTGCCATGCCCAGGGACACCCTACCCTAGAGCAGGCTGCACACAGCCTCAGCCAGCCTGGCCTCAAACACCTCCAGCCATGGGGCCTCAACCCCCTCCCTGGGCAACCCATTCCAGCCTCTCACCACTCTCCTGCTCAACAACTTCCTCCTCACCTCCAGCCTCACTCTCCCCACCTCCACCTTTGCTCCATTCCCCCCACTCCTGCCACTCCCTGATGTCCTAACAAGTCCCTCCCCAGCTTTTTGGTAGCCCCCTTCAGACCCTGGCAGGCCACAAGAAGGTCACCTGGGAGCCTCCTCTGCTCCATCCAGGCTTGGCTTCAACACCTCCAGGGATGGCAACTCCACCACCTCCCTGGGCAGCCCATTCCAATGCCAATCACTCTCTCTGCCAACAACTTCCTAACAACAGCCAGCCTAGACCTGCCCTGGCACAGCTTGAGGCTGTGTCCGCTTCTTCTGTTGCTGCTTGCCTGGCAGCAGAGCCCAACCCCACCTGGCTACAGCCTCCCTGCAGGTAGTAGACAGCAGTGGAAGTGCTTTGTATGTTTTCACCCTGAGTGCATCTGCCTGGCCTGGTTCAATCCAGGCTCCTCCAAGAGGGCTTATAGGTGGTGGAGATGTACAACTTCCATCTTTGACTTTTGCAGTGAGGTGGGGTTGGTCTCTTCTCCCTAAGACAAGAGGACATGGCCTGAAATTGTGCCAGGGGAAGGTTAGGTTGGAGATGAGGAAACATTTGTTTGCTGCCAGAGTGGTCAGAGTTTGGCACAGGTTGCTCAGGGAGGTGGTGGAGTTCCCATCCCTGGGTGTGCAAGAAACCTGTGGCCATGCCTCCATGGGACATGGTTTGATGGCTATGGTGGGGTTGGGTTGCTGGTTGGACTGGATGATCTTGGAGGTCTTTCCCAACCCAAGCAGTTCTGTGGTTCTCTGAGGTGGGACTCTGCTGTGGACAGGCTCTGCAGGCACCAGTGAGAGCAAAGCAGTAGAGCAGCCTGTGCTGGCAGCTTAAAATGGGGACTGTTTTTCTTTTAGAGCTCTAGGTGGCTTGCTAAGGAGTGGACAGATGCTTACCAGAGGTCCAGAGCTGCTCTTGGCTTCTCTAGCCTGGAGCTGGTTTGAATCATTGCTAATGGAAGTCAGGGATGCTGGTTTGTGGTCCTAATCTTCAGGGATCAAAGGGCCCCAGGAAGGCAGTGCTGGGTGATGGATGTGAGCAGCAGCAGGGTGCTGGGATGCTGTCCCTGTTCTCACCACCCAGTGCTCCCTGGATGAAGGGCTTGGGATTGGTCTGAAGCTGCTGAAGAGAGCCAGGGGATGTGGTGCCTTTCCTCAGTGTCCCTGAGTGTATTGAGAGGGGCTTGGATTCCAGGGCAGCAGATGCTGAGCAAATGAGTGCCAGATGAGTGGCAGGAGAGGAGACCTCTTCTCACCAGCTGCAGGCTGTCCATCACCTCCTCTGCTGTACACTTTCATCCTGGGCAGCTGCAATTCCCACAGTCCACTGACAGCTGAGGTGTCACTGAAGTGAGCAGCAGTGAGCTTGTGCAGCCCAGACCTTGCACGGGTGGAAATTGAAGGGATGCAGTTGGGTTTGTGTTTGTTCAGCAGCTCAGCTGGGATCTGCTTTGAGAAACCTGCTTGGAAAACTCTCTTCTCCCTTTCACTTGTAAAATGAATCCCAAGGGAACTCCAAGGAATTGAGTGAAGGGATGCCAGAGGTGGTTTTGCACTGGTGTGAGGATGAGGCATGGCCTTGCACTCGCTGCCCCCCCCCCCCCAGGGCAGCAGGATGTGCTCTCCAGGAGCACACATTCTGAAGCTGAAGGAGTGGCTGAAAAGAGAAGGTGAAGCCATGCAGAGAGTGTGGGTGCAGAGAGCATCACAGGGTGCTCAGGGATAGATTCCTCATGGGAATACTCATCTTTTACAGGGGCTTCTCTTCAGGAGGAGCCTGGGCTTTGTGTGAGTCCATAAATGGTGTTCTACAGATTGCTCAGAAGGCAGCAGTGTGCTGGGCTGCAGTCAGAGGAGTGTGGGCAGCAGGGCAAGAAAGGGGATTCTGCCCCTTGACTCTTCTCTGTTGAGACCTCCTGATTGCAAGAATGATACAGAGATGCTGGAGAGTGTCCAGAGCAGGGCCAGGAGGATGCTCAGAGGCTGCAGCAGCTCTGCTGTGAGCACAGACTGAAAGAGTTGGGGCTGTGCAGGCTGGAGCAGAGGAGGCTCCCAGGTGACCTTCTTGTGGCCTGCCAGGGTCTGAAGGGGGCTACAAAAAAGCTGGGGAGGGACTTTTGAGGCTGTCAGGGAGTGGCAGGAGTGGGGGGAATGGAGCAAAGCTGGAGGTGGGGAGAGTGAGGCTGGAAGTGAGGAGGAAGTTGTTGAGCAGGAGAGTGGTGAGAGGCTGGAATGGGTTGCCCAGGGAGGGTGCTGAGGCCCCATGGCTGGAGGTGTTTGAGGCCAGGCTGGCTGAGGCTGTGTGCAGCCTGCTCTAGGGTAGGGTGTCCCTGTTGATGGCAGGGAGGTTGGAACTGGCTGCTCCTTGTGGTCCCTTCCAACCCTGAACTGATTCTATGAGATACTGCCTCCAGCTCTGGTGTCCCCAGCATCAGAAGGGCACAGAGCTGCTGGCGTGAAGCCAGAGGAGGCCACCAAGGGCTGGAGCTCCTCTGCTGTGAGGACAGGCTGAGGTTTGGAAGTGTAGCAGCTCTGTCCTGCACCCCTTTGCCTTTGACCTGCTTTGGTGTGGCAGCAGAGTGGGGACCCTCAGAACTCGTGGGAGAGGAGAGATGTGGCAGTCGGGGGAAGAGCAGAGAAGTCACTTTTGTGCTCGCCAATGCTGCAGGCATCATCCCCCCTCCGGCAGGGTCCGGGATGCTGCCGGGAGCCGAGCAGCAGAGCCCTGCCTGCAGGCAATGAAATTGGTTATTTCACACAGTATCACAGTATCACAGTATCATCAGGGTTGGAAGAGACCTCACAGATCATCAAGTCCAACCCTTTAGCACAGAGCTCAAGGCCAGACCATGGCACCAAGTGCCACGTCCAGTCCTGCCTTGAACAGCTCCAGGGACGGCGACTCCACCACCTCCCCGGGCAGCCCATTCCAGTGTCCAATGACTCTCTCAGGGAAGAACTTTCTCCTCACCTCCAGCCTAAATCTCCCCTGGCACAGCTTGAGGCTGTGTCCTCTTGTTCTGGTGCTGGCCACCTGAGAGAAGAGAGCAACCTCCTCCTGGCCACAACCTCCCCTCAGGTAGTTGCAGACAGCAATAAGGTCTGCCCTGACCCTCCTCTTCTCCAGGCTAACCAATCCCAGCTCCCTCAGCCTCTCCTCGTAGGGCTGTGCTCAAGGCCTCTCCCCAGCCTCGTCGCCCTTCTCTGGACACGCTCAAGCATCTCAATGTCCCTCCTAAACTGGGGGGCCCAGAACTGAACACAGTACTCAAGGTGTGGTCTGAGCAGTGCAGAGTACAGGGGCAGAATGACCTCCCTGCTCCTGCTGGCCACACCATTCCTGATGCAGGCCAGGATGCCACTGGCTCTCTTGGCCACCTGGGCACACTGTTGGCTCATGTTCAGGCAGGTATCAATCAGCACCCCCAGATCCCTCTCTGTCTGGCTGCTCTCCAGCCACTCTGACCCCAGCCTGTATCTCTGCATGGGGTTGTTGTGGCCAAAGTGCAGCACTCTGCACTTGGAGCTATTGAAGCCATCCCCTTGGACTCTGCCCATCTGTGCAGGCGGTCAAGGTCCCACTGCAGAACCCTTCTGCCCTCCAACCCAGCCACATCTGCCCCCAGCTTGGTGTCATCTGCACACTTGCTGATGTCTGACTCCATGCCCTCATCCAGAGCATCTATGAAGATGTTAAAGAGGATGGGGCCCAGCACTGATCCCTGAGGGACACCACTAGTGCCAGCTGCCAGCTGGATGTGGCACCATTCACCGCATCTCCTTTTCCCCCTGCTCGCTGAGGATCTCACCTCATTAATGGCGAAGATTTAGGAATGTCAAATATGTGGAGTGTCAGAGCTGGACAATAGATGCCTGTGAGCCTCACCGAGGTGTTTGCCTTGCTGCCTGCACCCTGCCCTGCCTCTGCCTCCGCAGCAAACAGCTCCCAGCTCCTCCAACCGCCGGAGGTGGAATTCCCATTCCCAACTTTAGAATCCTTTGGGACTGCTTTGCCCCTTTCCTTTCTAACTTGTGGGTTTAACAAGAAGCAAGTGGCAGTGACCCTGTTCATTAGAGACAAAAGGGAGTGCGTGGAGCTGTCTTTTGTGGCTTGGCAGTGAACTTGCTGAGGACAACACAACCCCCCCTGCTCATTAACCGTGCTTTAAACACTATTGCTTTTTGTTTCCAGGGGCAATGGGATGGTTTCATCCCACCATTAATTGCCTAATACCAATTATGGCCCAGACAAGCCAGTCCCTGTTGTAACTTGTTCGTTTTCTTTTCCAGAGTTCTTACTCTTGACACCTATTATGCAGCTGGGCACAGGAGCAGCTCTTGTAGTGACATAGAAATAATGAGATCAGTGATCGATAGTTTTGCAGGGACCCAGCCTGTCCCACCCATGCTACTGCAGCTCCCCAGGACCTTACAAAGCTTCCCTCCCCCCCCCGGCCCCCTCCCCTCCATCCCTCCATCCCTCCCCCCCCCCCCTCCCCGGATGCTTTGTTGTTTGGATCTTAATTATTTGGAGACAAAGGGGCTGGGAGGGGATGGTTTTTTCCCAGGGACTTGCCAGTTCTCCAGAGCTGGATGAGCACTGCCTGTGGTGCAGCAGTTGCTGAGCGAGCCCCAGCAAAGAGGCACTCTTTGAGGCAGGGCTGGTAGCAACCAAAGTTCTCTAGAGAGACTGAGCAGGGAAAGATCTGTCCTGGCTGGTCCTAAACCCTTCTCTGGTCAGTGGTTCACAGGCTCACAGGATGTCTCTTCTCCCAGGCAACAAGGGGACACAGTCTCAAGTTGTGCCAGGGCAGGTTCAGGCTGGATGTAAGGAGGAAGCTCTTGGCAGAGAGAGTGCTTCTTATTGAAGGGCTTCTCATTTATGAATTGCTTCTTATTGCTTCTTGAGTGCTGTGTCCAGGTCTGGGCTCCTCCAGTCAAGAGAGATGTTGAGGTGCTGGAAGGTGTCCAGAGCAGGGCAGCAAGGCTGGGGAGGGGTCTGGAGCACAGCCCTGTAAGGAGAGGTTGAGGGAGCTGGGGGTGTGCAGCCTGCAGCAGAGGAGGCTCAGGGCAGAGCTCATTGCTGCCTGCAGCTGCCTGCAGGGAGGCTGTAGCCAGGTGGGGTTGGGCTCTGCTGCCAGGCAGCCAGCAACAGAACAAGGGGACACAGCCTCAAGCTGTGCCAGGGGAGGTCTAGGCTGGATGTTGTTAGGAAGTTGTTGGCAGAGATAGTGATTGGCATTGGAATGGGCTGCCCAGGGAGGTGGTGGAGTCTGTGTGGCTGGAGGTGTTGAAGCCAAGGCTGGCTGGGGCACTTAGTGCCATGGTCTGGTTGGTTGGGCAGGGCTGGGTGCTAGGTTGGGCTGGGTGAGCTTGGAGCTCTCTGCCAACCTGCTTGATTCTAGGATTCTATGTCAGAGGTTGGAAGGGACCCAAAAGAGGTCATCCAGTCCAACCCCCCTGCCAGAGCAGGACCACACAATCTAGCTCAGGGCACACAGGAACACATCCAGACAGGCCTGGAAAGGCTCCAGAGAAGGAGACTTCACAACCTCTCTGGGCAGCCTGTGCCAGGGCTCTGGGACCCTTAAAGAGTTCCCCCTTGTGTTGAGCTGGACCCCTCTGTGCTGCAGGAGGTTGGACTTGGTGATCTTGGAATCCCAGAATCTTAGGATGGTCTGGGTTGGAAGGGTCCTCCAAAGGTCATCCAGTCCAACCCCTCTGCAGTAAGCAATTAGATCAGGCTGCCCAGGTCCTTTCCAGCCAAAGCCATTCCATGATTCTACCTGAGCTGGCAGGCTTCTCTCTGCTGTTTTAGTGCTCCTGACTCCATTCCAGCCATAAAGCAGAGGTCTGCTGGAAGGAGCAGCTGCTACTCAGTGCCTCTGAGCTTTGAGAGGTGCTGGGGTTGGGATTCCTTTTGAATCCTCTCTTCAGAGCGTGGTTGCTGGAGCTTCCCAGCCAGATGAGTGCATTTAGAGTTGACTCAGGAAACATCTGAATGTCAAGCAGATGATCCCCATGCCTGTACCTCTCCTTTCTGCCTCTGCTAGCAGAGCCTTCTCCTTTGTTGCCTGACTGCTTTGCTGCAAGAGCAGGAGGCACACTGGGGTCCTTTCCTAGGCAAAACACTGTGGGGACCCCTGGCTGAAGAGCAGCAGAGCACAGAGCTCCCCCCTGGCATAGGCTGCCCTGGAAGAGGCAATCAATGATGGGATGAAGCTGCTGCTGCTGCTGCTGCCTTCACACCTTCAAACACTCAGCCCTGGCAAGCACATCTGTGAGCTCATGGAGCTGAGGTCACTTCAAAGCCTTGGAAAGGCTGAAGGAAGTCTCCTCAGCTTCCCTGTGAGAGCAGCACAGGTTCTGCCCCAGGAGAGCCATCCTTCCCTCTTTCCATGAAGTGCAGTTTTGGCTTTGGAGTGGAAGAAATCAGCATCAAACAGCAGCCTGAGTGCTGAGCTCCCAAAGGGAAGCCTCAGAGAGCCTGCCAAGGGCAGAGGATTTGATGCTGCATCCATTACCCAAGGTGTCAGGAAAGAATCCTCTCACCGTGGGCAGATGTTTGTAGTCTGTAAGGTTTTGTGGCAGAGGTTGTGGGTCTAAGGCTCCTCTGTCAGACTCTGCCTCCTGCTCCACTGGGAGAAGGTCTTTAGAGCATGAGGATAACCACTGCAGAGAAAGAGCCTGGCTGGCAGCAGGTGCCCAGCTCACCTCTCTGTCCCCTGAGGACCCTCAGGAAGACAAAGCAGAAACTTGCCCCAATTGGACATGGCAGTAGAGAGTGAGGGACCTTGGTAGAAGATGGTGGGAAAGTAGAGGAGTGGTCAGGAAGAGGAGAGCTGTGGTGGTGTGGGCTGAGGGCTGGCAGAGGCTCAGAAGGGGCAGGGAGCAGCACACAGCAGCCCCAGCAGCAGATGTGTCTTTGTCTCACCGCTGGGTGGAGGGTGCCCAGCACAGCTCCTGTGCAGGAAGGGCTCTCAGATCCACCTGCCTGTTCTCTGCTCCAGATGTTCCTTCCTCCAGAACATCTGCAGAGCCTGAAGAAGTAACTCACAGTGACCTGGCAGGTAAATACATTCCAGCTGGGAAGGAGAGATGCAGCCAAGCCCTTGGATGCAGATGGAAGTCACAGCCCATGGCAGGAGGGTTGAAACTAGATGATCTTCCAGGTCCCTCCCAACCCATTCTATGTGTCTGTGGCATTTGGAGTCTTGGTGAGGTAGAATCATAGAATCAACCAGCTTGGAAGAGACCTCCAAGCTCATCCAGTCCAACCTCTCCAACCTATCCATCCTGTCTAACCTGTCCAATCAAGATCATCCAGTCCAGCCCTGGCCAGTTAGCCAGACCATGGCACTAAGTGCCCCAGCCAGGCTTGGCTGCAACACCTCCAGGCACAGCCACTCCACCACCTCCCTGGGCAGCCCATTCCAATGCCAATCACTCTCTCTGCCAGGAACTTCCTCCTAACATCCAGCCTGACCCTGCCCTGGCACAACTTGAGGCTGTGTCCCCTTCTTCTGTTGCTGCTTGCCTGGCAGCAGAGCCCAACCCCACCTGGCTACAGCCTCCCTTCAGGCAGCTGCAGACAGCAATGAGCTCTGCCCTGAGCCTCCTCTGCTGCAGGCTGCACCCCCCCAGCTCCTTCAGCCTTTCCTCACAGGGCTGTGCTCCAGGCCCCTCCCCAGCCTTGCTGCCCTTCTCTGGACACCTTCCAACACCTCAACATCTCTCTTGACATGAGTAGCCCAGAACTGGACACAGCACTCCAGAGGTGGCCTGAGCAGTGCTGAGCACAGGGGCAGAAGAAGCTCCCTTGTCCTGCTGCCCACACTGCTCCTGATTCAGGGCAGGAGATTTCTGGGAGCCTCATGTCATGTAGAGATCATTTCCTTGTCTTGCAGGAGGCCAAAGTCCCCAAATCTCTGTTTGCAACAGGTCCTTCTCCACACAGCTGCTTTCCAGCTGCCAGCCCCTGGTGCCCTGCTCTGGGTGGTGCTGCAGTGGCCATGAGAGGAGCTCCTGTTCTCAGGGCATCCCAGCACAGCTCTGAGTGAAGCAGTGCTACAGCAGCTGGCTTGTTCCAAACGACTGGTGCAGAGCTTCCTCTGGAGGGGAATTCATCCAGCCTGGGGCCTCTGGTGGCCCTTTCCCGGCTGCTCCAAGTCTGTTAAGCTTCCTTATGGCCAGAGGGAGGGGATAGAGCCTCTCGGTCTGCTCGGGACAGCAGCTGCAAGCTGGATCCTTAGCTCCAGCCTCCCCTTTTCACCGAGGTGAGGACGTTTCCCTTTGGAAACGGATGAAAGTGATTTCATCCCAATTTTAACCCCTTCTCATCTGGCTGTTGGCAGAGCTGCAGGACCCCAGCTTCCAGCAGAGCCCCAGCAGCGTCTGAGTCCCCCTGGCAGCTCCTGGTAGGAATCCTGTTTGCCTCTTTGGCCACCAAAAGGAGGAAAGGTGAACGGGCAGGGCTGGAGAGAGCAAAGAGGCTCAGAACCAGCAGCTTTTGGCTCCACAGAAGAGTCCTATCAAGGCTCAGGGAGGAGTTGCCTCACAGCCAGGACAGCAGCACCTTTCCTGCTCTCGGAGGAGAACTGACCCTTGCAAGGTGACCCTGGTTGGGAGGGGGGATCTGGTGCCAGCAAGGTGTCCCCTCACAGCCTGATCCCCCTGGTCATGCTTTCAGCTGCCAGCAAGGTGTCTCTTCACAGTCTTGTCCCTCTGGTCATGCTTTCAGCTGCCAGCAAGGTGTCTCTTCACAGTCTTGTCCCTCTGGTCATGCTTTCAGCTGCCAGCAAGGTGTCCCTTCACAGTCTGATCCCCCTGGTCATGCTTTCAGCTGCCAGCAAGGTGTCCCTTCACAGTCTGATCCCTCTGATCATGCTTTCAGCTGCCAGCAAGGTGTCCCCTCACAGCCTGATCCCCCTGGTCATGCTTTCAGCTGCCAGCAAGGTGTCCCCTCACAGCCTGATCCTCCTGGTCATGCTTTCAGCTGCCAGCAAGGTGTCCCCTCACAGCCTGATCCCCCTGGTCGTGCTTTCAGCTGCCAGCAAGGTGTCCCCTCACAGCCTGATCCTCCTGGTCATGCTTTCAGCTGCCAGCAAGGTGTCCCTTCACAGTCTGATCCCCCTGGTCATGCTTTCAGCTGCCAGCAAGGTGTCCCCTCACAGCCTGATCCTCCTGGTCATGCTTTCAGCTGCCAGCAAGGTGTCCCCTCACAGCCTGATCCCCCTGGTCATGCTTTCAGCTGCCAGCAAAGTGTCCCCTCACAGTCTGATCCCCCTGGTCATGCTTTCAGCCAGAACTGGCACTCTGCTGCCTGGCACAGGCTGCAGGTAGAGATGTCCTCCTTGGCCTCCACTCCTGGCAGAGGTGAATGAATGCCCATGGGGTGTTTCTGGGTGTGCTGGACAGGGGCAGCTGCTGCCCACCTGGGGTCCCTTGGCATTTAAGCTTCCTTCATGCCTTTTGCAGGGTGTTGTAAAGTCACTTGCCAGCAGGCTGTGAGTGCTTTTGGTCTCTTAGCCCCAAGGCAGAGGGCAAGGTGAGGAGGGGGCTGTGCAAGTCCCTTTCATGTGGGGGTGTGGAGCCTCCATAAGTCGAATGCCAGGTGTGCCTGCATCCTGGCTGCCTTAAGGGCACCTGGGCACTCTCATGAAGTCACTGCTGTGAGCAAGCCCTTCTAGAGAGAGTGGCAAAGTGAGGGCTTGATTGAACCCAGGCTGGGGCAGAGCCCTGCCAGCAGTTCCCTGTCGCATTGATTTGCCCTTGTTGGGCTCTTCAGTGGTGTGTGAGTGCAGCTGAGGGCAGGGAGCAGCCTTCCTGCAGCCCCTCGGTGTCTGCTGTGCACGACCTTGGGAACCAAGTGTAGGTGGAGCCGCTGGGTGTGTGAGTCGAGGGGACCCGTGCTTGGTTTCAAGGGTCTGCAGGGCACCTCCAGAGAGCAGCCAGCAGAGGACCGTGCGTGCTCCAGCTGCACCGAGGCAGCTGCAGTGCATGGAACCAGGATTAAACCGTGCAGAGTTGCTGGGTTCATGTTCTTAACACCTTTACTGGGGGGATCCATCCTCAGAGAGGAGGTGAGGGCATGGCTGGGCATCCCCCTGCCCACCAGCTGGCAGCTTGGCCCATGGAAAGCTTTGGGAGCAAGCTGAGGCTCTCCAAAAGCTGGCAGGCTGCTGCCAGGGGAGGATTAAGCAGATGTAAATCCCTCAGGATTTCCTTAAGCTCCAGCAGGTCTCAGGATTCCTGCAAAGTAAAACAAAACTTGCAGGCTGTGGTATTCCAGCAGCAGCCAGGGAGCTCCCAGCCCAGACAGGACCGAGCTAGAGGAGGCTGAGAGAATTAAGCAGTGGCTCCCTTTGATCACATCAGCCTTGTTTTGATCACTGTCCTGCTCTGACTCTGTTCCCAGCCACTAATACCTCTAATTCCCTCTGGCTTGACAGGGCTGTGTGGGCATCTTTTGTTGTTCTCAGCAGAGGAGTCGTCCAGGTTGGTGCTGCACAAAGAGCATCCCTGCAGGGAAGCCTCTGCAAAGGGTTGTCCTCGGGCAGGGGAAATGCAGCTGGGGTCCAGCAGTGGCTTTGTTCATCCCTGTCTATGTGCCCTCATCCCTGCCACACCTGCACCCTCCCAACTCAGAGCCCAACTTCCTCTGCAGCTGAAGTGAAGCTGCAGGTGGTGCTGCCGGGAGCCACTTGCTCTGTGTCTGCTTGTTGGTGGCACCTCTGTGAGGGACAGGGTGGAGGGTGTCTGACACAGCAGGTCCCAGGGCCAGGAGTGGCAGTTCACCTCCAGGCCATTTGGTGTGGGTTTCAATGGGACATGCTAATGACGTCTAGAAAGGTCCACAGCTGCCTGCAGCCTGCATCCCTGCAGCATCCTGGAGCAAAGGGCCTTGGGGTCTGGGGTGATGAAAAGCTCCACAGGAGCCTGCAGTGTGAATGCAGCCCAGACAGCAACCCTGTGCTGGCTGCAGCAGGAGCAGTGTGGGCACAGGGCAAGGGAGGGGATTCTGCCCCCTGGCTCTGCTCTCCTCAGACCCCACCTGCAGTCCTGGGGGCAGTTCTGGAGCCTCCAACACAAGCAGGACATGGAAGTGTTGGAGCCAGTGCAGAGGAGGCCACCAAGATGCTGAGAGGGCTGCAGCAGCTCTGCTCTGAGCACAGGCTGAGAGAGTTGGGGCTGTGCAGGCTGGAGAAGAGAAGGCTTGGAGGAGACCTTGGAGTGGCCTTGCAGTATCTGAAGGGGCTGCAGGAAGGCTGGGGAGGGACTATGGACAAGGTCTGGTAATGACAGGATGAGGAGGAATGGGTTTGAACTGACAGAGGGGAGACTGAAACTGGATGTTAGGAAAGGGTTCTTTGCAGTGAAGGTGGTGAGACACTGGCACAGGTTGCCCAGGGAGATTGTGGAGCTTTGATCACATTCTGTGCTCCACAACCTCCCTGGAGGTGTTCAAGGCCAGGTTGGATGAGGCCTTGAGCAACCTGTTCTAGTGGGAGGTGTCCCTGCCTGTGGCAGGGGGTTGGAACTGGCTGAGCTTTGAGGTCTCTTCCAAACTAAACCATTCTATGAAACCTGCACTTGCTGCCTTTTGGGGGGCTGCCTGCAGCCTGCATCCCTGCAGCACCCTAAAGCAATCCTGCACTTGCTGCCTTTTGGGGGGGCTGCCTGCAGCCTGCATCCCTGCAGCACCCTGGAGCAATCCTGCACTTGCTGCCTTTTGGGGGGCTGCCTGCAGCCTGCATCCCTGCAGCACCCTAGAGCAAACCTGCACTGCTGCCTTTTGGGGGGCTGCCTGCAGCCTGCATCCCTGCAGCACCCTAAAGCAATCCTGCACTTGCTGCCTTTTGGGGGGCTGCCTGCAGCCTGCATCCCTGCAGCACTCTGGAGCAATCCTGCACTTGCTGCCTTTTGGGGGGCTGCCTGCAGCCTGCATCCCTGCAGCACCCTAGAGCAATCCTGCACTTGCTGCCTTTTGGGGGGCTGCCTGCAGCCTGCATCCCTGCAGCACCCTGGAGCAATCCTGCACTTGCTGCCTTTTGGGGGGCTGCCTGCAGCCTGCATCCCTGCAGCACCCTAGAGCAAACCTGCACTGCTGCCTTTTGGGGGGCTGCCTGCAGCCTGCATCCCTGCAGCACCCTAGAGCAAACCTGCACTGCTGCCTTTTGGGGGGCTGCCTGCAGCCTGCATCCCTGCAGCACCCTAGAGCAATCCTGCACTGCTGCCTTTTGGGGGGCTGCCTGCAGCCTGCATCCCTGCAGCACCCTAGAGCAATCCTGCACTGCTGCCTTTTGGGGGGCTGCCTGCAGCCTGCATCCCTGCAGCACCTTGGAGCAATCCTGCACTGCTGCCTTTTGGGGGGCTGCCTGCGTCCCTGCAGCACCCTAAAGCAATCCTGCACTTGCTGCCTTTTGGGGGGCTGCCTGCATCCCTGCAGCACCCTAGAGCAATCCTGCACTTGCTGCCTTTTGGGGGGCTGCCTGCATCCCTGCAGCACTCTGGAGCAATCCTGCACTTGCTGCCTTTTGGGGGGCTGCCTGCATCCCTGCAGCACCCTAGAGCAATCCTACACTTGCTGCCTTTTGGGGGGCTGCCTGCAGCCTGCATCCCTGCAGCACTCTGGAGCAATCCTGCACTTGCTGCCTTTTGGGAGGCTCTGCCTGCTCTTGGTATGAGCCTGAGCAAGCCTTGACCCCACAGCTTGACCCCACAGCTCTATCTGCCACGGGGCCAGCAGAGCTGGAGCCAGGCTTGGAGCTCAGAGCCACTGGGAATGGGGCTGGCTCTGGGCTCTGGCAGCTCAGGGTGAGCAGAAGGAACCCAGGGTTTATGTGCAGTAGCAGAAGGAAATGCAGAGAGCAGAGCATGGCTGGAGCATGCCTCTGTGGCCAAGCTGCAGCTCATTACTCTCCTGTCCAGCCCAAGTGCCTCAGCCTGGTGCTTGTCTCCCTCTTTCTCCTTCCTTTGCAGCAGGAGCTGCTGCTTTGCAGAGCAGAGAGGCAAAAGCAGCCTCTTAGGCACGACTGCATTTTTAGAGTGCCTTGCTCAGTGCCAAAATGTCAAGGACTTGCCAACAACTGATAAATCTCTCTGAAACCTCCCCATATATTTACTGGTGTCCAACTGGAACTTGGCATTTCCTAATCTGGGCTTGATTTTGATCTGTAGCTGAAAGTAATGAAGCAGCTGAAGGGTGATGCAGCACAAGGTTTCCTCCTCAGCAGCCTCTCTGCTGGTTTCTGGGCAGATGTTTTGGAGGCTGTGGCAGGGGGTTGAGGGTCCTGGCCAAGCATTTGGTGTTTCTCCCAGCCCTGAGGGTGCATGATCCATGGGGAAGGCAGGAATTGTGTCCTGGCTGTGGCAGAGGCTCCTCATGCCTCGCCAGGGCTCTCTGCCCACCCTTCCCACAAACCTGGGCAGCTGCTTCTTGTGGGTCTTGGAGACTGCAGTTTGGTAGCCTGGGGTCGTGGAGCCAGCTAGGTCTGCTGAGAGCCTTGGCAGCTTCCACAGGCTGATTTGGTTTGGGTTGATTAAAGGAGTTCTGCTGTGGTTGGGTGAGGTGTGAGTGGAAAAAGCTTCTCCAGGGCTTAGGAACAGCTTCCAGATGAGCTCTGGGGAGGATGATGCTTCAGAGCCACAGGAGAAGGTTGCTGCATATTGGGTCTCCAGGGGTTAAATCCCTCAGAGCAGAGCTGAGGAGAGCAGGGAGCCTGTGTTTAGGTGGCAAGGAGGGGACAGTTCCTCCCTGGTCACCTGGGGATTGGTCGTTTGCTCTTTGAGAGAGTGAGCTGAGAGAATTCTCCCTCTTCAGGGAAGGGCTGGCCCAGGGCAGGAGAAGTCTCAGGTTTCAGCAAGGCACCAGGAGGTCTTCTGGAGCGGAGTTACAGAAGGGGATGGAATTCATCACCAGGGCTGTGGGGTTTGCTCTCAGGCAGTGTCCCAGGTGAGCCTGGCCACAGCAGCTCACCCACGCCCCCTGCTCCTTCCTCTCTTGCAGACGTGAACGAGTGCCAGGTGGGGAACGGAGGCTGCGAGTCCTCCTGCAGCAACACCATCGGCAGCTTCTACTGCAGGTGTGGAGCAGGGCACAGCCTGGCCCAGGATGGCAAGTCCTGCACAGGTAGGGCTGCAGGAGAGGCTTCAGCTTCTCCATCCCCTCTGCCACACCACACGTGCCCCTGGTGCTGCTCAGCCACCCAGAGGGCTCTCTTTTGGGGTGTGGGTGATGGTCCTAGGAGGAAAGCCTGGGTAGCAGTGGTGGCTTCCATGGCCTTCTCCCGTGGGCTGTGCTGAGCTTCTCCCATGGGCTGTGGTGAGCTTCTCCCATGGGCTGTGGTGAGCTTCTCCCGTGGGCTGTGGTGAATTTCTCCCCTGCCCTGTGGCTGCCTGCTCCCCTGCCTTGTGGCTGCCTGCTCCCCTGCCCTGTGGCTGCCTGCTCCCCTGTCTTGTGGCTGCCTGCTCCCCTGCCTTGTGGCTGCCTGCTCCCCTGCCCTGTGGCTGCCTGCTCCCCTGCCCTATGGCTGCCTGCTCCCCTGTCTTGTGGCTGCCTGCTCCCCTGCCCTGGGGCTGCCTGCTCCCCTGCCCTGTGGCTGCCTGCTCCCCTGCCCTGGGGCTGCCTGCTCCCCTGCCCTGTGGCTGCCTGCTCCCCTGTCCTGGGGCTGCCTGCTCCCCTGCCCTGTGGCTGCCTGCTCCCCTGCCCTGTGGCTGCCTGCTCCCCTGTCCTGTGGCTGCCTGCTCCTCTGCCCTCTGCTGCCTGCTCCCCTGCCTTGTGGCTGCCTGCTCCCCTGCCTTGTGGCTGCCTGCTCCCCTGTCCTGTGGCTGCCTGCTCCTTTATCCTGTTCTTCCTGCTCCTCTGCCCTCTGCTGCCTGCTCCCCTGCCCTCTGCTGCCTGCTCCCCTGCCCTCTGCTGCCTGCTCCCACACTTTATGGCGAAGCTCTCACCATTTGTGGTGTCCTCCTGAGACGCCTTCAGCCCTGCTCTGCTTAGCAGAAGCCCCAAAGCCTTCCAAGCAGTCAGCAGAGGCTGCTGACAGGCCAGGCAGGAGTCTTTGCTGTGGCCATGAGGTTTTGGCCACTGGAGAGCTCGGCAGGACAAAAAAAATGTCCCTGCCTTGCCAATTGGGTGCATTTGTCTTGTTTTGTTGAAAATAGCTGAAAAGAATTTCCTGGCTGGGTCCTGCTAGCAGAGATGTGTGAAATAAACAGCTCTGCCCTTATCTTAGCCAAGGGAAGATGTTTGCAGCTTCCCCAGAATTCCCCTGCTGAGGATTAGCTGCTCAGATGATGAAGAGCTTCAGCACTGTGGTGGAAACAAACAAGCCTCTTTCTTCTCCCTTCCTTCTTTCCCCCTTTGCTTTTGTTTTAGTGAACCCTTTGTGTATTTCTTTGGGATCCTTTGCAGTTAGCTGTGCCTCCTCCCTGCTCATTTTCATGCCTTCACACCTCAGCCCTCCCCTTGCCCAGCCTGTGTCCAGATAAGTGTCCTATCCTGGTGCCATCGTCCTGGAGCTCCTCACTTAGAACCACAGAATCAGGCAGGGTTGGAAGGGAGCACAAGGAGCAGCCAATTCCAACCCCCCTGCCATGCCCAGGGACACCCTACCCTAGAGCAGGCTGCACACAGCCTCAGCCAGCCTGGCCTCAAACACCTCCAGCCATGGGGCCTCAACCACCTCCCTGGGCAACCCATTCCAGCCTCTCACCACTCTCCTGCTCAACAACTTCCTCCTCCCCTCCAGCCTCACTCTCCCCACCTCCAGCTTTGCTCCATTCCCCCCACTCCTGCCACTCCCTCACAGCCTCAAAAGTCCCTCCCCAGCTTTTTTGTAGCCCACTTCAGATGCTGTAAGGCCACAAGAAGGTCCCCTGGGAGCCTCCTCTGCTGCAGCCTGCACAGCCCCAACTCTTTCAGTCTGTGCTCACAGCAGAGCTGCTGCAGCCTCTGAGCATCCTCCTGGCCCTGCTCTGGACACTCTCCAGCATCTCCACAGCCCTCTTGTAATGGGGGTTCCAGAACTGGATGCAGTTCTTCTTGTCTGTGTTTGGTCTGTCCTCAAGTTTCATGAGGAGAGACACTGGCACAGGTTGAGACACTGGCACAGGTTGAGGGTGGTGAGACACTGGCACAGGTTGCCCAGGGAGGTTGTGGGGCACAGAAGCACCCAATGTGATCTTTGATCACATTGGGTGCTTCTGTGCCCCACAACCTCCCTGGAGGTGTTCAAGGCCAGGTTGGATGAGTCCTTGAGCAACCTGTTCTAGTGGGAGGTGTCCCTGCCCATGGCAGGGAGTTGGAACTGGATCATAGATTCATGGAATGGGTTGGAAGGGACTTTAAAGACCATCCAGTTCCAACCCTCTGCCATGGGCATGGACACCTTCCTCTAGACCAGGTTGCTCTTTAAGGGCCCTTCCAACCCAAACCAATCTATGGCTCATCAGGAATGGGGCAAATGAAGCCCTAAATTAACTGAGTCCAGACTCTGCCCTGGCCACATCACTGCTCTGCTCCCCCTTTGCTCCAGCAGACATCTCTCTGTACCAGCAGTGCACCTCCTGGTTGCTCTCTCCATGGTTTGTGCCTCTCCCTCAGTCTCCCTGCCCTGCCCATGGCTGGACCTTGCTCTGCTCACCACTTCTTACACCCCTTTTTGGTGCTGCATCAGAGGAGAAGCTCTTCCCAACCCTCCTGCCTGCTGCCACAGGGCTGCAGAAGCATGGATGGGTTAGGTTGGTGCAGAGGAGGGGGTCTGGAGGAGACAAAAGGCTCTGATGACTTCTTGCAGTGTGCTGGATGTTCAGCTTCTCTGGATCAAAGTCCTGGTGGAGCCTGAAGGAAGCAGCCTGAGCTTCAGAACTTGAGGTTAGCTGTTTGGAGCCGTTTGCTGGCTCTGTGTGGGACAGCAAGGTTTGGACCTTGCATCTATCCTGAGGGTGGCCTGAGAGGACAAGTCAGGAGTTCCAGAGGCCAGCAGTTTACTTGCTTCACCCTTGTGGCTTGATTCCTGGCTCAGAGTGACATCAAGTTGGCCTCTTCAGAGCCCTCCTCTTTGAAGTAGCTGCTAAACACATAGCTGGGCAATAAGATCAGCAGGATGCTTGGTGTGGAGAGGCAGAGAGCTCCCAGCAGCCAGGGCTCACTCCTGAGGCAGGAGGATGTTTGGAAGCAGCAGTTCAGTCTGGGCTATGTGAGCGCTTCCCAACCTCACCTCTGCTCAGGGGCAGAGGGCTGGGGGGAGCTGAGGGGGGAGCTGAGGGCAGCTTTCCACCTCTCCTGCCTAGAAGGGGCTGTGTGGAGTTGTTCTCAGCAGGAAGGTGACAGTGAGGACTCCACACCCAGGGACCTCCTTGCAGGCTGCTGGCTGGGATCTTGGAATGGCTGTGAGTGCTCTGCTGGAGTGCTGCAAAGGAGGGCAGGAGACTCCTGAGGGGGGTTGGCTGCCCAGAGCATGGCACCTTGCAGGCTGAAAAGGGAGGCTGTAGCTAGGTGGGGTTGGGCTCTGCTGCCAGGCAAGCAGCAACAGAACAAGGGGACACAGCCTCAGGTTGTGCCAGGGCAGGTTGAGGCTGGATGTTGTTAGGAAGTTGTTGTCAGAGAGAGTGATTGGCATTGGAATGGGCTGCCCAGGGAGGGGGTTGAGGCCCCATGACTGGAGGTGTTTGAGGCCAGGCTGGCTGAGGCTGTGTGCAGCCTGCTCTAGGGTAGGGTGTCCCTGGCCATGGCAGGGGGCTTGGCACTGGCTGCTCCTTGTGGTCCCTTCCAACCCTGACTGAGTCTATGACTCCTGAGAGCTGCTGCTCCCCGCTGTGGAGGAGCTGGCTGAAGAGGAGTTTGGGGCCATCCTGGGTTGTTTTTTCCAGCCTTGCTCTCCTTCACAACATGTTTTGAGGTCCAGCAGAGTCCAGAGGAGCTCAAGTTCTGCCTGAACCATCTTTTGAGGTCCCACTGCACCATGTTGCATGCTGGTGTCAGGGCCTTGGAGGGGCTGGAAGTTTCTTTTCTAGGTGTGTTGACCATCATCAGTTCAGGTTTAAGTTTCATCCTCAGGAGCACACACCCTGGCCCTCAGCATGTTCTTCTTGGCTCCTCTTCCACATTCCACCCCCCCTGGTTTTCTCTGGGCTGCTCTCACCTTCTCCATCTGACTATTTCCTTTTAACTGTGGGACCCTTTTTAAGCACAGAATCCCTTTTGAACCACCAGAAGAGGCTTGGGTCAGGCTTTGGATGAAGATCCAAGCCCTTATCAGGGCTTGAGCTGGTTGAGCTGTGCCTGTGCAGGGTTGAATTACCTCCAGGAGCTGGAATTTGTTTGGGTTCTTATGCAAATTTAGCAACGTTGAGAGGGGAATGAATGAAGGAAGGAAATTCCCAGCGTGTGAGAGAGCTTGGTCCAGCCTGGTCCCAGTTTCAGGAGCTCCTCAGGATGCTAATGCTCTCCTGGCTGGTGCTGCAGGAAGCAGGAACCATCTGCTGCTGCTGGGGATGTGTTACCAGGCTCAGAGCAGCTCTTAGTACTTAATCAGCTGAAGTAAATTAGGTGGCAAGGAAGTGTGAGCTGGCTCCAACCTGGCCAAACATAACTTATGACATAAGCAGGATTCAGTTGATGTTCCAGCCTGAGGTCCTGGGGATACATGAGCTGTGCCCCAGAGCTGGTGAGAGGCTCTGGAGCCTCTGAGTGGGTTGCAGTCTAAGAAAACAGGAGGGTGGAGAAGTTGGGCACAGAACCTCTTCAGCACCAGCAGCTTTGCTGGGAGCCAGGACTCTGTGCTGGCAGCTAGGAGTGCCTCCAGAGGAGGAATTTCCAGGTCCTGGAGCCAGTGGAAATGTCCCTTTGGTTGTTGGCTGTGGAGTCAGGAAGCCACTTTAGAATCATTAGGGCTGGAGAGTCCTCCAAGATCATCCAGGCCTGCCAGCAACCCAACCCCACCATGGCCACCAAACCATGGCCCCAGCTGGGATTCAGTGATCCACAGCCTGCCTGGAGGTGTTCAGTGCCAGGCTGGATGAGGCCTCGAGCAGCCTGGGCTGGTGGGAGGTGTCCCTGCCCATGGCTCCCCTGCCCACCCTCACCCCACACCTCCCTGCTGGATGGTGGCATCATAACCCAGGGCAGTGGCAGAGGCCCCCAGGCTGTGCCTGCAGCAGCTGCCTGCTCTCCAGGCTCAGTCCTTGGCTTCCCCTGGAGGTCATAGAATCATAGAACCATAAAATCATAGAATCAGCCAGGTTGGAAGAGACCTCCAAGACCATCCAGTCCAAGATCTTCAGCTAGGACCAGACTTGCCCACATCTGCTGCCCACACCTGCTGGCTCCAGGGCTGGGTGCTGTGGGAAGGCTTTCCCAGCTGGCTAAAGCCCTGCTCCATGCCCCACTCTGCCCATTGCAAGCCATTCCCCTGAGCCTGCTCCATGGGCACCAATCCCTGCCCCCAAATGCCACAGGTTTCTTGAACCTCTCCAGGGATGGGGACTCCACCACCTCCCTGGGCAGCCTCTGCCAATCTCTGACCACTCTTGCAGCAAAGAAATTGTTCCTCATCTCCAACCTAACCCTTCCTTGGTGCAGCTGGAGGCCACTTGGAGAGCTGCAGCATTCCAGGCCAGGAGAATTCCAGGTAGACAATGCCTTAGCAGCATCCCTCAGCTTGTTGAAATCCTTTGTGGCCAGGCTCATTTCATTTTCATGTCAGCACTGCTGGAGAGGGTTACAGGAGAAGTGTCACTGCTGAGCCACCCTGATGGGGTGGGCTTGAGTGTCACTTCTGCCAGGGAGAGCTCCTGAGGTACCCTCTCCCCCCCAAGCTGGTGAGCAGAGCTCAGCATGTCTGGCACTGAGTCCTTTCCTCAGCTGGTGGAGCAAAAAGTGATTCTGGCAGAGATGGCAGCTTGTGGCTGCAGGCACAGAGGTAAAAAGGGGGTGGCAAGAAAGCTGGGGAGGGGCTTTTAAGAAGGGGTTGTGGTGAATAGGATGAGGGATAATGGCTTTGAGATGGGAGAGGAGAGATTGAGACTGGAGAGGAGGAAGAAATGCTTGGCAGTGTGGGTGGGGAGACACTGGCACAGGTTGCCCAGGGAGGTTGTGGAGCACAAAGAGTGAGGGTGAGTGAGACACTGGCACAGGTTGCCCAGGGAGGTTGTGGAGCACAAAGAGTGAGGGTGGTGAGACACTGGCACAGGTTGCCCAGGGAGGCTGTGGAGCACAAAGAGTGAGGGTGGTGAGACACTGGCACAGGTTGCCCAGGGAGGTTGTGGAGCACAAAGAGTGAGGGTGAGTGAGACACTGGCACAGGTTGCCCAGGGAGGTTGTGGAGCACAGAATCACCCAATGTGATCAAAGATCACATTGGGTGATTCTGTGCTCCACAACCTCCCTGGAGGTGTTCAAGGCCAGGTTGGATGAGTCCTTGGGCAGCCTGGGCTAGTGGAAGGTGCCCTTGCCCATGGCAGGGAGTTGGAACTGGCTGAGCTTTGAGGTCCCTTCCAGCCCAAGCCCTTTGGTGGCTCTGTGAAGGCAGCACACCAGGGCAGCTGCTTCTTCACTGGTAGAATTCCTGGTGTCCCTCAGTGGATTCCTCCTCCTCCTCCTCCTGCCCCATTTCCTCCTCTTCCTTGTGCTGAGCATCTCCTCCTGCTCTCTGATGCAGGCTCAGTGGCTGGAGGACACCAAACATTTCCCACTGACTCTGCTTAAAGCTCCTCAGCAGCCTTCAGAAGGTTGAACATTTCCCCATTCCCCCCCCCCCCAAATTGACACATTTTGGGGTCAGAGATTTTGGTTCAGCTCAAAATACCAACTCAAAAGGCTAATGAGAAGCATGTGTGGGATGCTCCAAGGGGTAGAGGGGGGGGGAGGTTTTGGATGTTTAGAGCAGCTTGAAGTGGTCCCTGAAATGTTAGGAGGCTGCTTGGAACCATCTGCAAAAGGGGACTCGTGACTGGGGTCCACCTTCCTCTGCAAACCACCACAGCAACAGCCTGGAGCTGCTCTCCTTTTTTTGTTTCCTGCTGGATTCAGCTGCTCTCAGTGCTTCAGAAGGTTTTGGTGGACCTCTCTGCAGAGCAGCCCTTGAAACCACAGCTCTTTTAATTTGGAATCTTACTCCAGCCAAATAATGCTGCTCAAAAAAAGGGCTGTGAGTAGCAGGCTCTGCTCTCCCCTGAGCTCACTGCTTCAAAAGCTTCCAGGACACTTAAATGAGGCTTGGGTTTGTTTTTTTGGAGCTAGGATCTGGAAAAATCCAAGCCTGCTCCATCAGAAGGTAAAGCACAGCCCTAGGTTGTGTTTCACAGGAAGGGCTGCTGCTGGGGGGGTTTTAGCAGGGGGGGGCTTGCAGAGCCTGGTCCTCATTTCAGCTGCAGGTCACTTGAATGTGCTTTGGTGGCCAAGAGTGGTCTTCTGGGCTATGTGGGGAGTGTGAGCAGCAGGCTGAGGGAGACTCTTCTCTGCTGTGCCCCAGTGAGGTCACAGCTGGAGCACTGGGCCAGTTCTGGGCTCCTCTGTCCCCAGGCACAGGGAGCTATAGGAGGGAATCCATCAGAGGCTATAAAAATGGTGAAGGGCCTGGAGCATCTCTGTGAGGAGGAAAGGCTGAGAGCCCTGGGGCTGGGAACCTGGAAGAGAGCAGCCTCAGAGGTGATCTGAGCAATGCTCCTTACAAGAGGGCTGTGGAGATGCTGGAGAGTGTCCAGAGCAGGGCCAGGAGGATGCTGAGAGGCTGCAGCAGCTCTGCTGTGAGCACAGACTGAAAGAGTTGGGGCTGTGCAGGCTGGAGCAGAGGAGGCTCCCAGGGGACCTCCTTGTGGCCTTCCAGGATCTGAAGGGGACTACAAAAAAGCTGGGGAGGGACTTTTGAGGCCGTCAGGGAGTGCCAGGAGTGGGGGGAATGGAGCAAAGGTGGAGGTGGGGAGAGTGAGGCTGGAGGTGAGGAGGAAGTTGTTGAGCAGGAGAGTGGTGAGAGGCTGGACTGGGTTGCCCAGGGAGGTGGTTGAGGCCCCATGGCTGGAGGTGTTTGAGGCCAGGCTGGCTGAGGCTGTGTGCAGCCTGCTCTAGGGTAGAGTGTCCCTGGGCATGGCAGGGGGCTTGGCACTGGCTGCTCCTTGTGCTCCCTTCCAACCCTGAACTGATTCTATGATTCTAATGCTCAGTAAAAGCTAAAGGGTGGGGGGCAAGGGGCTGGGGCTTGGATCTGGTGCTGAGTGGCAGAACAAGGGGCAACAGGCACAAAGTGGAACAATTCTCTGCTGTGAGGGTTCAGGGCAGTGGGTTGTTTGTAGGAAGCACCATCAGAACAGGGACTTAACATCAGTGGGGAAACGACTGAAGGGGTGGGAAGGAGACAGGAGCTCAGCTGGAGGGAGGCTAAGGAGCGCAGGGGGGAAGGATGGAGAGTACAGAGGGGGATGAAGGATGAAGGGGGAAGGATGTGGAGTGTAGAGGGAGAGGATGAGGGGTGCAGAGGGAAGATGAGGGGTGCAGAGGGAAGATGAGGGGTGCAGAGGGAAGATGAGGGGTGCAGAGGGAAGACATCCAGTAGCTGAAGGGAGCCTGCAGGAAGGCTGGGGAGAGACTATTGACAAGGTCTTGTAATGACAGGAGGAGGAGGAGCAATGGATTTAAACTGGCAGAGAGGAGATTTAAACTGGGTGTTGGGAAGAAGCTCTTTACAGTGAGGGTGGTCAGACACTGGCACAGGTTAAAGGAGGTGAGACACTGGCACAGGTTGCCCAGGGAGGTTGTGGAGCACAGAATCACCCAATGTGATCAAAGATCACATTGGGTGATTCTGTGCTCCACAACCTCCCTGGAGGTGTTGCAGACCAGGTTGGATGAGACCTTGAGCGACCTGTTCTAGTGTGAAGTGTCCCTGCCTATGGAACTGGCTGATCCTTGAGGTCCCTTCCAACCTAAACCATCCTATGCTTCTCCGTGGGGTGCAGGGAAGAGGCTGCGTGATGCAGGGGGAAGGATGAGCGATGCAGAAGGAGATGCTGGGCGGGTGTAGGGGTGAAGATGAGGGGTGCGGGGGAAGGCTGGGGGGGGGGGTTGATGGTGTCCCGGGCTCGGCTGTACCTGCGCAGGCGGAGCCGCCCCGGGCCCGCCCGCCCGCAGGCTCAGTCCCCGCCCGGCTCCGCTCCCTCCTCTTCCCGGGTTTCCCTCCGCTCCCGGGCTGGGAGCGAGGGGTGGGTTTTTTTTGCCGGCTCCTGCAGCTCGGCTCCTTTTGCTCTGTCCTGAGCTGCGGAGAGCTGAGCTCCGCGGGGCTGCGCTGCTTTTGTTCGCTGCCCATCATGGGGCGGCTCTGGCTGCTGCTGTGGTGCTTGGGCAGCGTCCCGGGCAGCGCCGGCGAGCACTACCATTACCCTTACCCTTACCACTACCTCTGGAGGAGCTGCTACCCCTGCTACCTGGGTCGGGCTGGGCACGGAGCCGGGCACGCCGAGCTGAGGGCAGGTAGGGAGCGGGGCTTGGGGGGGGGGGGGGGGAGGTCCTGAGCCCGGGGGGTGCTGCGGGGAGACGGAGAATGGAGTTGCGGGGGCGAGTCGCCAAGGAGGGACCTGGCTGCACGGCTGCCTCTGTTTGTAGCATCACCTGGGAGTCCTCCCAGCGCTCGCTGGTTCCTTGTCTTGAGGAGTCCCTGCAGGCAAGTTTCTCTCCATCGACTGCTGTGCAGCCCCGTGGCATGGCCAGGGACAGCTGCTGTGCAGTGCTCCTTTGGAGCACCAGTTCTGCCCTGCCAGGGGTGCTGAGGAGTTTTTCCCTCAGCTCCAAAGGATCTCACCCCAGCCCAAGGCAGTAAATCGAGGCTGTTCTGGCAGGAAGGGAACTGCCTTGCTCCCAATGAGAGTGGCAGAGTTGGAGCTGCCAGAGGAGGGTGGGCAGCAGGACGAGCCAGATTCTCTCTTCCTTCACTCTGCCCTAGGGAGGTCACATCTGGAGCACTGGGACCGGTTCTGGGATCCCCAGTTCAGGGGAGAGAGAGGGAACTAGTGGAGAGAGTCCAGTGGAGATGCAGAGGGGTCTGGAGCATCCCTGTGAGGAGAGGCTGGGAGCCAGGAGCTGGGAGGGCTTGGGCTGAGACTCTTTAGCCTGCAGAAGAGGAGGCTCAGGGGTGACCTCACTGCTGCCTACAACTACCTGAAGGGACATTGTAGCCAGGTGGGGTTGGCCTCTTCTCCCAGGCAACCAGCAACAGAACAAGGGGACACAGTCTCAAGCTGTGCCAGGGGAGGTCTAGGCTGGATGTCAGGAGGAAGTTGTTGTCAGAGAGAGTGATTGGCATTGGAATGGGCTGCCCAGGGAGGTGGTGGAGTCACCGTCCCTGGAGGTGTTCAAGAAAAGCCTGGATGAGGCACTTAGTGCCATGGTCTGGTTGACTGGCTAGGGCTGGGTGCTAGGTTGGGCTGGCTGAGCTTGGAGCTCTCTTCCAACCTGCTTGATTCTATGATTCTATGATTCTTTGCCCTGGCTTTGCAGTGTCTGTTGGGAAACAAAACCCCAACCAAGGCATCTCGACCCTGCTGCTGTGTGCACAGTGCTGGACCAGCCTCAGCTTCCCACTGGGCAGGTGCAAAGGATGGAGCTGCTGTGTCCCTTCCTTGCACTCCCCCTCTGCTGATGGTACCCAGCTGTTTGTCACCCCCTCAGGCAGTCAGGATGGGTCCCAGCCCCTGTTGGCTAGCAGAGGATGGAGATGCCAGCACACCAGAAGCTAAAGAGAGGTTCCACAGCCCCATTGCCCAGTCCATAAGGAGCAAACTTGCATCTCCTCCTGCCATTGTCAGCTTTACTTGGGGTGGGTTTGTTGACTTGTGGGACCTGCACCTTCAGCTGCACTGTGCCAGGCTCTGCATGGTGGCACCAAGGGATTGTTTGCTGTCTGCTGGCCAAGGTGTGATGTTCTCACCCACACTCACCTCTGTTCCACCTGGGGTCTGTGCTCAGCTGTCTCAGCAGCA
This sequence comes from Pogoniulus pusillus, assembly GCF_015220805.1. NCBI lineage: Eukaryota > Metazoa > Chordata > Aves > Piciformes > Lybiidae > Pogoniulus > Pogoniulus pusillus. The sequence goes on from NC_087299.1 coordinate 5,074,806, forward strand.
GATAGAGGTTGTGGTTGCCTGAAGATGGAGGGAATGATGGAGGATCTGTGCAGCCCACTGAAGAGCAGGGATGCTCGTGAGGCATGGAGCCATCCAGCTATGCATTAGCTCAGCCTGAGACCATCTGAGAAAGAAATGCCCTGAGCAGCAGGGTCTCAGAGTGCTATCAGTGAGGCTGAGAGCTGTGCCAGGCCTGGGGACGTGGCCTGAGCTGCTGGTTTGTTTATTTATAGCCCAGATATTTGTCTCCAACTCAAACCACGTCGCCTGCATCCATCCAGCTGTGTGAGCTCACAGGACTTCACCCAGGCAAGCTCCCCAGGTCCAGCCTTGTGTCTGGAGTGCAAACCTGTAGCCTTCCCTTCCCTGCTTGGCAGTTCAGCTGCGTCCTGCTCACCTGAGCTCCACAGGCTGGCAGCTCCCTGTGCCTCCTGGTTGCATCCCAGCTCTGATGTGAGGCATCTCTGGGTCTGCAGGGCTGAGGTGTCCTTCATGTGGCCAGGAGGGACCTCAATTAAAGCTTCAAGCCGAGCAGCAGTGCAGCCTTGGGCCATGCTTGCAAGAGTTCTGAACCTGGGGACAGAAGTGAGGCATCCACTGACAGGTGTGTGAGCTCCAAGCCTCTTTTCTAGGAGCCTGCTTGCCTTCCCCTCTGGAAAAGGCCTGGATATGCAGATGGTTGCAAGCCAATATCTGCCTGGGAAGCCTCAATGTGTCTTTCTTCCAACAAGTTGTGTCTGATGTTCTCACATAGCTGACAAAATAGGTGCAGATTACAGAAGAAAACAAACCCCAGTCCAAGCCAGCACAGCCTCCAGCCCCACCCAGCTGAGAACACCCAAAAACAACAAAAAAAGAGAAGGAAAAAGAGAAGAAAATCTCCTCTCTTTCTGTCTCTGCAAACAAGCAAAGTCCTGGCATGCTGCAGCATGAAAAATGCCTCCTCTGAGTGGTACCTTTGACAGAACCAGCAGCTGGAGGGGTGAAGCCTGACTTGGGTGACCACTTTGGTGCTCTCCTCTGGCAGGATGAGCCTTTGCTGTACAGGTCGCTGAGGTGCACCTAGCAGAGCCCTGGGGTTGGACCTTGGAGCTTCCAGGGGCACCTGGAGCTATCCCCTGCACCCTCTGGGCCCTTGCTCTGCAGCTGCTGCTGTGGCACATGAGACCATTCGCCAGGGAATCAGGTTTTGGCTTTGAACTCCAGCAGGTGCTCAGGAGATGTGACCTGAGATGAGCTCCTCCTGCTCCACAGCCCTCATCCTCCAGCATACAGGTGGAGACCCCAAGGTCTGCCACAACCCCTGGGAGGCTGGCATCAGCCCTGCAGGTGGTAAGGCAGAGGATGCAGCCGTGGGCACGTTGCTCACCCGGAGCCTGGCATTGCTGTGATGTTGGTTGATGCTTTTCCCCTCCAGCAGGCAGCAGCTGCTTTTCTCTAGGTGGTGAGGTTTCCATGGTGCCACACAGTGGTTTTCTTGCAGTGCCAAGGCTGGGCACGATCCTCCATTGCTGTGTTCCTTCTATTAGCCAGCTGTGAATGCCAGGGCAGCACAGGCAGCTGTTGTGGGAATGGAGAGCAGAGAGGGGTTTGGTGTAACCGTGGTGAGCTTTGCACTGAGGTCTTCAGTGTCTTACAGCACCACCTGTGTGCCACCAGAGCTCTGCTGGAGCCCTGTGCCAGTGCCATGTGTGCTGTCCTGCAGCTAGCCCTGCAGGAAGGTCACTGTGCCCTGCTGGGGACCGGCAGTGAATCATCCCTGGGGCCTTGCTGGAGTCTCTGGAGTGCAGCAGAGCATGGCTGGGGGTTTTGGTGTGATTTGCTCCCTCAGCAGCAACCTGCATTTCCATCCTCTGCTGCCTCTGCCAGGTGCATGGTGGTGTTCAGCTCCATGGCCAAGGTCCCTCTGCACAGCTGCAGCTCCCAGCCAGTGATGCCCTGGAACAGAGCTCAGGAAGCAGCTTTCAGCAGGTGAGCAGCAAGTCAGGGGCAGGCTGCCTGCTTGTTGTTACCTGCACCTCTGCCCTGCTCCCAGCAAGACCCAGTTACCAGCACATCCAGAGAGAGAAATGTGAGCCCAAGGAGAGCTGAGCAGCTCTGCCAGCTGCTTGCAGGCACATTGAGGAGAGCTGAGGAGGAGAGTGGCTGAGGCAGTGCAGCTCCCTGGTGCCGTTTCACTTGGTCAGCCAAAGTCTCTGCTCCTGGAGTGCCTTTGGGCACTGGGACTGCACAGGGTGGCACAGGAAGCTGCAGGCATCTCCCAGCTGGCTAGGAGAGGCTGCAGTGGAAGAGATGCCAGCCTCAAGAACCCTGTGGAGCTCTGTGAGAGCCTCCAGGGCTTTCCCTAATGCCTGTTCTGCAACAAGACCAAGCTGAGGGTGTGGAGGCATTTTGACCACCCCAGGTGACCTTTCTTCTTTCCTCATGCTGCTTGCAAGCTGAGACCAGCCTGAGGCAGGCACCATCTGGCCTTGTACTGGAGGAGGGAACAGCTCCAGGTTAGCAGAGTGGGGATAAGCATCTTCCTCTCCCACGTCTTCCTCCTGCTGTGTGACCTTGGCATTGCTGAGTCCTGTCTGCACTTGGAGCATGGAATAAGGAAGCCTCCAGATGATCTGTGCCAGGGGCTGTGCAGCCAAAGCAAGAGCTGAAGTGAAGCATGGAGAGTTTTCCTCCCACCACATCCCAGCACCACTCCATGCCCTGAGTCCCTGCCCTGTGTCTGCAGCCCTGAGGTCATCTTCCATCTTCAGCCGCCCATCCCCCTCTGTTCATCTCCTTCCCGTCTCTTCACCTCTTAAAACTGCTGAATTGGCTTCAACAAACTGGTACCAGGAAGATAAAAGTCTCTCAGCCCCACACAGGCTCACCCTGATGGGTTTTAATTAACCTTTTCCCTGCAGCCCTGCTCTGTAATCCAGGAGAACTGCTGCAGGGCTTGGAGCCTGGCACTGCTCTTTGGCCAGGCAGAGCGAACCTGAGCAGCCTATCTCCTGCTTGGGCTTCCAGCTGGGAGCCATCTCCTCCTCCTCAGCCCTCTGAGGAGATAAACTGCCTCTGAACCAAGCATTTAGTAATTAGCAGAGCTGTTGTTGCCACTTTCTTTCCTCTGACAGGGAGCTCTCGTTGCAGATAAATCCCTTCCTGAAGGACCTGTGCATGGCCGTGGGGTGCACCCAGCCAAAGCCAACTCCTTCCAGCCTCCTCTGCTTTCAGTCTTGGCTTCCTCTTCTCTGCATCCAAGCACTGCTCTTGCTGGTCCGTGGAGCCAGGCTCTGAGGTCTGATGGACTGGTTCTGTCCAGGGAAGCAGCTGGTGAGAACACCAGCATGGTGTTCTGGGGGCAGTTTGGAGCCCTTCATTCCAAGAAGGACATTGAGGGGCTGGAGTGTGTCCAGAGAAGGGCAACAAAGCTGGCACAGGGTCTGGAGAACAGGATTGGAGAGGAGGAGCTGAGGGAGCTGGAGGTGTTCACTCTGGAGGAAAGGAGGCTGAGGGAAGACCTCCCTGAAAGGAGGCTGGAGCCAGGTGGGGTTTAGTCTCTTTTCCCAAAGAACAAGAGACAGGGCAAGAGGAAATGGCCTCGAGTTGCATCAGAGGAGATTTAAGGTGGCCACAAGGAACAGTTTCTTCCCCTTGAGGGTTGCCAAGTGCTGGCCCAGGTTGCCCAGGGCAGTGGTGAAGCCTCCATCCCTAGACAGGTGTCAAAGGCATGGAGATGTGGCGCTGGGTGCCATGGTGTGGCAGTGCCCTGGCAGTGCTGGCTTCAAGGTTGGACTTTGTGATCTGGAAGGTCTCTTCTAACCAAAACAGTTCCACTCCTCTCTGCTTCTCTGCTGTGTCCTCAGTGGTGAGGACATGAGCTGCAGCCTCCTGGTGAAGCAGGGCAGGTTCCCTGCCCGGGCAACCAAGCCTCACTCTCAGGCTCTGGCTGTGTTTGGGTTTTGTTTCTGCCTCAGTGGGCTTCAACCGGTGCCTGCTGCCCGGTGCCCAGCAGCAGGATGCAGCAGGCAGGCAGTGGGGCTTGGCATGGCTCTGGGTTGCTGGGTGCCAGCTGCCCTCCTCAGGAGCCTCTTTGTGCTTCTCATTTTCTTTCTCTGCTGTATTAATTTCAAGCAGATTTTGTCAGCTCTCCAGCAGGGAAACAACCTCAGCCTGCCACAAACCGCTGCTCACAGAGCCTGGTGCCAGGGGCTGGGGTCTCTCTGCTGCCAAGACCAAGAGCAAGGTGACCTGTCACAGGCAGGCTCTGTCCTGGCCTTCAGGAGGTGGCTCCTGGCTCCAGGTGGTGCTCCTGGTGCAGCCACAGCACCAAAAGCAAACTGGACCCTGTCAGAAAGTGCAGAGTCTCCAGAGAGCATCCAGCCAAAGGATGCCTCAGCAGGCTCTGGAGGTGTTAGGCTTGAACACAGCATCCTAGGATCAGAGCATCATAGGATCAGAGCATCCTAGGGTCAGAGCATCCTAGGGTCAGAGCATCCTAGGGTCAGAGCATCCTAGGATCAGAGCATCCTAGGATCAGAGCATCCTAGGGTCAGAGCATCCTAGGGTCAGAGCATCCTAGGATCAGAGCATCATGGGATCAGAGCATCATAGGATCAGAGCATCCTAGGATCAGAGCATCTTAGGATCAGAGAATCAACCAGGCTGGAAGAGAGCTCCAAGCTCAGCCAGTCCAACCTAGCACCCAGCCCTGGCCAAGCACCCAGACCATGGCACTAAGTGCCCCAGCCAGCCTTGGCTTCAACACCTCCATGGATGGCAACTCCACCACCTCCCTGGGTGGCACTGGGAGCGTGCAGGCTGAGCTGGGCGGCACTGGAAGGGTGCAGGCTGAGCTGGGTGGCACTGGGAGCGTGCAGGCAGTGCTGGGTGGCACTGGGAGCATGCAGGCTGTGCTGGGCGGCACTGGAAGGGTGCAGGCTGAGCTGGGTGGCACTGGGAGCGTGCAGGCAGTGCTGGGTGGCACTGGGAGCGTGCAGGCAGTGCTGGGTGGCACTGGAAGGGTGCAGGCTGAGCTGGGTGGCACTGGGAGCGTGCAGGCTGTGCTGGGTGGCACTGGGAGCATGCAGGCAGTGCTGGGTGGCACTGGGAGCGTGCAGGCTGTGCTGGGTGGCACTGGGAGCATGCAGGCAGTGCTGGGTGGCACTGGGAGCCTGCAGGCTGTGCTGGGTGGCACTGGGAGCGTGCAGGCAGTGCTGGGTGGCACTGGCAGCATGCAGGCTGTGGTGAGGTGAGGCTGTTCCTGCAGTGGGCTGTGAGGAGGGACTGGCTGCTGCCCCACAGCAAGGTGAGACAGAGCAGGGGGCCCCTGGGATGGGGACATCCAGAGATTGAGAGGGTGAAGAAGACAGAGGGGGAAGAGGAGACAGTGAGAGAGGAGATGTGCAGCTCCTGAGCCTGAGTTATGGGGTGGCAGGAAGAGCTTTGCTCGAGGCAGCACTTTCTTGGACACGGAGTCCTCAGTGGTGTCAGATTAGGGAGGCAGTGGAGCAGTCATTTAAATCCAGGCCAAGAATGCTTTATTACCCTCTGCAAAACCTTCCCAGAGCTCACTTCTCCTCTTCCTGAGCTGCCTGCAGCCAGCTCTGAGTATTCATAGCACATTCTGCCCACAGAGACGTTCATGGCACAAGGAGAAGGAGCAGGAAAGCAAAGCATGAAGCATGCCCTGGCTGCGTCCTGCTGGCAGGCTGTGCCCATTGGGAGGCACAGGATTCTTAGTGGACTGCAGTGCATAGGTGGACTGGGCACACTTCCACCATGCCAGGCAGGGGCATCACTTTGCTTCTGGCACTGGGCAGCTGTGGGAAGACTGGGGCCTTGTCCTTGTGCCATTGTGCTAAGGGCTTGAGGTGCCATCCTCCTTCCAGTGAGGGAGAGACCAAGGGAGTGCCATCCTCCTTCCAGTGAGAGAGAGACCAAGGGAGTGCCATCCTCCTTCCAGTGAGAGACCAAGGGAGTGCCATCCTCCTTCCAGTGAGAGACCAAGGGAGTGCCATCCTCCTTCCAGTGAGAGACCAAGGGAGTGCCATCCTCCTTCCAGTGAAAGACCAAGGGAGTGCCATCCTCCTTCCAGTGAAAGACCAAGGGAGTGCCATCCTTCTTCCAATGAGGAATGGACCAAGGGAGTGCCATCCTCCTTCCAGTGAGGAATGGACCACGGGAGTGCCATCCTCCTTCCAGTGAGGAATGGACCAAGGGAGTGCCACCCTCCTTCCAGTGAGGAATGGACCAAGGGAGTGCCATCCTCCTTCCAGTGAGGAATGGACCAAGGGAGTGCCATCCTCCTTCCAGTGAGGAATGGACCAAGGGAGTGCCATCCTCCTTCCAGTGAGGGAGGGATCTTGGGTGATCTCCTCTTGGAGATGTCATCCCTGAACACCCAGATTCAAGCTGTGGAGCTGCAGGCTAGGGGCACCACCAGGACTCTCCAGCACCCACATTGTGCCAAGCCCTCGCAGGGGGAAATGCTTTGGTTGCTCTGACAGCTTCATGCCACAGCAATATTTTTCCTCCCTGAGCAAAGCTGGTTTGGATTTGAGTTGCTCTTGGGAGAGCATCACTCTAAGCTTAAGTTTCACCTCAAAAATATACTCTTTAAGAATGAAAGCTCTTAGGGGAGGAGGGGAGAGGGACAGGAAGAGCATCCCCAGACCTTCTTAAACACCCAAGGGAGGGATCCTTGCCCTGAGTGAGCCAGGTCCTGGCACTACATTTCCTGGTGGCTGTATGAAGGTGGCAGCTACAGTGTGGAGCTCTGAGGAAGGAGCCTTGTGTGGCTTATCAGAGCAGGACCCCAGAAGCCAAGACTCTGGGTTCTTGGGCATGGGAGGGCAGAGAGTCCAGAGGACCACTTTTATGGGCTCTGACTCTGAGGCTGTGCAGCAGTGAGAGGCCTTCTAGTGGAAAGTGTCCTGAGAAAGCCACATGCTGGGGTTGCCATGGCTCTGCCACCTTTGGCTCCACACTTCTGCCCTGGCCCTGCTGCTGGCTGCATTTAGTGGCAACAGTTCTGGAGCCCCCAACACAAGAAGGACATGGAACTGTTGGAGCCAGTCCACAGGAGGTCCACAAAGGTGCTCAGAGGGCTGCAGCAGCTCTGCTCTGAGCACAGGCTGAGAGAGTTGGGACTCTGCAGCCTGGAGAAGAGAAGGCTTTGAGGACACCTTGAGAGTGACCTTCTAGCATCTGAAGGGAGCTACAGGAAGGCTGGGGAGGGACTATTGATAAGGCCTTGTCATGACAGGACAAGGGGGAATGGGTTTGACCTGGCAGAGGGGAGATTGAAACTGGATGTTAGGAAAGGGTTCTTTGCAGTGAGGGTGGGGAGACACTGGCACAGGTTGAGGGTGGTGAGACACTGGCACAGGCTGAGGATGGTGAGACACTGGCACAGGTTGAGGGTGGTGAGATACTGGCACAGGTTGAGGGTGGTGAGACACTGGCACAGGCTGAGGGTGGTGAGATACTGGCACAGGCTGAGGGTGGTGAGATACTGGCACAGGTTGAGGGTGGTGAGACACTGGCACAGGCTGAGGGTGGTGAGATACTGGCACAGGCTGAGGGTGGTGAGATACTGGCACAGGTTGAGGATGGTGAGATACTGGCACAGGTTGAGGATGGTGAGATACTGGCATAGGTTGCCCAGGGAGGTTGTGGAGCACAGAATCACCCAATGTGATCATTGAAGGCTGTGATCTTTGATCACATTGGGTGCTTCTGTGCTCCACAGCCTCCCTGGAGGTGTTCAGGACCAGATTGGATGAAGCCTTGAGCAACCTCTTCTAGAGGGAGCTGTCCCTGCCTATTTGGGGCGGGGGGGAGGAGGAGGTATTGGAACTGGCTGAGCTTTGAGCTCCCTTCCAACCTAAACCATTCTATGATGCTACAAAACTGAAGCCCTGGTTCCAGCCAGAGCTGCTCTGCTCCTTTGCCTGTGGGTTTTGGTGCCCTTTGCCTCTGCAGCGTGAGCTCAGCCGCAGGCAGGTGAGGAGGCAGCAGGAGAGCAGCAGGAGCTGGATGATGCTGCGGGCAGGGAGCCTGCTCTGGGCCAGGCTGCTGCAGGTTTTGGCGCTGCTGGCTTGCAAAGACACAGTCCAGGGCAACACCCTGCTGTGATTCATTGAGGAAATGTTTCTTTATCTCATTAGCAACAGTCATTGATGAAAAGGTGCTGGTTCAGTGCTCAGCTTGGCTCCCTGCACCCTGCTGCGGGGCTGACCCACACGCCCATGCCAGCGGCGGAGAGCTGTGCCAGCCGAGCAGCTCCTCACGACCCGCAGCCAGGCCACGGAAGAGCTCAGGGATCCAAAGCTGCCGAAGCTTTCTCTCCCTGGCAGAGGAATTTCTGCCTGCCTGGCTTTGTGCTCTCAGCAGGAATGTCAGCAGCTTCCCTCAGCCTCTCAGAGGTCTGTGGCCCTTTCCAGTCTGCGAGGCTGATGTGAGCTGGTTTCTCCACCAGAGATATGTGATCCTGTTTGAAAGGTTGATGTGATCTCTTTCCCCTCACTCCTCCAGAGATCTGTGATGCAGTCTGCAAGGCTGATGTGGTCTGGTTCCCCTACTAGAGATCTATGATGCAGTCTGCAAGGCTGATGTGGTCTGGTCCCCCACTAGAGATCTGTGATGCAGTCTGCAAGGCTGATGTGGTCTGGTTCCCCACTAGGATCTGTGATGCAGTCTGCAAGGCTGATGTGGTCTGGTTCCCCTACTAGAGATCTGTGATGCAGTCTGCAAGGCTGATGTGGTCTGGTTCCCCACTAGGATCTGTGATGCAGTCTGCAAGGCTGATGTGGTCTGGTCCCCCACTAGAGATCTGTGATGCAGTCTGCAAGGCTGATGTGGTCTGGTTCCCCACTAGAGATCTGTGATGCAGTCTGCAAGGCTGATGTGGTCTGGTTCCCCCACTAGAGATCTGTGATGCAGCCTACAAGGCTGATGTGGTCTGGTTCCCCTACTAGAGATCTATGATGCAGTCTGCAAGGCTGATGTGGTCTGGTCCCCCACTAGAGATCTGTGATGCAGTCTGCAAGGCTGATGTGGTCTGGTTCCCCACTAGGATCTGTGATGCAGTCTGCAAGGCTGATGTGGTCTGGTCCCCCACTAGAGATCTGTGATGCAGTCTGCAAGGCTGATGTGGTCTGGTCCCCCACTAGGATCTGTGATGCAGTCTGCAAGGCTGATGTGGTCTGGTTCCCCTACTAGAGATCTGTGATGCAGTCTGCAAGGCTGATGTGGTCTGGTCCCCCACTAGAGATCTGTGATGCAGTCTGCAAGGCTGATGTGGTCTGGTTCCCCCACTAGAGATCTGTGATGCAGTCTGCAAGGCTGATGTGGTCTGGTCCCCCACTAGGATCTGTGATGCAGTCTGCAAGGCTGATGTGGTCTGGTTCCCCCACCCCACCAGGGATCTCTCTTGAATTGAGGAGCCCAGAACTGGACACAGCACTCCAGGGGTGGCCTGAGCAGTGCTGAGCACAGGGGCACAAGAACCTCCCTTGTCCTGCTGGCCACACTGCTCCTGAGCCAGCCCAGGATGCCATTGGCTCTGCTGCCCACCTGGGCACACTGCTGTGTGATCTGTGATCCAGTCTGACAGGCTGATGTGATCTGGTTCCCCCACCCCACCAGAGAGCTGTGATCCAGTCTGACAGGCTGATGTGATCTGGCTCCCCAGCCCCACCAGAGAGCTGTGATCCAGTCTGACAGGCTGATGTGATCTGGCTCCCCAACCCCACCAGAGAGCTGTGATCCAGTCTGACAGGCTGATGTGATCTGGTTCCCCCACCTCACCAGAGAGCTGTGATCCAGTCTGACAGGCTGATGTGATCTGGCTCCCCAGCCCCACCAGGGATCTGTGTCTGTGCCTGTGCAGTGGCAGCGCAGGGAGGGCAGCAGTCAAGGACAGAGCAGCCCTGGCCGCCAGCCTCTATCCCTCTTTTCCTAACGACAGGCATCTGGAGGAGTCCTCTGCCCCTGGAATGCTGAAATTGCCTCTGACAGCTCCTGATACACATCTCAGTTAGCACCATGTCCTCAACTTCTCCTCACTTCTGGAAGTGATTCCCAGCTCTTGAAGGCCCTTTAAGGTCTGCGGAGCAGGAGTGAAACTCCCTTTCCATAACACGCTGCAGGCTCCCTCCCTGCTCTTGGAGCTTGGATAGCACCAGAGGATTTTGTACCAAGAGCTCATGGGCTGGTTCCTGTTTCAGCTCTTGCAAGATCACTCAGCACTTGGCAGGAGACTCCTCTGGCTCGGAGAGTGCCTTTTGTTCAGGGACCTGCAGTTCCACCAGCTGAGCTGGGGATGCACAGTTCCCCTGGCCAGGCGTGCTCCTTGTTGCAGCAATTCTGCCTCCCTTCTCCTGGCCTTGCTCTTCTCGTGGAGCTGGGGAGCAGAGCTAGAACCACAGAAGTGCAGGCTGGGGAGGAGACCTTTGATGTCCTCTCATCCAACCACTCACCTGAGCTCCCAGTCCCACCCCTGCTGCTGTGCCACCACCACTGCACCACTTCCACTCCCCCTGCAGTGAGATCAGGCTGTTCAGCACCCCAGGCAAGCTCACCTGGCATTGGTATCTCTCTGGGCAGTGTCCCATCACCCTTCCACCTACTCTAAACCTCCTTTCCTGCAGCTTGAAACCATTTCCCCTTGCCCTGTCCCAAGGGTAAAAAGGTCTGTCCCCATCTTTCCTACAGAACCCAACTGAAAGGTTGCAATGAGGCCTCCACAACCTCTTTTACCCTTCTCTTACTCCTCTCTCTCCTTCCTCTCTCTTATGAAGCTCTCCAGTGCTCTCTCAGCACCACAGCATCTTCTAAACCCCTCCAGGGCTAGTGACTCCACAACCTCCATGGGCAGCCTGCTCCATGTGACACAGGGACTGTCCCAGCATGGTTTGGGCACACAGAGTAAGGAAGTGTAAGATGCTAACTGAGCCAAAGTCCTGGAGAGAATCATGGAATCACTCAGGGTTGGAAGGGACCACAAGGAGCAGCCACTTCCAACCCTCCTGCCATGCCCAGGGACACCTCACACTAGATCAGGCTGTCCACAGCCTCATCCAGCCTGGCCTTAAACACCTCCAGGCATGAGGCTTCCACCACCTCCCTGGGCAACCCATTCCAGCCTCTCACCACCCTCATGCTGAAGAACTTCCTCCTAACACCCAGTCTGAATCTCCTCATTTCTAGCTTGGTTCCATTCCCCCCACTCCTATCACTTCCTGACAGCCTAAAAAGTCAGGGGTGTCCTGAAAGGACAGGGAGTGAGCCCTGTGTGGTGAGGAGGATGAAGGCTGCTTTGTGCTGAGGGCCAGGCAAGATGCTTTGAGGATTATTTTGCTGCTTGCATGCTCGTCCTTGGAGTCTCTTCCAGAACCACCGTGCAGTGGCAAACCTGCACCCTCTGCTTTCCTCCCTCCAGCCTGCAGTCAGCCAGCAGAGGGTGAACGCTGCTGACCTCCCAACCCCCTACGGCCACTGAGCTTTTGTCCTCCTTTTCCTCTGCAGATATTGACGAGTGCCAGGTCCACAACGGGGGCTGCCAGCACAGATGTGTCAACAGCCTGGGCTCTTACCACTGCGAGTGCAGGGCAGGCTTCCGCCTGCACGCCGACGGCAGGACCTGCATCGGTGAGCACAGCCTCCAGCTCCTCCTGCTCCTGCCTGCAGGCGGCTGGCACGGCACAGAAACCCTGCACAGGCTGGCTCAGCCCAGCAGGGCATGCAAGGTGGCAGCTGCTACCGATGCTACTGCTGCTGCTGCTGCCATTGCTGCTGCTGCTGCCACTGCTGCTACTGCTGCTGCTGCTGCCGCTGCTGCTACTGCTGCTACTGCCGCTGCTGCTGCTGCCACTGCTGCTACTGCTGCTGCTACTGCTGCCACTGCTGCTGCTGCTGCTGCCACTGCTGCTACTGCCGCTGCTGCTGCTGCCACTGCTGCTACTGCTGCTGTTGCCACTGCTGCTACTGCTGCTGCTGCTGCCACTGCTGCTGCTGCTGCTGCTACTGCTACTGCTGCTGTTGCCACTGCTGCTACTGCTGCTGCTGCCGCCACTGCTGCTGCCACCACTGCTGCTGCCACTGCTGCTGCTGCCACCACTGCTTCTACTGCTGCTGCTGCCACCACTGCTTCTACTGCTGCTGCTGTCACTGCTGCTGCTGCCACTGCTGCCACCACTGCTGCTACTGCTGCTGCTACTACTGCTGCTGCTACTGCTACCACTGCTGCTACTGCTGCTGCTGCTGCTACCACTGCTGCTACTGCTGCTGCTGTTGCTGTTGCTGCTGTTGCTGCTGTTGCTGCTGTTGCTGCTGTTGCTGCTGCTGCTGCTGTTGCTGCTGCTGTTGCTGCTGCTGCTGCTACTGCTTCTGCTGCTGCTGGGGAAATGCTTGGCACAGAGCAGAGAAGCTCAGCAGCAGCCATTCCCTGCTTATCCTGGGGCTTGAGTCCCATCACTTACCTATCACCTCTGGCAGAGCCACCACACTGGGTGAGAAGATCAGATAGAGCAGGAGGCTCCAGGGGGAGCTTCTGGTGGTCTCCTAGGGACTCCTCCTGGTGGCCTTTCAGTGGGAGCTCCTGGTGGCCTTCCAGAAAGACCTTCTGGTGGTCTTTCAGTGGGACCTCCTGGTGGCCTTCCAGGGACACTTCTTGGTGGCCTTCCAGTGGGAGCTCCTCTTGGCCTTCTAGGGACACCTTTTGGTGGCCTTTCAGAGAGACCTTATGGTGGCCTTCCAGGGATATCTCCTGGTAGCCTTGCAGGGACACCTCCTGGTGGTCTTCCAGTAGACCTCCTGGTGGCCTTCCAGTACTTATAAGAGCTGATAAGAAAGCTGGGGACAGACTTCTGAGCAGGGCCTGTTGTGTGTTCCTTGCTTCTTGGGATGCTGTACTCCTCTCTGAGTCTCTACCTGAGGGGTGGTTGTGGCCAGGAGGAGTTTGCTCTCTTCTCTCAGGTGGCCAGCACCAGAACAAGAGGACACAGCCTCAAGCTACACCAGGGGAGATTTAGGCTGGAGGTGAGGAGAAAGTTCTTCCCTGGGAGAGTCATTGGACACTGGAATGGGCTGCCCGGGGAGGTGGTGGAGTCGCCGTCCCTGGAGCTGTTCAAGGCAGGACTGGACGTGGCACTTGGTGCCATGGTCTGGCCTTGAGCTCTGTGGTAAAGGGTTGGACTTGATGATCTGTGAGGTCTCTTCCAACCTTGGTGATACTGTGATACTGTGATATTGTGACCTCTGAGTTCATCCAGCCCAACCTAGCACCCAGCCCTGTCCAACCAGACCATGGTCACAGAATCATAGGAACAAGAAGGTTGGAAGAGACCTCCAAGCTCATCCAGCCCAACCTAGCACCAGCCCTGTCCAATCAACCAGACCATGGCACTAAGTGCCCCAGCCAGGCTTGCCTTCAACACCTCCAGGGATGGTGACTCCACCACCTTCCTGGTCATGAAGGTCTCTTCTGTGATCCTGTGACCTGTGCCCATAACCACCTCTAAAGCCCCTTCCCTGGCTTCTGATCATGCCAGCCCTTGGATGGTGGTGTCCAGGCATCAACACCCAGATGCCAGCTTTGCCTTTCAGCTCATTCCTGGGCCAAGCTGCTGGAAATGTTGTTTGATTGCCTTACTCAGACTAGAAGCTTGGAGACACTGAGGTGGAGCTTGGAATCTGCCTGCCAGCATCTGCTGCTGGTTTTGCTAAGCCACTTCTCCCTCCCAGCCTCATTTGACACATTTTTTTCCAGGGCTTTTGTGGGGTTTTGGGTTTGTTTTTTTTTTTTTTTTTTTTGAGGGATATTTTCATGCAAGTGGAAAAAATTCCTGGCCCTTGGTTTTACAAAGGCTGTTTGCTGCTTGTTCTCAGGATGTGGGCACGTTCCAGAGCCTGCTAAAAACGGCTGCACGAGCCTGTGTGCTCCAGCTGGGAATGGGGATGGGAGCAGGAAAAGGCCACCTGAGGAAGTGGTACCCACCACAGCCAGGGCAGCACAAACTGCAGAGCCCCTCACTGTGTGCTGATGCCCTGAGAAGCTTGGTGAGAGGTGGGCATGAGGTGCAGCTACCCTGAGCGCCCAGGAGGGTTTGGGAGCTCTCCAGAGGAGACTCCACAGCTTCTCTGGGCAGGCTGCTCCAGGGCTTCAGCACCCTCACAGCAAAGAAGTTTCTCCAGGACTAAAGAGACCTGGAGCCAGAGAGACTCAGCCACCCACTCCCTCTGCTCCAGAGCTGTCTGCCCCTAGCTCAGAGGAGGTCACTGCTGAAGAGCAGGGCCAGGGCTGGGGGGTTGATTTGCAGGACAGAGCTGGGCCAGGGCTGGGAGTTGATTTGCAGGACAGAGCTGGGCCAGGGCTGGGAGTTGATTTGCAGGACAGAGCTGGGTCAGGCTTGAAGCAGGCTTTGGGAAGCCCTTGGGAAGCTGCTGGCAGCTCCAGCAAGCTGCAGAGCTGGCCAGGAGGCACCCTGGAGGCAGAGGAGGACAATTGTCAAGAAGCTTCTAGCTAAGGTCTGGAAAACCACAGAGGGAATTCTTGAGATGTTTTCTGCTCCCCACAAAGGCTTCAGTGGAAGCAGCACTGTCTGGGATGGGATGCTCCAGAATTCCCTGTGGAGCCTGGTGGACACTAACCCTGGCAGGGCAGGAGTGGATGAAGAGCTCTGCTCCTGGGGGTGGACTTGGGGTGATTGGTGCTTTCCAGCCTCTGGCTGAACTCTTTGTCCAAGCTCACAGTGGTAGGTCAAGACCTGTTTTATTCCTGAGGGCATCAAGGGGGGGTTGGAAAAGCATAACTGTGCTGCTGCTGTCTTCTGGAGCAGAGGAGGCTCCCAGGGGTCCTTCTTGTGGCCTTGCAGCATCTGAAGGGGGCTACAAAAAAGCTGGGGAGGGACTTTTGAGACTGTCAGGGAGTGCCAGGACTTGGGGGATGGAGCAAAGGTGGAGGTGGGGAGAGTGAGGCTGGAGGTGAGGAGGAAGTTGTTGAGCAGGAGAGTGGTGAGAGGCTGGAATGGGTTGCCCAGGGAGGGGGTTGAGGCCCCACGGCTGGAGGTGTTTGAGGCCAGGCTGGCTGAGGCTGTGTGCAGCCTGCTCTAGGGTAGGGTGTCCCTGGGCATGGCAGGGGGCTGGAACTGGCTGCTCCTTGTGGTCCTTTCCAACCCTGCCTGATTCTATGATTCTGATAGCTTCACACCCTTGGGAGGTGTGGGCACCTCTGTGGTGGGTGCTGCAGGTGGTAAAGCAAGGCACAGAATGCAGCAGGACTTGTCAGGAGCTCCTTAGGCACCTTCAGAAGCAGCTCCCTAGGGGTGGTGGTGCAGCTCTGTGCCACCAGCTGGTTGGCACCTGTGGTCTGTGAGGCTGGGAGAAGCATTTTGCCTTTGAAAGGGATTTTCCCCATGGGTGTTGGGACTGCTCCCACTGCTGCTGCAGCTTGGTCGTGCAGGAGTCATGGAATCCCAGAATGGGTTGGAAGGGACCTTAAAGCTCATCCAGTTCCAACCTGCTGCCATGGGCAGGAGCACCTCCTGCCAGCCCAGGCTGCTCGAATCCTTACCCAAGCCTGCTCTTGGGCACTTCCAGGGATGATTCTTCTGTTGTGGCTCTGCTGGGCACAGGGAGCCAGCCAGAGATGGATTTAACAGAGAAAGGAGGGAGGGGAGCAGCAGGCAGCCCTGCTGACAGGGAAGCAGAGCTAAAGGAGGCATTGAACGTCCTGAAATCACCTCCCCCTTTATCAGAACCACATGGGCAGGACCCTGACATCCTCAGGTCCTGCTCCAGCGCCTCGGCAGAGGGCTGGAATGCAGCCCGCGGCAGAGCACTCGCTCTGAGCCAGTGGCTTGGGCTGCTCTGCAGAGCAGAGCTGGGCTGTGCTGACACACACCAGCTTGCTGCAATTGGGCTGAGGTCGGAACACATCAGCTGAGGATTACAGCACGGAGCCCTCCTGCTGTTAGGAGCCCTCCAGACGGAGCCAGCTTGAGCGCAGCAGCGAGCAGAGGGGCTCTGTGTGGGCTGGAGCTGTGTGCAGGGAGGGTTAATCCTCTGCGTGTGCTGCCAGGGGCTTGCATCTGCACACGTAGTGCAGGCAGCCTGCGGGGCTCTGCAGGGCCTGGCTGCTCCCTGGCCACTGCCACTGGCCCCAGCTGCTCCTCGCTGGGATGTGCCACGAGGCACTGCCAGGCTCTGCTCTGGCTGCAGCTGCTTATGGCTTCTCTAAGGGGTAGGCAGAGCAGGCTGAAGGCAGAGCTCGTTGCTCCCTACAGCTCCCTGGAAGGAGGTTGGAGTGAGGCTGATGTTGGTCTCTTTTCCCAATGATAGGATGAGAGGAAGTGGCCTGAAATTGTGCCAGGAGAGGGTTAGGTTGGAGATCAGGAACCATTTCTGCCCTGCAGGGGTGGTCAGGCAGTGGCACAGGCTGCCCAGGGAGGTGGTGGAGTGGCTGTGGCTGGAGGTGTTGCAGCCAAGCCTGGCTGGGGCACTTAGTGCCATGGTCTGGTTGGTTGGGCAGGGCTGGGTGCTAGGCTGGACTGGATGAGCTTGGAGCTCTCTTCCAGCCTGCCTGATTCTATGATTCTATGTGATGGAGTCCCCATCCCTGGAGGTGTTCAAACAATGAGCTGAGGTGCTTCAGGACCTGGCAGTTGGGTTACACTTGGACTTGGTGACCTTAAAGGCCTTTTCCAACTTTAGTGATGCTGTGATTCTGCTGGAAAATGACTTGGATTTGAGGGAAGGGGAAAATGAATGGGAGAGAGGAGAAACTGGAGTGGAGGAACCTGGGTCAGGCCAAGCTGTGGTGTGGTGGTCACACTCCAGGCTCACCTGGGAGCTCAACATGTGCACATCTTTTCCCACTGGAATGGGCTGCCCAGGGAGGTGGTGGAGGCACCATCCCTGGAGGTCTTCAAGAAGAGACTGGATGAGGCACTTGGTGCCATGGTCTGGTTGACTGGCTGGGGCTGGGTGCTAGGTTGGACTGGATGAGCTTGGAGGTCTCTTCCAACCTGGTTGATTCTATGATTCTATGATCTTCAGCACTTCCAGGGTGGCCTCTGCCCACAGAGCTTTGGGGCAGCCAGAGAGGGATGCCAAAGGAGTGAATGCAATGATGTGAATCTGCTAAGGGTCCCCAGGCTGGGTGAGGAGCTCTGCATGGCAAGGCACAGGGTGGCTGCTGAGTCCAGCTCTTCTCAGCTCACAAAGCTCCTGGGTTAGGCTGCTCCTACATGGCCCTGCTCAGTTTTTGGCTCCCCAGTTGAAGAGGGACAGGGATCTGCTGGAGAGGGTTCAGTGGAGAGCTATGAGGATGATGAGGGGACTGGAGCACTGCCTGATAGGGAAAGGCTGAGGGCCCTGGGGCTGCTTAGTCTGGACAGGAGAAGACTGAGAGGGGATTGAATCAATGTCTATAAATCTCTGAGGGCTGAGGGTCAGGAGGGGGGGACAGGCTCTTCTCACTGCTCCCTGGGATTAGCACAAGCAGCAATGGATGGGAGCTGCAGCACAGGAGGTTCCAGCTCAGCACAAGGGAGAACTTCTTTCCTGCATGGGTCACAGAGCCCTGGCACAGGCTGCCCAGAGAGGTTGTGGAGAGGTTGTGGAGTCTCCTTCTTTAGAGCCTTTCAAGGCCTGTCTGGATGTGTTCCTGTGTGACCTGAGCTAGATTGGATGGTCCTGCTCTGGCAGGGGAGGTTGGACTGGATGATCTCTTTGTGTCCCTTCCAACCCCTGACATCCTGTGAGCCTGTGATCCTGTGAGCCTAAGATCCTCTGATCCTGTGAGCCTTCTCCTCCCCTGCCACAAGCACTGCTAAGTCCTCCCCATCCCTTTTAGCCACCTCCTGGGCACCAGAGGCTCAGGATCTGGCTGCTCCTATCCTGCAGCAGCCCTGTGCTCCCTTCAGACAGAGGGATGGAGGTGAGGTCTCCTCTGGCAGACACCAAAACATCATCTGTGGAAAATCTGTCTGAGCTGTAATTGCAACAAGCTGCCTGATGTGCAGGGTGACACCAGCCCTGGCAGCCTGCTCACAGAAAAGCATCTGGGGATGGAAATATTTTTAGAGTGGTTCTGTAAACAGCCAAGACAAAAAGCTCAGCAACCCCCAAAGCAGAGCAGCAATCAAAGCAAGGCCAGCAGAGAGGGCTCCTGGCTGTTACCCTGCCAGAAGCCAGCTGAGGAGACCCAGAACTCGAAGGGCTTTGCTTTGATGGAAACCCCCAAACCATTTCAGCCTTTCATTGTTTTGTCTGATCATTCCTGGGGCTTAGCACTGAGTTAGTTCCTCTCTTAGCCACCCTTTGGTGCTGCCTGAGCCAGGCAGAGTTCCGTGGGTGGCTCTGCCTGATGCCACCAGACACGGCTGCTTTGCCCATCACCCCACAGGTGTGCCAGCAGTGCTGTGTGGCTGATGAGCACCCCACAGCCAGTGATGCCACCACCTCTTCCCTGTGCAGAAGGCTCCTGGCAGGGAAGGAATTCTGGTTGCCCACTCCCCATAGTGGTCTGGAATGTCCCCACGCTGGCTGGGACAGCACTGAGCGCAGGCACAGCACAGGGAGGCTCCAGTGGGGTTAGTGCTCTGGAGGAGAGGGTTTGCTAGCAAAGAAGCAGCACCAGGAAAGCACAGGAGGAGAGAAAAAGCTCTGCAAGGCCTCTGTGCTCTCACTGCTTCACCTTTCACATTCTCTAAGTGGCCTGCAGACAGCGTGGGGCAAGCTCCAGGGAAGCAGTTCTGGCACCAGGTTGTCCTGGACCACCTTCCACCAAGGAGAACTTGCTGGAACAGGGATGTGTGTCCCAGCAGCTGCTCTCCATACCCTACCTGAGCTGCTGCTGGTGGCCAAGAGCTGCCATAGCCCACGTGCTGAGTGCCAGCAGCTTCCTCTGCTGTTGAGGAGCAGCTCTTGCCCTTGCAAAGCCTCCATCACTGCATGGGCACTGCGTGGGCACTGCAGGGCCTGGGGTGGGTGCCTCAGCACCCAGTTCTGTGCCACCCAGAGAGATATGTTGAGTGTGGAGGGGAGAGAAGAACCTGAACTGAGTCACCTGGAAGAGGCTGAGGAGAGACCTTTCTGGCTCTCTACAGCTCCCTGAAAGGAGGCTGAAGCCAGGTGGGGCTCAGTTTCTTCTCCCAAGTAACAAGAGATGGGATAAGGGGAAACAGCCTCAGGTTGTCCCAGGGGAGGGTTTGGGTTGGAAGTGACCTCAAAGATCATCCAGTTCCAACCCCCTGCCATAGGCAGGGACACCTCCCACTAGAACAGGTCACTCAAGACCTCATCCAGCCTGGCCTTGAACACCTCCAGGGTGGTTGTGGAGCACAGAATCACTGAATGTAATCTTCGATCACATTGGATGCTTCTGTGCTCCACAACCTCCCTGGGCAACCTGTGCCAGTGTCTCACCACCCTCACTCCAAAGAACCCTTTCCTAACAGTGGACATGAGGAACAATTTCTGCCCCTTGAGGGTTGTCCAGGCCTGGCCCAGGCTGCCCAAGGCATTGATGGAGTCACCATACCTGGAGGGGTTTCAAAGCTGTGGAGCTGTGGCGGTGCTGGGGCAGTGCTGGGTTCATAGCTGGGCTGAATGGTCTCTAAGGTCTCTTCCAGCCCAACCCATTCTGTGATTTGATGAGTTTGGGTTTTCCTACTCTGAAAACATCTTTCAGCAGCATAGGTGTGTGTGGGGGGGGGGAGCTGGCCAGAGTGCACGTTCAGAGCAGTGAGAGCACACTGGGAGGCTGCCCAGCCATAGGAGGCTTGGTAGAACCTAGCCCAGGACTTTTCCCACATGAAGGAATGCTCTGGCAGGCAGGCAGGCAGCACAGCTTCACTTCTCTTGTGACCCTCCCCCTTCCTCAACCAGCACATTATTCATGGCTGGTTTGGAGTATTTGTTACTGAAGACTTCACCAGAGCAGAATATTTTTAGCTGACCACCCACCCATCTGCTGCAGCCTGAGCTCTGCAGCCCTGACCCAGACCTCTGCAGGAACGTGGAGCATTTCTGCCTTGGATTCCAGAGGGGAGAAAGGAAACAATGGCAGCACAGGGGACAGACAGGGAGAGCCCCAGCACCAGCCTTGGCCATGGCAGCAAAAGCTCTGACCCTACTGGGTCACTTCCATTCCCTTAAATGGTGTGCAGTTAATTAGAGGCTTGTGATGGGATGTTGGGCTTGGAAAGTTTTAAATGAGAGCTCAGGGAATGGTTTAGGTTGGAAAAAACCTTTAAGATCAAGTCCAACCATCAGCTTAGCACAGCCAAGTCTGCCACTAAACTTTGTCCCTAAGACATGTTTTGGATCCCTGCTGGAGCAGCGACTCCAGCACCTCCTAGGATCATAGAATCAGGCAGGGTTGGAAGGGACCACAAGGAGCAGCCAGTTCCAACCCCCTGCCATGCCCAGGAACACCCTACCCTAGAGCAGGCTGCACACAGCCTCAGCCAGCCTGGCCTCAAACACCTCCAGCCATGGGGCCTCTACCACCTCCCTGGGCAACCCATTCCAGCCTCTCACCACTCTCCTGCTCAACAACTTCCTCCTCACTTCCAGCCTCACTCTCCTCACCTCCACCTCTGCTCCATTCCCCCCACTCCTGCCACTCCCTCACAGCCTCAAAAGTCCCTCCCCAGCTTTTTTGTAGCCCCCTTCAGGTCCTGGCAGGCCACAAGAAGGTCCCCTGGGAGCCTCCTCTGCTCCAGCCTGCACAGCCCCAACTCTTTCAGTCTGTGCTCACAGCAGAGCTGCTGCAGCCTCTCAGCATCCTCCTGGCCCTGCTCTGGACACACTCCAGCATCTCCACAGCCCTCTTGTCCCAGGGGCTCCAGAGCTGGATGCAGGACTCCAGGTGGGGTCTCAGCACAGCAGAGCAGAGGGGCAGAATCACCTCCCTGGCCCTGCTGGCCACACTTCTGCTGCTGCAGCCCAGGCTCTGCTTGGCTTTCTGGGCTGCAATTGCACACTGCTGACTCCTGTGGAGCTTCTCATCAAGCAGCACCCCCAAGTCCCTCTCCTCAGGGCTGCTTTCCAGCCTGGCACTGCCCAGCCTGGATTGGTGCTTGGCATTGCCTCCACCCAGCTGCAGGACCTTGCCCTTGGTCTTGTTGAACCTCCTGAGATTGGCTTGTGCCCACCTCTGCAGCCTGTGTAGCTCCCTCTGGATGGATCCTGCCCTCCAGCCTGGCTGCTGCACCACACAGCTTGGTGTCATCAGCAGATTTGCTGAGGCTGTACTCAGTGCCTCTGTCCATGGCACCCACAGAGATGTTGAGCAAGACTGTCCCAGGACTGATCCCTGAGGGACTCTGCTTGTCACTGGCCTGCACTTGGCCATGGAGCCATTGGCAGCCACTCTTTGGGTGCAGCCATCAGGCCACTTCTTTGTCCATCCAGTGCCCCACCCCTCAAACCCATGTGTCACCAGCTTGGAGACCAGGATGTGGTGTGGGACAGTGCCAAAGGCCTTGCTCAGGGCCAGGTAGATGCCATCAGTTGCTTGCCCCTCAGCTATCCGTGTTGTGACCTGTCCATAGAAGGCCACCAGGTTTGTCAGGCAGGATTTGTCCTTGGTGCAGCCACGCTGCTTGTACCCACTCACCTCTCCACTGCTGGGCCAGCCTGGGCCAGCCCTTGATACCCCTTTTTGGTGGAGGCATTTTTCCTGGTGTTCAACCTGCACCTCCCCTGCTTCCACCTCAGCTCCAGGGAGCTGCTTCCCTTGCTTGCACTGGAGCAGGATCCTACCCTTGCCCTTGTCGAGCTCCGTGAGGTTGCCCTTCCCCCAGCTGTGCAGGTGGCACCGTTTGCTGATGTGTGCCCTGTCCCCTTGCCTCCTAGCCGTGAACTCCTGTGCCCTGCACAACGGCGGCTGCCAGCAGGACTGCGTGCAGCTGGCCCCGGCGCAGCACCGCTGCCAGTGCCGAGCAGGCTACCAGCTGCAGGAGGATGGCAAACGCTGCACCCGTGAGTCCCTCCAGCACCTGGGGGGGTGGGGGGGGCACACCTGGACAGGCAGAGCTGCTGCTTGGGCTGTCCTCAGGGCAGCTGGGGTGGGTGGGGAGCAGGGCACACAGCCTGGCAGGCTCAGAGGTCCATAGAATGGGTTGGGTTGGAAGGGACTTTGAAGATCCTCCTGTTCCAACTCGCTGCCGTCGGCAGGGACAGCTCCCACTGGAGCAGGCTGGGCAGGAGCTGGGGGCAGTGCTGCAGGTGAGGTCTGAGCAGAGCAGAGCAGAGCAGAGGGGCAGAATCCCCTCCCTGTGCTGCTGCTCTCCCTGCTCCAGATGCAGCCAGCGCACAGCTGCCTGCTGGGCTGCCAGCGACCAGTGCTGGCTCCTGGGGGCTTTGTCACCAACTGACACCCTCAAGTCCTTCTCCTGCAGGATGCTTTTAGCCACTCCTCACCCAGCCTGGATCTGTTCTTGGGATTGCCCCGACCAAGCTGCAGGAACCTTGCACTTGGCCTTGAGGTTGACTTGGGAGCCTGTCCCCAGCCTGTCCCAGACCTCAGACTGGAGGTTCCCCCTCCAGTACAATCCCTGCATGGTGGTGTTGGCCTGGCCACGTCCTGCAGCTCCCTCTGAAAGGCCAGGAAAAGCTGAAGGAGTGTGGCCAAGACAAACGGAGCTGTCTGAAGGCACAGGCTGCTGAGAAAGGGAAGGAGCAGCAGCCTGTCGCAGCGGGATGGGACCTTCTCCCCTGCCTGCAGACAGCTCCCTGGCTGACCTGCTGCAGCTGCGGGAGGGGGAGAGGCTGAAGGGGCTGGAGGGCAGAAGTTCAGGCTCCTCATTCAGAGCAGCTGGTATTCAGCAAGCAGCAGCAGGCGGAGGAGGGAGGTCATTAGCTGTGAAGTTGATAAGGTAGAACCGGGACAGTGAGAAGACAGCAGTGGGCAGGGCTCTGTGCAGGTGCTGCAGCAGGGCAGGGGTCTGCCAGCATCGTGGTAGCAGCACTCGAGGCAGATTTGCCTGGCGTTTGCTCCTTGTTTTCCACAGAGGGAGGTCCCCAAGGCAAGCCTCTGCAGGAGAGGTTTGCCTCAGGTCAGCAGCTGCCCTCTGCAGCCCTTCAGCCCCTGCAAATCCTCCTGCTGGAGTGGAGCAGGAGGCAGACTGGTGGGCAGCAGCCCCTCAGCCCCTGCAAATCCTCCTGCTGGGGTGGAGCAGGAGGCAGACTGGTGGGCAGCAGCCCCTCAGCCCCTGCAAATCCTCCTGCTGGGGTGGAGCAGGAGGCAGACTGGTGGGCAGCAGCCCCTCACCCCATGCAGATCCTCCTGCTGGGGTGGAGCAGGAGGCAGACTGGTGGGCAGCAGCCCCTCAGCCCATGCAGATCCTCCTGCTGGAGTGGAGCAGGAGGCAGACTGGTGGGCAGCAGCCCCTCACCCCATGCAGATCCTCCTGCTGGAGTGGAGCAGGAGGCAGACTGGTGGGCAGCAGCCCCTCACCCCATGCAGATCCTCCTGTTGGGGTGGAGAAGGAGGCAGACCGGTGGGCAGCAGCCCCTCAGCCCCTGCAAATCCTCCTGCTGGGGTGGAGCAGGAGGCAGACTGGTGGGCAGCAGCCCCTCACCCCATGCAGATCCTCCTGCTGGGGTGGAGCAGGAGGCAGACTGGTGGGCAGCAGCCCCTCACCCCATGCAGATCCTCCTGTTGGGGTGGAGAAGGAGGCAGACCGGTGGGCAGCAGCCCCTCACCGACCGCAGCCTCCCTTGCTGGGCACAGCTGCTTGATGCTCTGCTCTCCTGTAAGCCTGACGCCAGGATTAGCATCAAACGAGCCTGCTGCTGCTCTGCCCTGCAGTGAGGAACCCCTGCACGGAGAGGAACGGGGGCTGCATGCAGCTCTGCCACAACCAGCGAGGGTCAGCGCGCTGCCAGTGCCACCCCGGCTACCGCCTGGCACCCGACGGCAAGAGCTGCGAAGGTAAGACCCTGCCAGCAGAGCCTGGGGGGCTGAAGCAGTGCTCAGCCCTGGCGACCCTCAGCAGTGCTCAGCCCTGGTAACCCTCAGCAGCTGAGTCGAGCAGTGGTGCACAAACCTCCTGGAGGCTCTGCTGGTGTCTGTGCCAGAGCCCTGCTGGAGCTGTCTTGGAGCAGCGCTGGGAGCTTCCTGTGACCTCCTTCCCTAGGAAGCTTTGCAGTGATCTGAACTCCTCACTCTGCTTCTTTGTTGGTCTGGACCAACAGCATTCAGAACCCAGTGGAAAACTGGGGGGTGGTTAAAGCTGTCCTGCTGGGAGCATGTCTGTGCCTGCCTGCTGTGCTTACTGCCTGCTCCTCTCCTGCAGATGTGGACGAGTGCCTGGCTGGGCAGGCCCTGTGTGCCCATCAGTGTCTCAACACCCATGGCTCCTTCAAGTGCACCTGCAACCCCGGCTATGAGCTGGGGGCAGATGGCAAGCAGTGCTACCGTGAGTACTGCCTGCAGAACCCCCCCTCAGTGGGCAAGTGGGCACAGGGGGTGGGGCTGGCTGTGCCAGGCAAGTGTCTGTGCACAATCACCTGGGAACTGGGGGGGTGAAGCTGGTCCTGTTCCATACCTTTATTGATGATCTGGACCAGGGAATTGAGTCCAGCATCAGTAAGGTTGCAGATCACACCAAGCTAGGAGCAGATGTGGAGCCGTTGGAGGGTAGCAGAGCCCTGCAGAGGGACCTGGCCAGGCTGGATGGGTGGGCAGAGGCCAAGGGGATGAGACTGAACAAGGCCAAGTGCAGGGTTCTATACTTTGGCCACAACAACCCCAAGCAGCACTACAGGCTGGGGCCAGAGTGGCTGAGAGCAGGCAGGCAGAGAGGGCCCTGGGGTTGCTGGTAGAGAGCAGCTGAAGATGAGGCAGCAGTGCCCAGGTGGCCAAGAGAGCCAATGGCATCCTGGGCTGGCTCAGGAGCAGTGTGGGCAGCAGGACAAGGGAGGTTCTTGTGCCCCTGTGCTCAGCACTGCTCAGGCCACCCCTGGAGTGCTGTGTCCAGTTCTGGGCTCCTCAGTTCAAGAGAGATGTTGAGGTGCTGGAAGGTGTTGAGAGAAGGGCAGCAAGGCTGGGGAGGGGCCTGGAGCACAGCCCTGTGAGGAGAGGCTGAGGGAGCTGGGGGTGTGCAGCCTGCAGCAGAGGAGGCTCAGGTCAGAGCTCATTGCTGCCTGCAGCTGCCTGCAGGGAGGCTGTAGCCAGGTGGGGTTGGGCTCTGCTGCCAGGCAGCCAGGGACAGAAGAAGGAGACACAGCCTCAAGCTGTGCCAGGGGAGGTTCAGGCTGGATGTTGTTAGGAAGTTGTTGTCAGAGTGATTGGCATTGGAATGGGCTGCCCAGGGAGGTGGTGGAGTTGCCATGGCTGGAGGTGTTGAAGCCAAGGCTGGCTGGGGCACTTAGTGCCATGGTCTGGTTGGTTGGGCAGGGCTGGGTGCTAGGTTGGGCTGGCTGAGCTTGGAGCTCTCTTCCAGCCTGCCTGATTCTGTGATTTCACAGGCAGGTTTGGGGCTGTTTACTCTCCCACCAGAGTTACAAATATGTCTGATCTTTCAAGTTACCACCAAGCTGCTTTTGCTGGTGTAGGCAATGTCTTTGGAGCCTTTTGGCTGCAAAGAGGCCAAATTCTTGCTCCTGGGGGCTGTGCTGGGTGAGTTCAGTCAGCTGCAGATGTGTGACTGGAGGAGGAATTGAGCTAGAGAAGTGATCACCTCTGCTCCCATCAAGAACTCAACGTGGTTGTGCAAGAAGGAGCCAAACTGTCTACACATCTTTAGCCAACACACCCCCATGGGCAGCCTAGAGTGGCTGTCTCCACTGGCAGCCCCCCTAGAGACAGCTCTGGGGCTGTCCCAGTGCTGGGCACTGGTGTTGCTGGGAGCTGTAGTGCTCTACCCATGCAGCTACTGCAGCTCTCACTGGGAGCCTCTCAGGGCTGTGAGCATCACAGGCTCACAGGATGTCAGGGGTTGGAAGGGACCCAAAGAGATCAGCCAGTCCAAACCCCACCTGCCAGAGCAGGACCACCCAATCTAGCTCAGGGCACACAGGAACACATCCAGACAGGCCTTGAAAGGCTCCAGAGGAGACTCCACAACCTCTCTGGGCAGCCTGTGCCAGGGCTCTGGGACCCTTACAGCAAAGAAGTTCCTCCTTGTGCTGAGCTGGAACCTCCTGTGCTGCAGCTGCCATCCACTGCTCTTTGTCCTATCCCAGGGAGCAGTGAGCAGAGCCTGTCCCCCCCTCCTGACCCCCAGCCCTCAGGTAGTTATAGACATTGATTCAATCCCCTCTCAGTCTTCTCTTCTCCAGCCTAAGCAGCCCCAGGTCCCTCAGCCTCTCCTCACCAGGCAGTGCTCCAATGCCCTCATCATCCTCGTAGCTCTCTGCTGGACTGTCTCCAGCAGATCCTTGTCCTTCTTCAACTGAGGAGCCCAAAACTGAAGGCAGTTCTCAAGATGACAGAGTAGGGGAGGAAGAGAACCTCCCTGGATCTGCTGGACACACTCTTCTTTATGCACCCCAGGATCCCATTGGCCTTGTTGGCCACCAGGGCACACTGCTGTGCCATGCTTAACTTCTTATCCCCCAGCACTCCCAGGTCCCTCAGGCTTTTCAGACCAGAAATGGGTCTTGAAAGGCATGAGACAGCAGTGTGAGGACCTGGACTGCTGATGCTCATTAGGAGCCTGAGCACCTGCATGTCTGCCTCCCCAGGAAAGCCTGCAACAGCCACCCTGAGCTCAGCTCCAGGGGCCACTGCACAATTCCCTGCAGCTGGTGGGCTGAGGCTGCTTGCCAGCCAGCTAGGCTGGCAGAGGGCTGCATTGAGAAGCCTTAGCTGCCTCCTCACATAGCAGGGAAGATGACCCTTTGTGGCTTCAGCAAACTGGCCCAGAGGGGACAAAAAAGCTTGGGTTTATTGCTGCTCAGATCTCCAGGTAAGCATCTGGTAAGGGATGGGACCTGGAGGGTCAGTTTTGACAGCAGGGACAGCAGAAGCACAACCCCCATCGTGTTCTGGTGTGGCCTCTCCAGCTGTGGCTCACTGACCACTCTGTAGAACTCAGTCACCTTCGTGGCTGGAAAGTCTCTCCCTGCTCCTTCCAGCACCTTCTGTGCTAGTTCTTGTGTCAGTGAGGGAGAGAAAGGGGCCACACTCACGTTGTGACATCTAGAAGGCAGCTGGGCCATGGTGGAAGGCTGTGATGGCATGCACAGATCCCTGGGGAAGCAGCAGGCTCCTCTTCTTTCATCCTCCTCGGGCCTGAACATGCCAAAAACAAAGCCTCAGAACTGTTCTTCTAGGCAGAATCCCTTTCCCTGAGGTTCATGAACGAGCCCAAGCCCCATGGTACAAGTGCCTCTCAGTTTAAGGAAGCCTACTGGAGCAGCCTGCAGTTTACAGGAGCCTTGCCAAGCTCAGAGGATGTGTGGCTGCTCTTGAGGCTTGCCCCTACCCTGTCGACATGGCAGCCAGGAACGTTCCTAGCTGTAGGCATCTGCATGTGTCCCTGCTCAGCTGCTGCTCCCAGTGCTGGCTGGCATCAGCACAGCTCTGTGCTCACACAGCCTGAGCCAACTCTGGGTTGGCAGCACACACTGCAGCTCGTCAGGAATGGCAGCAGCTCTGTCTGCAGCCTGCTTCAGCTCAGACACTGTCCAGAGCCTGCTCCACGAGTGTGTCCCCAGGAGGCTACGTGGGATGGGTTTATTTTTGCACACCACTTTCCCAGCCCAGCAGTGGCCTGTGGCAGGCTGTTCCCATCCCTTTCCCTGCTGCAGAGCACTCCTCTCCTCCTCCTCAGCAGGGCTGTGCACACACAAGCACCCAGCCAAGGAGCTCAGCTGGAAGCTGTGCAGATACCTGCTCCAGCTTGGTGCAGCAGCAGTGAGTTCTTGATGGGAGCAGAGGTCATCACTTCTCTAGCTCAGTTCCTCCTCCAGTCACACATTTGAGGCTGACTGAACTCACCCTGCCCCCCTGTGCCTCTTGCAGGGATCGAGATGGAGATTGTCAACAGCTGCGAGGCCAACAACGGGGGCTGTGCCCACGCCTGCCACCACACCAGCTCTGGCCCCGTCTGCACCTGCAACTTCGGCTATCGGCTGGAGGAGGACCAGAAGACCTGCACTGGTAAGGGGACAGGTCCCACTGCCTGCTGTCACAAGCACCTCAAGTGATGAGGAGGGTCCCATCGTTAGCTGCTCCCTGTGCAGGTTCTGTCAGGCCAGCAGGGCTGGGAAGAGGTGGCACAGGGAGAGGTGGCACTGCCACAGGGCTTTCAGGGACATGGTGGAGACCCCTGCCCTGCACACATTCAAGGTCGAATTTCATGTGACCCTGAGCAACCTGATCCAGTTGGAGGTGTCCCTGATGACTGCAGGGGGGGTTGGACTAGAAGACCTTCAAAGGTCTCTTCCAACCTCCTGCATTCTGATTCTGTGAGGGCATCCTCAGACCTCCACTCAAGACCCACACAGAAGCTGTGGACTTCAGAGCCAGGCAGTTTTTCCCTGCTGAAACTGGTCTAAGGCAGCCTTGGCAGAGACTCATCTCATACTTCTGAGCCTATGTCTAGAGGGGATGGTGCTCCAAGGGTACCAGCCTGGCTGGCAGCTCACAGGAAGCAGCAGTGATGAGTGAATGAGTGATGTGGAACAGTCACTGGCTGCAAGCCAAGCTCAGATCAGCCCCATCCTGTTCCACAAAGTATGTGCTAATGGAGAAGCAAGGGTGAGATCCACCTCCAGCTCTGGAGATGCCCTAGAGGTTGGGCACGCACTTTAGTCTGCATCACTGAGCCCCTTGAGGGACAAAACCCAGTCAGGAACCCTCTGTGGTGCCCACTGAGCAAGCCCTCGCTGCGTCAGCACAAGGGAGCAGCAGGAGCTGTCCTCATACATCACAACACAGCAGCAAAGCACCGGCACCAGGTGCCCTCCAGAGGTCTCTTCCAACCCCTGCCAGGCAGTGATGCTCCCTGGGCTGAGTGGCACACTGCCAGGCTGAGCTGCTGGCTGCAAGCTGCCTCGTTCCAGGAGCAGCAGCAGCTGGCAGGCAGCTCAGACCTCACTGGAGCAATGGGAACCAGCTCCAGCATCCCTGCAGAGCTGCACCTGAAGGCATTCCTCCAAACCCACCTGCCTGGGCAAGCTGCTCTGGCAAAGGGCTTGGACTGGCTCTCCAGAGGTCCTTCCCAACTGCTGCCATTCTGCCACTGTCACAGCCCTTTGGTTTCTGTGCAGACATCAACGAGTGTGCCAGCGGCGCTCACTGCTGCCAGCAGGACTGCTACAACTACCCTGGAGGCTACGAGTGTGCCTGCCAGGCTGGCTACAGGCTCAGCACGGATGGCTGTGGCTGTGAGGGTGAGCACCAACATCCCCCTGGGCACTGCTGCTGCTGGCCCCAGCCTGGCAGCACAGCGAGAGGTGCTCGTCTCCAGAAGTAGCTGCCTCAGGTTGTGCCAAGAGGGGTTCAGGTTGGCCATGAGGAGCACTTTCTGCACCGTGAGGGTTGTTCTCAAGCATTGGCACAGGCTGCCTGGAGAGGTGGTGCAGTCACTGTGCCCAGAGGGATTTCAAAGCATGGATGTGGTGGTGGTGGTGGCTTAGCAGCAGTGGTGGGATTGGGAGCTGAATGCTTTGGTTTGATGAGCTCCAAGGTGAAGTTTTCTCCTCTCCAGGAGTTCTTCTTACTACCAAAGCTCTCTGGCAGCCTTTCCCAGGTGGAACCCTAAGCTGACCCACCTATTTCTGCACCCTTGGTGGCAGAGGGGAGCTGACACCCAGCACCCAGGGCTCCCTGTGGCACTTGGGTATTCCCTGATGCTTCAGTTAGGCTTCATGCAGCTAACAGATGTGATGCCAGCAGCCAGCTTGCTGACCTGTGGCCCCCATCCTGTGGGGGGGACCTGCTGCCCCCTTGTCTTCCAGATGTGGATGAGTGCTCCTCAAACAACGGGGGGTGTGAGCACACCTGCCAGAACCAGCAGGGCTCCTTCCAGTGCAGCTGTGACATTGGCTACAGGCTGGATGAGGACCGCAGGAGCTGCCTCTGTGAGTGTGCTGCTGGGTGGTGAAGAGCTCTGGCCAGAGAAACAGGACAAAGCTGATGGGGTGAGGGGAGCTGAGCATGCTGAGAAGCCAGAGCTGCTGGCAAGGTTAGGATCAAAACCTCTCCCATGGAGCAGGAAGGCTCTCAGCTGGCCTGGGCTCATCCTAGCCAAAAAAAAAAACCAACCCAAAACAACCAGCAAAAATGTTGGAGGTGCCACTCTGGAGGTGAGTGGTGCAAACCCTGCCACATCAGCTGCTCCCTTTCCTGCCAGGGGGGTTCTGTCCTGCTGCTCACCTGCCAGAGGTCTCCTCTCTTCTCCCATGCCGACTCCATCATCCCACAGCAGAGTCCTCTCCCTGCAGGTGTTCCAAGCCAGCCTGGATGGGGCCTTGAGCAGCCTGGGCTTGAGTGGGAGGTGTCCCTGCTTAGGGTGAGGGAGTTGGGTTGGAAGGCACCTTAAAGATCATCCAGTTCCAACCCATTCCATGCTTCCATGGCTGCTTCCCTAGCCCTGGAGGACACCGTGGAGGCCCTGGATGGCCGTCGCCCTGTCACCCTCCCCATCCCTCATGTGGCCATCCTTCGAGATGAGCTGACCCAGCTCTTCAACGACGACTATGAGGAAGAGGAGGAAGAGGTGGAAGCAAGAGGAGAGCACACCCTGTCAGAGAAGTTTGGTGGGCACCTTGCAGCACTGGTAAAAGGCATTGTTGGGTGCTTGGAGGGCTTCAGAGTTGTGGTTGCCTGTCGGGTCCCTTCCCTGCGCACGCAGAGCCCACTCAGGTCACCAAACCCCCCCGGGGTGCTGAGCAGCCTTGGGGAAGGCTTTTCACCTGCAGCTCCTCTCCTTGCAGTCTGCCTGGAGAACACCTTTGGTCCTGACTGCAGCCTGACCTGCGAGGACTGCCAGAACGGGGCCCGGTGCAGCACAGAGGGCAGCGGCTGCGAGTGCCCCGCGGGCTGGACTGGCATCCTCTGCAACCACAGTGAGTCTGGCTGCAGGGCACGGGGCCAGCAGGCTCTTCCCAGCCCTGTGCCAGGGCTGAGCCATCTGAAGGAGCCTCACCTCTCTCCCTGTCTCACCCCAGCCTGCCCAGATGGCACCTTTGGGAGGAACTGCAGCCAGAGCTGCCGCTGCCAGAACGGTGGCACCTGTGACCCTGCCACCGGTGCCTGCCGCTGCCCGCCCGGGGTGGCTGGCGAGCTCTGCCAAGATGGTAAGGCCATGGCTCTCCACCCCTGCCTGGTGTGGCAGTGATGGGGATCCTTTCCTTCTCACCACAGCCCTGGGACCTGGTAGGGTGCAGGAGGTTGGAGTGAGGGGGGTTGAGGTTTTCTCCTCCCAAGGGACAAGTGACAGGACAGGAGGAGACAGACTCAAGTTGTGCCAGGGGAGGTTTGGGTTGGACATGAGGAACAATTTCTTCCCTTAAAGGGTTGTCAAGGCCTGGCCCAAGCTGTCCACAGCAGTGTCAGAGCCTGCATCTTGGCTGGGGGGGGGGTGAGTTCAAAGCTATGGAGGTGTGGTGCTGAGGGCCATGGGGTGCCCTGACAGTGCTGGGCTCATATTTAGACTCCATGCTCTGAAAGAGTTAAAGTCTAGGGGACAGAACCTAAAACCACAGCAAGAGTGAGACAATGAGAGCTGGAGAGCAAGGGCTGGGACAGCTGGGAGTGATTACTGCAGGAGACCCAAGCAGAATGTAAATGGATACAGGAGATGCCCTGAGCTTTGCATGGTGGTGGGGGGAGGGGATGGGTGAGGGGTGGAGAGGAAAAAAACCCCAGGAAGGTAGGATTAAAGTAAACCAAGAAGAAGTGATCTGTTGTGCCAGGGTGGCATTTCCTCTGCCCCTGTCACAGGGCACGTACTGCCCGGGCAGATGCTGCCCATCTGCCTGCCACATGCTTCCAAGCATGGAGCTCTTCAGCACAGCACAGAAGGAGCAAACATTTCATTCCCTCACCAGTACTAGGGAGTGCCCCCGGGGGTTGCTTTCTCCTGTGTGACAAAAGTGGCTTCTCAGAGCCCTGCAGGGCAGAGTTGTAGCAGGAGCAGTGCCACCAGTTCAAGAGCTGGGGGAGGTGCCCTGGTGGCACCTGGTAAGGCTGGAGGTGGCAGCAAGTGTGGCACTGTGCAAGGCCAGGAGTGCTGCAGCAATCCCATCTTGGTGTCACCTTAGTGAGTAGAGACTCAGCACATCCCTGCCCAGCAGCCCCTTGCTGAGGGTCACCTCCCTTGGCTGGTGCCCTCCAGCCTGCACTCTTCACAGCTCTCCTGTGCTCTGCCACGGGAGATAAAGCCACAGGCTGGAACTGGCTGCTCCTACCCAAAACCTCTCCTTGTTTCTAGGGTGCCCTAAAGGATTTTATGGGAAGCAATGCAGGAAAAAATGCAACTGTGCCAACCGGGGTCGGTGCCATCGGATCTATGGAGCCTGCCTGTGTGACCCTGGCTTGTACGGACGCTACTGCCACCTGGGTACAGCTCTCCTCACCTCCTCCACCTACAGGGAGGGACTAGGATGAGGGGGAGTGGATTGAAACTGGAGATGAGGAAGAAATTGCTGCCAGTGAGGGTGGTGAGACACTGGCACAGGTTGCCCAGGGAGGTTGTGGAGCACAGAATCACCCAATGTGATCGAAGATCACATTGGGTGATTCTGTGCTCCACAACCTCCCTGCAGGTGCCCAAGGCCAGGTTGGATGAGACCTCCAGCAACCTGAGGCTGGGAGGGAGAGGTCTTGAAGGTCCCTTCCAGCCCAACCTCACTCTCTGCAGATCTGTGACTTTCAGCCCCTTCCTTTCTCGCTGCCATCCTGGGAAGGGCCAAACCATCTCTGAACCTTGCCCTGTGCTGCTGGCAGGTCTCTCCCTAACCAGCTCTTTCCCTCTCCTCCAGCCTGCCCCAAGTGGGCCTTCGGTGCTGGGTGCTCTGAGGAGTGCCAGTGTGAACAGGACAACACCCAGGAGTGTGACAAGAGGGATGGCTCCTGCCACTGCAAGCCAGGCTACCACGGCCAGCGCTGCCAGACCCGTGAGTGCCAACCGCTGCCAGCTGCAGCCTCCTCCCTACCCCTAACTCCTTCTCCTGGAGAAGATCTCAGCTCCCTTCCCACTCTCTTCAGAGTGTCTGAGCTCCTGCTTAGGTCAGATGTTGAGGTGATGGAAGGTGTCCAGAGAAGGGCAACAAAGCTGGTGAAGGACCTGGAGCACAGCCCTGTGAGGAGAGGCTGAGGGAGCTGGGGGGGTGCAGCCTGCAGCAGAGGAGGCTCAGGGCAGAGCTCATTGCTGTCTGCAACTGCCTGAAGGGAGGCTGTAGCCAGGTGGGGTTGGGCTCTGCT
This sequence comes from Pogoniulus pusillus, assembly GCF_015220805.1. Lineage (NCBI taxonomy): Eukaryota > Metazoa > Chordata > Aves > Piciformes > Lybiidae > Pogoniulus > Pogoniulus pusillus. The sequence goes on from NC_087299.1 coordinate 5,108,185, forward strand.
GCCAGGCAGCCAGGGACAGAAGAAGGGGACACAGTCTCAAGCTGTGCCAGGGCAGGTTCAGGCTGGACGTTAGGAGGAAGTTGTTGTCAGAGAGAGTGATTGGCATTGGAATGGGCTGCCCAGGGAGGTGGTGGAGTCTGTGTGCCTGGAGGTGTTGAAGCAAAGCCTGGCTGAGGCACTTAGTGCCATGGTCTGGTTGACTGGCTAGGGCTGGGTGCTAGGTTGGACTGGATGATCTTGGAGCTCTCTTCCAACCTGCTTGATTCTGTGATTCTACAGTCAGCCACAGAACCTGCCTGTGTGTGCAGGTGGAGCTCACCCAGCCTCCTGTACCCAGCGGTGCCACCGCTGTGCCCTGGGGCTGCCACCTGTCACAGGCTCAGCTGGGTGATGCCAGATGTTCTTTCTCTTTTGCTGTGGTTGTCACCAGGCTGTGCCCCTGGGTACTATGGGGATGGCTGCCAGCAGAGGTGTAGCTGCTCTGCAGAGGTGCCCTGCGACCATGTCACCGGAGAGTGCCTGAAGGAATGCCCCCCAGGCTACCAGGGGCAGAACTGCGACCAAGGTAAGGTGAAGCCCTGCCCTGGGCTCCTGACTCCTCACACACACAGACCTCTGCCATACAGAACAACCTGAGAGCACCTCCAGGACTCCTGTGCTCTCTCAGACCCCCAAGCTCTGAGCTGATCTAATGAGTGAAAGCTGAACTGGCTCTGAAGGACACAAGAGCTGCTCTTGGAGGTCTCTGAATCCCTGCAGGTAGGGAAGCAGGAACTCTGCTGCAGGATGAGTCTCAGGAAAGGAGAGCAAGGCCTCACTTTGTCCCATCACTTGGGCATCTCTGCTCTGTAGATGAAGGTGGTGCTCTCTGGTTATCTTCTCCAGCCCTTGGATGTCTCCTGACTTCCAGGCACTCAGTCCCCAGCAGAACAGGATCCCATTTTCTGCTCTGTTCTCTGCTCCACCTTGGAACTCAGCTTGGCCCTGGAATGGAAAGGGAACTGTTGGCTGTGATCCACATCAGGGTACAAACTGCTTTCTGCTCTTCACAGGAGGGGCCAGGTGGCAGCATGGCATGGAACTGCCCAGCTCTGTGTGTGCAGTGTGACACCAGGCTCTTGGGCTGCCCCTCCTGGAGGGTCCTGGGTGGGGGTAGGGCTGGCAGAGGGCTTGGCTTTCTTCTAGCAAAGGTGGCTTGAGTGCAGCTAAAGGCAGTGAGTCACTGGCACGAGGTGATGAGTCCAAGACACGAGCACAGTCCTTGGGAAGGGAGAACTTTCACCAGCCTGGGAGCTGAGAAGCCAACCTCCCCCTCTGCTGAGGCTGCCTCCTCCTGAGTCACTTTTCAGCTGGTTGGAACCAACAGCAAAGGCACAGATTTGAACTCCTGGAAGTCCCCACTTGGGGACAGGCTGCATGAGAAGCCTCCTGGTGTGCAGCAGCTGAGTTTGGGTCCAAGCATCCCCAGACTTTCTGCACTCCCTGAAGCAGCCCCAAGCATCCCACCCCCAGCCAGCCCAGAACTGCAGCTCTCACCCACACGAAGCTCCCAGCACATCACCTCCTTGCCTAACACCATGGCTGCTGGGAGCAAGCTGGTCTGGGGGCCAGCAGAAGAGCTGCAGATGGTCACAAGAAGTTCTGAAGCAAGCCTGTCCTTGCTCCCAGGTGCTCAGAAGAGTGCTGGGAGCAGCTTCTGCACGGCTTGTGCCCCTGGCAGGGCTTCTGGTGGCTCTGGAGCTCCCCCCTCCATCCTGGGCCACTGCTGTCCCCAGAGCCCCATGGGTTGGGTGCTTGGGTCGGGGTATTTTTAAAGAGCCTAAGAAAGGAGCTTGAGCCTGGAGGGGGAGTGACAGGAAATAACACAAATATTTGCATAGAAATAGTAGGCTCTTGGCTGCTGTCCGGGCTGGAAATGATTAAAGGGTGAAGACAAACATCTGCCATCAATTAGCAGAGAGGAGGAACAACAAAACCTCCACTGTGTGCCTGAAATCCCCACTCTGCTCTGCTTCTCCTCAGCGCTGGGCTTTGGGGGGCTGCCCAAACCCTGGAGTCAGTGACCAAAGCGTGGCCCTCAGCACCACAGCTCCATGGCTTTGAAACCCTTCCAGGCATGGGGAATCCACCACCACCCTGGGCAGCCTGGGACCGACTTCGAGAACGCTTTGGGGGCAGAAATTGTTCCTCGTGTCCAACCTACACCTGCCCTGGGGCAACCTGAGGCCATTTCCTTTTGCCCTGTCACTTGTTACCTGGGAGAAGAGACCAACTCCCTCCCCCCTGGCTCCAACCTCCTCTCAGGGGGTTGTAAGGTGCCAAAAGGTCTCCCCTCAGCCTCCTTTTCCCCAGGATAACCACCCCAGGTCCCTTAGCTGCTCCTCGCCAGCCCTGTCCTGAAGGGCTGCTCAGAGTGGCTGTGGGGATGGGATGAGAGCAGTGGAGCAGGGCAGAGTTAGGTTGGGCATCAGGAGGGCATCCTGCACAGTGAGGGTGATGAGACACTGGCACAGGCTGCCCTGGGGTGGTGTCTCTGCAGGCATTCCAGGTGAGACTCGCTGTGTCCCTGGGCAGCCTGCCCTAGTTGGAGGTGTCCCTGCTGCCTGCAGGGGGCTTGGGCGAGATGCCCCTTGCGGGGTCCCTTCCAGCCCCATGCAATCTGTGGCTGTGAGCTGGCAGCTCTCTCTTTGCTCTTTTGGTGCAGAGTGCCCACGGGGGACGTTTGGAGCAGGCTGCCAGGAGCCCTGCCTGTGTGGTGGAGCCTCCTGCGACCCCATCAGCGGGCACTGCCACTGCCCACCCGGCTGGACGGGACACGACTGCGGCCAAGGTGAGCAGGCAGCAGCAGCCCCCGGGCTGAGGTGGGGAGGGAGGTGTGGAGCTGGCCCTGTTCAGCCAGCAGCCAGCCCTTGGCTTCTCAGCTGCAGCTCAGGGCAGGGCTGGTGCTGCCTGGTGCTGTGCCGGCAGCCCTGAAGAGCCTGTGCCAACAGCATCGCTTCCTAGTGAGGAGGCCTTGCAGGTGCCCAGGAGCAGATGCAAAGCCACAACGGACATGGCAGTGCTGGAGTGAGCCCAGCAGAGCCCTCAGCAGGCTCCAAGGCTCTTTACCAAGCACTCCAGCAGGCATTGTCCTTCCTGCTGGCCACTCGTTGCCAAACCCCCAGCCCCTGTTGTGCTACAGCCATGGCAAGGAGAGGACAGGGACCCCACGGCCACGCACTGGAAGATTGCTGTTCCCCTCATGTCCTCTCTCTTTGCCCACCCTCCAGCTTGCCCTGATGGTCGCTGGGGCCTGGGCTGCCAGGAGATCTGCCCTGACTGCCTGAACAACGGCAGCTGTGACCCTGCCACGGGAGCTTGCCGCTGCCCCCCCGGCTACACTGGGCGCCGCTGCCAGGAGGGTGAGTGCTGCCCAAGGGGCATCAAGCCTGCAGGGGCCCTGGCTGCCTGCAGCTGGGAGGGGGCTCCTTGGCTTGAGCTGGGGCACCTGCTCTAGCCAGAAGGGCATCCAGCTCCAGAGCAGGCAGCTCAGGGCACGTCTCTCTTGCCCCAAGCATTGCAGCATGGGCTGGGTTCTGCCCTTTGAGCCCCTCTGGCCCTGTCTGCACAGAGGTAACCTCTGCAGCACAGGAGGGGAGGTAGAACCCTGAGCCCCTTACCCACCTCAGAGCTGAGTGCCCACCCTGGGCCAAGGAGCACTGGTGGCTCTGCAGAGGGGGATGCTGTGGTGTCTACTGGGGGTGGGGGAGGCAGTCCCTGCTGTGGGGGCAGAATGCCCCCCTGCAGCCTGTCCCTCTGTGTGTTGGCAGTGTGTCCAGCAGGCTGGTTTGGGCCAGACTGCCAGCTGAGCTGCCACTGTGGGAACGAGGGGCACTGCCATCCTGTGACGGGGACCTGCAGCTGTGCACCAGGCTGGACGGGACACAACTGCCAGAGAGGTACCTGGTGGGCATCACCCACAGCTCCCAGGGCACACTGCCCTCTGCACAGCTGCACTGCTCTCTGCTTCATTGCCACCTCCGTGCCATGCTTCTGCCCAGAAGGGCTCTCTCTGAGGTGCTTTAGCTTTCTCCACTCTACCCTGCCAGTGCCATGGGTGCCATCACATCAGCTCTTTGCTGGTGTAGTGCCCCTGTGCCCTGGCTGGGCTGAGGACCTCCAGCCATGTTTATCCTCCTGCCCGAGGGAGCAGTTGGAATCTGTGACCATAGCAGCCTGAGGAATCCTGGAACTCCAGAGTGGTTGGGAGGAACCTTTGGAGCTCATCCAGTGCAGCCCCTCAGGATCCCAATGTCCAGGCGGGGCTGGAAGCTCTCCAGAGGAGCAGACTCCAGAGCCTCTCCGGGCAGCCTGCCCCAGGGACTCAGCGGTGCCATGCCCACACCTCTGCTCGCTGGGCACGCTGGGCATGAGGAGCGGGCACCGTTAAGGGTCCCTGGTCTGTGTCTCTCAGCCTGTGATGCAGGTCGCTGGGGTCCGGACTGCGCTCACCGCTGCAACTGCAGCAACAGCGACGGCAGCTGCAGCGCCGAGACCGGGCAGTGCCTCTGCGACGCCGGCTACACGGGCAGCCGCTGCCAGCACAGTGAGTGCCGCCCTGCCTGCCTGCCTGCCTGCCCAGGCTGCCCTGCCAGCCCTGCCTATCCTGCCTGCCTGCCCAGGCTGCCCTGCCAGCCCTGCCTATCCTGCCTGCCTGCCCAGGCTGCCCTGCCAGCCCTGCCTATCCTGCCTGCCTGCCCAGGCTGCCCTGCCAGCCCTGCCTATCCTGCCTGCCTGCCCAGGCTGCCCTGCCAGCCCTGCCTATCCTGCCTGCCCGCCCAGGCTGCCCTGCCAGCCCTGCCTATCCTGCCTGTCTGCCCAGGCTGCCCTGCCAGCCCTGCCTATCCTGTCTGCCTGCCCAGGCTGCCCTGCCAGCCCTGGATACCTGCCTGTCTGCCCAGGCTGCCCTGCCAGCCCTGCCTATCCTGCCTGCCCGCCCAGGCTGCCCAGGCTGCCCTGCCTATCCTGCCTGCCTGCCTGCCCAGGCTGCCCAGGCTGCCCTGCCTATCCTGCCTGCCTGCCTGCCCAGGCTGCCCTGCCAGCCCTGCCTATCCTGCCTGCCTGCCCAGGCTGCCCTGCCTATCCTGCCTGTCTGCCCAGGCTGCCCTGCCAGCCCTGGATACCTGCCTGTCTGCCCAGGCTGCCCTGCCAGCCCTGCCTATCCTACCTGCCCAGGCTGCCCTGCCAGCCCTGCCTATCCTGCCAGCCCTGCCTGCCCTACCTACCCGCTAGCCCTGCCTGCCCTGCCTGCCTCTCAGCCCTGGATATCCTACCTGCCCAGGCTGCCCTGCTAGCCCTGCCTGACCTGCTTTCCTCTCAGCCCTGGATATCCTACCTGCCCAGGCTGCCCTGCCTATCCTGCCTGCCCTGCCAGCCCTACCTACCTGCTAGCCCTGCCTGCCCTGCCTCCCTATCAGCCCTGCCTACCCACTTGCCCAGGCTGCCCTGCCAGCTCTGGATATCCTGCCTGCCCTGCCTGCCCAGGCTGCCCTGCCAGTGCTGTATATCCTGCCTTCCTGTCAGCCCTGTATATCCTGCCTGCCCTGCCTGCCCAGGCTGCCTTGTATGCCCAGCCACCACTTACCTGTGAGCCAGGAGGCACAGAGCTGTATTCCAAGGGAAAGGAATTGTCCTTTGCCCTGCACAGGGAGGTGTCATGGTCCATGTTTCTTCTTGGTTCAGTCAGAGACACTCAGTCCTCATGCCCTGTGTGTGATGGGGCAGCCCCACCTTGTCCCCGGGGGGGGGGTGTTGGGTGGCATGGGTGCATGCCTGGAAGGGGCAGGGCAGAGCCCACTGGGCATTGCAGGGAGGCAGCTGCCCAGACACTGCTCTTTCCAATCGTGGCCCTTGTGTAGCACCCCGGGGATGCCAGGCCAGGCTCCTCATACCCCTTTGCCCCTGCTTGCTAGAGTGCCCAGCAGGGTGGTTCGGGCTGAGCTGCCAGCACCAGTGCCAGTGTGACAACGGAGCTGCCTGTGACCACATCAGCGGTGCCTGTACCTGTGCCCCAGGCTGGCGAGGGACCTTCTGTGAGCACCGTGAGTACCCCTGCCTGGGCACCCAGCAGTGCCAGCAGGGGCAGCACCCCCTGGTTGGCTCTGCTGCCCCAGCAGCCAGAATCCAGCTGCAGCTGGGTTAATCCCAAGGGAAAAAGGTCTAGGGGGGGAAAAAAAGACTAACCAAGGGTGAAGGAGGGGGCAGTGCCCAGCTGCTGCGGCCACCCCTGTGGGCACATACGTTGCAGCCCCTCCAAGGGGCCCTTGGGTGCAGGGTTCAGCCTGCTTGGTCTCTTGGTGGTCAGAAGCCTCAGTGCCAGTGTCCCTCTGCCCCACCACAGCTTTGTTCTGCACGCTGAGTGCCTGGCATGGACAAGCTCCTTCTGCTGCCCTGCCAGGGGCAGAGCCGCTGCCAGGTGCCCGTCACACTGCTGTGGCATCGTGGCAGCAGAAGGGGCCACCAAGAGGCATCTCAGCTCTGCTGGGACGTTCTCAGCTCTGCTGGGACGTTCCCAGCTCCCTGTACAGGTGTTTTGTGGGGCTTGCTCCTTTGTTTTCCACAGCCTGCCCTGATGGGTTCTATGGTCTGGAGTGCCAGCAAGCCTGCCACTGCCTCAACGGTGCCCGCTGTGACCACGTCACAGGCCAGTGCCACTGTGCCCCTGGCTGGGAGGGGCCTCACTGTGCCCAGGGTGAGTGTCACTCCAGCTGGGCTCCCATCTTCTGTGGCTGGGGTGGGGAGGGGATGGGATAGGATGGAATGGGGCAATATGAGATGGACAGAGATAGGATGGGAAGGTTTGGGATGGGATGGTTTAAGGTGGGGTAGGTTGGAATGGGAGTGAGTTGGGATGGCATGGAGCAGGATGGGATGGTGCCATGCAGAGGCAGCCCTCCATGAAGCATTCAGAGCCTTCTCCACCTCCTGCTGTGCCAGGCTATACAGATCAGCTTGAGGTGTCTGTGCCCTGTGTGTGGCAGTTCCTCCAGTGCAGCACAGAAGAGTCTGGGTCTGCAGAGGGCCTGGGGGGACTTTATCTGAGCACATTGTTGCTGAGTGTGATGAGGCCTTGGGCCAGCAGCAAAACAGCTCCCTGCTGGGTCAGATGGTGCTGAGGCTATCAGCAGTGCCAATGTTTGGCTGCCAGACACCCCTAGAACCCAGCTGCCCCTGCCCCGTGGCACCATAAACCCACCCGACCCAGCCACCCAAAGCAGCTGCCCACCAGTGTCTGTTCCTCTGCCAGCTAAGAGCACTGGGGGATGGTTGGTAAGGGTCTGGCTGATGGAACCCATGGCTGCCACCTACCTGCTTCTGCCCCCACACAGCGTGCCAGGAGGGCAGCTACGGCCAGAACTGCAGCCAGAGGTGCAGCTGCTCCAACGCCTCCTGCCACCACGTCAGCGGCCACTGCCTCTGTGCAGCTGGCTGGATGGGACCCACCTGCCAGCAAGGTAGCACCTCCTGGGGCCCCTCTGAGCCCAGCCTGCTGCTGCCCCTGCCAGCATGCCTCAGAAATGCCCTTTCCTGGGGCTTTCACTGGAGTAGCAATGGCAGCAGAGCGCATCAGCAGGGCCAGGCTGCAGCAGCTCCTGGCTCACTCAGAGGGCAAAGCCAAGGAGTTGCCTTCTCCAGACACTGCACTGCCTTGCAGTCTGCTAGCAGCACACTGAGCAGCAGCCTGGTCCTGCAGCACAAGGAGCCAGGTGGGGTTGGGTTCTTCTGCCAGGCAAGCAGCAACAGAACAAGGGGACACAGTCTCAGGTTGTGCCAGGGCAGGTTGAGGCTGGATGTTAGGAGGAAGTTGCTGCCAGAGAGAGTGATTGGCATTGGAATGGGCTGCCCAGGGAGGTGGTGGAGTCTCTGTCCCTGGAGGTGTTGAAGCCAAGCCTGGCTGGGGCACTTAGTGCCATGGTCTGGTTGGTTGGGCAGGGCTGGGTGCTAGGTTGGGCTGGCTGAGCTTGGAGCTCTCTTCCAACCTGCTTGATTTTATGAAGCCAGGGCTGCCCCCTGGCACAGCTCACTGGGGCTCTGCACATGAGAGCTCTTCTCCAGTGCTCAGGGCTCCAGCAGGCACTGAGGCTAGCAGAGGAGGATGTTCTGCAGCTCAGAGCTCCTCCAGCCTTTCCTCTGGTGTGGATTGGCCACCAGCAGGGCTGAGAAGGCTCTGAAAAGAGCCCTAAGCCATCACTACCTTTGAGCTGAGCAGGTGAAAGACCAAGTGGCTTTCTGTGGGAGCTGAGCAGCCTTACAGCCACATAACCACGGAATAGTTTGGCTTGGAGAAGCCCTCTGAGAGCTTGTCCTGCTGGCCACACTGTTCCTGAGGTGATGATGTTGAGCCACAGTTTCCCTTGGGTCATATCATCCTTTGTTTTTCTGCTCTGCATGGACTGAGGTTTGTCAGGTTGAGGATGGGGAGACAGTGTGGATGGTTCCCTGCCACTCTTTGCTCACTGTTCTGCCCTGGTGAGACCTCATCTGGAGTGCTGCCTTCAGCTTTGGGCTCCCCAGTTGAAGGGGGACAGAGATCTGCTGGAGAGGGTCCAGTGGAGGGCTAGGAGGATGAGGAGGGGACTGGAGCACTGCCTGGTGAGGAGAGGCTGAGGGCTCTGGGGCTGCTTAGTCTGGAGAAGAGAAGACTGAGAGGGGATTTAATGAATGTCTATAAATCTCTGAGGGCTGGGGGTCAGGAGGGGGGGACAGGCTGTGCTCACTGCTCCCTGGGACAGGACAAGCAGCAATGGATGGAAGCTGCAGCACAGGAGGTTCCAGCTCAGCACAAGGAGGAACTTCTTTGCTGGAAGGGTCCCAGAGCCCTGACACAGGCTGCCCAGAGAGGTTGTGGAGTCTCCTTCTCTGGAGCCTTTCCAGGCCTGTCTGGATGTGTTCCTGTGTGCCCTGAGTTAGATTATATGGTCCTGCTCTGGTGGGGGGGTTGGCCTGGCTGATCTCTTTGGGTCCCTTCCAACCCCTGACATCCTTTGAGCCTGTAAGCTTCCAGTCCAACACCAACCCAGCACCACTGTGGCCACCAAACCATGTCCCCAAGTGCCATGGGCACAGGTTTCTTGAACACCTCCAGGGATGGGGACTCCACCACCTCCCTGGGCAGCCTGTGCCAATCCCTGACCACTTTTGCAGCGCAGAAATCTTTCCTGGTCTCCAACCTAACCCTCCCCTGGCACAATTCCAGGCCATTTCTTCTCCTCCTATCACCTGAGACTAGGGAGAAGAGCCCAACCCCACCTCACTGCAAGCTCCTCTCAGGGAGCTGTAGAGAGCAATGAGCTCTACCCTCAGCCTCCTCTTCCCCACACTAACCACCCCCAGCTCCTTCAGCTGCTCCTCCCTAGCCCTGCTCTCCAAACCCTTCACCCTGTGCTCTCTCTGCCCCTCCTTGCGGTACTTCGTGCCCCAGCAGGCTGCCCACCCCTGGCTCCAGGTGGCCACCAGAGCTGTGCCACCAGAGCTGTGCCACTTGCCTGCAGGGCTGTGTTGTGCTGGAGCTGTGTGCTCTGCTTCCCCTGCAGTGTGCCCGCCGGGGCTCTACGGGCAGGGCTGCCACCAGCGCTGCCTCTGCCAGAACGGTGCCACCTGTGACCCAGCCACGGGGCACTGTGCTTGTGCCCAGGGGTGGACGGGGCTGGCCTGTGAGCTGGGTGAGTAAGGCTGTGCTGGCTCTGCCTGTCTGGGGCTTGCTTTGCTCCGGGGGCTGGGGGTGCTGCTGGAGGGGGTCCCTGCTCCTTTGCCGTGTGTGTGAGGGGAGGTTGGGCGTGGGGGAAGCCTCCTCCTGCTGAGGGACCTGGAGAAGAGGAAGGTGTCCAGAGAAGGGCAACAAAGCTGGTGACAGACCTGGAACACAAACCCTATGAGGAGAGGCTGAGGGAGCTGGGGGTGTGCAGCCTGCAGAAGAGGAGGCTCAGGGCAGAGCTCATTGCTGTCTGCAGCTGCCTGCAGGGAGGCTGTAGCCAGGTGGGGTTGGGCTCTGCTGCCAGGCAAGGAGCAACAGAAGAAGGGGACACAGCCTCAAGTTGTGCTGGGGAAGGTCTAGGCTGGATGTTAGGAGGAAGTTGTTGACAGAGACAATGATTGGCATTGGAATGGGCTGCCCAGGGAGGTGGTGGAGTCACCATCCCTGGAGGTGTTGAAGCCAAGCCTGGCTGGGGCACTTAGTGCCATGGTCTGGTTGACTGGCTAGGGCTGGGTGCTAGGTTGGACTGGATGAACTTGGAGGTCTCTTCCAACCTGGTTGATTCTATGATTCTAAGAGGAGGCTGAGAAGAGACCTTCTGGCCCTCTACACCTCCCTGAAAGGAGGCTGGAGCCTGAGAGGGGGTGGGGTGGGGGTGGGGGTGGGCTCTACTCCCACAGAGCAAGTGACAGGCTAAGTGGAAATGGCCTCAAGCTGCCCCAGGGGAGGTTTGTGTTGGACATAAAGAACAATTTGTGCCCCTCGAGGGTTGTTCAGCCCTGGCTCAGGCTGCCCAGGGCAGTGGTGGAGTCCCCATGCCTGGAGGGGTCTCAATGCCATGGAGGTGTGGTGCTGAGGGCCATGGGTTGGTGGTGCTGGGGCAGTGCTGGGGCAAGGGTTGCACTCCATGATCTGGAAGGTCTCTTCTAACCAACACAATTCCTTGATCCTGGCAGCCTGTGCCCAGGGCCAGCACGGAGCAGGCTGCCAGCAGCTCTGCGAGTGCCATCATGGGGGACTCTGTGACCACCAGCATGGGCACTGCCTCTGCCAGCCAGGCTGGACGGGAGAGAAGTGCCAGAGCCGTAAGTAGGACACGAGGTCCTGACCTGGGCACTGCAGCAGCAGCAGCCTGGTCCTGCCCAGGGGGGCTGGGGGCCAAGGGGGGTTAAGCAGAGACAGCAAACTTGAGATTCAGCCCTGCAGAGCGAGCTTGCAGATGCCACCATGGTTTGGGCTGCATGCCCTGCTGGTGCCTAGCTTTCTGCCTTCCCAAGGGGTTGGGGTCTGCAGGGGCCACAGCAGCTTCCCTCTGCTTTCCCCTGGTGGTTCTGCACCTCAATGCCTGGCTCAGCCCTGCTGCCCTGGCACTCAGCAGGCTCCTGCTGCCCTGGCACTCAGGCTCCTGCTCCCCTGGCACTCAGCAGGCTCCTGCTCCCCTTCTGTCTGCTGCCTGCACACCCTGGTGGTCCCCTCAGCAGGAGCAGGGGTAGAGAAGGCTACTGCCTTCCTGCCAGCAGCAGGGACTGGCACACCAAGAGGAGATCCACAAGCTCCTTCCCTCTCAGGGGTCATGGCTCCTCAGGCTGGCACAGCCCTCAGAGGACAGTGCAAAAGGCAGCTCCTGGTCCAAGCCAGTGGGAGTCTGCCCTCTGCAGCTGCTTCTGCCACCAGCCAGCTCCAAGTGCTCTCAGGTTCCCTGGGAACATCTCTGTTCTGAGAGCAGCTCGGCTGGCAGCCCAGCCTTGGCACGGGGTCCAGCCTTGGCACGGGGTCCAGCCTTGGCACAGGGTCCAGCCTGCAGCTCACCTCCCTGGCTGAGGACGAGCAGATGGATTCTGCTGCACCCTCAGGCCTGCCACGCCCTTACAGCCCCAACCCCCCACCCCCAAACCTCACACTCCTCCCAAGCCCCCCAAGCCCCCGTTCCTAGAACCCCAGCAGCAAGGCCCTCACCATGAGGCAGTGTCAAGCTGCCAGCCTGGGGGTTCTGAAGGATGAGTGTTTGGGGGCTCTGGTGCCCAGGTGTCCCCATGGCCTTGGCCATCACTGCCTGGGCACTTCCCTCTCTGCCCACGTTCCTGCACTGAGCTCAGCCCCAGCTTCTCTTGCCACACAAAGCCAACCCCTGCTGCCCCTGCAGCCCTGCCCTGCTTCTCTCAGCCCCAGAGCTGAGCTCTCCCTGCCTGTGCTCCACACACAGCAAACTCCTGCTGGCACCTGCACGGTGCACACAACCTTCTCACCACAGCCAAGGGCACAAGCCTGGGCCCTGGCATGGACAAACAACCTGTTGGTTGCCCTGTTGGCTGCCAGGCTGTTCCTGCAGCCTGCTGTCTCTGCACCCATGCCTGAGGCAGGCTGTGCCTGCCCTGCTGCTCTCTGCACAGCTCAGCTCCCTGGGAGGCTTTGCCGAGCAGCTGCTCTGTGATCCAGGCTCTCCTGTGGCAGATGCAGCAGCAAAATGAAACATCTGCTGCTGTGCCCTCAGTGCCCTGTGCTGGCACCAGCCCTGCCTGAGCAGTGCCAGCAATAACACTTCCAAAAGCTGCAGATGCAAAGAGAGCTTGGGCCTGCATGGGCAGCAATGCCCTCAGCAGGTCTGACTGCTGATGGGCATCAGGGGGCACTGAGCAAGTGGTCAGCTCTGGCCATGCCACATCTTCCCGTGCCACTGGGTGAGAGAGGGGCTGCAGTCCCCATGCTGCCAGGCTGGTGCTGCCCATCACCACCAAAGCAAGGGCACGAGGGGTTGTTAGCTCTGGGCACACTGCTTGCCAGAGCAGGAATACCTGCAGGAGCTGGCAGAGGCCACCAAGGATGGCATGGGCAGGAAGGAAGCAGGAGCTGCAGTGAGGAAAGCCCCCCCCCAGCCCCCCATGTAACTCCTTCTCTCTCCTGTCTTGGCATGGCTGAAGCTTGCCCAGAGGGGCGGTTTGGGGCAGGCTGCAAGGAGCACTGTGCCTGTGGGAACAACATCTCCTGCCACCATGTCACTGGTGCCTGTGACTGCCCCCCGGGCTGGAGGGGCCGGCGCTGTGAGAAAGGTGAGAGGGCATCCCTTGGGGGGGGGCACAGCATCCCTTGGGGGGCACAGCATCCCTTAGGTGGCACAGCATCCCATCCCTTGGGGGGTACGGCATCCCTTGGGGGGTACAGCATCCCTTAGGTGGCACAGCATCCCATCACTTGGGGGGTACAGCAACTTTTGGTGGGCACAGCATCCTACACTTGAGGGGTACAGCATCACATCCTTTCGTGGGCACAGCAGCATCCCATCACTTGAAGGGGCACAGCATCACATCCTTTGGTGGGCACAGCAGCATCCCATCACTTGGGGGGTACAGCATCTTTTGGTGGGCACAGCATCCTATCACTTGAAGGGGTACAGCATCCCATCCTTTGGTGGGCACAACATCCCATCACTTGAGGGGTACAGCATCACATCCTTTCGTGGGCACAGCAGCATCCCATCACTTGAGGGGTGCAGCATCCTTTGGTGGGCACAACATCCCATCACTTGGGGGGGCACAGCATCACATCCTTTGGTGGACACAACATCCCATCACTTGGGGGGGACACAGCATCACATCCTTTGGTGGGCACAACATCCCATCACTTGGGGGGGCACAGCATCCCATCCTTTGGTGGGCACAGCATCCCATCCCTTGAGGGGCACAGCATCCTCTGTTGGGCACAGCATCCCATCCTTTGGTGGGCATAGCATCCTCTGGTGGGTGCAGCATCCCATCCTTGAGGGGCACAGCATCCCATTTTCTGTGAGGCACAGGCACCCCTGGGGGGATAGAGCAGCCCTTGGGGGCACAGCAGCCCTGCTCAGGGGACCCCAGGCTTCTTCCAAAGCCTTGGAAGGAGGAAAACTTTGATTTTTTTGGAAGGGCTCTGTGGGAAACGGTTTGGAGGAGCTGAGCAGTTGCCAGCTTGCCCTGGCAGAGGCTGTGCGTTGGTGTTGTGCAGGACCCTGGCTCAGCACCACGGGCAGTAAAAATAACCTGGTGGCCAGCTGGGCCCTGACATCTCCTTGCTTGCTTTCCCACAGCCTGTCTGCCAGGTTCCTTTGGGAAGAACTGTGCCAGTCGCTGTGCCTGTCCCCAGGGAGTGCCCTGCCACCATGCCAGCGGCCACTGCGGCTGCCCGCCGGGCTTCACTGGCTCCGCCTGCGAGCAGGGTAGGAAGGAGGGAACCTGCCCTGGCAGAGCTGCTGGGAACGTGCTGGGTCAGGCAACTGCTGCAGAAAATAGAGAGGGGTGCTGGAGGGGAGGAGAAACCCAAGCATAAAGCCCCCCCCCCCCACCCCAGCCCAGCAGGGAGCTGTGCCAAGGAGCAGCTCACGCCTTGGCACCGGCTGTGTGCCCGCAGAATGTCAGCAGAGCACAGGGAGCCAAGAGGGGAATCAGAGCTCTGCAGCCAGCCAGGGCATGAGCAATGAATCAGGGTGAAAATGAGCTCCTGTGGGCATGAGTGAGTCTGCAAAGGGCAGGGGCATGTGAGCACATTCCTCACCCAGAGCACAGGGCACTGGGGAGGTCTGCCTGTGGGCATGGGAGCTTGTGGGGCTCCTGGGGTAGGTAGGGCTGGGTGGCCAAGGGCAGTTGGTGCCCCCAAGTCCTCAGCTGTCTTCTCAGGCCAATTCTTTCCTGAAGCCATGGAACCATTCCTGTGTGGGGTCTCTGCTTTGAGTGGCAGAGAGCTTCCACTGCCAGGAACCCACTGCCCTGGCAGAGAGGTTGGTCTCTGGAGTGCTTGCCAACCCCTACCACTCTGCAAAGACCTCCTAAATCCTGGCTTCGAGTAGAAAGGGGGAAAGGGCTTCAGCAGAGAGGGGTGGCACAGCTCCTGCTGAGGGAATCTGAGCCCCCTTGGTGCCCTCTCTCCTGCCAGCCTGCCTGCCAGGGACCTTCGGTGAGGGCTGTGCTCAGATCTGCCAGTGTGCTGGAGCCACCCAGGAGTGCCACCCTGTCACTGGGCAGTGCATCTGTGCCCCTGGCTTCCATGGACCTGCCTGCCAGCTGGGTGAGTCCACGTTCTGGTCCTCTGCCCCTTTGTGGACCTCTCCCAGGGCTGCCATGGAAGGCTGGTGCTGGTGCAGAGCCATGGCCCTGGCACAAGGCTGGCAGCAGGAGCAGCCTTCCAGCCCAGCTTCTGATGGGTCCTTCCCTGCTTCCTTGCTGGGGCTGCCTTTGTCCTCAGCAGCCTGGGGCAGGACTTCTCTCCTGCTGCTCCTCACCCCTGGGCAGCTCTCACAGCTCAGGGCTGGGTCTGGCCAGGCAAGTGTTGTCCTGCTCCCTTGCCCAGCCTGGCCCTGCACACAGACGAGAGGCTCTGCCCTCTCAGTGAGTAACTCCTGAGTAGGAGTTGTGCAAACAAAGCCTCGCTGGGGCTGGGGCTTTTTCCCATTCCCCTTCTGGCCTGTGGGACACTTAACCAGGGATAGCATCAGCAGAGCAGCTCTGAGCTGGCCTCAGCTGCTGGCCTGGCTGCTCGCTTGCCATGAGCCTGCCCAGAGGAGCTGTCTGGGGCTTGCTTCAGCTGCTGCAGAGCTGCCACTGCCTTGCAGCTGCTGTCCCATTCCTGCACCCCTGTGTGCGCCGCGGGGTGGGCAGCGATGCCTCAGCAAGGCTGGCAGGAGCTGCTGCTGGCTGCAGTGGCCACAAGCAGCTCAGGGAAGGGAGGTGTGTGAGGGCTGCATGCCCTTGGCACTCCTTGGGGCAGCTCTGTGTGGGTCACAAACCCATCGACTGCACCAGCCTGGCACAAACCCTCTCCAGCAGAGCTGGCACCTTCCTCTCCAGTGGCTTGGCTGTGGTGGCTTCCCAGGCAGTTTGGCTCGTTGTGGTGATTTCAGGCTCTGGGCTCAGTGCCTCTCTTTGCCCACAGAGTGCTCCCCTGGCTGGTATGGCAGGGACTGCCAAAGGCCCTGCCAGTGCAGGAATGGAGGCCTGTGTGACCCTGCCACGGGGACCTGCCACTGCCCTGCTGGCTACATCGGTGCTGACTGCAGCGTGGGTGAGTGCTGGGGGGCACAGGAGCTCCTGGCAGCGTCCTCGGAGGGGAGTGGTGGAGAGATGAGTCCTGCCCACAGATGAGCTGCCGAGCCTGGGGCAGTCACAGTGAGCACCTCCTGCACTGGGCTGGCAGCAGCAGACCTCCTTGGCTCAGTTTCCTCCCTGCACTGCCAGCTGTGCCCTCCCTGCTCCAGCTGGAAGGGCAGTGCCAGCCTTGCTGTGGGAGCCTGCAGCTGAGCTCCTTTGCTGTCCCTCTTCACCGTGCAAACCTTTTCCTGTGCTGTTTGCTTCATGCCAAGGAGGTGCCAGGCTGTGAGGGGTTTGCCACATCAGCTCTGGGGACCTGCAGGAAGGCTAAGGACAGGCTGCTGGGCAGGGGCTGCTGTGCCAGGGCAGGAGGTGATGGTTTGAACTCAGACTGGGGAGAAGGGAGAAACTTCTGATGCTGAGGGTGGGGAGAGAGTGGCCCAGAGAGGTGAGAGCTGCCCCATCCCTGGCACCATCCCAGGTCATGTTTGGGGCTCTGAGCAACCTGCTCCACGTGCAGATGTTCCTTTGGGCTGCAGGGGGTTGGATTGGATGAGCTTCAAAGGTCCCTTCCCACCCAGACCAGCCTGGGATTCTCCATCTCCACCACACCCTCACTGCCCTCCTGTCTGCCAGCAAAGCTTTGCTGCCCCAGCAGTGGGACCCCAGGAGCTCCTGCCCTGCCCTGCTGGCACCAGCACAGGGCTGGGGGCTCCTCCAGCCTCCCCACGCTCTGCTCTGTGCCACTGTGAGCTCCTCTCCAGCCTTTCAGCTGTGCTTTGGCACGGCCAAGGCAGCTCAGGGTTTGTGCCCCTGCAGAATGCCCTGCTGGGCACTTCGGCCAGGACTGCGCCAGGCTCTGCTCCTGCGGGGAAGGTGCCACCTGTCACCCTGCCACTGGAGACTGTGTTTGCCCCCCAGGAAGGACTGGTCCCACCTGTGAGCAAGGTAAATGTCCCTTGCAGGGTCCTGCAGCAGGACAAGAGGGTGCTGCAAGCAGAGGGGTGGGAAAGGTCCTGTGCAGGACCTGAGGCCCTCGCCCCAAGACCTCTGCCTGTGCTTGGGCACTCCTGCCCGAATCATGCCATGGTCCCTGTGCCCACTGCCATCTCTTCTTGTCCTACAGGCTGTGAGAAACACCAGTATGGGGTGGACTGCCAACAGACCTGCTCCTGCCACAATGGAGGTCTGTGTGATGCAGCTAATGGCTCCTGTTTGTGTGCCCCTGGCTGGACAGGGGCATCCTGCGAGTTAGGTAAGGCCAGCCTGGGCACCTTGTCCTGCCCCAGACCAGTGCCCATGGGGCCCACCCAGTCTGTTCTAGGCCAGGTCCAGTTTCTCTTATCCTGCCACACCATGGCCTTCTGAGGTGCAGAAGCAGGACCAGGGTTGGCTCTCCAGCCACTGAGCAGCTCCTCCATGGCATCTCCCCTGCAGGATGCCCTCCGGGAAGGTTTGGTGCCAACTGCCAGCTGCGCTGTGCCTGCCTGCACAATGCCACCTGTGACCCGGGGACAGGAGCCTGCCAGTGCCCCAAGGGGCACTATGGGCCCCTCTGTGAGCACAGTGAGTGGTGGCAGCAGAAACCCCTTGGGCTTGGGGGGTGGGGAGAGAAGTTGTTTCCTAAAGCTCCCACAGAGAGCAGAGCCGCAGGGCAAAGCTGTGGGCACCAACAGGCTCTGTTCCCACTGCTGCCCACAGGGAGCCCTTCCCAGTGGCAGAGAAGGTAGGAAACCAGAATGGTTTTGGTTGGAAAAGACCTTCCAGATGATGGAGTTCCAACCCTTACCCCAGCAGTGCCAGGGCACCACCAACCCATGGCACTCAGCACCACGTCTCCACAGCTTGGAGACCCCCTCCAGGCATGGGGGCTCCAGCACTGCCCTCAGCAGCCTGGCCTGGGGCTGGGCACCCCTCAAGGGGCAGAAACTGTTCCTCGTGTCCAACCCAGACCTGCCCTGGTTCAACTTAAGGCATTTTCTCTTCTCCTATTGCTTGTTCCTTGCGAGTAGAGCCCACACCTCCCCCCCCACACACACCCCCCGACTTTACTCTCCTGTTGGGGAGGTGCAGAGAGCCAGAAGGGCTCCCCCCAGCCTCTTCTCCAGGCTGGACCCACACCCCCTCCCCCAAGATGTCTCTGCGTGAGCTCCCTGGACAGATCTGCTGTGCCAGGGGCACGCACCTTGGCTTGCCGAGCCGAGCCCTGTGCCGAGTGCCACTGCGAAGGAGCTGCTGCCCTCGGGCAGCTCTCCCAGCTCAGGCTCTCTGCTTCTCTCTGCTGGGCTGAGCGAGGCTTTGCCGCTGAGCCTTCATCCTATCCTTCACTTCCATCCCAGGCTGCCCCCCGGGGTTCCACGGAGCTGGCTGCCAGGAGCGCTGCGACTGTGGGCACGGAGCCAGCTGCGACCCTGCCACCGGCCGCTGCCAGTGCCCCCCTGGGCTG
The DNA here is from genome assembly GCF_015220805.1 of Pogoniulus pusillus. Classification (NCBI taxonomy): domain Eukaryota; kingdom Metazoa; phylum Chordata; class Aves; order Piciformes; family Lybiidae; genus Pogoniulus; species Pogoniulus pusillus. The sequence continues at coordinate 5,126,417 of NC_087299.1, forward strand.
GCTGGAGAGCGCTGCCAGACAGGTACCTCCTCCTGCTGCTGCTTCCCGAGGGCTGCCCGGGGTGCTGGCTGCAGCCCCAGAGCTCCTGTGCCCTTCTCCTCTCTCCCCACAGGCTGCAGGGCAGGGACATACGGCCTGGGATGCCAGCAGCAGTGTGACTGCCCTGGCAGTGTGCCCTGCGAGCCGGCCACGGGGCGCTGCCTCTGTCCCCCTGGCAAAACGGGTGCCAAGTGTCAATCAGGTGAGCTGAGCCCAGCCCAGCCAGGGCATGGACTAGAGGCTGCAAACCCAGTCCTGAGGTGCCTGCTAATCCCCTCCTGTTGGAGCTGAGCTCTCGTGGGAGGGGGATTCCAGTGTGTGCCACCTCGAAGAGGGCATTTGGACAGCGGTGGGCAACTCTGCAGCTTCTGTTTGTAGCCAGGTCTGGGTAGAAATGCCCCTCTGGCCTCCAGGGCACTGATCAGCAGGGGCCAAAGGCTGAGGAGCAAATGCAGCAGGAGCAGAGACAGAGAAGCTGTTTGGTTGGAGGAGACCTCTAGAGTCACCCATCCTGACTCTGCCAGGACTGGGGCCAAACTATGGCACCACATCTCTGCCCTCTCTGGGCATGGGGATTCCATCCCCTCCCTGGGCAGCCTGTGCCAGTCTGAGAATCCTTTCAGCCAAGAAGTTTCTCCTAACACTTCTTTGGGCTTGGGCTGCTTCCCTGTCCTCTGGCAGCAGAGCTCAGGAGCAGGGCAGGGGGCAGGCAACATGTTCTCTGCCTTACCCTGCATGCAGCCTCCTCTGCCAGCTCTGCCAGCTGCACAGCAAGAGGTGGCTGAGTTTCTGCAGCCACCTCAGCATCTCTCTGCTCTCCCACCAGACTGCCAACCAACCCAGTACGGCCCAGACTGCAGCCTGGCCTGCCAGTGTGCCCCCAGCAGCTCCTACTGCAATGCCCAGAATGGGCGCTGCCTCTGCCTCCATGGGCACACAGGACCCACGTGTCAGGAAGGTAAGGTGTGGGCATGGGGCCAGGGCTGCTGGGGGAAGCCTTAGCTTCTGCTGCTGCAGTGGGAAGCTGTGGCACCTGTGCCCAGGGCATGGCTTGTGCCCTGCTGGGGTGGTTTAGGAGGTGGCACCAGCAACTAAAAGCAGTCAGCCAGTGCAGCACCTGCCCTGAGTTCAGGGGGCACAGAGCCATAGCATGGGTGGGGGTTGGAAGGTACCCCAAAAGGTCATCCAGTTCTAACTCCCTGCCATGGACAGGAACACCTCCACCAGCCCAGGCCTTCCTCATCATCATCCTGTGGAGGTGTTGTGCACACACAGGCTGCATGCTGGCAGTGCTGGGCCATTGAAGTGCCTGAGTGGCCCCACCCAAGCTGTGCCCCTGCTGAAACCAAGGCACAAAGGCCACACTGGCACCAAACTCCCCCCTCGCTGCCCAGGGTGGGAGAGCCACATCTCTGCCACGGCACGAGTGGGCCTGTTGGCTGGGAGCCTGGGTGCTGTGGGGATGGCTGGCAGGATGGGCTGACTTGCCTTGCAGGTGGCACACCTCCTCTGGCAGCAGCTGAGCAGCTCTCCTTGGGCCCAGGTGAGTAGCAGAGCCCAGGCAGTGCCCCTCTGCACACCCAGCAGCCTGGCAGGAGAGCAGAGCCATGCTCCCACCTCCTCTCCTGCCTGGCAGCCCTGCAGCATCTCCTTTCCAGAGCTGCCCACAGCCATGCCCTGTCCTGCTTTTCCCCTCCAGTCCCTCCCAGCTCCCCTCCAGCCCCGAGGAGCCCCTGGCCAGCCAAGCACTAGGTCCTTGCAGCTCCCTCAGCATCACCAAGCAGCCTCCTGAAGAAGCCAACGACCTGCCCAGCAAACTCGGACCACAGCAGCAGTTCCCAGCTCCCAGCAGCCCAGGACGGTGCTGTTGGGGTTGTCTGAGCAAGGCTGCAGCTCACCAGCTCACTCCAACTGCACAGGCTGGCTTCCAGGCATGCCAGGAGGGCAAGAGTGCCAAGCCTGCTGCACATCCTTGGCTGACAGCAGAAGGAACAGCTCAGAAGTGATCACTTCTGGGCAGGCAGACAGTGGACAGTGGCAGCTGCGTGCTGGCCTTCAGCTTCTGGGTGCTAGGCTTGGGGAGGGGGCTGGAATCATGCTCCAAAGGAGGTATTTATGCAACAGTATTTATGGGAAGCTGTTGGACAGCCTGCTCAGAACTGCTGGTGGCATGGCCCTGCCCTCCTCTGGAAGTGCCACCTCACTTGGGTGTTGTTTTGGAGTTGGATTTACAATGCTTATTTTACTGTAAAGCAGCAGCTGCTGGAGGGGGCAAGGAGGGAGCTGAGGGGAGCAGGAGCTGGGCTGTCACACCAGCAGCACATCAGCCCAGCAGGGCTGCTCAGGGCATTTGCTGCACCAAACCCATCAGCCTAAGGGGCAAGAGGGAGAGGAGCTGTGTGCAGACACCAAGCTCTGGCTGGCCCTCCCTCGGCCCCAGCACTGGACCCTGCCTTGCTTCCAGTTGGATGCAGGAGCTGGGATGGGGGCTAGAGGGCTCCTTCCTTGCTGGAGCCCTAGAGCAGGCTGCCCATAGGGGTTGTGAACTCTCCTCCTTTGGAGCCTCTCAAAGCCCACCTGGATGCATCCCTGGGGCTTGGACTGGATAATCTCTGGAGGCCTCTTCCAACCCCTGCCCTTCTGTGATCCAGCACCAGGCTGGGCAGTGAAGGTGGAGCCACAGGAAAGCCTCAGGTGCCACCTGCAGCAAGGAGGAGCCAGCAGAGCCTGGCAAGGGCTGACAGCCTGCCCCAGCCAGCCCCAGTCGTGGCTCTGCTCAAAGCTCTGGGGCAAAGGCAGCCTGAGAGCTGCCACTGGCAGCAGCAGCCAGGCTCTGCCAAGGGCACAGGAGCCTCCTGGCCCACCACAGCAGCTGCTGCTGCTGCAGCACAGCCCTGCCCAGGCACTTGGCCTTGAAATGATTCCCACCAGGGCCAACTGAAGAGACTCAAAGAATTGTTTCTTCTCCTGGCAGGATTGGTTTGAACCTGTACAGAACTTGTCAGTGTGTGCTCAGCCTTCTCTGCTTTCTTGCTCCCTTTCCAGCACTGTTTGCATTAGAGCTCATCCTTGGGAAGAAATCATCTTCTCAGGAGGCTGTAGTGAAGGACCAAAAGATGGCACCAAGGTTGGATCTTGTGTGGTTGCTAAGCAGGGAGCAGGAAGATGTTGCCCATGTGCCAAATGCCCCTGATCAATCCTGCCAGGCTCCAGACAATCACTCAGACCTTTCCCCCACTCCTTGCCTTCCAGTGACCTTTGCACCATACAAAGGTTTCTCTTTGTTTCCTTGGCTGGTTGGGAAGTGAAGGCAGCCCCCAGGAGCCAGCAGCCCCTCCCCACCTGTCCTTCACCTTCACAGGCTCTGCAGGGCCCCCAAACAAAGGGCTGGACAAAGGCCTGGGAGCTGCTGGGGCCAGTTTAGGGCTGGCAAGTGCTGCCATTGTGCCAGCAAGTGATGCCACCAAGCTGTGTGTCCCATCAGCAGCCCCTGTGCATGCTGGCACTGGGCTCCAGCCCTGCTCTGCCTCCCTGCCCCTGCTCCAGGGGAGCCCCAGGATGGGTCCAGTCCCACCCCAGCAGCCACCCTCAGCTGCAGGCACTGCAGGGCCTCTCTCTCTTTCATATCAGGGGGTGGACTTTTATTCTTCTCTTCCTCTTTCTTACTGCACTTTGGGTTCCTCTCTTGGCCACCCTCTGTGGCTCTCTTTGGGTGCCACCTCCTCTGATTCAGCACTGATGAGAAGTTTTGGTTCCTCCACAGTTCAGAGCAATAAACAACCGAGCCTCACTCAGCCTCCTCTGCTTGGCTCTTGCACCCTGCTGCCCCTGACACATTTCCTACTCACCCCTTCTGCAGGATCTTTCCCAGGATCTCAGGCAGGAGCACCAGGCCAGAAAGATGTCACCAGCAGCAGGAAGATCTTCCTAGGGCTCGTGGGTAAATCCTGGCTCCTTGGCATCCATCCAACAGGGAGCTGCCATGCTCAGGGACACCAGGAGCAAGCCAAAGGCAGGGACACACCACAGAGCTCCCTCCCAGGGCAAGGAGCACACCAGTGGGCTCCAAGGATTTAGTGTGAAGCCAATTCACCCTTTAATTCAAGCCAGACACACTGCAATGGTGCTGCCCCTGTGGGGCCAGAGCCAGGCAGCACCTGGAGCTGCCTTGCCCCAGCTCCTGCCACCACCCTGCTGGCATTAAAACACCTGACCTGTGAAAAAGGAGCTCAGCTAGGACACAGGGAGCCTGCCTCGGGATGGCTGAGGGCTGACCCCCTCTAGAACCAACCCCCACCTGCCTCACAGCTGCCTGGCCCAGGAGAAGCAGCAGCTCCTGATCATGCTCCTGCCCTGCTCACCCACTGGGGCTTGCAAATCACTTCCCTCTGGCCAGGGCAGCTCAGTCCTGGCTCCAGAGCTGACTTTGTGGAAACGACTCCAAGCCCTGGCATCACCAAGGACTGAGAGGTGGTGGGCATCAGCTCACCCTGGGGAGGTCTTGGTTGTGCTCAACAGAATCCAGGATAATTGTGGAGGGGAAGAAAAGAAAGAAAGTAGAACAGGAGAGGGAGAAGTGGTTGAGGAATAAGCTTGGCACAGGTTTCAGCTGCTGAAAGCCTCTCGCTCCAGGTTCTTCTCCCTAGGGCCTGAGTCTCTGTCCCATGCTGCCAGACATCAGCAGGGAGAGGGAGGGCAGCTCCAGCTGCTTCACAGAGCCCAGACCATAGCTACAGCCTTTTCAACTGGAGCCAGCAGCTTGGCTGCCTCTGGCAGCCTGTTCCAGGCCACCACCATCAGCACTGGTGCCAGCAGTGCCTGGGTGCCAGGTCCCACATCCACCAGCTGCTGTCACAGCCGCTGCCCAGGCCTGGACAATAGGGGCTGCTGCCTGTGGCTGCTCAAGACAACGAAACCCAAGAAGGAAGGAAGGTTCTCCCACTCACTGTGGGCTCAGTCTGCAGAGGTGGGCAGCCCTGAGGAGGGGCAGAGCCTGGGCTGTGCCCTACACGTCCGTCTCTCTCCGCAGCCGCTCCATGCGCCGCACGTTGCCCTCCACGGCCGTGGGGTTGGTGATCTGCCGGGCACAGGACTGGGGGAACCAGCCCCTCTCTCCATCCCTCAGCCTCTCTCCCCAGCACCAGCCTAGGAGAAGAACAGACATGGTCACACCACCAGCCCACAGCTCCTGGGCACGTGGTGGGATGAGAGGGATGCAGCACTGCCCGTCCCAGGGAGGTGCCAGCCAGAGGGGTCCAGAGAAAGCTGTGCAGGGCAGCAGGTTCCTGCCCTGCTGCCTGTTCTGGGGCTTATTTTGCTCACTTCTGAGGTCTCTGCTGCTGGCTGTCAGCCACAGCCACTGGTAAGTACTGCCCATGGCACTGCCACCTGCATCAAGCTCTAAGCACCTGCTGCCACCTGCTGGGACACAGGAACCCCCACGCAGAGCTTCCTGGAAGCTTCTGAGCATTGCTACAATGCCAGGTCGCTGGGACCAGTGAAGCTTTCCCACCACCTAGAGGGGGCCTGTGCCATGCCCAGCCCCCCCAGATGCTGGCACTCACCATCCTCTTCGGCCAGCACCAGGACAACATCAGCCTGCTGCAGGGAGATCTCATCTGCCTGCTTAGCCAGGTAGGCTCTGGTGATCTCCACTTGGCTCAGATCTGCAGGGGACAGCAGGCACCCACTCAGAAGACATGGCCAGGAGCCACAGCCTGGCACCCCATGCCTGGCCCTTCTGCCCAGCAGTGTCCCACAGATGCCACCCCCCTCTGGGTCTCCACGACAAGTCCTGCTCCAGTTCCCCTCCTTTCCCTGCCCTCTCCAAGCACCTGGGGAGGGGAATCCAAACCTCTTCTTGGGCAGCCTGAGGCACTCCTGAAATTTCAGGGTGCCAGCAGGAGCCTGCTGGGAGGTTTGTGGGGACTGAGAACTGCTGGGAGGCCACAGGCAGGGGACCTGAGCTCTCCATCCACACACCCTCAGGTCCTGCTGGAGCAGATGAGGACAGGGCAGGAAGCTCTGGCTCCAGCACAATCCACACCTCCTCAGCTCCTCTCCATCCACACCTTCTTAGCTCCTGCTGCAGCTGGAGCAGATGAGGACAGGGCAGGAAGCTCTGGCTCCAGCACCATCCACACCTCAGCTCCTCTCCATTCACATCTCCTCTCCATCCACACCTCCTCAGCTCCTGCTGCAGCTGGGGCAGATGAGGACAGGGAGGAAGCTCTGCCTACCTCCTTTGGGAGTGGTGTCAGGCACTGCCTTTTCTCTGTGCATCAGGGCAGCAATCCACCGGGCACGGTCGCTCCTGCCAGGGGGGGAAAGCCAGATGGCAAAGCAAGCCCTGGAGACAGCACCCGTGGTGCCCAGTGCCTGGGCAGCTCCCAGCAGGAGGAAGGCTCTCAAATGGGAGCTTGGACCAGACAAGCAGCTGCTCAGAGCACCATGGCACACGCCAGGCAGCTGCTCTGCTTCGTTTGGAGAGAGGAAGGATCAGAGGGGAGTCAGAAGGGAAATGTGAGAGAGAGAAGGGAGCAGAGCAAGGGCAGAAGCCCAGGCAGGTGCCCCTCCCTGGCAGGAGGAGCAGGGAGGAGGCTGGAAGGGACACCAAAGCAAGGGGAGGGGAAGGATGGGTGGCAGGAGCCTCAGGGGGCTCTGCAGCTCAGGCAGGCAGCAGAACCATGCTCCCTGTGGACCCGCAGCGGGGCACTCACAGCGTCTCCGCCGACAGCACCACCTCCTCCCGCCGGCCCTCGCTGTCCTTCTCCAGCACCACCCGCAGCAGGTGCCCGCCAGCCGTGCCCCGGGCCGGGCCGCCGCCCCCGCTCTTGCCGGGGGGAGGGGAAGGGGGGTCAGGGCTCTCCATCTTCTCCACCCTGATCTGGTCCAGCGTGGCGTAGTTCATGACCGTGTAGCTCTCCTCGCTGCGGCAAAGGCGGCATCAGCAGGGACCCAGCTGCCTCCTGGCACCGCCTCACAGCCCCAGGGGGTGAAGCTCGACGGGCACCGCCTCACAGCCCCAGGGGGGGAAGCTCGACGGGCACCGCCTCACAGCCCCAGGGGGGGAAGCTCGACGGGCACCGCCTCACAGCCCCAGGGGGGGAAGCTCGACGGGCACCGCCTCAGAGCCCCAGGGGGGGAAGCTCGACGGGCACCACCTCAGAGCCCCAGGGGGGGAAGCTCGACGGGCATCGCCTCACAGCCCCAGGGGGGGAAGCTCGACGGGCACCACCTCAGAGCCCCAGGGGGGGAAGCTCGACGGGCACCGCCTCACAGCCCCAGGGGGGGAAGCTCGACGGGCACCGCCTCACAGCCCCGGGGGGGAAGCTCGACGGGCACCCCCGGGGTGCCCACCACAGCTCTGTGGCTATGCCAACCACCCCCAGACAGAAGCAAGGCCAAGGGTGCTGGAGCTGGATGCTCACAAGGGACTCCTCAACAAAGGTCCCAACAGGGAGCCCCAAGAGCTCCTCAGCTCCGTGCTGCCAGGGGCACAGAGGTTGGACTGTCCCCTCCCCGCCCCCCCCCCGAGTTGTTTCCCAGGGACAGAAAGGGCCCCCCCCCAAGCCTCACCTCTTCCTCTTGGTGATGATGAGGACGTCGTTGAAGAGGAAGAGGTAGCAGAGCCTGCCGGCAGCGCGGCGGAAGATGCCAGGCTCCTCCGACAGCAGCAGCTGCAGCTCCCCACGCTTCAGCAGCCAGCGCGACGCAGAGACCAGCGGGAAGGGCTGCAGGGGGCACAGCGGCGCCGGCACAGGGCTCAGCCAGCAGGCACAGGCACCTCGGGAGCCTTTGGCTGACCCTGAGGTGGAGCCCGGGGTCGGTTGGGATGGGCACTGCAGGGACACCAGGCACTGCTCTACGGGGAGGTGTCCCTGTGCGTGGCAGGAGTTGGAGCTGGGGTTGTTTAGCCTGGAGAAGAGGAGGCTCAGGACAGAGCTCATTGCTGTCTACAGCTACCTGAAGGGACACTGCAGCCAGGTGGGGGGTGGCCTCTTCTCCCAGGAAACCAGCAATAGAACAAGGGGACACAGCCTCAAGTTGTGCTGGGGGAAGTCTAGGCTGGATGTGAGGAGGAAGTTGTTGGCAGAGAGAGTGATTGGCATTGGAATGGGCTGCCCAGGGAGGTGGTGGAGTCTTTGTGCCTGAAGGTGGTGAAGCCAAGGCTGGCTGGGGCACTTAGTGCCATGGTCTGGTTGATTGGGCAGGGCTGGGTGCTGGGTTGGACTGGATGATCTTGGAGCTCTCTTCTGACCTGGTTGATTCTATGATTCTATGACTTTGCCCCATGCCAGGGCTCTGTGACAGCCACACAGCTCCAGCAGCTTTCCCAGCAGCATTCAGAGCAGCCACGCAGCCCACAGGGCACAAAGCATGGCCCCACCACAGCCCTTTGGAGAGCTGCCCACCTGTGACCACCCTGACAGACACACACAGCCTGGGCAGACCACTGCCAGCTCAGACACCCAGGTCAAGCCTCCCCTGGGCAGAGGTAAGCACAGCTCATGCCACCTGTGTTCAGGAGATGAAGGCTCAGAGAGAGGCAGAAGAGCAGGTGGAGGGTTCAGAGGGACACTAAGTGACCCAGAGCTGCTCTGCTGAGCCCTCCAAGCTAGCAGGGCTGTGCCCAGGCCCCTGTGTTTGAGCAGCCCCAAATGTTCACCACGGGCATGGAGTGGTGATGCCACTCCTGGGTGCTGCAGCTGGTCAAAGCTCCATTCTGTGAGCCCCAGCACAGGTCTGACTCACCTGGGATGGGCTCTTCTAACAATGCACCCCAGAAGATTTCTTTCCCCCCCACAGCACTTCCTCAAACTCACCTTCTTCTTCCCAAACTCCAGCTGCTTCTGCAGGGTGTACATCTGCTCTGTCCTCTCCATGGCTCGAGCTCCATCGTTGCAGCTCTTCACCAGCTAGGACAAGAACATCACAAGGCACATGGAGAAGGTAGGAGGCTGAGCCCAGCCACCCTCCACACCAGCACCACCCATGAAGAGTCAGCCCTGAAGAGAAGAAACAGCCAAGACCCAACACAGGCTTCCAGCCAAGTATGGGGAAAGGCAGCTGGAGGTTGTCCTGCCAAGAGCCCTCCAGAAAAGAGATGACACAGCTGCTGTGCCTGGAGAGGGCTCAGGGTGACAGCAGGAGGAAGAAATAATCACCTGAAGAGAGGAGGTTAAGACAAGAGGGTGAACAGATGGCTGGAGGGGAGGGCCTCTGTCCTCTGCCTTGCACAGGCAGATGAAGCAAGGCTACCCTTGGCACCCTGAGCAGGTGTCCCTCTGCATCCCCCACCCATCCAGCCCAGCTCATGTGCTTTGCTCCCTCACTGGAGGAGTGAGCAGGACAGGCCACCAGCACAGATGCAGAACATGGTTTGGCAGCTGGCCTGGTAGCTGCTTGGACTTAGTGCTCTTGGAGGTCTTTTCCAGCCTCAAGCACTCTGTGATGAGCCAGAGCTGGTGCTCAGGAGGACAGAAGTCACCACTGCCACGCTGGGGGCTGTAACCTCCAAGGGACATTGCCTGGTGTGAATGGCCCCCAGGTGAGAAGGCAAAGGGAGATGGGGCAGGGGAACTCCAGCAGTGCAAGGCTCCCACCACCCCCACTGCTCCTTTGCTCCTCTACACTCTGCCCTTTGCTTTGGTCACTGCCTCCACCTCCACCCCACAGCAAGGCAGTGCTGCAGCTGGCCAGCAGAGCTGCTTGAGAGGGGAGAGCACTGATGGAGAGGACCCAAAGGGAAGGGCAAAAGACGGGCCAAAGAGGAAAGAAGATGGCAAGGGAAAGGCAAAACCAAGGTCAGGTGAAGAAGGGGAGGCAGAGAGAAGATCCAACAGCTGCTGGAGTGCAGAGGTCTCACAGGACCCAACGCAGGGGAGGTATAAAGAGAGGCCAGAGCAGGGTGAGGGCAGGCAAGGTGGAGAGCTGGCAGTTGGGCCTCACCTTGCTGATGGCTTTCAGAGCTCTGGTGGCAGCTCCATAGGCTGCAGTGCAGGCTTTGGTTTTCTGGCAGACAGTCTGGAAGGCCAAGACAAGAGGCTTCAGGGACACTGCAGCCACAGAACTGCTCCTGCCCCTGCCTGCAGCCCCCGAGGGGAGGGAAGGCCAAGCAGAAGCTGTCCTGGGCTCAGCAAACCAAAGAAGGGTTTCACGCCTCTCAGGGGGCACCAAGCAATGCCAGCAGGTCACTTACTTACATCTAAGAGCAGAGGAAGCCTGGTTACCCTCTGCATGGGCAGGATGAGGAAGGAGATCATTGGCAGGCCTCCACATTCTGGCTTCCTTTCAATTTGTTTCAAGGTCTCTTTAAATGAGGGGTTTGTGCTTCTGGGAGAGGACAAGGAAGCTCCATTAGATCTCTTCTGCAGTCACCAAGATTTTGCAGCAGCTTTCCATGCCCCTGATGCCAGTGGCAGCCTGCCAGGCTCAGAGCACACAGCCTGGGTGCAGAAGGGAGGGATCTGCTCACACCTGGAGGGGATGAGTCCACCAACAGGCAGGTGCAAACCTGACCTATCTCACCAGAGTGATCTGGAGATGTGTCCCTAACACACCACATCCTGACCCCTGGGTAAGGCACACCTGCCAGCACCACCCCCACTCACCCCTGGCAGCACAGCACAGCACAAACCACATCCCATTGCCCAGCATGGACATGCTGAGGTCTAGAGGCTGAACTCATCTGGAACCAAATGAGGTTCAACAAGGACAGTGCAGAGTCCTGCACCTGGGGAGGAATAATAAACTGCAGCAGTACAGGCTGGGAGGTGACTGCTGGAGAGCAGCCCTGGGGAGAGGGACCTGGGAGTGCTGGGGGAGAACATCCATAGGGCAGCAATGTGCCCTGCTGGCCAAGTGGGCAATGGGATCCTGGGGGGCATTAAGCAGGGATCCAGCAGATCCAGGGAGCTTCTCCTTCCCCTCTACTCTGCCCTGCTGAGACCTCATCTGGAGTACTGCCTTCAGCTTTGGGCTCCCCACTTGAAGAGGGACAGGGATCTGCTGGAGAGAGTCCAGCAGAGAGCTATGAGGATGAGGAGGGGACTGGAGCACTGCCTGATGGGGAGAAGCTGAAGGACCTGGGGCTGCTTAGTCTGAGGAAGACTGAGAGGGGATGTAATCTATGTCTACAAAATTGGGGGTCAAGAGGGGGGCAGGCTCTGCTCACTGCTCCCTGGGACAGGACAAGGAGCAATGGATGGAAGCTGCAGCACAGGAGGATCCAGCTCAGCACAAGGGGGAACTTCTTTGCTGTGAGGGTCCCAGAGCACTGGCACAGGCTGCCCAGAGAGTTCGTGGAGTCTCCTTCTGTGGAGCCTTTCCAGGCCTGTCTGGATGTGTTCCTGTGTGACCTGAGCTAGACTGTGTGGTCCTGCTCTGGCAGGGGGGTTGGACTGGATGATCTCTTTGAGTCTCTTCCAACCCCTGACATCCTGTGATCTGCTCAGAAAGGAACCAACCTTAGAATCATAGAATCAGTCAGGGTTGGAAGGGACCAGAAGGAGCAGCCAGTCCCAACCCCCCTGCCATGCCCAGGGACACCCTACCCTAGAGCAGGCTGCTCACAGCCTCAGCCAGCCTGGCCTCAAACACCTCCAGCCATGGGGCCTCAACCACCTCCCTGGGCAACCCATTCCAGCCTCTCACCACTCTCCTGCTCAACAACTTCCTCCTCACCTCCAGCCTCACTCTCTCCACCTCCAGCTTTGCTCCATTCCCCCCACTCCTGCCACTCCCTCACAGCCTCAAAAGTCCCTCCCCAGCTCTTTTGTAGCCCCCTTCAGATATTGAAAGTCCACAAGGTCCCCTGGGAGCCTCCTCTGCTCCAGCCTGCACAGCCCCAACTTTCAGTCTGTGCTCACAGCAGAGCTGCTGCAGCCTCTGAGCATCCTCCTGGCCCTGCTCTGGACACTCTCCAGCATCTCCACATGGAACCAGGTCCTGCTTTGCACCGCAGCTGGGTCCTGGTTTGCAACCCTTGCAGCCCAGGGACACCTCGCAGGCCACTCCAGGCAAGCCCTCCTGAGCCTGCTCAGTACTCACAGCAGCCTCTGGAGCGTCCTCTGCTGGTAGACCTCGTTGGAGCAGTAGCTGACGTAGGGGCCGAAGCGGTGTGTGGCATGCTCCTCCACGATGTCACTGATGTCAGCCAGCAGCAGCTGCTCCTGGTGCCGCCTCTCCAGGTCCTCGAAGAAGCTGAGAAGAGAATTCCCAAGGAGCTCATGTGCTGGCTTAGAGCAGATCCCCTCCACCCCCCTCCTCCCCCAGTAAATTCACTATGACTCAGAGTTTTGGAAAATCAAAGAGGCAAAAAAATAAAGAAATGGTGGGTTTTGGTATAGTTTAAACTAAATATAACAGTGGGAGGAGAATAAACTGCTACAGAAATGTAATAACCTTGAGGGAGGTGGGGAAGGGGTCAAGGGGCAGCCAAGCAGCAAAGCAGCAGCAGCCGAAACAGCGGTGGGGGAAGACAGCAGCAGGCACAGCAGAAGCAGCAGAGGCAGCAAGGGTAAGGCACAAGCTGTGCTTAGAGAATCACAGAGTCAAACAGGCTGGAAGAGAGCTCCAAGCTCATCCAGCTCAACCTAGCACCCAGCCCTGCCCAATCAACCAGACCATGGCACTAAGTGCCCCATCCAGGCTTGGCTGCAACACCTCCAGGCACAGCAACTCCACCACCTCCCTGGGCAGCCCATTCCAATGCCAATCACTCTCTCTCACAACAACTTCCTAACAACATCCAGCCTGAACCTGCCCTGGCATAACATGAGACTGTGTCCCCTTGTTCTGTTGCTGGCTGCCTGGCAGCAGAGCCCAACCCCACCTGGCTACAGCCTCCCTGCAGGCAGCTGCAGGCAGCAATGAGCTCTGCCCTGAGCCTGCTCTGCTGCAGGCTGCACACCCCCAACTCACTCAGCCTCTTCCTCACAGGGCTGTGCTCCAGGCCCCTCCCCAGCCTTGCTGCCCTTCTCTGGGCACCTTCCAGCACCTCAAGCTTCCAGACATAAAGCTCTTGATGTTCCAATGATATGATATTAAGCTATGCATTGTTGCCATTCTATGGCCTATCCCTGGAATGTTCACCTCTCCACTCAGAGCTTCCACTTCCAAGTTTGTCTGCTCCCAATTTTCTTTATGCCTGAGCTAGAAACCCAGCTCAAATGGCCACACCTCACCACAGCAGATGGGCAAACCCAAGAGATGGATGGTCACAGTGTTCCCACCACAGCTTGGTCCCAGGGAGTCCAAGTGCTGGATCCCTTCTGCACGCAGCAGCCGAGATGCTCACATCCCCACAGAGCCAGGGAATGCAGCTCCCCAGCCCCCTGTGCTTCCTCCATCCCCACTCCAGATCCCTCCTCCACTTTGGCTCTCCAGAAGATCCCTTCCTGCCCCATCAGGAATGCTCCTGCCTGGCTGTAGGAAGCCAGGAGCTCTCCCCACCCCCGCAGCAGTTCCCAGGGCTGCAGCCCTGCCCTCTCCTCCTGCTGCTTTCCCACATGGACACAACTCTCCAGCCAGCCCAGCTTCAGCTCCTGGGGAGGAGAGGACCAAGTTCAGGCTGTCTGAAGACACATTTTCAGTTTCAGCACAAGCAGCTGCCCTGATGTGGTGCTTGGCCAGGCTGGAGCCCTGTGGTTGAGCTGTGGTGCTGGTGGCTCCACTGGCCCCTCTCACCAGCCCAGAAGTGAAAGGAGGCACCACCTCCACAGCAGCACTGGGCACCCGAGGAAGAGTTTCCAGGAGTGTCCCAGGCACAGGGCTGGCATCTCAGCCAGCTTTTGCTGCCCAGGATTACCAGATCATCTGCCACCAGACACCCAGGTGCCCAGTAGGTCACACTGTGCCACAACAGGAGGCACTAGGAGGAAGTGCAACAGGTTGGGATGTCCCAGGAACTTCAGCAATGCAAGGGGTGGTTGTTTTCACAGGGTGAACAGAGCTCCAGAGTCTGGTCTGGTTCCAGCTCCATGCCAGCAGCCCCTACTTGCCTGGTGCTGACTGTCAGGATGTCACTGATGTTGGAGAAGAGGTGGTGGTGCTCAGTCTGAGTCATGGTCTCCTTCAGCTCCTCTGACCTCATGAAGTGGTACACCAGGATGCCCAGGCTGTGCATGTAGGAGAACTCAGAGGTGATGATCTCAAACATAGCCTGGAAAAAGCAGGGCACTGAAGATGCCACCGAGTGACTGGGCAAGGCAGGGAACGAAAACTTCAGCACCCAGAGGAGCTGCCTGCCTCCCACCAGCACCTGTGGAAGCAGCAGCACCACGAACCTCCTCTGCAAGAGCTGAGCCCAGCCCTGCTCTGAGCTGAACCCTGCATGAGGGAGGTCAGACACGACCCTGGCCACACGTGGTCCTGCTGCCCCTGGCACTTCCACAGCTGCTGCCCCAGCCATGCCTGGTCCTGCTGCCCCTGGCCACCTCCACAGCTGCTGCCCCAGCCATGCCTGGTCCTGCTGCCCCTGGCACTTCCACAGCTGCTGCCCCAGCCATGCCTGGTCCTGCTGCCCCTGGCACTTCCACAGCTGCTGCCCCAGCCATGCCTGGTCCTGCTGCCCCTGGCACTTCCACAGCTGCTGCCCCAGCCATGCCTGGTCCTGCTGCCCCTGGCCACCTCCACAGCTGCTGCCCCAGCCATGCCTGGTCCTGCTGCCCCTGGCACCTCCACAGCTGCAGCCCCAGCCATGCCTGGTCCTGCTGCCCCTGGCCACCTCCACAGCTGCAGCCCCAGCCATGCCTGGTCCTGCTGCCCCTGGCCACCTCCACAGCTGCAGCCCCAGCCATGCCTGGTCCTGCTGCCCCTGGCCACCTCCACAGCTGCTGCCCTGACCACGCGCGGTCCTGTTGCCCCGGGGCACCTCCATAGACGCTCTCACCTCCTGCCGCTTGCGCTCCTCGGGGGAGATGGTCTGCAGGATGCCTGCTTCCAGCACCTGCGGGGAGAGGCCAGGCTCAGCCGCGCCGACGGCAGCCACCCGCGGCCGGGCTCAGCCGCGCCGACGGCAGCCACTGGCGGTGCTCGCACGCCCTCTAGCGAGGCCCGGGGCTGTGCCCGGCTCTGCACAGGTCGCCGGCAGCTCCCACCCGCCCGCAGCCCGCAGCTGGCAGCTGCCGGCCCCCCACAGGAGGAGGTTCTTCCCCCCGCAGCCGGGCAGCTGGCGGCGACGCCTGCCTTCTCCTCGTCCGAGGGAGCTGAACCTCTCTCAAGGGCAACCGCAGCAGCTCTGCCGCCATCCCAACAAGCCTGGACAGCAGCCTGCACGTCCCAGCAAGGGCTGGAAAGCCCCAGAAGATGCCATGGCAAGGACTAAGGCTGCGGAGTTCCCCGCTCACGGTTTTTGGTCGGCAGCTCAAAGAGCTTCTCAAAACACATCCCAGGCGTAGAAATGGCTCAGGGCAAGAGCAAACATTGGCGGAGCCTCCAGGCTGGCTGCTGTCCCTACCTCCGGGAGCTGGCTCCAGGTGACCTGTGCTGGGCGGTAGCTTTGCATCACGATGGCAGCACCCGGTGGGAACGGCTCTTCGGGGATGGGCTCCTCCAGCAAATCCTCGTCTGACTCATGGCTGATGGAGTTGAGACCTCTCTCACGGATCTCCTGATACAGCCGGGGCTCTGCGGGGGGAAAGGCACCAGGGTCAGCCAAGCCTCTCCATGGCTTCCCTTCCTAACACCACTTCACCCCCAGGAGCACTGAGGAGCCCAGGCCTGCACCCCCACCCCCAGCTGGACTTTGCACAGCAGCAGCTAAGCAGCAGCTCCCACAGCAGCGTGGCAGGCTCAGCTCCTGGTGTTTGCCCAGAGCAGAGCTGGGAGCGCTCCAGCAGCCTCAGCACGCCCAGCTCCGGGGAAGCAGAGCTGCAAAGCTGCTCCTGCAGCTGGGGAGACAGGCAAAAGCGACTGCCCCGGGCCGGGGACGAGCAGCAGCACAGGTGGCAAAGGGCTTTGCTCCACAGGTGGTGCAGGGCGTCGCTTTGCTCAGGGCACGCAGGCGGCGCTGCTTTGGGGAGGGAGCACTCACGGTCCTTGAAGGAGCCTCCACGCTTCTGCACCCGCTTCCGCCCAAAGGTTCTCTGCAAGAGCGAGAGGAGGAGGAGGAGACGCTGCAGGGGCTGCCCTCCCGCAGCTCGGGGAAGTGTTCCACTCCTCCGGGAACGAGGAGCAGTTCCCCGCAGGGCAGCAGGCACCACCCCTGCGCTTTCGGCCGGGCTCTTGCCCCGGCTCTTGTTTGCCTTCCCGCGGTGACTCAGCTCTCACCTCGCCTTATCGGGGTCAGCCCCGAACCATTCCCTAGCTGCGCTGCCGCATCCACCTGCCCCACACCTGGACTTTGCCTGCGCCAAGTCTCCTTCTTCCCCAGCCCTGCTTCACTCCTGTTTGTGTACAGCCACCCAACCGCCACCTCGGTGCCACCGCACCCCCGGCCAGCCCCACCCTGCAAACGTGTCCCCAGCCGCCCGCACCGCCCCGCAGCAGCCTCCCCACCAGAGCCGCGCCAGCTACTGCCGGGCTCGGCAGGGACCTCCAGCATCTGCTGGCGACACGCAGCCTTCCCGAGGCCCCACTCATGCCACCGGGCACCGCGGGCCTGGCCAGCCTCATGCTGGGCACAGCACAACCACCAGCAGCAGCTGCAGCAGAGCCCTCGGGCAGCTTGTCCCCAGGAGGGTCATGAAGCTGATCAGAGGGCTGGAGCACCTCTGCCATGGGGACAGCCTGAGTTGGGGCAGTTCAACCTGGAGAAGGCAATGCTCCAGGGAGACCTTAGAGCAGCCTGCCAGTACCTGAAAGGGGCTACAGGAGAGCCGGGGAGGGACTTTTGGATAAGGGCTGGGAGTGCTGGGATGAGGGGAAATGGATTGAAGCTTGAGGAGGGCAGGTTTAGACTGGAAGAAATTCTTGACAGTGAGGGTGAGGGAGACACAGGCACAGGTTGCACAGGAAGGCTGTGGATGCCCCCTCCCTGGAGGTGTTCAAGGCCAGGTTGGATGGGGTTTTCAGCAACCTGGGCTGGTGGGAGATGTCCCTGCCCATGGCAGGAGTTGGAGCTGGATGATCTCTAAGGTCCCTTCCAGCCCAACCCCACTCTCTGCAGGTCTGTTGACTTTCATCCCCTTCCTTTCTCACTGCCATCCCAGGAAGGGCCAGTGCTGGGTGCCAAACCATCTGCACCTTGCCCTGTGCCACTCACAGGTCTCTCACTGCCCAGCTCTTTCCCTCTCCTCCAGCTTGCCCCAAGTGGGCCTTTGGTGCTGGATGATCTCTAAGGCCCCTTCCAACCCAACCCAACCCATTCTGTCAATCTACAGAAGCGAGGCCCTGATGCCCACCCAGGAGCAGCTGGGCAACAGCAGGTGCACACCCACCTTGCTCCTGCCCGGGCTGCGGGCAGGCAGGGCACTGCCATCCTCTGACACGGGTTTCAGGGAGCAGATGGAGTTGAGTGGCTCCGGCTCCGCATCCTTCATGGCCGCGCGGTAGGACATGTTCCGCAGGTTGCGCTTGAGGGCTCCCCCTCCACCATCCTCCTCCACCTCCGAGTCCTGGCACAGGCCAGGGGCAGACACCCGCTTCGGGTCGGGCACCAGCGGCTCCCGGCTGGACCCAGCTGCCCCAAAGCTCTGGTGCCGGGAGGGGCTGCTCTTGCTCCTGCTGGAGACAGCCAAGCTCTTGGGGATCAGCTGCTGGGTTCCCACCTTCAGCGCGGCTGGGCTGTTGGTGCTGAGCACCACGCGGTGGAGCTCAGCCACGGGGGCACAGCCTGGTGCCGAGAGCGAGGTGGCACCGACGGAGCCGCGCTCCCCACGGGGGGACGTGGGGCTGGGGGGCTCCGGCCGCAGCGGGTGGCAGCGGTACTCCAGGAGAAAGGTCTCGTCCTCTGCAGAGCTGCCACGGGGGCTCCGAGACATGGTGGCAGGAAGCAGAAAGCTGCACCAGACAGACAGACAGACAGACAGACAGACAGACTTACCCCAGTGAGGCAGAGGGCACCACACAGGGCAGCTGAGGGCAGAGCAGGACCCAGCCTGAGCTTCCCCAGGGCAGAGCCCAGCCAGCCACGCTCAGGGCACTTTCACCACCCACACACCTCCCACGGCCACCCAACGTGCTGGGGCCGGGCTGGTGGTTCCCAAAGCTTTGGGCAGAGCAGGGCAGGACGCGGCCAGGGGCTGGGGAGCAGTTAGGTCACGAAGCAGGCACCAGGCAGGCTCACACCTGAGCGTGCAGCTGGGGCAAGCCTGCAGCACCACCAAGCCCTGCCTCTCCTCTTCTGCTTGTACCTCTGTGTCCGTCCCCTCTTAAAGCCCTTTGAGGACTGGGGTGCCACCAGTGCCAACCTTCACCTTCCTGACCTCCACCTCCCCCAGGCTGAGGTGCTGTAAGTGCCCAGGCAGACAGCTCACCGCCAGCAGCCCTGTGCTCCTCAAAGCTCGCCCCGGGCAAAGAGTGCTCAGAGGAGCAGCTCCACACCTGCCTGAGTCCTTAACGCCCCGCACCTGGGGTTGTAACCGTTGTGTGCCACACGAGCTGCACCTGGAGAGCAAACGGCTGACACAGCCTTCTGCACCCCCTGCCTGCCCCCACTGCACCACTCGGGGCGAAACTTCGGCTTACCTCCCCCCCCCTCCCCTGAGACCTCCTCGTGTCCCACGGCCCTCTCCAAGCTGCTCCTCTGCAAAGGCCACGGAGCAGGAAACCGAACCCAAGCCTGGGACATGTTTCCCTGCAGCAGCGACTGGCAGAGGGTCAAAGCAGCCTCGGCGGCAGCTCCTCTGCTCAAGATGCTGCTTGTGTTCCCACCCTCGGACGAGGGACACGAGCTTCTTGGCCAGAGCTCTGCCAAATGTGCTGCGGACAAACAAAGCACTGCGCTTAACCCCATCCTGCCCGGGCGCAAAGCCTGCCCCAAGCAGCAGCCCTAACAGCGAGCAGCAGACGGCAGAGGCGCTGGGTGCTAAGGCACCCCTCGGGGCCGCTGGTGGAGGAGTGGGCACCACCTAGAGCCCGCAACGTCCAGCTCTGGAGCTCTGCAGCCCCAGGTACAGTGCTGGGACTCCAGCCAGCACTGGCACCCCAGCACCACCGAGACTCCGGCACTGAGCTCCCGGTGCTTGCCGCCCCGTGCCAGGGGGTGTGCAGGGGGAGGTGGGCTGCGGTGCCAGAGCGCACGGTGGGTCGCAGCCCCCCGGGGCAGCCGAAGCCGCCACCGGCACTCCCACAGCCCGCACCGGCTACTCACCGCGCTCCGCCGCCAGGATCCGCCTGCTCTCGGTGCCGGGCCGGGATCCGCTGGAGTTCCACCAGGTTCCGCCGTCCTCTCCCCCGCCGGTGCCGGTTCCGGTTGCACCCAGCCCGGCCCACGCCCCTCGCAGCCCGGCGGGGCGGGGGCGGACGCGGAGCCGCCCAGGGGAGGTGGGACAGGGGCTGGGTCTGCCGCACGGGGGCAGGGGGCGCTCTGAACGGGCTGGGCTGGAGGGCAGCGCAGAACCTGGCACCGATCTCCACCCCCGGGACGGGGCAGCGGGTGGCCCTCTGCTGAGACCCCCCTGCA
Source organism: Pogoniulus pusillus (assembly GCF_015220805.1). Classification (NCBI taxonomy): domain Eukaryota; kingdom Metazoa; phylum Chordata; class Aves; order Piciformes; family Lybiidae; genus Pogoniulus; species Pogoniulus pusillus. The sequence continues at coordinate 5,146,023 of NC_087299.1, forward strand.
GGGCTGGGGCCAGCTCCGGAGCTCGGCAAGGACCTGCTGGAGCGGGACTGGAGGAGGTGACGAAGGCGTCCGGGGTGCTGCAGCCTGCAGAAGAGGAGGCTCCAGGGAGAGCTTCTGGTGGCCTTCCAGTGCTAAAAGAGAGCTGGGGGCAGGCTTTTGGGCAGGGTCTGCTGCCGGGACAAGGGGTGGTGGTGTCCCTCAAAAGAAGGGGATTCAGACTGGAGAGAAGGCAGAGATGTTGTACTCTGAGGGCGGTGAGAGCCTGGCCCAGGGTGCCCAGAGAGGAGGGAGATGTCCTATCCCTGGAGCCATTCCAAGCGAGGTTGTTTGGGGCTCTGAGCACCCTGCTCTGGTTTTGGATGTCCCTGCTGACTGCAGAGGGTTGGAGAGGGGAAGTGAACTTCAAAGTCGACTTCAGCCCAAACCATTCCAGGGCTCCACGACAGTCACATCTCTGCCTGTCCCCAGGCCTGGCCAGCAGCAGCCCTTCCGTGGTTCAAAACAGGCTGCTGCTCACTAAAGGTTCGCTGCAGCAGCTCAAGCCTTTGGTGGCTATAGGTAAACCCCAGGCTGTCCCCTCTGGATGCATGGGACATCCTTTTGGGACACTCTGGTGTCACACACGCACAGTCTGTTGGGGCGTGGAGTTACCACGGGAAAGGATCCAGCCCCTCCCACGCTGCGATCTGAAGGTCAGGGCTGCTGACAGCTGCCCGGGCTCAGCAGTGCTCTGCGTGTCACTGGGAACAGACTTTTCCTTGACCTCCTCCTTTGCCCCCCGGCTCTGAGCCTTTTGCCTTTCCCCTCCTCAGAGCTGGAGCCTTTTTTCTGGCGGGGCTGTGGTGCATCTCAAGTGCTTGCTGGATGACAAACTCCACTTGTCAGCAATACTCCTTTAAAAGACTCCGTTCTGCTCTCCCCGAGGCCTGCCTGACAATCACTCCATTATCACAGCCCTCTCATCCCGTGGGGATTTATCCCCCCACGCTCCTCTCCCCCCAGGGCTAACAAGGAGAAAGGCTGGCAGCCGTCAGAGCCAGGCGCGGGGCTTCCACTCACGGCTTGGGGCAGGGCTGAAGCCCTCCCACGGCAGGCTCCAGGGAAGGGCCATTACGCTGGATGTAGGACACCATCATCTGCTCAGCCTGAGCGACTCTTTGAAGCGCAGCCCATTCATCCGCCGGGTTAATGCTTGTTGTTAGTTCGGAGACCCTGCTTTGAAGTCCTTTCTGCTGCCGGGGCCCCCGCTGAACCGCCGCATCGCTCCCGACGGCTGCTGCCCTCGCCCGCAGCTCGACGTGCTGAAAGGAAACAGCCTCGGCACTTGCGGAGAGCTCGCTGCTGCTGTGTCCTGGCCTGCTCCCCTCCGCAGGGAGCACAGCAGTTGGAAGGGACTCAAGGAGATCAGCCAGTCCAACCCCTCTGCCAGAACAGGACCATCCAATCTAGCTCAGGGCACACAGGAACACATCCAGACAGGCCTGGAAAGGCTGCAGAGAAGAAGACTCCACAACTTCTGGGACCCTCACAGCAAAGAAGTTCCCCCTTGTGCTGAGCTGGAACCTCCTGTGCTGCAGCTTCCATCCATTGCTCTTTGTCCTCTCCCAGGGAGCAGTGAGCAGAGCCTGTCCCTCCTCTCCTGACCCCCAGCCCTCAGAGAGTTCTAAACATTGATTAAATCCCCTCTCAGTCTTCTCCTCTCCAGACTAAACAGCCCCAGGTCGTTCAGCTTCTCCTCACGAGGCAGTGCTCCAGTCCCCTCACCATCCTCGTAGTCCTCCTCTGGACCTTCCCCAGCAGATCTCTGTCTCTCTTGAACTGGGGAGCCCAAAGCTGGTCATGGGTACTTCTCACACTTCCCCATGCCAGCCTTGCAGTGACAGTGGCACATCCCCAGACTCACACAATCCCACAATCTCCTTGGTTGGCAGAGACAGTATCCCAGAATGGTAGGGAATCAGAAGTGGCTTCTGGACATCCAAGTCCAACCCACTCCTACCAAAGCAGCAGCACCCAGGGCAGGTCACACAAGAATGCACCCAGCTGGGGTTTGAAAGCCTCAAGAGAAGGAGGCTCCACAACCTCTCTGGGCAGCCTCACTATAAAGGAGTTCCTCCTCTTCCTTCAAGATCATCCAGTCCAACCTTCAACCCTGAACTGCAAGGCCACCATTACTATACCAGGTCCACACACCCCTTAAACATCTCAGCCTGGCCTCAGAGCACCTTTGTGGACTCCTCTGGCCTCAGCCCAACATCTCTGTGCCCTTCTTGCACCAGAGGCACCTGAACTGGATGCAGCACTTGAGGCAGCCTGGAGGAGTCTCAGGGGAGACCTCACTGCTCTCTCAGCTTGAAGGGAGGTTGTAGCCAGGTGAGGTTGGTCTCTTCTCCCAGGCAAGCAGTGACAGGAGAGGACACAGCCTCCAGCTGTACCAAGGCAGGTTCAGGCTGGACGTTAGGAAGAAGTTCTTCACAGCAAGAGTGACAGGCATTGGAATGGGCTGCCTGGGGAGGTGGTGGAGTCTCCATCCCTGGAGGTGTTTAAAAGGAGACTAGATGAGGCACTTAGTGCCATGGGTAAGTCGGTGTTGAGGGCTAAGTCGGACTCAACAATCTCAAAGGTCTTCTCCAACCTGTTTCATTCGATGATCCTGCGATTCCAACTTTCCAGCCTGGAGCACACACGAGGTTTGTCATTTGGCCAGGTGTAGAACCTTGAGTGAGCATCCAAAGGCTGAAGCCCAGGTGCCCAGCACTCCTCCTCCTCCTCCTCCTCCCAGGACAGAAGCTCTCAGGACCACTGCTTATAAAAGCACACAGGTTTATTGCATATCAATCTCAGGTATAAATTCCTCGTAGCATTGGAAAGATTACATTTGGTTTAACATTCCTATTCTACAGCATTAACCTCAAAATCAGCTTCTCCTAGGCATGGTTTGGGAATTTCTCTACACAAATAACATTTTGTTTCCTTTTTTTTTTTTTTTCTTTAGTCTTTTTATCACAAGCATCAAAACTGAAATTGGGAGAAAATTGCCTCTTTTTTTTTTTTCTGGGGGGGGGTGGGGTGGGGAGGGGAGGGTTGTGTATGGGGTGTGTGGGGTGGAGGTTTGTTTTCTCTCTGCATTGTTTCCTTCCACTCCACACCTCTTTCATCCTGCTCCCAAACAAAACCATTTCACCTTAACGCATTAACTGCCAGCATTTTATTTACTCGAGGGGGGGTTTCATTGTTTATTTATCCTCTCTTTGCTTGGCAGTTGGAGGCTCCTAGCCTCAGACTTTAACCACATATACAATTAAGTGCATCTACAGAGTTTTCTTTTCTCTCTTTTTCAGCTCTTTTCTTCTTTTTTTCCCCTCCTTTTTTTTCCTTTCCCCCCCTTTTTCCTCTCCTTTTCCCCCTTTCTTTTTTCCTCTTCCCCCTCTTTTTTCTTCCCCCCCCTTTTTCCACTCTTTCCCCCCCTTTTCTCTCTTCCCCCCCTTTCTTTCCCTCTCCTTTTCCCCCTATTTTTTCCTCTTTTTTCCCCTCTTTTTTATCTTTTCCCCTCCTTGCCCCCCCTCTTTTTTTTCTATTTTCCCCTCCTTTCCCCCCCTTTTTTCTATTTTCCCTCTTTTTTCCCCTGCCTTCCCCCCTTTCCCCCCCTTTTTCCTCTTTTCCCCTCTTTTTTCCTCTCTTTTTACCCCTTTTCCTTTTTTCCCCTCTTTTTTCTTTTTTTCCCCCTTTTTTTCCTTTTTGCCCTCCTTTTGTCTCTCTTTTTTTCTTCTCTTTTTTATCTCTTTTTTTTCCTTCTCTTTTTTTCCTTTTTCTTTTTTTTCTCTTTCTTTTTTCCTTTTTTTTCTCTTTCTTTTTTCATCTTTTTTTTTCCTCTTTCTTTTTTCCTCTTTTTTTTCTCTTTCTTTTTTCCTCTTTTTTTTTCTCTTTCTTTTTTCCTCTTTTTTTTTCTCTTTCTTTTTTCCTCTTTTTTTTTCCTTTTTTTTTAACCTCATTTTTTTGTTTGTTTTTGAATAAAAATTCCACAAACAGACACCATAATGACTGCTAAACACAAGTCATGCACAAGTTTTACTTTTATAAACAGAACAGAAGCAATATACAATCAAGGGGTGATATGGAACAAGCACCATCCTCTTTCTCAAAGGGGGGGGGAGGGGGTTATTTTAAACATCATATGAAAACCAGACATTTACAATTGATTTCATTAAAAAAACAAAACAACAACCAAAAAAATTCCACTATACAGGTCCTAAAAGGAGGAAAGGAGGAGGAAAAAAAACCCAGACCAAAAAAAAAAAACAACACCCCAAGCCCTAAATCAGATCTGTGGTGGGAAGAAAGGGGGCAAAGGAAAGCTGTGGCTGCAGCGCAGGGGTTGGGGGGGGATGCTGGCAAGCAGGATGCTGAGGAGAGGAGATCACAGCTGCAGGCTGGGGCTGGCAGCAGGGCAGAGCCTCTCCTGCCACCGAGAGAGCCAGGAGGGAAAACACAACCAGGGGGGACTCGCAGAATGACTTTGTTCACCTCTGGATTGCACATCTGGAAATCAAAGCTGCCTTGGGTTGGTTTTGTTTTTTTGCCTTTTTTTTTTTCCTTCTTTATTTTTTCTTTTTTTTTTTTTTACCCCTTTTTTCCATTTTTTCCTCCTTTTTTATTTTTTCCATTGTTTTTCTTTTGCCTTTTTTCATTTTTTTTACATTTTTTTAAAATTTTTGTTTTTCCTTTTTTTTAATTTATTTTCATTTTTTCCTTTTTTAAAATTATTTTTCTTCTTTTTTTTTTGCATTTTTATCTTCTTTTTCTTTTTTCATTTCCATTCTTTTCTCCCCATTCTTTTATTTCCTTTTCTTTTGTTTCCATTTGTTTCCTTATTTTTCATTCTTTTCTTTCCTTTTCAGTCTTTTGTTTCCTTTTTAATTATTTTTCTTCTATTTCATCTTTTTCTATTTATTTTTTCTATTTCGTTTTTTTCTATTATTTTTTCCTATTTATTTTTAATTTATTTTTTTCTATTTAATGATTTTTCCTTTTCACTTTTTCCTTTACATTTTCTTATTTTCATTCTTTTCCTTTCATTCATTTTCCTCTTTTCATTCTTTTCCTTTCATTCATTTTCCTCTTTTCATTCTTTTCCTTTTCATTCATTTCCCTCTTTTCATTCAATTTCTTTTTTTCATTTTTTCCTTTTAATCCATTTTCTTTATTTTCTTTTTTTTTCATTTCATTAATGTCCTTATTTTAATTCTTTTCCTTTCCATTCATTTTCTTATTATTTTCCCCCTTTCCATTCGTTTCTTTTTTTCTTTTCATTCATTTTCTTATTTTCTTTTTTTTTTCATTTCATTAATTTCCTTATTTCATTTTTTTCCTTTCCATTAATTTTCTTATTTTCTTTTTTTTTTTCATTTCATTAATTTCCTTATTTCATTTTTTTCCTTTCATTTCCTTAGTTCATTTTTTCCCTTTCCATTCGTTTCCTTAGTTCATTTTTTTCCTTTCCATTCATTTCCTTAGTTCATTTTTTTCCTTTCCATTCGTTTCCTTAGTTCATTTTTTTTCCTTTCCATTCGTTTCCTTAGTTAATTTTTTTCTTTCCATTAATTTCCTTAGTTCATTTTTTTCCTTTCCATTCGTTTCCTTAGTTCATTTTTTTTTCCTTTCCATTCGTTTCCTTATTTTTTTTTCCTTTCCATTATCTTTTTTTTTCCTTTTCATTTCTTTTTCCTTCTTTTTTTTTTTCTTCCTTTCTTTATTCCCACCCCCAAAGTGGTAATTAAGAATTAACGACAGAAGAGAGGAACCAAAATTCAAACAAAACAAAAAAAAACAAACAAACCCCAAAATACTAACAAACAAACCCAAATAATCCTGGAATCATTCAATAATCACAGTTACCACTCAGCACTAACAGAGGAGAAGGTTCATGGCTTTGCGAACAGGCTACTGACCGCCGCCCGGGAGCGCAGGGGATGCCCTCGGGGTGCCCCTGGCTCCCCCCTGGCACGCTCGCAGCACGGCACAGCCCAGCGCTACTCAGCAGATCGAGACGGGCCGGGGGAGGGGAGGGGGCTCACGATCCAGTGCTTTGATGCTTGCAGAGTCCGACAGGTCCCAGGTCATTGTGCAAGTGGCTCCAGGAACGCCCCGCGCCCGGCAGGGGCAGGAGCTCTTAAGTGCTGATCGGGGAGCAGCCAAAAACTTCCACTCCTCTGTGGCCACGGAGGCTCAGCCTGCTCGGGTTGGAAGGGACCTTCGAGACCATCCAGTTCCAACCTCCCTGCCACGGGGCAAGGACGCCTCCCACTGGCCCAGGTCGCTCGAGGTTTTATCCAGCCTGGCCTCCGACACCTCCAGGGACGTGGTGGAGCACAGAACCAGATCTTTGATCACATTGGATGATTCTGTGCTCCACAACCTCCCTGGGCAACCTGGGCCAGTGTCTCCCCACCCCTACTACCAAGAATGTCTTTCCTCATCTCCGCTTTTAATCCGCCCTTCTCAAGCCTCAATCTGTCCCCTCTCATCCTAGCCCTACAAGCCAGGTGCTTCCAAGGTGTGCTGGGAACATCCCACAGCACCTGGCTTGCTCTGGATTTTGTTCTCTCATCCCTGCTGCACCCACATGCTTGCCACCTCCAAGCTTTCAGCATCACCCACAGGGACTGGCATGAGCACCTGGGCAGGCAAGAGTGAGGGAAGGACATACAACAGACCTGGTTTCTCCTCCCTAGCTAGCTCAGGTGGGAAGATGTCTCATGGAAGCCAAGAGGCCCAGACCTTCCCACCACCCACAGTGGGCAGCAAGCTGTGGCAGGACCCTCCTCAGCACCACAGCCCTCAGAAGCATCCTTCAGAAGCAGGGATGGCTTTTGTCTGTGGCAGCAAACCACGACCTAGACATCTGCTGGGAGCTGCAATGGGTTTCAAGTGCAATCAAATGAAAGCTCCCAGATAAAGAGAGGTCTGGGGAGATTTCCTCTTCATTTATCTGAGCTGTGGGGAAATTAAACTTGGAATCAGTGCTAAATCAGAGAGGCTGGAGAGAAATCCTGCAGCTAAAGGGGCTGGAGAGAGATGCTGCAGCTAAAGGGGCTAGAGAGAGAACCTGCAGCTAAAGGGGATGGAGAGAGATGCTGCAGCTAAAGGGGCTGGAGAGAGATCCTGCAGCTAAAGGGGCTGGAGAGAGATGCTGCAGCTAAAAGGGCTGGAGAGAGATCCTGCAGCTAAAGGGGCTGGAGAGAGATGCTGCAGCTAAAGGGGCTAGAGAGAGAACCTGCAGCTAAAGGGGCTGGAGAGAGATCCTGCAGCTAAAGGGGCTGGAGAGAGATGCTGCAGCTAAAGGGGCTGGAGAGAGATGCTGCAGCTAAAGGGGCTGGAGAGAGATGCTGCAACAAACAGACTCCAGCTAGAGGAAATGGGAAGGAAGTCAATCAGGAAGCAGGAAAAGCAATCAATCATTTCATGATTTGGATCCCCTCTATTTGCCATGTCCTAAACCCTTGGCTGGGTTGGGCACTGCCAGCCCTGGCTCTTGGAGAGCCTGGGGAGCACAGGACAGCCCTGCAGGGGAGATGGTGCCTGCTGAGCCAGGAGCTGCTGACAAACTGCTGCTGGAGGAACAAGGCAGTGGAGAGGAGGGTGAGACACTGCAGGAAGACCACCCCCCCCCCCCGAGAAAGCCTCACGGGATCCCCTGCACTGCTCGGTGCTTGCAGCACACTTTGGAGACCAGCTGGCTGCTGCCCTGTCACCTCCTCGCCTGAGGAGTGCGGTGGCAACTCCAAGAGTGTTTCAGTGCTGACCAAGGCAGCCCAGGGCAGAGCTCACAAACACTCACAGCCACCACAGGTCTTGTTCTGAGGACTCAGAGAGCACTGTGGGCCCTGAGCAGAAAGATGCTCTGATGGGTGAGTTACAGCAGGAGCCCCACAGCTGCAGCTTGGGTGCAGCTGGATCCCTGACCCCTGAGCACTGGATGAGTCTCTGTGCACCGAGGGGTGAAGCTTGCAAGCTGGCTGCAGGTCAGGGCTTTCCTAGGGCAAGGCATGGTGGCATCACTTGCTGGCACAATGGCAGCACTTGCCAGCCCTAAGCTGTCCCCAGCAGCTCCCAGGCCTTTGTCCAGCCCTTTGTTTGGGGGCCCTGCAGAGCCTGTGAAGGTGAAGGACAGGTGGGGAGGGGCTGCTGGCTCCTGGGGGCTGCCTTCACTTCCCAACCAGCCAAGGAAACAAAGAGAAACCTTTGTGTGGTGCAAAGGTCACTGGAAGGCAAGGAAGGGAAAGGTCTGAGTGATTGTCTGGAGCCTGGCAGGATTGATCAGGGGCATTTGGCACATGGGCAACATCTTCCTGCTCCCTGCTTAGCAACCACACAAGATCCAACCTTGGTGCCACCTTTTGGTCCTTCACTACAGCCTCCTGAGAAGATGATTTCTTCCCAAGGATGAGCTCTAATGCAAACAGTGCTGGAAAGGGAGCAAGAAAGCAGAGAAGGCTGAGCACACACTGACAAGTTCTGTACAGGTTCAAACCAATCCTACCAGGAGAAGAAACAATTCTTTGAGTCTCTTCAGTTGGCCCTGGTGGGAATCAATTCAAGGCCAAGTGCCTGGGCAGGGCTGTGCTGCAGCAGCAGCAGCTGCTGTGGTGGGCCAGGAGGCTCCTGTGCCCTTGGCAGAGCCTGGCTGCTGCTGCCAGTGGCAGCTCTCAGGCTGCCTTTGCCCCAGAGCTTTGTGCAAATACATGAAGCAGTTCAGGTGATGCTGACTGTTGGTCTCAGAGCCTTGGGCACTTTCACAGGGGTTGTGGAAAGCCAAAAAAGGAAGGGTGAAATTTCCTGGACCATCTGCTGCTGCTGCTGCTGTTAGCTCAACCTCTTAGTCCTTCTCCACCAAAGCTACTCCAGCTGCTTTCCTCCATGGCCAGCCTGAGGCTGCTGGCTCTTGAGAGCCAGCCCCAAGTGTGCTCCTGGCTGCATGGTTCCCAGCACAACCTCTACTGTGCTGGAGCAGCTTTGGGTTGGCATGCTGGAATGAGGCTTCCTCCTTGTGCTCCTCCACCCTGAAGTGACACAGAAGCCTCTGTCCCTCCTCCATGCCAGGCAGATGCACTGCCCACTGTGAGCTGTGCCTCTGAGGTGAGCCCTCCTCCCAGTGCTGCCAGCAGTCATCACCTGGATGCTTCCTAGCAGCACATCCAGCACTAAAATATGCTGGAGTTAACGGGAGAAGTTCTCAGCCCTGCTGGCAGTGGGTGCCAGAGAGACAGCTGGGCAGGGTCCTGACACAGCACTGCCATGGAGGAGGTGCAGGGACCTCTGTGCACACAGCAGCTTGCCAAACCTTGGCACTTCTGGTTTTCAGATGCTCAACTTAACTCAGAAAGGCTCAGGACACACATTCTGGCCTTGACTTGTGCAGCCAGTGTGAGCCTCTGCAAGGTCTCCCTGCTTTCCTGTCTGCTCTGAGGTGCAGCTTGGCCTCCAACCTCCCTCCTGCAGCAGCAGGACAGGACTGTGATGTAGAACAGCACAACCACCACAGCATGTCTGGAAGCTGCTTTGTGCCAGTCAAGGAGATGAGGCTTTGGGGTGATTTTAAATCCCTCACCTGTGGGGGATTGTGCAGTCAGAGAGTTGATTCCACCCTTAGCTCTGTGCCTCAACAGGAGGCTGCACACCTGAGGTGGCTGCACCAAGGCAATCTGAAACCTTCCCACTTCCATTTCAGGGCCAGACAGCAGTGTGTGACCCACGAGCACCCATCCAGCATGCCAAAACAACAGCACCAGCCAGGAGCTCCTGCCCCAGCTCCAAGACACCCCCAGCAGTGAGAGGCTGCCCCTCTGAAAGCAGCCTGGGGGATAAAGGAGATGTGGCTGAGCAGTCCTCGCCCACCGCACACAGCTGCACCTCTCCAGGTTCACCCCAGGACCCCTCAGCCTGGGACAGCCCAAGCATTTCCAGGGCTCAGGCGTGGGGCAGTGCCCCCCAGCCCCTGGCAGCAGGCTTGCTGAGCTGAGCATGGCTTCTTCTCCAGCAGGTCAGGTGCAAGCAGCAGCTCAGGCCCCAGGCGCGGGCAGCGCTCTCCACCTCGCAGCGCTGGCAGGCAGAAGGGCACTCAGGGCACAGCAGCTCCTGAGCACAGATTTGCAGGGTCCTTTGACAAACCCAACCCCAGCAGTGCTCTGGCCTGAAGATCTCTCAAGCAGGACACTGGCCACGGTGTGCTGTGGCCTCAGGTTCCAGCAGCTTGGCATTGTGCCAGTGGGAGCAAGGGGCAGGGCAGGATTCCTGGGGGAGCAGGGAATTTCAGATCCTTCCAGGGCAGGGGTGGGGGTCAGCTTAAAGGGGCTGGGATTACCCTTCCCTGGCAGAACTCCAGTGACTGGGTCAGAGCTGCAGCAGGGACAGGTCACAGCTGGCTCTCTCCTTGTGTGGAAAGGCTACCACATGGTTTCGGGCTCCCCTTCCTCCGCGGGCTTTGCTGGCTCAGTGATACTGGTCTGGACTGGGAGAGGGGCCAGTGTCTGATTGCACTGCTGCAGTTCACCTCTTGCTCGAGCTGTTCCTACAGACTGGGAGCTCCCAGGGCTGCCTTGGGGTTGAATCCAGTTTGGGAGAGGTTCCTTCTGATAAATTAGGAATGAGAAGCTGTGGGTGGGCAGGATCAGGGCACGCAGGGTGGGCTGGGCCAGGTCTCCTGCTCAGCCACAAGTCCAGACGGCTCCCTGAGGCCCTTCTCATCCACCTTCTGCTTGCTAGGGTTGTTGCCAGGGCAGTTGCAGCACCACTGCCTCCTCGCTTGGGCTCTGGCCAGTGCCTTGGTGACCTCTCAGAGGTGGTTGATGGGGTTAAAGGTCCCCGACTCGGAAGCTGCTCCTGCCATGTCCAACCAAGCACCCAGCGAGCTCTGGGCGGACGCGTGGAGGGGAGCGTTCTCGGACAGGGACAGCATCATTGCATAAGCCTGCAGGGGGAGAGAGCAATGCAGAGGGCAGCTGTGAGAGCCCAGGCAGCACAGGCAGCACCACCTAAAACCCTGCAGCAGACGTGGGCCAGCTGGCACCCTTTGGCAGGGGCTAAGAACGTGCCAGCAGGTCTCCGTGTCACACCCTGGGATGATGCCCATCACCCTCAGCTCTGCCAAACTGCCATAGGCTCAGCAGAGGCCTCCATTCCCACTGGATTTAGCAGGGCCAAACCCTTCCTGTGCCAGCTCTGCACTTGGACACAACCCCCCAGGCCCAACCCTCACTGCTCAGGAGTGTTTGGGGATACAGCCACCAAATGCTCACTGGTGTCACTGGGGCGTTGCTGCTGGGGTGGCTGCAGGGCAGTGGTTAACAGCACCCACCAGGATGTCTCTTTTCCCTCTGAGAACCTTGCTCTTTGTCACCTAGATGCTCTCCCTCCTCCAAGGCTTGTCTCACACACCTCTGTGTCCTCCCACAGCCCACGGGAGCGGTGTGAAGACTCAGGAGAGGACCTCACACCCTGGGGGTGTGACACGGTGCCAGCCTCCCTGCTCCACCTCAGCTGCTCCTACTCGGCAGCAGGACCGTGCCCAGGGAGCCCTCTCCTTCACGCTGAGCCTGCCCCCACACACAGCCCTTTGCAGGACAACAGACAGAGACCATCGACTATCCAGGACGTCAGGACAATGTGGGATGCACAACAGGAGCCTTGGTAACACAGCTGCAGCAGGGACACTCAGAACTGGCTATCCAACCTCAGCCTCTCCTGCCCAAAAGCTGGGAGCCACATCTCCTTGCCAAGCCCACAGATGGGTGCTTTGGAGCTGGCAGAGGAACAGCTCTGCCCTGCCATGGATAAGCTCCCTGCTAGGGCTGCTGAGGAGGCAGCCACCCCCCACGGAGTGCTGTGCTCTGCAGGCAGCTCTGGGCTGCTCTGGCAATCCCAGCACAGAGGCTGGCTCAGACTGGTTCAGCCACATGCTGTGCTTTAAGTGCCACCCGTCCTGCACTCAGACACTGTACAACTAATTAAGAAGCCCCTAAACTGCTGCCCCTACCCCGTGCAAGCCCAGGCTGGACCTGACGATGCAGCACAGCTGCTGAAAAGCAAGCTGGTGCTACAGAGGTAGCACATTTGGTGTGTTAGTAACAGGACACATGAAGAGTCAGGCAAGAGGCTTGAGTTCAGATGAGTCTGGCGCAGAAAGATGAGTCCTAGCTCCAAGCAGACCTGCCCCAGCTCCAGCTCTAGCACCCAGGGCAGGAGGAGGACAAGAACTTCACAAGTTCTAGGTGATGCTAAGCCAAAATCCACTTCCAGCTTGGCAACTGCACTAAGCTCCTGCTTTGCTGGGCATTTAAAACAGATCTCATGACAAATTCTGTTGCTTGAGGGCTAGAAAGAGACTCTAAGGCAACAGCTGGACTCAACCAACTGGACTCAACCAACACCCCCCCCCCCAGAGGGCTGTCCATGCTGCCCCCAACCCGGTGGTGTCACCTCACTGAACAGCTCTGTTGTGGGAGGCCTCTGCAGGCACCAAGAGCTGAACTTCTAGTACCAGACTGTTCTGGATTAATGAAAGCAGAGAGCACAAAAGGAGCTGCTCCCCAGCCCTCCAGGAGCTGCTGAGATGCCACCTTGAGGCTTCTGGCTGGGGGTGACCTGCTCTAGCTCCCAGGGCAGAATTCCACGTGACGGTTTTCAGGGATGAGGGAGATGAAGGAGGAGGTCTCCAGACTCGCTGGCCTGTGACTCCTGGAAATATTTGTGTCTATCACACCTTCTGTGCTCCAACCCAAGGAGCTGGGCACTGCCTCTGCAGACCAAACCTCCACTGTCTCAGCGTGTGCCAAGGGTGCAGCTGAGCAGCAGCCGCACAGCCGGCTACAGACAGACGCCTCCAGCCTTCCCCGCAGGCACCTTCCTGCTGCTGAGTACACTGACCCTGCTGCCCTCCAAGTGATGCCCCCTCTGATCCTCTCTTCCAGTGCAGGCACAACACACAGCTCCCACACCATCCCCACCTGCCACTCAGGATTCCTGCTGACTGGAAGGGGGAGCAGAGCCCTGCGCTAGAGGCTGGCTGCTGCGGCCCGCGCTGGCGGCAAGCTAGAGAAAAGGTTGGTCGGATACCCACCTGGTTTTTAGCCTGCCTGTACAGAGTCTGTTTTATTGCCTCAGAGTCTAAGGTGGCATTAAACACATCTTTAACTTCAAATGCTTCCTCGGCTGCTCTGCGGAGGTCCAGCCCCTTCCCAAAAGGCGGCATCTGCTCCAAAGCTAACAAGCCGGCTTCGTCCTCCTCACCACACCTGTACCAAGGACCAGGGGAAGGGGCACCTGTTGTTAGCTGCTCTCACTGGCCACATCTAGCCAAGCTGTGCTGCTAACCCAGTGCCTGCATGCACATACCATGGAGGTGAGGCTCAGGAGCCACATGTGTGGTGAAGGGACAGACAGACAGACAGCAAAACGACAGCGAATGCGGGGAGCGAAGAAGTGGAGAGCAGGGCCAGGTGCTAACAGGGGCAGTGCTGGGCAGGGTTGGCACCCAACAGGGCTGCTCTGCTCTGAGGAGATGCCCAGGTGCTGCTCACTCCTTGAAAGGTCAAGACACTGGATCACAGAATGGCTTGGAAAGGACCTTAAAGATCATCCAGCTCCAACTCCCTGCCACGGGCAGGGACACCTCCCGCTAGACTCAGCTGCTCGAGGCCTCATCTGACCTGGTCTTGAACACCTCCAGGGAGGGCACATCCACAGCCTCCCTGGGCAGCCTGTGCCAGTGTCTCACCACCCTCACTGGCAAGAATTTCCTGCTCATCTCCAGTCTCAATCTGCCCTCTCCCAGCTCAAAGCCATTGTCTCTCATCCTGTGACTCCCAGCCCTTATCAAGAGTCCCTCCCAGCTCTCCTGCAGCCCCTCTCAGATCCCTGTCTGGAGGATGCTGCTGTGCTCCAGCTGGGTTGCACTGACAGCAGTGATGCACTGAGAGCAAGGCAGATGCATCATGGACAGTTGCTACTTCTACCAGCTGGGAAACTGAGGCAAAAAGGAGGCTAAGGCTGCACTAAGAGACACCAACTGCAGTTCTGTCTGGACATTCCCTGACCTCGAGAAGAAAAAAAAGCTTTGCTTTTCCTCACTTGAAGCCAACATTTTGTTGCAACTAAGCTGGGCAGAGCAGCCCAACACCCAGGGGTGGCACACATGTGCCTCTTCCTTGCCCTGAGCAGTGTTTGGAGAGGAAGAGATCATTAGAGGTCATAGAAGCACAGAATGGTTTAGGTTGGAAGGGACCTCAAGGATCAGCCAGTTCCAACCCCCTGCCATAGGCAGGGACACCTTCCACTAGAAGAGGTTGCTCAAGGCTTCATCCAACCTGGTCCTGAACACCTCCAGGGAGGTTGTGGAGCACAGAATCACCCAATGTGATCAAAGATCACATTGGGTGATTCTGTGTTCCACAACCTCCTTGGGCAACCTGTGCCAGTGTCTCACCACCCTCACTGCAAAGAACCCTTTCCTAACATCCACTTTCAATCTCCCCTCTGCCAGTTCAAACCCATTCCTCCTCGTCCTGTCATGACAAGACCTTGTCAATAGTCCCTCTCCAGCCTTCCTGTAGGTCCCCTTCAGATATTGGAAGGCCACTCCAAGGTCTCCTCAAAGCTTTCTCTCCCTCCAGGCCAAAGAGCCCCAACTCCTGTAGCCTGTTCTCATAGCAGAGCTGCTGCAGCCCTCTAAGCATCCTCATGGCTCTCCCCTGACACTGCCCTTTGCTGTGCTGGACTTCAATGTTCTCCTGACACAAACTCTCCCAGCCTTGGCTCTACACCTTAGAGCATCACCAGATGGGCTGGAACAGCTCTCAGAGCTCATCCAGTCCAACCTTCACCCTAACACCACCGTGGCCACCAAACCAAGGTCCTCCTTGCAGTCCACTTGTTTCGTGTCCCTCAGCAAGGTGAGAATGGAGCCCCTCAAACCAAAGGGGAGGTGTGACACAATGGCTTGAAAACCAACACAACAGCACCCATGATCCACCACCAACACAGGGCAGAGCTGAGCCCCACAGGAGCTCCCAGGGGGACTGGCACACCTCACCTTCGGCTGTGCTCAAAGCTCATGGTGAGAGATGTGGGCTCCTCATCTTCCTCGTCCTCGAACGCTCCTCGGGGCTCTGCAGTGGGTGATACTGTTTCATCCTGGGACTTCCCTGTCAGGCTGTCATCGTCTTCCTCTTCCAGTTCTTCATCTTCATCATCCACCTCTTCTGTTTTCTCGTTTGCTAATCCATGGCACTGGGAATTGCCATCCATATCCTGGATTTCTGGCCTGCAGTGGTCAGTCAAGGCGGGGGGGAAAGAAGGATGAGTGAGAAAGCAAAGCTGCCAGGTGCCTAAGCCCTGCTTCCTCACTGACTGCAAGACCTGGGTGACTCCATAACCCACGGGTGAGGGCACAGCCAGCTGGATGCACACAGACCCAAAGGCAAACCAGCCTGACCCAGCACTTCAAACACAGCCCTCAGTGCCTCCAGGACTAGCAGGCATGTCCAGCATGCACCAACCCCCTCAGCTACAGTCTTGTTGGGCCTGGATTTCAGTGCTGGGCTCTTAGAACACCCCTGTTGGCTCTCAGCTGCTGCCCTGGAGCCCATGGCAGCAGCCAGCCTGCCCCTGCAACCTGCTCTGTGGTTGCTTTCATCCCCACAGCCACATCCCCAAGCCCTGGTGGCTCTGCAGGTCAGCTCTTCTAGCTTAGGTCACTCTGAAACCCCTTCACACCACAGCTGAATGCATTTTCCTTCCAAATTTGGTTCATTTCTCTCTTCTGAGGGTTTTAAACCAGGGGTAGGAGAGAGCCTGACCAGCCTTTGAACCTCATTAACAACACCTCCCACCAGGCATTGTACTTGCTGGGCTACCTTTTATCTGCTAGAGCTGCTGCTTGATTCAGCTCACTATTGGCAATAAAGTTCCTGATTTCAGAGAAATAGGAATCCTCTTTTTCATCTAAAAGTGCATGGTTGTCTGATTCCGAGTTTGGGGAAGAGGCACTGGTCCCAAGGTGGTTTGTGATGACTCCAGAGTGCTGGCTCACTGTGGGAGAGGAACAAGACCACAAGAGGACAGTCAGACCTTGCCAAAGCTGGGAAACATCACACAAGAATCCTCTCACTAAGCATGCACGAGTCAAGAGCAACCTCCTGGGGCAAAGCTGCCAAAGGAAGCTGCTGTTTGCCAGGCTGCAGCCCCACGGCCAAGCAGAGCTGATGCTCAGCAGCCACAGCTCCAGAGCCACCCTCCACTGCACAGCTCTTTGCCTCCTTCCCATCCCTCTTTCCCTCGGCTGGGAAGTCTCTCAGCTGGTCTCAGCACACGGATTTTATCCCACACCTAAGTCCATTTTCTCCTCCTGACCTTCACACAGGCTGTAAATGCATTTTGGGCTGGAAATCCTCATGGAGCTTGACATGGCCACATCAGCCTTGTGTCAGGAGAGCTCACAGGCTGAGGCTGTGCTCCTGGGCAGAACCTTCAGGAAGGCAGGGCCACGGTCACTGCCCTGGAGCTAGTCAGTGCCATGGTCACTGACCTAGAGCCAGTCAGCACCGTGGTCACTGTCCTGGAGCCAGTCAGTGCCATGGTCACTGACCTAGAGCCAGTCAGTGCCACGGTCACTGCCCTGGAGCTAGTCAGTGCCATGGTCACTGACCTAGAGCCAGTCAGCACCGTGGTCACTGCCCTGGAGCTAGTCAGTGCCATGGTCACTGACCTAGAGCCAGTCAGCACTGTGGTCACTGCCCTGGAGCCAGTCAGTGCCATGGTCACTGCCCTGGAACTGGTGCCATGGTCACTGACCTAGATAGTCAGCGCCATGGTCACTGCCCTGGAGCCACTCAGCACCGTGGTCACTGCCCTGGAGCCAGTCAGTGCCATGGTCACTGCCCTGGAACTGGTGCCATGGTCACTGACCTAGAGCCAGTCAGTGCCATGGTCACTGCTCTGGAGCCACTCAGCTGGGCCTGTTTAGCCTGGAGAAGAGGAGGCTCAGGGGTGATCTTATTACTGTCTACAACTACCTGAAGGGGCATTGTA
Source organism: Pogoniulus pusillus (assembly GCF_015220805.1). Taxonomy (NCBI): domain Eukaryota; kingdom Metazoa; phylum Chordata; class Aves; order Piciformes; family Lybiidae; genus Pogoniulus; species Pogoniulus pusillus. The sequence continues at coordinate 5,163,105 of NC_087299.1, forward strand.
GCCAGGTGGGGGGTGGCCTCTTCTCCCAGGCAACCAGCAATAGAACAAGGGGACACAGTCTCAAGTTGTGCCAGGGTAGGTCTAGGCTGGATGTTAGGAGGAAGTTCTTCACAGAGAGAGTGATTGGCACTGGAATGGGCTGCCCAGGGAGGTGGTGGAGGCACCGTCCCTGGAGGTGTTCAAGAAAAGCCTGGATGAGGCACTTAGTGCCATGGTCTGGTTGATTGGATAGGGCTGGGTGCTAGGTTGGACTGGATGATCTTGGAGCTCTCTTCCAACCTGGTTGATTCTATAATTCTATGGGGAGGGGCAGCAGAGCTGGACACAGCATCCAAGCTGACTACCCACAGCCAAGAGAGACCAAGCCGTGGTGTCCTGCCCCATGCCAAGCACAGAGCTGTGCCCTTTCCTACCTGGTACATTCTCATGCTCATGCTTCTTCAGATGCCTGTCCAGGTTGGTCTGCTGCCCGAAGCAGCGGTTGCAGAGGTGGCACTTGAATGGCTTCTCCTTGTTGTGGATGTTCCGGACGTGCCGCTGGAGGTTGGAGGAGATGCTGAATGACCTGTCACAGTATTTACACCTGGAAAACAGGAGCCAGAGCCAAAGAGTGCAACGTGAGAGAGGGGGGAAAAAAAAACAAATGGAATGAGAGAGGAAAATGTGACTGTCAGAAAGGCAGAAAAGGTTGGCCCATAAATAAATCTTCAGCCAGCTGAGGAGCTGGGAAGCAGGAGGCATTCATCAGCCCAGACAGGGGGAGATGGTTGTGACTCAAGGAGCACAAGGAAAGGATCAGGATGAATTAAGAAGTGAGGAGTCCAAACAAATAAGCATCTGAGACAAAATGATTACATTTCCAGGTGAATGGGGGGAAAAAAATAACCAAGAAGGGGAAATGATTCACAGGCTCACAGCGTGGCTCAGCTGGGAAGGGACTTCAGAGCTCATCTCCTCCAACCTCCCCACTATGCCCAGGGACACCTCTCAGATAGACTCAGTTGCTCAAGGACTCATCCAGTCTGGCCTTGAACACCTCCAGGGAGGAGGCAGCCACAGCCTCCCAGGGCAGCCTGTGCCAGAGTCTCACCACCCTCACATTGAACAACTTCTTCCTCAGCTCCCAGTCTAACCCTACTCTGCCTCAGCTTCAAACCCTTCCCCTTTGGCCTTCTCCAGACACCCTCAGCAACAGTTCCTCTGCAGCCTTCCTGTAGGATCCCCTCAGGCACTGGCAGGCAGCACTAAGGTCCCTCTGGAGCCTTCTCCTCTTTGGGCTGCACATTCCCAGCTCTCTCAGCCTGTGATCACAGCAGAGCTGCTCCAGCCCCTGGCTCATCTTTGTGGCCTCCTCTGGCCTCACTCCAGCAGCTCTGCACCCTTCTGGTGATGGAGATACCAGAAGAGGAGGCAGGATTGGAGGTGGGGTCTGAGCAGAGCAAAGGGGCAGCAGAATGCCCTCTCCTGCCCTGCTGCCCACACTCCTCATTTGGTAGGGCAAGGAGGTGAAATATGTCTGTGGAGGGAGGCAAAAGAAGACAGGAGAAGAAGGGAGGGAGATGAAACATATAAAACACATCCCTCTGTGACAGTCATCTGCACACAGAGAAATCCAAGGTGGGTGTGCAGGTGCTGGTGGCTGTCAGGGTGCAGCAGCACAGCCTGCCCTACACACAGCTCCCAAGGAACACAGCCCAGCCTGCAAGGAAAACATGATCTGGAACAGGGGACTGAGTCCAGCTAGGAGCAGATGTGGAGGTGTTGGAGGGTAGCAGAGCCCTGCAGAGGGACCTGGCCAGGCTGGATGGGTGGGCAGAGGCCAAGGGGATGAGACTGAACAAGGCCAAGTGCAGGGTTCTGCACTTTGGCCACAACAACCCCAAGCAGCACTGCAGGCTGGGGACAGAGTGGCTGAGAGCAGCCAGGCAGAGAGGGAGCTGGGGGTGCTGGGAGAGAGGAGCTGCAGAGGAGGCAGCAGTGTGCCCAGGTGGGCAGCAGAGCCAATGGCATCCTGGGCTGGCTCAGGAGCAGTGTGGGCAGCAGGACAAGGGAGGTTATTCTGCCCCTGAGCTCAGCACTGCTCAGGCCACACCTGGAGTGCTGTGTCCAGTTCTGGGCTCGTCAATTCAAGAGAGATGTTGAGGTGCTGGAAGGTGTCCAGAGAAGTGCAGCAAGGCTGGGGAGGGGCCTGGAACACAGTCCTCTGAGGAGAGGCTGAGGGAGCTGGGGGGGTGCAGCCTGCAGCAGAGGAGGCTCAGGGCAGAGCTCATTGCTGCCTGCAGCTGCCTGCAGGGAGGCTGTAGCCAGGTGGGGTTGGGCTCTGCTGCCAGGCACCCAGCAACAGAACAAGGGGACACAGCCTCAAGCTGTGCCAGGGCAGGTTCAGGCTGGATGTGAGGAGGAAGCTCCTGGCAGAGAGAGTGATTGGCATTGCAATGGGCTGCCCAGGGATGTGGTGGAGTGGCCATGGCTGGAGGTATTGAAGCCAAGCCTGGCTGGGACACTTAGTGCCATGGTCTGGTTGGTTGGGCAGGGCTGGGTGCTAGGTTGGGCTGGCTGAGCTTGGAGCTCTCTTTCAGCATGCTTGATTCTATGATTCCCTCCTGAGCACTCAGCCTGGGCTAGGCTGAAAACATGCAGCAGGGAAGGAGCCAGGACAGAAGGTTTGAGGAAAGTGCTGACCGAAGAAATGCTCCCTCTGAGAAGCAAACCTCTGCAGGACTCAGGTTCTGTGTGCTGGGAACTGGTTCCTGGGCTCTGCACTCAGACATCCCCAGCTAAGTCCAAAGCTTTGCTTAGCCTTGGTGAGCTCAGCCCCGTCCGCTGGCGGAGCAGAGCAGGAGGCAGCTGATGGACTGCAGAGGGCAGCTTCGAGCCACCACAGAGCGGTTCAGGACCACAGCTACACCAGACCCAGCTCCCCTCAGTCCCCCCAGTCCCTGTAAATGCATCATCTGCACCTCAACAAAGCTGCCTTCCTCGAGGCAGTTTGTGCCAGGGCAGGTCTAGGCTGGATGTTGTTAGGAAGTTGTTGTCAGAGAGAGTGATTGGCATTGGAATGGGCTGCCCAGGGAGGTGCTGGAGTGCCTGGAGGTGTTGCAGCCAAGGCTGGCTGGGGCACTTAGTGCCATGGTCTGGTTGGTTGGGCAGGGCTGGGTGCTAGGTTGGAGTGGATGAGCTTGGAGGTGTCTGATTCTATGAAATTGAGGTCCCTTCCAACCCCTGCCCTCCTGTGAAAGGCAAATCCTCTCTCCCACAGAGAGCTCTGCACACCCTGGGCACCGGGGGACAGAAATCAAACCTGCCCCTAAGCCTCCACATGGCAGCAGAGGGCCACGGAGCTGCCCTGTGCTCCTCTCACCCACAGCACAGCTTGTCCCACTGAGCTGAGCTGTGACCCGAGGTACAGACCTGCCTCCTCGGGGCACACCTGAGCCATTTCCATCAGCCCAAGCCACGCAGAGGGCACCAGAACCTCTCCCGTGCCCCTGTCACGCAGGTGTGCCACTGGGTTTGCCTTGGGGCTGAGGCCACGGTGGTGTTTCCTCCACCCACAGGAGGCAGGAGGAAGGTGAGAGTGTGAAACCTCTGCTGTGAACCACAGCTCCCAGCTGTGGCACAGCTGGGGCTGGAGCAAGCCCTGGGTGTTATTGTTGGAAGGAGCAGGGTTGCCTTGCTGGAACACCCTCTCTTGCTGCCTGTTTATGGATTCCATGTCCACCTCCGAGCTTCCTACTGCTAAACCAACCCAAGGAGAACAAAGCTGCTGCAAATAATGAACCTTTATGATGAGGAACCCGGGGGGGTGGAAAGGAGAACCTCAGAGCTTGCTCAGACCTCAGGAGTTTTTCTTTCTCATTCTTCCTGAAACCACAAAGCTAAGGAGCAAAGAAAACAAGATGGGACTGAAAGCTCAGCAAGCAGCAAGCACAGGTTGGAGAGGCTGAGCTCAGCACACGCAGGCTGCCAGCCCCTGCTCCCCTCCTGCCCGCCAGGGAAGCTGCTCTCAGCACTTCGGAGAGCTGCGGTGCCCAAAGCAGCCAACATCACAGCGTCCCTGCGCTGCCACGGGGCTGCCACGGCGCTTCTGCTGCTCTGCCACCAGCCCCTCCTCAGCCCTGCTGCCCAAGCCTCTCGCTCCCTGCCTGTCCTCACCAGCTCCATGCCCTTTGAAGCCAAACTCTCCTTTATTTGGGCTCATGTAGTGCAGGGCACAAGGGGGACCATCAGGGCTGCCCTGCATACCCAGCAAGGGCTCACCTAGAGCAGGGCACAAGGAGGGGCACCAGGGCTGCCCTGGGTACCCAGCCAGGTCTCACTTAGAGCAGGGCACAACGAGGGGCACCAGGGCTGCCCTGGGTACCCAGCAAGGTCTCACCTAGAGCAGGGCACAACGAGGGGCAGCAGGGCTGCCCTATGTACCCAGCCAGATCTCACCTAGAGCAGGGCACAAGGAGGGGCACCAGGGCTGCCCAGGGTACCCAGCCAGATCTCACCTAGAGCAGGGCACAAGGAGGGGCACCAGGGCTGCCCTAGGTACCCAGCCAGGTCTCACCTAGAACAGGGCACAACTGGGGACAGCAGGGCTGCCCTGGGTACCCAGCAAGGTGTCACTTAGAGCAGGGCACAACAGGGGGCATCAGGGCTGCCCTAGGTACCCAGCAAGGTCTCACCTAGAGCAGGCCACAACGAGGGGCACCAGGGCTGCCCTGGGTACCCAGCCAGGTCTCACCTAGAGCAGGGCACAACAGGGGGCATCAGGACTGCCCTGCATACCCAGCAAGGTCTCACCTAGAGCAGGGCACAACAGGAGGCACCAGGGCTGCCCTGGGTACCCAGCCAGGTCTCACCTAGAGCAGGGCACAACGAGGGGCACCAGGGCTGCCCTGGGTACCCAGCCAGGTCTCACCTAGAGCAGGGCACAACGAGGGGCACCAGGGCTGCCCTGGGTACCCAGCCAGATCTCACCTAGAGCAGGGCACAACGGGGGCACCAGGGCTGCCCTGGGTACCCAGCCAGGTCTCACCTAGAGCAGGGCACAACGAGGGGCACCAGGGCTGCCCTGGGTACCCAGCCAGGTCTCCCCTGCACCACTGCCAGGAGCAGCTCCAGCGACTTCAAAGGCAGCAGCTGCGTGCGCCGGGCAGGAGCAGCCTGGCCTCCTGCACCTCCATTTATTTAGATGTTCAGGAAGCCTTTGAAAAGTTGCCTCTGACAGGTCCTGGCCCTAAGCATGAGCTATGTGGACCCAGGGTAGGGGATGGAGGAAGGATAAAGAGCTTGTTAGAAAAACAGAGCACAGAGGGGCATTGGAAAGGGGCCTGAAAGCAGAGGGGCGAGGGAGGCACCGCAGTTATTTGTGGTCCCAGAGGGGTCACTACTTGGATCTCTGCTGGATTTAATCTAAACAAATGGCCCAGACAGAGGAACCAGCTTCAGTGCAGGGAAGAGGTGAGTGGAGAGGCAGGAGAATAAAACTCCAGAGCTGCAGTATTTGCTTTGCAAACAGCCAGGCAGGATGCTGGTAAAGCTTCCTCCTTATCGGCTCCGAGTGACACACCAACGGGCTGGGAGAACAGCATGGGGGAATGAATGATGGCTGGGAAGGAGCCAAACTGGAGCTGGGGAGCTCTGGGGACAGCAAGCAGCCAGGAGGGCTCAGATACCTGGGAAGACACAAGTAAAGAGGGAAGCAGAGGCAGCAAAGTGAGGTGAGGAGTAAGTGGCAGTTTGGTACCACCTGGCACACGACAGAGGCGAATGCCTGATGAGGAGAGGCTGAGGGCCCTGGGGCTGCTTAGGCTGGAGAAGAGAAGACTGAGAGGGGATTGAATCAATGGTTATAAACATCTGAAGACTTGGGGTCAGGAGAGGGGGGACAGGCTCTGCTCACTGCTCCCTGGGATAGGACAAGGAGCAATGGATGGAAGCTGCAGCACAGGAGGTTCCAGCTCAGCACAAGGAGGAACTTCTTTGCTGTGAGGGTCCCAGAGCCCTGGCACAGGCTGCCCAGAGAGGCTGTGGAGTATCCTTCTCTGGAACCTTTCCAGGCCTGTCTGGATGTGTTCCTGTGTGCCCTGAGCTAGATTGGATGGTCCTGCTCTGGCTGGGGGGTTGGACTGGCTGATCTCTTTGGGTCCCTTCCAACCTCTGACATCCTGTGAGCCTGTGAATGGCAATGGGCTCTGGGCAGAAATGTGCCCTGCACTGAGGAGCAGCAGCAGTGGGAAGGCAGGATTGAGGCAGCAGAGCACAAACCCCACAGACAGCTACTCCTCTTCTGAGTAATAACTCAGCCTCAAGTGCATCTACACCAGGGATGAACTCAGGCTCCATTCAAAGACAAGAACCTGAGGAAGAAGGGATCTGATGGAACCAGCTGCAGGCCTAAGTGACAAGGCAGACATCAGCTTTAGCTGCTGGCTTGACCTTAATGCAGGCAACAGGACACAGGGGTCTGAAAGGCAATGAAAGAAAACCAGACTCAAAGCAGACATCAGGAAGCACATCTACAGAGGAGGAATCCCTGAGCATGCTTTGGGCTCAGCTGCAATTCCAGCATCAATGAGAAGTCATCCTGCAGGGATGAGCATTTGGAAGGAGGAAGTTTTGCTGAAGCAAACAGCTTTAGCTGTGCCCAGCCCAAGTTGTTTGTAGTGATTCTGTGACTCCAGAGAACAAAACCAAAGCTAAAGCAGCAAGCTTATAGCTATGACACATCCTCATCCTCACCTGGCCCAGGTGTTGAAAAGCTTCACAGAATCATAAAATCACAGACTGGGGTGGGCTGGAAGAGACCTTCAAGCTCAGCCAGTTCCAACTCCCCTGCCATGGGCAGGGACACCTCCCACCAGCACAGGTTGCTCAAGGTCTCATCCAACCTGGTCCTGAACACCTCCAGGGAGGTTGTGGAGCACAGAATCACCCAATGTGATCTTTGATCACATTGGGTGATTCTGTGCTCCACAACCTCCCTGGGCAACCTGTGCCAGTGTCTCATCACCCTCACTGTTTGTGATCCACAACCTCCCTGGGCAACCTGTGCCAGTGTCTCATCACCCTCACTGTTTGTGATCCACAACCTCCCTGGGCAGCCTGTGCCAGTGTCTCACCACCCTCACTGATAAGAATTTCTTCCTCATCTCAAGTTTCAATCTGCCCTCCTCAAGCTTCAATCCATCCCCTCTCATCCAAGCCCTTGTCAAATCCCTCCCCAGCTCTCCTGCAGCCTTCTTCAGGTACCAGAAGGCTGCTGTAAGGTCCCCCTGGAGCCTTCTCTTCTCTTTTTTCTTTACAAAGGAGTTTTCTCTTTTCTCCTTTACAAAAAGAGTTCATTTGCCTCCTTGCTGCTTCTGTGCTTTTAATTCCTGCTTTATCCATAATTAAATAAGGAGAAAGCTGAAGCAATCAGGACAATCAGAACAGGTTCAGGAACCTGAACCAAAGCATCTCCTTCTCTGGCCTGTTTCTTGATCTACCCTTGGACATTGGGTGGCTTGAGGCCAGCCTTGAGAACATTTGAATTCAGATTTGGACATCACCAAATCCATGGGTTTGGGCTAAAACAAAACCCAACAGAAGCATCTAAACAACCCAAAGCAAAGTTCTAAGCAAGACAGCAGGAAAACACTGGTTTGGTGGCTTGGATATTTGGTGGCTTGAGGCCAGCCTTGGGGACATCTGAATTCAGATTTGGACATCACCAAATCCATGGGTATGAACTAAACCAAAACCTAACAGGAGCATTTAAACAACCCAAAGCAAAGTTCCAAGCAAGACAGCAGGAAAACAGTGGTTTGGTGGCTTGGACATTTGGTGGCTTGAGGCCAGCTTTGAGAACATCTAAATTCAGATTTGGACATCACCAAATCCATGGGTTTGGGCTAAACCAAAACCCAACAGGAGCATTTAAACAGCCCAAAGCAAAGTTCCAAGCAAGACAGCAGGAAAACACTGGTTTGGTGGCTTGGACATTTGGTGGCTTTAGGCCAGCCTTGGGAACATTTGAATTCAGATTTGGACATCATCAAATCCATGGGTTTGGGCTAAACCAAAACCCAACAGAAGCATCTAAATAACCCAAAGCAAAGTTCCAAGCAAGACAGCAGGAAAACATTGGTTTGGTGGCTTGGACATTTGGTGGCTTGAGGCCAGCTTTGAGAACATCTAAATTCAGATTTGGACATCACCAAATCCATGGGTTTGGGCTAAACCAAAACCCAACAGAAGCATTTAAGCAACCCAAAGCAAAGTTCTAAGCAAGACAGCAGAGAAACCCTGAGGGGTTGGACTGGATCATCTCCCGAGGTCACTTCCAACCCATAATGTCCTGTGATTCTAAGTCAGCCTTTTCCCTGCATCCTTGCAAAAGAAGGCTCCAGAGCAGTTCTTGCTGCAGAAGCTGGAAATGTCAGCTCTCTGAGAGCAGCAAAAACTCAATGATAATTAAGCTCCTCTGCAAGGGCAGCAGCAACTCTCAGGAGCGCCATCAGAAGGCAACATTGTCCTGAAGTCAAACCTCTGCTACAAGGGGGAGGAAAAAAAAAACCCACTCACCCCAAAGCACACAGATGGGCCATTTTCTGGGAGAAGAAAGCAAAGAAATCTTTACTTTCCCAACCTTTGTCACGTTGCAAGTCTCCTTTTCTGGAAGAAAACTGAACTAACAAATCTGGGGCTAATGGGGAGCAAGCCCCCAGCAGCCAGAAAGGGGCTGCAGGGAACACACAGCCCTCATTCAGAGCAGATCAAATAACAGAATGGAGGAATGGCTCCAAAAGCCATCCAGGTCTGATTTACCTCATGTCTACACTCAAGGATTCAGGATGGAAAAAATGAAATGAAAAGAAAAGTGGCTCTGTATGGAGCAAGGATTAAAGTGTGGGAGAAAGGAGCTGCCTACAAATGGGCTCCCTTTGGCCAGGCAGCCCTGGGGCTGCTCAGACATGTGTTGTGGTTTCCTTTTCCTCCTCTCCTTTCTCTCCTGCCTCTTGTTGGGAACTTGCTCTGTGTGTGCAAACAACCACAACAGCAGCCCCCTCCCCACCCCAAAAAACCTAACCTGGATTGCTACCCTGGTTTGACAAAGCACAAACCACACCACAGGAAGCACAGAGCTGGGAGCTCTCCACTCAGCCATTCCTTCTCCTCTGCTCATGCAAGGACCTACTCTGACAAGAAACCAACCAAAGCAGATTTTGCTTTTAGGGTTTTTTTTGCCCCCAAAACTGCAAAGAAACAAAGAGAAAAATCCAGGAGGGAAATCATCCCCACTGGGTCTGCCATGAGAAATATCCCCTCACATGCCTGGACACACACAGACTCAGACTGATTGCCTGTTGTGTTTCACTCAGATTTGGGCCACTTGGAACCCCAAGAGGAACCCCAGCATGGGTGGCTGTAACTTCACCCCGTGCCTACAGGCAGGGTAGTAATGCAGGCTTCTGCCCTAGCAGGGAGAGAACTTCTCCTTCTGCTCAGCCCTTTGGAGCTCCAGGATTTAAGGTAGGAGCCCTCCTTAGCTCAGATTTGCAAGTCAACAAGAGCACAGAGCTGCTCTCTTCTCTTCTCTTCTCTTCTCTTCTCTTCTCTTCTCTTCTCTTCTCTTCTCTTCTCTTCTCTTCTCTTCTCTTCTCTTCTCTTCTCTTCTCTTCTCTTCTCTTCTCTTCTCTTCTCTTCTCTTCTCTTCTCTTCTCTTCTCTTCTCTTCTCTTCTCTTCTCTTCTCTTCTCTGATCCCTTACTCCAGGCACCTCAGATATCCATCAAGAAAAAAGGCTAAGACTGATTGCCTGTTGTGTTTCACTCAGATCTGAGCCATTTGGAACCCCAAGAGGAACCCCAGCCACGGGTGGTTGCCACTCCACTCCGTGCCTGCAGGCAGGGTAGCCCTGCAATGGGCCTTTCTGTACAGCCAACAGGCAGAATGAAGCAGGAAACTCAGATCAAGCCAGCCACAATTAGCAGAAAATAGTAATGCAGGGTCCTGTCCTAGCAGGGAGTGAACTACTTCTTCAGCTCCTTGATTCAAGGCAGGACCCCCCCTCCTTAGCTCTGCTTTCCAAGTAGACAGAGCACAGAGCTTCCCTTCTCTTCTCGTTTGATCCCTCACTGCAGGCACCTCAGACATGCATTAAGAAAGAAAAAAACCCTCGAGCAAGCCCTGGCAAGGCCTTCAAACCAGCCCGAGGTTCAGAGGCATTCAGCACCTTCAGCTGTCCCCGAGATGAATGCCTGGGGTGAGTGCTAAACAGCCCCGCGAAGCAGAGCCCTCCTGTGCCAGCTACAGCATAAGCGAAGTGTCTGCCTGGGAGCCGCCGAGCCTGAGGGCTTTTGGCTGGCACATCCAACAGACAGAGCTGTGAGTCACGGCGTGCTGCAGGGCTGGGGGGTGAGGCTGGCACAGCCTCCTAGAGCAGCTCGGGCAGTGCTGAAGGAAGGCAGGGATGGGGATGGGGCAGGGAGGGGGCAGCATCACCTGTAGGGCTGCTCTCCAGTGTGTGTCCGCAGGTGCCTGGTCAGGTTGGCTGAGCGTGGGAAGATCTTACCACAGTACCTGCAGGGGGAAGCCAAAGGAACTGTCAGTGAATGCCAGCCCTGCCACAGCACAGGAGCACAAACAGCCCAGCAGAATGCTCTGGCTGGCAAGGGACATGCAGAGGTCATCTGGTCCAACGTCTTCAACCATGGTCCTGTTCAGCCTGAGCCAGGGTTTTACCACCTCTGTCCAACCTGGGCCAGTGTTTCTCCACCCTCAGTGCACAAAATCCCCCTCTTTGAGTTGAACCCCCTCAGCCCTTGCCCTGTCACAACAGGCCTTGCTAACAGGTCTGTCCCCAGCTTCCTTTAAGCACTGAAAAGGCACCAGAAGGTCTCCCTGGAGCCTTCTCTTCTCCAGGCTGAACATCCTCAGCTCTCTCAGCCTGGCCTCACAGCAGAAGGCTTCCAGCCCTCCACCATTGCTGTGCCTTTGAGACATCACCAGCTCCAGTGACCTCACTCTGATACCCTTTTGCTGAGCTTTCCCCACCTAACTTTCTCAAAGCTTTTTGGGCACATGGAAGCTTTGGACATGCCCAAGGTGCCATGGCAATGAGGTCCTCTGCTGAACTCCTGGGCTCTGTAAAGAACCTCCTGCTTGCCCCTCACCACCTTGGTCCTGCCTCAGGGTAATGTTTCCAGATTGTCCATCTCCAGAGATTTTATACATCTCCTTTGTAGCCCTCTTTGGTTGCTCATCCTGCAGATTATCCTTGCTCATCCTTCTCAGAGCTGAGAGAATTTTCCTCTGGCTAAAAGCTGCAGCACTGAGTGACTGCTTCAGGGAGAAACCAGTGGGAACCTGCTTAGAACAAGGAAATACAGCACTGGGAGGTGACATGAGAGAAGGGACTGTGCTCCACAGTAAGCTGGATGCCCACTTAACTCAAAAAGGGAAGAGAGGGATGAATAAATAAGAACACAAATTGGGAAGGATGAAGGGTGACATTTGGTGGAACCTGAGGAGTAGGCTTCCTTAATTTCAGAGACTTTCAGCACCTTCAGATGTCCAGAATCTTGGACTGGTTTGGGTTGGAAGGGACCTTAAAGATCATGTAGTTCCAATCTCCTGCCATGGGAAAGGACACCTCCCACTAGGCTGCTGTTCATCCTCCTCCTTTCACCCTTATCTCCAGTGCCACTGATCCATGAAGCTCCATTAACCATTAAGCTGCTGCATGTTCATCAGCAGGGAAAACCCAAATGTGACCTTGAGAGTGTAAATCTAAGTCTAGAACCTGCTGTAGGCAGAAACCTCACATTTATAGAGCCACAGAATCAGTCAGGGTTGGAAGGGACCACAAGAAGCAGCCAGTTCCAACCCACCTGCCATGCCCAGGGACACCTCACACTAGATCAGGCTGTCCACAGCCTCATCCAGCCTGGCCTTAAACACCTCCAGAGATGAGGCTTCCACCACCTCCCTGGGCAACCCATTCCAGGCTCTCACCACTCTCATGCTGAACAACTTCCTCCTAACACCCAGTCTGAATCTCCCCATTTCCAGCTTTGTTCCATTCCTCCCAGTCCTATCACTCCCTGACAGCCTAAAAAGTCCCTCCCCAGCTTTCTTGTAGCCCTCTTAAGAAACAGAACGACCACAATAAGCTCTCTGCCCACGGCAGAGGGTTGGAACTGGATGAGCTTTAAGATCCCTTCCAACCCATCCTGTAAAGAACTTCTTCCTAACATCCCATTTAAATCTTCCTGTAGGCTCCCTTAAGATACTGAAAGGTCACACTAAGGTCACCTGGGAGCCTTCTCCTCCCCAGACTTCACAGCCCTCAACTCCCTCAATCCACAGCTAAAATTTGAGCCTATTTGTGGCAAAGCTGAACGTAAGAAATACTCCAAACTCAACAGATCTCCACTCCCTGCACCCCAGGGGAGAGCTGCGGGAGCCAGCACAAGAAGCTCGAGCAGTGCTGGGCAGAGCTGTGCGAGCAGACTCAGGGCTTTCCTCCCCAGTGATGCAGCCCTGGATGCTGCAGTGATCCGTGTGGATTTCTGTGGGCACAGCAGCGTGAGGGAATGGTGCTTCCTGCCTTGCCCTCGAAAAACTCCCTTCTCCTGCCCAGCTGAGGCTGCGCTGGCGCCGTGAGCCGCAGCCTCTGCTGCCACACGTGGGAGCCTTGGCTCGGAGAGCTCTGCCTGCTTTGAGAATCTCCAGATCTGCTCTCAAGGTTATTCACAATTGCAAAGAAAACAGAAGATGCTGATTTGCCACCAGACAAAACATGCCGTGGCAGAGGGAATTAGTCATCAGAATGCTCTGTTCTAATTCGGCTGCTTCTTGCTTTTCCTCCCACCCCTGGCCCCGACGGCAAAGGCGCCCATGAGAGGCTGCTCTGTTGCGTGCTGGGGTGGGGATGCTGGCAGGGATGGGATGCTGGCAGGGGTGGGATGATGGCAGGGGTGGGATGCTGGCAGGGGTGGGAATGCTGGCAGGGGTGGGAATGCTGGCAGGGGTGGGATGCTGGCAGGGGTGGGATGCTGGCTGGGGATGCTGGCAGGGATGGGATGCTGGCAGAGGTGGGATGCTGGCAGGGGTGGGATGCTGGCAGGGATGGGATGCTGGCAGGGGTGGGATGCTGGCAGGGGTGGGATGCTGGCAGGGGTGGGATCCTGGCAGGGGTGGGATGCTGGCAGGGGTGCCCTCACCAGCTGGGGGTTTAGCCTGACTCGTGGGGGTGCCCTTACCTGCAGGTGTAGCGCTCCTTGCCCTTGCGCAGGATGGGGTCGGAGAGCGTGGGCGGTGGCGATCGGAAGTTGAAGGGGTGGTGTGGAAGGGGCTGCAGGGAGCTGCCAGTGTCTGCCTTCATGGCTGCAAAGCTCTCCAGTTTCTCCGTCATTGTTTCTATGGCTGACATCTAGGAGTGCAAGGCAAGACCTCGAGTCGTAAAACCTCACAGCAAGAGCAGTACCCGAAGCCTACGACACAGCTTTTAGCACCAGGCTGCTGCTGGGCTTTGCCCTTGCTCCCAGAAGCAGGCTGTGGTAGTTTGAGGGATCCTAGGGCTCCCTTAACAAAACCATAGGGATAGAAGTCCACCCCAGAGCCCTGGAAAGGGTAAGAGTCATTTCTGTCCTCCAGTCTCGGTTAGCTCATGGCCCCAAACTGGGACAGAGGCAGAGAAGAAAAGAGGCCTCTGAGGAATCATAGAATCATGGAATCATAGAATCAATCAGTTTGGAAGAGAGCTCCAAGCTCATCCAGTCCAACCTAGCACCCAGCCCTATCCAATCAACTGGACCATGGCACTAAGTGCCTCAGCCAGGCTTTGCTTGAAGACCTCCAGGGACAGTGCCTCCACCACCTCCCTGGGCAGCCCATTCCAATGCCAATCATCTCTCTGTGAAGAACTTCTTCCTAACATCCAGCCTATACCTACCCTGGCACAACTTGAGACTGTGTCCCCTTGTTCTGTTGCTGGTTACCTGGGAGAAGAGACCAACCCCACCTGGCTACAATGCCCCTTCAGGTAGTTGTAGACAGTAATAAGATCACCCCTGAGCCTCCTCTTCTCCAGGCTAAACAGGCCCAGCTCCCTCAACCTCCCCTCATAGGATTTGTGCTCCAGGCCCCTCACCAGCTTTGTTGCCCTTCTCTGGACATGTTCCAGCACCTCAACATCTTTCTTGAATTGAGGGGCCCAGAACTGGACACATTACTCAAGGTGTGGCCTGACCAGTGCTGAGTACAGGGGAAGAATAAGACACTTGGCAAAGCCATGCAGTAAGCACCAAAGCTCAGCAGTGAGGCACAGGTGACCTTCTGCAATGGCCTTGTGCTCACCTTCAGCACTTCAGGTAAAAATTATCACCACATACATTTGGGCTCCCTGTTCCTGACACTGAGATCAGACCCTGCAGCCAGCTGCTGGGTGTAGAACTCACCACCCAAACCCTCTTCTCACTGGAAAGCAAGGAGGGTGATTTTTCCTGCAGCATCCATCACCCTTGCATGGGCTCAGAGGGACAGCAGCAGTGAGCTGTGGGCAAGGCAAGGCCAGAGAGGATGGAGACTCTCTGGGCAGGAGAATCCAAAGTGGAATAGGAGTGAGCACAGGGGAAGGTACAAGCACAGAGAGCTCAGACAGAGGAGAAAGTGAGGCTGGAGAGTGATGAGGGAGCAGTGTGGGAGAGGATGAGTGAAGACAGACTCAGGATGGAGTGGGTCCACAGGGAGTGTGCCCAGGAAGTGCCCAACATTTCAGTTTGATGTAAGAAAGGCTCAGAAGCCAGTGGAGGTGATGGGAGGATGGGTGGGAGATGGCTGAACTGCGAGCTGAGTCAGTTACGGTCAGGAGGAGCACATCCAGAACCAGAGTGAAAGTCTGTTTGGGCAGGGATCTGGAGTGGGGATGGAGGAAGCACAGGGGGCTGGGGAGCTGCATTCGCTGGCTCTGTGGGGATGTGAGCATCTCAGCTGCTGCATGCAGAAGGGATCCAGCACTTGGACTCCCTGGGACCAAGCTGTGGTGGGAACACTGTGACCATCCATCTCTTGGGTTTGCCCATCTGCTGTGGTGAGGTGTGGCCATTTGAGCTGGGTTTCTAGCTCAGGCATAAAGCAAATTGGGAGCAGACAAACTTGGAAGTGGAAGCTCTGAGTGGAGAGGTGAACATTCCAGGGATAGGCCATAGAATGGCAACAATGCATAGCTTAATATCATATCATTGGAACATCAAGAGCTTTATGTCTGGAAGCTTGAGGTGCTGGAAGGTGTCCAGAGAAGGGCAGCAACACTGAGGAGAGGCCTGGAGCAGTCCTGTGAGGAGAGGCTGAGGGAGCTGGGGGTGTGCAGCCTGGAGAAGAGGAGGCTCAGGGCAGAGCTCATTGCTGTCTGCAGCTGCCTGAAGGGAGGCTGTAGCCAGGTGGGGTTGGGCTCTGCTGCCAGGCAGCCAGCAACAGAAGAAGGGGACACAGCCTCAAGCTGTGCCAGGGCAGGTTCAGGCTGGATGTTAGGAGGAAGTTGTTGTCAGAGAGAGTGATTGGCATTGGAATGGGCTGCCCAGGGAGGTGGTGGAGTTGCTGTGCCTGGAGGTGTTGAAGCAAAGCCTGGCTGAGGCACTTAGTGCCATGGTCTGGTTGATTGGGCAGGGCTGGGTGCTAGGTTGGGCTGGCTGAGCTTGGAGCTCTCTTCCAACCTGCCTGATTCTATGATTCCAAGGGAAGGCTGCAAGGAGCAGAGGGGGGGCAAGGAAGCAGGAAAAGTGCAAAAAGGAAATCAAAAAGGGAAAGAAAGAAGCCAAGAAAAAAGGAAAAGGAGAGGAAAGGCAGAAGGCAGCCTGTGTGCCAACGAGCTCTAAAGCAACCCGGGGTTACCTTCGTCAGAGCAAACCAGGAAGCCCAAACCCGAGCTAGAAGTGCAGCCCCCAGGAGCAGGCTGACATCCCCAACAACCTTCCCCTGCGAGCACTCCTGAGAGCACTTCTCAAGCCAGCGAGCAGCGAAGAGGGATAAAGCAAACAAGGCAGCAATAAAAGCTGCCTGCTCGCTGGGGATGACATCAGAGGGAGAGAGGGGAGCAGCAGCAGGGGGAGCGGCAGCCCGGGCGGAGCAGCCGGGCCGGGCTGGGGACAGCCAGCAGGCGGAAGGCAGTAGGAAGCCATCTATCAAAAGGAGATGCTCTATTGTGGAGGAAGGGCTGACCTTTTGCACGTTTACACTTTATTAAACTGGGCTCGAGGAGGGGGTTGGGAGGGAAGGAAAGAGAGCCAAGATATTGTTTAAAATATATGACTATGAAATAAAAGAGGAGGGGGGTTGCAAAGTTGTCTTAATCGGCCCAGAATACATCGTGGAGGGCTGACAGCCGTTCATAAGCCGTTAAAAAAAAAAGGTCAAAATAGAGGAGGAGTAAAAACCCCATTTGCCCATAATAGATCCCCAGCCCCTTGGCTGGAGGCTCTCCCAGCCCCTGATAAATAGTAAGTAACACTTAGCAGCAGCAGCCCCTTGAAAAGGTTGCTTGATCGTTTCCAGCGAAAGCTCTGCCCCAGCTGCCAGTCATGTAACAAAACCATCGCGTTTCAAAGCCCTCTCTGGATCTTGCCGAGCTGTGCCACTCAAGCCCTTGGCGGCACTACCTGGAGATGTCCTTTGTTGTATCCCCTCCGCTTCAGGCACTTAGGCAGAGCTGTTTGCTGCCTCCCAGAGCCGTGGGCAAGGCTCGGAACGCTCAGTGCCTGCCCCGGGCTCGCCGCTGGCACAGGCACTTTGCTATTTAAGGAACAACTGCCTGCTTATCATCATCATCAGCCAGGAGGAAAGGGAGAAGAAAAAGGAACTGAACAGGTGAGAAAAGGTCCCCCATTAAGTTATCACTAAGTTACACCACTTATTTATGTTGTCCAGAGCCTCGTGGAAAAGAGACAATGGCAGAGGCAGGGGAGCTGCTAGCGAGGGCTGGCTCAGGATGGAAACGGTGCCTGAAAGCCACTTGCAGACAGCATCTTCTGCAGGCTCAGGGCTCAGCGTGGCTGCTGGCTCCAGCATGCCCCACACGGGGTCCTCTGTGGGGGCTGGGGAATGAGTCACAGAAAAGAGCAGACCTCCCTCCCTAACTGGGTGCCTTGTCCAGTTCTGGGCCCCTCAATTCAAGAGATGTTGAGGTGCTGGAAGGTGTCCAGAGAAGGGCAACAAAGCTGGTGAGGGGCCTGGAACACAAACCCTATGAGGAGAGGCTGAGGGAGCTGGGGGTGTGCAGCCTGCAGCAGAGGAGGCTCAGGGCAGAGCTCATTGCAGTCTACAACTACCTGCAGGGAGGCTGTAGCCAGGTGGGGGTGGCCTCTTCTCCCAGGTAACCAGCAACAGAACAAGGGGACACAGTCTCAAGTTGTGCCAGGGAAAGTATAGGCTGGATGTTAGGAGGAAGTTCTGCACAGAGAGAGTGATTGGCATTGGAATGGGCTGCCCAGGGAGGTGGTGGAGGCACCGTCCCTGGAGGTCTTCAAGCAAAGCCTGGATGAGGCACTTGGTGCCATGGTCTGGTTGACTGGCTAGGGCTGGGTGCTAGGTTGGACTGGATGAGCTTGGAGGTCTCTTCCAACCTGCTTGATTCTATGATTCTAAGGGGGTTCAAAGCCAGGCTGGAAGAGACCTTCAGCAACCAAGTCTAGGTGAGAGATGTCCCTGCCCCAGCAGATGATCTCAGAGATCCCTTCCAACCTGAGCCCTTCTGTGACTCCTGCTTAGAGTGAGAGGAGGACTCTCACCCAGGTGAAAGGGAGAAGAAAAAGGAACTGAACAGGTGAGAAAAGGTCCCCCATTAAGTTATCACTAAGTTGCACCATCTATTTATGTTGTCTCTTCTCCACGAGGCTCTGGACAATGGCAGAGGCAGGGGACCTGCCCCAGCAGATGGCCTCGGAGATCCCTTCCAACCTGAGCCATGCTGTGATTCTGTAACTCATGCTTAGAGCGAGAGGAGCACACAGAGAGCACCTCCCTAAGTGACCTGGTGTATGAAGGGTGGTCCTGATGCAGAAGATGGAAGGAAGGAGCCCATGAAATCAGAATTGCTTAGGGCAAGGGTAACACAGGATGGGCATCTGGCAGTCAGCAGCTCACACTCTCAAGCAATGATGTGACTGACTTCTTCAGTGGCTTCTCAAACTTCTTCACTGAAAGGTGTTCAGAAAAAGCTTGGCTGGGGCACTTAGTGCCATGGTCTGGCTGACTGGACAGGGCTGGGTGCTAGGTTGGACTGGATGAGCTTGGAGCTCTCTTCCAACCTAGCTGATTCTATGAAAGGCTTCTCAATGCCTGGCACAAGCTGCCCAGGGAGGTGGTGGAATCCCCACCTCTGGAAGGGTTAAAAAGAGGCAGAGATGTGGTGCTGAGGGCCATGGTTTAGCATCAGCCTTGGTACAGTTGACCTGGATGATCTTAAAGGTCTTTTCCAACCGAAGTCCTTCTGTGCTTCCAGACATGACCTGTCCCTGCTCTCTGCATCCAGAGTGCAGAGCATGGGAACAGGAGCTCCCAGACCAAGGCATCCTCACACAGCAGCCCACGTTATTAAAAATCCCTTCTCAGGAAGTTTGGGGCTGGAGTGATTGTAAATTTTCAGCTCCTCTGTGTGATAAGCTACTAGAGATAACCAGACCTTCCAGGTCTTTTCCCTGCCACGGGAAGAGGACGTGGTCAGGCTTTCAGGAACAATGTTAACACCCTCCCAGCCAAGGCTTCTCCTGCCCGGGCTCGGTGTGGTTCTCATCGTCCCCATCGGGTGGCTGTGCCACTCCAGCTCCTCCCTGCTATCAGCCCAGGCCCAGGCAGCCATCCCCACTATTCTAACTCACACAAACACAGGATGTTCCTGGCCAGCCTGTCACCATTATCCAGCCTCCATGGAGGAAAAATCGGGGGAAGTTATTAACCAAACTCTGAGCCTGATGCAAAACAATGAGGGAACTAAGTTTAGCTGTGAAAGCTACCAGGATCCAGCTTCCACAAACCTGCAGGGTATTTATCTAAGGTGGGAAACACTATCAGAGGAGAACAATGCATGTGAAGGGGAAGGAGAGCAGAAGAACAGCCACAGAGCCCAGCTCCCAGCAGGGCAGACAGAGGCTGGCTGGTGCCTGTCACCCTGTAGAGGACAGCAGGCGGCGTGGGGCAGAACTTGCTCCACCATGGCTCCAGAATCACAGGATTGCTTCTGTTCACAGTATCACAGTGTCACAGTATCATCAGGGTTGGAAGAGACCTCACAGATCATCAAGTCCAACCCTTTACCACAGAGCTCAAGGCCAGACCATGGCACCAAGTGCCACGTCCAACCTTGCCTTGAAGTGCCCCAGGGACGGCGACTCCACCACCTCCCCGGGCAGCCCATTCCAGTGTCCAATGACTCTCTCAGGGAAGAACTTTCTCCTCACCTCCAGCCTAAATTTCCCCTGGCACAGCCTGAGGCTGTGTCCTCTTGTTCTGGTGCTGGCCACCTGAGAGAAGAGAGCAACCTCCTCCTGGCCACAACCACCCCTCAGGTAGTTGGGAGAGACCTCTGGGACCATCGAGTCCAGCCTTCAACCTGAGGCCACTGAACCAGGGCCAGAGGGCCATTATGGAGCGAGGAAGGACAAGGATGACACCACCCTGGGGCAGCTCAGCTACCGCGGTTGTGTGAGCCAGGCTGGTTCTCAGCAACAGCCTTGGTGGCACCAGCCTCAGCTGCACCTTTCCAAGAGCCTGGATAAAGGCCTGGCCCAGCTGCACTGGGGGCTGCTGGGGTGACACTCTCAGTGCACTGCAAATGGGAAAGCTGGCCAGAAGCATTTCCCACTGCTGTGCAGTGACTCAGAGCTGAAGCAGATGCAGAGGGAGCACACATCCGTGGGCTGTCAAGAGAATCATAGGATCAGGCATGTTGGAAGAGACCTCCAAGCTCATCCAGTCCAACCTAGCACCCAGCCCTAGCCAGTCAACCAGACCATGGCACTAAGTGTCTCATCCAGTCTTTTCTTGAACACCTCCAGGGACAGTGCCTCCACCACCTCCCTGGGCAGCCCATTCCAATGCCAATCACTCTCTCTGTGCAGAACTTCCTCCTAACATCCAGCCTAGACCTCCCCTGGCACAACTTGAGACTGTGTCCCCTTGTTCAGTGGAGCAGGAAGGACAGGACACAAGAACCCTGGCACCTTCTGGGGCAGGCAGATCTGAACCCTGGTTGGTTCTCCACAGCCCTGCACTTTCACACTTCCTAGGTGATGTCAGGGAACATCAAGCAGGTAGAAAATACTACTGCTTGGCTGCTGGGCAGTCCTGCACTGACACAAATGACTGCACCAGGGTGAGGGTAGGGGGGGGTCCAGAAGAAAAATGATGCAGACATGGGAAAGGGAAGTTTGGCAGATCAGTGGAGATGTCCAGACCTCATCCCTGCTTCTGTCCACACAAAAACAAACCCTCAGCAAAGCATAGCAAGCACCATCCTCAACCCACCATCCTCAACCCACCATCCTCAACCCACCATCCTCAACCCACCATCCTCCACCCAGGTGTGGAACTAAACGCATCTGAAGGCAGCTGGTGGAAAACAGAGGAGCTTCCCATCAGATCCTTAGAGGACTCTGCCCCAAGTGACCTGTTTGCACCAGCTCCTCCCCCTCCCCAAACCTCTCAGCATTCAACCAACACCACATCACAACAGCTCTGCTTTACCTGGGGGTGAAAAAGCAGCGGGGAGGGTCGCAGGTACTTCTCCTTTAGGGCACCCACAGGGTCTGTCACCTTCCGCTTCTCCACCCTGCTGGACAACAAGACAGAGGGTTACATACCTCCCAGGGCAGCAGCAGCAGCAGCAGCCACACCACCTGCAGCTGGGGAAAGCAGATGCAGAAGGTTGCTCTCCTCTGGACACAAACAGCTGCTTCCCCTACTACTGGGTGCTACAAGTTAGGACTCAAAAGCTGTCCTGGAAAAGGAGATGAGAATGGATCCATCCCCTCCTTCGGGCAGTGCTCTTGCAGCTGTCAGACTGAAGCCTCAGAAATCATTTGGATCTTCCCACTCAAATGGGATCTAGATCCAGAGAGCCTCTGCTGTGGTGAGCAAAGCCCTACACTGCCAGCCAGAGCTATGGGTAGATGGGAGAAGCTCTGGAGCCCACTGCAGGCAGCCACTGTGTGGAAACAAACGTGTCTGAGAGTTGGTCTGGAGGTAAAGGGAGAAGCCTGGGCCAGGCTCTGCAGCCTCAAGGCTGCTGGGGTCGTTAAGTGTTTTATATTGACCTTCCTTAACAAGCATTTGTGGACAGCAGTTTAAAAAGCTAAAGGGGTAATGAGACATCTCCAAAGTGCCCTCAGAACCTGAGCTCTGCTGGTGCCATCTGGCCCATCCAGACATCCCATGCTCAAACTATGCAGAGGTGATCCAAGCAGGTTTGGCTCCTGCTTTTGGAGAACATTGGCTTTGAGTTCAAAGAACATTCTCCTTACAGGGAAACCTACAAGGACAACCCAGCAGGACATGGAACTGTTAGAGTGAGTCCAGAGGAGGCCACCAAGATGCTGAGGGCTGCAGCAGCTCTGCTATGAGGACAGGCTGAGAGAGTTGGGGTTCTGCAGCCTGGAGAGGAAAAGGCTTTGAGGAGACCTTGGAGTGGCCTTCCAGGATCTGAAGGAGGTCTACAGGAAGGCTGGGGAGGGACTACTGACAAGGTCTGGTAATGACAGGATGAGGAGGAATGGGTTTGAACTGGCAGAGGGGAGATTCAAACTGGATGTTAGGAAAGGGTTCTGTGCAGTGAGGGTGGTGAGACACTGGCACAGGTTGCCCAGGGAGGTGTTCAAGACCAGGCTGGATGAGGCATTGAGTGACCTCTTCTAGTGGGAGGTGTCCCTGCCTATGACAGGGGATTGAAACTGGCTGAGCTTTGAGGTCCCTCCCAACCTGAACCATTCTATGATACCCATGGCATGGGATCACCCAAAGGAGAAACTGAAATGTCCTCTGGGGAGAGGGAAAAGCAGAAGGAAAGTGCCTGCAATGAATGCAGCTGCATCTGTTGGTTGCTGACTGGAGTCCACCTCAGCTAAACCAGCACCAACCCAACAGCTCAGAGTGATCTGAACTCCACTGGAAGGGCACAAAGGACAGCAAAGGATTTTGCTGCATTCCAGATGATTGGTGATGATCAAATTCCTCCAGAGTCACAGGGCTGGCTCATGCTGAGTGTTGCCTTTAATCTGCATTGGATTTCTCTGAGGTGGAAGAGGAGAGCTGGGAGTCAGAATTGCTGTGCTGTGGAAGGTGTCTGTAACTGGGCAGGATTGCCCAGAGAAACAGCAGCCTATGGAACAAGACATGAGGAGCTGCTCCCTGATACAAGGCAGAAGAGCAAAGAGGAAGGAGAAGGATTGTCTGAAAGGGCCTGTGGTGACAGGATGAGAGCAATGGTTTGGAACTAGAGCAGGGGCAGATCCAGGCTGGACATCAGGAGGAAGTCCTGTACAGTGAGGGTGAGGAGACCTTGGAACAGGTTGCCCAGGAAGGTGGCTGAGGCCTCGGCCCTGGAGACACTCAAGATCAAACTTGCTGTGGCCCTGAGCAACCTGCTCTGGTTGGAGATCACAAAAATCACAGAGGGTCACAGACTGCCAGTTTGCAAGGGACCCAAGGATCATCTGGTCCAACCTCTTCGAGAGGTGTCCTTGCTCACTGCAGGGGAGGTTGGACAGGATGACCTTTGAGGGTCCCTTCCAACCTGATGCCATCTATGAAGCAGTTTTTCCCCTTGCCCACCTGCCGAGCCCAGGACAGTGCCCAGGGGCTGCCTGCTGGACCCTGACAGCAGCAGCAGAATCATAGAATCAACCAGGTTGGAAGAGACCTCCAAGCTCATCCACTCCAACCTAGCACCCAGCCCTATCCAGTAAACCAGACCATGGCACTAAGTGCCCCAGCCAGCCTTGGCTTCAACACCTCCAGCCACAGAGACTCCACCACCTCCCTGGGCAGCCCATTCCAATGCCAATCACTCTCTCTGCCAACAACTTCCTAACAACATCCAGCCTAGACCTCCCCTGGCACAGCTTGAGGTTGTGTCCCCTTCTTCTGTTGCTGGTTGCCTGGGAGAAGAGGCCACCCCCCACCTGGCTACAATGTCCCTGCAGGTAGTTGTAGACTGCAATGAGCTCTGCCCTGAGCCTCCTCTTCTCCAGGCTAAACAACCTCAGCTCCCTCAGCCTCTCCTCGGAGGGTTTGTGTTCCAGGCCCCTCACCAGCTTTGTTGCCCTTCTCTGGACATGTTCCAGCACCTCAACATCTCTCTTGAATTGAGGGGCCCAGAACTGGACACAGCACTCAAAGTGTGGCCTGAGCAGTGCTGAGCACAGGGGCAGAAGAACCTCCCTTGTCCTACTGCCCACACTGCTCCTGAGCCAGCCCAGGATGCCATTGGCTCTCTTGGCCACCTGGGCACACTGCTGCCTCATCTTCAGCCTACTATCAATCAGTACCCCCAGGTCCCTTTCCTCTCCTGTACCACAGACATAGAACCTTACATGAGCTCAGTCATCTCCTGCTGTCAGGCAATGGGAACACCACCAACATCCCCAGGCCCTCAGAGCCTGCTCAGAGCTGTTGCTCAGGCACCGCGGGATGGAGCAGACCCGAGAACGTCACCGTGCCCAGCCCCAGCTAAGCGCTGCCCTGATCTCAGCCTGTCTGGATGCAGTCAATGAGATCACCAGCAGAAAATGCCAAGGATTTAAGTGGCCTCTGGGAGCAAAACGAAGCAGCCAAAGCAGCTGAAGGAGCCTGCTAAAGAGCCCAAGTGCTTCCCCGTGTTGGCAGCAGGGAGCTGGGCGCGGGGCTGGGGAGCTTACTGCGGCAGGAGTCTGCTCTGAGCAGCTCCACCACTGCCTTGCCATTTTAACTCATGCCAGGGAATGCAACCAGTGATGCCCCCAACCTTCACCTCCATCTGTCAGCTGGACCTCCATGGGGTTCCTGGGGCTGCTGTTTGCACTGGCAGCAGCTTTCCCAGCCCATGCTATTTTAACGTTCCAGCTGAGAACACCCAGAGGTGGCAGGGCCCTGAGCTCAGGCAAAGCTTTTCCCTCTCTACCCATTGAGTTGTTTCTCCAGAAGTCCTTTTATTTTTTGACACACACCACCATGGGCTTGCTTACATCATTCCTCCCTTTTTCCAGCAGGAGATGACCACTGTAGGTCTCAGACAGAACTCATGTTCTGTGCCCGTTGCCATCACAGACAGAAAAGCAAGAGCCAGAGCAGCAGCCCCAAGGGCTTTGCTAGCAGCGAGCAGGGAGGGCTCACAGGGAGGGCTCACAGGGAGGGCTCACTAATCCTCAGCTCAGCTGACAGCTCCCTGGCCTGGCCCAGACATCGACATCATTTTTTCCCACAGCAACCAGCAGCATGGCAGTGCCAACGGTGCTGTTCTCCTGGCCTGCTTTCAGAGGAGGCTATACCAGCCCTGCTTGTCCACAGCCCTTAGAACACTCAGGAGAGCCACCCCAGTGCTGACACCCTGACTCTGTGGTGCCCAGGAGCCCTTGCAGCTCCTGCAGCTTGCCACTTCACCTTCCTGTGGGCTGGAGCACAGCTGGGCTCACCAAGCTCACACATAGCTCGAGGAACACAAGGACAAACCACCTGCCTCAGGAGACACCAAACCCAGGAGGCTACAGACTGTTGGCTGTTGCCACCCATCTCCCAAAGGAGAGTTAATTGCCTTCTTCATGTCTAAATCAAACTGCTTTGGGACCTCTCTTCTGACTGGACTTTGTTGAAAGCAAACTTCATTTGCTACACACCCAGAACATCTCTGCAGCTGGAAGGTACCAAAGCCAGTGCCCAGCTGGGTAAGGCACAAACTTACTGGCACCCTCACTAGAAACCTTAAAACAACAATGGAATGGTTTGGGTTGGAAGGGACCTCAAAGCCCAGCCAGTTCCAATCCCCTGCCATGGGCAGGGACATCTCCCACCAGCACAGGCTGCTCAAAGTCTCATCCAGCCTGGCCTAGAACACCTCCAGGGAGGGAGCATCCACAACCTCCCTGGGCAACCTGTGCCAGTGTCTCCCCAGCCTCACTGCAAAGAATTTCTTCCTACTCTGCAGTCTAAATCTGCCCTCATCAAGCTTCAAACCATTCCCCCTCACCCTGTCATTCCTAGTCCCTTGTCAAAAGTCCTTCCCCAGCTCCTCTGCACCCCCCTTCAGGCTGCTCTGAGGTCTCCCTGCAGCCTTCTCCTCTCCAGGCTGAGCAGCCCCAAACTCTGCGGCACATTTCTTTAGAAAGAGGCTTTATAAGAAGCTTTAACCCAACCACAGACTCAAGTTGTCCCTTGACATCTTCTGAATCCATTCCCTCTGCAGGTTTAGGTGACATTTGGGTAGCTTCAGCCACGTTGCTTTACACCTGCAGCTCATTCTGGGCATGAACTAAAGCCGGCTCTGTCTCAAACCTCTCTGCAGCACACCTGGAAGCCCTGTGGCACCTCCTGAGCAAGGTAAGTCTGCAAGCAGTGTGAGATCTGGATCACAGCACACAATCCCAGGTGTTGGCACACCACTTGTTACTCCAGACTCACTCCTTTTGAAGGGCTGAGCCCACAGCAGCAGCTCCTCTCAAGTGAACAACTCCACCACGGGGAATTAAGACAGGAAAAAAAAAGAGGGTTGAGGGGGAGTGGTGTGGAGAGGAAGAAAGGTGAAGCAGCTGACAAAAGGCCATCAAGCCAGTCAGTGGGAGAGCTGCAATTCCAGGCTCCCAGGGCTCCTGACTCATTCCCAAACCATGAGAGCCCAGGCTGGAAGCAGCTGAACTCTGCATTCTTATCGAATCAAACCTCTGGAATTTCCCCAGCAGCAGAAGTGCCATCTGAGGGGTGGCTCATGGGAGAGGCCTGAACCGGGGCAAGTTCCCTCTCTAGCAGCACAAGAGGGTGTTCTCCACACACCGACCAGCAGAGCTTCCCATTAGCCCTCTGGGTTCAGCCTCCTCGAGGTGCTGTAAGGAGGGTGAGGAGGACAACGGACTCCTCCCAAACGATCCCCAGCCCCACCTGCCTGCAGAGGTGATGCCAGCTGGAAAAGGAGCTCGTTAGAGGAAAGCCTTAAGGCAGGGTATGTTAATACCTGTAGATGGGGTCCATGAAAAAGGGTGATGGCTTAGCATAATGCAGGGATGGCTGCTGAGGCAGTTGAGACTGGGAAATCTTGGGTAAGACTTCACTTGCCATTAGCTTCCTCTCCCCATAAACGTGGTTCTTGCGCGGCTCCCTCCCTCCGTTCTGGCTGGCTCGGATGCGGTTGCCAATGCTCAGATCCAGGGGCTGCTCCTCCCCCGAGGCTGGGGCTGGCAGCACCTTAGGCGGGGGCAAGATTGGCTTCATCTCTTTTGGCTTGGTGGTGAGATCGAAGGGCGACTCCGAGCTGGTGCTGCCTACTTTGTGGAGGTCCCTGGGTGACTTTGGTTCTGCCTTGACCAGCAAGTTGTGGTTGAGGGTCCTCTCCGTGAAAGGGTAGAGGGAATGGGGGAAGTTGGGCAGGAACTGGAAGGGGAACATGGAATGATATGGGAGCGAGCCCATCTTTTTCTCCTGCATCCCCATAAAGCCAGGCCCGAAATACTTCTCGGCGATGGAGGCGATGGCTTTGATGGAGTCGCTGGCGGCTCCCGCGGCGGGCAGCAGGTGCTCCTCGGGGGGAGGGAAGAAGGAATGCTGAGAGTAGAAGAGGGGGATCTCGCTGGTGCTGTTGGTGGAGCTGGCAGACACGGAGCTGCTGACAAAGTCTGCCTTGCTCTCGCTCTGCTTGCTCTTGTCTTTCGTTTTGTCCCTGTCGCTCTCCGCGTCGCTGTCCAGGTCGGAGCCGGTGCCGGTAGTGGTGTCCAGATCCGTGCCCGTGGTCGTGTTGACGTCCTCGAAGTCGCTGCCGTCGGACATGTCGCTGTTCCTGGCTTTGAGCTTCTCCAGGTAGGAGTTCTCCAGGCTGCTTTCGCATTTCTCCTCTCCTGGAGCAGCCTGGTTGCTGTTGCTCACTGCGGAGACCAGAGGGAGCGCAGGGTTCCCGAGGGGGCTCGGAAGCTTCGCGTCGGGCGTGTGGTTGAGGGGACTTTTGAGCAGCTGCGTGGGTGGCAACAAGGGGGGCCTGGGATACAGAGAAGGTGGGAAAATCCCTGGGAACCCCGGAGTGAGGGCGGGAAACGCTGGGGGGGCAGGCGAGAAGGGGAGCCCCCCGGGGTGCGGGCGGGACGGAAAGTAATCGTTAAATCCCAGGCTGGCGTGGTTGAGGTTGGGAGAGGGCTTGGATTTGTCCATGATGGAGGTGGGCGTGAGGGGGAGGCCGGGGGCAAAGATGCCCCCCGGGGGGTAATGGTTCTTGCCCTCGCAGAAGCGTCGGTGTTTGTTGAGGGAGGAGGTAGTGCTGAACATCTGCCCGCAGTCCTTGCACTTGATCTGCGTGCGGCAGTCTGCGTGCATCCGCTTGTGCCGGCAGAGGTTGGAGAACTGCGTGTAGGACTTGTGACAGACCTCACCTAAAGCGTCAACAGAAGCCAAACAACAACAGCAGTATGAAATTAACAGCACACGGCACCGGCGCTGCCCAGCCCTGCCCTGCCTGCCCCCTGCCACCCTGCTCCACCCTGAAAGCAGCCGAGGGAAGGAGCAGGCTGCGCCTGCTGGGAGGGGGTCTCTGGAAGCCACCTCCTGTGCTCCTCCTGCTGAGGCTTCCCTCCAGAGGGTCAGGTTCTGATCCCAAGTAACAAGGGATAGGACAAGAGGATTTTCATAGAATCAAGTAGGTTGGAAGAGAGCTCCAAGCTCATCCAACACAACCTAGCACCCAGCCCTGGCCAACCAACCAGACCATGGCACTAAGTGTCCCAGCCAGGCTTGGCTGCAACACCTCCAAGCACAGAGACTCCACCACCTCCCTGGGCAGCCCATTCCAATGCCAATCACTCTCTCTGACAACAACTTCCTCCTAACACCCAGCCTAGACCTCCCCTGGCACAACTGGAGGCTGTGTCCCCTTGTCCTGTCCCTGGCTGCCTGGCAGCAGAGCCCAACCCCTGCAGGTTTCTGTGGAGTCTCTTGCTGAAGGCTTCTCTAGGCAGGAGGCTCTGAGATGTGCCCTCTTGTAGCCTCAGTTTGGCAGGGAGCTGAGCCAGCTCAGTGCAACTCCATCACCTAGAAAGCTTGGAGCAGATGACCCTCGGGCTCCCTTCCAGGAGCCTGGCACTCTGGGATTCCTGCTCGACCTTTTTGGGGAGTGGACTTTTCAATCAAGACAGCAACGCTGATGCTGTGAGCTCTGTTGCCATGAGCTCAGCTGCTGGCCCTGCAGCGCCGGCGTGGCAGGGGGCACCGGGGAGGCTTGAAGGGAGCAGCTCTTTTGCCTCGCTGAACCAAACCTGCCCCTTCTTAATGCCATTAATAGTCAGCAACCACCCCGCGGGGACGGGCTGTAAATACTGAGCTCAGGCCGAAGCAAGGTGAGATCTTGCAGTCACTAAACTAGCAAGACATCCCCAGCTAACCCTGCCTCAGCCTCTGCTTTAACGACCTGTAAATGCCAGCCCTTCCAAGAGGGGGTGGGGTGGGGGGGAAAGCTTTTATGACCTCTGTCACCTGCAGACCTTGCTGGTGTGGCAGGAACTGGGCAAAGCAGGGGAAAACAAAAATCCCACCCGAAGTTTTCCAAGGTATCAAAACACTCCTGACTTTTTATGATCTGCCTCTTTCAAGGTAGGAATAAACTCCACTTCTTGGGGCATTAACACACTCCTGTCACCAGAGAGCTGCTGTTAGCACCACCTGGCATGGCACAAAGGGATGTCGGTGGCAGCAGGCAAGGACCACATCCAAAACTCTCCGAACAAACAACCAACAAAGGCTCTCCACACCCCAACTCTTGAAGGGGAAAGACAAAGCTCCCAGCCCGTCCCTCCTCGGGGCTCCCCTAAAGCTGCTAATGGGTTCCATATCCCCACATGTGACTCCACCTGGCAGGGCTGCAGCAGGCAGAAGCAGCCTGCAGTTGGCTCACAGGCTGATGCAGACTGACAACTCCCTAATTCTTATGAGGTGAGAGTGAGGAGATTATGAGCAGAAATCACTCATCTGGCTGCAGCCATGCGAGGGGACCCAAACGAGCTCTTTCATGTGCCCGTCGCCAAGTGAAGGATTGCATCAGAACGAGCAAGAGGAGGCTTTCTTCTTCCTCTGCTGACACCCAGCTGATTATCTCACGGCACACTAATGAAACCACTCTCCCAGGACCCTCTGCCATGCTGTTCCCATTACACCAAGAGGGGGGGGGGGGAAAAAAGGCAGAGTGGGTTCGGTGGCTTCCCCAGCACAAGATCAAAGCCTGGAATTAAAGGCAGAGCCTCTCCGTGCCCTGAAGAGCTCTGCTTGCCCAGGAGTGGGCCCTGAAGCTCTGATTGCTTGCTTGTGACACAAGCCCCTGCCCTGCGCAGCTCTCCCGAACCGAGAAGTGCTGTGGCCATTAAAATAACATATGGCCCCGGGAATGCCAGGAGAGGAGCTGCACGGCCCCGGGAATGCCAGGAGAGGAGCTGCACGGCCCCGGGAATGCCAGGAGAGGAGATGTGCTGCGCTGCCCCGGGAATGCCAGGAGAGGAGCTGCACGGCCCCGGGAATGCCAGGAGAGGAGCTGCACGGCCCTGGGAATGCCAGGAGAGGAGCTGCACGGCCCCGGGAATGCCAGGAGAGGAGATGTGCTGCACGGCCCCGGGAATGCCAGGAGAGGAGCTGCACGGCCCCGGGAATGCCAGGAGAGGAGCTGCACGGCCCCGGGAATGCCAGGAGAGGAGCTGCACGGCCCGGGGAATGCCAGGAGAGGAGCTGCACAGCCCCGGGAATGCCAGGAGAGGAGCTGCACGGCCTCAGGAATGCCAGGAGAGGAGCTGCACGGCCCCGGGAATGCCAGGAGAGATGTGCTGCGCTGCCCCGGGAATGCCAGGAGAGGAGCTGCACGGCCCCGGGAATGCCAGGAGAGGAGCTGCTCGGCCTCAGGAATGCCAGGAGAGGAGCTGCACGGCCCCGGGAATGCCAGGAGAGGAGCTGCACGGCCCCGGGAATGCCAGGAGAGGAGCAGCACAGCCCCGGGAATGCCAGGAGAGGAGCAGCACAGCCCCGGGAATGCCAGGAGAGGAGCTGCACAGCCCTCAGGGGAAAAAGCCCTCCTGGAAATGCTCCACTGAAGAGGGCACTCAGGCCATGGTCACCTGCTCTTTATTTGGCTTCCAAGCAGTACCTGGATGAAACGTGGAGCAAAATAAAGAAGGACCCCAGCCCCCTCCCCAACTCCATCCCCCCTCTGAAAGACCTCCTCCCTCCTTCTTTCTATTGACTATTTCTTGTGTCTACTCCAAACTCTTTACAGCAGCTGAGGGATTTGAGGCACCCCTGAAAACCATTTCGAGCAGGCTTGTGTCAGCTCTTTATTTATGTCCCCAAGGTGAGCATTCAGAAATTATTAAAGCAAAAAAAGAGAGAGAGAGAAAGAGAGAGAGAGAGGGAGGGAGGGAGGAGTGAAAGAAAAGATATGAGGACTGCTGAGAGCCTCAGCTTTTAACTTGTCAAGAAAGTCACAAACTGCCAGGAATGTTTACTGAAAAAACAGGGAACATGCAAGAAGGGAAAAGGGGAGGGAAGAAGAAGGAAGGGGAAGGGGGAAAAAGAAAGCCCCAAAGCCCAAATTGCTGCGGAAGTTCATCCTGGGCTCTGACCTACGCAATTACAGCCACTCCTGGGATGGGGGGGGGGGCGCAGGATACAGGCAATTATAGACCAAGCTGGAGCTGCGTGCTTGGCCGTGACAACTTACATATGAAAGGTTTGACAGTGCTGTGGATGTGCTTGTGCTGCTTGAGGCCCGAGGAGGTGGCGAAGGTCTTGCCGCAGTCGGGGCAGGCGTGTGCCCGCGCACCCACGTGCTGCGAGCGGATGTGCCGCTGGAGGTTGCTGGGGTCCGTAAACACCTAGGGGAGAAAACACCTTCAGGGAGGGCAGACCGAGTGGGGACGGGCACAGAAGCCTTAGAGAGAACGGGTTCTGTTGGCAGAGGGCTCCGAGGCCCTTGAGTGCAAGCTGGCATCTAGGAGAGATGCTGGATTGCGGCTGAAAGGGCTCTCGAAGGCAGGGATGGTCTGCCCAGGGTGGGGGTCGCCATCCCTGCTGCTTGGGGATGTGGTTTGGTGATGACTTTGCAATGCCAGGTTGAAGGTTGGACTGGGAAAGTTCTTCACTGAGAGAGTCATTGGACACTGGAATGGGCTGCCCGGGGAGGTGGTGGAGTCGCCGTCCCTGGAGCTGTTCAAGGCAGGGTTGGACGTGGCACTTGGTGCCATGGTCTGGCCTTGAGCTCTGTAGTAAAGGGTTGGACTTGATGATCTGTGAGGTCTCTTCCAACCCTGATGATACTGTGATACTGTGTGGATGACCTTGAAGGTTGGACTGGATGACCTTGAAGGTCTCTTCCAACCAAAGATGTTCTGTGATTCTGCTGGGAGGCCTTGGCACCAGCGTCCCTGGTTGCTCCCTGCCTGCTGCTCACAGCTAACCACAGAATCAGCCAATCAGTTGGGCTGGAAAACCTCTCTGAGACCACCCAGTCCAACCAGCAACCTCACACCACCATTGCCACAAAGCCAGAACCACAGAAACATCCAGGCTGGCAAAGCCCCTCAGGAACATCATCAAGTCCAACCTATATCCCTACTCTACAAGATTCACCTTAAACCATAGCCCCAAGCTCCACATCCAGACAACTCTGAAACACATCCAGGCTGGGTGACTCCAACACCTCCCTGGGCAGCTCATTCCACTACCTGACCACTCTCTCCATGAAAAACTTTTCTCCAATGTCCAATCTGAACCTCCCCAGCCTCAGCCTGGGGCCATTCCCCCTTCTTCTGTCTCCAACTACCTGTGAGAAAAGCCCAGCAGCAGCCTCTCCACAATGTCCCTTCAGGTAGCCGTAGACAGCAATGAGGTCTCCCCTCCAATCCATGTCCCCAATCCACACCTCTCTTGAGCACCTCCAAGGATGGGGACTCCATCACCTCCCTGGCAGCCTGTTGCAGCGCCTGACCCACACAAAGCAGGGCTGAGCTGTGTCCTGCCAGGCTGCTGCAGGCTCCCCAAGGCTTCTGCTGCTCACAGCTAGGCAGCTCCTGGCTTACCCACATCTGCCTCCCCAAAATGCTCACCCACCACCCCAGCAGGCTCCCCAGCATCCAGGTGACCTGAGTGTGGACACTGGCAAAGGCCAGAGGTGAGCTGCTCAAGGCCAGGCTGAGCTCCACATGTAAAGGCGACGCAGGGGCCAGCTGAGCACCTCTCTCTCCCTCTGCAGCCACGCTCCACACCACAGCCAGGCCACCAGACCACAGCAGCACGGCTCACCCATCCTGCAGGCCCCTCTGCCCAGGTGCCAGCCCCCTCTCCCAGCACAGCTGTCCCCAGGCAGCCTGCCCTGCCCCATACCTTCACACAGTTTTCACATTCAAACCGTTTGCCGCTGTCGTGAGACATTTGGTGCCGGATCAGGTTGGATTTCCAGTTGAAAGCCTTGGGACACTGGTCACACTTGTACTCCCTCTCCTCCGTGTGGATCACCATGTGCTGCTCCAGGCTGGGGAAGAGAGACTGCCTGAGCTCCTGAGCACCCACCTCAGCTGGCCACCTACAGCCAGGGCAGGAACTCCTGCCCTGTGTTGGGAGGTGTGAACCGAGACAGGTGGTCAGAGACGGTGACAGAGAAGCAGGTTGTGGGGGCTTGAGGGGGTTCCAGAGCTAACAGCTCCCACCCAGCAGGACTGCAAAAGCCTTTGTGAAGAGGGGGTGAGGAGCACACTGCCCATGAGAGGTGCAGCATCATGCAAACACCTGCTCTGCTGCTGGCATCTCCTTGGCAGGAGGAAGCTGCTCCAGATCCCTGCTCTGCCTCGAGGTGTGCTTGATGCTAGTTCTCAGTAGACAACCAAGGCCATTTTTACAAGGGGGGGAAGGGAAAACCAGCCCCACCCCTGAAGGGAAAAATGAGCAATCTGTGACCAAGGCTCCTGTGGCATCCCCACAGGGAGAGACAAGATATGAGCTGCTGTTGAGCTATCCTGGTGCTGCTTTCATGGGCATAAGCACAGCAACTGAACACTGGAAAGAAACCTCATCAGGTGCAAACACTTCTCACTCCCCAGTGTCAGGCATCTTTCAGTACTGAACTCGACAATTCCAGCCTCTGCCACCTAGCAGCCTCACCCACCCCAGGAGGACAATGGCAACCTGGAGTGGCTGCTGGGATGGGGCTAGGGCAGGGAGGGCTTTTCAGGCACAGGCTGCTCCACTCTCCCCAGCACCACCCTGGTGCATCAGCAGGCAGTGTGCTGCTGAGCCACCAGCTGAGCTATGACAGCCCAGGAAAGCCACTGCTGGAGGCACTGAGGCAGGAGTGGAGGCTGGGAAGACACTCTGTGGAAGCCTAAGTGATGGAAAAGGCACCAAGCAGGCTGGAAACCCTGCACCTCCCAGGCCAGCTCGGAGAAACTGAGCAAGCAGCTCTGTGTCCTCTGCTGCCTCCAGCGTGGCTGTGCAGCAGCTCTGGGTACAGCTCTGCTGAGACTTGTGATGGACAAACCTGTGTGAAACCTGCTCCTGCCTGGCATCCCCTCCAGCCCCACACTGAACTCCTCAGCAGGCCTGTACTGGTTACAGGAACACCAAACACTGCTGGGGGATCCTGCCAGGCTTCAGCAAGTGCTCTGAGAGGACCTTACTCCCCCCGGGCACTGTGACAGGGAAACCGAGGGAACAGCTCAGCCTTGACACATCCTGGGACTATGATCTCTCCCACTATGGCTCTCTGCATGGCTGTGGGACCAGCACCCTGGCACTTGCCTGCACCAAGGTGGAGAAGAGTGGACCTGCACTGGAATCTGTGTGCCCTGTGGGCTCGGTGGGACTGCAGCCTGCCCAGCAACTCGACCTGTGCATGTCAGCAGCCACCTGTGCATGTCAGCAGCCACCAGCCTGCCAGTTCCTTGAACAACCACAGAATTGTTTGGGGTGGAATAGACCTCTAAGATCATCCAGTCCAACCTTGAACCCAACACCACCATGGCCACTAAGCCATGTGCCCAGGTGTCATGGCCACATGCTCCTTGCACACCTCCAGGGATGGGGACTCCACCACCTCCTTGGGCAGCCTCTTCTCTTCTTGCAGGACAGGAATTTAAACTCATCTCTGACCTAAATCTCCTCTGATGCAGTTTCAGGCCACTTCCTCTCGTTCTAAAGACCAACCCCCACCTCACCCTAACCTCCTTTCAGGCACTCATAGAGGACCAGAAGGTCTCCTCTCAGCTCCCTTTTCTCCAGGCTAGAGAAGCTCTCCTTCCTTCAACTCAGGTGGTCACTACTTCTGAGCATGACCCTCAGCAGTGCCACTGCAGCCCTGCTCAGGAAGCAACATTGAGTCTGCTCAGAAATGCTGTTCTCCAGGCTGTCTGCCTCCCAGATCCATCCCTGAAAACCCCTTCCTGCTTAACTGTGATGTATGACTTTATTTAGAGCAAATATGGACACACTAATATGCTGTTTAGAGGCAAAGACCTACTGGGATTAGCAAAACATTTCTTTCTTTAGCTGCTAACTGCTCAATTTTGGGTCCCCAGTGGCACTTCTGATTCCATCTGTGTTAGCTTCTGAGAAGTTATAAGAGCATCCAGGCTGGCTGGCAGGGGGCTGGCTGGCAGAGAGGCTTTCTAGGTGTAGGGAGAGGGATGGCTGTGGCTGTTCTCCCCCAGCTCCACCAAACCCAGCAGTGTGGCACACACTCAGTTGTGACTTTGTTTCTCCTGTCCAAACAAAACCAAGAACTTTCTGCTGCTTAAGAGAAGCCCAACTGAAAGAGTTGGACCCAGTGGTCTAAAGGCAGTGCACCCAATAAGCCCCTAACACAACTCCAAACCTTTTCCAAGTGGAGGAAAGTCTGGGAGTAGTGAGCTGGAATATTTCCACCTGATTTCAGCTGGAAATACCTTGGAAAGACCTCTCCTGGAGGTGCTCAGAACTGGCTCTCCATGCCAGCACACATAGGGAGTGTTGCTCCAAGCTCAAGGTATCTGTCTTGAACACTCTGGTGACCAACAAATGCTCTGCCACACTTCCTTCTGAATTACAGGTCTGTAAAGGAATGTTTTGGGGTGATGACTCTGAGGAATCCCACAGGAAGAGGTGCTGAACACTAGCCAGGACAGGGTTTGTGTTCTGCCCTTGGTCCTTTCGAGGTGTTTGATCTTTGGACAGGTCATTTGCTGGTCCCTTTTACCTATGGGCACTGCAAAGCTGTGCTTGCTCCAGGAGCTCTCTGCTCCTCTGCCAGCAGTGCACAGACAGAGACTGGACCTGAAGCGAGACACATCCCAGACACAGCCAGGGTCTGTCATGCCCACTGCTCCCAGGAAATCCAGGGAAACTGGCACCCCAACCCAGCCACAACGTTTGAATCCCTAAAACTGGCTTGACCAGATGGCTCTGAATGCCTTGCTCGCAGGGATAAGCAACCACTAAAGGGACAAAAGGGACTTGAAGTGGTTTTGCTTCTCTTAACTCCTCCAAATCAGCCCCAGCGCCGCTGCCGGTCCCAAAGGGGAGCCAGGAAACACAGAGAGGTGACTCACACAGGGCATCACCAACACAGCTCCTAAGCTGACCTCAAGATGCTGAGTGCTGGAAGCTGCTGTGGAGAAAACCTTCAACACAGAAGCCAGGATGCAAACAAACCCAATCCTACAAAGACTGAAAACTCACCCCTCAGCTTCCTCAAACTGCTTCCTCATTTTGAGCCATTTAAAGGTCTAAGATGAGAGTGCCCTGGCTTGGAAAGGACCTCTGAAGGTCACTTGGTCCATCTAGATCTCTGCTTTCAAGCAGCATTTGAAGACTAGCAGCTGATTCTTGCAAGATACAAACTTTCAGTTAAAAAAAAACCACCTTATTTGACCCCAAATTATTTCTTTAACAGACAAGAGAAGTTCAAGTCTTGTTCACAACTGCCTAAGCCAACAAAACTAAGAGCTGGAGAATAACCTCTCTGCTTTCTGTGCCCCCCCCTCCAGCCTCATGCTTGTCTTACAGGTCTATCAACCCTGTCACAGCCCAAAAAAGGTCCCAGAGAAGTCAGAAAACAATCATTTGAACTTTAAATTGCCACTGAAGTCCCTGTTAGTGCCAGGGGAGCTTGGAACTAGATGATCTTTAAGGTCTCTTCCAGCCTAAACCACTCTATGAACAACCTGTGAGTCCCACCACTGAACTGAAGCATCAGTCTAAGGAAGCAGGGTGAAATCCAGCACTGTGCCACTGCAGGACCCTACAAGTGACACTCCCTAACCTCTGGAGAAAGGAAAGCTCCATCTCTGGAGCTGTCCCCAGCTCCACCTTGGTCCCACGCTTCCCACCACGGGACAGCACTGCCGAGCAGCGAAGGGGCCAGGCCGGGGGGGAGGGTCTCTGGCCAGCTTCTGGTACCTGTATTTGTTGGGGAACATCCTCTCGCAGTCCTTGCACTCATAGACCTGCCCATCCCCGAGCCCTTCTTGCTTGATCTCGTCGCTGAGGGTCTCGTAGAGGGAGCTGACAGCGCTGCAGGAGTACTTCTTGTGGCGCCGCAGGTCCAGCTTGGAGTGCAGCAGCTCGTCGCAGTCCTCGCAGCGGAACGTGTGCTCCTCTGCAACACACAGCAACAGGGCCCCCTGCAGCTGCAGCACAGCCTGCAGCCCCCCCAGCCAGCACTGAGCACAGTACAGACCCCACAGAACCACGCAGCTTGGCAGAGCCCCTCAGGAGCACCAAGTCCAACCTAGAACCCTACTCTACAAGAGTCACTTTAAACCATAGCCCTAAGCGACCTTTAAACGCGTCCAGGCTGGGTGACTCCAGCACCTCCCTGGGCAGCTCATTCCACTCCCTGACCACTCTCTCCATGAAAAAACTATTTCCTAAGGTCTAATCTAAACCTCCCCAGCCTCAGTGTGAGTGGGGATCTACCAACACACACCCAGAGAGAGGACTTCTGTGAGTGACAGAAAGAGAGCCCAGGGCAGGCTGTGCCAGCAGGCTGCTTTCACTTTAAGCATCGAGAGAAAGAAGCGAATCACACAACCAGGAGAGACCTCCTTGTGTGGCTGAGGTGTGCAGAGCCACGAGGATCAGGAGCTGCAGCACCCAGCCAGGCTGCCCTGGACCTGAGTGCTTGCACTGAGAGGGTTTGAGCTTTCCTTCAGAAGCAACAAGCCCAAACCATCCTCAGACAGAGCCACCAGGCAGGGCACAAGCCTGGAGAAGCTCCTTGCCTGACAAAATCTCTTCCCAACACTATCCTGACACAACTGCTCAGGAGTTCAAACCCTGAGTATCATGGAAAGGAGACCAAAAACACCCGAAAGGAGCCACATTCTTTGGTGCTGTGCTGTTTGGGGCTGGTTTTTTGTCTTTGAAAGAAAAGAAAGAGCCAAGGCAAGGCTGTGATGCAGGTCATAAATTACTCCAGTCAAGGTCAAACAAATTAAAAAGAGGGCAGCTATTATTAAGTTTACAAGGCAGCATCCTGACCATCCTGCCAAGCCAAACAATTGGCTCAGAGCTGTAAATTTTCCAGGAGAACAACCTCTGGGAGGGAGTTTGGGATAGCTCTGGGTTCCTCCAGCTTGCAGCCAGCTTGATACAGCAGCTCCTGGCCACCACTGGTTTGCTGGGGTCACCTCATCCTGTCCCACTCTGTCCTGGCTTACATTTGGTCTCCTTTTTCTGACACCTTTGCTTCACTTAGCTTGTGCTAAAATCCTAGAATGGAAGTGACCTTGAAGTTCATCCAGTTCCAAACCCTTGCCATAGGGAAGGACACCTCCCACCAGCCCAGCTTGGTCAAGGCCTCACCCAGCTTGGCCTTGAACACCTCCAGGGAAGGGAGGAGGACATCCACAACCTCCCTGGGCAACCTGTGCCAGTGTGGGTTGTGGATTGCCCCTTCAGTGAGGATAGGGAGACATTGGCACAGGTTGCCCAGGGAGGTTGTGGATGTCCTCCTCCTCCTGGAGGTGTTCAACACCAGCTTGGACAGGAAAAACTTCATCATCCAGCCTGGCCTTGAACACCTCCAAGAAGGAGCATCCACAACTTCCCTGGGCAACCTGTGCCAGTGCCTCCCCATCCTCACTGAAGGGGGAACCCACAACCCACACTGGCACAGGTTGCTCAGGGAGGTTGTGAATGTCTCCTCCCTGGAGGTGTTCAAGACCAGGCTGGATCTGGACTAGCAAGAGGTGTCCCTGCCCATGGCAGAGAGTTGGCATTAGATCATCTTCCAGGTCCCTTTCAACCCAACCCGTTCTAGGATGCTATGAATGTTGTTACCACCACCTGGGCTGTGCTTTGAGGTCTGCCACGGGGTGGGGGTGGGGGGTTGAAATAAATCAGGGTGAGTTTTGTTCCAGGTGTGAGCTGAGCAGGAGCAGAGCAGCAGCATCACACCCAGCGACCGCCGCTTCGCCGCCTGCTCCGGGGCACTGCTCTCTCCTCTCTGCTGCTCTCAGAGGAGCCTTTTCAAGCCCAGGCTGTGGTTTTCGCCCTGTGCCCCTGCACACCACCAGCCTCTGACTTGCTGCTGTGGTGACTGAGAAAGATGAGATCCCCTCCAGCTGCTGCAGCGAGCTCTGTAGGCAGATGAAACCCAGCGTGGTGCCACCTACACGGAAAGTGTGGCCATGCCCACGAGCTGGAAGAAAGTCAAACGCAGCTGAAAAGAGAAAACAGCAGCAGGAGGGCAGCAGCTGAGCCTTGCTGGGTTAGCCAGCAGCAGGGCTTGTGAGGCTGCACCCTGAAGGAGGGAAATCCACAGCTGCTCCAGGAGCTCCTCAGCTGAAGAGCAGAGGGATGTGAAAGAAACCAAACGCCCAGATCCAGGGGGGTGATGTTGTCCTTTGGGAGGGGAAAAGGGATTGTGACTAAGAAAGGAGAGCTAAGGGGAAAAAACTTGTCCCAGTGCAGCTCCTTCTGACTGATCAGATCCTCTGGAACTGATCAGGTGGTTGAGGCCCCATCCCTGGAGGTGTTTGAGGCCAGGCTGCTCTAGGATAGGGTGTCCCTGGGCATGGCACGGGGGTTGGAACTGGCTGCTCCTTGTGGTCCCTTCCAATCCTGATTCTCTAACTGCTGTCAGCAGCCTCATAGCCAAGGGGATCAGACCCTGCTCTGCTCCCCAGAGGAATTCTGCTGTGCAGCATTTGGCAGCACAGCAGCCAGAATGTACCTCATGCACTTTATGTCCCTGGGGAGGGAAACCTGGAAACCAGGGTATCCAACCCTCCCTAGCAGCATCAAGAGACTGTGCATAATCCAGCACTAAAATAACCCAAACTGCTCTTCATGAGGGAAACAAAAGCATTGCAGCATCCTGACCTGTCATCTTGGAAGAGCAGCACCCAGCACCATTCCTCTGCACGTTTAGGGACCAAAAACCTTCTCAGCATGAAAGCAGCAAGTAAGGAGGGGCAAAGGCTGTGACTAGGTGTGCTGGGGACCTTTTCAGTCCCCACACATCCAGAGCTGGGGTGAACAGAGGCAAGCCTGACAGCAGTGAGCACGCCCAAGGCAGGCACTGCAGAGGCTGAGGCCACAGCCTCCAGGTGCCATCTCTCCTCACATTAGCTCTGCCCTAGGGCTGTATCTGCTGCAGCCTTCACTTTTCCCAGCCTGGGATGTCAAACTGCACTCCCAAGTGTCACTGGCACCAGCAAACGTGGCCTGAGTTCTGTTCTTTGCTCTCCTCTTGGAGAAGTAGGTGGGTAGGAGCTTGTCTGACTCCCACAGCCCATTGAGCTGTGCAGTGCCAGGATAAATCCCTCCTGACTCCAGCCAGCTCTGGCACCTCACAGCCCTCAAATTTAATGTCTCCCCCTTGCAAACACAGAGATGGCTCAAGGTGAGAATGGTCTCCTGAAAGCCTTCCAGATCAGCAGCTTCACCTCTTAAGATGCTCCTAGAGCCCCCCAGCATCTCTCAAGCTCAAACTGGCAATTCCCCAAAGCTGGAAATTTGGAATGCAGGGAACAGGTTTGCTCTGTTCTCTTCTTTTGACTTCAGAGGAAAATGCATCACTTCTACAAATCCATATGGGATTCTTCTTCAGTTGGGAGACTTCAATGATTTATTGTACCTTAATTCACCCAAAAATATCCTCTAGGAACCAGAAATTCACCTTGGGTTGGGAAAACTACCCATGGAGAACTACAACATGCTCAGCTAAAGAAGGACAACTGACAAGACCCCATTCCAAAGCAGACACCTGGACAGAGCACTGCCTGTCATCACTGACATCTTTTTGTCCCTTCTACTGCATTCCAGGGTAGGCAAAGAGCCTCAGGATTAACTGTTAAAATGAGAGCTTGGTTCTAATTCTCCTTGTCCTTTGTCAGCAGAGCTCCAGATCCCACACAAGCTCCATGCAGTTGGAGGAGGTTGCTGTAGTTAAGCTTCCACAAGCTGAGGAGCTGCCAGTCAGACTTTGCTTGCACTGACAGGACTCTCTTTTGCCCAGGCTCCTGCTGCAGCAGCCACATGTCCTGGCCATCATCAAACACATGTTAAGGTGTTGGAAGGTGTCCAGAGAAGGGCAGCAAGGCTGGGGAAGGGCCTGGAGCACAGCCCTGTGAGGAGAGGCTGAGGGAGCTGGGGGTGTGCAGCCTGCAGCAGAGGAGGCTCAGGGCAGAGCTCATTGCTGTCTGCAGCTCCCTGCAGGGAGGCTGTAGCCAGGTGGGGTTGGGCTCTGCTGCCAGGCAGCCAGCAAGAGAAGAAGGGGACACAGCCTCAAGCTGTGCCAGGGCAGGTTCAGGCTGGATGTTAGGAGGAAGTTGTTGTCAGAGAGAGTGATTGGCACTGGAATGGGCTGCCCAGGGAGGTGGTGGAGTTGCTGTGCCTGGAGGTGTTGAAGCCAAGCCTGGAAGGGGCACTTAGTGTCCTCCATCCCTTCCATCCCTTTCTATCCCTTCAATCATTTCCATGTCAGACATCTCATACTGGAGGTGAGGAGGAAGTTGTTGAGCAGGAGAGTGGTGAGAGGCTGGAATGGGTTGCCCAGGGAGGTGGTTGAGGCCCCATGGCTGGAGGTGTTTGAGGCCAGGCTGGCTGAGGCTGTGTGCAGCCTGCTCTAGGGTAGGATGTCCCTGGCCATGGCAGGGGGTCTGGAACTGGCTGCTCCTTGTGGTCTCTTCCAACCCTGACTGATTCTAAGATTCTCCCTCTTTCTTTCAGCACCCTTCACAAAAAGGTTCCTGCTTTTGGTACCTCGCAGGGAGAAGGAAAGAATAAAGAAAAAGGAAAAGGGGAAAAAAAAATAGAGAGGGAAAAAAAAAAAGAAAAAAACACAAACCAAAACCAACAAAAAACTCCAACCCAGTCACACAAAAATTGCTGCCTGTTCTCTGTGTCTTGTTTGTCAAATCTGTGGTTGTGTGGTGCCTATCTTAAGTTCCATCAGTAACACTCAGGACAAAGCAGGAATGTAAGAGAAAAATAAATCAGTGCCTAATAGCTTTCAGAGAAACCAAGGGGAACACAATTATGTGGCATCTACATGCTAATCTGCCAGGCTCCAAGCTCAAAGGAGTTCAAGTGCCCTACTCAAAATTCCTGCAGTGATAAGGGGTCTGCTGTGTTTGGCTGGGGTTTGGATAAAAGATTTCTCTCCCTTTTTTTGCCTCCCTTCTTTTTTTCCCTCTCTCTCTCTTTTTTTTTTTTCCCAATGATAATTATCTTTGTGCTGAACAATTTTGCATTTGCTTTCTCGTTAATTCAAGGCTGGGAATAAGGGTGGCAGAGGCAGCAGGAAGATGGCATTAGCCAAGGTGGCAAAAAGAAGGGGGAGGGGAAAGAGCAAAAAGTATTAAGAAGTCAAATATTTAAGCGTTGGCTCCTTCTAATTTGGCAGCAATTACGTGGCAAAAGGGGTAGAGGTGAGCAGGAAGAAGCAGCTGAAGGTTATGTCAGGGGAAGGATGGAAAAGCAGGAGCACCCTTGGGCTTGTTCCAATAAAAGCCTGGCAGGAGGGGAAGTGCAATGAGGTGCTCAGGGTTCTGAGCTCTCCCTGGCATCAAATGCAAAGCCATCCTGGGTGCAGAAATGATTCACCTCTCTGGCTTGCTCTCAAGGATCACAGATTGCATTGGGTTGGAAGGGACCCTCCAAGAGCATCTTATCCAAGCCCTCTACACTCAGTAGGGACACCTCCTGATAGAGCAGGCTGCACAGGGCACACTAAATGTAATCATTAATGACTCCAAGGATGGGGCCTCAACCACAGCCCTGGGCAGCCTGTCCCAGGGGCTCACCACCTTCACTGTGCAGAATTCCCTCCTGATGTCCAACCTAATTCTGCCATGATACAGGTTCAAACCACTGCCCTCATCCTATCCCCACAGGCCCTCTGAACAGCCCCTTCCCAGCCTGCCTGTTGGTCCCCTTCAGACACTGAACCGCAGCTCTAAGGTCTCCCTGGAGCCTTCTCTTCTCTAATGATCAGAAAATCATTAACTTTTTTGGGGGGAGAATACTGAAAACCCCCAAACCTGCCATTTTGGTGAGCCAGCAGCTGCTACCTGGTCACTCCCTTCACTCACAGACTTTCAGCTTGAACCCAAAGCACTCAACAGTCCAAGAGAGTGATGAGCAGAAGCTCCATGCTGCTTCTTATGCCAAGGTTAAGTCATCACCATCCTCATGCAGCACTAAAAAGAAGATCCAGGAGCTCTGCAGAGCAGTGTTTTGCAAGCCTTGGAGGCAAGGTGTGGCCCATTTCCATTGCACCCAAAGAAACACGGTGACCCTGGGCACCTCCAGTCACACCCAACCCCAAGCTGTTCCTCCAAGAGAAGCAGCAAATTCATCTGCTGGGTGCCCTCGAGGTCAATGCAAACTTCTGCTCTCAGCAGCTAGTCTCACCAGAGAGAGAGTGGAAAGAGGCATCCAACAGTGACAGCTCAGAAGGGGCAGGGACCAGTCAGGGTTTGGCCCCAGTCTGGCACTAACTGAGGCTCTCAGCACCGCTGGGTTTGCTGGTGAGAGGTGCAGAAAGGTCCTGTCTAGCAAAAGGAGACCTTACCTTCCATGCTGGGCGCCATGTTCCCAAGGGAATAACCACCACCTTCCTTCAAATACACCAAGAGCTCTTCTCCTGGCTCAATCTCTTTAATAACTTTATAATAGATCTGGGAATCAGAAACAGAAATGGAGAGAGATGTTAAACGTTGCAAGGACCTTGCATTTCACACGTTCACCAATGACTCAGAGCGTTCCAGCTAGCAGGGGAGGCTGTCACTTGATCTGGGGGATAATTGCTGCTGAGAGCTCTTGTTTTCTGCCTTCCTTTCACTCCACCTGTGTCAGCAGCTCCCGTGGTTGGACAATGAAGGAGTGTTTGTGGCACCAGCCACTCTCACTGGAACTACACCAAATCTTCCCACCGTTTGCCCTACCTCCTGTGAGCTCAGGGGGGTTGTGATAGCCAAGGGAAGGCTCAACTCGTGGAATGGACACATTTAAGCTTCTTCTCTAAACCCAGACTGGCCTAGTGAACAGAGAGGCTGGAGGTGTAGGTTGGTCTCACCTACAGCCTGAGCCCTAAAGACAAGACCTGAACCATGCCAGGTGAACAGGTTATCCCTGTTCAGATCTCTTATCACAGAACTTGGACCCTCTGAGAGGCACTGAGCCCAGCACTGCTCATGTGAACCTTCTGAGATGCACTGTGCCCAGCACTGCTCACAGGAACCCTCTGAGATGCATCAAGCTCAACTCTGCTCACCTGAACCTTCTGAGATGCATCAAGCTCAACTCTGCTCGTCTGAACCCTCTGAGATGCATCAAGCTCAACTCTGCTCACCTGAACCCTCTGAGGTGCCCTTGTCCACCTCTCAGACCTTCCAAGATGCACTGATGGAGCACTGCTCACCTCCCAGACCTTCACCATTACACCCGAGGACGAACCGAACCAGGCTGAAACCAAGGGCAGAAGCCAT
The DNA here is from genome assembly GCF_015220805.1 of Pogoniulus pusillus. Taxonomy (NCBI): domain Eukaryota; kingdom Metazoa; phylum Chordata; class Aves; order Piciformes; family Lybiidae; genus Pogoniulus; species Pogoniulus pusillus. The sequence goes on from NC_087299.1 coordinate 5,207,233, forward strand.
GCACCAGCTGCAGGCTTCACTCACACCACTTTGTGGGTGCAGAACAGGAGCTGAAGGCCACTTCCAGCATTCCAGCCCCAAACCAAGGAGAAGCCATGGCTGTCAGCCCAGTGACAAAGGGCTTACACACAAGTGGACCCCAACAGCTTCATTCCTTCTGACAGGAGGGCAGCGTTTGTGGGGTGGCTGTGTGCTGACAGCAGCTGGTTTGCAGGAGCAGGATGAAGTGATGCTGGCTGCTTGTAGGGATGGAGAACCAAACTGCCACACAATGGAAGCCACACACTGCTGGTGGGCACTGCCATCAACACCACTGCTTCCTGAGGACAGGCTCTGCCGAGAGCAGGATGCTACTGCTGTGCTTCTAATGCAGATCTTTGCAGCTCTCTACAGAGCATCCTTCCAAAAGCTACTTAAAACCCACCAAACAGCACACCCAGAATCCCCAAATCCCAGCATGGTGGGGCTGGGAGGGACCTCTGGGCATCACCCACTCCAACCCTCCTGCTCAAGCAGCGCACCCACAGCAGCTTGCCCACGATCACAGTGTCCACTTGGGGGTCGAATCTGTCCAGAGCAGGAGGCTGCACAACCTCTCCGGGCAGCCTGCCCCAGGGCTCCAGCACCCTCACACCAAACAAGTTGCTCCATGCGCAGATGGAGCCTCCTGGCTTGCAGTTTGTGTCCCTTGCCCCGGCGCTGGGCACCGCTGACAAGTGCCTGACTCTCTCCCCTCGCCCTCCACCCTTTCATCCGAACGCAGAAGCCGGTTCGCAGCCCACACGAGCAGCCCTGCAGCCTCAGACCCGCGTCCCGGCACCGCACGCCCGCGGCCGTGCCGCAGCCCCCCGCGGAGGCTCCGCTCCGGCACAAGGCGCCGTGCCCGGGCAGCCCCGGCAGCCGCCGCCCGCCCCGGGACTCCCACCCTCCCCAGCAAGCAGCCGGGCAGCGGCCCCGACAGCGCTGGGCTCCCGGCAGCGCTGGGCTCCCGGTCCCGGCAGCGCGGCCCCAGCAGGGGGCAGGCTCCGCCCGCCCACGGCCCCGCTCCGCCGCCCGCGGGATGTCCCCGGCCCGGTCGCGGCCGCCTGACACCGGCGAGGCCGCCCGCGGGGCTCCGGCCGCTGCCGAGCGGGGCCGTGCCGGGCGTGAGCCCAGGAGACTCCTGACCTGTCGGCTCCGGACGAGGCTCAGCGGCTCCGGCGGCACAGCCCCGTCCCCAGAGGCCATCCCCCGCAGGCTTGGGGCTCCTCCCTGGCAGGGCCGGGAGCTGCGGCACGGAGCGGAGGGAAGGGGAAGTTGGGGCCGGAGCGGCTCCGAGCCCGTCCGGGCTGCGGGGAGCTGCTGCCGCTGTACCGGAGGCCAGCGGGGAGGGGAAGAGAGGCAATCACCGCCAAGAACCCGAGGGATGCGGCCCCGCTCAACGCAGCCGTTCCGGTAAATAATGCCCACACCGGGGCTGGAATTTCTCCAGTCGCCTCCGTTTCTTCTCTCCTAAGCGTCCTCTAACCCTCCTGCCGTTCCAGCTGCAAAGCCACCGAAACACTTCAGTGTTTCGTGTCCCAACTGCCCGGTGCTGCCCAGCAGAAAAGGACCAGCCACGGTCCTTAGCCACACGGCCAAAGCAGCAGCAGTGCCACGGACGCAAACCCAATCATTTAACTCCAGAAATCAAACCTGACTGACATTGCCAAGATGCCCCAAACCGCACAGCCTCATCCCTGCACTTGCAACAATCCTCCACGGAACTTTCACCAGCGTTTCCCACAGGTTTGTGAAGCAATTCCGCCACTAAACACAAACCCATCCTCATCTAGCCGAGGAACACAGCCAGGAAAGAAGTGAACCTGTGCAGCTGGAGGCACCTCAGGATCTGGCTGTACTTTTGAGACCCTTAGCTGAAAAATCCTGAGCGGTGCAAACGGGACAGCAAAAGAACAGCTGTAAGGAGGTGAACGCAACTGTTCCACGTGGATCTGAGAGAGAATTTCCATGGATTCCACTCCAAACTACAAGTGGGACAGAATTTTCCTTTCTATCTCTATTTAATATAAATATATTTAATTTATTTGTCATTATCTCTCTTTCCTGCTTGCTTATTCAACGAGAAAAGCCTTTTCCAGCACCAAACCACACTGAGTTTATGACAAACCCTGCCTGAAAAACAAAACGAAAGATGAGGAACAAGCACAAAGCTCAGGAAAACTGAACGAATAATTTACCATCACTTGCAGCTAGCAAAGAGAAAAGAAACCAAACGAGAACAACCAAACGCCCAAAACAGCTCTTAAAAGACATTTCTCTTTTGGCTACTAACCCCAAACCAAAACGAGCACCAAAACACGAACCACGATCTAAAAGTTCCACCCAATTCTTAAAGTCAGCCACAAATTTTACACCGGGAGGGGGGAATCCTTTAGGATTCTGACACCGACTGGCTGAGGCTGCCACTGCCTTGCCTTCTTTTAACTCCTTTCCCCCTCCTGTTCGCTCCCAGAACAAAGTAGCTTCGCGCAGCCAAACCCCACATCTGCTGCAGCCTTTCAAGATACGCAGCGCAGCCCTCGCTAACCATTAGGGAAGAGCCAGATCCTGCCGGAGCCACCTTAATTTCATCAAACATTTCATTACGGTAATTAACTTCACCTTGCGATCACGCTACTGACCGTCTGAACGAACTGAAAGTGCTGCTGCCTTTCCTCTCCTTATTTTGTGGTGCACCAAAGCCTTGACCAATCCGTCAGGGCATTTACGGCCACAAATCGTTTTCTGTTCGTAATTTCTAGCACCAATTCCATGCATTAGCGTTTTATTTCTCCCCAGAAAAGGGGCATCTCTCTCTCTCTCTCCACACCACCCACTCGGTTCTCCTTGGCATAAAAAAAAATAAGCTAACGACAGAAGTCGGAGTTGGGGCCGATGGAAAACAGCACATCTCGTGTTTTTTAGCAGAATTATTCTAGGCACGGGGTGCTAAAGAAGTTTTGAAAGAGGAAAGTAAAATAACCTCATTCCTCCCCCTTCCCCCCCCCCACCCCCGGAGAAATCCTTCTCCAGCATGGATCTGCTCTGTAACTGCTCCCGCGGAAGGGGACTCGGAGTGCCAAGAAGCTGGCGCTGGCTGTGAGGTTTTAGCGGCACAGAACCAAACAATTTGGTTGCAGTGACTGAAAGTATCAATAATGCCAAACTGCAGCACGGCGGCACACGCCGAGGCTGAGCGGGGCACACCGAGCTGCGCATCTTTGCTCTGAGATAAAGTGGGCTGGAGACAGACACAGCTGAGAAACAATTCCCTGCTTCACTGTTCCCAGTGCCGAGGCTGAGCAGGGCACACAGCGCTGCGCATCTTTGCTCTGAGACAAAGTGGTCTGGAGACAGACACAGCTGAGAAACAATTCCCTGCTTCCCTGTTCCCAGTGCCGAGGCTGAGCAGGGCACACAGCGCTGCGCATCTTTGCTCTGAGATAAAGTGGGCTGGAGACAGACACAGCTGAGAAACAATCCTCTGCTTCCCTGTTCCCAGTGCCGAGGCTGAGCAGGGCACACAGCGCTGCGCATCTCTGCTCTGAGATAAAGTGATCTGGAGACACACAGCTGAGAAACAATTCCCTGCTTCCCTGTTCCCAGTGCCGAGGCTGAGCAGGGCACACCGAGCTGCGCATCTTTGCTCTGAGATAAAGTGGGCTGGAGACAGACACAGCTGAGAAACAATCCTCTGCTTCCCTGTTCCCAGTGCCGAGGCTGAGCAGGGCACACAGCGCTGCGCATCTTTGCTCTGAGATAAAGTGGGCTGGAGACAGACACAGCTGAGAAACAATCCTCTGCTTCCCTGTTCCCAGTGCCGAGGCTGAGCAGGGCACACAGCGCTGCGCATCTTTGCTCTGAGACAAAGTGATCTGGAGACACACAGCTGAGAAACAATCCTCTGCTTCACTGTTCCCAGTGCCGAGGCTGAGCAGGGCACACAGCGCTGCGCATCTCTGCTCTGAGATGAAGTGGGCTGGAGACAGACACAGCTGAGAAACAATCCTCTGCTTCCCTGTTCCCAGTGCCGAGGCGGCAGGCGGAGATGGAACACGACTGAGAAAAGTCTGCCCGAGTCTTCCCCTCGCTATTTAGGCGACCAGCTCGAACCAGCGCTGTTTACCTGCTGTCATGAGCTGTGCCTGCTATTGATCTCCCCTTCCTTGCAGCAACACCGCTGCAATTTAGGGCAAGAAGGGCACCGGCGAGCTGGGCAGACAGCTGCAGCGCTTCCCTAAAGACCAGAACCCTTCCTCCCTGCGGCGGAGGTGATGGACAAAGACAAAACGAGCCGAAAAGTGGTTGCTTTAGAGTCTTGCCTTGCTAACAGGGAACTGCAGCCGCAACCCAAAGGAGAGAACAAGGCAAACGCTTTACCGCTGTCGGTGCAAGGCAGGGCTCAGAGCCGTGCGTGGGGCTTGAGCAGCAGCAAGCAGGGCGAAGTTTGGCCTCCTGCGTGCCTGGCCGGAGCGGGGCTGCGCGTTTTGCTTTTGTTCAGATGTTTTCCTCCTTTGGAGTCGCCTTCCTTTTGTTTCGACCGAGCCACAATGCTTTGTATTTCCTCTTTTTTTTTTTAAGCCATTGTGTCCCATCCCTAGGAATCCTGCACAAGCTCCCCAAATCTGGATGTTAAAAGCCTGCTAAAAGGTCTCTGTTCTCCACGCACATCTGAGACGGGTTAGTGAATAGGAGGCTGATTTCTCCCCCCCCCTCCCCATCACTCTAGCTCCTGCTAGCTCCAATAAATGTAACACAAACAAAAGCAACACCTAGCATCCCAAAAAACCTCCTGACTGCTTTATTTACTACCTATATTCTCCTTAATATTTCAGTCTCCTGAATGAGAGCAGCTGAACTGCTGCAGGATTTGCCCCGTGAAGGCAGCAGCAGCAGCCACAGGAACAAATAAAACCCAAATCCTGAATCGCTGTTTTTTTTCCAGATGCATTTAACAAATCTTATCATTTTTGGATCATTTTTTCCCCCCCACTCCTCCCTTAGAAGCACAAATTTCTCAGTCAATCAAGGATCTGCTCTTTGTTTACCTACCCAGTAAGAATAAATACAAAGGGAAATGAGGAACATTCCTTTAGGTGAGAGGGGGGGAGAAAAATTGGCTTCACAATAGAAAAATAGTTAATGAAAGGTCTCAGCTGTTCTCTTCCTAACTAGCAGCACTTTAAATTGGGTGGGGGGAACCCCCCCCCCAGCATTCAGAGGTCCAGATTCTGCTCTCAATTCCCTTACCAAAAATCCAGGAGAATTGTCTGTGCATTCCTGGGAATGCTCTCAAGGTAGAGCAGTGTATGGAAGAACAGAAAGAGGTCTGGGCTGTGCCTTGGTGTGTTGTGGACCATCTCCCCCCCCCCTCCAGGTAAACTTGTTCATGTTCCCGAGAGGATGAAAAGCTTGTCCAGGCTTTTCCCACCACAAAGCTGCTTTGTTATTCCCTGAGTAATCTTCTCTTGCAAAAGCTTTTCTTTTCTTTTTGTACTTCCAAACAAACCTTTGCCAGGCAAAATCATTGCCTGCCTACCCAATGGCAGTGATAAAGCCTTTCTCTCCCTGCTTTCTGAGTCCCTGTTAGAGGGGGAAAGCATAAATGTACCCTGCTAGGAACGAGGCATTAAATGAAGCTAAAGGCAGCGCTAGGAGACAGCAGTGAGGAGAAAGCAGCAGTGCTTAGTCACTCTGAAAATTGATGTTTCCGGCTCTAGGAGCACTCTGGCTTGAGACCTCTCCCCTCTGGGCTCTCTTCTCTTTTGAGATCTTTCCTTCCTGAGAGCTCTCTGAGCTCTCCCCGTTCTGCCCCGCGGGGTGCTCGATGCGGCAGCCCCCAGCGGGATCTCCTCTGAGCAAACTCTACACGGAGCTCTGTGCACACAAAAGCAGAGAGTTCCAGATCAGGACATGTGTCCTTTTCTCAGCACATCCCCCTAGGAAAACGAGGGGATCCCTTTTCAAAGCATATGGCAGCTACATGGCTCTCTTAGTTCTTATAAAGACCTAAGGGGAGGTCCCTTGAGAGATGATGTCCTCCTGAGATACTTAATCCACCCCAACATCAGGAGAAACTTCTTTACTGTGAGGATTGAGAGCCCTGGAGCAGGCTGCCCAGAGAGGTTGTGGAAATCTCCTTCTCTGGAGACTTTCCAAACCCACCTGGATATGTTCCCGTGTGACCTACCATGGATGACTCTTCTTTGGCAGGGAGATTGGACTGGATGAGCTCCAGAGGTCTCTTCCAGCCACTACCATTCTGTGTTTCCCTGATTTACCTGGGCAGCAGAGACACGGGGCCAGCCCTGCCTGTGCCACAGAGAGCAGCTCAGGGTGTAAGACAAGGAGCTGATGATAAATAAGTGTTGGCTCTTGGGTCGGAGGCTCCTTGCTGTAAGAGCCCTTGTGAGCAGTGGTGAGTGGGCAGCAATCAGCAGCTCATTTGGACGAAGCAGGCTGAAATTTGGGGCTTTGTGCCTCTACATCTCCTAGATTGCTTAAATTACCACCAGCATTTGTGGTGGTTTTGTGTGTCTGTGTGTCTGTATATTTAACTATATCCAAAGTTGAGTTGTCTAAAAGCATTTTAGACCAGGAGCCAAGTTCACAGAGTGGGCTGACATCCTGGTGCACCCTGAGCTCTTGTCTTACAGGAGCTGGCTCACTTCAGATTCACTCCAGCTTCCCTGTCAGGTGCATTCTGCAATGGGTTTGGCAGAAGGGCATTTTTCTACCCTCAGCTCATTGTCTGACTGCACCCAAATGTGCCTCCTGCTTGTTAGCTGCTGGCACCACTCAGAGGGCATTGCCCATCCCTGTTAGGTGACTTAATCACAGAATCAGTCAGGGTTGGAAGAGACCTCCAAGATCATCCAGTCCCAAGCCCCCTGCCATGCCCAGGGACACCCTACCCTAGAGCAGGCTGCACACAGCCTCAGCCAGCCTGGCCTCAAACACCTCCAGCCATGGGGCCACAACCACCTCCCTGAGCAACCCATTCCAGCCTCTCACCACTCTCCTGCTCAACAACTTCCACCTCACCTCCAGCCTCACTCTCCCCACCTCCAGCTTTGCTCCATTCCCCCTAGTCCTGTTGCTCCCTGACCTGCAGCTGAGTTGTGCTCATCTTGTGGTTTGAGGAACTCCCATCTTGGGATTGCTCATCTTGAATCCATTCTGGGGTTTAAGCTTCAAAGAACCTTAGAACCCTTAGCTGACACAATCAAGATCCTGTTAATTCCCTGGAACATCCCTCACCCACACCCCCACCTCCAGCCTGCTCCACCAGCCTCTTAGCTTCTCACTTTTCTTCCTCCTCAGCAGACTCCCAAACCATCTCCTACTCTCCCTCTTACTAAACTCAGACAGTAAGTGAGCAGGGAGCAAGTTTGCTCCCAGCTGAGGTGAGCAGGGAGCTTGCAGCTTACAGCTCCTTGCTCACCTCAGCTGGGAAACCAACTTGCTACAGTTTGCTGGCAACCCAACAGCCACCCCCAGATTCCACTGCTCCTGCTGTGCTCTGTTTCACACCCGGGGTTAACATTCCACAGCATCTTCCCCCACCACAAAATGAGGACTGGAAGACCCCAAGACTCCAGGGGTTGTAGATAGTGTTGGGGCCATGGCAGCAGAGCTGCTCACAGGTGAACCACAGAACCATAAAACTGCTTAGGTTGGAGAAGACCTCTAAGATCACTGAGTCCAACCTTCAACCTAAGTCCACCACAGCCACCAAACCATGTCCCCAAGTGCCATCTCCACACGTTTCTGGACCACCTCCAGGGATGGTGACCTCCCTGGGCAGCCTGTCAGGCACTGCAGGGACTGTCGGTCCCCTCCGCTCAGTGCTTCCTTCTCACACTATCCTCTGGCCAACCCCTCCCCTCCCCCCCGGGGTGTGTGGAAGTGGTGAGGTGAACACAGCAGGCTAGCACCTGGTCCAGGCAGCCCTTACCTGGTCGTTAAGGTGGCAGACAGCAAGATTTTGTTCATCACAGGAGCAGGCTACACGGATGTACTTCAGCCAGTTCCCAGCCCCGCTCTGGCTCGCATCCATGCAGAACTTCTCACTCCCCAGGTCGTCAGCAACCTGTAGGGAAGCAGGAGAAGAAATGTTTGGTTCATCTGGGGTTGAGGAAGAAGGAGGATTTCATTTGCAGTGCGTGGCTCCAAACAAGAACTAGAAAGGAGAGAGCTGGGTGGTGAAGACAGAGACAGCTGCGATCAGCTCTTAGTTCTGGTTAGCAGAACCTCTGAGGACTCACATCAGAGCTGGCCACGAGTAACAGGCTCAGGACTACAACTGTGCAAAAGAAGAATCCTTCCAAATAAAACCCCTGGAGGTGTTCAAGGCCAGTTTGGATGAGGCCTTGAGCAACCTGTTCTAGTGGGAGGTGTCCCTGCCTATGGCAGTGGGTCAGAACTGGATGAGCTGTGAGGTCCCTTCCAACTTAAACCATTCTATGATTCTACTTAAAAGCCCAAGTGTGGGGGCAGAAAGGCTTCATTAAAGGGTTGTGGCCTGAAGCAAAGCCCTGTCTGACCAGGCAGACCTGGCACTTTTCCTCTCTTAAGCCAAGCAGGGAAGTCTGAAGACACACAAACGATGCTCAGCATCTCACACCAATGATCCACTTGGCAGCTCCCTCAGACCAGCACCAAAAGGAGGAGAAGTCCTTTGAGCCCTGCTCTCAAGTGGGCCTCCTGAATACACAGACTCCTTTTTTATCCCTAGACTCAGCTTTCCCTCTACCTCTGCCAGCCTCTCTACCCCTATCAGTCTCTCTACCCCTATCAGCCTCTCTGCCCCTGCCTGCCTCTCTACCCCTGCCAGCCCCTCTACCCCTACCAGCCTCTCTACCCCTACCAGCCTCTCTACTCCTACCAGCCTCTCTGCCCCTACCAGCCTCTCTGCCCCTATCAGTCTCTCTGCCCCTGCCAGCCTCTCTACCCCTACCAGCCTCTCTGCCCCTACCAGCCTCTCTACCCCTACCAGCCTCTCTGCCCCTACCAGCCTCTCTGCCCCTATCAGTCTCTCTGCCTCTGCCAGCCCCTCTACCCCTGCCAGCCTCTCTGCCCCTGCCAGCCCTCGTGTCAGTGCAAATCACTTCAGTCATCAGAAGTTCTTAAGGTGCTTCTACCAACAGTGAATTCTCTCAGGCTCGTGGGGTACAGAGGACACTTTCCCATCTATTTCAGAACAGAGAAAAAGAGAAAAAGGTAGGAACAAAGGAAAGGAGAAATGAAGCCAGAGTGGTGGCAGCCATGAATCAAGTGTAAGGGCAGGCTGAGAGACCTTGCAGTGACTCTGCCAGCTGGCACCCCTGCACTGAGCACCTGCAGAGCTCAGGACCATGCCAGCACTGGCTCTGTGGCACTCCAGGGCCAGGAAACGTGGCTAGGAGAGCTCCCAGCAGACATGCTCTGGTCTCCCACCTCCCCCACCACCGTTTTTGTCAAGCTGTGTGTGTTAAATTGGGCAAATCACAGCAGCAGTCACAGAATGCAGCCAGCTTGGAATGTTAGGAGGAAGTTGCTCACAGTGAGGGTGGTGAGACACTGGCACAGGTAGCCCAGGGAGGCTGTGGCTGCTTCCTCCCTGGAGGTGTTTAAGGCCAGGTTGGATGAGTCTTTGAGTAACCTGCTCTAGTGGGAGGTGTCCCTGCCTATGGTGGGGGGGTTGGAACTGGATGATCCTTGAGGTCACTTCCAACCTAAACCATTCTATGATTCTAATACAGCCCCAGGACTACCCAGCCAGTAGCAGAGTTTTACTTCCTAGCTGTTCCTTACAGACACCCTCTTGTCTTAGAGTGGGACTGTTTGGTTGAAGACAGATAACTCTGGGAACCCCCAGAATTCAGCTCACATTCACCAGCTGCTTTGCAGGGCCCCTGCACAAAGCCTGAGAGCTTCAGAGTCAGGTCCTGCCTTAAGCTAGAAATCACCTGTGGTTTGATCTGAGTGGAGCTTGAAAACCCAGAGAAGGGGGTGTGAAATCTCACAGATCAGAATGAGAGAGAAGAAAAAAAAAAAAACCCAGAGCTTGTATGAAACCCTGAGAACCTCAGCCCCTGTTTTTCACACACACTCACTCTGCTCCAGAAATGGAACAAGGTACCAGGACCCAAAGCCCAGCAGCATTGCTGAGTGACTGCATCTGGCACACTGCTGCCCTGTGTCAAGCAGTTTGCTTCTGTTGTTGTCCACGAGGAGCCCTTGAAACTGGAGCAGCTAAACAAAGGGTGGACAAAACCAAGCAGAGGAGTGGGCAGAAGCTCAGCAGCAACACCAAACAGCAAGAGGTGGCCAAGCCTGGCAAGCACCTGAAAAGGTTAATTTCATAGTCACAGAACAGGTTGGGTTGGAAGGGACCTCTGAGATCATCCAGCTCCAACCTCATGGCCTGGTACCTTCTAGCCCAGGATGCTCAAGGCCTCATTCAACCTGCCTTGGAGCCTCTGCAACTTGTAAGATGCTTCAGTGTCCAAGTCCAAGGCTAGGATGATTTTGCCAGCCTTGGTGAGCTGCAGAGTGCAGTAACTGAGCTGCTGCAGGCACAGGGCAGGGGCACTCTCGAGCGAGCCCAGCTCCTTGTGGTTCACACCTCTGATTCAAGACCAAGTTCACACACTCAGGCTCTTTTCTCATGCTCTGTGTCACAATTTAAACCCTCAAAACCCCCTGAGAAGTCCATCTGTGAGCACCAATCACTCTCAAACGTGCACACAGAGAACATTCTCAAGTCTCTCTTCCCCTCACCTTTGAAAACTCCGGAACAGCAAACTGAAATCTTTCACCACATCTTCTTCCAGCTCAGACCAGAAGGAAATCAGAAATTTCCTCTGCCAAAATGCTTCAACCCAACTGTTTGCAAACCACTGTCTGTAAGCAGAAAGCTTTGCTGTTGGCAGCCTTGCTCTGGGAGGCACAGACACCCCTCTTTTGGGTGGTCTTTAGAAGAAGCACCAAGAGAGCTCTGCAGCACTGAAGAAAATCCAGTGGAGGAAGCAAAGGGAGCAGATGGTGTCACCTAGGGACCAGGTGGGCAGCAGAGCCAATGGCATCCTGGGCTGGCTCAGGAGCAGTGTGGGCAGCAGGACAAGGGAGGTTATTCTGCCCCTGTGCTCAGCACTGCTCAGGCCACACCTGCAGTGCTGTGTCCAGTTCTGGGCTCCTCAATTCAAGAGAGATGTTGAGGTGCTGGAAGGTGTCCAGAGAAGGGCAGCAAGGCTGGGGAGGGGCCTGGAGCACAGCCCTGTGAGGAGAGGCTGAGGGAGCTGGGGGTGTGCAGCCTGCAGCAGAGGAGACTCAGGGCAGAGCTCATTGCTGTCTGCAGCTGCCTGCAGGGAGGCTGTAGCCAGGTGGGGTTGGGCTCTGCTGCCAGGCAGCCAGCAACAGAAGGGGACACAGCCTCAAGCTGTGCCAGGGCAGGTTGAGGCTGGATGTTAGGAGGAAGTTCTTCACAGCAAGAGTGATTGGCATTGGAATGGGCTGCCCAGGGAGGTGGTGGAGTGGCTGTGCCTGGAGGTGTTGAAGCCAAGCCTGGCTGGGGCACTTAGTGCCATGGTCTGGTTGGTTGGGCAGGGCTGGGTGCTAGGTTGGACTGGCTGAGCTTGGAGCTCTCTTCCAACCTGCTTGATCCTATGCTTCTATGATCACAGGTGGCAAAGGGAAGCACAGAGGGACTCAGCCAAGAGAGCACTGCTGGAAGGTTCAGTGCACTCCAGCCAGCCTGGTTTGGGAGGAACTCATGGAATGGGTTAGAAGGGACTTCCAAAGCTCAACCAGCTCAACCCCCTGCAGCTAGCAGGGACATCCTCCACTGGAGCAGGTTGCTCAGAGCCTTCTCCAGCCTCACCTGGAATATCTCCACAGATGGGGCCACAACCACCTCCCTGAGCAACCTGCTGCAGTGCTCCAGCAGCCTCCTGGTGCAGAACCTGTTCCTGACATCCGATCTCAGTCTGCTCTGCTCTCATTCCAAACCAGTGCCCTTGTCCTGTCCCTGCAAGCCTTTGGGAACAGTCTCTCTGCAGCCTGCTTGTAGCCCCCTTCAGGTGCTGCTGTCCACAGCTGAGACCAGAACAAAGTTCACCTCTGTCAAAGACTGATCAGTAGTTTAGCTCATAAGACCACTCCTCCAGAGACAGCTCTGCATCCCTGGGCTGCCATCAGGTGTTTAGCACCAACAGGCAGAAAATGATGGCACAGGAAGGAGAAAATCCAGCAGAAAATCCCAGGGAATTGTCAGGAAGCTGAGCAGGTGGAGCTGGCATTTCACAGCTGCACTCCTGCTTGCTCTCTGTGTTCAGGCTGGCTCTCAACCCACTGGGCTGGTAGAGAGGTCTCTGATGGGCTCAGGCACAAAAAGAAGTTATCAGAAGAAAAGGGAGCAGAGAGTTAGGGCTGGTACCAGTTTGGCAAGTCTAAGGCCATGATGTGCTGCTACTGCAGCCAGCACCAGTGCAGCAGACTGCCCCTCCTGGATGCTCTGAGGCCTGAACTGCAGCATCACTGCCCCAAGAAGCTGTGTTCAGAGCAAGAAGGCCTGGTCTGTGCTGCCTTCTCCTCAGGACACAGCACAGGCAGCCTGGGAGCCATCTGCACCCTCAGCCCTGCTGGCAAAGCTTTCACCTGGCCCACAGCCTGTGGGCATCCTGCTGAAGTTAATGATTGTGGGAGCCCTTCCTCTGCCTCATCTCCCCTCTGATCACTCTTCCATTTTATCCACCACTCAGCCAGGGAGTCCTCACTGCTTTTCACTCCCTGGACATGCCCCAAAGTCCCTCTGCCCCCTCTACTGCAGCTGCTGAGCTCAGTCCCTGCTTTTCCTCAGCTCCAGGCACCTCCCATGGCTTTTGTCTTCAGCTCCAGCTGGGGATCAGGCACTCAGCCTCACTGCCCCTGCTTGCTAACAGTGCCATCCTTTTGCCTTCCTGAGACGGCAAAACGATCCTCTGCTCTTCTCCTCTTCTGGCTGGGTTGAGAACAACCCACCCTGGAGCTGATGTGGACCAGAGGAGTCCCAAGTGACCCCAGCTCCGAGACAGGGATCCTTGGCTGCAGCCCCTGCCTGCCGGCTGGAGCTGTGCTTCAGCCTCATCTCTCTGCAGCCCAAAGGAAATCGCTGTCATGTCGCAGGACTCACTTTGCAGCTTCATCTGCTGCCTGCCTGCACAGCCCTCGGGGGGGGTTGGGTCCAAAAGGCTTCATTGATCTCACAAAGGCTAATTTATGAGCATCAGAAATGCTGAGTTATGAAGCAGAAGTGATGGAAAACTTTCTCTTGACCGTTGACCAAGTTTTTTTGCACATCATTTGAGGTTTCCTGCCTCTCTAATTTGTGGGCTCTCTGCTGGGCTGTTCCTTTCAGGTTTTAATGGGCAGCCTCCAAGGCCTGGCCCCGGCAGAGGTGTGCTGAGGGTTGGAATGCCTGGGGATCTGTCGTCAGGTCGCTTAATGGATTCCTAGTGTGCATGGAGAAACGGAGCAACCAGGAGTTTGCCATGAGCTGACCCAGCCTCCTGTTGCTATAACATCCCTCCCCAGAAGCCCGAAGTGTAATAAACCTTCTCATCCCATAGCTGCAGGATCTGCCTCTGACAGTTTGGCTGATGCAGGCATTTTATTTGGCAGCAGTTAGAGGCTGATTTCTCCCCCCCCCCCACTTCTTTCTCTCCTCTCTCCCTTTCTTTCTCTCTCCCCCCCTCCCTTTCTTTCTCTCTCTCCCCTTCTTTTTCTCCCCTCTCCCCTTCTTTCTCTCCCCTCTCGCCTTCTTTCTCTCTCTCTCCCTTCTTTCTCTCTCCCTTCTTTCTCTCTCTCTCCCTTCTTTCTCTTCCCTTCCTTATTTCTGTCCCCTTTTCTTTCTTTCTTTCCCCACTCCTTTCTCTCCCTCCTCCCCTTCTTTCACTCCCTCTCCCCTTCTTTCTCTCCCCTACTTCTTTCTTTTCCCTCTCTCCTTCTTTCTCTCCCTCTCCCCTTCTTTCTCTCCCCTACTTCTTTCTTTTCCCCCTCTCCTTCTTTCTCTCCCTCTCCCCTTCTTTCTCTCTCCCCTCCCCTTCTTTCTCTTCCCTCCCTTCTTTCTCTCCCCCCTTTACTTCCCCCTTCTTTCATTCCCTCTCCCCTTCTTTCTCTCCTCCCTCCTCTTTCTCTCCTTCTTCCTCTTTCTCTCCCCTACTTCTTTCTCTTCCCCCTCCCCTTCTTTCTCTCCCCCTTCTCTCCCCCTTCTCTCTCCCTCCTCTTCTTCCTCTCCCCCTCCTCTTCTTTCTCTCCCTCTCCCCTTCTTTCTCTCCCTCTCCCCTTCTTTCTCTCCCCCTCCCCTTCTTTCTCTCCCTCTCCTCTTCTCTTTCTCCCTCTCCCCTTCTTTCTCTCCCTCTCCCCTTCTTTCTCTCCCTCTCCACTTCATTCTCTCCCCCCTCCTCTTCTTCCTCTCCCCCTCCTCTTCTTTCTCTCCCTCTCCTCTTCTTTCTCTCCCTCTCCCCTTCTTTCTCTCCCCCTCCTCTTCTTTCTGTCCCTCTCCCCTTCTTTCTCTCCCTCTCCCCTTCTTTCTCTCCCTCTCCCCTTCTTTCTCTCCCCCCTCCTCTTCTTTCTCTCCCTCTCCTCTTCTTTCTCTCCCTCTCCCCTTCTTTCTCTCCCCCTCCCCTTATTTCTCCCTCCCCCTTTTTCCCCCTCTAATGACCCACAGGCTGCTGCAGAGCACTAAACTGTTGCCATGAAGTTTTGTTGTGTTTCTCTTTCAGTGAAGGGGAGGGAGGGCCTGCTGCAATTTATGACTCTTCAGAAGTAAGTGAAACAGAAAGTCCATTCTTGCCACGAAATGAAGAGAGAAAGACTTCATCCAGCAAAACACCTCTGTCAATGTGCAGACACGAAGCCTGGATGAACTCATAAATCCAGCCCTCTGCCTGCAATTAAGCAGGCTTCCTGGTGGCTTGACAAAGAGTTAATGAGAAACGTGGCAGACAAACCCAGGTCACAGCACTGCAAAGCCCTGGGAAGAGCTGTTGAGCCAAGCCCAGCTCCTTTGCTGCTCCCGGCTCAGGGCTGCAGGAAGGGCTGGGAGCATCTCCTCGTGTGGATCTCCTGTCCCAAAGCAGAGTTCCTCCACAACAGCCTGCAGTCAGCTCTCCCTCCTCGGGCACTCCAGAGGGGAAGCAGAGAAAAGGCTGTTCCCTGAAAGCCTCTGCCTGTGCTCTGGCTCTGCTCCTGCAGCAGAGCTCTCACCAGCACCCAGGGCAAGCTGCTCACATCCTCATCTTCAAACCTCACAGAATCATAGAACCAGGCAGGGCTGGAAGGGACCACAAGGAGCAGCCAGTGCCAACCCCCCTGTCATGCCCAGGGACACCCTACCCTAGAGCAGGCTGCACACAGCCTCAGCCAGCCTGGCCTCAAACACCTCCAGCCATGGGGCCTCAACCCCCTCCCTGGGCAACCCATTCCAGCCTCTCACCACTCTCCTGCTCAACAACCTCCTCCTCACCTCCAGCCTCACTCTCCCCACCTCCAGCTTTGCTCCATTCCCCCCACTCCTGGCACTCCCTGACAGCCTCAAAAGTCCCTCCCCAGCTTTTTTGTAGCCCCCTTCAGATGCTGGAAGGCCACAGGAAGGTCACCTGGGAGCCTCCTCTGCTCCAGCCTGCACAGCCTCAACTCTTTCAGTCTGTGCTCATAGGAGAGGACCTCCTCACAGAGCTCCAGAGGACTCCAGGTCCATGCTCTTAGTGCAGTTAAATGACTGCAGGATGATGACTTTTCAGGGTCTGAAGGGGGCTACAAGAAAGCTGGGGAGGGACTTTTTAGGTTGTCAGGTGGTAATAGATCTGGGGGGATGGAACCAATCTGGGAATGGGCAGATTCAGACTGTTAGGAAGAAGTTGTTCAGCATGAGAGTGGTGAGAGGCTGGAATGGGTTGCCCAGGGAGGTGGTGGAAGCCTCATCCCTGGAGGTGTTTAAGGCCAGGCTGGCTGAGGCTGTGTGCAGCCTGCTCTAGTGTGAGGTGTCCCTGCCCATGGCAGGGGGCTGGAGCTGGCTGCTCCTTGTGGTCCCTTCCAACCCTGCCTGATTCTATGCTTCTGCCACAAAAATCCAACCAACCAGGATCCTTCTCACTCTTTTTAACACTGCATTGAAAGTCCAGGAGAGATCAGAGGGGAAAGGGCTGCCTCTGTCCTACAGGCCCTGTGCCATCTCCAGAGCACTGCAGTCTGGAGAGTCACCCAAGCCTTGCAAGCATTTTTGAGAGTGCCTGGACCCAGCTGAGCCTTCCAAAGGTCTGCTGCCCCTCTGGAACTGCTGCTCTGTGAGGGCAGCAGTTGGCTCCTCTACACTGGGCAGTCCTAAGCCTCAGCTTGGCAGGCTGCTGGGCCAGCTCATCTCAACTCCACTGTCACCTAGAAAGGTTGGGGCAGACGACCCTTGGGGTCCCTCCCCACCTTGCACTCTTCTATCATCCCTTTTGCTCTCTTTTAGCTGTCTGTAACTGACCCTGGGGTTCCTCTGCTGCCAGCAAGGATGCAGCCTGAGCTCCTGGGCTAATCTCTTGTTTCCAGGAACTGAGGCTTTACACTGCACACTAAAAGAGGCAAGAGAAGCATCACCCAGCATGAGCCACCCAAGGAAAATGCCTTTTGCCCTGTAGGTAAGGCAAACACGGCCCTGGTCAGCTCCTGTGGAGGTTGTTGGGCTGGACCAGTCACTGCTCCTTGCCTTAAATCATTTCTTCTTCCTACAGCTTTATTTTAACAACGTTTGGGGAGTGGAGCTGTGGAACACCACTAACATCAAGACCTCTTCAGAGTGATTTACTGCCAGCCTCGGGTGCCAAAACCATTGGCTGCATTTCACAGGCTGGCCAAAAAAGCAACAGAGCCCTCAACTGCCCAGTCAGGCTGCTCACAGCAGCCACCAAACTCCAGCCCTCTGCTAGCCTTCCTGTGGTATCAAGGATGAGATGATCAGAGGGATGGAGCTCCTCTGCTGTGGGGACAGGCTGGAAGAGTTGGAGCTGCTCAGCCTGGAGAAGAGAAGGCTTCAGGGAGACTTTAGAGCTGCTCTGCAGTACCTGGAGAGGCTGCAGGAGAGCTGGAGAGGGACTTTTGACAAGGGCTGGGAGTGATAGGATGAGGGGAAATGGATTTGAGCTTGAGGAGGGCAGACTGAGATTGGAGATGAGGAAGAAATTCTTGGCAGTGAGGGTGGGGAGGCACTGGCACAGGCTGCCCAGAGAAGCTGTGGATCCCAGAATCACAGAATGTGATCTCCCTGGAGGTGATCAAGGCTAGGCTGGATGAGGCCATGAGCAGCCTGGGCTGGTGGAAAGTATCCCTGCCCATGGCAGGGGTTGGAGCAGGATGATCTTTAAGGTCCCTTCCAACCCTGACCATTCCATGGATCTCTGGAATAACCTTGTCTTATGGCCCCTTCCCAGCCTCCTCCTGAGGAAGAACTCCTGGGACAGTGCTGGCAGCTCCACTCCCTCCCCCTGCAAACCCTTGCTCTCAGCTTGCCCTTGATAATGCCCTTCATAACACATGAAGCAAATTAGAGCACCAATTATCCCAAGGGAAAGAGGAGGGAACTCAGTGAGCTGAGGTTCCTGACCTGCAGGGGTTTCCCTTTTCACTGCCAGCTTTGGGGGTGCAGGGCACAGGCAGATGCAGCTGAGTGACTCTCAGGCAGCCAACCAAGGCTCTGCTCTGTGGTGTCTTTTGAGGGCCACAACTTCTGTGACTCACCCTTTAGGCTGAGAAGAGAACTTATTTTTAGAGCTGAGTATCTGGAGTGACCTTGACACCTGGTTTTGGTGCTGGGCCCACGTTCTGAACACCCCCACAAATCAAACTTCCCTGCTGGGGGGGGGAAAGGGAATCCACCTGCCTGGCAGGGTAGGCTGCAAGCAACACAACAGCCCTGGGAGCCCTGCTGTAGTTACACTCTGCTGCTCACCTCCCACAGAGTTCACACCTGTGAGCTCCTCACAGCTGATGTGCACCAAGAACACCCCCAGAAGAAGGTGCAAAACAGAGCTGCTGAAGCTCTGCAGCCCTTCCACAGAGCACCAGAGGCTCCCACACTGCTCAGCTACATCCTGCTGCTGCTGCCTGCTCAGCTGTTTGAAATGTGTATGCACAAGAGGGCAAGAGATCTCCCCAGAGGGCACAACCAATCCTTTCCCTGAGGTCTGGTGCTTGACCTGCCCTTGGGGATGCTCAGGTTGGGCAGAAGCAGCAGGTCCTGGGGCAGTGCTGGCAGAGCACAAAGGCTGCAGCCTGAGGTGCTACACAGACCTGGGGCAGCTCAGAGAGGGCTGCAAAGGAGAACCAAGCATGAGTTCTCATCTTGCTTGGGCTGCTAGAGAGCCAAGGAGGACAGCTCCCTGGCCTGGGAGCAGGTGCCCAGTTCACAGGCTCACAGGATGTTAGGGGTTGGAAGGGGCCCAAGGAGACCACCGAGTCCAACCCCCAAGCATTAAAGCATCCTCCCTGCTTTGGGCTTGGAGAAGGGAGCAAGGAGCCTCCAGGCTTGTTCCACCCCTTGGCCCCACAGCACAGGGATGTTTGCTGGGTGTGAGAGCAAGGTGAGGAAAGCAGATCCCCAGGGTACTTCCAGTGTCCTCCTGAGGATGATGAGGATTGTTCATCTGCTCTACATCCTGAAGGGACCTAGACAGGCTGGATGGGTGGGCAGATGCCAAGGGGATGACATTTAACAAGGCCAAGTGCAGGGTCTGCACTTTGGCCTCAACAACCCCAAGCAGCACTACAGGCTGGAGACAGAGTGGCTGAGAGCAGCCAGGAGGAAAGGGACCTGGGGGTACTGGTAGAGAGTAGGCTGAAGATGAGGCAGCAGTGTGCCCAGGTGGGCAGCAGAGCCAATGGCATCCTGGGCTGGCTCAGGAGCAGTGTGGGCAGCAGGACAAGGGAGGTTCTTGTGCCCCTGTGCTCAGCACTGCTCAGGCCACAGCTTGAGTGCTGTGTCCAGTTCTGGGCCCCTCAATTCAAGAGAGATGTTGAGGTGCTGGAAGGTGTTGAGAGAAGGGCAGCAAGGCTGGTGAGGGGCCTGGAGCACAGCCCTGTGAGGAGAGGCTGAGGGAGCTGGGGGTGTGCAGCCTGCAGCAGAGGAGGCTCAGGGCAGAGCTCATTGCTGTCTGCAGCTGCCTGCAGGGAGGCTGTAGCCAGGTGGGGTTGGGCTCTGCTGCCAGGCAACCAGCAACAGAAGAAGGGGACACAGCCTCAAGCTGTGCCAGGGCAGGTCTAGGCTGGATGTTAGGAGGAAGTTCCTGGCAGAGAGAGTGATTGGCATTGGAATGGGCTGCCCAGGGAGGTGGTGGAGTTGCCATCCCTGGAGGTGTTCAAGAAAAGCCTGGCAGCCATGGTCTGGTTGGTTGGGCCAGGGCTGGGTGCTAGGTTGGGCTGGCTGAGCTTGGAGCTCTCTTCCAACCTGCTTGATTCTGTGATTCTATGATTCTACTTCTAACACACAGCCCAGCTCCAGCCCAAGCACCACCAAACGGGAACTGGGGACACCAGGGCCAATGTCTTTGCCCCAAGAGGTTTGTTTCTGTACCAGAACAAGAAGGTTTTGGAGTCTCTTTGCTACCTGAAGACCTCGAGGTAGCTTGCTGCACAGAAGGGAGCCACCTCCTGACAGCCACCTGCAGGTCAACCTCTCTGACCCCAGGGGTGAACAAAAGCAGCAGTGCAGGCAGGTCCTTGCTGGGCTCTCTGCTGGAAGGGACAAGCACAGCTGGCTCAAGGAGCTTCTTATCTACAGACCTTTTACTTCCTTACACCATCCATGGGCTGTTGGCTTCTTTCCCCAGGCATCTGCATCCCCCCAGGGCTCTGCCACCTCCTTGCACTCCGAGGTGCAGAAATCTCCCTTTTTAAAGCAAGCTCTGGCATTCTTTAAGCCAAAACTTGTTCCTCTTCTCAAAACCCTGACCAGAGCAGGGCTGATTCAGTCATCTCCTTCCAAACCTTGCTGATTTGGCCTCTCTGCAGCTGAAGCTAAGCAAGTGTCTTGTCTGCCCCTCCCAGCCTGAGATCCCAGCTGGAAGGAAGTGCAAGGGTAAACTGCAGAGTCCCAGGGGCTGCCTGGATGAACTTTACCCTGAGCCAATTCACCTACTTATGAAATGATCTCTGCTGGGGAATCGATTCTCATGACAATGGAATATGCTGAGCAACAACATTGCAAAAGCTCCAGCTCAGATCTTCTACCATCTCTGGGTCAAAAGACAGTTCAGCAGAGGGATGCTGCTCAGATGGGAAGCATCAGCTGAAGGGGACACAGAGATCTGCCTCTGCTCAGCTTGTCTGGCTCCTGCAGCTCCAACAGGTCTGTTTCTCTGACAGCAGGTCTCAAAACATCCCTGGCTCTGTCATGCCAGACCCCCTTGCAAGTCAGGTTTGAGTTAGGGAGATTCTGATTAGCTCCAAGCAGAGTTCCTTATCTCAGGACTTACAGACAGCTCAGGCAACAGCCTGCACTTTCATCCACCCTCTAACACAACAGGAGAGGGCTCCTGCTCCAAGATGAGCTGTTTGGAATCCAAAGGGAAAGGGAGAAAAAGGCAATCCTCTCAGCTCTCAGCAAGCCAGGCTCTGATGGAGCTGAGGACAGCAAACTCTTGCTCTCCAGAATGGCCCTGCTGCAGTATGGGAACACACTCAGCTGTGAGAGCACAGCATCAGGATCCTCGGGGCAGGAGAAGGGAACCTCCCTCCTGTCTGGGCAGCTCTTCCCCTGCGTGTCAGTGTCTGCTCCTCCTCCAGAGGTTGCTCGTTAGGAGGCTGTCACCATCACAGCTGTCACTGCATCTGCTGGCACGGCTGGCACACAGCACCTTGCCCCCGCTGCTGCTGCTCAGACACCAGCCAGGGCACACAGCCCAGAGAAGGAGGCTGGAGGAGGTATTTACACAATCACAGAATCAAAGCACTTTAGAGGTTGGAAAGGACCTCCAGAGATCGTCCAGTCCAACCTCCCTGCCGAGCAGCATCACCCAGGGGAGGTCACACAGGAGTGCATCCAGGCAGGTTTTCAGTCTCCACAGAAGGAGACTCCACAACCTCTCTGGGCAGCCTGCTCCAGGGCTCTGCCACCCTCACTGTGAAGAAGTTTCTCCTCATGTTGAGCTGAAACCTTCTCTGTACCAGTTTGTAGCTGTTGCTCCTGACTGCTGTCCTGTTGATACTGCTGCTGACCACCCAAAAGAGCTTGGCCCCAGCCACTGACCTCCACCCCTCAGATACTTGCACACATTGCTCAGATCTCCTCTCAGCCTTCTCTTCTCCAGACTAAACAGCCCCAGGGCTCTCAGCCTCTCTCATTACAGGAGATGCTCAAGTCCCCCAGCCATGCTCATGGCTCTCTGCTGGACTCTCTCTGGCAGGTCCCTGTCTCTCTTGAACTGGGGAGCCAAATTTAAGCTATGGGCAGCACAGAAAAGCAGATTATTCCCTCAGGTCACACTAGATGTGGCCTTGGTTGTCTCCTCAAACTGAGCACTCTCCCACCACTGAAATGACACTCCTGGAAAAGAAAAAATGTCTGACTTTAGGTCAAGCCCTAAAGGTCCATCTGAGAATAACCTGGAAGCTTTCTGCATTAGCAGCAACTGCAATGGTGAGTGCCTGATTCCTATGGAAGGGCTTCTCATCTATGAATTGCTTCTTACTGCTGTGTCCAGTTCTGGGCTCCTCCAGTCAAGAGAGATGTTGAGGTGCTGGAAGGCGTCCAGAGAAGGGCAGCAAGGCTGGGGAGGGGCCTGGAGCACAGCCCTGTGAGGAGAGGCTGAGGGAGCTGGGGGTGTGCAGCCTGCAGAAGAGGAGGCTCAGGGCAGAGCTCATTGCTGTCTGCAGCTGCCTGCAGGGAGGCTGTAGCCAGGTGGGGTTGGGCTCTGCTGCCAGGCAGCCAGCAACAGAACAAGGGGACACAGCCTCAAGCTGTGCCAGGGCAGGTCTAGGCTGGATGTTAGGAGGAAGTTGCTGGCAGAGAGAGTGATTGGCATTGGAATGGGCTGCCCAGGGAGGTGGTGGAGTCTGTGTGCCTGGAGATGTTGAAGCCAAGCCTGGCTGGGGCACTTAGTGCCATGGTCTGGTTGGTTGGGCAGGGCTGGGTGCTAGGTTGGGCTGGGTGAGCTTGGAGCTCTCTTCCAGCCTGGCTGATTCTGTGTTTCTGTGATCACAGGTGGCAAAGGGAGGCACAGAGGGATTCAGCCAAGAGAGCACTGCTGGGAGGTTCAGTGCACCCCAGCCAGCCTTGTTTGAGATGAACTCATTAAAATAGCCATAGAGTCAGGGCTGGGTGCTAGGTTGGACTGGAAGAGCTTGGAGGTCTCTTCCAACCTGCTTGCTTCTATGACTCTATGATTTTCAAGCAGAGAACACAGGACCCTACTGATTCCTTTGGACTGCAATCAAGAGATTGGATTCAGTGCAAAGCAGGGAGCAGCCTGTCCCCTTTTTAACACTGCTTTAGCATGCAGGGCAAGTGAAAAGTGATGAAAATAGCACCACTGCCCTCACCCTTTCTGCAAACCCTCACCTTGCAGCAAGTGCATGAGCCTTGAAATGCTGCTGAAACAGTTTATTGAGACCTAATCCTCCAGCCTTTAAACATAACATCCAATCTAACAGCAGGGGATTTCCACCTGTGATGGTCTGGGAGTTACCTGCCCCCCTACTCCTATGAAATCCCCCAGGCTAGACTCAGCCCAGCTGGAAGTTCAGGACTGAAGCTTTACATTCACAGCTTAGCACAAGATGGAAGCAGAGAGTTACATATTTACAGCTACACTACAAGTTAAAGGTAATACAGAAACATCTCTCCTGAATGGAGGAGCCCAGAACTGGACACAGCACTCCAGGGGTGGCCTGAGCAGTGCTGAGCACAGGGGCACAAGAACCTCCCTTGTCCTGCTGCCCACACTGCTCCTGAGCCAGCCCAGGATGCCATTGGCTCTGCTGCCCACCTGGGCACTGCTGCCTCCTCTGCAGCTCTTCTCTGCCAGCACCTCCAGGTCCCTCTCTGCCTGGCTGCTCTCAGCCACTCTGTTCCCAGCCTGTAGTGCTGCTTGGGGTTGTTGTGGCCAAAGTGCAGAACCCTGCACTTGGCCTTGTTCAATCTCATCCCCTTGGCCTCTGCCCACCCATCCATCCTGGCCAGGTCCCTCTGCAGGGCTCTCCTGGCAGCAAGGGCTCTGCCTGCTTGGTCTTCCTGTTAGTTCCCAAGAGCAAAACAGGAGCAATCTGTTTGTAAATACCCACAGCAGTGTTTGTAAACTGCTCTGGGCATGGGAGAAGGTTTGGGAGGCAAAGCTGCCCTCACTCTGGTGTGTGTAAGCTACTCCATCCCGGTGCCCTGCAGCTGGGGCTGGCACCAGCTGCCCCAGACTTGCTTCTGCTGTTGGAAGCAAACAGAATAAACTGTGCTGGATGGAAGCTTTTGGCTCTTCCTCTGCCTTGCAATCAAGTTGCCAGCAAGCAGAGGTAGCAGCCTGACCTCCAGCTCCTCCCTTGGCACAGTGCTCCCGTCCTTGAGGGACGAGGCTCCCGAGGGAGGTGTTGCTGCAGAGCAGAGCTGGGCCAGAGATGTAGATCTTGCATTCTAATAAATAAAAATAACTCTCTGACCTCAAGCACAAGACCCTTCTCTTGACACTCCTCATCAGTTTTTAGACTTCCAAGCTCAGTTTTTACTGGCCCAGATCCAGCCATCCTCTGCTAACGTAACAGACTTCTCCTTGACATGAACAAAAGTCCTTTTCTAGTCCTGAGGGCCAGCAAGTTTATCCAAATACTCTCAGTTTACTACCAGCTCCTTTTGGAACTGATATCTTCAGTACAAGAGCACTTTGTACCGCCAGCACCAGGACGTGGAGCTGTGTGGGGTGGCTTGGTGGGGCTGGGGCAGCTTGGTGGGGCTGGGGCAGGTTGATGGAGCAGCTTGATGGGACTGGGGCAGCTTGGTGGGGCTGGGACAGGCTGCTGAGAGTGGAGCAGTTTGGTGGGGCTGGGGCAGCTTGGTGGGGCTGGGGCAGGTTGCTGAGGTTGGAGCAGTTTGGTGAGGCTGGGGCAGCTTGGTGGGGCTGGGGCAGGTTGCTGAGGTTGGAGCAGCTTGGTGAGGCTGGGATGGCTTGGTGGGGCTGGGGCAGGCTGCTGAGGGTGGAGCAGTTTGGTGGGGCTGGAGCAGCTTGATGGGGCTGGGGCAGTTTGGTGGGGCTGGAGCAGCTTGATGGGGCTGGGGCAGGTTGCTGAGGTTGGGGCAGTTTGGTGGGGCTGGGGCAGGTTGCTGAGGTTGGAGCAGTTTGGTGGGGCTGGGGCAGGTTGCTGAGGTTGGAGCAGTTTGGTGGGGCTGGGGCAGGTTGCTGAGGTTGGAGCAGTTTGGTGGGGCTGGGGCAGGTTGCTGAGGTTGGAGCAGTTTGGTGGGGCTGGGGCAGGTTGCTGGGGCTGAGGCAGGTTGGTGGGGCTGGGGCAGGTTCCTGAGGTTGGGGCAGTTTGGTGGGGCTGGG
Organism: Pogoniulus pusillus; assembly: GCF_015220805.1. Taxonomy (NCBI): domain Eukaryota; kingdom Metazoa; phylum Chordata; class Aves; order Piciformes; family Lybiidae; genus Pogoniulus; species Pogoniulus pusillus. The sequence goes on from NC_087299.1 coordinate 5,231,778, forward strand.
GCAGCTTGGTGGGGCTGGGGCAGGTTGCTGAGGTTGGAGCAGCTTGGTGAGGCTGGGATGGCTTGGTGAGGTTGAGACAGCTTGCTGGGGCAACTTGGTGGGGCTGGGGCCAAAGCTACCAGGCTGAAAGGAACTAAGCAGATGCTCAGCAGAGACATCTGCCCTCCCTGCCAGGGAGCTGCTCACATCTGATAGCACCACAGAAAGAAAACAGAGAGACAGAGCAGTTCCTCCTCCCCCTCCTGCCATCTCCCCAGGAAGAATGTTTGGAAATGCTAAATAGTCTTTTCCATGTTTCTACATCAGTTCTTATTTTGGCTAAGCTTGTCCAGTCTGTTAGCAGCTGCCAAGTGCATGAAGTAATGAGAAAGCCTAGGGAGAGAGAGCTGACTTCACTCCAGCAGCGCTGCAGCTAACACACCCAGTATGTTCTGTGGCTGTCAGCACGTCCCTCAAGTGGCCCTCATTAGCAAATCTGACTTTTAACAACCATGGGAGATGCATTCCTCGGTGCCACCTTCCCCCTGCTGCCAGCCAGCCCTGACCTGCTCATCCCTGCCACGTGCCTCACGCAGCCAGAGAGCAGCTGCCCGGTTGGTACCCAAATGTTGCCCTCCCACTTCCCACCAGCCCCATAGTCTGCCAGGGATGTGAAGGAGCAGCAAAAAGACACAAGCAGCCCAGCTGAAGAGCAGGGTGCCCGCTCAGCACCTGGGTGGCACAGCCCAAATGCTGCTCTGGGACAGCTCTGCCCCAGCTCGGCCCCCCCGAGCATGAGCGCCTGCCTCTGCCTGTGGAACTGCAACATCTGGGGGGCTGCAAAGGGAAGAAATTCCTTACTATGAGGGTGGTGAGACACTGGAAGAGGTTGCCCAGAGAACTTATGGTTGCTTCATCCCTGGAGATGTTCAAAGCCTTGAGTAGCCTGGGTTGGTGGGAGGTGTCCCTGCCTGTGGCTTCAAGGTCCTCTCCAACCAAAGCATCCTATGGATCTAGAAAGCTCTCTGTTCCTTATGACAGTGACTGCTGGCTGAGGGAAGGGAGCCCAGCTGAGGGGAATGAGCCCAGCTAAGGGGAATGACAGAGCCCCCCTAAGGGGAATGAGTCCAGTTAAAGACAATGAGCCCAGGCAAGGAAAATGAGTGAACCCAGCTAAGGGAAATGAGGGAGCCCAGCTAAGGAAAATGAGCTCAGCTAATGCAAAGGAACCCTGCTAAAGAAAATGAGTGAGCCCAGCTGAGGGAAATGAGTCCAGTTAAAGAAAATGAGCCCAGCTAAACCGAAGGAGCCCAGCCTGAATGTCTGATAAAGGCAAATGAGCCCAGCTAAGGCAAGGGAAGGCAGCTAAGCAGATGAGTGAGCCCAGCTAAGGCAAGGGAAGGCAGCCAAGCAGATGTGTGAGCCCAGCTAAGGCAAGGGAAGGCAGCCAAGGCAGATGAATGAGCCCAGCTAAGGCAAAGGAAGGCAGCCAAGGCAGATGAGTGAGCCCAGCTAAGGCAAGGGAAGGCAGCCAAGGCAGATGAGTGAGCCCAGCTAAGGCAAGGGAAGCCAACTAAGGCAGATGAATGAGCCCAGCTAAGGCAAAGGGAGGCAGCCAAGGCAGATGAGTGAGCCCAGCTAAGGCAAGGGAAGGCAGCTAAGGAAGATGAGTGAGCCCAGCTAAGGCAAGGGAAGGCAGCTAAGGAAGATGAGTGAGCCCAGCTAAGGCAAAGGAAGGCAGCCAAAGCAGATGAGTGAGCCCAGCTAAGGCAAGGGAAGGCAGCTAAGGCAGATGAGTGAGCCCAGCTAAGGCAAGGGAAGGCAGCTAAGGCAGATGAGTGAGCCCAGCTAAGGCAAGGGAAGCCAACTACGGCAGATGAGCCCAGCTAAGGCAAAGGGAGGCAGCTAAGGAAGATGAGTGAGCCCAGCTAAGGCAAAGGAAGGCAGCCAAGGCAGATGAGTGAGCCCAGCTAAGGCAAGGGAAGGCAGCTAAGGCAGATGAATGAGCCCAGCTAAGGCAAGGGAAGGCAGCCAAGGCAGATGAGTGAGCCCAGCTGCAGCAAAGCAGCCCAGGCAGGGCAGGGAGCCCAGGCTGTCCCTGGCACACATGCAGCAGCCCAGCCAAGCGCTCTGCAATAAGCTGCCCAGCGCGGTGCTGTGCCCGGGGGCAGTGCCACAGGTGCACTCAGGGCAGGCATTAGTGAATGATTAGGCCTCATAAAAAAAAAATCTCTGGATGCTGTTTCTTTAAGGAGCCATAAAACTTTATGGGGGGGGGAAACAACCCACCCCCGTGCAAGGCTTTGGGGTGCACTCCCTGCGGCCGTCCAGAGCTCGCCCTGGCTCCTGATAATTAAAGCTGTGGCCAGGGTCTGGTTTCCATAAAGTCCATCTGGCCTTCAGTGCTGGAGAGTTTTGGAAGTCTTCTAATTGCCTGGGCAGCAAATAACTATTTTGCCATCCACGGTGGTTTAATTTTGTCCCTGCAGCAGGGGAGCGAAAGTCAGAGGGGGGGGGGGGGTGGGGGGAGGCAAAAGATCATTAAGGTCTGGGAGCTGGAAAAGAGGCTCCCAGAGCCTGTGGGCTGGGCTGCAGTTGTTGAAATGCTTGACACCAACGGGCCCCATTAATGCATGGGTTAGATACAATCTGTGGAGAAGGGTCTATTATAAAGGGATTATTTGGAAGCGTTCTCTGGTTGGGGGTGGGGGTGGTGGCTGGGGGGGGGGATGTGATTGAAGGACTTAAAACTGTTACATTAACCCTTAGGGCACTCCAGGCAGCAACAAACCTGGCACTAAAGAGCTGGTGTTTGTCACAATTTCTTCACTTCCCTCCCTCTCTCTCTCTCTCTGCCATGAGGTCAAAGAGATTAAAACCATCCAGAAGGCACTCTTCTGAGCTACAAAGATGAAGCTTGTTTGCAGGCTGGTTTATGGCTGTGGCCAGGCTCCCCCCCACCTCTCACCTCTCTGCTCCCACCCCCCCCCAAATGGGGATCATTAAAGGAGGAAAGGGGATGGCAGAGGACACACAGCAGCCATTATTTCCATGTGGCTACAGAATGGCTGCCTTTGCTTAGGCATCAAAAGGAAGCCAGCAAGGATGGAGTGGTGACAGAAGCAGCTCTATGCACCCCAAGTGTGGCTGCTCATACCCTGCTTGACCAACAAGCAGTGCTTTAAACCCCTACACATGCACCAGGCTCACCTTGCAGCCAGCCTCCTGCTCTGCACAGTCTGAGCTGCAGGGCACCTGCACAGCCTTGCTCAGGATGCTCCTGCTGTTTGACACCAGGCCAGCAAGTGCTCTGGGTGGCAGCTCTCTGCTCTCATGTCAGCTCTGGGAAGGTTCTCAGCTCTGCACTCAGTGCTGAGCTCAGCTCTGTGCTGTTTGCCCAGAGGGCTCCAGCAGCAGTGTGGCCTTCTGCTTTGTTCCTGCTCCCTTCAGCAGCAAGAGCACCTCTCTGCTTGGCCTGAGGATGAGCTGCTGCCATGGCAAGCATCTGAAAAGGAGACTGAGGATCGCCATGCCACAGCAATGTGCCCTGGTGGCCAAGAAGGTCAAGGGGATCTTGGGGTGTTTTAAGAACAGTGTGTCCAGCAGATCCAGGGAGGTTGTCCCCTCCCTCTGCTCTGCCCTGCTGAGACATCATCTGGAGTGCTGCCTTCAGTTTCAGAGGGACAGGGATCTGCTGGAGAGGGTCCAGTGGAAAGCTATGAAGATGAGGAGGGGACTGCAGCACTGCCTGACGAGGAGAGGCTGAGGGACCTGGGGCTGCTTAGGCTGGAGAAGACTCAGAGGGGATTTAATCAATGTCTATAAATATCTGAGGGCTGGGGGTGAGGAGGGGGGGGACAGGCTCTGCTCACTGCTCCCTGGGAGAGGACAAGCAGCAATGGATGGAAGCTGCAGCACAGGAGGTTCCAGCTCAGCACAAGGGGGAACTTCTTTCCTGGAAGGGTCCCAGAGCACTGGCGCAGGCTGCCCAGAGAGGTTGTGGAGTCTCCTTCTCTGGAGCCTTTCCATGCCTGTCTGGATGTGTTCCTGTGTGACCTGAGCTAGACTGGATGGTCCTGCTCTGGTGGGGGGGTTGGACTGGATGATCTCTTTGGGTCCCTTCCAACCCCTGACATCCTGTGAGCCTGTGACACCAGCCAGAGCTGCCCTGTGGATCTCAGAGGAAGTCCTTAGGGCTCACCCTCTGGCTGTGATCCTGTGATCAGCTGAACTTGGACCTTCTGAGTGCTTGAAAAGTTGATTTGTGGGAGATGAGGCAGAAAGCTCCACCAAAAAAAATAACAAAAGGCTCAAATGTAGCAGTGCAGGAGAGAAGAAAACAGATCTCAAGGTGGAAAACTCACTGCTCCTAGGAAAGGCTGGATGAGACCCTGGAAGAGTTGAGTGTTGCCTCAAGATTCACACATTCCTGGGACTGCAGCAGGCAGACATGAAGGAGGCAAAAGCAGGAGGCCACTAGCTCTAGGTACCAGAACACCTACTCCATGAGGAGCCACAGCTTGGTCCTCCCCCTTTGGCTGCAACCTGTCAGCATGAGATACTACTGCCACAAGTGTGCAGCATGACAGCCTCAGGGGCAGTGCTCATCAGCCACTTCCAGAGCCATTTTCCTCTAGAGTAAGTGGCTTTTGGGTTGCTTTCTTTCTGGGCAATGGAATGAAGCTCATGTCACTCAGAAGTGACCAAGCTGGCGCCTGGCACAGGATCTCAGAAGATCCTTGGATCCCTCACTTGATTCACAGTGTGCTCACAGTGCCAGTCACAGCATGGCTAACCTCTCCCAGCTCTCAGTGGACCTCTTTCACAGAGTCCCAGAGTCCCAGAGATGCTTAGATTGGCAAAGCCCTTCAAGCTCCTGGAGCCCAACCATCAGTTTCACAGTGACCAGCTCTTGGCTAACCCAAGCCCCTCAGCACCACATCTCAGCACTGTGAGTTGCTGTGGTTGCAAAAGACCACCAGGAGCATCCAGTCCAACCTTCATCCCAGCAGCCTTCATCACCAGACCAGAGCCTCAAGCACCACAGCCACTCTCCTCTGAAACACCTCCAGGGATGGTGACTCCACCACCTCCCTGGGCAGCCTGTGCCAGTGCCTGAGCACCTGCTCAGCAAAGAACTTCCTCCCAACAGCCAACCTAAACCTGCCCTGAGGCAACTTGAGGCCATTTCCTCCTGTCCCAGCATTAGTAATTTGGGAGAAGAGACCAGCTCCAGCCTCACTGTAGCCTCCTTTTAGGTAGCTGTAGAGGGCACTAAGGTCCCCTCTCAGCCTCCTCTTCTCCAGACTAAACCCCCCCAGCTCCCTCAGCTGCTCCTCACAGGTCCTGTTCTCCAGACCTCTCCCCAGCCTCATTGCCCTTCTCTGCCCCTGCTCCAGCACCTCAGTGTCCCTCCTGTGCTGTGCTGACCCAAACTGGCCACAGCACTCGAGCTGTGCTCTCAGGAGTGCTGAGCACAGGGGCATGAGCACCTCCCTACTCCTGCTGGCCACACCAGTTCTGATCCAGGCCAGGAGGCTGTTGGCCTTCTTGGCCACCTTTCCCTCAGGATTGGGCCAGGCTGGGATGCAGGAATGTCAGTCAGCAGCACTGCTTCAGTGGGCAGCTCTGGGAACTCCAAGAGCAGACACCTGCACAGCAACTGGTCCCTGGACCCCCCTGGGAATACCAAGCAGCAGACAGCAGAGTGGAGAACACACTTCAGAGGGAATCATCAACCCCCCCAACTCTTCCAGAGCAGCAGAAGGGTTGTTTGCTCTGGCACACCCAACCCTGCTGACAACAACCTGACAGCCACTTACAGTCAGAAACTGCTGGTGCTTTAGGATGGAAGACCAAGGAGAAGGATTAGAACTCATCAATGAGGGAGGGAAAAAAAGGGTTTAAACCTCTCTGAAGGAGCCAGATCCAGCAGTCTGTGTCCCCCAAGCAGTCAGGAAACCAGAGCCCCTAATTAACTCAGGTTTACAGCAGTGAATGCTGACTGGTTTGTCTATTTGGTGTTCTGCTGCCCTGCCCTGTTTGATGTGGTGAGGAGCAGGCAGCCTGCAGGGCTGTGCAGAGGGCATGGGGAAGGAAGCCACCAGCAGCAGCCTCTTCTCAAGCAAGGCACTGAAACCAAAGCACCAAGGCACTGATCACTGATAAACAAAGCCTCTCTGGTGTTTTGCCATAAAGCCAGCAGCTCCTGGAGGGAGCTCAGTCAGCTACTACCTTAGAGTCATGGAATGGTTTAGGTTGGAAGGGATCTCAAAGCTCAGCCAGTTCCAACCAGCAGGGACAGCTCCCACTAGAAGAGGATGCTTCATCCAACCTGGCCTTGAACACCTCCAGGGAGGTTGTGGAGCACAGAATCTTTGATCACATTGGGTGATTCTGTGCTCCACAACCTCCCTGGGCAACCTGTGCCAGTGTCTCACCACCCTCAACCTGTGCCAGTGTCTCACCACCCTCAACCTGTGCCAGTCTCTCACCACTCTCAACCTCTGCCAGTGTCTCACCACCCTCACTGCAAGGAATCCTTTCCTGACATCCAGTTTCAGTCTCCCCTCTCCCACTTCAAACCCATTCCTCCTCATCCTGTCATTACAAGACCTTGTCAATAGTCCCTCCCCAGCCTTCCTGTAGCCCCCTTCAGATGCTGCAAGGCCACTCCAAGGTCTCCTTGAAGCCTTCTCCAGGCTGAAGAGCTCCAACTCTTGTAGCCTGTCCTCACAGCAGAGCTGCTCCAGCCCTCTGAGCATCTTCTCTGAGATGAGCTAACCCTAAACCAACACAGCTGAGCTGAGAGCATCCCTAAAGAGCCTCCTGACCCAATATGGATCCTGAGACAGCAGCAAACGGAGCTGGAAATGCCTTCAGAGCAGCCCACAGCCACGCAGCCCTCCTGAGCCTGAGCAGAACCACTGAGCCACACCAAATCCAGAGCAGTTTGTGCTCCAAGTCTGCAGACAGCTCCCCCAGAGCCTTCATTTTCCTAGGCCAGAGAAATCCACAGGAGGCTTGTTCCCTGGAAATCCCAGGGAAACACATTCAGTTCTCCTGCAGGTCTTTGAGCTGCATTAAACCTGAATCTTTTCCACTCCAAGCAGTGCAATTTCGCTGGGCAAAGTGAGCTGAAGGTTGCCAAAAAGTCCTGAAAAGCTCCCTCAGAAGGGACCTGAAACTGAATAAAAGAAGCTGTGAAAGTTTATGAGGATAAACACTGCTGACAGGTGGAGCAGAAGCTGAAACCTGAACTCCAAAGTTAACTGCAAATAAAGATTTGTTGCAGATGGTTTTAATATGACCTAACACTGGGATGCCAGCTACAGTATCACTTTTTCCTATGGCCTGGACAAAACTAATCATGCAGCTCTGGAAGCAATGCTGCAGACACCCAGGGGATAAAATGGTCCTTAGCAGATGTCAGTTACCCTCCAGAGAGTGCACCAGAAGGTGGTGATGAGGAGACACAAAGCTGCACTCAGCAGTGATCATAGAATCAAGCAGGTTGGAAGAGAGCTCCAAGCTCAGCCAGCCCAACCTAGCACCCAGCCCTGCCCAACCAACCAGACCATGGCACTAAGTGCCCCAGCCAGCCTTGGCTGCAACACCTCCAGCCACAGCAACTCCACCACCTCCCTGGGCAGCCCATTCCAATGCCAATCACTCTCTCTGACAACAACTTCCTAACAACATCCAGCCTAGACCTGCCCTGGCACAGCTTGAGGCTGTGTCCCCTTGTTCTGCTGCTGGGTGCCTGGCAGCAGAGCCCAACCCCACCTGGCTACAGCCTCCCTGCAGGGAGCTGCTGACAGCAATGAGCTCTGCCCTGAGCCTCCTCTGCTGCAGGTTAACCAAGGAGAGGACTCTTTAAACAGCTTGGAACAAGCCAGTCCTTCACACACAGCCAGAACCAGAGTCACAGAGCCTCACTGCCACCATCAAATGGCAGCTGGGCCTTGGGAGGTCTTCTCAGGGATACTTTAGAATCACAGAATCAGTCAGGGTTGGAAGGGACCACAAGGAGCAGCCAGTTCCAAGCCCCTGCCATGCCCAAAGACAACTCACACTACCTCAGGCTGCCCACAGCCTCATCCAGCCTGGCCTTAAACACCTCCAGGGATGAGGCTTCCACCACCTCCCTGGGTCCCTTCAGGTCCTGGCAGGCAGCTCTGAGGTCCCTCTGGAGTCTTCTCCTCTCCAGGCTGCCCCCAGCTCCTTCAGCCTGTGCTCACAGCAGAGCTGCTCCAGCCCCTGGCTCATCTTTGTGGCCTCACTCCAGCAGCTCTGTGTCCTCCTGGTGATGGAGGCACCACAGCTGGATGCAGCAGCCAAGGTTGGGGTCTCAGATGTGATCAGCTTCCCTGAATGTGCCAGGCAAAGCCTCCTCCAGCTCCGAGGGGAGCATCTTTGTATGCACTCTCCACTCACACCCACCCTGAGCACTGCACCATCCCCATCCTTTTGTCCTTCAGGGAAATCCTCCTTTTCTCCTAATGGAAAACATCAAACCCGTGGCAAACTGAACTGAAGGGACTGCAGCATCTCCTTAGCCACTCAGACCAATTAATACACCTAATGACAGACATAAAAGGGACATTCTCTGTTTGCACTCAGCCACAGAGCCAGCTGCTTTGAGTTTGTTTTCACTAGGTGAAAATAAAGTAAAGGCACAGAGGGAAAGGAGGGAAAAGGTTTGGGAAGCTTCCTTGCAGCCCCTGTGTGGAAATGTGCAGGCAGAGGTGGGCAGCTGGTGCTGGGTGCTGGGTGCTGGGTGCTGAGTACTGCATTCTCTTCTCTCTCCCTCTCTCATTTGCACATTTCCCTGTGCAAATGAAGTCCTGTTCAGCACACTGGGGGCTGGCTTGGAAAAGAAGACAGTGAGGAAGGAAGAGAAGCTGATGGTAGACTGAGACTGGAGATGAGGAGGAAATTCATGCCAGGGAGGGTAGGGTGAAACTGGCACAGGTTTGCCCAGGGAGGTTGTGGAGCACAGAATCACAGTGCTGGGCTGCAGCAAGAGCAGTGTGGGCAGCAGGGCAAGGGAGGGGATTCTGCCCCTTGGCTCTGCTCTCCTCACACCCCACCTGCAGTCCTGGGGGCAGTTCAAGAGCCCTCAGCACAAGCAGGACATGGAAGTGTTGGAGCCAGTGCAGAGGAGGCCATGAAGATGCTCAGAGGGCTGCAGCAGCTCTGCTCTGAGCACAGGCTGAGAGAGTTGGGGCTGTGCAGCCTGGAGAAGAGAAGGCTTCAAGGAGACCTTGGAGTGGCCTTGCAGGATCTGAAGTGGGCTACAGGAAGGCTGGGGAGGGACTATTGACAAGGTCTGGTAAAGACAGGATGAGGAGGAATGGGTTTGAACTGGCAGAGGGGAGATTGAAACTGGATGTTAGGAAAGGGTTCTTTACAGTGAGGGTGGTGAGACACTGGCACAGGTTGAGGATGGTGAGACACTGGCACAGGTTGCCCAGGGAGGTTGTGGAGCACAGAATCACCCAATGTGATCAAAGATTCTGTGCTCCACAACCTCCCTGGAGGTGTTCAAGGCCAGGTTGGATGAAGCCTTGAGCAACCTCTTCCAGTGGGAGCTGCCCCTGCCTATGACAGGAGGTTGAAACTGGCTGAGCTTTGAGGTCCCTTCCAAACAAAACCATTCTATGATTCTCCTTCCAAGCTGCCACAAACCCCTCAGAGCAGAATGTGTGTTCCCCCACACACCCCCTCTTTATTTCTGTCCTCCCCCCCTACCCTCCAAAGGCTGTTTCCAATTCTCTCCACTAAGAATGCCTTTATTCTTGGGGCTTGCTCATAAAAGTTAATCGAGTGTAAAATAAAAGTTACATAAGGTGAGTGGTAAAGTTTTATGATTCCTGAATGTTGGATTTATTGATGCCTCCATTTGGGGCTCTTGAGCTATGGCACAACCACAATCACCCCCCCTCCCCCCCCTCCATCCCCCAGGCTCATGAGGCTGTGCTCTCTGGGCACTCTCAGCCCTGCTTTGTGAGGGTGAAGGTTCTGCCATCCCACAGGGAAGCTCTCCAGTGTGCCTGGCCTGGCTGCTGGAATTGCCAAGGCCAAAGTCTCCAAGCAGCAGTTCCAATGTCTTGAGGTGAGTGCAGGAAATTAGGCTGGCAGTGGAGGAGAACTGCTGCTTGCTACAGCTGGCCCAGGGCTCTACAGCTGCTGTGGTTGAGAGCAGAGAGAGGAGCTGCAGCCATCACCTGCTGGTTGTGTCCCAATGGGCATGGGCAAGGTCTTGCCATGGGCAGGGACACCTCCCACCAGCCTCATGGCCTCATCCAACCTGGCCTTGAACACCTCCAGGGAGGTTGTGGAGCACAGAATCACCCAATGTGATCTTTGATCACATTGGGTGATTCTGTGCTCCACAACCTCCCTGGGCAACCTGTGCCAGTGTCTCACTACCCTCAGCCTGTGCCAGTGTCTCACCACCCTCACTGCAAAGAATCCTTTCCTAACATCCAGTTTGAATCTCCCCTCTGCCAGTTCAAACCCATTCCTCCTCATCCTGTCATTACCAGACCTTGTCAATAGTCCCTCCCCAGCTTTCCTATAGCCCCCTTCAGATCCTGCAAGGCCACTCCAAGGTCTCCTTGAAGCCTTCTCTTCTCCAGGCTGCAGAGCCCCAACTCTCTCAGCCTGTGCTCAGAGCAGAGCTGCTGCAGCCCTCTCAGCATCTTGGTGGCCTCCTCTGGACTGGCTCCAACAGTTCCATGTCCTGCTTGTGCTGGGGGCTCCAGAACTGCCCCCAGGACTGCAGGTGGGGTCTGAGGAGAGCAGAGCCAAGGGGCAGAATCCCCTCCCTTGCCCTGCTGCCCACACAGGGCAGCCCAGCACAGGGTTGTGTCTGGGCTACACTCACCCTGCAGCCTCCTGTGGAGCTTTTCATCACCCCAGACCCCCAGGGCTTGTTCCTCAGGGCTGCTCTCAGCCATTCCCCACCCAGCCTGGAGCTGTGCCCATCCAGGTGCAGGACCTTCCATTTGGCCCTGCTGAATGTCATGAGGTTGGCCAGAAGAATCAGAATCACAGAATCAGTCAGTGTTGGAAGGGACCACAAGGAGCAGCCAGTTCAAACCCCCTGCCATGCCCAGGCACACCTCACACTACCTCAGGCTGCACACAGCCTCATCCAGCCTGGCCTTAAACACCTCCGGGGTGAGGCTTCCACCACCTCCCTGGGCAGCCCCTTCCAGGCTCTCACCACCCTCATGCTGAACAACTTCTTCCTAGCAGTCTGAATCTGCCCATTCCCAGCTTTGTTCCATCCCCCCCAGTCCTACCACTACCTGACAGCCTAAAAAGTCCCTCCCCAGCTTTCTTCTAGCCCCCTTCAGATACTGCAAGACCACAATAAGGTCACCTGGGAGCCTTCTCCTCTCCAGCCTGCACAGCCCCAGCTCCCTCAGTCTCTCCTCACAGCAGAAGTGCTCCAGAAGAGTTTCAGACATGCTTTGTTTCATTCACAGTGCCCAGCCTCACCTTCCTGCAGCCTGTGCTCCAGGGCCACATTCCCTAGGCTCAAATTCAAGTCTGGGAAGGAGTCCTTGAGCCCAGGATGCAGACTAATCAGCCCAGTATGGCAGTGACTGGTTTGGCAGGGACTGGATTCTACTGGCAGTGCTCTGAGAAGAGTCAACTGCACCAAGCACTCATTAAGATCACCAAGGTGCATCCAAACTCACAGAATCAGTCAGGGGTTGAAGGGACCACAAGGATCAGCCAGTTCCAACCCCCCTGCCACGGGCAGTGACACCATACCCTAGATCAGGCTGCCCACAGCCTCCACCCAGCCTGGCCTTAAACACCTCCAGCCATGGGGCCTCCAAACACAGCAAACCACCCCCCAGGAGTGTGTGCCAGGACATGCAAGAAGAAGCCCCCAAAGCCTCCTTCAACTCCCTGTGCTTGTTCTGAAACCTCTGCATCTGCCAGTCCCAAAGAGACCATTCTGTGGGAGCTGTTTTGTGCCAACCTGGCCAGTGCCATCGTGCCTGGGACGTCAGGGGACTGCCTAATGTCTGCTTTTACTATGGGCCATGTCCTTTCCCCCCTCCTGCTCAGTATAATTTTAGACTGGGTGGACACATTTAGGGCCTGAATGGTTTGACAGTGATGATTAATACCCTGCATTAGGAGATTCCAGTGCAAGTATTCAGGAGCACGCTGTGCAGTTTGGTTCTCATCAGATGGTCAGGTCTCCAGGCCTATTAAAAACAGCAGGAGAGCTGCAGACTTAATCACAGAGGCTGGGCCCATGGAGGGAGGAAGAGTGAGAGACAAAAAGAGGAGAGAATGAATAGGAGGACAGCCCAGAGGGACGTGGGGCTATGGCTGAGCTCATGCCCCAGCCAGCACCCAACGCAGGTAAAGCTTTTCTCATCCCACAGTGACTCAGACACAAAATCTCTGCCCAAAGCCAAAGCAGGGCAGGAGGCTGCAGGAGTAACCAAAGAGCTGAAGGCAGGGGATGACTTTTAGTCTGAAAGCAAAGCATTCAGGCCAAGATGGGACCAAAAGCAGCAGAGGTGAGGCTGATGCTCCACGTGGCAGAGCGCCTCACGACCGATGTTAGGGGAGAAGCCAATGCAAAGCAGGCAGCCAAGGGGCACTGCTGCTGCTTGGTGCCATCAGTTGAGAGAGGCAGAGGCACCTCTGGCTGCCTGGAAACCTCATTACAAAGCACAGGCCCGGGAGAGGTCCCCAGAAACTCAGCAGGAATGTTGAGAGCTTGAAGCGTAGCGAGGCTGAGTCCTGCCTGGCCCCCTGACCCCTGGCACAGCAGGACAGCATCTTTCTCACATCTCCAACCAATGGCTCCCAGTCAAGAGCTGCAGATGATCTGCCAGGCCAAGCTGCTGTCATAAGCTGTGCAATTAACTATTCAGCATCCTCCACTTAAAGCAATCTGGGGGGAGGGAAGCACAAAGATGTGGAGCTTGGAAGCCCTCAGTGACCTCAGGACAATGTCCTCAGCTGCTGCTTGTGCGGCAACAGAGCACAGAGGAGACCACAGAGCCAACAAGGTGAGCACAGAAGCTCCCTGGCAGGGAGAAGTGCTCCATGCAGTGGGCAAGGAGAAGGAGAAACTGTATCACAGTATCACCAAGGCTGGAAGAGACCTCACAGATCATCAAGTCCAACCCTTTAGCACAGAGCTCAAGGCCAGACCATGGCACCAAGTGCCACGTCCAGTCCTGCCTTGAACAGCTCCAGGGACGGCGACTCCACCACCTCCCCGGGCAGCCCATTCCAGTGCCCAATGACTCTCTCAGGGAAGAACTTTCTCCTCACCTCCAGCCTAAATCTCCCCTGGTGCAGCCTGAGGCTGTGTCCTCTCGTTCTGGTGCTGGCCACCTGAGAGAAGAGAGCAACCTCCTCCTGGCCACAACCACCCCTCAGGTAGTTGCAGACAGCAATAAGGTCTGCCCTGAGCCTCCTCTTCTCCAGGCTAACCAATCCCAGCTCCCTCAGCCTCTCCTCGTAGGGCTGTGCTCAAGGCCTCTCCCCAGCCTCGTTGCCCTTCTCTGGACACACTCAAGCATCTCAATGTCCCTCCTAAACTGGGGGGCCCAGAACTGAACACAGCACTCAAGGTGTGGTCTAACCAGTGCAGAGTACAGGGGCAGAATGACCTCCCTGCTCCTGCTGGCCACACCATTGCTGATGCAGGCCAGGATGCCACTGGCTCTCTTGGCCACCTGGGCACACTGCTGGCTCATGTTCAGGTGGGTATCAATCAGCACCCCCAGATCCCTCTCTGTCTGGCTGCTCTCAGCCACTCTGACCCCAGCCTGTATCTCTGCATGGGGTTATGATGGCCAAAGTGCAGCACCAGCACTTGGAGCTATTGAATGCCATCCCCTTGGACTCTGCCCATCTGTCCAGGTGCTCAAGGTCCCACTGCAGAGCCCTTCTGCCTTCCAACTGCTACAGAAGCTGCCTGGCTTGACTCTAGGGAGCAGAGCTAAGACCTGGTTTTCAGAGGACCAGAGAATGGTGGATGGAAAGGACCTCTAAGGTCACTGAGTCCACCCATCCTTGCTCAGACGATGCTCTGCAGAAGGTGAGGAGGCACTGCAGGCTGGTCACTAAAACCTCACACTGCTGGGGTCTGTCTGGCTCCTGCTGTTCTATTTTTATTCCTCACCAATGTTGAGAGGTTCCAAATGCCAACTGCCACTGAGAAACATCCCAGCCAGCACCTCCTCAGGGCTGGGGCCTGCAGAAGAACTCTCCACCAGCCACATGGAAATGGTAAATTCATCTTACTGAGGATCCTGGTACATCAGCAGGGGCTGGAGATTAATCCCCTTAGCCAGAAAATAGTCTTGAGGAGCATTAAGCAGCAGATTACTTCCCCTGACAGCAGAAACAGAGCATCTCACAACAAAACCAAGCCAACAGCACCAGCTGTAGTCCCAGGACAGAATCACAGAACTGCAGAGGTTGGAAGAGACCTCCAGAGATCATCCAGGCCAACCCTCCCTGCCAAGGCAGCATCACCCAGGGCAGGTCACACAGGACCACACCCAGGAGGGGTTTGAAAGCCTCCAGAGAAGGAGACTCCACAACCCCTCAGCGCAGCCTGCTCCAGAGCTCTGCCACCCTCACTGTGAAGAAGTTTCTCCTCATGTTAAGGTGAAACCTTCCCTGTTCCACACAGCCTAATCCCAACAGCAACCTCACTCCTCAGAGCTGGGGGAAGCACTGCAGCAAAGGCTGCCCAGGCATGGCAGGTCAACCTCTGGCATCTCCTCACCAATCGCTGAGGTGGCTCCAGGAGCTCCGGATGCAGAGCAGTCAGCCCAGAGGCAGGGCAGGGGCTGGGGGACCAGCAGCTGCCACCTGGGTTCAGAGCCACAGGAGAGCTGTGGGAAAGCAGCCTGTGGGGCTGGGAAGAAACCTCATAAAACATCCCCATGCCAAGCACAGAGGTCTGCTGCTGCCACTGCTTGAGAGCAGCTCTGCAAGGGAAACAGATGAAGGATTGTGACACCTTTTTACGGCACCACCTGGGCCACTGCAGGGTTCCACCCTCCTCACCTGGGCTGCCAGAAAGCACAAAGCTGGGGAGGAGGGCACAGCCCCAGCAAAATGCTGCCCAAGACCCCAAGGGAGCAGGGACTGCTCCTGCTGCTTGGGAGAGAAAGGTCTGAAACCCCCAGAGAGGGCAGGGGAGGACTCTGAAGACTCCCCAGTAAATGGCAGTCTGCAGCAGTGGGGAGCACTCAGCAGTTGGGCTGTACTTGGCACTTGGGAAAGCAAAGCCTTTTCCAAACGAGGCTTTTCCCAAGTTGTGAGGCTCAGGGCCACACAGTGGAGCTTCCAGGAGGTGAAGGTTTGAGCTGCAATTCCAGGCAGCAAAGCTTTCTACTCTCCCAAGCCTGCAGAGCTGCAAGAGCCCTGCTGGGAGCAGCCCAAGACAAGCTGCTGTGCTGCAGGCTGATCTCAGAAGGAATTCAAAAGCGAGCCCTGGAAGAAGGAAAGAAGTTCACAGTACCACAGTATCATCAGGGTTGGAAGAGACCTCACAGATCATCAAGTCCAACCCTTTAGCACAGAGCTCAAGGCCAGACCATGGCACCAAGTGCCACATCCAACCTTGCCTTGAACAGCTCCAGGGACGGCGACTCCACCACCTCCCCGGGCAGCCCATTCCAGTGTCCAATGACTCTCTCAGGGAAGAACTTTCTCCTCACCTCCAGCCTAAATCTCCCCTGGTGCAGCCTGAGGCTGTGTCCTCTCTTTCTGGTGCTGGCCACCTGAGAGAAGAGAGCAACCTCCCCCTGGCCACAACCTCCCCTCAGGTAGTTGTAGACAGCAATAAGGTCTGCCCTGAGCCTCCTCTTCTCCAGGCTAACCAATCCCAGTTCCCTCAGCCTCTCCTCGTAGGGCTGTGCTCAAGGCCTCTCCCCAGCCTCGTTGCCCTTCTCTGGACACGC
The DNA here is from genome assembly GCF_015220805.1 of Pogoniulus pusillus. Lineage (NCBI taxonomy): Eukaryota > Metazoa > Chordata > Aves > Piciformes > Lybiidae > Pogoniulus > Pogoniulus pusillus. The sequence continues at coordinate 5,247,731 of NC_087299.1, forward strand.
TCAAGCATTTCAATGTCCCTCCTAAACTGGGGGGCCCAGAACTGAACACAGCACTCAAGGTGTGGTCTAACCAGTGCAGAGTACAGGGGCAGAATGACCTCCCTGCTCCTGCTGACCACACCATTCCTGATGCAGGCCAGGATGCCACTGGCTCTCTTGGCCACCTGGGCACACTGCTGGCTCATGTTCAGGCAGGTATCAATCAGCACCCCCAGATCCCTCTCTGTCTGGCTGCTCTCAGCCACTCTGACCCCAGCCTGTATCTCTGCATGGGGTTGTTGTAGCCAAAGTGCAGCACCCTGGATCTTCTGGAACAAACAGGGCATTGAGTGGGGTGAGCATGGGCACAGGAGCTGACCCCAGAGGCAGCCCTCACCCCTGCACTGCAGAGCAGTGCACTGCACCCTCTGCGGCACACCGAGCGCACAGACCTGGCTGAACCCTGTGCCCCCACGGCCTGGCTCAGAACGTCCTGCTGAGGGCACATCTGCAGGCCTGGGGGCAGCTCTGGGCTCCTCAGATCAGCAGAGACAGGGAACTGCTGGGGAGAGTCCAGTGGAGGCTCTGAAGATGTGAGGAGCAAAGGCTGAGAGCCTGCAGAAGAGCAGCCCCAGAGGGCAGCTGAGCAATGCTCAGCAAGAGCTGAAGGCTGGGGGGAGGTGAGAGGATGAGGCTGGGCTCTTGCTAGTGGTGCCCAGTGGCAGGCCAAGGGCCAAGGGGCACAAACTGCAACCCAGGAGGTTCTATCTGAAGAGGAGGACAAAAACCTTTGGTGTGAGGGTGCTGGAGGCTTGGAGCAGGCTGCCCAGAGAGGTTGTGGAGTCTCCTTCTCTGGGGACACCCCAACTCCTCCTGGCCATTGTGCTCCTGGGCAAGCTGCTGTGGGTGCCCTGCTGGAACAGGGAGGTTGGATTGGGTGATCTCCAGAGGTCCCTTCCACCCCCACCCTGTTGGGGTTCTGTGATGCCAGCATGGACTCCCCAAGTGTTTATCACACCGTGAGGGAACCTCAGCTGCTTCTGCAGCGCTTGGTGCAGCTGAGCCCTCACCTGGCACACCAAGGACCATCTCCCTCCCTGCTTCTGGGCTGCCCCTCATGCCCAGCTGACTGCTGAGACCTCCTGGGGAGGTCCAGTCTGCTGCTGAGGTTAAAGCTGCTGTGTGAGGAGCTGCCTGGGCTTGGGCTGTCACCTTTCAACAGCGCTGGACTCGCACTACAACCCAAATCACCATGAAAAGCCCAACAACACACAAGGCACAGCACAAAGCCCCTGAGGTGTTCAAAGTCTGCAAATCCCTTCTTTTTTGCCAACCTCTGGGTACCAACAAACCCAAAACAATCATTAATTCTTCTCCAGTGCACACTCAGGAGCTCTAAAAATACATCAGAACCTCAGAAACAAAAGGGGAAGGCTCAGAGCCCTTTGAAAGTTTGCTCCCATGATTAAATAAATTAGACCTGAGCTGCTAAGAAGGGAAGGACACAAAGTTCACCACCAGCACCACGAGAGGCTGCCAGCTCTTGACTTGTTTACCCAGAGAGAAAGAAGGGAAATCACAGCACGTTGGAAGAGGTTTCCAAACCCTCAGGCTGTGCTGAGGTGGCAACAGGACTGTCCACGAGCAAACCTTTGCCCGTGGCACAAAGCAAGCCCAAAGCCCTCTCAACGTGGCTCTGAGAGCTGCCAAGCAACAGTGAAGTGCCCCTGCAGAGGGCAGAGGGACAGCCAGGGGTGCTCCACGCAGAGCAGGGACAAGCAGCTCAGGAGGCAGCTCTCATCTGGATGTGTTCCAAACAGAAGCTTCTCCCTTCTGCAGCACTCTGGGGGTCACCTAAAGCCCACCACAGCCTCCCCTGCTATGAACACCTCTCAAGTTGGCACTTTCACACCTTCCACAGCTCCTGCAGCACTCTGGAGGTCACCTAAAGCCCATCACAGGCTCTCCTGCTATGAACACCTCAGAGGCTGGTGCTCCCACACCACCCATCACTCTTGGCCCAGGAGCACACTGCCTGTGCAGAGGACCATGAGAGCTCTGCAGCCCTATGGAGCTGCAGGCAGACTCCATCTCCTCTGGACTAAAACTACCCTCACTGACATGCAGCTCTTTGTTGGGAGGCATGAGGAAGGTTCCCTCCCCATTTTCAGAACCACCAGTGCACAGGAGCATTGTCTGAGGACAGCAGCAACTCTTTTGAGATGTGTCCAGTGGCAAAAAAGGCTTTCACTAAGCCTTGGGACATTCAGACCAAAGTCCACAACCTGCACACAAAGCCAGCTGGAGCTCTGTGCTCTCAGCCACCCTCAGCACCCTGAATCCAGTCCAACAATTCTCTCCTCAGGCAGGAGAAGCACCTTGGAAGGAAAGCACTGGAAGAAGAAGTAGTTCTGGATCTTCTGGATTAAAGAGTGCATTGATTGAGGGGAGGCTGCAAAGCTGCTGAGGGGCCTGGAGCAGCTCTGTGAGAAGCAAAGGCTGAGAGCCTGGTAAAGAGCAGCCCCAGAGGGGATCTGATATCCCAGAGGGCATCTAGATATGGGTAGGTTCAGACTGGATGTTAGGAAGAAGTTCTTCAGCATGAAGGTGGTGAGAGGCTGGCAAGGGTTGCCCAGGGAGGTGGTGGAAGCCTCATCCCTGGAGGTGTTTAAGGCCAGGCTGGCTGAGGCTGTGTGCAGCCTGATCCAGTGTGAGGTGTCCCTGGGCATGGCAGGGGCTTGGAACTGGCTGCTCCTTGTGGTCCCTTCCAACCCTGACTGATTCTATGCTTCTATGCTGCTGTTGCTTCTATGCTCATCAGGAGCTAAAAGGACCTGTTGGGAGCAAGAGGCTGGGGCCAGGCTCTTGCCAGTGGTGCTGAGACAGCTGCAGACAAGCCCAGCTGTGGCCCTGTGTTCTTCAGCACTGTGACTCCAGCCCAACAATTCTCCCCTCATCCAGGAGCATCCTGCAGGGCTCTCCACAGCAGACTGTCCAGAACCTAGGCAGACATTTCTCACCCCTCTGCTTCCCCACAGCTTGGGCCAGCTTTGGGAGCTGTCAGCAAAGTGAGTGCTGCCCTTCTGGAAGCATCCTCCCAGCTGCTTTTCTCTTTGGATTGGGTGCAGCAAGAAAGAGCAGAGGGCCAGGCCTGGAGCACAGCCTCCTCCTGCTATCTGCACATGATTGGGATTCGCAGGTTATCAGTGGGGCAGCAACTTCAGCTCTGACCTCATTAACCAATGTGGCCACATCAGCACCTCTCCACTGCCTCTGCCACTCATCGTGTGTCATGCAGCACCCCGCTGACACCTCCCGGGGAATGCCTGCTCTATCTTATCTGCTGCAGGGCTGGGAGACACAGAGCACGTCTAGGAATGCAGCCAGGAGACAAGCTCAGCAGCAGCTGCCAGGGGATGAGCTCTCAGACAAGCACCCAGGGGGGGCACAGGAATGAGCTTTGCTTTGCTACTTGCCGGCAGCAACGCAGTGAGGCAGCAGCAGCTGTCCCCTGCTGTCAGTGCTGCAGTGGCAGGGCAAAGCTGCTGGGGCACTGCTGTCACTGCAGCCAAAGCACAGCTGCTTGGGGGCTCTGACATCAGCACTGCATCTTTTCCTTTAGAGATTACAGAATCAGAGAGTGGGTTGGGTTGGAAGGGACCTCGAAGAGCATCCCTGACATGGGCAGGGACATCTCCCACGTAGAAGAGGTTGCTCAAGGCTTCATCCAAGCTGGTCTTGAACACCTGCAGGGAGGTTGTGGAGCACAGAAGCACCCAATGTGATCTCTGATCACTGCAGCAGAGACAAGCACAATGGGCACTGGGAGCATGAGGGGCAGCAGTGCCTAAACTGGGAGGGCTCAGCAGACCAAAATAGGCACTGGCTGCAGAGGAGATCCTGCAGCATGCTCAGGGCAGCCAGGGACAATGCTCTGCCTTCTCTCCCTCTCCAGGCTGGCAGCTGGCAAGGCCACTCTATCTGGGGACAGTAGTAGGAAAGATCATAGAATCATAGAATCAAGCAGGTTGGAAGAGAGCTCCAAGCTCAGCCAGCCCAACCTAGCACCCAGCCCTGCCCAACCAACCAGACCATGGCACTAAGTGCCCCAGCCAGCCTTGGCTGCAACACCTCCAGGCACAGCCACTCCACCACCTCCCTGGGCAGCCCATTCCAATGCCAATCACTCTCTCTGACAACAACTTCCTAACAACATCCATCCTGAACCTGCCCTGGCACAGCTTGAGGCTGTGCCCTGAGCCTCCTCTGCTGCAGGCTGCACACCCCCAGCTCCCTCAGCCTCTCCTCACAGGGCTGTGCTCCAGGCCCCTCCCCAGCCTTGCTGCCCTTCTCTCAACACCTTCCAGCACCTCAACATCTCTCTTGACTGGAGGAGCCCAGAACTGGACACAGCACTCAAGTGTGGCCTGAGCAGTGCTGAGCACAGGGGCAGAAGAACCTCCCTTGTCCAATTCAACTCAGCTGCCTAAGGTCTCATTCAGCCTGACCTTGAACACCCCCAAGCAGGAGGCAGCCACAGCCTCCCTGGGCAGCCTGTTCCACCCTCATACTGAAGAACTCCTTCCTAAGACCCAGTCTAACCCTGCTCTCTCTTAGCTTCAAACCATCCCTTGACATCAACCCTCTGCATGGATATGTCCCAAGTGGGAACTGCAGCACCACCAGGAGCCTGCTGAGCTGCTCTGCATCAACAGAGACCCTGCCAGGAGCCCTCCAGGCTGCAGATGGCTTTGTCCTGTCGCTTCCTTTCCCATGCAGTGCCCTCCTCCCCCTCACACATTCCAGTTTGCCTTCACAGGAGCCGAGAATATTCCTTTGTCTGCTCCCTGTGCAGGCTCATTTTGCTCTCCCCAAGCCCATCCAGGAGAACATTTCCCCTGGGAATGATGACGTTTAGTTAATAATTTAGCAGCCTGCTGCCTGCTGAATTTTCTGACTCCAGAGATGATCAATGGGGAAGCTGTTGGGTTATTGAGCTTGCTGTCAGCTTTCTTTCCTGAAGACATGGAGGAGAGTGCCAAGGACACCTGCTGTGCAGAGCACACTGCTGGAAAGTTAGCCTGGATCAATGCAGGTCTGCCCAAAATAATTATTCCCTCGGGGAATGTTCAAGGCACTGTCTGAAAGAGCAACCTCTGAAAGCTGTAGCTGGGGAAAGTTCAAAGCCTTTTGCCTGTCCTGGTGTTTTCTTAGCAACTTAAAGAGGCTTTGCAAACAAATTTCTGTGCTCCAGGAGCCTCCTTTTGGTGCCTGTGCAGAAACAAAACGGGGCTGAGAGGTGGAATATGGAAATCAGAAGGCAGCAAACATGCTGCTGGTGGAGGCAGAGAGCTCCTGAACCTCTCCTCCTCTTTCCCCACACCAATTCCAAGTAGTTTGGCTGCTGCATCTGCTTGCAAGCACCCAACTGCAACGAGATGTCCCAATGCATCCACGGCTCTCAGCAGAGAGCAAGCAAGACAGACCCCAGCGGCAGCCCAAAGCAGGAACAAAGGTGAAGAGTGGTGAAGAGTCCTGCAGGTAGGCTGGGGAAGGGCTGCTGAGAAGGGCCTGTGGGGACAGGAAAAGGCAGAGGTTTGAAAGTGGAGCAGGGCAGAGTTAGGTTGGACATCAGGAGGGAGCTGTGCACAGTGAGGGTGGAGCAGGGCTGTGGTTGAGGCTCCATCCCCGCAGACATTCAAGGTCACACTTGGCTGCGTCCCTGCGCAGCCTGCTCTAGCTGGAGGTGTCCCTGCTGCCTGCAGGGGGCTTGGACAAGATGCCCTTGGAGGGTCCCTTCCAGCCCGACGCAGTCCGTGGCTCTGAAGAGGCTCAGCCCTGCATCTGCAAAGCGTAGTGGGTGCCTGGCATGGGTGACAAGGAACTGTGGCATCCCAGAGCCTCGCCTGAAGGTCGGGCACAGCTTCCCTCCCGCTGCAACTCCAGCCTCGGCAGGATGCTCTCTGCGAGTCCTCCCTGCCGAAGGGAACGACCTTGCCGTGCAGTGCTGCTGGGGGCAGCAGGAGCCACCCCAAGCCCCTCCGGCAGTGACAGCAGAGCAAATGGACCCTGAAGGTGGCCTGGATTGTTTTCTCTGCTGTATTCAGAGCTGCAGCTGGAATGCTGAGAAAGCTTCTCGTGTTTGCAGGAGATGGGATCTGACTTTCCCTGAGCCTTTCAAGTCCCCTGCAGCTCGCAGGTGTGCCTTGGTTCCTTTGCTCCCTCTTTGCCCCCAAGATTGATTACAGGCTGAGCAGGTTTCCTCAGCACTGCTCCCATCTCTAATTATTAGGGCTGCCAACTCTCCCCACACAATGCCCACTGTCAGATAAACCAAATCTGCTCCTGTCTGCTCTGAAACTGATATCAGCTCCATAGTGACAGTCCCTGACCTCAGGACCCCAGGCTTTGTTCGGTGCTACATCTTTACCCTGCTGAGAATGGAGTCCAGCCACAGCTAACCCCCACCAACATTCATTAAACCACTGAGCCTGTTATCACTGCACTCAGGCCACAGCACACCCAGCAGCCCCAGCACTGCTCTTCTGCTGACAGCATTCACATTGTTAGGCTGCCAATCCTTAATTCACCTTACCCTCACCCACCTCATCTCACCTTACCCTCACCCATCTCATCTCACCTTACCCACACCCATCTCATCTCACCTTACCCACACCCATCTCATTCCACCTTACCCACACTCATCTCCTTTCTCTTTACCCACCACTCATCTCATTCCACCTTACCCACACTTATCTCCTTTCTCCTTACCCACCATTCATCTCATTCCACCTTACCCTCACCCATCTCATTCCACCTTACCCACACTTATCTCCTTTCTCCTTACCCACCACTCATCTCATTCCACCTTACCCTCACCCATCTCATTCCACCTTACCCACACTTATCTCCTTTCTCCTTACCCACCACCCATCTTCATTCCACCTTACCCACACCCATCTCCTTTCTCTTTACCCACCACTCATCTCATTCCACCATAACCCACCACCCATCTCATTCCTCCTTACCATCTATCTTCATCTCACCTCACCCACCACCCATCTTCATTTCACTTTACCTGCCACCCATCTTCATTCTACCTTACCCATATCCACCTCATCTCACCTTACCCATCACCCATCTCATTCCACTTTACCCTCACCCATCTCATTCCTCCTTACCCTCACCCATCTCTTTCCACCTCACCCTTACCCATCTCATTCCTCCTTACCCTCACCCATCTCCTTTCTCCTTACCCACACCCATCTCATTCCTCCTTACCCTCACCCATCTTCATTCCACCTCACCCTCACCCATCTCATCTCACCTTACCCTCACCCATCTCATCTGATCTTACCCTCATCCATCTCCTTTCTCCTTACCCTCACCCATCTCAGTCCACCTTACCCTCACCCATCTCATTCCTCCTTACCCTCACCCATCTCATTCCACCTTACCCTCACCCATCTCATTCCACCTTACCCTCATCCATCTCCTTTCTCCTTACCCACCACCCATCTCATTCCACCTTACCCTCATCCATCTCCTTTCTCCTTACCCACCACCCATCTCATTCCACCTCACCCTCACCCATCTCACCTTACCCACACCCACCTCATTCCTCCTTACCCTCACCCATCTCATCTCATCTCACCTTACCCTCACCCATCTTCATTCCACCTCCCCACCACCTCTTCAAATTACTGCAATATGGCCAGCAGAAGCCTGGTCACAATCTGCCCACACTCAGCACAAAGCTCTAAGGAAGGGTGTTTAGTTTCAAGCAGGAGTTACCCTTCATTATCAAGTACATAAACACGAGGGTGAGTAGTGCCAGGCTGAGAGGGAATAGGCTGAAGCTTGAAGAGGGCAGATTGAGACTGGAGGTGAGGAAGAAATTCTTGGCAGTGAGGGTGAGGAGACACTGGCACAGGTTGCCCAGAGAGGTTGTGGAGCACAGAATGAACACCTCCAGGGAGGTTGTGGAGCACAGGATCACAGAATGTGATCAAAGATCACATTCTGTGATCCTGTGCTCCACAACCTCCCTGGAAGTGCTCAAGGTCAGGCTGGATGAGGACATGAGCAGGCTGGGCTGGTGAGAAGTGTCCCTGCCCAGGGCAGGGAGGTTGGAATGGATGATCTTGGAGGTTCTCTCTAACTCAAAGCATTTGTGGCACAGCTACCACAGCTTTGGGAGGACAGCTTGGCAAGGGGATCTGTTGAAGCCTGAGGTCTGGATGAACATCTTCTTTCAGGGTATTCCAAATGCAGATCTTTTCCTCCCCAGCTTCACAGCCAAGTCTCAGCTGTCACAACAGTAAGAGTGATCTGGCTGCTTCCCTGCTGAGAAATGATGCTGGGATGCATCACAGAGCTGGGCACTGCCAGCCAACTCCAGCCACTTCTTTCTGACAAGGATGGAGACAGAAAACAACTGCAAATGGCTAAATAATGAAGGTAAAAATAATAACAGCAACAAGTGACAGGCAGTGGCAGGACTGGGGGGGATGGAGCAAAGCTGGAGGTGGGGAGAGTGAGGCTGGAGGTGAGGAGGAAGTTGTTGAGCAGGAGAGTGGTGAGAGGCTGCAATGGGAGGTGGTGGAAGCCTCATCCCTGGAGGTGTTTAAGGCCAGGCTAGATGAGGCTGTGGGCAGCCTGATGTAGTGTGAAGTGTCCCTGGGCATGGCAGGGGGTTGGAACTGGCTGATCCTTGTGGTCCCTTCTAACCCTGACTGATTCTGTGATTTTAAGTGAGGTCACAGCTGGAATACTGAGTCCAGCTCTGGGCTCCTCAGTTCAGCAGAGACAGGGAACTACTGGAGAAGTCCAGCAGAGCTACAAAGCTGCTGAGGGGCCTGAGCAGCAATGTGAGGAGCAAAGGCTGAAAGCCTGCAGAAGAGCAGCCCCAGAGGGGATCTGAGCAATGCTCAGATGGAGCTGAAGCATTTGTGAGGTGCAAGAGGCTGGGACCAGACTTAGTGGTAGCCAGTGGCAGGACAAGGGGCAAGGGGCACAAACTGCAACCCAGGAGGTTCCATCTGAGCATGAGGAGAGAATGGTTTCTTGGGAGGCTCTGACTCCTTCACCTACCAACAACATCAGCCTCGACTTTGGTTGTTTTCTGTCTCCAGAAATCAGCTGAGAGGTCAGCCAGTGGCACAGACACCCACGAGGTTGTCTCCTTCCTCCCTCAACTCTTTTCTCACAACTTCTTTTCAGGACAGCTATTAAAGGCATGTTGATTGCTTGTGTAATTGACTGCTGCTGCTGGCACCAGCGCTGCAGACTAATTGAAATGTATGAGAAACAATTAGGAGTAATTGGAATCAATTAATTGATGATTTGCTGGGGAATGGCTGCTGGATGCAGGCAAATTCTGATTACATTTACACAGGCTGGGAGAAAACTAAAACCACTTCATGGATTTGGAAGTTGTGCTGGGGGTTCATTAGAGCAGCTCCTCTTTAAGTGTAAGTTTGCAGCTAAAGGAGGGGATGGAAGGGATAGAGTGGGATAGAAGGGATGGAGGGGATAGAGTGGGATAGAAGGGATGGAGGGGATAGAGTGGAATAGAAGGGATGGAGGGAATAGAGTGGGATAGAAGGGATGGAGTGGATAGAGTGGGACAGAAGGGATGGAGTGGGATAGAAGGGATGGAAAGTATGGAAGTGATTTAAGGGATGGAAAGTATGGAAGGGATAGAGGACAGACTCACAGAATCATAGAATCACTCTGCTTTAGCAGGGGGTTGGACTGAATCAATAGAATTACAGAATCAGTCAGGGTTGGAAGGGACCACAAGGAGCAGCCAGTCCCAACCCTCCCTGCCATGTCCAGGGACACCCTACCCTAGAGCAGGCTGCACACAGCCTCAGCCAGCCTGGCCTCAAACACCTCCAGCCATGGGGCCTCAACCACCTCCTTGGGCAACCCATTCCAGCCTCTCACCACTCTCCTGCTCAACAACTTCCTCCTCACCTCCAGGCTGAGATGTCTGACATGGAAATGATTGAAGGGATAGAAAGGGATGGAAAGTATGGAAGGGATGTAAGACATCATGGAAATGACTGAAGGGATGGAGAGAAGAACAAGCTGTGCCAGCATCACTTCTCTTTATCCCCCAAGCAGAGATGAGCAGCCCTAACCCCACCCCAGCAGGCTCTCCCTCCACAGAGTGAGATTGGATGGGACCCTCACCCAGCACTGCATCCTCTGCTACCCTGCAGCCCTTGAGGGCACAGAGTGGCTGCTGAGGCTTGCCCAGGGCAAGATGGTTTGACCTTGGCTCCTCCTGAGACACAGTGACATTCCCCAGGGACAAGAGCCCCGCAGCCTGGTGGCCCTGCCTGTGGGGTGGGCACTGACTGATCTTCATGGGCTCTTCCAGCCTGAACCAGTCTGAGCCTACAGACTTCTGGAGCACTTCCTGCCAGCTCCCTCTCAGAGCTCTGCCTGTGGTACCAGAGATTTGCCTTCCCTCAGGCTTTGAGGGTTGCTGGGCAGGAGCTGCCCCAGAGCAGCTGAAGAGGAGGCAGCAGTGTGCCCAGGTGGGCAGCAGAGCCAATGGCATCCAGGCCTGCATCAGGAGCAGTGTGGGCAGCAGGACAAGGGAGGTTATTCTTCCCCTGTACTCAGCACTGCTCAGGCCACACCTTGAGTGCTGTGTCCAGTTCTGGGCTCCTCAATTCAAGAGAGATGTTGAGGTGCTGGAAGGTGTTTGGAGAAGGGCAGCAAGGCTGGGGAGGGGCCTGGAGCACAGCCCTGTGAGGAGAGGCTGAGGGAGCTGGGGGTGTGCAGCCTGCAGCAGAGGAGGCTCAGGGCAGAGCTCACTGCTGTCTGCAGCTCTCTGAAGGGAGGCTGTAGCCAGGTGGGGTTGGGCTCTTCTCCCAGGCAGCCAGCAGCAGAACAAGGGGACACAGCCTCAAGCTGTGCCAGGGCAGGTCTAGGCTGGATGTTGTTAGGAAGTTGTTGGCAGAGAGAGTGATTGGCATTGGAATGGGCTGCCCAGGGAGGTGGTGGAGTCTGTGTGCCTGGAGGTGTTCAAGCAAAGACTGGATGAGGCACTCAGTGCCATGGTCTGGTTGACTGGCTAGGGCTGGGTGCTAGGTTGGACTGGATGATCTTGGAGGTCTCTTCCAACCTGCTTGATTCTATGACTCTCTGATCTCTGTGCCTCCCGCAGTAGGGCAGGCAGCAGCAGCAGGGCAGGCAGCAGCAGCAGGGCAGAGCAGCAGCAGCAGGGCAGAGCAGCAGCAGCAGGGCAGGCAGCAGCAGCAGGGCAGGCAGCAGCAGCAGGGCAGAGCAGCAGCAGCAGGGCAGAGCAGCAGCAGCAGGGCAGAGCAGCAGCAGCAGGGCAGGCAGCAGCAGCAGGGCAGGCAGCAGCAGCAGGGCAGAGCAGCAGGTGAGAGGAGCAGGGGTCAGCAGCGCTGCTCCTGCCCGGCGCTAAGCGATGTTACTGCTCTGCTTGCAAACACACACAGCAAAGAGGGGCAGGCCAGGGGCTGCCTCTCTGCCTCCTCCCGGAGCAGAGCCACCCTGGCAGTGTTAAGTTTAGTGTCTCCTCCTTATCAGATGAGAGCAGGCTGGAGTTTCACCGGCCTGACTCCTGCCATTCTCCCTGCATTCATTCCTGCTTCCTGCTCTCTGAAAGCCAAGCTGCCAGTCACAAAAGAGAGCTCTTATCTCCTTACCTCCTGACCCTGAACCAGGCTGCAGAGACAGGATCTGATTTCTGCCGGGCAGCCAGCAGGTGACAAAGTCCTGTGGCTCTCTGGCTCCACACAATAAAAGAAACACCAGCTCCCGGGGGAGGGATTTTGGGAAGAAGAGGAGCACCAAATTCTGCTCTGCTCTTGTTGTGTGGCTGCACACAGCAAAGCTCCACCTGCAACACCCCTTTGGAACAACCTTCTCCTTCTTAACAGCCTGCAGGGCAGGAGGGGACGTTTCACCAGACCACTCAGTGCAGGAAGATGTCTGAACCAGATCAGGAGGACATCTGAACTAGATCAACCAAAGCAGGAGGGCATTTGGATCACATCAGTCAGATCAGGAGGATGTTTGAATCAGATCAAGAGGGTGTCTGAACTAGATCAACCAAACCAGGAGGGCATTTGGATCACATCAGTCAGATCAGGAGGATATTTGAATCACATCAGTCAGAAGGACATTTGAATTAGATCAACCAAACCAGATGGGCATTTGGATCACATCAATCAGACCAGGAGGATGTTTGAATCAGATCAGGAGGATGTCTGAACTAGATCAACCAAACCAGGAGGGCATTTGGATCAGATGAGTCAGGTCAGGAGGATGTTTGAATTAGATCAACCAAATCAGGAGGACATTTGGATGAGATCAGATCAGTCAGGAGGGCATTTGCACTAGATCAACCAAACCAGGAGGACATTTGGATCAATCAGATCAGATATCTGAATGAGATCAGTCAGATCAGGAACACATCTGAATCAGATCAAGCACAGGGTGCCAGGTTGGAAGGGACCCCAAGGACCATCTGCTCCAACCTCTCTAGGTGATGGTGAAGCTGAGATGAGCTGCCCCAGCTCCATCCTGTCAAGCTGGGATTGACAGCTGCCCAGTCTGGGGCAATGTGCACTGAATTCAGAACCACCTCCAAGCATGAGAACTTCAGCAAATAAAAGGTTGCTTTCAGTGTTTGGTTTCTCTGGGCCAGAAGCCCAAGATCCCAAGTGAGTGGCAGGCAGCTGCTTCACTGCAGACACAGCACACAGCAGCCCTTATCAGAGCTGACTTTCAACCTCAGCCTGGCTTTGAAGGAGGTTTATCAAGTCTCACAGCCACACCACTTGAGCTGAGAAGCTTTGGTGGGGAAAGGACATGAGACAATTAAGGTCACTACAAGATGAGTGCCCATGAGCATTTCAAGTGGCAGAATTGGATGTGTTAATGATCTGGGAGAAAAGCCCTGCCCTTCTGAGACAACTTTTCAGCCTCTACCCTTCAAAACTAACCATCAGCCTTCAGAAGCCTCAGGACAAGCCAAGCCTGGCTGGGGCACTTAGTGCCATGGTCTGGTTGCTTGGCCAGGGCTGGGTGCTAGGTTGGGCTGGCTGAGCTTGGAGCTCTCTTCCAACCTGCCTGATTCTATGATTCTATGAGCTTCCACTGAAATGTGAGGAGAAACTTCTTCCCTCCGAGGGTGCTGGAGCTGTCCAGAGAGGTTATGGAGATGTTAAAACCTCACCTGGATGTGTGGGTCCTGCTCTGACAGGGGGGCTGGATGCAGTGATCTCTAGAGGTCCTTTCCAGCCCCTGCCATTGTGTGATTGTCTGGAGAGCTTCCAGCCCCAGCTGGCCACTGTGCTCCTGGGCAACCTGCTCTGGAAGCCTCTGCTTTAGCAGGGGGGTTGGACTGAATCACAGAATCACAGAATCAGTCAGGGTTGGAAGGGAGCACAAGGAGCAGCCAGTTCAAAGCCCCTGCCATGCCCAGGGACACCCTACCCTAGAGCAGGCTGCACACAGCCTCAGCCAGCCTGGCCTCAAACACCTCCAGCCATGGGGCCTCAACCCCCTCCCTGGGCAACCCATTCCAGCCTCTCACCACTCTCATGCTCAACAACTTCCTCCTCACCTCCAGCCTCACTCTCCCCACCTCCACCTTTGCTCCATTCCCCCCACTCCTGGCACTCCCTGACAGCCTCAAAAGTCCCTCCACAGATCTTTTGTAGCCCCCTTCAGATGCTGTAAGGCCACAAGAAGGTCACCTGGAAGCCTCCTCTGCTCCAGCCTGCACAGCCCCAACTCTTTCAGGCTGTGCTCACAGCAGAGCTGCTGCAGCCTCTCAGCATCCTCCTGGCCCTGCTCTGGACACTCTCCAGCATCTCCACATCCCTCTTGTCCCAGGGGCTCCAGAGCTGGATGCAGTACTCCAGGTGGGGTCTCAGCAGAGCAGAGCAGAGCAGAGCAGAGCAGAGGGGGAGAATCCCCTCCCTGGCCCTGCTGGCCACACTTCTGCTGCTGCAGCCCAGGCTCTGGTGGCTTTCTGGGCTGCAAGTGCACACTGGATGATCTCCAAAGGGCCCTTCAAGCCTCTCTGCTATGGGATTCTGGCATTCTGTGCCAGCAGACCTCACACCTGAGGAGAGCCATGCAGGACCCCAGGGCTCTGGGTTAAGAAGAATTCAGATGTACCTCTGCAAACCTGCCCCAGGCCTCCAGGGCCAGATAAAAGTGACATGAAAGCATTTCTGTGGGCTGCCTGCGTGGCCTGGCAGGGCAGTGAGAGCTGACAGTGCACAGTGGCCACCAAATTGCTCAGCAAACTATGTCATGTACAAGATAGCACCAAGAGCCTGCAGCTAACAAAGTGCCTCTGCTCCTTTGAACTCCTGAGCAGCTTTCTGTGCTTTCTCCTCTTTACTTTTGTAGCTGCCTCAGACCCCCAAGCAGGTGGTGCAAAAAAGATCAAGACAGGGTGGCAAGGAGCAACAGACCCTTGGGCTGAGGGGCAAAGGAGATGCACAGGCTGCAACTAACAGAAGCATGATGCCACCCCTGAGACAGGCATCTGTGAGACAAGGGTTTGGTGGGGCACTGGGACAGGCTGCCCAGGGGAGTGGTGGAGTCACCATTCACAGAGTGCATAGGGCTGGAAGGGACCTTCAAAGGCCACCTTGTCCCACCCTCTGCAGTCAGCAGGGACACCTTCAACTGAATCAGGCTGCCCAGGGCCACAACGAATCTCACCATGAATGTCTCCATCCCTGGAGGTGTTCACAAAATAAAGAGATGTGGCATTTCAGAACATGGTTTAGTGGTCAGGGAGGGGCTGGACTTGATCTCCAAGGGCTTTTCTACCCTTAATGATTCTGTGATTGCAGACAGGTCCTTTTGGATGCAGACAGTCAAAGGAACTTCAGTGCCTGGACAGCTCTTGCCTTAACTTTGATATGAAGACAGAAAAAAACCCAACTTGAAGAACATCTCCTGCTCCCTGAGGGTCCTGCAGCAATATGCACACAACAGAGATCAGAGCAGACATCTGCATGAAACCACAGGGCAAAGGGTGAGGAACACAACACCACAGAGAGATCACCCAGCCCCAACCCCTGCCAGGGGCAGGGACACCTCTCACTAGACTCAGCTGCTCAAGGCTTCATCCAGCCTGGCCTTGAACACCTCCAGTGAGAGGGCACCCACAGCCTCCCTGGGCAGCCTGTGCCACTGTCTCCCCACCCTCACTGCCGAGAACTTCTTCCTGCTCTCCAGTCTAGATCTGCCCTCCTGAAGCTCCAATCCTCTGCCCCCCATCCTACCACTCCCAGCCCTCGTCCAAAGTCCCTCCCCAGCTTTCTTGCAGCCCTTTCATATCCACCACCCCAAGCCGAGGGAGCTCTGCTGCCCACACGCTCCGGGCCAGCAGCCTCCCTCCCAGCTCCACTTCTCCCATCCTTGCCACACCTTCCCCGGGCTGCTATCTGATGTTCCCCCGGGCCAGCTCCTGCGGGAGCAGCGGCGTGAGGCAATCGAGCTGCGCATTCAACCTGCCCTGATAAGAGGTTATCTGCGCCGCAGCCTGCAGCTCGCCCGCCCCGACGGGAGCGATGCTCGGCAGCTGCCTGAAAGCTGATTCCTGCCAGGAGCTATTTTCTCCCTGAGACAGAGGGGACATTGTGCCCCTTGGTGCTCCAGCGTGGCCTTGGCTATTGCCAGAGGACCATCTTTCCCCACACCCCCTTTTTTTCCCCCTCTTTTTTCCCCCCTTTCCCTGAGACAAAGCAGAACCCCTCTGCTGTCAGCTCCCGCTGGAGCTGCTGAAAGGAGATGCAGGAGCCCAGCAACGCTGCTGAGGAGATAACTGTCAAGCAGCATGAACACTGCTGCTGCCTGCCTGCAGGCCTGAGGAACTGGAGCACTACAGCTCAGTGCTCATCAGCTCTTGGCATCTGTGAGGTCTCCCTTCTCTTTTTTTCTCTCCAGTTGCTTTTTAATGCCCTGCTGAAAGGAAATGTTGGGATGCAGAACCTGCTGGGATGCAGGACCTGCTGGGATGCAGGACCTGCTGGGACGCAGGACCTGTTGGGATGCAGGACCTGCTGGGATGCAGGACCTGCTGGGATGCAGAACCTGCTGGAATGCAGGACCTGTTGGGATGCAGGACCTGCTGGGACACAGGACCTGCTGGGATGCAGGACCTGTTGGGATGCAGGACCTACTGGGATGCAGGACCTGCTGAGATGCAGAACCTGCTGGGATGCAGGACCTGCTGGGACACAGGACCTGATGGAATGCAGAACCTGCTGCTGCTGCTGCTGCTCCCCAAAAGCTCCCGGGAGCTGCCCAGCTGGGTGGGTCCTGCAGACTCACAGATACAGAAGGTTGCATCGGGTTGGAAGGGACCCTCAAAGCTCATCTTATCCAAGCAAGGAGCAAGGACACCTCCAACTAGAGCAGGCTGCACAGGGACACAGCAAGGCTGAGCTTGGATGTAGCAAGGCTGAGCTTGGATGTCTGCCTCAACTGCAGCCCTGGGCAACCTGCTCCAGCGTCTCACCACTCTCACTGTGAAGTGTTTCAATTACTTTGGGAGGCATACAACAACCCAGGGCACAAGCAGGCACGTTAGGAAGAGGAGGATAAAAGCTCTGAGAAGGGAGGGAAGCAGCCACCAGATGTTCTCAGCCAGCCCCGGAATCCTTTGGAGGCTTCCAAGAAGGAAGTGCCAATTGAAATGGGAATGTAGCAGGGACACAGCCCAGGAGAAACTCCTGCTTGACACCACCACCAGGCAGCCCTCAGGCCACAGAGCGATTCATCAGCTACCTTCTTGCTGTTTGCACAAATGAGAAGCAAATCCACTTAGTTTATGTGAGCTGTGCCTGTAGGGATTCCATCTCCCTAGCCCTGGGGTGGCAGTGAGCCAGGAGTGAGCATTTCCAGCTCTGTCAACTTGTCTGTTTATTTCTTTCCTTGGAGAGATGGAAAAGAACCCAACCCTCAGTCGAGAAGGAACTGCTGGTTTCAGCAGTTAGTTCTGCTTTGCCCTGCACTTAACCACAGTATCACTATCAAAGCATCCCCTTTGATAAACCAAACACAAACTCTGCCATCTCCAACTTCAGCCACTAACAGCAGGGCCAAGGGCAGTAACCATTGACTGCATAGAATCAGTCAGGGCTGGAAGGGACCACAAGGAGCAGCCAGTTTCAAGCCCCTGCCATGTCCAGGGACACCCTACCCTAGAGCAGGCTGCACACAGCCTCAGCCAGCCTGGCCTCAAACACCTCCAGCCATGGGGCCTCAACCACCTCCCTGGGCAACCCATCCCAGCCTCTCACCACTCTCCTGCTCAACAACTTCCTCCTCACCTCCAGCCTCACTCTCCCCACCTCCAGTTTTGCTCCATTCCCCCCCAGTCCTGGCACTCCCTAACAGCCTTTTTGTAGCTCCCTTCAGATGCTGTAAGGCCACAAGAAGGTCACCTGGGAGCCTCCTCTGCTGCAGCCTGCACTGCCCCAACTCTTTCAGTCTGTGCTCACAGCAGAGCTGCTGCAGCCTCTCAGCATCCTCCTGGCCCTGCTCTGGACACACTCCAGCATCTCCACATCCCTCTTGTCCCAGGGGCTCCAGAGCTGGATGCAGGACTCCAGGTGGGGTCTCAGCAGAGCAGAGCAGAGGGGGAGAATCCCCTCCCTGGCCCTGCTGGCCACACTTCTGCTGCTGCAGCCCAGGCTCTGCTTGGCTTTCTGGGCTGCAAGTGCACACTGCTGGCTCCTACTGAGCTTCTCCTCCAGCAGCACCCCCAAGTCCCTCTGCTCAGGGCTGCTCTCCAGCCTGGCACTGCCCAACATGGATTTGTGCTTGGGATTGCCATGTAGGGAAGGAGCAGAGAGCAGGCCCAGGGAAGCATTAACAGCAGAGGGGTCCCCATGTTTGAATGTGTTTGCATACCTGGGATTAGAGAAGCCACTTTAGAGCTTATCGGCGACAAGAAAGAGAGCAGAACTTCAGGGCTGTGGTGTTCAAAGCTGGATGTTAGCCATCAGACAGCTTGGCTCAGGCTGGGAAATGCCTCTTGGACATCATCCTGGACTCCACCACCTCCCTGGGCAGCCCATTCCAATGCCAATCACTCTGACAACAACTTCCTCCTAACATCCAGCCTAGACCTGCCCTGGCACAGCTTGAGGCTGTGTCCCCTTCTTCTCTTGCTGGCTGCCTGGCAGCAGAGCCCAACCCCACCTGGCTACAGCCTCCCTGCAGGCAGCTGCAGACAGCAATGAGCTCTGCCCTGAGCCTCCTCTGCTGCAGGCTGCACACCCCCAGCTCCCTCAGCCTCTCCTCCCAGGGCTGTGCTCCAGGCCCCTCCCCAGCCTTGCTGCCCTTCTCTGGACACCTTCCAAGCCTCGGAGTGCAGCATCCATCAGCATTTTCTTCTTCCTTTTCCCAACCTATAATCTATTTTTTTCTCATTAAAATACTCCAATTAGCCTCAAACTATCACAAAGGAGAAACCCAACTGCATGAATTAAGGACTGGGGGGGGGAGGGGGGCTGCAGGGCCAGGCAGGCAGGCTGCTGTTCAGCCAGAGCTGCATCTGCTGGGGATGGGGAGAGTTATCTAAACCACGAGGATGACTATAAAATATCTTAACAGCTTCTGCTGCTTAGCTGGAAGCAGAGCTCCCCAGTATCTAATGTGAAGCAAGTGGGGCAGGCTGTGAAAGGCAGCTCTGGAGTGGGAGGCTGCGAGCTTTGGGGTCGCCTCAGAAGCTCTCAATTGTTTTTAAACTCTGTTTTTACAAGGAGCGTGAGATTTATAGGCTCTTGAGGGGAAGAAAATGATGTAACTTGAGTAAATCAACAGGCCATTTATTCCTGGCCCTGTTTCCTCTCTGTCACTGAGCTCTGGAACTAGCCCCCAAGCGCTCCCTCTTCAAAACCAGAGGCAGCTCAGGCTGCGGACATCTTGCAGGGACAGTTAAAGGCACAGCTCCTTTTTTTTTCCCCTGCACTGCCTGGGTTGGAGTTGGGGACAGACTGTCCAGGAGCAGCCTCACAGGGTCTGGGCATCTCCCTCCTAAAGCCAGCCAGCAGGAGGTTCCAGCTCCCTGCTGCGCTTGCAGGCTGAAGCTCTGCCCACGCAGGGTTGGCACACCTGGGGGCTGGGGGACAAAGGCTCACAGGTCTGCATCTGCCACAGGGCTCAACTCCAGCATTTGGGGGGGGTCACTTTGATGCCATTTGGGGTTGTCTGCTGAGAAAGCTTCCCCCCAAAGCCAGCCAGCAGAAGGTTCCAGCTCTCCACTGCACTTGCAAGCTGAATGAAGCTCTGCCCATGCAGGGTTGGCACACCTGGGGGCTGGGGGACAAAGGCTCACAGGGCTGAACTCCAGCATTTGGGGGGTCACTTTGATGCCATTTGGGGTTGTCTGCTGAGAAAGCTTCCCCCCAAAGCCAGCCAGCAGAAGGTTCCAGCTCTCCACTGCACTTGCAAGCTGAATGAAGCTCTGCCCATGCAGGGTTGGCACACCTGGGGGCTGGGGGACAAAGGCTCACAGGTCTGCATCTGTCACAGGGCTGAACTCCAGCATTTGGGGGGGGTCACTTTGATGCCATTTTGGGGTTGTCTACTGAGAAACTTCTCAGAGCAGAGTGCTGAGACCAAGAATGAGCCCAAGAACAGAGAGATGGGGAGAGCTGGTGAGGGGAAGTGGATTTCACTCCCCTTCCTGTTTTCCATCTCTCAGAGTTTGGCCAAGAATGAGCCCAGGAACAGAGAAATGGGGGCAGGAGAGGGCTGGAGAGGACAGGTGGATTTCTCCCCCCACCCTGTTTTCCATCTCTCAGAATTTGGCTCTCCAATGATCATGGATTAGTTTGTTAGGAACAATTCCCAAACTGCTCCCAAACCTTCAGCTGAGTTGAAGTGCTGCTCCTGAAGTGATGTCTGCTGAACAGGGCAAGCAGGGCTCAGAGGGGTGGCAGCTTTCCAAGGACCTCACTATGGATCAAGTTTCTTTTTGTCTGGGGAGTCAGTGAATCCCTGAATCCCAGAGTGCCAAGGTTAGGAGGCAGCTCTGGAGATCATCCAGTCCAGCAACTTGCCCAGACAGAGTCACCTAGAGAAGGGCAAAACTCAGATGGGTTTGGAGTGTCTCCAGGTAGGGAATCCAGCACCATTCTGGGCAGCCTGCTCCAGTGCTCTGTCACCTTTCAATTAAAGAAGCTCCTCCTCACCTTCAGATGGAACTTTTGATGGCCTTGAACCAGGGGGAGCAGCTCAGCAGAGGCATTCAGCTGCAGGCCATGGTGGGACAGTTCAGTTCCTGCTCCTGTGAGCTGTGTGCCCCCCCTCTGCCAGGACAGGCTCCCTTCCAAGCAGCAGTGGCACCATGCCCAGAGGTGATTCCCATCCCAGGGCCTGCTGTGACCTCCTTAGGATGATTCTCAGCTGAAAATGTCACTTCAAGGAGACTGCAAAGTGAGAGGTGTGGGCAGGAAGCAGGTCCTGGTGGCAGTGCACTGCTGAGCTGCTGCTCCTTAGCCCCGAGCAGGAGCTGCAGGGGGACTGAGCCTGCTCACCTTAACAAAGCCCCTGGAGGAGGCTGCTGGGTAAGGACTTGTTCCACAGCACAGAACTCCACCATCTGCACAGCCTGCTTCAAGCCCTCGGGCTCCAGAGCAGAGAACACTGCAGACTCCAAGCCTGTTCACCATCCCCTAACCTGCTCCTTTCACTTTGACCAGAGAAGGACACTTCCAGAAGCATCATTTGAGTGATACAGAGCATAAGGAGACCTTCTCTGCCCCAGCTCTGTTCTTCCAGAGCTCTGCCTACATTCACCAGTGCAAACCCTCCTTGAGCTTCCTGCTGACACACAGCTGGCTGTGGCAAGCAGGGCAATTTTCCCTCTCAGGCCAGGCAGCCAGGCTGACCTCTCACCTCTGACACTGAGCTTTATCTAGACTCCATCTTCAAGAAGGTCAGCAAGAAAATGCCTCTCTCAGGACCCCTGCTGCTGCAGCCTGCCTCGCTGCTTCAGCTGCCAGCTCCGTGAGCAGGGGGATCTGAAGAGGTCAGCTAAGAGCCTGATGCATGCAGCAGGAGATGCTGAGGTGGAGAAAACTGCTTTCAGCTCCCAGCTGTCATCTTCAAACCTGGCACCTGAGAAACCTCTCCCACAAAAAGAACCCTAGAAGCAAGCAGGTTGGAAGAGAGCTCCAAGCTCACCCAGCCCAACCTAGCACCCAGCCCTGGCCATGGCACTAAGTGCCCCAGCCAGGCTTGGCTGCAACACCTCCAGGCACAAAGACTCCACCACCTCCCTGGGCAGCCCATTCCAATGCCAATCACTCTCTCTGACAACAACTTCCTAACAACATCCAGCCTGAACCTGCCCTGCCACAGCTTGAGGCTGTGTCCCCTTCTTCTTTTGCTGCTTGCCTGGCAGCAGAGTCCAACCCCACCTGGCTACAGCCTCCCTGCAGGCAGCTGCAGACAGCAATGAGCTCTGCCCTGAGCCTCCTCTGCTGCAGGCTGCACCCCCCCAGCTCCCTCAGCCTCTCCCTGCTCACGAGAATGGAAAGATTTGATCTCATTTTGAACTTCATCAATGCCTTTTTTTGCCTACAGGACAAAGACCTCAGAGAGAATAAAAGGTGAAGGCTCTTTGGGCAAGCCAGGTAGCTTTTCCAGGAGGAATTCTTCAGCTGAGTGAGTTGGGAGCCAAGTTTTAACGAAGTCACTCCAAGGGCAATGCTTGCTCTTCCCTGCACTAACATTTCACAGCATCATTTAAGACAAGCCACACACACACAATAAAAAGGAAGGGGAGAAAAAGGAGGAGAGGGAAAAAAAGAAAGGAAGGGAGAAGGAGGGGGAAAAAAAAAAAGGCCTGTAGTAAAAAACTGGGGTATAATTTTCTTCAATCAACTCCAGCTCATGACTGCAATTACCCCAAATCTCTCCGAACCTTGCTGTGATCCACCAGGGACAGGTCTTGGAGCCTCTGTGGGTGGCAACCTTTCATCTGCCTCTCAAACCGTTCTTTATTGTAAGGTTTCAAATTAGTGCTAGCAGCAATGAGCAAATTTGATAATTCCAGCTCAAATTAGTTAATGCAACGTGCCAGGAACCACGAACCCAGCGCCGCAAGGCTGGCAGCGGATCTCTGCAGCCTCAGGACGCGAGGTTAACCAGCCCGGGCTGCCGCGCCCAGCCCGCTGCTCCTCTGCAGCGAAGTGAAACCTTGCCTTCAAAGGCCCTTTCCTTTTCACCTTCCTCTCCCCCTTCCTTTCCCCTTTCCTTTCCCTTTCCTTTTTCTCTTTTCTTTTCTCCTTTCCTTTCCTTTCATTTCCTTTCCTTTCTCTTCTCCTTTCTCTTTTTCTTTCTTCTTTCCTTTCCTCTTTTCTTCTTTTCTCTCTTTTCTTTTCTTTTCTTTTCTTTTCTTTTCTTTTCTTTTCTTTTCTTTTCTTTTCTTTTCTTTTCTTTTCTCTTCTTCTCTTTTCTTTTCTTTTCTTTTCTTTTCTTTTCTTTTCTTTTCTTTTCTTTTCTTTTCTTTTCTTTTCTTTTCTTTTCTTTTCTTTTCTTTTCTTTTCTCTTTCCTTCTCCTTTTTTCCTTTCCTTTCCTTTCCTTTCCTTTCCTTTCCTTTCCTTTCCTTTCCTTTCCTTTCCTTTCCTTTCCTTTCCTTTCCTTTCCTTTCCTTTCCTTTCCTTTCCTTTCCTTTCCTTTCCTTTCCTTTTTCCTTTTTCCTTTTTCCTTTTTCCTTTTTCCTTTTTCCTTTTTCCTTTTTCCTTTCCTTTCCTTTCCTTTCCTTTCCTTTCCTTTCCTTTCCTTTCCTTTCCTTTCCTTTCCTTTCCTTTCCTTTCCTTTCCTTTCCTTTCCTTTCCAATTTCCTTTTCTCTTTTCTATTAATTTCCTTCCCTTTCCTTTTCCCTTCTCTTTTCTTTTCTCTTTTCCTTTCCTTTTCCCTTCCCTTTTCTTTTCCCTTCCCTTTTCTCCTTCCCTTTCCTTTTCCCTTCCCTTCCCTTTCTCTTTTCCTTTCTCTTTTCCTTTCTCCTTTCCTTTCCTTTCCTTTCCTTTCCTTTCCTTTCCTTTCCTTTCCTTTCCTTTCCTTTCCTTTCCTTTCCTTTCCTTTCCTTTCCTTTCCCCTATCCATGTGTTCATTCTCATTCTGGATGGGAATTCTCCCTGCAAGTCCAGCAGGCAGCCGCTCCTCTGAGATGCCACAGCAGTGAGGTCTGCCCTGAGTGCTGGGATTTGGGTGGGAATGGTTAGGCTGGAGTGTGCTGATGGAGAAGCTCAGAGGGGCTGTGTTTGCAGGGCAGCTCCCCAGGAGATGTGCCACTGAGTCACATTTCAGATCCCTGTTTCCACCCTACCCAAGCTCGTTCGTCCTGCACATGAAGCTGAAACACTGAACCCAAGCCCAGAAGAGCTTCCCATGAGCCTGGGGTTTGACAGGCTGGGACCACGAGGCCATTTCATTACACCCTGCAGGGTTTGCTTCTCTTGACAGATGAAGCCAGAATCCAGCTTTGATCTCTGTGTGCTTTGCTTTGCCATCGATTCAGAGGATGGGTTGGGTTGGAAGGGACCTTAAAGATCATCCTTAAAGACACCTCCCACTAGCCCTGGCTGCTCAAGGCCTCTTGGAAGACCCAAGTCTTCCCTTCCAGCTCTACACCCACTCTCCTCAATGACCTCTGGAGGTCACTTCCAATCCAGACCACTCTGCCATTCTCTGATTCTTTTCCAGGACAACTACAAAGCTGCAAAGCTCATCCCAGTCCTTTTCTGCCTCCTGCAACACCCATCCCATGTGTGAGCAGTACAGGCTGAGACAGCCCCAGGAGGCAGTGCCTTAAAGCCAATGGGAAAGAAAAGAACAGGGGAGAGTCATATTCAAGACCCTTCTCTGAGACCAGCTGTGGGTTTCTGACCTTTGAATCCAGACAAAACTGGACACAACAGAGCCCAGTGGAGGATCCACCAAGAAAGCCTCCTCAAGCACAGATGATTTCAGTTTCAGTTTGATTCACTGATTCATTTCTTGTTTGCTTTATTCATTTGTTGTTTGCTCTACTAATCTGTTTATTTGTTGTTTAATTAGCTGCTTGCTTTATTCATTCCTTTGTTCTCTGCTTTACTTATTTCTGGTTTGCTTTGCTTCCTTTTTCACAGGCTCACAGAATGGTTTGGGCTGGAGGAGCCCTCTGAGGTCATCCACTCCAACCATCAGCCACAGTGGTCACCAAACCATGCCCCCCAAGTGCCATGCCCACAGGTTTGGGTTTGGCTAAGCTGGGAGGATGTTCAGTGGAGGGCAAAGGAGTGACTGGCCACAAAAGCCCCAAAGCAGCAGTTCTGGGGAGCACAGGCTGCCAGGCAGGAGTCAGCCTCCCCTCTGCCAGGGGCAGGGCTGTGGCAGTCCCTGCAGCGTTCCACACGCTGGGCACTGTGCTTAAAGCTCTGAGAAGCTGTGAGGCAAACTCTGGGAGTTCAAATGGAATGAGGGACTGGCAAAGAGTCTAAAAAGAGTTCCTGTTGCACCTCAGTTGGAGCTGAAAAGCCTCCAGGCTGGAGCCAAGTGACAGATGATTCTGCCCTGAAATGCTCAGAGGGAACAGAAGAAGGTCTTTATCTGTGTGGTCTGAGCTCATTTAGTGCAGGAGAAATCTCCAGCCCCCCCCCCCTGACTGAAAGCCAGGTCTTGTTCTCTCATCTGATGGATGAATGGAATTCAGAAGTCTGATCCTGTCCCCTGAGATGTCATTTAAATCCACAGATGCCCTCGGCGGGCAGGTACAGCTCTAATGTCACTCCTCGGGCTCATCTCCGGGGCTCCCCTCCCCCTGGCAGAGGAGCCTGGCCTGGCTTTTCCCTGCTGAAGGAATCAGCAGATCCTCCTGCTCTGCAGAGCTCTGCCTGGGCTTGCACGCTGGGCTGGGAAGTGGCACAGCAGAGGAGGCAAAGCTCACACTCCCACAGCTGCTTCCAGCATCCCAGGGCAATGCCTGAGAACAATTCTGAGGTTGATGATCACCACCGAAAGTTCTAACTCAAAGAGGCCACTGGTGCAGGAAAGGTCTTCTGCAGACCTCCCACCAGCCCAGGTTGCTCAAGGCCTCATCCAACTGTGAACACCTCCAGGGAGGGACACCCACAGCCTGCCTGGGTGGCCTGTGTCAGTGTCTCCCCACCCTCATTGGCAAGAATTGCTTCCTAATGTCTCACCTAAATCCATCTTCTTCCAGCCTGAAGCCATTCCCCCTTGCCCTGGCACTGCTGGAAACCAGGGGGGTGCACCTTACAACAGCAGGGAGCAGCCCAAGCTAGAGAAGAGCACAAAGCCAAAGATCACCCCAAAAAGAACCTGAGAGGTGAGACTAAACCCTCAGCACTTTCCTGAAGCACTGCCCTCAGGCTGCCTCTCCTTCCCTCTCTGGTTCACCAGAGATGATTTGGAAGGTCAATTTTCATCAGCTAAGCCACCAAAGATGTTCTCCCCTGCAGTCCATCTCCAAGCAGAGAGCTCTGGCCTGAAAATTTCCCTTTATCCAAGAGGTTTCCTCTACTTTCCCACTAAAGGGCCTCCAGGACAGTTGGAGCTGCTACTGTTGTAATCCATCCAAGATGAATGGTGGCAAAGGCTGAAATAAAAGCCAAGCTTCCTGCCCCATGTGTCTGCCAGACTGCTGCTCAGGGGTCAGGGCCATCCTCACTCCAGACTGGTAATTGCAAAAAATGAAGGAGGTGAACCCTAAGCAGCAGATCAAAGGAGGAGAGGAAAGGAGAGGATTTTACAGGCAACAGGCTGGCTACAGGGGCAGGACATTAGGGGGGGTGTATGGGGAGGGGAAAAATACCTTGTAATGGGAAAAAGGCAGAGCAATTAGCATGGCCTGGGAGAGGCAGGCAGGCAGCAAGCAAAACACAGCAGCTAACTAAACCCAGTGCTGAGTGGCCAAGTGTTTGCTCCTGCTGATGGTTTACTTCAGCCAGGCAGGGATGGCTACTGCCAGTCTTGCTGCTTGTTGGCTGGGGAAGGACAGAGCAAAAGTGCAGTGAGAGCAGAACCTGCACCATCCTGACCTCACTGCTGCCTGCAGCTACCTGAAGGGAGGCTGTAGCCAGGTGGGGTTGGGCTCTGCTGCCAGGCAAGCAGCAACAGAACAAGGGGACAGAGACTCAAGTTGTGCCAGGGCAGGTCTAGGCTGGATGTTAGGAGGAAGTTGTTGGCAGAGAGAGTGATTGGCATTGGAATGGGCTGCCCAGGGAGGTGGAGGCATAATCTCTGGAAGTGTTGAAGCCAAGGCTGGCTGGGGCACTTAGTGCCATGGTCTGGTTGGTTGGGCAGGGCTGGGTGCTAGGTTGGGCTGGCTGAGCTTGGAGCTCTCTTCCAACCTGCTTGATTCTATGGTTCTATGACTCAATGATCTGAGAGCTCAGTGCCATGCTGGTGCATATTGGGCAGCAGCAGCAGCAGCAGCAGCACTGAGCCCAAAGCAGACCTTGGCTGATCTTAGCTGCCTCCTGCTCTGCCCTGGGTTATGTGGGACCAGGGAAGCAAGGAGCCAGTTTCATAGAATCATAGAATCAGTCAGGGTTGGAAAGGACCTTAAAGCTTCTCCAGTTCCAAGCCCTCTGCCATGGGCAGGGACACCTCACACTACAGCAGGCTGCCCACAGCCTCAGCCAGCCTGGCCTCAAACACCTCCAGCCATGGGGCCTCAGCACCCTCCCTGGGCAACCCATTCCAGCCTCTCACCACTCTCCTGCTCAACAACTTCCTCCTCACCTCCAGCCTCACTCTCCCCACCTCCACCTTTGCTCCATTCCCCCCACTCCTGGCACTGCCTGAGAGCCTAAGAAGTCCCTCCCCAGCTGTTTTGTAGCCCCTTTCAGATCCTGGAAGGCCACAAGAAGTTCACCTGGGAGCCTCCTCTTCTCCAGAGGAGAAATGACTCCATGAATGATGCTTCCTATTTAAATGAAGAAGATTATGCCACTGAAGAAGCTTTTGCAAGCAGCCTGGCCAATAAATCCTGCCCTTGGAAGTGCTAATGGTGCTCACATTTATTGCTATTAATGCTTCCTGGGCTTGGGAGCTGGGCCAGTGTTAGAAACCTTCCTGCTGAAGGCTCTGGGTTCTTCCAGGCTCCTTTCCAGTTCCAACTGGCAGCAAATGCTTTCACACATTCACAAATCCCCAACTCCTCCCCGAGAGCAGAAGAGTGGAGAGGCTTTGGCTTGGGTCAGCAGATTTGGGAGTGTTGCAGGAAGGAATGGGAAGTGATGCAGCCCTCTGCAAACACCAACCTCCAGCAGGCACAGCTCCTCAGAAACGCCTCTTCCTGAGGTCCCAGGCTCAGGGAGATGGCAGCACACAGCTGCACACAGCTGCACACCCAGGGAATGCCCTGCAGGCCCCTACACTTCATGTCAGGAGGCAGCACTGCAAGTCTGCTGCCAGTCCTGCAGAAGGACCCACTGCCAGCACCCTCAGGGACGTCCTCCTGCAACAGCAAAGCCAGCCCCTGGCACAGACCACAGCTGCACGCTGGCACCACACAAGGGTGGGTGTTACATGGGCACAGACTCCATCTTTCCAGAGCTCAAACTGCCTGGTCCTAGGCCAGTCCACTTAGAGAAGCACCCAGATGCTGGGGAGGGAGGCAAGAGGAAAGGAACCCTGTGAGAGCCAAGATCAAAGTGAGCAGCTCAGCTTTGCCCCCAGAGCGCAGGGTCAGGGTCTGGCGCTGGCTGAAGTCAGTGGTGGGGTTCCCATGCCCCAACAGATGCCAGATGACACAGGAAAGACCCAGGAGAGGGCAAGATGCCCTCAGCAGCTCTTGGAGCTTGCTCTGTGTTCTCAGGCAACTGCTAAAGGTACCTCAGTACCTCTGTCCAGCAGCAGTGCCCAGTCCCTGGGGGAAATGAGCAGCAGTGACCATCAGAAGCTGCTCAGCAACCACCAGAAGCAGCAAGTGAGCACTCAGACAGTGGATGTATGGAATAACAGGGCTGTGGGAAAGGAACCTGATGGATTTTCAGCCTGGAGAAGGCTCCAGGCAGACCCAAGAGCTGCCTTCCAGCAGCTGAAAGGGGCTACAGGAAGGCTGCAGAGGGACTGTTCCCAAAGGCCTGCAGGGACAAGACAAGGGCAATGGTTTGGAGTAAGAGCAGAGCAGATTGAGATTGGATGTGAGGAACAAGTTCTGCACCAGGAGGCTGCTGCAACACTGCAACAGAATGCCCTGGGAGGTGGTGGAGGCCTATCCCTGGAGATATTCAAGGTGAGGCTGGAGAAGGCTCTGGGCAACCTGCTCTAGTGAGGGATGTCCCTGCTGGCTGCAGGGGGGTTGGGCTGGGTGAGCTTTGGAGGTCCCTTCCAACTCATTCCACGATTCCATGATCTCAAAGGTCCCTTCCAACTCATTCCATGACTCTGTGATCATTGGAGGTCCCTTCCAACCCATTCCATGATTCTATGATCTCAGAGGCCCCTTCCAACCCATTCCATGATTCCATGATCTGAAAGGTCCCTTCCAACCCATTCCATGATTCCATGATCTTGAAGGTCCCTTCCAACCCATTCCATGACTCTATGATCACAAAGGCCCCTTCCAACCTATTCCATGATTCCATCATCTCAAAGGCCCCTTCCAACCTATTCCATGATTCCATCATCTCAAAGGCCCCTTCCAACCCATTCCATGACTCTATGATCACA
This sequence comes from Pogoniulus pusillus, assembly GCF_015220805.1. Classification (NCBI taxonomy): domain Eukaryota; kingdom Metazoa; phylum Chordata; class Aves; order Piciformes; family Lybiidae; genus Pogoniulus; species Pogoniulus pusillus. The sequence goes on from NC_087299.1 coordinate 5,276,434, forward strand.
AAGGTCCCTTCCAACCCATTCCATGATTCCATCATCTCAAAGGCCCCTTCCAACCCATTCCATGATTCCATCATCTCAAAGGCCCCTTCCAACCCATTCCATGACTCTATGATCTCAAAGGCCCCTTCCAACCTATTCCATGATTCCATCATCTCAAAGGCCCCTTCCAACCTATTCCATGATTCCATCATCTCAAAGGCCCCTTCCAACCCATTCCATGACTCTATGATCTCAAAGGCCCCTTCCAACCCATTCCATGACTCTGTGGTTCATAATTCTGCATAGAACTGACTCCCACAGAATCCCAGAACGTCAGGGGTCAGCAAGGACCTCTGGAGACCATCCAGTCCAATCTCTGTGCCAGAGCAGGATCACCCAGGACAGGTCACACAGGCCCTAAATGTGCATCTGCCCTCCTCCAAGTCCACCTCAGCAGACACTGTGCACTGCAAAACCCTCTCCTGCTGTGTCTGACAAGAGCTTCACCCAAGAGCCTCCAGCACCTTCCAGGAGTTATTGCTGGAACTGCTGCATCTCCTGACAGCAATAAAAGGCAAGCACTGCTGTAGCCAAAACAAATGTCTGTTTGGAAGAGGTTTCAAAAGCAGTGGAATATTTGTGTGGGTTTGCAGTCCTGGCCCCAGCAGAACAGCCTGACTGTGCTGGGAGATACCACAGGGCAGGGCAAAGCTAGAAAGGGCTCAGAGCTGATTTGTCTGCTTGAAGGAAACGCTCAGCGAGATAGAAGTCTGCATCCTGATCCAGGATCCCTTCCCCAATCAGTTCCCCACCATGAAATCTAAGCCTACAGCCAGGGACAGCCTTCAGGCTGCAGCTTTTGATCAGGTTGCTAGAGAGCAAGTTTCTGGTGGCTCAGCAGGTCAGCAAGCTGCAAGCACACAAAAGCCTTCGAGTGGCATCCAAGAAACACAGGCACGGGAGATGGGAGAGCCGAGCAGGGATGTGCACAACCATTCCCAGCCCCAGCAGGGGTGGGGGAGGGAGGCTGCACTTGCAAGGTTGCACTAAGAGACTGGTCTGGGTTTAAAGCTGAGCCTTTTTTTTTCCCACTAAGGGGGAAAAAAATCGTCTGTGTCTCAGCTGTGGTCACTTTGGATCTGCTGAAGGAGATCAGAACCGAGTGGTCTGGGCTGTGAGATGCCATCCAGGAGCTCTGCTCTCTCAGCTTACCTCTCCCAGCCCAGCTGTGCACTAGGAAGTGAACCTCTCTGGGGCCAGGACCCTTTGGGTGCCCAGGCAGTGTGCCAGAGAGGCTCTGGGGCACCTGAAGCTCATCCCCTCTACAAACAGCCCTTTTAGGTGTCCCCCTCCCCCCAGAAAAAGGCTTCAAGACACATATGTAAGACCCTGACTCGCATGACTGCAGTTGTCTGCACTGATTTGCTATGGATTTACACCAGGGTCTGGCCCAGGGACACTGCAGACTCCTTTCTCCTTTCACTTTGAGTCTCAGCAGCCAGACCTGAGAAACCTTTCCATGGTTTTGCCTTTTCCAGAAGGAAAAGTCAGGTGAGGAAACAGCTCAGAGCAGGCCACCTCTAAAAAGGCAGGGCTGGGGGGTTGTAGTTTAACAGAAACAACAATAATGCTCCTCTGGAGCTGGGAAGGGTATCTAGGAACAGTGGAATGATTGTTGGAGGAGTGAATCTGGTTTTCATTAGAGGGAAGTGATGGGTCCAATTTCTGCTGGGGACTGTTTGCTTGCATCTCTTGTTTGTGTTGGGGGTTGGCAGTTAACCCTTGACGTGGTGGGGAGCAGAGCTTGCCAGCCCCAGCCCTGGCACCACACGTGTGGGCTGAGAGGGCTGTGCAGAACCAGGCTGCTCTGGGTGATGCTTGCAGAGCTGAGGGGGACAGGGAAGCTTTTGTCTTGGAAGCTGGAAGGAATTTAGGAGTTGATTATAGAAGGCCCAGATGCAGCAGGGTGGGGGCTGGAAGGCACCTCTGGAGATCACTTCTCTTTGGAACCATGCAGCTCGTGGGTCCGTGCCCTCCACATGCTCACCTGGGGCAAAAGGGCTGCCAAGGCTGGAGCTGCAGCAGACTTTTTAGCCTGGAGAAGACTGAGAGGGGATTGAATCAATGTCTGTAACTCTCTGAGGGCTGGGGGTCAGGAGGGGGGAGACAGGCTCTGCTCACTGCTCCCTGGGGTAGGACAAAGAGCAATGGATGGAGGCTTCGGCACAGGAGGTTCCAGCTCAGCACAAGGGAGAACTTCTCTCCTCTAAGGGTCCCAGAGCCTGGAACAGGCTGCCCAGAGATGCTGTGGAGTTTCCTTCTCTGGAGCCTTTCCAGGCCTGTCTGGATGTGTTCCTGTGTGCCCTGAGCTAGATTGGATGGTCCTGCTCTGGCAGGGGGGTTG